>NC_089502.1:98522206-99722206 GCF_036850765.1 Saccopteryx bilineata | reverse complement strand
TTAGCTCGGATGTTAAGTCTCTTCGATGTGCAGTTTCTCAACCTCTAGCCCTCTGCATCTTCAGGCCCTGTCCATTCATTTAGGTCCAAATCCCAGGTGCTCCGCCTTCCTCTCCCACCCCTGGGATCTGGTTCACTGGGAGTCCCAGGTTTGGAAGGCGGCTGAACCCGTGGAGCAGTGGAGCGTTTTATGAGGACGTGCAAGGCCTTTCTCATTGGCTCTTTGGGATGCTGGTTGGGGAGCGGGGAGGAGGGCAGGACCACTACCGGGTTTAGAACCGGAGGCTCTGGGCGTATGATGAGAAATGGAGAGGGACATGGGACTACGGTGGGGCTTGGTGGGAGCCTGGAGTCCCAGGCATCTCCCAGCTCCTGGTCAAAGCTGGGGTCTCCTCGGACGCACCCAGGTCCTTAGGCCCCGCCCCCTGACCAGATGGTTGGCCCGTTTCACTTCCCAAAAGAAGGGGATATGGGCTCAGGCCCCTGGTGATTTCCAAGGACTGCAGAGAACAGGAGAGGGCGGGAGTGAGGCATAAACGAAGAGAGAAATAAAAACAGACATACGTATAGGGAGGTAGAGACACCAATGGAAACACACAAAGAGATGCCGGCAAAGAGAGACATACAAGAGATAAAAGAGACAAGAGAAAGGGCAGAGACAGACTGTGTGAGGGTCAGTGAAGGCGAAATGGCATTGCAGGGCTGTAGGCTGGATGGAGGGACTGGACCTCCAGGAGGCTATTAGGCCAGGCCTCCTCAGGCCGTCTACCTCTAACTTCCTCTAGCCGAGGGGCCTCAGAGGTAGACACCACCCTGCACTCTTGCCTTCTCTCTCTCTCCCTCTCTCTTTCTCTCTCTCTCTCTCTCTCTCTCTTTAATTTTGTGACAAAGACAGAGAGATAGGGATGGACAGACAGGAAGGGAGAGAGATGAGAAGCATCGATTCTTTGTTGCAGCACCTTAGTTGTTCATTGACTGCTTCTCATATGTGCCTTGACCCTGGGGCTACAGCAGACCAAGTGACCCCTTGCTCAAGCCAGCGGCCTTGGGCTCAAACCAGTGACCTTTGGGCTCAAGCTGGATGAGCCTGCACTCAAGCCAGCAACCTTGGGGTTTCGAACCTGGGTCCTCCATGTCCCAGTCCGACACTATCCACTGCACCACTGCCTGGTCAGCCTTGCCTTCTTCTCGCTCTCGCTCTCTCTCTCATCTCTAATTTAATTCCATCTGTTTCCAATTAGGATTTCAGCTCCTCTCCCTTAGGTTCTTCCTTCCTCCTGGCCTCATCACCTTCTGTCTTGACTCAGTCTTTCTTCACCATTTTTCCCCTTTGATCTCCCCGCTGGTGGCTTTCACACCCTGTGGCCTCTGGGTTTACCATCCACCAGTCTGCATGGTGGGGGGGGGGATATTGGGTGGGTTACAGAGGTGGAGAGAATCAGGGAAAAACAGAGGGTCCAACGTAGACAGTGAAGTGGGGGAATCACCCTATCCACTTCCTCAGGCAGAGACCCTAAGAGGATGGGAGAGAGACGTGGGGAAATGAAAGACAGGCAGAAAGAAACAAAGATACCAAGAGAAAGAAAAGTCAGAGTTAACGAGAAATCAAAGGAGAGACAGAGATGCAGAGAAAGAGATACATCAAGAAAGAGAAAAGGCAGTGCAACAAGTAAAGTCAAAGAGAATGAAAGTGAGGAGACAGGCTGACCTGTGGTGGCGCAGCTGATAGAATGTGGACCTGGAACGCTGAGGTTGCTGGTTCGAAACTCTGCACTTGTCTGGTCGGAGTACATCTGAGAAACAACGCCTATGAGTTGATACTTCCTGCCCCCCCCCAATTCTCTCTAAAATCAATACATAAAATCTTTTGAAAAAAGAAAATGAAGAGATAGAGATCTAGATTGAGAGAGTCAGAAAGACAAAAAAGTTCAGAGGTAGATAGTGTCAGAAAAAGACAACTGAAAAAGAGAAGTGAGCCCAGAGACGGAGAGAAAAAGTAAGAGACAAGAGAGTTGGGTGCACACACCTTACCCTGAGTCTGTGAGTTGCTGGTCTGAGTGTTCTTATGTCCTCTGTCCTCTTAGTGGCAGGTAAAAAACAGGGCCTGACTGAGCAGGACAGCTCTGATGTCCCTACCCCAACCATCCATCATTGAGGTGAGTAGGAAGCCACCGCCTCTGGGGATATATATATTTCTTGTTTGATTTTTTAAAATATTTTATTGATTTTAGAGAAAGAGGAAGGGAGAGAGACAGACAGACAGACAAACAGAAATATTGATCTGTGCCCGTTTGTGCCCTGACCGGGGATTGAACTGGCAACCTCTGCACTTCAGGATGATGCTCCAACCAACTGAGCTATCCAGCCAGGGCTTTAAATGGGCTTCTTGATTGAAATGGTTTCCATTTCCCAACATTAGGGCACAGATCTCTAAATGTATATCCCCAGCCCTAGCCAGACTGCCTGAAATCATGTGGAAGAGAAAGGATATGCAATAATCACTTTTTCTTTATTTTTTTAAAAGATGTTAGAAACTGACCCGTGGTGGCGCAGTGGATAAAGCATCGACCTGGAATGCTAAGGTCGCCAGTTCAAAACCCTGGGCTTGCCAGTCAAGGCACATATGGGAGTTGATGCTTTGATGCTTCCTGCTCCTCCACACACACCCCATTTCCTCTCTAAAATGAATAAAGTCTTGCCCTGGTCAGTTGGCTCAGCAGTAGAGCGTCAGCCCGACCTGTGGAGGTCCCGGGTTTGATTCCTGGCCAGGGCACACAGGAGAAGCGCCCATCTGCTTTTCCACCCTTCCCCCTCTCCTTTCTATCTCTAATTCCCCTCCTGCAGTCAAGGCTCCATTGGAGCAAAGTTGGCCCCAGGCATTGAGGATGGTTCCATGGCCTCCGCCTCAGGTGCTAGAATGGCTCAGATTGCAGTGGAGCAACGCCCCAGATGGGCTGAGCATGGGCCCCGGTGCATCCCAGTTGGGCACATGCGGGAGTCTGCATACTGCACCCCCACCCCACCGCCTACTTCTCATTTTGGAAAAATACAAATATAAATAAATAAAGTCTTAAAAAGTAATTTTAAAAAAGATTTTATTTATTGATTTTAGAGAGAGGAGACAGGGAGAAAGAAAGGTGGGGGAGTGGGAAGCATCAACTCACAGTTGCCTCTCACATGTACCTTGACCCACAACCCAGGGTTTAAAACCAGCAACCTCAGCGTTACAGACCAACACTTTTATCTACTGCACCACCACAGGTCAGGCTCACTTCTTTCTTTGTTGAATTTCTTGGGATGACATTGGTTGATACAAGTATATAGGTTACGCTGAGGTCGCCGGTTTGAAACCCTGGACTTGCCTGGTCAAGGCACATATGGGAGTTGATGCTTCCTGCTCCTCCCCCCTTCTCTCTCTCTTCTCTAAAAAAGTGAATAAATAAATAAAAATTTTAAAAATTATATAGGTTTCCGGTGTACAATTCTATATAATAAGTCATCTGTATTGTATTGTGTGCCCTACCACCACAAGTGCAATGATCACTACTGAGGTGACAGAGAAATCTTGCTTTTGTTACCCTCATTACACATAGGAGGAAAGCAACTTGCCCACAGTTATACTGCCTGAAAGTAACAACACTGGGCTTGATATCCTTATTCATAGTGTTTAAAGGTTCAGAGATGCTATTTGCAACATAATTTCCAGGACAACACATTATTAGTCATGATTACAGTTGTCATTTATCATTGGAAGGTTTTTGTTTTTGTTTCTTTTACAGGGACAGAGACAGAGTCAGAGAGAGGGATAGATAGGGACAGACAGACAGGAATGGAGAGAGATGAGAAGCATCAATCATCAGTTTTTCGTTGTGACACCTTAGTTGTTCATTGATTGCTTTCTCATATATGCCTTGACCGCGGGCCTTCAGCAGACCGAGTAACCCCTTGCTCAAGCCAGCGACCTTGGGTCCAAGTTGGTGAGCTTTGCTCACACCAGATGAGCCCGCCCTCAAGCTGGCAACCTCAGGTTCTGGAACCTGGGTCCTTTGCATCCCAGTTCGACGCTCTATCCACTGCACCACTGCCTGGTCAGGCTGGAAGGTTTTTATAAGCCCTAGCCACAATTTATTTTTTCCTGAGAAAGAGAGGGTGGGGAGATGAAAAACATCAACTTGTAGTTGTGGCTCCTTAGTTGTTCATTGATTGCGTTCTCCTATGTGCCTTGACCAGGGGTCTTTAGCTGAGCCAGTGACTCCTTGCTCAAGCTAGTGACCTTGGGCTTCAAGCCAGCGACCTTCAGGCTCAAACCAGCGACCATGGGATTATGTCGATGATCCTGCACTCAAGCCAACGCCCCGACACTCATGCTAGCAAGCTTGTGCTCAAGGCCGATAAGCCCGCACTCAAGCTGGTGAACCCGTGCTCAAGCCAATGACCTAAGGCTTTCAAACCTGGGTCCTCAGCATCCCAGGCCAACACTCTATCTACTGCACCGCCATCTGGTCAGGCCCAAAGAGGACTTTTTAAATTTCAGTGAAGTAATGAACATGTGTTTTTCTTTTTTTTTTTTTAACTATTTTTTTTAATTTTATTTATTCATTTTTAGAGAGGAGAGAGAGAGACAGAAAGGGAGAGAGACAGAGAGAGAGAAGGGGGGAGGAGCAGGAAGCATCAACTCCCATATGTGCCCTGACCAGGCAAGCCCAGGGTTTCGAACCGGCGAACTCCGCATTTCCAGGTCGACGCTTTATCCACTGCGCCACCACAGGTCAGGTTGAACATGTGTTTTTCTTCTACAAAAGGAAATCACAGTTCCTTTAGAACCTGCTCCACTGGACCCCATTTCCTTAATAATTTCAGGAAGCCTGTTTGGACACAGCCCTCATTTTCCCCAGGCGGGAATATAACTTCTGGGGACGTAGAGAGAACATGGGGAGATGGGCTGCCCTTGAAGGTTCTTTCTTCCCACAGGCATCATCTGAAACGTGCCAGGACCCCTGTGGTCCTCAGGTGCTGACCCACACCTTAAGTTCCTGCTTTATCACTCAAACTGGGTACAGGGTACCTCTAGATCTAACCCTCTCTCTTGGTTAAATCTGTGTCCCCAGGGCAATAGGAAATATTTCTCACTCTCCATAGCCATAATGGGAGCTTGATGGTTTCAGGAGGCCTACCTGCCTAGATCATCATACAGGCATAACTACCCCAAAAAACAGAGCTTAAAAACACATAAAATTGCCTGGCCTGTGGTGGCGCAGTGGATAAAGTATTGACCTGGGATGCTGAGGTTGCTGGTTTGAAACCCCAGACTTGCCAGGTCAAGGCACATACAAGAAGCAACTACTGAGTTGATGCCTCCTGCTTTTACCCCCTTCTTTCTCTCAAATCAGTCAAATAAAATCTTTAAAAAAAAACACATAAAATTGACAAAGAATGAATAACCACAGTATATAAAGAGCTCCTACAAAACAATAAGAAAAAGATAAGCAACCCAATAGAAAACAAGCAAAGGATGAGGACTTTTTTTTTTTTTTTACAAAAGAGGAAATCCACATAGCCAATAATATATGAAAATATACTTATAGTAAGTCAGGGAGCTGTGTATTAAGACAACAAAATACTATTTCATATCAATCAGATGGGCAAAAAATTTAAATCTGATAACACCAAATGTTGCTAAGGAATTCTAGAAACAAGGTGTCTTGTTCACAGTTTAGGGGAGGGTAATGGGGACAATAATCATTTTGGAAAATTATTTGGCAGTATCTACTAGAGCTGCATGTATATACATTTATCACCCAGTGATACCATCTCTAGGTATATACCTAACAGAAATGTGTACAAATATTAACCAAATATGTACAAGAATGTTTATAGCAGTTTTCTTTATAACAGCCCCAAATTGAAAACTACCAAAATGCACATTAGCCAAAAAATGGATGAACAAATTGTGGTGAATTCACACAATGGAATACTACAGAGCAATGTGTTGGAAGCAAGTCTCCGTGAATTTCTTATGTTCCTGCGTGGGCCAGGCCTTCTGGGCAAAAAAAAAAAAAAAAAAAAAAAAACGGTATTGGAAGTTAGAGATAGTGTCTGGAGAAATTTAGAGACAATTTAAGATAATAAACCTAGAAGTGCTCCTCCCCCTACAACCAAGAGATTGTTTACATTTCAGGTAATCTTCACCTGTGGTGGGAGGCCAGCCAGATGTGTCAGCAGTTTCATAAAAGTTCAGTCTCCTCGGCCCTGGTCGGTTGGCTCAGCGGTAGAGCGTCGGCCTGGCGTCCGGGGGACCCAGGTTCAATTCCCGGCCAGGGCACATAGGAGAAGCGCCCATTTGCTTCTCCACCCCCTCCCCTCCTTCCTCTCTGTCTCTCTCTTCCCCTCCCGCAGCCAAGGCTCCATTGGAGCAAAGATGGCCCGGGCGCTGGGGATGGCTCTGTGGCCTCTGCCCCAGGCGCTAGAGTGGCTCTGGTTGCGGCAGAGCGACGCCCCGCAGGGGCAGAGCATCGCCCCCTGGTGGGCGTGCCGGGTGGATCCCGGTCGAGCGCATGCGGGAGTCTGTCTGACTGTCTCTCCCCGTTTCCAGCTTCAGAAAAATACAAAAAAAAAAAAAAGTTCAGTCTCCTCATTTCAGGTTCCTCTCCTGTAGTGCAACCCACTGCACGGCAGGGAAACAGCTGGTCTCATGTGAACTGGGGCATGAGGAACCAAGGCAAGGTATTGCTTTGGCTGCTGCTTTTTTTTTTTTTTTCCACCAGTCTTAAATTTTTTTATTTATTCATTTTTAGAGAGGAGAGAGAGAAGAGAGACAGAGAGAGAGAAGTGGGGGAGGAGCAGGAAGCATCAACTCCCATATGTGCCTTGACCAGGCAAGCCCAGGGTTTCGAACCGGCGACCTCAGCATTTCCAGGTCGACGCTTTATCCACTGCGCCACCACAGATCAGGCGGCTGCTGCTTTTTGATGTGAATAATAAATGGTCTGTTTTTCTGACACACAGGTCTTGTGTTTTGTGTATGTGTGTGTGTGTGTAAAAGCGTGGCAGGCTAACTTGTGGCTTGTGCATAGGGTAAAACCTCAGGTTCTGGACCCTGGCCAGGTAGCTCAATTGGTTACAGCATTGTCCCGATGTGCCAAGGTTTGATCCCTGGTCAGGGCACATACATGAGTCAACTAACAAATACATAGATAAGTGGAACAGCAAATTGATCTCTCTCAAATCAATAAATGATTTTTTTTTTTAAAAAAAAACCCTCAGGATCTGACTTACCATGAAAATGAACAATTATAATTCTATATATGTAACATGGATGAATCTCCCAGCATTGGCAAAAGAAGCTGCTATACATAATAGAATGCATACCATATGATTGTTTTTATACAAAGTTTAAAATTCAGCCTAAATTAAACCATACTGTTATATGTCAGGGTGGTGGTTACTCTGTGGGGGACAGTGACTGGAAGAGGACACAAGGAAGGCCCATGAGGTGAGGTGCAGGTCACATTCTGTTTCTTGATCTGGTAGCTGGTTACTTATGTATTCAGTTTGTGGACATTTATCAGACTGTACTCTTCTTGTTGTTCTTTTTTTTTTTTTTTCTTTTAAGATAGAGCGGGGAGGAGCAGGAAGCATCAACTCGCAGTAGTTGCTTCCCGTATGTGCCTTGACTGGACAAGCCCAGGGTTTTGAACTGATGACCTCAGCATTCCAGGTCAACACTTTACTCACTGCGCCACCACAGGCCAGCAGACTGTCCCCTTCTGCATGTACTTTTCTGTATGTGTATCATATCTCACTAATGAGTTCAATATGTACTACAGCCACATGTATCAACATGGCTAATTCTCAAAGCTACCATATTAAGACAGAAGAAAGAAAGTTGAAGACTGCTATGTACAGTATGATACTTGTTTAAAATAAGCTTTTTTTTTAGATTTTATTTATTCATTTTAGAGAGGGAGGTGGAGTAGGTAGCATCAACTCCCATATGTACCCTGATGCCTTGACCAGGCAAGCCCAGGGTTTCAAATCAGCAACCTCAGCATTCTAGGTTGACACTTTATCCACTGTGTCACCACAGGTCAGGCTAAATGAGTTTTTAAAAAAGATTTTATTAATTTTAGAATGTGAGAGAGAGAAAGGGGGTGGGGGAAGGAGTGGAAACATCAGCTTATAGTAGTTGTTTCTCGTATGTGCCCAGGGTTTTGAACTGGTGACCTAAGCATTCCGGGTCGATGCTCTATCCACTGCACGATCACTTGGTCACTTGGTCAGGACACATTAGTTGTTCACTGATTGCTTCTCATACGTGCCTTGACTGGGGGACTCCAGCCGAAGCAGTGGCCCTGTGCTCAGCCAGCGACTTTTAGGCTCCAGCTAGCAACCATGGGGTCATGTCTATGATCCCACACTCAAGCTGGTGACCCTGTGCTCAAACTGGATGAGCCTGCACTCAAGTTGGCGACCCCGAGGTTTTCTTTTTTTTAGAGAGGAGAGGGAGAGACAGAGAGAGAGAGAGGAGAGACAGAGAGAGAGAAGGGGGGAGGAGCTGGAAGCATCAACTCCCATATGTGCCTCGACCAGGCAAGCCCAGGGTTTCGAACCGGTGACCTCAGCATTTCCAGGTCGATGCTTTATCCACTGTGCCACCACAGGTCAGGACAACCCCTGAGGTTTTCAAACCTAGGACCTCAGTGTCCCAGATCGACCCTCTATCCACTGGGCTACTACTGGTCAGGCTGAGATTTTTTTTAATACTTGTTTTATTGATTTGAGAGAGAGAAGAAGGGAGAGAGAAAGAGACAGGAACATCGATCTGTTCCTGTATGTGCCTTGACTAGTGATCAAACTTCTGCGCTTCGGGACAATGCTGACCATCTGAATTATCAAGCCAGGGCTTAAATAAGTTTTTTAAAACATGCAAATAAGCCTGACCTGTGGTGGCGCAGTGGATAAAGCGTTGACCTGGAAATGCTGAGGTCGCCGATTCGAAACTCTGGGCTTGCCTGGTCAAGGCACATATGGGAGTTGATGCTTCCAGCTCCTCCCCCCTTCTCTCTCTCTGTCTCTCTCTCATCTCTCTCCCTCTCTGTCTCTCTCTCTCTCTCCTCCCTAAAAAAAATGAATAAATAAAATAAAAAAGTAAAATTTATAAAAAAAACATGCAAATAACATATGTTGCTAATGAATCCTTAATTACATAATAAAATAATAAAACATGCAAGGAAATGATAAAGAAACTCAAATGAAGTTACCTCAGAGGAAAGAAGGAAAGGTATAGAATTGTCTAGGGGAACCTAATTGGGTAGATTTCAGCTGGAGCTGAAATTTTTTTTTAAAGATTTTATTTACTAATTTTAGAAAAGAGAGAAAAGGAGTGGGGAGGAGCAGGAAGCATTTAACTCATAGTAGTTGCTTCTCTGGGCAAGCCTGAGGTTTAAAACCAGGAACCTCAGCGTTCCAGGTCCACGCTTTATCCACTGCACCACCACAGGTCACACTGACTAATTTTCATATTTTGTTTCGTAAAGAAAAAGACTTGAGAGAAAGGAAAAAAAAGACTTGAGACAAATTATAAAATATTGAGGTCTGTTGGGAGATTTTCCAGGTGTTCCTTATATTATTCTCTTCCACAGATTATTGTGTATTTGAAATGTTTCATAATTTAGAAGATTAAAATGAATCCTGCTGGTGTTAAATTGATTTCATAGATTAATTTGGAGATACATTTATCCAGTGTTAATTCTTCATGCCCAGAACATTATATGTCTCCCCATTTATTCAGGTAACTTTTTTTTTTTTCTGTAAAAATATATAGAGCTTGTATTTTTTTTGCTTAGTTTATTCACAGGAAGTTGATGGATTTTGTTACCAAGACGAACAATATCACTTTCTATTATGATTTCTAATTTCAGGTGTCTATAAAGGAAAGCTATTTAGATTCTTGTTCAATCTTACTACTGGTCACCTTGCTCACTTGCTTCTCTTATTAGGTTAAAACATTTTGGGTTTTTTAAAATGTAATTCTCTTGAATTTTCTAAGCAAATAATATCTATCAATGGCTTCAGCTAAAGTCCAACTAGTAAACAAAGTCGGGTTTATTAGCTCATTGCAACAAGGGCACAAGCACATCATGGAGAAAGAACTTTGGGGCATCTCAATAAGAGTAGGTTCAGAAAAGACAGGACAGTCTGACCAGGTGGTGGCGCAGTGGATAAAGCATCAGACTGGGGCGTAGAGAATGCAGGTTTGAAACCCTAAGGTCTCCAGCTTGAGCACAACAGGTTCATTCCGCTTAAGCGCAGGCTCACCAGCTTGACCACGAGGTCGCTGGCTTGAGCAAGGGGTCACTCACTCTGCTGTAGCTCCCAGATCAACATATAAGAAAGCAATCAATGAACAACTAAAGTGCTGCAATGAAGAAAGAATTGATGCTTCTCATCTCTCTCCCTTCCTTTCTGTCTGTCCTCTCTCTGTCTCTGTCACACACACGCGCGCACACACACACAAAGAAAAGACAGGACAGGATAGAAGTTTGTGTTAGAGGATCTCTGGGAGGGTTAAAGAAACAGGACTACACTCTGGATTTGGCTGCTGTCAGAAAATAGGAGTAATTCTATGATGGAGAATCTCAGAATTTATATCTAGAAGACAAAAGGAATGAAGAAGTAACTAGTAAGGAAGCAGCAGTCAGTCATATTAGACAGGACAGAGGGATGTTTGGTCATTATGCTCCTTCTGTTGCATAGTGAGTTGTTGACTCCTCTGATATGGCAAAGACTGTGCTGTGGCATTTAAATGCACCACAGCCAGTTCCAGAAATGACAGTGATTGGTCCTGGTAATAGATTCTAGAGACAAGGGCCTAGATCAGTGGTTTTCAACCTTTTTACACTTGGGGACCAGCGAAAATAAGAGAAATATTTTGGGGACTGGTAAGGCAGAAATCACCCTGAGCATAAGTGAATTCAACCAAGATCATTGGGTCTATAACCTTCATAAAACATCAGGATGGTTAACTCTTTCGCGGACCAACATGAAATTTCTGGCGGACTGATCCAACAGTAGTTGAAAAACACTGGCCTAGATGATCAAACCCAGGCCATGGAAACATGTCCCAAAGTCCAATTGGTCTCTTAGAGAGAGCCAGGTAAATTTTTCTTTTTTTTTCTTTTTTTTTTTTTTAAAGATTTTACTTATTCATTTTAGAAGGAAGACAGAGAGAGAGAGAGAAGGGAGGAGGAGCAGGAAGCATCAACTCCCATATGTGCCTTGACCAGGCAAGCCCAGGGTTTCGAACCGGCGACCTCAACGTTCCAGGTTGGTGCTTTATCCACTGCGCCACCACAGGTCAGGGCTTTTTTTTTGTTTTGTTTTGTTTTGAATTTTTCCTTTAGCCTCATCAGAATTTTTGTTCTTTTTTTAGCGAGAGGGAGGGGGATGACAAACAGGGAAAGAGACAGGAAGGGAGAGAGATGAGAAGCATTACTTTAATTGTTCAGCAATTGCTTTCTCATACGTGCTTTGACTGGGGGGGGGGCTCCAGCTGAGCCAGTGACCCCTTGCTCAAGCCAGCAACCTTGGGCTCAAGCCAGTGCTCACTCTGGTGGCACTGCACTCAAGCTGGTGAGCTTGCATTCAAGCCAGTGACCTCCAGTTTGGAACCTGGGTCCTCAGCATCCCAGATCAACACTTTATCCACTGTGTCACCACCTGGTGAGGATAGCCTCTCAAAAATTGTTCTACTTAACCTATAGTATTTATGCGAGCACAGAAAGAAGTGTTTGCTAAAGCATAAACTCCCTGGACAAAGGAAATCAAAGGTAATGAGCTTGCTCATGACAACTCTGGTAATGAATTTAAATGTTAACTGGTTTGTTGAACTTCCGGAGCAGAAGTTGTGTCATTTGAACATCTATAGTCAGAGATAGGTTTGAGGCCACCTTTCCACTTGTATTATCCCTACTGTGGGAATTGCAGCTCACGTGACGAAGAAGTCAGCAACCCCTACTGGGAGTTCTGAAGAGCTTGTGCTTGCTTGTCTCATTTTTGGGGCTCTCTAAAAATCCTCAGGGAAAATGGCCCACAGGAAGAACGTAATTTTAAATATCTGAATGTCTGTAACAATTACTCTGAATATACAGTCAGTTAGTGTGCAGCAGGCAGAAGTAAGCCTCATGTATTCGCATGGAGCACAGACTGTATTGGGAGTAGATATGTCATTTATCACAGCAAGAAAATGGCAATTTGGCCTGACCTGCGGTGGAGCAGTGAATAAAGCGTTGACCTGGGATGCTGAGGTCCCAGGTTCAAAACCCTGAGGTCGCCAGCCTGAGCGCAGGCTCATCAAGTTTGAGTGCAGGGTTGCCAGCTTAAGCGTGGGATCATCAACATGATCTCATAGTCACTGGCTTTCGCCAAAAAGTTGCTAGCCTGAAGCCCAACATCCCTGCCTTGAGTAAGGGGTCACTGGCTTGACTGGAGGCCCCTCCCCTAATCAAGGCATATATGAGAAGCAATCAATGAACAACTAAGGTAACACAACCACGAGTTGATACTTCTCATCTCTCCCTTCTTGTCTGTCTTTCTCTCTCTGTGTGTCTTACCATATATATATATATGGATTGGATAAAGAAGATGTGGTACATATATACAATGGAATACTACTCAGCCATAAGAAATGATGACATTGCCGTTTGTGACAATATGGGTGGATCTTGAGATTATACTAACTGAAATAAGTAAATCAGAAAAGCTAAGAACTATATGATTTCACACATAGGTGGCACATAAAACTGAGACTCGTGGACATAGATAAAAGTGAAGTGGTTACCAGGGGGAGGGGGGGAGGGTTACAAAGAGAGGCAAATATAAAGTGATGAAAAATGATTGACTTTGGGTGATGGGCACATAATACAATCAACAGTTCAAATGCTATGGAGATGTTCACCTGAAACCTATGTACTCTTATTGATCAATGTCACCCCATTAAATTTAATTTTTAAATTTAAAAAAAGTTAAAAAAAGAGAAAGCCACGTATAAGCTGAAGTAGATAAGAAGGAATCATAGAAACATTTTTTGCACAAAAGAGGACAAAGAAAGCTTGCAATATTATTTTAAGTACTAGTAAACAAGTATGGATTCTGAAATATCATTAATTGCTGTTATTAGGAAACAAATCTTTAAAATGAGGTATGGATAAATAAATGTTGGCATATCTATATGTTGGAATGATATGAAGATATTAAAAACATGTTTTCAGCCTGACAAGTTAGTGGCACAGTAGATAGAGTGTCGTACTGGGATGTGGAGGACCCAGGTTCAAAACCCCGAGGTCACTGGCTGGAGTGCAGACTCATCTGGTTTGAGCAAGACTCACCAGCTTGAGCCCAAGGTCGCTGGCTGGAGCAAGGGGTCACTCGCTCTGCTGTAGTTCCCCAGTCAAGGCACATATAAGAAATCAATCAATGAATAACTAAAGTGCCACAACGAAGAATTGATGCTTCTCATCTCTGTCCCTTTCTGTCTGTCTACCCCTATCTGTTCCTCTCTGTCTCTGTCACACAAAAAATAAAAATAAAAACATTTTATTTTTTTATTTTTTTATTTATTTATTTTACAGGGACAGAGAGAGAATCAGAGAGAGGAATAGATAAGGACAGACAGATAGGAACGCAGAGAGATGAGAAGTTTTTCATTATGGTTTTTCATTGTGGCACCTTCGTTGTTCATTGATTGCTTTCTCATATGTGCCTTGACCGTGGGCCTTCAGCAGATCGAGAAACCCCTTGCTCGAGCCAGCGACCTTGGGTCCAAGCTGGTGAGCTTTTTGCTCAAGACAGATGAGCCTGTGCTCAAGCTGGCAACCTCGGGGTCTCAAACCTGAGTCCTTCTGTATCCCAGTTCAACGCTCTATCCACTGTGCCACCGCCTGGTCAGGCAAGAAAAACATTTTAAAAAATTAAATAAAAACATGTTTTCAGCAGCCTGACTTGTGGTGGCACAGTGGAACACTGAGGTCACCGATTTGAAATCCCAGGCTTGCCTGGTCAAGGGTACATATGGGAGTTGATGCTTCCTGCTTCTCCCCCCATTTTCTCTCCCTTCTCTCTCTCTCTCCTCTCTAAAATGAATAAGTAAAATCTTATTTAAAAAAAACAAACATGTCTTCAATATACAGTATTAAATATCATGAGGAAATGGTCAGTTAGACTATAAATGCATTATTCCAATTTTTTTAATTTTTTTTTTTTTTAGCGAGCGAGAGAGGGAGAAGGACAGATAGGGACAGACAGGAAAGGAGAGAGATTAGAAGCATCAATTCTTTGTTGCAGCACCTTAGTTGTTCAATTATTGCTTTCTCATATGTGCCTTGACTGGGGGACTACAGTAGAGCAAGTGACCCCTTGCTCAAGCCAGCGACCTTGGGCTCAAGCGGGAGAGGTGTACTCAAGCCTGTGACCTCGGGTTTTGAACCTGGGTCCTCCACGTCCCAGTCCGATGCTCCATCCACTGCTTCACCACCTGGTCAGGCTGTTGCTCCACTTATTTATGCATTCATTGGTTGGCTTTTGTATGTGCCCTGACTGGAGATCAAACCTCCAAACTTATTCTTATCAAGATGATGCTGTAAACAACTGAGCTACCCAGCCAAGGCTATATAGTGTATCTTTACAATAAAGTAAGCTAGAGAAAAGAAAATGTTATTAAAAAATACTTTTAGGCCTGACCTGTGGTGGCGCAGTGGATAAAGTGTCGACCTGGAAATGCTGAGATCACCGGTTCGAAACCCTGGGCTTGCCTGGTCAAGGCACATATGGGAGTTGATGCTTCCAGCTCCTCCCCCCTTCTCTCTCTCTCTCTCTCTCCCTCTCCTCTCTAAAATGAATAAATAAAAAATAAAATAAAAAAATACTTTTAGGCCCTGGCCGGTTGGCTCAGCGGTAGAGCGTCGGCCTAGCGTGCGGAGGACCCGGGTTCGATTCCCGGCCAGGGCACATAGGAGAAGCGCCCATTTGCTTCTCCACCCCTCCGCCGCGCTTTCCTCTCTGTCTCTCTCTTCCCCTCCCGCAGCCAAGGCTCCATTGGAGCAAAGATGGCCCGGGCGCTGGGCATGGCTCTGTGGCCTCTGCCTCAGGCGCTAGAGTGGCTCTGGTCGCAATATGGCGACGCCCAGGATGGGCAGAGCATCGCCCCCTGGGGGGCAGAGCACCGCCCCTGGTGGGCGTGCCGGGTGGATCCCGGTCGGGCGCATGCGGGAGTCTGTCTGACTGTCTCTCCCTGTTTCCAGCTTCAGAAAAATGAAAAAAAAGAAAAAAAAAAAAAAAAGAAAAAAAAAATACTTTTATAGTACTGTACATATTTATTGAAAAACATCTGCGCCTGACCTGTGGTGGCGCAGTGGATAAAGCGTCGACCTGGTAATGCTGAGGTTGCCGGTTCGAAACCCTGGGCTTGCCTGGTCAAGGCACATATGGGAGTTGATGCTTCCAGCTCCTCCCCCCTTCTCTCTCTCTGTCTCTCTCTCCTCTCTCTTCCTCTCTGTCTCTCTCCTCTCTAAAAATGAATAAATAAAAAAAAAAAAAAAAAAGAAAAACATCTGCATATAAGTGAACACACACAGTATAAATACATGTTGTTCAAAGACCACTGTATATGCCTTTTTGTAATTGGCTTTATTCAGTTTGCATAATGTCCTCCAAGTTTCTTTATGATGTAGCATGTGTCAGAATTTTCTTCCTTTTGTTGCATACACACACACACACACACACACATATCACATTTTGCTTACCCACCATCCACTGATGGGCACTTAGATTGCTTCCACATTACAACTATTGTGAACAATTCTGCTATGAACACGGGTGTACAAATATCTCTTTGAGACCCTGTTTCACGTAAGGTTTTGTCATGGTGATCCAAGACATGTTTTTCCAAGGGACGCTATCTGAGGGCGACTTCTGAACTCAGCCCCCAGGGTCAGCTCAGAATAGATATATCATTCTCTTCCTATAGCCTTTTCTTTTTGTTGCAAAACAACATTCAACTTTGTAAGTAAATACAGAGGTGGACAAAAGTAGGTTTACAGTTGTGAATATTTGAAACACAGTTTATTCTTGTACAATTATGTATTAATTATTGTATTATTTTCCATATGATCCATTGTAAACCTACTTCCCCACTTAGTATAAGACTCATTCTCTACGAATGGACAGATCACAGGAATAGGTGGTAGAAAGCTAGAAAATAATTTTACCAAGAAACAATACATGTCTGATTAGATGACCAAAGTCCAGGGGATCCTTATTCCCAGAAAAACAAACAAAACAAATAAATTCAACACAGAAGGGCCTCAGTGAAATGTCTATATTCAGTTCACTGTAAACTTACTCCCAGGCTTGGGCAGGGAGGAGACTCAATTATCTGAAGACATAAGGGGTTTCAGATATGTGCACTAGTACTGAGTTGAAAGTCACAGTCCAGGAAAGTGAGGGCTTGAGCTGAATCTCAAGGAAACCTCCATTCCTTTTAATGCCTATCAGTCAAGGACTGTCAGGAACACAGCTGTAGTCAAACTAGTTTGGGTTTACTGACTTGCTGCAGTAAGGGAGGTAACACACCATGGGGAACCATGGCGTATCTGAAAGAGGGGGTACTATAAGTTATTATTGAATTTGAGGTTATGTTAGGTGGTTTTGTAGTTTTCAGTGTACCAGTCTTGTACTTATTAAATTTACTTGTAAGGTTTTTATTATTTTTAATGCTATTAAAAGTGGAATTGTTTTCTCTTCTTTCTTTTTTTTTCTGGAGAGAGACAGACAGGAACAGATAGACAGGAAGGGAGAGAGACGAGAATCATAAATTTTTCGTTGCAACACCTTAGTTGTTTGTTTTTTGCTTTTTCATATGTGCCTTAACCGAGGGGTCCAGCTGAGCCAGTGACCTCTTGCTCAAGCCAGCGACCTTTGGGCTCAAGTCAATGACCTTGGGCTTTAAACCAGTGACTTTTGGGCTCAAGCTGGTGACCATGGGGTCATGTCTATGATCCCACGCTCAAGCTGGTGAGCCCACGCTCAAACCGGAGACCTCAGTGTTTCAAACCTGGGTCCTCTGCATCCCAGACTGATGCTCTGTCCACTGAACCACTGCCTAGTCAGGCAGAATTTTCTTTTATTTTATTTCATTTTTGCATTGGTAATTGCTAGTGTATAGAAATATAATTGAGTTTTGTAATACAATGTATTGATTTTTATATCCTGAAACTTTTTTGGTCTTATCTATTAGCCGTAATGTTTTTTTCTTAAGGATAAGATTATCCATATACAAGATCATGTTATTTGCATATAAAAATAATGTCACTCTGTCTTTCCAATAGGGATGCCTTTTTTGTTGTTGCCTAATTGCTCCAGCTAGAACCTTCCATACAATGTTAAATATAAGTGGTGAGAGGGGTGCCTGACCAGGTAGTGGCACAGTGGATAGAGCTTTGACCTGGGATGCTGAGGACCCAAGTTCAAAACACCAAGGGGGCCAGCTTGAGTTCAGGCTCATCCAGATTGAGTGCGGGGCCGGCAGCTTCATTGTGGGATCATCAACATGACCCCATGGTTGCTGGCTTGAGCAAGGGGTCACTGGCTCAGCTGGAGCCCCCTGGTCAAGGCACATATGAGAAAGCAATCAGTGAACAGCTAAAGTGCCACAACTGCAAGTTGATGCTTCTCATCTCTCTCCCTTCCTATGTCTCTCTCTCTCTCTCTCTCTCTCTGTCACTAAAAAAAATGTGGTGAGAGTGAACATACTCGTCTTGTTCCTGACCATTGCAGGAAAAGCTTTCAGTTTTTCACCATTAACTATATGTTACCTATAAGGTTTTTGTCCTTTATCAGGTTAAAGAAGTTCTCTTCTATTCCTCCTTTGTTGATATGTTGATTCATGATAAAAAGAAGAAAGGAAAAAACATATAAAGGGGTGTCAAATTTTGTCAAATGCTCTTTATGCAGTTATTGAGATGATTATATGGTTCTTGTCATTTATTCTACTGATATAGTCTACTACATTTACATTAATAGACTTCAGATGTTAAGCCAACCTTACATTCCTGGGATAAATCCTACTTGGTCACAGTGTACAATCTTTTTATATGTTGCTGGATTTGTTTTGCTAGGATTTTGTAGAGGATTTTTGAGTATATACATATATATACATACACACATATACATATATATTTAAATTTTTTCCATTGATTTGGTGGGGGAAGGAGAGAGAAAGGCATCAACTTGTTACACTTAGTTGTTCATTTAGTTGTGCACTCAATGGTTGCTTTCTGTATGTACCTTGACCTATAGTAGAACCTCGGCCCTCAGCATGCCAGGACAATGCTCGCTCCACTGAGCAACCCAGCCAGGGCCTTGAGTTATAAGGGCCTAGATAGTCATAAGAAATATTTGTCTGTAGGCCCTGGCTGGTTGGCTCAGTGGTAGAGTGTCGGCCTGGCGTGTGGGGGTCCTAGGTTCGATTCCCAGCCGGAGCACACAGGAGAAGCGCCCATCTGCTTCTCCACCCCTCCCCCTCTCCTTTCTCTCTGTCTCTCTCTTCCCCTCCCGCAGTCAAGGCTCCACTGGAGCAAAGTTGGCCCCGGGCGCTGAGGATGGCTCTGTGGCCTCTGCCTCAGGCACTAGAATGGCTCTGGTTGCAGCAGAGCGAAGCCCCAGATGGGCAGAGCATCGCCCCCTGGTGAGCATGCTGGGTGGATCCCGGTTGGGCGCATGCGGGAGTCTGTCTGGCTGCCTCCCTGTTTCCAACTTCACAAAAATTCAAAAAAAAAAAAAGGAAATATTTGTCTGTAGTTTTCTAGTGATGCCTTTGTCTGGATTTGCTTTTGCTCTTATAGAGTTGGAAAATAGAATTGGAAAAGGTTATCTCCTCCTCAGTTTTTTAGAAGAATTTGTGAAAGATTGCTATTAATTCTTTAAACGCATGGTAGAATTACCAGTGAAGCCATTTCATCCTGGGCATCTCTGTGGGAAGTTTTAAAATAAATAAATAAATAAATAAATAAATAAATAAAAATTAATTCTAGCAGTTTACAGAAACTTCGCTCCAATATAGCTCCGTTCCTTCTTGCCTCTTTTGTCCTATTATTGTCAGGCAAATTATACACTATAAGTTTATCACCACAGTTCAGTAATTATTGCTTTATGCAGTTGTTTTTTAAATCAGAAAATAGAAGAAAAACATTACAATATATGTAATTATATTGTATTTTAAGATTTTTTAATTGATTTCAGAGAGAGAGGAGAGAGAGAGAAAGAAAGGAGGGAGGAACGGGAAGCATCAACTCGTAGCTGCTCATATGTGCCTTGACTGGGAAAGCCCAGGGTTTCTTTTTTTTTTTTTTTTTTTTTTTTTTTTGTATTTTTCTGAAGCTAGAAACGGGGAGAGACAGTCAGACAGACAAACTCCCGCATGCACCCGACCGGAATCCACCCGGCTCGGCCACCAGGGGGCGACGCTCTGCCCACCAGGGGGCGATGCTCTGCCCCTCCGGGGCGTCACTCTGTTGCGACCAGAGCCACTCTAGTGCCTGGGGCAGAGGCCAAGGAGCCATCCCCAGTGCCCGGGCCATCTTTGCTCCAATGGAGCCTCTGCTGCAGGAGGGGAAGAGAGAGACAGAGAGGAAGGAGAGGGGGTGGGGTGGAGAAGCAGATGGACGCTTCTCCTGTGTGCCCTGGCCGGGAATCGAACCCGGGACTTCTGCACGCCAGGCCGACGCTCTACCAAAGCCCAGGGTTTCAAATTGGCGACCTCAGCATTCCAAGTCAACACCTTGTCCAGTGCATCACCACAGGTCAGTCTCTAGACTGTATTTTATATTTATATATGTAGGGTTCTTTATTTCTTCACGTGGATTTGAGTTAACACCCGATGTCCTTTCAATTCACTTGAAGGACTCCCTTTAGTAGTTCTTTCTTTTTTTTTTTTCCAGAGACAGAGAGAGAGTCAGAGGCAGAGTCAGAAAGAGGGATAGATAGGGACAGACAGACAGGAACGCAGAGAGATAAGAAGCATCAATCATTAGTTTTTCGTTGCGACACCTTAGTTGTTCATTAATTGCTTTCTCCTATGTGCCTTGACCGTGGGCCTTCAGCAGACTGAGTGACCCCTTGCTCAAGCCAGCGACCTTGGGACCAAGCTGGTGAGCTTTGCTCAAATCAGATGAGCCTGTGCTCAAGCTGGCGACCTTGGGGTCTCAAACCTGGGTCCTCTGCATCCCAGTCTGATGCTCTATCCACTGCGCCACTGCCTGGTCAGGCTCTTTCTTTTTTTTATTTTTTAAAGAAATTTTATTTATTGATTTTAGAGAGAGGGGACAGAGAGAGAGAGGAGGATAGGAGTGGAAGCATCAACTCCTAGTAGGTGTTTCTCCTATGTGTCTTTATTATTATTATTATTAATTTTAATTTAATTTGTTACCATGAATTCAAGTGTCCCACACAATATAACTCCCTCACCCCAACCCCTTGTCCCTCATTGCCCCCCCACACCCCCTTCCCTTTGGGATTTGCAGTCTTGTTATCTATATCTATGTGTTATATATATAATTTCACTAATCCCTTCACTTTCTCTGATTCATCTCCTCATCCTCCTTCCCTCTGACATCTGTCCCTCTGCTCCCTGTGACCCACCTCTGCCTCTATTCCGTTCCTCAATTCACTTTGTTCATTAATTCCATATATAGGTGAGATCATATGATATTTGTCTTTCTTTGCCTGGCTTATTTCACTTAGCATAATACTCTCCAGGTCCATCCATGCCATCACAAAAGGTAAAATTTCTTTCTTTTTCATGGCCGCATAGTATTCCATTGTCCATATGTACCACAGCTTTTTAATCCACTTGTCCACTGACGGACACTTGGACTATTTCCAGATCTTGGCTGTTGTAAACAATGCTGCAATAAACATGGAGGTGCATATCTTCTTTGAATCAGTGATTAGATATTCTTAGAATATATTCCTAAAAGTGAGATAGTTGGGTCAAAAGACAGTTCCATTTTTAATTTTTTGAGGAATCTCCATACTGTTTTCCACAGTGGCTGCTCAAGTCTGAATTCCCACCAACAGTGCAGGAGAGTTCCCTTTTCTTCACATCCTCGCCAGCACTTATTGTGTGTTGTTTTGTTAATGAGCGCCATTCTGACTGGTATGAGGTGATATCTCATTGTGGTTTCAATTTGCATTTCTCTTATGATTAACGACATTGAACATTTTTTCATTTGCCTATTGGCTATCTGTATGTCTTCTTTCTTTTTACTTTTTTTTATTTATTTATTCATTTTAGAGAGGAGAGAGAGAGACAGAGAGAGAGAGGAGAGAGAGACGGGGGGAGGAGCTGGAAGCATCAACTCCCATATGTGCCTTGACCAGGCAAGCCCAGGGTTTTGAACTGGTGACCTCAGCATTTCCAGGTCTACACTTTATCCACTGCGCCACCACAGGTCAGGCACTGTATGTCTTCTTTCGAGAAGGGTCTATTCATTTCTTTTGCCCATTTTTAGTTTTAGATTTTATTTATTCATTTTAGAGAGAGGAGACAGAACGAGAGAGAGAGAGAGAGACAGAGAGAGAAGGGAGGGAGGAGCAGAAAGCATCAACTCCCATATGTGCCTTGACCAAGAAAGCCCGGGGTTTTGAACCGGCGACCTCAGTGTTCCAGGTCAACGCTTTTACCCACTGCGCCACTGCAGGTCAGGCTCTTTTGCCCATTTTTAAATTGGATTGTTTACCTTCCTGATGTTGAGTTTTAACAGTTCTTTATAAATTTCAGTTATTAACCCCTTATCAGACATATCGGTGAATATGTTTTCCCATTGTGTGGGTGTCTTTTTATTTTGTTCATGGTGTCTTTTGCTGTGCAAAAGCTTTTTAGTTTGATATAGTCCCATTTGTTTCTTTGTCCTTTATTTCACTTGCTTGTGGAGATAAAGTGACAAAAATATCGCTACAAGAGATATCAGAGAGTTTACTGACTATGTTTCCTTCCAAGATATTTATAGTTTCACGACTTACATTTAAGTCTTTTATCCATTTTGAGTTTATTTTTGTGAATGGTATAAGTTGGTGGTCTAGTTTCATTTTTTTGCATGTACCTGTCCAATTTTCCCAACACCATTTATTAAAGAAACTGTCTTTACTCCACTGTATGCTCTTACCTCCTTTGTAAAATACCAATTGACCATAAAGGTGTGTGTTTATTTCTAGGTTCTCTGTTCTGTTCCATTGATCTATATATTTGCTTGTTCTTATGCCAGTACCAAGCTGTTTTGAGTACAATGGCCTTGATATCAGGAAGTGTGATACTTCCCACTTTAATTTTCATTTTCAAGATTGCTGAGGCTATTCATGTTCTTTTTTGGTTTCATATAAATTTTTGGAATACTTGAAGTATGTCATTGATATTTTAATAAGAATTGCATTGAATCTCTAGATTGCTTTGGGTAATATAGACATTTTATTGTTAATTTATTATTTTTATTTATTTATTTATTTATTTATTCATTTTAGAGAAGAGAGACAGAGAAAGAGAGAGAGAGAGAGAGGAGGGAGGAGCAGGAAGCGTCAACTCCCACACGTGCCTTGACCGGGTAAGCCCAGGGTTTTGAACCGGCAACCTCAGTATTCCAGGTCGATGCTTGATCCATTGTGCCACCACAGGTCAGGCAGTAATATAGACATTTTAATGATATTTATCCTTCCTATCCATGAACATGGTATATGCTTCCACTTCTTTGTATCTTTCTTGATTTCTTTTTTCAATGTTATGTAATTTTCTAAGTACAGGTCTTTTACGTCCTTGGTTAAATTTACTCCTAAGTACTTTTTTGTTGTTGTTGCAATAGTGCAGGGGATTGTTTCCTTAATTTCTCTTTCAGATAGTTTATTGTTGGTGTATAAAAATGCCACTGATTTCTGAATATTAATTTTATATCCTGCCACCTTCCCAAATTCATTTATCAGGTCTAGTAGTTTTTTTTTTAATTTTAATTTTTATTTTTTTTACAGAGACAGAGATTCAGAGGGAGGGATAGACAGGGACAGACAGACAGGAATGGAGAGATGAGAAGCATCAATCATTAGTTTTTCGTTGCACGTTGTGACACCTTAGTTGTTCATTGCTTGCTTTCTCATATGTGCCTTGACTGCGGGGCTACAGCTGACCGAGTAACCCCTTGCTTGAGCCAGTGACCTTGGGTCCAAGCTTGTGAGCCTTGCTCAAATCAGATGAGCTCACGCTCAAGCTGGCGACCTCGGGGTCTTGAACCTGGGTCCTTTGCATCCCAGTCTGACAGTCTATCCACTGCGCCACCGCCTGGTCAGGCAGGTCTAGTAGTTTTTTGACTGAGACTTTAGAGTTTTCTATGTATAATGTCATGTCATCAGCAAATACTGATAATTTTACTTCTGCTTTTCAAATTTGGATGCCTTTTATTTCTTCTTCTTGTCTAATTGCTGTGGCTAGGACTTCCAGAACTATGTTGAATAAGAGTGGTGAAAGGGGGCATCTCTGCCTTGTTCCTGATCTCAAGGGGATTGCTTTTCATTTTTGCCCATTGAGTATGATGTTGGCTGTGGGTTTGTCATAGATGTCCTTTATCATGTTGAGGTATGTTCCCTGTATTCCCACTTTGCTGAGAGTTTTGATCATAAATGAGTGCTGGACTTTATCAAATGCTTTTTCTGTATCTATTGATATAATCATGTGATTTTCATCTTTCCTTTTGTTTATGTGCTGAATCACACTAATTGATTTGCGAATATTGTACCAGCCTTGCCTCCCCAGAATAAATCTCACTTGATCATGATGTATGACTTTTTTAATGTATTGCTGGATCCAGTTTACTGATATTTTGTTGAGAATTTTAGCATCTATGTTCATCAGGGATATTGGCCTATACTTTTCTTTTGTAGTGTCTTTACCTGGTTATGTAACAAGGATAATGCTTGCCTCATAATAGGAGCTTGGAAGTATTCCCTCTCTTGAATTTTTTTTCTTTTTTAAATTTTAAAAAATTTTATTGACAGAGAGGACAGACAGAAAGGGAGATGAGAAGCATCAGTTATTCGTTGCGGCAGCCTAGTTGCTTGTTGACTGCCTTCTCATGTGCCTTGACCAGGGAGCTACAGCAGACCTAGTAACCCCTTGCTCAAGCCAGTGACCCTGGGTCCAAGCTCAAACCAGATTAGCCTGTGCTCAAGTTGGTGAGCTCGAGGTCTTGAACCTGGGTCCTTCCACATCCCAGTCCGTCGCTGTATCTACTGTGCTACCGCCTGGTCAGGCTCTTCTACCAAGACTTTTCTTGAAGTGGTAAGACTTTTTTTTTTCTGAAGCTGGAAACAGGGAAGCAGTCAGACTCCCGTATGCGCCTGACCGGGATCCACCCGGCATGCCCACCAGGGGGCCATGCTCTGGCCATCCGGGGCGTCGCTCTGTCGCGACCAGAGCCACTCTAGTGCCTGGGGCAGAGGCCAAGGAGCCATCCCCAGTGCCCGGGTCATCTTTTTGCTCCAATGGAGCCTCGGCTGCGGGAGGGGAAGAGAGAGACAGAGAGGAAGGAGGGGGGGGTGGAGAAGCAGATGGGCGCCTCTCCTGTGTGCCCTGGCCGGGAATCGAACCTGGGACCCCTACACGCCAGGCTGACGCTCTACCACTGAGCCAACCGGCCAGGGCTGTTGAATTTTTTTATATAGCTTGGGAAGGATAGGTGTTAGTTCTTCTTTGAATGTTTGGTAACATTCACCTGTGAAGACATCTGGTCCAGGACTTTTGTTTGTTGGGAGTTTTTTGATGACTGTTTCACTTTCATTTGTTGTAATTGGTCTGTTTAGGTTTTCTGATTCTTCCAGATTGAGTCTTGGAAGATTGTATGTTTCTAGGAATTTATTCATTTCACCTAGATTGTCTAATTTTTTTGGCATATAGTTCTTCATAGTATTTTCTTACAAGCTTTTGTATTTCTGTGGTGTCAGTTGTTACTTCTCCTTTTTCATTTCTAATTTTATTTGAGTTCTCTCTCTTTTCTTTTTTTTTTTTTTTTTTTTAATTTTTCTGAAGCTGGAAACAGGGAGAGACAGTCAGACAGACTCCCGCATGCGCCCGACCGGGATCCACCCGGCACGCCCACCATGGGGCGACGCTCTGCCCACCAGGGGGCGATGCTCTGCCCATCCTGGGCGTCGCCATGTTGCGACCAGAGCCACTCCAGAGCCTGAGGCAGAGGCCACAGAGCCATCCCCAGCGCCCGGGCCATCTTTGCTCCAATGGAACCTCGGCTGCGGGAGGGGAAGAGAGAGACAGAGAGGAAAGCGCGGTGGAGGGGTGGAGAAGCAAATGGGCGCTTCTCCTGTGTGCCCTGGCCGGGAATCGAACCCGGGTCCTCCGCACGCTAGGCCGACGCTCTACCGCTGAGCCAACCGGCCAGGGCTCTCTTTTTTCTTGATGAGTCTGGTTAAAGGTTTATCACTCTTGTTTAGCTTTTCAAAGAACCAGCTGTTGGTTTCATCAGTTTTTTGTATATATTTTTTTGCCTCTATGTCATTTATTTCCACTCTGATCTTTATTATTTCCTTCCTTCTACTTCCTCTGGACTTTATTTGTTGTTTTTTTTTCTAGTTCTTGTAGGTGCAGGGTTACGTTGTTTATTTGAGCTTTCTCTTGCTTCTTAAGATATGCCTGTAATGCTATGAAATTTCCTCTCAGGACTGCTTTTGCTGTGTCCCATAAATTTTGAGTTGTTTTATGTTCATTTTCATTTGTTTCAAGGAAATTTTTATTTCTTCTTCGATCTCATTGTTAACCCATTCCTTATTTAATAACATGCTATTTAGCCTCCAAGTGTTTGAATATTTTTCAGTTTTTCTATTGTAGTTGATTTCTAGTTTCATACTATTGTGATCAGAGAAGATGCTTAATATGATTTCAGTCTTCTTAAATCTATTGAGACTTGTTTTGTGTCCTAACATGTGGTCTATCCTAGAGAATGTACCATGAGCACTTGAAAAGAATGTATACTCTGCTGCTTTGGGGTCAAAGGTTCTAAAGATATCTATTAAGTCCAGGTGATTTAGTGTGTCATTTAAGGCCACTGTTTCTTTGTTAATTTTCTGTCTGAAGGTTCTATCCATTGATGTTAGTGAAGTATTAAAATCCCCTACTATCATAGTATTGCTGTTGATCTCTCCCTTTATGTCCATCAAAATCTGCTTTATATATTTAGGTGCTCCTATATTAGATGCATAAATATTTATAATGGTTATATCTTCCTGTTGTATTGCTCCCTTTATCATTATGTAGTGACCTTCTTTATCCATTACTACAATGGTGCTTTAAAATATGAACAGACCAACATACGAATTTTTTAAGATACAAGCTGCGACTTGGTCTGTATTTTTGTTCGAGATCCGAGCAAAATTCCGAGATACTTGTGATTAGGGAAGCTGCTGCTAGTTGGCGCATTGGTGCATAGGTCCAGTATTTGCAGTTTGATATATGAGTTGACTGACTTACGAGCTCAGTTGCAGAATGAATTAAATTCATATCTCAAGGTACCACTGTATAGCTTTTGTTGTAAAGTCTATTTTGTCAGATATAAGTATTGCTACCCCAGCATTTTTTTTTATTTCCATTTGCTTGAAAAACTTTTTTCCATCTCTTCACTTTCAGTCTATGTGTATCTTTTGTTCTGAGGTAGGTCTCTTGTAGACAACATAGTTATGGATCCTGTTTTCTTATCCATGCACCTACCTTATGTCTTTTGATTGGAGCATTTAACTTATTTGCATTTAAGGTTATTATTGATATGTAGTTGTTTATTTGCTATTTTGTTCTTTAAATCTATAATCCTCTTTTTCTAGATATTTTTTTCCCTTTGCTATTTTTACAGCAGGCATCTTAACATTTTATGCAGCACTGGTTTGGTTGTAATGAATTCCTGGAGTTGTTTTTTGTTTGGGAAGCTTTTTATTTCTCCCTCGATTTTAAATGATAGCCTTGTTGGATAAAGAAGTCTTGGTTGAAAAAAAAAAAAAGAAGTATTGGTTGTAGGTTCTTGCTTTGCGTCACTTTGAATATTTCTTGCCAATCCCGTCTGCCCTCAAGTGTTTCTGTTGAGAAGTCAGATGTTATCCATATGGGGGTTCCTCTGTAGGTAATTAACTGCTTTTCTCTTGCAGCTTTTAGTATTCTTTATTTGTCTCTTAACTTTGGCACTTTAATTATGATGTGTCTTGGTGTAGGCCTCCTTGGGTTCCTTTTAATGGTACTCTCTGTGCTTCTTTATGGGAGACTGCAAGTTGGCAAAGCCCTTGCAGTTTAAGGCTTAGCCAAAGGCTAAGTTCTCCCCCCACACTTCCATATTAGCTATGGAGCATGAAGCTGAGTATTTGTACTCATCCCAACCCCCACCTCACTTGCTTGGTTAAGTTGCTAAAGGCTAAGTTTTTCTCCACACCTTCCATGTTAGTTGTGATGCTGTGTTGTTTCTACTCAGCCTATCTCTGAATTCCATTGGAGAGTTTCAAGGCAGTATTCTTTTTATCCTTTGTTTTGTGAAGTTAAGATGTTATGTAGGGTAGAAGATTTTCTGCACTTGGGAGAATTCTTGGGTTGCCTTGGAAATGTGACTTTGTTTTCATGATCTCTTTGATTTGCTAATGACTTTACTCTGCCCTATAAATAAAGCAGGCATGGGGGTGGAGACGCGTTTTGCAAGCGATCTTTGCATTGCAAAGAGACCTCCCGATCCCATCTTTTTTCTTTAAATTTATTTCTTCATTCTGCACCATTTCCACTCAGAACCTGGAATTACTAGCCATGCTGGTCTGCAGCACTTCTTGAACTTGTGTGACCTTTCCTTAACCAATTTAGGGAAGTTTTCAGCTATGATTTCTTCAAACAAGTTCTTTATCCCTTGTTCATTCTCTTCTCCTTCAGGAACCTCTATGATGTGGATGTTGTTTCTCTTCATGTTGTCACAGAGCTCTCTTAGAGTTTCCTCAGTCCTTTTGAGCCTCTTTTCTTTTTGGTGCTCTGCTTCCATACTTTCATTTATCTTGTCCTCTAAATCACTGATTCGCTGATTCGATCTTCTGCTTCATCTAGCCTGCTGTTGATCCCTTCTAGTGCAGTCTTCATTTCTGATATTGTATTTGTCATTTCTGACTGGTTTTTTTTATGAGTTCAATGTCATTTTTGATGCTTGCTATCTCTTTATTTAGGTGCTCATTATGTCCATCCATTGTTGCTCTAACATCCTTGAGCATCCTAAAAATCATTATTTTAAACTCTGCATCTGGTAGTTTGTTTACTTCTATCTCATTCAGTTCTTTTTCTGGAGATTTCTCTTATTGATTCATTTGGGTCACATTTCTCTGTTTGCCCATTTTGTCTATGTATTAGGTAGCTATTGGTCAAATAAGTTTGTAAATATGATGTACTTGTTTGCTCACTTGTGGTTTGCATTGGGGGCTGGGCAATGCCAGATATAGTGGTCTGTGAGGTTGCAGGTCACCTTCCTGATTGGGAGGGGCCATTTTCTTGCTAATGTTTACTGGAAGATATTTTCTGCCCCCACCACCAAGAAGTGCAGAAGGATTTCTGCTTTCTCTCCTCCCTGATCCCTTGCCCTCCATGGGAAAAGCAGGTTCCCTTGGCTTTTCTTGTGGCTTGCCTGTCTTGGTAAGACACCAATAAACAGAATGGCCCACCATCCTCCGACTCCACTGCCCGAATTTAATAAGAACCTGCATGTGAATGGCCATAATGGTGGCAGCAGCCCCTGGCCTTACAGTAGCACTGTCTGACTTTGAAATTTTTGTGGTGTCTTTTTGAAGAAGATGAGCTTGGTGGTACTGATTTCCAGGCCACCTGTTTTCCTTGTTCTAGGAATGTTTCTTGAGAGTACTATTTTCCCTCTTGTTGTATGTCAGTATTACATGCAGTTGGTTCTTTCATGGATACAGTTATCCCTTCAGGCTCTCTGGCACTAAGGGTCAACCTTGATCATGTGTATTACACTATGCAATATCTGTCCTCTTGGGCATATTTATTCTCCACAGTGTCTGGTACCTGCTAGCCTCCAACTTTGGGTGTGCCGCTTGTATAGGTAGCTGAGTCTAGGATTGGTGCTGTCTGCCACGAACTACCAGTTGTGTTGGCTCTAGATCTTCTTGGGTTGGCATCAGCTGTTGTTTGTAACATGCTGTGGGCTACCTGACGGCAGCTACTGCACTTTTTGCTGTTTGTGTGTGTTTTCTGTGCCTGGGTAGTGTGGGAGGGGTCAACCTTTGTATAAGGATCTGCTTCCTCCTGCTTAGAGATGACAACAGCTCCATAAAATCCCCAAGCTCTGTAAGATTTATCTCCACTTTCCAGGTGCTCCACCTCCTCTTGCAGCTGCCTGGTCTTCCTACAGTCTTCTGTAGAAAGATTGTAGAGTGGGCTGAGACTGGCCTCACCCAACGAACTCCTCTACAGGTTGCACACTTGTTGGGTTATGGCAGCTGAGGCTGTGAATACAAAATTAGTGTGATCCCCTACATCAGGGGTCTCTTGGTCAGGAGTTTAGTATGGGGTATGTGGCCCCTACTCCAGAGCTTAATCCCTCAGCCACTGCTCAAATTTTATTTCTTCCCAACAAGGTGAGCAGTAGGTTCAGACTCAGTGTGGCCGACAGTCCCCTCTGCAGAAGTTCTTTTAGCTGGTGAGACCCAGGTCTCAGGGAGGAGGACTGAGAGAGTCCTCTCCTGGGGCTGACTGTGCTCCCCCAAAGGTGGCTAAGCCCCTTGACCAGATCAAACAATAGGACCCACAGATTAAATGTCCATGCTCCAAGCCTCTCTCCCTTCCCCCCTGTGAAATCCAGCCCCACAGGGCAGGATATCCAGTGCCCAGATTGGCTGACTGTGAAGCTCCACTCTATCCAATGCACATGAGTTGCTGTGTCAGTGCTGATCACAGAGAATGGAACTCGCCTCAGCTGGGCCAGGTGTGAGGAGCCTTTCCTTAGGATTCCATTCTAGCAAGGGTTATTAGGTCCTGAACCTATGCTTTCTGCAGCTGGCCCCTGAATGTGCCAGCCCTGGGCCTCCCTGGCAGGAACCCAGCACAGACCAGTGTGAGACACTGCCTTAGAGTGGCCCTCAGCAACCTTCTTGATGCTACAAGCAATGCAGAGTTTGCAGCTGCCTCTGCTGGGCCCTGGTGTACATAGAAATATGACAGTGCACTCCTAGGCTGATTTTTACCCACACTGGGCCTGGGGAAAGTTCCCCTTAAAAGGCCTAGTTTCCCTGAGTCCTGCTTCTGCAGTCTGTCTGCTGGCTGCTTATTGGACTCATCTGCTGAAAAAAATCTCTGCTAGAGTCTAGCACCTACAGCAATTCAGGAATTAGGAAGGGTGGTGGGTGTGGCTCTGCCCCTCTTTCTCAAGTGTCAGTCTGTCCAGACTTTTCCACAGAGCTCAGTAGGGTGTGGTCCCAGGAGTCTGGTGGGTGTGGCCCCTGAAACCCAGAGTGTGGTCTGCCCACCCTCTGGACAGTTTCTATTTAGTATTCAGTGAGGTGGAAGCACCAGTCTTAGAGTCCGGAATGTGTGTGTTGCGGGAGGGGAGCTCTGGGCTCAACATCAGAAAACTGAGCCACTGACATGCCTCCTGCTTCCTGGCCTCTCAGAATGATCCATTGCCATGACTGGGGTAGGAGAGACTCCTAAGAGTGGAGCAGTTGCTCTTCCCTAGGCTGATGCTGCACAAAGGAGATGCTCAGCCCAAGAAAGATGGCGACTCCAGTACTGGAGAATGACTCAGCACAGGTGTTCTGGTGGCCATTCCCCAGTGTCTTTCCCCTGGGCCTCCAACTTTACACTTTCCTCACACAACTCCAGTCCTCTCAGCTCTTCCTCCACTGGAGCCCCAGATAAGTGTCTGTGAATGAGATTTTCTGGGTGGGCTCTTTAAGACGAAGTCTGTGTCTCCAAAAGCTCTATCTCTTTCTTGTAGACATAAACTCGGCTCTTTTCACTGCCAAATGCTGTCTGGGTGCCTCTTCTAGGCTCTGGGTCTCTAGGCTGGGGTTCTGGGCCTGGGATTGAGCACCCACACTTCTCAGGGCAGCCCACCCTGCAGTGAGAGTCCCTCTGGGCTTGCTCCTGGGAGCGGGGTAACCCTTTCCGCATCTCTGCCATTTCTACCAGTCTCGGTGTGGCTTCATCTGTGATCCTTCATTATAGAGTCCTCTTCCTTTAGTCCAAAGTTGGTTTTTCAAGATGATTGTTCTTAAATTAAGTTGTAATCCAGTTTGGTCCTGGGAGGTGGCAGTTGGAATGTTTGCCTACTCTGTCACCATATTGGACCCCTCTGCTTCTCCTATGTGTCTTGACCAGGCAAGTCCAGGGCTTCGAACTGACAACCTCAGTATTTCAGGTCGAGGTCCTGTCTACTGCACCACTGCAGGTCAGGTAGACTCCTTTTAGTATTGTTGGAATCCATGGGAGTCCGAAAAGACCAGAGTAACAGGCTTTATTGAAAGGAAGAAAGGAACCCTGCTGGGCACTTCTCTGGGGAGAAGAGCACTGGTTACAGACTAGGGGCGAATTTTATAGGGCTTGGGAGAGCCTGAGAGGGTACTGAGTCAAAAGTTCTGGTATGTTCCCTTTTACAGTTTTAGGATTTCAGCTTTCTGGAATGCTCCTCTTGGGCGGTTGATCAGCTTTCTGGAACTTTTCTGCCTCAGGGGCAATTATCCAGTAAGTATTGAAATCCATGGGAGTCTGAAAAGACCAGAGTAACAGGCTTTATTGAAAGGAAGAAAGGAACCCTGCCGGGCTGACTTGCAGGCACAGCCTGGGACTTGGGTTTTAAGAGTTTTGGGGAGGAGGAGTGAGAAGGGTTGTGGGGTATTAGCCCATTGGCTGCTGGACCAAGGAAGGTCTTTTATGGAAGTTTGCCAGGACTTTTTGGCTTGTGACGTCAGACATTCCTTTATAATTAGTCATTTGCTGCAAGCCCTGAAAGGAGACTTACTGTCAGGGTTAAAGAAACGAAACCTGCCTGACCTGTGGTAGTGTAGTGGATAAAGCGTCAACCTGGAAACGCTGAGGTTGCCGGTTCAAAACCTTGGGCTTTTCTGGCCAAGGCACATATGGGAGTTGATGCTTCCTGCTCCTCCCCCCCCCCCATAATGAATAAATAAAATCTTTTAAAAATTAAATTAAAAAAAATAAAAAAAATAAATTAAATTAAATTAAAAGAAATGAAACCTAAGATTCCCGACTATTTGATATATAAGAAAAGAAAGAGGTGGTTCTTCGAGAGGCCTCAAGGGAAAAGGGACAGAGGTCATTATCTTCTGTAACTTCTTCCTGCTGAACAGGGTGGTGAGGGGTTATGGCCTCTCTAAGGATTACTCTCAGTGAGGGGTAGAGAGATGCAGTGATGGCTTCTTGTTGGGTAGGGGTGTATTTATACGGTTTCTAGATTTTTCTGTTTCACGAGAGCAGGTTTCATGGTTGGTGTGTAGGGTTAGGTAGATTTTTCCAATTTTCTGATTGGCAAAGGTCTGCATGCGGTTCGGTAAGAAACTAGTGAACAAACATAAGGAGCAGGGTTCAAAAGTTAGAAAAATAAATAGGAAAGTGTGTGGACCAATGAAAGGCAATAGTCAAGACATCCAGCTTGTGTGAAACCACTGATTCCATGTTTATGAATTCGCTGGGCTTCAGAGAGAGAGATTGGGAATAAGACAGGGCAGTGGCCAGTCCCCCTGCCTCTAGACCTGCTTTTGTAGAGATTTCTAAAGCAATAAGAAGAGGGATTACTTGTACAGCTCGTTTGGTCCTTAGATTGATGGGTAGTGTATTAGGAACTGGAAGAGGCTCATGGGGTGGGATTAGGTTGATATTTGGGGTGAGATAGATTAGGGTACAGGTTTCTGTCCAGTTAGTAGGGAGACACATATAGGTGTTGGTCCTACACGAGTAGAAAGCCCCTGATTGGGTGAGGCAGGCTGAGAGGTGAATAGAGAATAGAAGGACAAGGGGTCGGTTTCGTTTCTCTGTTTCTGAGCTCCAGATGGTCAGGGTGGAGGAAAGAGTTGCCCCAATAAGTGGGGAGAATAAAGGATTGTTAGCTAGAGTGACTAATTAAACATTTTTCAAAAACTAGTTTTCTGACTGTTCAAATTCTTTTTTTCTCTGTACAAACCTCCTACAACCTGCACAAACCTTCTACAACTTACATAAACCTTCAACTTTCATAAACTTTCTTATCCAGAAATAACTGGCCTTCATAACACAACTTGCTTTTTCTTTTTTCTTTCAAAATTATTTTCATACCTTATACCTTCTATTATCAAAACCATACAATTCCTTCCAAGTCAGAACTCTTGATTTAAAAATCTTTGGCTTTTAGTGACAATTAAGTTGACTTTCTTTTTACCCTAGTTTCCCTTTTCCCAAAGCCTGACTAAAAGAGTCCTTAGTTTCTTTATATATTTGCCATACGTAGACCAACCAGCTTCCGGTTTGTGGTTGGAGTAAGGCATGCCGTTTTTCTACTTTAGCAGCAGCGGGAGTTGTCAGGATCACGGTGTGTGGACCTGTCATGTGAAAGTCAGTCCTTGGGTGATGTACTGCTGGAAGTGCCTCTTGGACAGTCTTTGAACAGTTTGCTGAGTAACCTGTAAATCCTGTAAGATCTTAGGGAAAGGGTGGTTACATTTCTATACTTTGTAGTTAGAGTTTAAGTCCTAGTGACCACTGCTTCTAGCTGGAATTAGCAGCAGGTCCCAGCCTACAATAGGCATGAGGCATTGAGACAAGAGGAATAAAGGAGATACTATACATTAAATAAAGCAACAAAATCAGACTGTCAATACCCACAGTAGATATCTTTGACCTTTCTCATGGCTAGGACTCATAAAACAGGGCATCCAAGTTCTCAACCTCACTTCTGTATACAACACTTCTCACTGCTTTCTCTGTGCCTTTCTTAATAAGCCTCCCATTACTGTGGTTCCTCTACCCTATCCACTCAACATCACGAAAAATCCAGACCCTTTTTCTCCTTCTGGAGTTCCTCTCTTCCAAGAATACCCCACCTCAACCCTCTCAATTTGCTACACCAATTGGCCTACCCCGTTATGCAATAAGACTATCCCAATCAAAACTTCTCTAACCAGCCCTAACGGAACTCACTTCTGGTGCAATGGAACCATTCTAAAAACCTTAAACACCTCTTCCCCCCTCCCTTGTGTCCCGGTAATAGTTGCACCACAACTAACATATTATGGAGAGGAAGAATTTTCAAACCAGCTGAGAACAAGCAGGAATAAACGGGCTGCCTTCCTGCCGGTCCTCCTTGACCTTACCCTTGCCACCTCTATAACGACTATAAGGATAGGCGAGGCTGGCTTAGGCCATAGTATATGGACTACTAACCAACTAAAGGCAGACCTAGAACAGGCCCTTGATAATTCAGCCACCTCTCTAGCCTCCCTCCAGAGACAACTGACCTCTCTAGCTCAGGTCGCACTACAAAACCGGAGGGCTTTAGATCTTTTTTATTTTTATTTTTTGTACTTTTCTGAAGCTGGAAACAGGGAGACAGTCAGACAGACACCTGCACGCGCCCGACCAGGATCCACCCAGCATGCCCACCAGGGGGCGATGCTCTGCCCATCCGGGGCGTTGCTCTGTCGTGACCAGAGCCATTCTAGCGCCTGAGGCAGAGACCACAGAGCCATCCCCAGCGCCTGGGCCATCTTTGCTCCAATGGAGCCTTGGCTGCAGGAGGGGAAGAGAGAGACAGAGAGGAAGGAGAGGGGGATGGGTGGAGAAGCAGATGGGCGCTTCTCCTGTGTGCCCTGGCCGGGAATCAAACCCGGGACTTCTACACGCCAGGCCGATGCTCTACCACTGAGCCAACCGGCCAGGGCCTTTAGATCTATTAACAGCAGAGAAAGGCGGTACTTGCCTCTTTTTACAGGAACAGTGTTGCTACTACATAACGAGTCTGGCCTGGTCGAGGAGAATATCAACTCTCTCTGAAAACTTCAAGAGTGAATCTGCAGTGGCCAAGCCAGTACTGACCTCTACTCTGAACAATGGTGGAAAAAAGCCTTGTTCTCCATGCTAGCACCAATTATAGGACCAATCCTAATTCTGTGCCTAATTTTAATGCTTGCCTCCTTCTTTATCAAGTTCCTACAGGCCCAGATGAGAGAAATCTCTAGGATTACCTACAATCAAATGCTCCTACACTCCTATTCCCCAATACCCGAAGGAGAACTTCACGAGGGAAATATCAAATAGGTAGGGATGACGGCAGGAAGAAGCAGCCCCTCAACCCAAGAAGTTCCCTCCTGAATGTTCTCCAAACCCCCTTCCTTTAAACCACACATACTCAGTCCTTCTAAAACTTACACCAACAGGTTCCCTGTCTCTAAACATCTCCACATGTCCTCCCATTCGAGAGGAACCAGACCAGCACGTCTCATGAGGCTCATCCAGGAGACCATGTATCACCATGTCACCGTGTTCAATTGGCACTCACAGCAAGCAACTAACAATTATCACCTCGCAAGTTTTTTTTACTTCTTCACTCGGGGTTTCGAAAACATCGCCTGGTTCAGACCTTACAGCATGGAAATTGATGACCTCCTTAACTGGATGGGAAACTTGGCTTGGCAAGGTTCTTTTCTTGAGTTCTCTCCAAAAGAAGCAATAATTTTCCAATTTTTTCTCCTCTTTCTCCTCATCACTCCTCACCATATATTATAAAATTAATAACTGCTTTTCTTTTATATGTAACCACAGAGTTGAGAAATGATAGATACATGAATTACAACTGCCCTTTTGCTGTTCGGCTTGGCTGCCTGACCCCACCCTTAATTACTGGACAGTCGCCCCTGGGACAAAGGAATTCCAGGAAGCTGGTCAATCACCCCAATGAGGAGTATTCCAGAAAGCTGAACATGCCAGCACACCCTTGCTCGAGGCTATCCCCAACCCTACAAAGTTTTACCTCAATCTGTTTTGGGGGTCCTTCTTCCCAGAGAAGAGCCCCGGCAGGTCTTTCTCCTCTAATAAAGCCTGCACACCTGGAGTTTGAATGCTGTCTCATTCTTACAGTTAGTAAGCGTGAGGTGAGGCAGCCAAGTGGGACTACAAAAGGGCAGTTGAAACTTCATATATCTATCAAGTATTTCTTGTAGGTCAAATATGTTAGTGATGCCTGACCTGTGGTGGCGCAGTGGATAAAGCGTCGACTTGGAAATGCTGAGGTCCCCGGTTCGAAACCCTGGGCTTGCCTGGTCAAAGCACATATGGGAGTTGATGCTTCCTGCTCCTCCCCCTTCTCTCTCTCTCTCTTCTCTCCCTCTCTCTCTCCTTTCTAAAATGAATAAAAAAAAGCTCACCAGCTTGGACCCAAGGTTGCTGGCTCGAGCAAGGGGTTACTCAGTCTGCTGTAGCCCCACGGTCAAGGCACATATGAAAAAGCATTCAATGAACAACTAAAGTGTCGCAATGCGCAACGAAAAACTATTGATTGATGCTTCTCATCTCTCCGTTCCTGTCTGTCTGTCCCTGTCTATCCCTCTCACTGACTCTCTCTCTCTGTCTCTGTAAAAAATAAATAAATAAAAAAATAAAAAAGATGGAGGGCTCCTGGAAAAAAAAAATAAAAAATAAATAAATAAAATGAATAAAAAGAAAAGAAAAGAAAAGAAAAGAAACATTCCCCTCTGGATTCTTCTGGCTGGTCTCATCCTCAAATTCATCCTCAAATATGTTAGTGATATTTTTGTTTGTTGTAAGGTACCAAAAAGCTGAAAATTGATATTGATATTCTGGGAGGAAAGGTCAGGCTTTCCTGTCCCATCCCCCCTTTCTGGCTTGCAAGAACAATGGGTCATTCAGTTTTAAATATAAAATAAAGGTTAACGGAGAAACTGCTTCTCTTTCAATAGGAGGCCGAATTTACATATCATCTTGCATTGATTGTAGTTCCTCTCCCTTCCTGGAATCCTGAGAGTAACATACCTCTAGGCTAATGAGGGAAGATGAACCCTGAAGGATTTGTAAATATCTTTGATTGTGTTACCTTGAAAGTCTTAATGTTTCTGTGTATCCCCTAGAACAGGGGTGGGGAACCTATGGCTTGCAAGCCAGATGTGGATCTTTTGATGGCTGCATCTGGCTCGCAGACAAATCATTAATAAAAAAAAAAAATAACGTTAAAAATATAAAACATTCTCATGTATTACAATCCATTCATTTCCTACCGCTCATGTTCATGGTTGAAGTGGCTGGAGCCAATCACAGCTGTCCTCCGGACAACACCAAATTTTTATTGGATAATGCGTAATGTACACAGGTTGTTGTATGGCTCTCACGGAATTACATTTTAAAATATGTGGCGTTCATGGCTCTCTCAGCCAAAAAGTTTCCCGACCCCTGCCCTAGACAAATGTTGCCAGCTCGTACCATGATGTCATGCTCTCCCCCACCTGTGTGTGAGCAAGGGTATATGAACAGCCCCTGAACTATTTTTGGGACTACACAATTTGGGCCTGATGCCCCATGTCAGCCATATGCGGCCAGCATATTTAATAAATCTCCTCCTCTAATAAAACTCTTCAAAATTTATCTGGACTGGGTGTCTTTACGTGAACTCGATGAAATGAGGTACAATGCCTTTCAGAATCTGGGGTGTGGTACTTTATAACATGTTTACCTAGGAATGTCTTTATCCTTTGAGTAATATGAACATTCATGTATGTCCTCGTGCCTCCTGACCATCTGTAGAGTATGATCATACATGTGTAAGGCAACATTAAAAAAAAAGGCAAATGTATGTTCTTCTTGTTTCCATAAATTGGTTATCAAGCAAACATGATTTTAAGTTAATAAAACTGTAAGTGAAACTAATTTTATTTTTTGAAAAAAAAACACACAACTCACTACAGGGGTCAACAAGCATGAAAAAAACTCACTACTCAAAGGATTAATTCTCCCTCATTAATTTTTTTTTTAATTTTACTTATGGTAAGATATATATAACAAAATTTTTTCTACATTTTAAAGAGATATTTTTGCTGCATTAAAATTCATGGTTGAGCCTGACCTGTGGTGGCGCAGTGGATAAAGCGTCGACCTGGAACACTGAGGTTGCCGGTTTGAAACCCTGGGCTTGCCCAGTCAAGGCACATATAGGATTTGATGCTTCCTGCTCCTCTCCCCTTCTCTCTCTCTCTCTCTCTCTCTCTCTCTCTCTCTCTCTCTGTCTCTCTTCTCTAAAATGAATAAATAAATTTAAAAAAAAATTAAAAAAAAATTCATGGTTGACATTTTCTTCAATTACTGTACTTTAAATATGCCATCTCTCTGCCTCCTGTTCTCTATGGGGTTTTTTGGGGCGAGGTTGTTTGTTTTTGGGTTTTTTTTTATAAGTCAGCTGTTAACCTTATGGTGGTAACTTTGTACATAATGTGTCACTTTTTCATGTTGCTTCCAAGATTTTTTTTTTAATTTTTAAATTTTATTTAGAAAATTAACTTTAACACAGTGACGTTGATCAATAAGAGTACATAGGTTTCAGGTAAACATTTCTATAGCATTTGAACTTCTTCCAAGATTTTCATTCTGCCTTTAGTTTTGGAAAGTTTGACTATGATGTGTACAGATATGGATCTTTTTTTTTCTCTGAAGTGAGAAGTGGGGAGGCAGAGAGACAGACACCTGCAAACACTCGACAGGGATTCTCCCAGCAAGCCCACTAGGGGGCAATGCTCTGCCCATCTAGGGCGTTGCTGTGTTGCAACTGGAGCCATTCTAGCACCTGAGGTGGAGGCTGTGGAGCCATTGTCAGCGCCCAGGCCAACTTTGCTTCAATGGAGCCTTGGCTGCGGGAGGGGAAGAGAGAGACAGTGAGAAAGGAGAAGGGGAGGGGTGAAGAAGCTGATGGGCGCTTCTCCTGTGTGCCCTGGCCGGGAATCAAACCCAGGACTTTCACACACTGGGCCAATGCTCTACCACTGAGCAAACCAGCTAGGGCCTAGATATGAATCTTCTTTAATTTATTGAACTTGGTGTTTGTTGAGTTGTTGGATGTGTCGATCAATGTTTTTCACGGAATTTGGGAAGGATCTTTATTTGCTCTCATATTTGAATACTAGGTTCTTTTGGTACAGAGTTTTAGATTTAATATTTCCCCTCATAGTTTTAAAGATATTACATCAGCCTGACCAGTGGTGGCACAATGGATAGTGTTGACCTGGGACACTGGGTTTCCAGGTTCAAAACCCCAAGATTACCACCGGCTTGAGCACAGGCTCATCAACTTGAGCGTGGGGTCACAGGCTTGAGTGTGGATCATCAGTATGATCCCATGGTTGCTGACTTGAGCCCAAAGGTCGCTGGCTTGAAACCCAAGGTCATTGGCTTGAAGCCCAAGTTCACTGACTTGAGTCCAAGGTCACTGGTTTGAGTAAGGGATCACTGGCTCACCTGGAGCCCCCCAACAAGGCACAAATGAGAAGCAATCAATGAACAACTAAAGTGCTGCAACTACGAGTTGATGCCTTTCATCTTTCTCTCTCCCCGTCTTTCTATCTCTCTGTCTCAAACAAAGGAAAAAAAAGATATTACATCATTGTGTTCTAGTATCTGTGTTGACTCAGAAAACTCTGGTGCTCCTCTATTTTTTTCTTTTTAAAAAATTTGTTTATTGATTTTAGAGAGAAAGAGGACGGGGAGAGACAGAGACAAACAGACAGAAACATCAATCTGTTTTTGCATGTGCCCTGACTGGGGATTGAACCAGCAACCTCTGTATATTGAGATGATGCTCTAACTCAGAGGTAGTCAACCTTTTTATACCTACCGCCTACTGTTGTATCTCTGTTAGTAGTAAAATTTTCTAACCGCCCACCAGTTCCACAGTGAAGTAAGGAAGTAACTTTACTTTATAAAATTTATAAAGCAGAGTTACAGCAAGTTAAAGCATATAATAATAATTACTTACCAAGTATTTTGTCGGATTTTTGCTAAGTTTGGCAGAATAAATATTTATAAAACAACTTACAATAGTTAAATCTATCTTTTTATTTATACTTGGTTGCTCCGCTACCACCCACCATGAAAGCTGGGAAGTCCACTAGTGGGCGGTAGGGACCAGGTTGACTACCACTGCTCTAACCAATTGAGCTCTCTGGTCAGGGCTGATGCTTTTCTACTTTTTTTAGGTAATCCATTTTATGTCTTTAGAAGCTTCCTTTTTTTTCTTTTTGACAGAGACAGACAAAGAGTCAGAGAGAGGGATTGATAGGGACAGACAGACAGGGAGAGAGATGAGAAGCATCAAGTTTTTGTTGCAACTCCTTAGTTGTTCAGTGATTGCTTTCTCATATGTTTTGACTGAGAGGCTACAACAGACTGAGTGACTCCTTGCTCAAGCCAGCGACCTTTGGGCTCCAGCCAGCAATTATGGGGTCATGTCTATGATCTCACGGTCAAACTGGCGGCCCCTCGCTCAAGCTGGTGAGCCTGTGCTCAATCCAGAGACCTTGAGGTTTTGAACCTGGATTCTCCGCATCCCAGTCTCATGCTCTATTCACTGCGCCATTGCTTGGTCAGGCTGGAAGCTTCTTCTTTAACCTTGGAGTTCTATATTTCCCCAAGATCAATCAGTTAATTAATTAATCAAATATTACATGGATACTTTATGTTGGGTACACTGAGAGAGTGATACAGCCATGAGCTTTACTGATGGTGTCCCTGCCCTTATAGAACTTCCATTCTGATGGGGGAAAGAGGCAGACAAGTAACAAATACATAAATACAGGCTGCAATGAATGCAATAAAGGAAATGAACAGGGTGTCATGTTAGATAGTAATGTCTGGAGGACCAGGGTGCTATTTTCAGAAGGTATTTTTCCGAAGCTGGATACGGGGAGGCAGTCAGACAAACTCCCACATGCGCCCGACCAGGATCTACCCAGCACGCCCACCAGTGGGCGATGCTCTGCCCCTCCGGGGCGTCGCTCTGTCGCGACCAGAGCCACTCTAGCTCCTGGGGCAGAGGCCAAGGAGCCATCCCCAGCGCCCGGGCCATCTTTTGCTCCAATGGAGCCTTGGCTGCGGGAGGGGAAGAGAGAGACAGAGAGGAAGGAGAGGGGGAGGGGCGGAGAAGCAGATGGGCGCCTCTCCTGTGTGCCCTGGCCGGGAATCGAACCCGGGACTTCTGCACGCCAGGCCGATGCTCTACCACTGAGCCAACCGGCCAGGGCCTTTTCAGAAGGTATTTAAGAGAGCAGCTGATTCTAATAAGTATAGCATTGCAAAAGCACTAAGGAAGGAAAGATGCATGTTGAATTTCCAACATCAGTCTTTCATGGCTTTTAATTTTCCTCTTCTGTGGTCTATCTCTTGGTCTTTTGGGATCTTCATATTTGAAATGCTTCTTCAAAATTATCTTTCTGCCCTGGCTGGATAGCTCAGTTGGTGAGAGCATTATCCCAAGCACAGAGGTTGCTAATTCAATCCCTGGTCAGGGCACGTACAGGAGCAGGTTCTTATTCCTGTCTCTCTCTCTCTCTCGCCCACTCTCTCTCCCTTCTTCTCTCTCTCAAATTAATACATTTTAAAAATCACAACCCAAAATTATCTTCCAGATTACTAATTCTGTCTTTGGTTATGTCCATTCTATGTATTCAGCCCTGTGTTCATTGATACTCTTTCAATAGCAGCCTCTTTTTTCTCTCTCTCTTTTTTTAAAATATTTTTTAGAGGGAGGGATAGACAGGGACAGACAGACAGGAACGGAGAGATGAGAAGCATCAATCATCAGTTTTTCATTGCACTTTGTGACACCTTAGTTGTTCATTGCTTGCCCTCTCACATGTGCCTCGACCGTGGGGCTACAGCTGACCGAGTAACCCCTTGCTTGAGCCAGTGATCTTGGGTCCAAGCCTGTGAGCTTTGCTCAAACCAGATGAGCTCGCACTCAAGCTGGAGACCTTGGGGTCTCGAACCTGGGTCCTCTGCATCCCAGTCCGACGCTCCATCCACTGCGCCACCGCCTGGTCAGGCTAGCAGCCTCTTTTTTAGAAAGGCTTCATTTATTTCTAGCAGTTTTAGGTTCACAGAAAAATTGAGAGACATGAGAACATTCACTGCTGTGCTCCAGCCTCACAGGTCTTGCTTCACTTCCTTAAACATGCCATGCTGCTTCTCACCTCAGATCTTTTTCTTGTGCAGCTCCCTCTCTGAAACGCTCTTCCTTGAGTAACTCCTCCTCAATCTTTAGTTCTCAGCACGGATACCCTTTCTCAGGGAAAATTCTCCTAGGCTGCCTTCTACTATGAGTACTTGACCTTACCATGGTTTACTTGACAACTCTGGCATAAGTTTTGGCTAAGTCCTGCCCAGAATAGCTGTTCAAGCCTAGATGCTCACCCACAGTATGTGAGGGTTTCTATATCCCCACATGCCCCCCAACATTTGCTGTGATTCATTTTTCTAATTATTGCCAATATGATGGCTAAAAAGTAATTTTTCCCTTTACACTTAACACAAAAATTTGCATTTCTCTAATCATTAGTAAAACTGGGCATGTCTTTCTATGTCTGAAAATCTCATGGATTTCCTCTTGTGTAACCTGTCTGTTCCTATCTTTTTTTTTTTTTTTTTTTTCTGAAGCTGGAAACAGGGAGAGACAGTCAGACAGACTCCCGCATGTGCCCAACCGGGATCCACCCGGCACGCCCACCAGGGGGCGACGCTCTGCCCACCAGGGGGAGATGCTCTGCCCCTCCGGGGCATCGCTCTGCCGCGACCAGAGCCACTCTAGCGCCTGGGGCAGAGGCCAAGGAGCCATCCCCAGCGCCCGGGCCATCCTTGCTCCAATGGAGCCTTGGCTGCGGGAGGGGAAGAGAGAGACAGAGAGGAGGGGGGGTGGAGAAGCAAATGGGCGCTTCTTCCATGTGCCCTGGCCAGGAATCGAACCCGGGTCCCCCGCACGCCAGGCCGACGCTCTACCGCTGAGCCAACCGGCCAGGGCCTCTGTTCCTATCTTTTGTCCATTCAGGGGTGTTCTATCTTTTTCTTGCTGATTTCCCAAATTCCCCTTTATGTTCTAGATGTTTAACCTCCCATCATTTCAGGCATAGAGATAGTTCCCAGGTTGTCATGTCTGTTAACTTTGTGGATAGGGTCTTTTATTAAACAGAAATTGTATATTTAGATATGTACATTGTCATCAACATTCTTCCTTGTGGCTTGTGCTTTTTTATTATTATTATTTTTTTCTGAAGCTGGAAACGGAGAGGCAGTCAGACAGACTCCTGCATGCGCCCGACCAGGATCCACCTGGCACGCCCACCAGGGGGTGATGCTCTGCCCATCCGGGGCGTCGCTTCTGTTGCGACCAGAGCCACTGTAGCGCCTGAGGCAGAGGCCATGGAGCCATCCTCAGTGCCCAGGCCAACTTTGCTCCCATGGAGCCTTGGCTGCGGGAGGGGAAGAGAGAGACAGAGAGGAAGGAGAGGGGGAGGGGTGGAGAAGCAGATGGGCGCTTCTCCTGTGTGCCCTGGCCGGGAATCGAACCTGGGACTTCTGCACGCCAGGCCGATGCTCTACCACTGAGCCAACCGGCCAGGGCCGTGGCTTGTGCTTTTGAAACTTTGTTCAAGTTCTTCTGTATCCCTAGGTTACATAGTATATTTTCTTCTGTTAATTTATGTGTTTTCCTTTTACATTAAGGTATGAACCTGCCTGGGGTTATCATTTGTACATGTGTGAGGTAGGGCTCCAGCTTATTTTCTTCCAGTTTCCCTAACACCATCTACCTTTCTGGCCTCATAACACATTCTAATATCTGACAGGTCAAGTCCATCTTCTTTACTCCCCTTTTATAGAATTTTTAAAGCTGTTTATATCCTTTTTAAATTTATTTTTTCAGTTAAAGTTGTCATTTAATATTATATTAGTTTCAGGTGTACAGAACAGTGGTTAGACATTTATATAACTTACGAAGTGATCCCCCTGGTAAGTCTGGTACCCGTCTGTTATCATACATAGTTATTACAATATTATTAAGTATATTCTCTATGCTCGACATCCCGTGACTACTTGGTAATGGCCTATTTGTATTTCTCAATCCCCTGACCCCCTTCCCCCAGCCTTCCACACCCCTCAATCTGGCAACTTATAATTTTTCTCTCTGTATCTATGAGTCTGTTTCTGTTTTGTTTGTTTATTTAGATAGCTTTTTTTTTTAGATTCCGCAAATGAGTGAAACCATATGATATTTGTTCTTCTTTGACTTATTTCACTTAACATGATACCTTCAAGGTCCATCCATGATGTCTCAAATGGTAAGACTTCATTGTTTTTATGGCTGAGTAATATTTCATTGCATATATGTACCACATATATCCAGGCTTCTGTTGATGGGCATTTAGGTTGCTTCCACATCTCGGCTATTGTAAATAATGCTGCAGCGAACACAGGAGTGCACATACTATTCTTTCGAATTAGTGTTTTGAGTTTCTTCAGATAAGCACCCAGAAGTGGAATTGCTAGGTCATAAGGTAGTTCTGTTTCTAATTTTTTAAGGCATGTCATAATGTTTTCCATAGTAGCTGCACCAATTAGCATTACCACCAACAGGGAACAAGGGTTCCCTTTTCTTCACATTCTCACCAACATTTGTTGTTTGCTGACTTACTACTGATGATAGCCATTCTGACAGGTGTGAGGTGATATTTCCCCTTTTGTAGAATTGATTTAGGTATTCACAGACCTTTATTCTTTTATATAGATATCTATTTATTGAGATATAATTTACATAATATAAAGGTCAACATTTTAAAAACTATTTTATATGTTAATTTTAGAGAGAGAGAAAGGTGGTGGGGGAGGAACAGGAAGCATCAACTCATAGCTGCTTCTCGTATGGGCCTTGACCGGGCAAGCCCAGGGTTCCAAACGAGCAACCTCCGTGTTCCATGTCTATGTTCCATCCACTGCATCACCACAGGTCAGACTATGAAGTTCACGATTTTTTTTTTTTTTGTATTTTTCTGAAGCTGGAAACGCGGAGAGACAGACAGACTCCCGCATGCGCCCGACCGGGATCCACCCGGCACGCCCACCAGGGGGCGATGCTCTGCCCCTCCGGGCGTCGCTCTGCCGTGACCAGAGCCACTCCAGTGCCTGGGGCAGAGGCCAAGGAGCCATCCCCAGCGCCCGGGCCATCCTTGCTCCAATGGAGCCTTGGCTGCGGGAGGGGAAGAGAGAGACAGAGAGGAAGGAGGGGGTGGGGGGTAGAGAAGCAAATGGGCGCCTCTCCCATACGCCCTGGCCGGGAATCGAACCCGGGGCCCCCGCACGCCAGGCTGACGCTCTACCGCTGAGCCAACCGGCCAGGGCCAAGTTCACGATTTTAAGCTGTACAATTCAATGATTTTTTTATATATTATTTATTTATTTAATTGAATTCAGAGAGAGGGGGAAGAGAGACGGAGACAGAAACATCAATCTGTTTCTGTGCCCCAGCCAAGGATCGAACCACCCACCTCTACCTCGCAGGATGATGCTCTAACCAACTGAGCCATCCAGCCAGGGAAAATATTTTATTTATTGATTTTTTTAGAGAGGAGAGAGAGAAGGGAGAAGGGGCGGAGCAGGAAGCACCAGCTGGTAGTTTGCTTCTCTAGAATAAAGGTCTGTGAATACCTAAATCAATTCTACAAAAGGGGAAATATCACCTCACACCTGTCAGAATGGCTATCATCAGTAGTAAGTCAGCAAACAACAAATGTTGGTGAGATAAGAAGTGTCAATTCTTTGTTGTGGCACCTTAGTTGTTCATTGATTGCTTTCTCATATGTGCCTTGACGGGGTGGGGGTGGGGGCTATAACAGACCGAGTGACTCCTTGCTCAAGCCAGCAACCTTGGGCTTCAAGCCAGCGACCTTTGGACTCAAACCAGTGACCATGGGGTCATATATCTATGATCCCGCGCTCAAGCCAGCGACCCCTGCTCAAGCTGATGAGCCTGCACTCAAGCTGGTGAGCCCACACTCAAGCCGGCAACCTTGCGGTTTCGAACCTGGGTTCTCTGCATCCCAGTCTGACGCTCTATCCACTGTACCACCACCTGGTCAAGTCCAGCTTTCTATCTTTATGGATTTTCTTATTCTGGACATTTGTAGGAATGGAATCATGCAGTGCATGGCTTTTTCTGTCAGGCTTTTTTCACTTAGCAGATTTTTCAAGTTTCTTTTTTCTTTTCTTTTTTATTATTCATTTTAGGGAGGAGAGAGAAAGAGAAGAAGAGGGAGAGAGAGGAGAGAGAGAGAGAGAGAGGAAGAGAGAGAGAGAGTAGGGAGGAGTAGGAAGGATTTACTCCCATATGTGCCTTGACCAGGCAAGCCCAGGGTTTTGAACCAGTGACCTCAGCATTCCATGTCAACACTTTGTTCACTGCACCACCACAGGTCAGGCGATTTTCAAGCTTAACTCAGATTGCAGTGTGTATCAGTACTACATTTCATTTTATGGATAATGCATCATATAGATATATACCTCATTTTGTTTGTTCATCATTTGATTGACATTTGGGTTTTTTCTATTTTATGGCTATTATAAAAAATGCTGCTTTTAGCATTCATATACAGGTGGGTTTTTTTGTTGTTGTTTTTTTTTACAGAGACAGAGAGAGAGTCAGAGAGAGAGGGATAGATAGGGACAGACAGGAACGGAGAGAGATGAGAAGCATCAATCATCAGTTTTTTGTTGTGACACCTTAGTTGTTCATTGATTGCTTTCTCCTATGTGCCTTGACCGCGGGCCTTCAGCAGATGGAGTAACCCCTTGCTCGAGCCAGCAACCTTGGGTCCAAGCTGATGAGCTTTTGCTCAAACCAGTTGAGTCTGCGCTCAAGCTGGTGACCTTGAGGTCTCGAACCTGGGTCCTTCTGCATCCCAGTCTGATGCTCTGTCCACTGTGCCACCGCCTGGTCAGGCCATATACAGGTTTTTGTGTAGACTCTTTATATATATTGAAAAATAAGTTTTATTTATTTTTCTTAATATATTCAGCTGGGATTTAAATTGAAATGATATTAAAATTACATATTCATTAGTATACCATTGAAATCTTTAGAATATGAAATTGTTTCATCCAAGAATGTGAAATGTGTCTTCATTTATTCAGATCATCTTTTGTACCTTTTAATGAAGTTTTAATATTTTCTCTATAAAGGTCTTATACATCCCATCTATACCAGTTTTTTATTGCAGTGTAACAATATTACCATAAACTGCTCAGCTTAAAACAACATGCAACATTGTCTTACAGTTTCTGTGTGTGGGTCAGGAATTGGGATGTTGCTTAACTGGGTTCTCTGCTTAGGGTCTCACAAAGCTTAAATGAAGATGTTAACTGGGGGTTCAGTCTCGTCTGAGGTTTGACTGGGGAAAGATCTGCTTCTAAGCTCAAATTGTGGGCAGAATTTAGCTTTTGTGGTTGTAGGACTGAGGGCTTTGATTTCTTGCTGGCTGTGCCCAGAAGCCAAGCTCAGCTCCTAGAGGCCACCCTGTGTTCCTTGCTGCATAAGGTTCCCCAAAGTGGCCACTTGCTCCATCTTAAAGCCAGTAAGGGAGTAAAAGTCTCATCCCTTGAAATGACAAGATGGTTGCCTCATACTCATTTTAAACATAATTACATACATGTAATCATGTAAATCTGGTCACCTTCAGTCATGCACACACTCAAGAGGAGGGGATTAAACGAGGCTGTGAAAGCCACGAGGCAAGGATCATGGGAACTACCGGAAGGGTGTGTCCATTACACCAGTGGTCCCCAACCTTTTCTGGGCCACAGACCGGTTTAGTGTCAGAACATATTTTCACGGACCGGCCTTTAGGGTGGGACGGATAAATGCACAAAATAAAATTATGCAACCGGCGTAAAAACTGTGGTATTTTTAAATATAATTGTTGAACTTACGAGACAAGCGTCGAGTGAGTCTTAGACAGATGTAACAGAGGGAATTTGATCATTTTTAAAAAATAAAACATTGTTCAGACTTAAATATAAATAAAACGGAAATAATGGAAGTTATTTATTCTTTCTCTGCGGACCGGTACCAAATGGCTCACGGACCGGTACCGGTCCGCCACCCAGGGGTTAGGGACCACTGCATTACACCATCCTTGGGTATATAATCTTCAGGTCCATACGGAGATGCATATAAGATTTTCATTGTAGCCTGACCTGTGGCAGAGCAGTAGATATAGAGTGTTGACCTGGAACACTGAGGTGGCTGGTTTGAAACCCTATGCTTGCCTGGTCAAGACACATACGAGAAGCAATCAATGAACAACTAAAGTGAAGCAGCTATGTGATCTTGCTCCCTCCCTCTTTCTCAAATCAATCAATAAATATTTTTAAAAAATACATTTTCATTGTAAAGTTGTTTGTAATACTGAGGAGATGGAAGCTCAGTATTACAGTTAGAATCAGTGGATTAGATACACTCACAGAGCCTGACCTGTGGTGGTGCAGTGAATAAAGCGTCGACCTGGAAATGCTGAGGTTGCAGGTTCAAAGCCCTGAGCTTGCCTGGTCAAGGCACATATGGAAGTTGATGCTTCCTGCTCCTCCCCCCTTCTCTCTCTCTCTCTCTCTCTCTTTCTTCTCTAAAATGAATAAATTAAAAAAATATATATATATAGATACACTCACAGCAACATAAATGAATCTTTCTTTTCTTCACTTTTAATTTATGCCATGTTGCCATACTTCATTTTAACTCCAAAATGAAAATATCTTTACTTTTATCTGGTTATAATAGTAATACAAGGCCCTGGCCGGCTGACTCAGCAGTAGAGTGTCGGCCCACCATGTGCAAGTCCCGGATTTGATTCGTGGTCAGGGCATACAGGAGAAGCAACCATCTGCTTCTCCATCCCTCCCCCCTTCTCTTTTTTTTTTCTCTCTCTCCCCTCCTGTCTCACAGCCATAGCTCAAATAGTTGGAGCAATTTGGCCTGGGCGCTGAGGATGGCCTGTGGCCTCACCTCAGGTGCCGAAATAGCTCAGTTGTCGAGCAATGGAGCAATGGCCCCAGATGAGTAGAGCATCACCCCATAGGGAGCTTGGTAGGTGGATCCCAGTCGGGGCACAAGCAGGAGTTTGTCTCTGTCTCTCTGCCTCCCGCTTCTCATTTAATAATAAAAAAATAGTAATACATACTCATTGCAATAAGTTTTCAGACAACAGAGAAAAGTGTAGAGGAAAAAGTGACATATCATTACAGGGGTCCTCAGGTTAAAACACAGTTCCATTCGTACAATAGTGACATAGCCTGAATTTTGGTGTAAATCGAAACACACCCTACCTAAGTCACTTACCTATCCTAACACAGTTGTAAAATCATAATCTAGAACATAAAAACACAACTAAGCCACAGAGAAAGGAAAAAGACATAAATATAATGTACCATACACTGTACTATTGTAACAGAAAAAAATGAGTGTAAAAAAAAAAGTCCCTACCTTTATTCCTGTGGTTGGCTTGCACACTGGAAGGGCATTGCAAGGTGGGAGAGGGTGACCTATTGGGAGAAGGAAGCTGGAGAGGCAGGAGAACCTGCAGAAGGTGCTGGAGATACTGGGTCAGGTGAATCAGGATTGCCTAAGGAACATGCAGGAGGCGCTGGAGGTGATTCTGCCTGTACTACAGGTGTTCCATCTCGAGACACAGCTGATGTAGAGGGTACAGGACCTGTTGCGGGCCTCTCTTCCTTCTTAAAGAATTGTTCTAGCCTGACCTGTGGTGGCGCAGTGGATAAAGCGTCAACCTGGAAACACTGAGGTTGCCGGTTCAAAACCCTGGATTGCCTGGTCAAGGCACATATGGGAGTTGATGCTTCCTGCTCCTCCCCCTTCTCTCTCTCTCTCTCTCTCTCTCTCTCTCTCTCTCTCTCCCTCCCTCCTCTATAAAATTAAAAAAAAAAAAAAGAATTGTTCTAGGCTAATCTGAAAGATTGTTGACTTCTCTTCCAAAATCTGCCTATAACATTGCAAGGCATCCATAGCAGCTCTGTAGACCTTACTGATTCTCTCATCTCTGGGGTCCTCAGCCTGAAATTTTTCCAATCTATCCTCTACCATAGAAAAACCTTCTGCCAAACCCTTGGTAGTAAATCTCTTGTGTTCTGGGGTTTCTCTCTCTTCCTCTTCAATCAGCTGCTTCTCCAGCTGAGTGAGGTCCTCAGCAGTGTCTGTCCATGTAATGCCAGCAGGCCTGTGACATCCATCGTGATGGCTTTCCTCTTCTTTGAAGCACTACCATCTGAAGACTCTGACTTCCATTTAGGATCCATGATAAGGGAAAAAAAGTCACCAAACAAAGCAACAAAAATGGAACACTTGTGCTTTTAACAGTCCGAAATGGCCCAGGTAAGCGTACTGTGGAGTGCCAACTCCCTCACTCATACGCTGCATTACTGCATATTCTTCCGCCACGCGCAATCACACTAGTTCACCCCCATAGTCCACAAGTACGACTCTACCGGCGTAAGCTGAAATGCTCACGTCTCAATTTTTAAAAGTTTTTATGGGAGTGAGCTTCATAAACTCAAAATGTCGTATGTCGAGACTGTTGTTATTCAAGAACTCCCTGTACTTATCTCCCCATCCATACATATCCACTAACATTTCTTTCCAACATTTCCCCCACTATGGATACACACATTTTACCAAAACTTTTTCCTCTGATGTGTCATTTTAAATGGCTTGAAATCCTTTCTGGAACAATGTACGAGTAAAATCTACCTACCTACATTTTTAATTTTTATTTATTTATTTTAGAGAGGAGAGAGAGAGAGAGAGAGAGAAAGCAGGGGAGGAGCAGGAAGCATCAACTCCCATATGTGCCTTGACCTGGAAAACCCAGGGTTTCAAACGAGCGACCTCAGCGTTCCAGGTCGACGTTTTATCCACTGTGCCACCACAGGTCAGGCCCTACCTACGTTTTTATCCGTGTCTGTGGAAACACAAGTAGATAAATAAGTAAAATAAAAACAGTAGGAGGGTTGTATAGATAAAGGGAGAGAAAAAGCCAGAGGCTGGGAGAGACAGAATTGTGGGCACAGAAGGACACAGAGAGCCATAGAGAGTGAAGATACTACTAGCAAAGAGACAAGGACAGGATGGAAAAGAGTATTTATTTAGCTCTTACTGAATGTCCTTCTTATTAAACCTTCAAAATCACTATAAGAGACAGTTATTAGTAACCCCTTTATGCAGGTGAAGAACTGAGCCTTAGAATGTGACCTGTCCATGGTCACATCACCTGAATTGAATCCATGGTCCTATAAAGGCCTGGGCCATAAACGTTACTCATAATTGTTTATCCAATGGACAAAGTCATATATTTCCTCCTCAAGGCAAGAGTGATGGGGACCAGACTCCCATTTCACTCAGCTGAGTCAATTTGTCCTGTTTATATGCTAATACGACAGCAAGGTCTGTTACCCAGGCAACTGCCCTCCAAGCGCCCTGGCAACCGCCATCACAGTCTCCAGCTCTCCACCTTGTCCCTTGGGCATCTCCATGGCGACCGGCAGGCTGGAAAGGCTGCTAGAGCTCCAAGGATGCGCCTGCGTCGAGTAACGGGATAGGGTGGGCAGGAGATGGCGCGCGGGGGGGGGGGGGGGACGACGACGGCGGGATACACAACGTGCGCAGCCGCAGGGCACCGCAGACTGGCCTGCTAGCCCAGGCGCTGCGCATTTGTCAGTCAGTCCGCCAGTCCGGAGCCCGGCTCGCTGGGGCAGCATGGCGGGGTCGCCACTGCTCGGCGGGCCGCGGGCCGGGGGCGTCGGCCTTCTGGTGCTGCTGCTATTGGGCTTACTTAGGCCACCCACCGCTCTCTGCACACGGCCGGTAAAGGTGCGATCCCGGTCTGACAGGGGTTAGGGGAGCGGGGAGGGGGGGTGCTATCTCAGTGTCGCTGGCCCCAGCTACTCGGACCTGCGGAAACATCGGCCAGGAAGGCCCGGGGTCCAGCCACCAGTCCGCGCCCAGGCCGTGCCGGCGCCTCCGGGGCCGGGCTGGGTCTGTGGGTGTGAGGATGGCGATATCCTGGGCTCGGCTGGCAGCCTTGCCTTCCCTGCCCATCCCTTCTCTCCCGGCTCAGGTGCCGCTGTCCATGGGACTAGCGCGTATTTAAGGAAGGGGGAGAGCGCATCGGTATGTGTGGGCGCGTGATGTGATGACAGGGGCGTGAGGGTGTGGTGTCCTTGTAAGTGTGTGTCCTTTGATGTGAGCACTTCCGAGCATCCATACAAAGGTGCCGTTATGGGTCCAGGTGTGCCGTGTGGGTGATGCTGGGGCTGCTTCTGTCTTTTCTCAAAAACTAAAAAACAAACAAACAAAATAACACTGTATGCATGCCTGTCAATCTTATAGCGATGGCGTTACCTTTGGGCGCGTATGTGTGCGCGCGCGTGCGCGCGCAATTTCGTTTTTGTTTGGGAGGGCGTGGTCTTTGTATCCCCGTGTGCACATCTCATTTTGGTTCTGTTGGACCAAAATGTTATATGTGCGTTCATAAAGCTGTGTCTCCTGCTTCTTTGCGGAACTATGTCATTGTGGGAGGAGGAGCTGTGATGTTTCTGTGCTGCATGTGTCTTTAAAGAGGTGATGCGTGACCTTGCATGTGGATTGCTCAGTGATTGTAACTGCAGGAGCAGCCCTGTGTGAACGCGCACAGTTCCTCTCGTGTGGATGTGGCAGTGTTGGATTGCAAGTGTGATATCTCAAGGCCTGTCCGTCCATGTGGGTGTGTATGAGGCAGTGATTGCTGGCGAGTGTGATTCCTCGGGGGCCAAGGGTTGGGGTGTGCCAAGGGCACTTGGAGCACGTCCTCCTCTAACTTCAGAGCTGGAGGATTTAAAAACCTATTAAATATTATATATATATGACATTATATAATTAACATGTATGTCCAAGGTAAGGAATAGTGACATATAACCCCCCTAGGTATCTACCACTGAGTTTCAGAAACAGAGCGTGACCAATATTTAGAAGCCCCTGGGTGCCCCTTCCCACATAAGACCCTCTCTCTTCCATGATCATTATCCTGGATTTTCTGTTCATTATACCTTTGACATATACAATATCTTGTTTAGTTTTTTTCTCATAAAAATAGAATCATACCAGTGTCTGGCCTCTGGTCGTCACTAGGGGTCACTAAAGTAATCAGGTGATTTAGTCTCAGGTAGTCTGCGGTGGAATTCTGCAAACTGCTTTTAGTCTTACACTGGTAGTGAGATACCTCCACATTGAAGTGTGTGGCTGTAATTCATTCTTTATTCATAATATTTTATCCTATGAATGTATCATTAGTATATGATACTTATGATACATGGCTTATGTATGCATTCTCTTTTTAAAAAATATTTTATTTATTGATTTTAGGGGGGGCGGGGAGCAGTAAGCTTCAATCATAGTACTTGCTTCTTGTATGTGTCTTGACCTGGCAAGCCTGGGGTTTCAAACCAGTGACCCTCAGCATTCTAGGTCGACACTTTATGCACTGCGCCACCACAGGCCAGGCACATTCTCTTTTAATTTTATATTTATTGATTTCAGAGAGAGAGAAAGGGAGATAGAGAAACAGAGGAGAGAGAGAAACATTGATTTGTTGTTCCACCTATTTGGTTGATCCTTGTATATACCTTGACTGGGAATCGAACACACAACCTTGGCGTATCTGGAGGACACTCTAACTTACTGAACTACCAGGCCAGGGATTTATCAATATGCCAGTAGACAGTTGGGTTGTGTACAGGCTTTTCTTTCTATTTTTCCTCCTTCCACTTTTACACTATTGCAAATAGTGCAGCTGTAATTTTTTTTAAATAATATCTTTTTTTAAATTTTTTATTCATTTTAGAGAGGAGAGAGAGAGAGAGAGAGAGAGAGAGAGAGAGAGAGAAGGGGAGAGGAGCTGGAAGCATCAACTCCCATATGTGCCTTGACCAGGCAAGCCCAGGGTTTCGAACCGGCGACCTCAGCATTTCCAGGTCGATGCTTTATCCACTAATTTTTAATGAACTTGTGTCCAGTAGCATATGCACAGAAGCTATGCTGGATTGTAATACCTCAGGAGTAGGGACATCCTTTTAGATATTGCCAAAATGTTCTTCAAAGTTATTTGGGCAATTGAGTGCCAATCAGCAATATTTGAGAGTTCCCATTTTTCCACATCCATGTCAACATTGGGCATATTAGACTTTCTGGGTTTTAGTAATCTTTTGGCTGTATTATGCATAGTATCTCACTGGCATTTTATTTTTTGACATATCTTTTTTTTTTTTTTTTTACTCAAATACCATTCTGATCACTCATGGTCCAAGAACATTCAAATAATAAACAAAAAAGAAACAGATGTTAAAAATTGGTCTTTGCCTGACCAGGTGGTGGCGCAGTGGATAGAGCGTCCGACTGGGATGTGGAGGACCCAGGTTTGAGACCCCAACATCACCAGCTTGAGTGCGGGCTCATCTGGTTTGAGCAAAGCTCACCAGCTTAAGCCCAAGGTTGCTGGCTCAAGCAAGGGGTCACTCGGTCTGCTGTAGCCCCCCGGTCAAGGCACATATGAGAAAGCAATCAATGAACAACTAAGGAGCCACAACAAAGAACTGATGTTTCTCATTTCTCTCCCTTCCTGTCTGTCCCTATCTGTCCCTCTCTCTGACTCTCTCTGTCTCTGCCACAAAAAAAAAGAAAAAGAAAAAGAAAAAATTGGTCTTTAAACATTATAGCCAAGGATGCCACACTTGCTTATGATCTTGCCGACATTAAACCACATCCACTCCTCAGTGGCCACCAAACCATTCAGCAGGGCATCCTTAACTGAGCTGTTTGAAGCTACCAGTTTGATCACTATTGACTGTTTTTCAAGCTCTGAATAGCTGTGCGGACCTCAGCAGGGGTTGGAAGAATCAGCTCAACTTTGGTATAGATGTGGCTAATCCAGGCTTGAGTAAGTCACAGCAGCGTTTATCAGCACGGGGGGTGGGGGTGGGGGTTGGGGGGTAGGGGGTGGGGGTGGGGTAGGGTGGAGAGAGTTCTCCAGGAGGTTACTGACAAATTGGGCCATTATTCTAGGATGGAAATTCTCTCTCCCTGGCATTTTAATTTGCATTTCCCTGATTACTAATGGGGTTCACTATGTCTCATATGTTTAATAACTACTTTTGCTTCTTTTTTCTGAAATACTTGATCATTAACTTTGCCTGTTTTTTGTTGCTTTTTAGAGATTCTTTGAATACTGGATACTAATGCTTTATTGATGGTTTGTGTTGCAGGCATCTTCTCCCACTTTTTATTCTTTTCATGGTGTCTTCAGACAAAAAGAAATTCTTAATTTTATGTAGTCAAATTTGCCTTCTTTTCCATAGTCTCAAATTTGGACGGGTTGTTCCTGCATGATTTATTGAAGGAGCTCGACCCATTCTCACTGCTCTGCAGTGCTACCTCTGTCGAATAGCAAGGGTCAATATGCCTATTTCTAAGCTTTGTTCAGTCCTGTTATTTCCTGTGCCGTGTCTAATCTTCTGTTTAACTTGCCCATTTAATTTTTAATTTGATTTAAAATATATTTATAGATGTTCTCAATGTTTCTTTTTCAAGTCATCATTCACGGTCAGTTTTATGTCCTGGCTCATACTTTTACATTTTAAAACTGAACTGCAAATGAGTCACTGGGGAATTTATTCTACAGGTAAGCTGTACGTGCCAAATGATATATTAACACCATTATTCATTCCTACATTATAAGATAGCAAAAGATTGGAAACACCCTAAATGTTCATTGGTTGAAGACTGATTAAATAAACTATTGTACATACACACAAAATGGACTCAATGCAGAAGAAAGACTAAAGAAAGAGGCCCTGACCAGGTAGCTCAGTTGGTAGGACCATCTTCCTGATATGTCAACATTGTAGATTCGATCCCCAGTCAGGGCACACACAAGAATCAACCAATGAATGCATAGATAAGTGGAACAACAAATCAATGTTTCTCTCTCTCTTAAAATAAAATTATATATATATATATATATATATATATATATTTAAAGAAAGGCTAAAGAACAAAAGAGAAAAAAAGAAAGGATGCTTTTAAGGAACTGATGTAGATAGAGATTCCAAAAAGCAAGGTGCGAACAATTTTCTACCTTTTGGGTTAAACAGGAGCCTATAAAATGCAAATATAGTTTCTTATTGTCCACAATATTAACATAGAAAAATCTATAGCTGTCATATCTGCCATGCTGATTCTGTAAAGAAACCTGGTCTCCAGAAGCTCTGGGGCAAATTCTGAGTCACTAGGAAATTGTGTGTGTGTGTGTGTGGGGGGGGGGGTGGATGTAAAGGTCTTTTGTGGTCTTAAGTGTCTCTGGAGATATTTGGGGGTCTCCAGGGGCCTTAGGGGTGCCCAGGTATATTTAAGGGGCCACGGTGCCTTTGGAGTTCCCTGGGTTGGGGGTTCCTGGCCTGACCGATGCCATCTTCCCCCCACACACACTTCGTCTCTCTGCAGGACCCTCGCAGCGTGGGCTCAGCCTCGCCAACCTTGAGCGAGGCTGGCATCCCTCGCCGCTTCCGGCGGGCAGCGGCCTGGGGTGAGGCAGCGGAGGCCGTGCAGGAGCTGGCGCGGGCGCTGGCTCACCTGCTGGAGGCCGAACGGCAGGAGCGGGCGCGTGCCGAGGCGCAGGAGGCCGAGGACCAGCAGGCGCGCGTCTTGGCGCAGCTGTTGCGTGTCTGGGGCGCTCCCCGTACCAACGACCTGGCCCCGGGCCTGGAGGATGATCCCGACGCCCCCGCCGCGCAGCTGGCCCGCGCCCTACTACGCGCCCGCCTGGATCCTGCTGCCCTTGCAGCCCAGCTGGTCCCTGCCCCAGCCCCCGCCAATGCACTCCGACCCCGGCCCCCAATCTACGATGATGGCCCCGCGGGCCCCGAGGCCGAGGATGCCGGTGACGACACACCCGATGTGGATCCCGAACTGCTGAGGTAGTTGGCATGGGGTAGGCAGTGAGGTTGGGACGGCATGGCGGGTGCCTGCATCCCGGGGTGGAGGTGAGAACACCTGGGTTCTGAGACCCTAGGAGGGAGGGAGGCCCTGGACACAGGGTGTGGGGGTAGAAAAGCTTGGCTGTGGTGACTGTCGGGGACGTGCACTCTTGGACCCCTGAATGGGGGACTCCGAACCCCGGTTTCTGGGGGGAGGACGAAGAGGCGGGGACATTGCCTCAAAGACTTGCGATGGGGATGGGGTACCCAGACAGTATAGGGTTGCAGGGCCACCTGGGCCCTAGGGCCCCCGGCATTAACACGCTCACTTCACACATTCTCATTGCATCCGTTCTGCTCCTTTGCAGGTACTTGTTGGGGCGGATCCTCGCGGGAAGCGCGGATTCCGAGGCGGCGGCTGCCCAGCGCCGCCGCCTCCGCCGAGCCGCAGTCCAGGATCTGGGCCCTGATATACCCACTGAGGGTGTACTGGGGGCCCTGCTGCGCGTGAAGCGCCTGGAGACCCCTGCGCCTCCTGCGCCCCCTGCACCCCCGGCGCCCCCTGCGCGCCGCCTCTTGCCATCCTGAGCATCGCCGGGATACTGCGCGCCCTGGGGTCCAAGGCTGCCCTTTCCCCACACCCCGACTGGTCCCCACCAGCACGACTGCTTCCCCGCCGGCTAGGGCCCATAGCCGCCCCTCCCCCAACACCCCAACTGCTCCTGGTCGCCCCTCCCCCAACACTCCAACTGCTCCCCGCTGGCATGTCCCCCATCAGCCTCCCCCCCTCCCCTCGGGATTTGCTGCCCGCCGAATTCCTCACACACACACACCTCGGCCCCACAATAAATAAAACGATCTGAAGCAGCTATGTACTTGTCCGTGAGTGGCAGTTTCTGTGGGCTAGTGGGGTCCGTGGTTATGGCCTCAGACAAAAAAGAGCCATCCCTGGCCTCGGTCAGGCTCTTTAAAGACTGATCCCGTTTAGTCTGTGCCTCGGTGCCCACCCAAATTCTGTGCCCCACTTCTAGGCCTCACTCAGGTAAGGGGAGCCCAGAAGGCTTTAGCACCATTTTCAAGGACAGACAGCAGTGTCTTCCTGGTCCAGGATCCATCTTCCTGAGGACAAAGGGGTGTTTAAAGGGCGCCTGTTTGTGGGGCTTGAGTGGAGCCTGGGTCTTGCTGGCTGGCACTTCCAGTTACACCACAGAGTGCCTTCTGATATGGGAAGGGGCTACCCAGGTAAGAGAAAGGGAGTGGAGCGCAAAGCCAGGGCCCAGCCCTCCCAACCCACCCACATCCTGGCATGAAACTCATGTACCACCAGAAATTAAAACCTTGGGCCTCCAGGTCATTGAAGTGTTGTCCAAGAGAAGGATAAAATGCATCTTTACACTTGTTAGCTTGACTTGTAATGTTTAAATATTTATTTGTATTGTACAGAGGCTGCTCTATCTGTACTCTCCCCTAGTCCTGAAGATATTGGGAGCTGGGAGTGTGGGTAGCTGGTTTGTGGTCATGGCTTTTGCACTTGCTATTATTCCCTCCGCCCCTATTTATCTGCAAGTTTTTGCTCAAATGTTACCTGCTCAGTAAAGCTTTCCTTGACCTCCCTTATCCCTTCACCTGCCTTGAAAACCTAGTCTTATATCACACAGCGGGCTCTTCCACATTCTTGAATGAAGTGATTCTCTCAATTTAAGTAACATTCTTACCAGTTTCACACCCACCCACATAATACTTGGAACTGAGGCAGCTTTGAAACCTAAGAACACTATTTTATTTTGCACAGAATCTCTCAACTTGACAGAACATAAGCAACAGTATATTCCACATTACTAAAAGCCCATCACCGAATGAAAATATCCCCAGAAGAAGAGTCCATCTTCCCAAGAACACCCAGTGTCCCACACACATAGCTACGTGCTCGGGCTTCTGTTATCAAGGAAGCATCACCCTGGCCTGGGGGATGGTTCACTTTCTGGACCAAAACCTTCAGGCCACAGAGCAGCCACAGTGGCACATGGTCTTCTGGTGCCGGGCCTTCGCCTTTCTGGACCCCGCCTCAGCCTCCTTTGCAAGGGCCTCCTGGACCCTCTGGATCTCATGGATGAGCAGGGTAAAGGCTTCCTCTACACCTTGCCGTGTTTTGGCAGAGGTCTCCACGAACGGGGCCCCCCAGCTCTTCGCAAGTTCTATAGCAGCAGCATGAGCATCTCCGGCAGCGGTCACAAGGTCGCACTTGTTGCCCACAAGGACGAGGGGCCTGGTATAGTGAGGGCCCCAGGTGGCCCGCATCTGCTGCAGCTGGGTTAAAGATGAGGGGTCATCAAGGGCAAAGACACCCAGTACACCATCCCCAACAGCCAAGCACTGGTCACGCAAGGCCTTATGAGTGGCCTGCCCGGCTGTGTCTAGCACATTTAGAATGCAGCCCTCTTGGTCCAGGGTCATCTCCTTCCAGTAGGAATCTTGGATCGTGGGGTCATGGTCTTCCACGAAACACTGGTGGTTAAGCTGGATGGTCAGTGCACTCTTGCCCACACCACTGGCACCCACCACCACTGCCTTGTACTCTGGCAGCTTCTTTTTAACATCCCTGGAAGGTGCCTGAGCCTTCTGGCTCTCCTCCTGGGAGCTCACATTCCATGTGCCCAGTCCCAGATCAAGCACGCTAGGCTTTTTTGGCAGTGCCATACTCAGGGAAGAGAAGTGGACAGCAAGCCCTGCAACTGGGAAGAGAAAAGAAAGACAATAATGGCAGGGGCGGGTATGGGCAATAAATAGGTTAGGCAAGGAGACCATGGGGGCAAGGGGCAGCTTGTGTCATCGAGTCAACATTTCCTAAGTGCCCACTGTGTGCTAATCACCTTCTAATATGCTATACACATTATTTATGTTTGTTCTCTTTCTTTCATTCCCTTCTATGACATAAATTCTGTGAAGGCAGGGATTTAAAAAACTTTTTAAAAAAAATATTTCATTAGAGAGAGAAGAGAGAGAGAGAAGGGGGTGGGGAGGAGCGGAAACATCAACTCATAGCATGTACTCCTCGTATGTGCCTTGAACAGGCAAGGCCCTGGTTCTGAACCAGCAACCTCAGTGTTTCCAGGTCAACGCTTTATCCACTGCGCCACCACAGGTCAGACTAACTTTATTAGTATATACTTTACATACCCTAGTTAACCTGGTGAAAGCATACAATTCAATGATTTTTAGTATATTCACAGAGTTGTGCAACCATCACCATAATTTAATTTTAGATTTTTGTCACCTCAAAAAGGAACCTCTGCTCATGAGCTGGCCTTCCCCACTCCGGAGGGATGGCAGGGATTTTGTTGGTCGCGATTTGGAGTTTTAAACCGTTGAACCCCAGCCCAGCACAATGCCTGTCACACAGTAAGTGCTAAACAATATCCCTGCCCCCAGGGCACATATATTCTAAAAGGTGGGGACAATGAACCAAATAAATAAGCAAATGTGTGAGGTCTGTTAGCCATTATCTGAAATTCAGTCTTTATTTCTTATTCAACATTTTGCTACTGGGAACTTACTGCGTGATAACTTAAGGCAAATAGATAACAAACCCTGACCCTCAAGTAATGGGACAGACCTAGTCAGGAAGACAGACAACAACAAAGACATTTCAGCAACAGGTAATAAGCATACAGAAGGTGCTTGGTTAATATAAACATTAGGTGATTTAATTCTCATTCATTACTTCCAGAAGCTTCCACATGCCCGGCATTTAATGGTATGGGGATGGGGGGTGTGGCGGTGGAGATGTGGCAGTGAACAAAATAAAGTCCCTGACCTTGAGAGGATTAGATTCTAAAAGTGAGAAAGAGACAATAAGCAAGATAAGCAAGTAAATTACCAAACAATTAGAAGAGGATGGGCACACAGCAGGCGCTCACTGAGTGTTAGCTATCAATAGCAAATCACCGTTAATGCATTCAATACACATCCCGATATTAAGTTTAGTGTGTGGCCTCAGGAAATGCTTCTTAATGGCCGCTACCAGTCTCCCTGGAAACCCCGGGAGCAATGGCAGTTTGGGGGTAGGTGAGGGGTTTCAGGCATCCGAGGGGGTTTCCGTTGAGTTTGGGAGCCGGAGGGCAGAGTGGAGGAGCAAGGTCTGGCTAGTTATGTTGTCCTCAGCCCAGAGATCCCTGAAAAGTTATTGGAAGTGCTCACCCAGAAAGAAGGTGGCTATGATGAGCAAAGAGGTAAACAGGACGAATTCTTGGGGTTCCCAACATTGGGGAGACAGAAAGAGGGAGATCTACCTGCGAGGACAAACTGAGAGGAGGGGGTGAGGGCGGAAGCAGTGAGGCGGTCACTGGAGTAGTTCAGGTGCGCAATGGCAGCGGGTGTGGAAACGAGAGGTCAGATTCTGGTATATTCTGAAGGTGGAACTGGCAGGATTTTTTGAGAGATTAAGAGATAGGGGGGTCAAGGATAGGCCGGGAAGATGGAAATCTGAGGGTGCCATTATTTGAGGGTGGGAACACGGGAGATGAGCTCTTTCATCTCGGTAAGTCGCCATGACTGTGACTATGATCCTAAAAGCATAAGGCATTACTTACTAAGAATCTAGCTCATGCCAGGTGACCCGCCTATCGTGCCCACATTTTCTCCTGACACCCTGGTGAGGTGTGGGCTATCAGCACAGTGGCCACTCTATCAGTGAGAAACAGTGAGCGAGGTTCGGAGAAGTGAGGGGATGGTGACTGGTTTGAGGTCCCACAATCCAGAGATCAACAGAAGACTGGTTGCATCCTTTGTAAGTAATAAAGAGCCACTTGCTGTGCCAAGTTCGTTCTATTGGAATGTCCATTATAGGGTCCTTAAGACGCTGTGGCCCCCCTCCCTCACCCCACCGCACCCCACCCCCATCCTTGCAGCCCGGTCTTTTGTGTTCGCTGAACTACCTGGGGGGTGAGTTGGGGGTGGCGCGGATTCAGGGAGTGGAGGGCCTGGAGGGCGAAAGGACCACCACAATGCGAGCCCTTCCAACTCTCCTTTCAGGGCTAGCCCAGGAATCCAACAACACTTCCCGTGATTAAGCCAGGTGCGGTAGAAAGCTTGGGGCAGGGAGGAGTGACCCACAAGTTTCACCCTAAAACCCTGACCCTGTGCTCAGTCTGGACCAGATCGGTCAGTTTTTCTTTAGAGGGGATGGGGTAGATAGGGGAAGGGACCCCGACCCTGAGACTGAGTCCGCAGCCCCGCTTCCCGCCCTGCACGGCCCCTAGCCCAGCTCAGCCTCCACAAAGCCGGCGGCCGGAGGGCCTGGGATGTGGTGGCTGGTCCCCTCGAAGGGAAGCGGTGGAAGGAGAAGGGTCCCTGCAAACCTCACCTCAGTCGCAACCCCCACAGCCCTAGGTGGGCAGCCCTCCCAGGTCAGGGCTGGGGTGTGGTTTTTCCAGCCCGCTCACCTCAGACTTGGGAGAGAAGGTTGCGCTGGGACCCGAACTCGAACTCGTTGCAGCTCTGACAGCACCGACTGGTGAGGTGCATCAACAGTAACAGCACCAGAGTAGGAGGGGCGGGGAAAGGGGTTTACGCGTTACGTGGCCCCGCCCTCAAGCCCCTTCACTGGCACACCCCCATCCTCCTCCCCTTACCCCAGTCGGAGGGTGAGTGCAGGTCTCGCCCCTGCCTGCTGGTGTGCTTCAAGGAAGTCTGGTGGTGGTGCAATGACGGGGATCAGACCTCCGCCGCATGCCCTCTTCGTCCTGCTGCACCTCTCCCTTACCTTGCCCGTATCAGGGCTGCGGTTTCAGGTTTTTAGTGTGTGTGTGGGGGGGTGTCCAGATTTTTGACCTGAGTGGCCAAACTTTGTGAAATATTTTGGGAGGTCCTCTGAGGCCATGGAGCCAGTGCTGCCCTAAGCAGGCTGCTTTTTGGTAGCGTGGGAGAGGGCTGTGCCTGTTCCTGCAGGGAGAGAGGTACCAGAGAGGGTTGTCTCTGCTCCCGGAGGGAAAGAGGTACCAGAGGGCATTGTGTCTGTTCCTGGAGGGAGAGAGTGCAGAGGAGTGGTTATTCTGTCAGGGCAGAGAGAACCTACTATGAGGTGGACACATGTCAAGGCTAAAACACTTCCTAGACTCCCTTGCAGCTATCTCATGTGATACAGTTCTGACCAATGAGATGTAAGCAGGGGTTATTGGGTGGAGCATCCAGAATGCTCCTTAAAATAAGAATGGACTGAGTTGGCTACAGCTCCTTCTTCCTCCTCATTCCTCCTCTTGACTGGGTGGGGGTCTGGTGGTCATCTTGGGGCCATAATGTGGCCATGAAGACAAGTCCAGGAAACCTCATCCCTGGACTTCTTTGAGTTGCCCAATTAATCCTCATGTTGGAGAAATAAAACCCCCCAAATTATCCTCCCAATTCCTGACCCCTGGTCCATAGTAGGCAATCCTTCCCTCAAGAAGCTATCCATGACTACCAAACTACGTATGTTAACCCTGGACAGCCCCTTCTCCCAAACGACAAAAAGACAGACGGGAAGACTGAGACCTGGAGGGGACACTTCCTGGGATTTTTCTTGTCTTCCCAGTCCAGGGTGTAGTTGGGACTGGCTGTTAGGCACTCATTTTCTCACAGATTCTACCATTTAATCTATAGTGGAGCCAGTCAAGTTGCTTGTTCTATTTTCAGTTAGCTTCCTGGGTGCTAGTTGGGCAGGGGACTGACCTCACAAAGACCCATGCCCCCATTTCTTCTATACTCATCAGCCCTGCTAGCCAGGAGTGTGGCTTCTCCACCCACTCTAGGTTAAAAGACATTCTTCAGGTTTTGTAACAGCTTGTACTTTATTACATATGCAACCCCATCATACGTGCCAGTTGATCCCCTCTCCCTCCAAAGTATCATCTCCATATCAGCCCCCTCCTGGGGCCACTGAGCTGTACCCTTTCTTTCTAGGGCAGAGCCAATAAGAGTCCCTAGAGCAAGCAGTGGGCAGGGTGAATACTACAAATCATCATCATAGTCCTCTTACAGGTATTTAAACAAATCGGCACCCGTAGAGAGTCGAACAGGGTTTTCAGGAGGAAAGGAGTGAAGCTGCCCATCATCCAAGGCACAGGTTGGAATGAACTAAAGTTGGTCTATCCTGGGCCTTGTAGGTGGAGAGGAGGAGCACGTTCTGGGAGTCAGTGTGAGTGAGGCATGTCTTCTCCAAACTTGTTCTGGTGGGCAGCACTCTTCACATCCAGGAGAGCCTGAGGAAAAGACAAGAGAGGGTGGCTGAGAGGACCCCCTCTACCACAGCCAGGAGGCTGCCCCCACTCCAACCCTCAACCACCCAGTCTCCTGGACTATCCAACATGCATAAGGGCCTCCTTTTTCCACTTATCCAATCACAGAAGTATGGGGGGGGTGAGTGAGTGTGGACACATCAGAGGGTCTGTCTAGGGCCCACCTGGTGGTGAACATAGGCCTGACATTGGTAACACCAGGTAGACAGGTCAACGTAGCTGAGGACCAGCGGGTGTCCCGAGCCTTCATGGTGCTGGAGCATATGGGCATTGATGTAACGACCACAGTAGACCTGAGGTTAGGGAGTAAATGTTGGGCAGAGGTCAGCACCCATCTGCAGTTTGTTCCTGGGCCAACCTGGGCTCCACCCCCTTCTGCTGTTGCATACCTCATAGCAAGAGAGACACAGCCAGTTCTCCTGGAGTGCTCCACAGTCCTGGCAAGGTTGGGTCACATCCAGGCCTGCTTCAGGAATGGGGCACACTGCCACCAAATGGGGACACCAGGGCAGAGGTGTCACGGCATAAAACGTGTCCTGGGTGGATGAAACTGAGTAAGCTAGGGACTTATCTCCCCATCAGATGTTCCTGCATTTCATGCTCCTACCTGGAGGCATGAATGGACAAAAAAATTAAGCAACTGTTCCGTGTACTCCCTATGCTCACCTGGGCAGTGTCCCCTAAGGCCTGAATCATCACCGAATCATTTATGTCCTGACCTCCAGCTGCTTCTCCTAGCAGCTTCTCCTCTTCTGGGATCTGACACTCTGGGGCCTCCTGGACACACAGAGGCAAGAGATGAATCTGAGAGTCCTGATTCTTGCTCCTCCTTCCCCTACCTGGGTGTGGTGGTGGGCCTTACCTGAGCCTTATTGTCTAGTTCCAAGGTCCCGAGATTCACAATCAGCCCACTGAGGGACAGCGTGGGTAGGGCTCCTTGCACAGGTGAGGCTGGAGGAGTCTGGCTGTCAGTGCACGAGGCTTGAGGGGTTTGGATCAGCTCAGCTCTTCCCACAGCCTCCTCTGAGATGGTCTGGTCCAGCATGGCTCCACCTGTGGCTGCCTTTGAGGTAGTCTGCTTCACTGTAGCTGCCTCTAAGGTGGGCTGGTCCAGCACGGATTCCCCTGTGGCTGCCTCTGAGGACTGGTCCTGAGTAAACACCACAGCTGTCTCTGACTCAGTCTGGGCTGGAACGGATTCTTGCACAGATGACGTTGAGGTGGCCTTCCCCATGCCTGCATCCACAGGGTTCCCTTTTGGCATGGTTAGCCTCTCAGATGACTCAGGACTGGCTGGCTGAGGTGCCTCCTTGGTGACTGACTTAGAATTGAAGGGTTCGTCCTTGTCTTCGACCTCTGGAACCATGGGAGGGAGATCCTTGAGTATGAGTGCCATACACTCTCCTGAGTTTAATCCCTGCCCTTCCCTGAACCCCCCACTGCCCCCAACTCCCCATGCCCACTCACTCATGGTCCGTAAGCTGCGCCAGTATCTGCGATGCACTTGGATAGTCTCAGTGATCGAGGCCAGGGCCCCTGATAGTGGGGGTCGTGACAGGGTCAGCAGGGGTGGTGGGTCCCCAAGGAGGGTGCGGGTACAGGCAGCTACGGACTCCGAGATGGATGTCAGGTTATAGCCACCCTTTTAAGGAAAAGGAGAGTGAAAGGTATGATGGAGTATCCTCACAGAATTTGGGAGACAAGATGTCTTGCTTCTCAATCCTGCCTCAGGACCCTGCAAGTCTGGAAGGTGCAACTGGGGACAAGTGAATAGAGGCCACATCCATCAAATGGGCAGCACCCATTGTGTGAGATGGCTGTTGAGGGAGATAAATGCAATGTATGGTACAAGATAGTAATGACAGTAACAAGAATACTGATGGTGACATTAGTAATAGCTGCTGTTCATTACGTGCCTGCTGTATGCTAGGCCCTATTCTAAGGCTGTTATACACATGAACTCAATCCTCAAACCACACATACTCCACTGGTGCAGGAACCTGTCTTCACAGTATGGGAACCCTTAGTAGCATGCACATGAGAGCCCTGCCCCAACCTAGTACAGGAACAGCTGGTCCTTCTCTTCACGTGAACGCCAGTCCTGACCTGGATAGGAGACCCCTTTTCTTACATTTTATAGAAAAGCCAGTCTCTGCTCTTTTTACAGACAAAGAAACCAAGTGGTTAGATGACTTGTCTGAGGTCATAACAGCTGGAAAGAGGGAATGCTGGGTTCAGTGCCATCTGATGACAGAGTCCATGTTCTTAACCCCCACCCTGCCATAAGCAGTCTGGGCGCACTGTGAGACTTCCTACTAGTCAATTAATCTCTCTGTGACTTACTGTGCTCGCCTGTAAAATAGGGAAAACAAGCACATAAGGTTCTTGAGAGGATTAAACTAGTATATGAACAGCACATAACAATAAGCTACAGCACTTCTACAATGCTTCCCACATGCCACTCTTCTATGATTAGCTAGCCCTATCTTACAGATGAGGAAACTGAGGCTTCTATGATTAGCTAGCCCTATCTTACAGATGAGGAAACTGAGGCCCAGGGGGCAGGAACACTGAGTAGTTTTAAAAGGGTCAGTGAGCCCTGGCTGGATGGCTCGCTTGGCTGGAGCATTGTCCTCCAATGCAGAGGTGGCTGGTTCGGTCCTTGGCCGGGGCACATACAGAAACAGATTGATGCTTCTGTCTCCCCCTTGCCCCCCTTCCTCTCTCTGGATTCAATAAAAATAAATAAAAGATTAAAAAAATAGAAAAGGCCCTGGCCGGTTGGCTCAGTGGTAGAGCGTCAGCCTGGTGTGTAGAAGTCCCGGGTTCGATTCCCGGCCAGGGCACACAGGAGAGGCGCCCATCTGCCTCTCCACCCCTCCCCCTCTCCTTCCTCTCTGTCTCTCTCTTCCCCTCCGCAGCGAGGCTCCATTGGAGCAAAGATGGCCCGGGCGCTGGGGATGGCTCTTTGGCCTCTGCCCCAGGCGCTGGAGTGGCTCTGGTCGCAACAGAGCATCGCCCCTGGTGGGCGTGCCGGGTGGATCCCGGTTGGGCGCATGCGGGAGTCTGTTTGTCTCTCCCCTTTTCCAGCTTCAGAAAAATACAAAAAAAATACAAAAAAAAAAAAAAAAAGAAAATAAAGAAAAAAAAAGGTCAGTGAATTTACTTTGTTTCAAGAACCTGATAGAGGCAGTTCAAGTAATGGTAAAATGCAGACTCTGGAGTCGGGTTGCTTGAATTCAAGCCCTGGCTCTACCATATTCAATATGTGGCCTCCAGCTAGTCATTACACCTTTCTGTGCCTCAGTTTCCCCAATCCTGAGAGAGGAAAATGATGAGGTCAGTGGACCCCACCTGAGAAGGCTGCTTTGTCAATGAATCAATAACACACATAAAGTGTCAAGAGAGTGTCTTACACATAATGAGCATTCGATGGCAGTTGTTAATGCTCGTGTTATTAATGTGCAGTATGTGTCAACAGTCCCAGGTGGAGACACTCAAAGGGGATTTTAGGAATTTATCCCCAGCGCTGCAGCCGGCTAGCAGAAAAGGCAGGACTCCGACTCTTACAAAGCATCCCCACAGTGGAAAGAGAGATTGAGAGAGTTACCTCTAGGACTAGGATAATGCGACCACTGGCAAGGCCCATCAGCAGATGGGTGAGGTGGGCATAGCCCTCCGGTGACAACTGGCAGCCTCCCAGCGGGTCCCCCCATGCAGCATCGAAGCCAGCTGAGACCAGCACCAGTTCTGGGTTAAACTGGGGCAGGGAGAGAAGAAATGCATGGGTCTGAGTGTGGGGGCAGGGGTTTGTAACAGGTAAGGTAGCCCTAGAGACACTGAGACGAGGACAAATGAAGACATGAGGACACAAGTCAGAGAGATGGAGACATGGGACTTGGGGGCTGAGAGACACAAGACTAAAGTCCTGAAACTAGGACGGGCAGGATGTGGAGACATAAGACAGAGACGTGGAGAAGGATCAACAGTCATGGATACATTGGACACAGATTAGACACTAAACACTAAAAATGAACACATGGGGACATGAGGCAGAGTCCTGAGATGTGGAGATTCAGCCATCAAGAGATGGTGACATGACAGAGACAGATATATGTCCTCACACACACGCCCAAGGGTACATAATCCCCCCCTGCATCAAACATGTGACACGTGCACAAGAAAAAAGGTTTTATACACACGGGGACAAAGAGAGGTTGCTGCATATTTACATCACAGAAAATGACAATTAAAGTGCCATACAAAGAAGGTGGTCACATACAGCCAGCCATACATACCCACACACAATCAGTCCTATATAGACCATACTACACATTATGCTAGTTACACAGTTTTTCCCAGAGGGGACAGTAATCTAGTCACCCCTGCACAGACACAATCATACACGTGTCATCATTACAATCACAAGTCGCACACACACATATGCACACTGCTGCGCCCCCAGGTGATCACTTATAACTAGCCACAATACATGGTATTAGTTGCACACACACAGAAGGTAGTTACAGTCACTGTGCATCATCAAGACACATTTACACATCTGAACATGCTTGTCTGCAGAGATCAGAGATGGCGCTTTTATCTGCATTCTGAGTTAGTCACACACATATGATCTGCCACAGACACACACAATTTACACATGGAGGAGATCTCTACAGCCACTCATGCAGAGTCAAGCAAATATATACAGGCCACCTCCAGTCAGAGAGACAAACAGCCATAGTAGACAGACAAAAAGATGACTGTCACACACAGCCTCCCACATGCAGAAAGTCTGGCTGTCACAGGAAAAGCACCCATCACATAGAGCAAGGATAGAAATAGACACTCATGCAGCCTCACACACATACTCAAACCCTTCCTCACCTTGTACATGCAGTTCCAAGATGGCAGTCACATGGGGCCACCATCACATACAGACAGGCACTGGTGACGGTGTACACACAGGACACACACAGTCAGGAACACAAAGACCATCCCCACACACCCAGAAGTCATTCACAGTCACACACAGAAAAGGCAGTCACAGACACAAAGGCCATAAGAGTCACTCCCCCCTTCCCGCTGCTGTCTGCCTCACAGGATCAATCACCCAGAAGTTAGACACGAGTACGCTCACTGCTACCCACACAGTCGTGTCCCAACATTCAGAAGCGTACCTCATAGGCAATGGGAAGCACCAGACGATGCCAGGCAACCAGGTACTCAGAGTCACCAATGCGGGGCCCATTCCAGGCCACGTTGACGGTGAAGCCTGCGCCTGCGGCCTTGCCCACCTGGCTGCTGGTGCCCTCATCCCCCATGGGAAAGAAGGAGCCATGATCATAGCGGTGTAGGGAAATGTAGAGCACACTGCCAAAGACAGGGTGGGGGAGGCGTGCCTGGTTAGCTAGCAGCCTGGCACCCCACCTCCCACACTACGCCCCCAGCCCCATCCCCTCACCTGGGGTCTTTCTCAAATATATGCTGAGTTCCATTACCATGGTGTATATCCCAGTCCACAATCAGGATCCTGGGGAGGAATAGCTTCTCAGTTACCCAGGACACTGGCCCCCCGGGAGAAGGCAGAGGCTAGACCCCGGGGCCTGTCTCCAGGGCTGTGTACTGTGGGTGGCTAAATCCTGAGTCCATAGGGAAAGTATTAGGTGGGAAACTTGTGGGTCCTGTCAAAGTAAAGATGGCAGCTGAGCCTGGCTCCTGAACGAGCACTCAGGCCCGAACCTAGGTCCTGTGCGGGGAGGCACTGAGGGCTTGGACTCGAGGCTCTGTAGGGATAGTGTCAGGAGCCAGAAAGGCTAGGAGGGGACCCTGGATACTGTTTCATAAGCACCCAGGCATCATAGTCTCAGAGTCCTCTCCAAGTAAGCACTGAGAGGCTAGGTCCTCAGTCCTTTTCTGGGAATTGCTGGTCAACTGTACCCTTGGGTGTCTCGGGGTAAGTCTGGGACCTGTACTATGTATGGGGCCTGCCGAGTAAGCACTGAGCTTGAGGGGGGGCAGAGAGCCTTCACCGCAGTGCATGCCCGCTGATGGCCTGGGCGTGGCGAGCAGCCACAGCCACAGAGTTGAAAAAGCAGAAACCACAAGCAGCATCCTGCTCCGCATGGTGTCCTGGAGGACGCACCACAGCAACACCATTCAAAACCTGGAGGAAGTGAGGGAGCCAAGATCGAACAACTGCCCTCACTGCTTCCCTTGCTCTGGTCCCCTTGCTTTTCCTCTGACCTCTCCCCCAACACTTCCACTACCAGCTGCTGGGGAGCCCAGCCTGACAGCCCCATTCCCATGGCTGCACTTCCTGGTGAGCAAGGCCCCTGGAGAGCAGGAGCCTTCTCCCCACCCCTGTTCCCTCAGGCCCTTGCCAGTTTCCTCAGAGTAGCTTCTCTCCACCCCCCAGGAGAGCCAGAGCCCCACCCCTCCGAGCCAGAGCCCCACCTCAAAGCAGCCATACCTCTCCCGCCAGCACGGCCTCCACGAGGCAGCACGTAGCACCAGTGGCCAGCTGTGCACAGGCAAAGGTGCTGGGGCAGATGTAGATGGAGTCAAAGCTGGCACTCTCGCGATGCAGCTCCCGAGTTTTCATTTTCTCTGTGGCCCGCAGACGGCTCACGTACTCAGCACTGGAAGCGCAGAGGGGACACCAGGGACAGTCAGGTGGTTCTGTCCTCTCCATGGCCCCTCTGGTGACCCCCAGAAGCTCCACGTACCCAAGCTCCAGCCCCCGGGTGGCATGTGTGCAGAGACCCCACTCCACCCCCAGGCATGAGGGTCTGACCTGTGGCAGGTGAGCAGCTCTGCCTCGGTGGCAGGCCGGGCGGGCAGGGTAAGACAGCGCCCAGCAAGGCCCAGCTCCTCCAGGCGGCACATGATCTGTGAGACACGCTGGGGCATCTCAGGGTGTTGGCTGGGAAGTGGGGGACACAGAGGCAGGGCTTAATGCTTGAGGAGGATGAAGGACACCTGCCCACACAGCCCAGCTCTCCAACCACATACTTGTCCCACAGGTTGTAGTGATCCATCATCCGCTGGTCATAGACAAGCCCTGTGCGAGCCCGCAACACAGGCCACATCAGGATTGGGAGCGCAGGGGGCGGCCATGGTCCCTCCTCTTCCTCCTCCTCATCCCCTTCCACGTTGTCCCCCTCCAGGGTGTCACCTGCAAGGGGAGACCATACTCACCCTACTACCCCACCTTGGATCAGTGTAATAATTAGGAACTATTTGCCAAACATAAAAAAGGGTGGGAGGCCTGAAACCAGGGCCCAGTGAGAGAGAGGGCCTGACCTTCCCCCACGAAGGCAGCCCAGAAAAGTCAGAGCAGGTTCTAAAAGACAGTCTCTCTTATGGCTCATTCTATCCCTGACCCCCCCCCCCCAAAGCCCACTCCCTGCCTCTTACCGGGTCTCACAAGGATCTCCCAGAAGGGCTCCAGGGCTTCCAGAGTGCAGGACAGTGATGACTGGGCACTGCAAGGCAGGGGGGGGGGAGTGATCAAATGGCCCCCAGGTAGGCAGTGAGGGTCCTACGTTTCCCTTCGCCACCTGGGCTCACCTTGGGCAGGGAGCACCGGGGGACTCCAGCATTGGGCACGGGTCACCCAGAAGGGTATGGAGCGAGGCACTGACGCCCTCAGCCAGGGAACGAAGGTTGTAGCCACCCTGGGCGAATAGGGTGAGGGGTGTCAGGAAAGAACCAGATGTTACCAGGGAAGAACAGTAGTAATACAACCACTAGGGTGCTGACAACATGTCAAGCAACAAGGAATTTAGAGGTGACTTCATTTCGCTCACTGAACAAGGCTATGACATGACTACTACTAGCATTATGCCTGATTTACATGAGGAAAGCAGAGGTATGAGGAAGCTGAGTGACTTAAGTGAGGTTGTCCAGTTAGGAAGTGGAAATGCTGGGACAGGAACTCCCGCCGGGCTTGAAAGCTTTGTTCTTATGTCCTCTAGGGTTCACCGGCTCAGAGATGAAGTGAGTCACTCACCTCCAGAGAAAGGATAAGCCTGCCTCCTGCCAGACCCATGAGCAGGTGGGTTAGCTGGGCAAACCCTGCCGGAGTGGCGGCCATCTCGCCCTGGGGGGACACAGAGGGTCAGCCTGGCTCCACGTAGCCTCCTTCTGCCTACCTGCCGTTCCAGAGAGCCCGCCTTACTTTGGGGTCACCTTGGAGGGCATCAAATCCAGCGGCCACCAGGACCAGTTGGGGCTGGAACTGAGGGGAGAAAAGGACTACATGAGGCCCACCTGTCCTCACAGCCCACCCTTCACTAATACCCCTGTCCCAACACATCCCAGCCCCCTAGGACCTCAAGGGCAACTGGCAGCAGGACTTGCAGAAAGGCGGCAATGTAGTCGGCATCTCGCATCCCCACCTGCAGACAGAGGCACACGATGGTGAGGTGGGGACATTCTGCCCTCTGCCTTGAACCACTGAAGGGCATAGATGAGCCTCACTGTAAGGGCTACTGGTAGGCAGACACTGACCTGGTTCCAAGGCACATTGATGGTGTATCCCTGGCCTTGGCCAAAACCTGTGGTGGACCAGTTGGAGGCCTTCAGGTGTGGCCAGAACCGACCCTGCTCGTAGCGGTGGATGGAAAAATAGAGCACACTGGGAACAAAGGGAAAAAAAAGAGATCGGGGAGGGGGGTTGAGGAGTCAATCTCCTAGACCCCCCCAACCCACGACTACCTCAACCACTCAGTCATTCTCTCATTATTTTCCCCATTAAATCTTTAACTCACACATTCATTCATTCTTCCATTTATTTACCCATTACTTCACTCACTCATTCATTTCATCTCTTACCGGAACTCCCTTGGCAAACATTGCTGCCCCCCCCCAGGTCTAGCTCTGAGATCCCAAGAGCTAATGGGTCTATCTCAGCCCCCAAGGGCTCCTGACCCTGTGGGGACTCTAGATCATGCCTGTCCATCTATCTGTCCCATGTGACCATGGTGGTAACAACAGGACAAATCCTGTGACTTTGGGAGATCCACAGGTGACATGGGGCTTTATGTTGATGGGAGCCGGCTAAGGCTGCTAAGAGCATTAGGCAAGGCTGGAGAGCTTAGCATTTCTCCTGAAGGATGCGAGAGACTTGAAAGTTAGGGTTAGGAGTTGGTTCTGTGTGTGGAGCTGGAGTGGGGGTGCTGGCTGGGGCTCCATGAGGCCAGTGGGGGGACAATCCCTTCTTCTCAACACCTCTACTATTTCTTTTATTCTATAGGTGAGAAAAAGATACTCAGAGTAGTGAAGGGGACACACAGAAAAGATATTGAAAAGACACAATGGTTCAAAAAACCTGGCAGTGGGCTGGGGAAGGGATTAGTCCTGACTGAGGCATCCAAATGAATAATCTCTCATCTATCCATCCGTGGGCTCATCACTCCCTGTCTTGTTCCAGGGAGGATTTAAGGCAGTTTTTTTCCCCCTTTCTGTAGGGAAATGCATGAAATTGTGGTAAGCGAGCAATCTAGACAAACTTGAGTCTCATTTTAATAAATGTTGATAATGCAGTTGTAAAATTTAATAAAATTGATATAAAAAGCTTGTTAAAATTGAAGAAAAATAGCTGGCAATTGGGGAATGAAATTCATGTGAAAGCTTTGGTATTGAGTAGGTGGGGGATGATTGTTTTTTATTTTTGACTCATATAAACACCAGTTCTAAACTTTTTTGTTTTACTAATTTAACCATTAAAGAAGAGAAATATACCGTAGAACATAAATATTATTATCAGGGGGAAGAAAGAACTAAAGAAAAAATTTGATGAGCCCTGGCCAGGTAGCTCAGTCGGTTAGAGCATCGCCCCGATACACCAAGACTGCAGATTCAATTCCCTCCCCCCAAATCAGGGCACACACAAGAATCAACCAATGAATGCATAAATAAGTGGAACAGGTGATGTTTTCCTCTCTCTCTAAAACCAATAAACAAACGTTTAAAAAAAGAAAAGATTTAAAGAAAACCAACCCCACAAGAGAGTTACCAGAATAAAAAGAACTAACACCCAGGAAACTAAGTTTATAAAGCACACAGGAGATTTTAAAATAAGTCTGACTGACTTCCAGTGAAGGAATGGGGGCCTGATAGCACAGGTTTACTGCTTCACTTTCCTACAATCCCAGTCAAGACATTAAAGGACTATTAAACAAGTATCCACATAGAAAGACAGACTGAGAGAAAGAATTCAAACAATAAGAGACTTCAACAAATTCCTGGAAAGCGTTTTTAGGCTCCAGGGGCCCGAGGATGACTTGAGGTTTCCTTTCTGGAGAAGTCAAGCCCAGTTCTCGGTCACTGCACACAAAATCAGTCCTGGATGACCAACTCACCAAATGACCAATTCACTATATTTACTTGTTTCTTTTAACTACTTAGCTTTAATTTTCCTGTTTTCTTTGTCTTCATAATAGTCTTTTAAGGAATGTCCAACTTGTCTCCACCCCAGGACCCTGCTGGTGGAGTTAAGAGACAGAGATGGGGAGCAGGGAGATTGAAGGGCATGGGTAAGTTCTTTTTCATTTATACAAATAGGTTACTCAGAAAGGAATGAAAATTAGACTGACATCAGACATCTGTCAGCAACACTGAATGTTAGAAAATAATAAAGCAATGTCTAGAAAACAGCCAACCTAGATTAGATAATGGGCCATGGGAGATTAGGATCTACCAGAGGAAGAAGTGGATTCACCGTCTGTTCGAAAGAAGGCTGGATAAACAACTACTTAGTAGTGTCCCTACTGAGGAGGACTAGCTCAACCACTTCCTGCTGGAAGGGTAAACTGGGGCCCCTTCTGGAAGAAAATCTGGTTATAGATCCCAGAGTTTAAAGCATGCCAACCCTGTGACCCACTAATCCATGACTGGAAACACATTCCATAGACATATGCAGAGAAGCAACAACGTATCTACCAGACTGTTCACTGTAGAATTGTCTGTAATAGCAAAAACTGCGATGCACTGTGTCTTGGAGTTAATGACCAGAGGTACAGCCATACAATGAAACATTGTACAGCCCTTACAAAGAAGGAGGTACTTTTTAGAGGCACTAAAATGGAGCAGTGTCCGCCATATGCTGTTAAATGCAAAAAGCAAATTGCCAAAGACCACGAGGATTACCCGATTAGGCAGTGTGTTAATAATAATAATGAATATTCATACATCTATAGGAAAAATTCTGTAAAGGTAAAACCAAAACTATGAACAGTTATTTTTGAGGTGATAGGATTTATAGGAGAGTCACTGCTATAGACATTTCTGTATTATTTAATTTTTTAAATAAATAATTTGTAGTAATCATAATTAGAAAGAACAAAGTAGTAATTTGAGGTTCACTCCAGCTCCAGGGGATATTGATGAACAAGCTCTCCAAATATTTGTGAGTACAAATCTCATCTCTTCTCATTCTTCTTTGTGTGATCTTCTAACCTGTAAGCCTCAGTTCCCCCACCTGTAAAATGGGGAACTCAACAGTCCCTGCCTCAGAGTGAAATTAAAAGAGCAGACAGACACACAGAGAGCAGCACAGAACCTGGTCCCAGGAATGGGAATACCATCCCCTCTCTCCTGGGCCCCTTCTGGCTGGACGTCTAGCATTTGGGGTGGTGTTTGGGGCATACCTGGGGTCATGGTCAAAAGTGAATTGTGTTCCTTGACCATGGTGCACATCCCAATCCACGATAAGGACCCTGTGAACGGAACAGATGGAGCACTGAATAAGAGGATCTGAGTGCATCTGGAGGAAGTGCCAGAGCAGGCAACCCCACCCCGTGCCACCCCCATCACACCTGCCCTGCTGCTTGCTGCTGACCTCTGAATGCCATGCTTCTGCTGAGCATAACGAGCAGCCACGGCCACATGGTTGAACATGCAATATCCATCCATAAGACTGTGCTGGGCATGGTGTCCAGGAGGCCTAGGCAAGACAGGGAAAACCACAGGTTGGGGGTTCCTCCTCTGTAGTGAGGAATTCTCCCTTGTTCTCTAATCCTGGACCACCGACTCCCCCAGTGCTGATGCCTGACAATCTGCCAGGAACTGAGTAACTCGGGCCCTCAGACTCTCACCCTATCTACTGCTCTCTCTTTGAAGGGAAGTTGATAATGCTTCTGAAAATAATCAATGCATACAGCCTTACATCTAGTCATTTTGCTCCTGGTGCATAGCCTACAGCCTATGTAACAAAAAGGGTAAAATAACATGTTTATAAAATGGACAACATATGCTGTGGAATTTTCTGGAAACAGTAAATGCCCAATAGTAGGGAGCTGGTTAACTTACTGTACATTTACACAATGGTGTTGTCCATGGGTCTAAGCTATACACTGTTAGAGAAAAGCTCTCCGAGATGTTTAAGTGGAAAATGCCTGGTATGGAAGAGAGCGCTGTGAAGGCTGGAGAACTCCCCTAAAGTAGGGGAGGGGCAGAAAGGCGCTGTATCTGCATTTCATCAGTTATGAGATGCCAAAATGATAAAGCTGTACTGTGATTATACATGCCAACAACAAAGCCGAAAATACTGCCAACTCAATTCTGAGATGTCACTGTTTATAAGATACATCTGAATTTCAAGATGTTACCAATATGAAAAATATGCATTTTAGAATCAACGAAATATGGTATTTACTCTACGAACAAGCACAGACTATTTGTGGAGAACACGTGAGTTACTGGTTACAGTGACTACCCTAGGAGAGGAAGCAAGTGTCTAGGGGGCGGGAGTGGGAAGAAGACATTTTCTTGCACCCTCTTCTGTACCTTAAGCATATAAATACACTACCCATTACCAATACATTTTATATTTGAAGAAAGAAATTTTCTAAAATGTAGAAAGCCATGCCTGACCTGTGGTGACGCAGCAGATAGAGCAATGACCTGGAACACTACGCTACAGTTACCAGTTTGAAACCCCAGGCTTTCCCCTCCTCTTTCTAAAATCGATAGATAAAATCTTTTTAAAAAATACCTAAAGACAAATGCTGGCGGGCCCTACCTGATGATGGCCATGCCGTTCCGGATCTCGGCCCCCAGGACCGCATCCACGAGCCTGAGGACAGAGCCCGAGGCCAAGCACGCACAGCTGTATGAGTTCTGGAGAGACAGTGGGGAGCCAGAGGGGGAGTGAGGGAAACAGCAGCCCTGTGCACTCAGCTGCTTCCCCCAGGGTGGGGTAGGCACTGAAATGGGTATCCTCAGGATCGCCATCACCCTCTGCCCGCACAGTTCTCATCCATACCGGATGCAGATAAACTGAGTCATAGGTGTCCGCTAGGCCGCGGAGTTCTCTCTCATTCATGTATTGGGTTGTCTCCATCAGATCAATATATTCTAGGCTGGGGACACAAACGGGGGATGAGATTCAAGGGCCTGCCTCTCTCCTTGGCCCTAAGCCAAAACCCTGCCCCCTTCCCAGCTAAGCCCTCCATGCAACAAACCCCTAGACAAGTCACACCTCTTCAATTGTCAGTCTGGGGGAACAGCTGAGATATAGGGCAGTGGTCCCCAACCCCCGGGCCACGGATTGGTACCAGTCCCTGGGCCATTTGGTACCGGTCCACAGAGAAAGAATAAATAACTTCCATTATTTCCATTTTATTTATATTTAAGTCTGAATGATGTTTTTTTGTTTCTTTGTGTTTTTTTTTTCTGAAGCTGGAATCGGGGAGAGACAGTCAGACAGACTCCCGCATGCGCCCAACCGGGATCCACCTGGCACGCCCACCAGGGGCAACACTCTGCCCACCAGGGGGCGATGCTCTGCCCCTCTGGGGCGTCGCTCTGCCGCAACCAGAGCCACTCTAGCGCCTGGGGCAGAGGCCAAGGAGCCATCCCCAGCGCCCGGGCCATCTTTGCTCCAATGGAGCCTTGGCTGCAGGAGGGGGAGAGAGAGAGAGGAAGGAGGGGGGGTGGAGGAGCAAATGGGCGCTTCTCCTATGTGCCCTGGCCGGGAATCGAACCCGGGTCCCCCGCACGCCAGGCCGATGCTCTACCGCTGAGCCAACAGGCCAGGGCCTGAACGATGTTTTATTTTTAAAAAATGACCAGATTGCCCTGCCTGGTTTGCTGTGGTAGAGCGTTGGCCTGGTGTGCAGGAGTCCCGGGTTCGATTCCCAGCCAGGGCACACAGGAGAAGTGCCCATCTGCTTCTCCACCCCACCCCCTCTCCTTCCTCTCTGTCTCTCTCTTCTCCTCCACAGTCAAGGCTCCATTGGAGCAAAGTTGGCCTGGGCGTTGAGGATGGCTCTATGGCCTCTGCCTCAGGCGCTAGAATGGCTCTGGGTGCGACAGAGCAATGCCCCAGATGGGCAGAGCGTCGCCCCCTGGTGGGCCTGCCGGGTGGATCCCGGTCGGGTGCATGCAGGAGTCTGTCTGCCTCTTCGTTTCCAACTTCAGAAAAATACAAAAAAAAAAAAGACCAGATTCCCTCTGCTACATCCATCTAAGACTCACTCTTGCTGCTTGTCTAGGTCACGTGATACATTTATCCGTCCCACCCTAAAGGCTGGTCCGTGAAAATATTTTCTGACATTAAACCAGTCCATGGCCCAAAAAAGGTTGGGGACCACTGGTACAGGTCACATTCCATGCTGCTTCTCTACCTCGTCATATTTCCGATAGCATCCCTTGCCTTCTGTTCTAGCCACATGAAATCCTACTGCTAGGCCTTTGGTCAGAATGTTCCAGCTATCTGTACCTCCCTTCCTTCAGCCCTCCTCTTCATCTGACTCACTTTTTCCTCTTAGTGCTCAGCTCAGATACCCCCTCTGCCAAGCTCCTTTCCTCAGGCCACTCCACACCAGGCCACTTACTCTGGGTTCCTGGAGAACCCCGATTACTCTGTCCACACAGCCACAAGTTCTACACACACCAGGTTATAATAACAACAATAGCCCATCAGGCTGGTGATATGTCAGGCACCATTCTAAACACCCAACACATAGAAAACCTTCCTGAGGAACCTGTATTAACCATTCCCCATTATAGGCCATGACACTGGGATTCAGAGAGGCTCAGCAACTTGCCCATGGCCACAGAGCCAATGACATTCCTTCCCAAAGCATCCAGTCTGCCCTGGTGGATCCAGGGCAGCCTCCTCCCCATCCCTACAAGGTTAGCAAGCCTTCACCTGTGAACCAACATCAGCTCTGCCTTTTCAGCAAACCGGGCCTGGAGAGACACAAGGTACAAAGAGCTAAGGTGCTGGCCACGCCCAGGTCCTGCCAGCTCCTGCCCTCCATCCAAGGTACCGGCTGGGGAATTCACCTGAAAGGACACACAGCGGTCCAGGAGGCCCTCCTGGAGCAGCTGTTCCTTGATGGCATGGAGCCGTTCGGGGCCTTCAGGGAAGCTGGAACGACAGATATGCACACACAGATAAGTACAGAGACACTGGTGAGCTGCACAGCTGGTCCTGTACATCTTTTCCACCCACCCGTACACAGCTGCTCACACCAGAAACTCTGAAGTCACTCCTATGCCTGTTGGCTCAGCTCTCACAGTATATCCGGAGCCTACCCTTCTCCCCATCACCACCACTGCTGCTATCACAGTCTTCTTCCTGGCCTCCTGCAGTCAGGTCTTCATTGGCCTTCCTACTTCTGCCTTCATTCCCCCAACAATACTTTCTTCTCTCAGCAATCATTGGTTAAAATCCAAATCAGATCATGTCCCACCTAAACTCAAAACCTTCTGTGGCCTGACCAGGTAGTGGTGCTGTGGATGGAGCATTGGCCTGGGATGCTGAGGACCCAGGTTTGAAAAACTGAGGCCGCCAGCTTAAGTGCGGGCTCACCTGGCTTGAGTGTGAAGTCAGAGACATGATTCCATGCTCACTGGCTTGAAGCCCAAGGTCACTGACTTGTGCTCAAGGTTGCTGCCATGAGCAAGGTGTCACTGACTCAGCTGGAGCCCCCAGGCAAAGGCACGTATGAGAAAACAATCAGTGAACAACTAAGGTGTCGCAACTATGGGCTGATGCTTATCTCTCTCCCTTCCTGTCTGTCCGACCCTGTCTCTCTCTCTAAAAAATAATAAAAACAAACAAAAAACAAACAACAACAAAAACCCTTCCTTGTGACTCTTATCAAACCATGTACTTTTCAGTTAGCTCTCCCCTCTGCCTAGAACGCCCCACTCCCAGATATCTTTATGGTTCACTCCTACACCTGCTTCAGATTCCTGTTCACATAGCAGCGAGGCCTTCCCTGGCCATCCGATTCAAAACTGAAGTCTCCTCCACTGTTCTTTCTGCTACTCTCTCTCCCACTTCAGTGTTTCTCTGTAGCGCTAGTTTCTAACACATTGTAGCATTCACTCTCTGTTTGTTACTGCCTATTTTCCCCCTTGAAAATATAATCTCCACAAAGACAGGGGTTTGTCTGTTTTGTCTACTGCCGTGTCACTAACTCCCCAAGAGATGGCAGGTCTGTATTTAATAATGAAGGCTTTTGCCATTCTGGATCTTCCACTAAGATATGGGAGATAGATACTGAACTGTTAAACACATAAATATAATGAGCAAACAATAACATAGGCTAGGAAGATCTCAGAGATCAGGTATGGGGGGGGGGGGGTGGCCAGGCATAGCCCTCTCTAAGAAAGTCTCCTTGAGATGTGAATGTTAACTAGGAACAGAGAAGACAGAAAACAAATCTCTGCAAGAGGGATCAGCCAGGGCAAAGATCAGAGATGAGGGAGTGCCTAGCATGTTGAAAGAACAGCAAGGGGACCAGTGTGGGTGAAGTGAAGCGTAGTGAGGATTGGCTGATGAGGTACCGAGGTGATGTGGAGCCAAATCATGTGAAACCTAAGAGGCCAAATGAAAATTTTAATTTTACCTTGAGGGCAATGGTCTACCCTTGAAAGATTTTAAGAGAATATCATCTCATATAGGTATTTTTTAGGTGGCTGTGTAGAAAACAGACAGCAGGGGTGAGAGTGGAAAGAATGGACAAGTGAGGAGGCCTCCGCAAGTTTTGGTGAGTGATAGATGATAGTGGTGGCAGTGAGGACAGGTCAGATACTGAATATATTCCAAACACAGAGCCAAGAGAACTTACTGATCGATTATAACATATGTGAGCAAGTGGGAGGTGTAATTCTTCCACCTCAGCACAAATGCCCCTTCTTCAAAGACACCTTTTGGGAACCCTGGATGCTAGTCTAGGATCTTCTACTAAACACTCTTGAAGCCTCTGGTCTTAAGTTCTCCTACATTAAATACTTCACACTGCTGTTGGTTGTTTAATGACCTGCTCTCCTACTCATCTATCAGCTCCTTGAGAAGCGCCCTGTCTGTCTTGTCTGACATATTTTCATCACCAACTCCTGCCACACAATAGGCACTCAATAAACGTTTGCTGCCTAAATGAAAAGAACCCTGTCAAACTTGAGCCCCACCTCCCTAAGTCATCTGCTTCCAGTCTCCAGGCTAGTGCAAGGAAGGATCTGTTCTTCCTAACGGCTCTAAGCGAGCATATTTGTGTGGCTCGGGGACAGCCCGAAGGAGTCAGCCTCACCTGTCATCCCAGAGGCAGTGGAATTCATTTAGCTGCTCATCAAACACCAAGCCAGTACGAGGCAGTGTCTTGGCCTCAGCATTCAGACTCTGCAAGGAAAAAAAAAAAAAGAGAGACACCAATCCATTTAGGGCCTGAGTCAACATACTGTCCAGGATGGAGAACCTCAGGGTTTTGTCACAAGAGGCTAAACTGTGGCCAGGCCACTCTCACCAGCCCTTGCAGTCCCACGATTAGGTCTTGCTCTGCTGTTTGGCTGAGCTTCTTCATTCTGCCTTTCTTCTTTATCTCCTCTAGTTTGGGGCTAGAGCGGAGTCCGGCACCCTTAACACCTGGCTTCTGCCAAACAGAGAGACAGGTCAGAGTCCACTGCACAGCCTGCTGCTCCCCCGCCCCCTCATCAGGACAGGTCTAGGGCCTCACCGAGATGATGCTGGAGTCGTGGGGGGCTGAGTGGGGGTTGTGCCTACTCCTTCCTTGCCTGGTTGTGGTGGAATCCTGGCCGGTGGAGGTCATGGCTGGGGAGACTTCACCCCTGATGCGGTTCTGGGGAGTGCGGTGGAGGTGACTGAAGGGGCTGGGTGTCCTGAGGACCCCACATCCCAGCCTCTTCCCAGGCCTCGCCCTTTATGCTATCCTATCTCCCAGGAGCGGCTTTCTAATCTCTGTCTTTCTCAAGGCCCTCTCCCTTCACTGAGGTGTCCAGTCCACTTGGTCCCTCCCATCCCACTAGACTCCACCCCATTGACACTCTTCTTTCTTCTTTCAAAGTTTTGCCTTTTCAAAGAGCAATTAACCCCCAGGCTCAGTCCATTCTAGGGTTTGATCTTCCCAGCAAATCACCGTCCCTTCCGCTCGACCAAACCCTATTCCCAGGTCCTTTCATTCCTCTCAGCCGAGCCGGAGACCCCACCTATTCACAGACCTGCCCTTTTCACCCAACCTCCAGGGATCATCACCTACCCTTTCACTCAACCAGCCCCAGCCCCAGCCCCAGCCCCAGCCCCAGCCCCAGCCCCAGCTCCAGCTCCAGCCCCAGCCCCTGGTTTGACTCCACCCTTAACGACCCACTTAACCCCACCCCTTATCCTGCAGGACCCGCACCTTCCACTTGGCCAGATTCCGTCCCCGAACCTCCCAACGAGCACAGCTCCTCAGGGAACTGCCCCTTTCCTTCCACCAAACCCCACCCCCTGCCCAAACCCTACCCCTGACGCTTTCCCAAGCCTTCTTCAGCTAGTTCTGAGCCGCCTCCCGCCCCCTCCGTCGACGCCAACCAATCCCTTCAGCTCCACACACTGGGCGCGGCGCAGCCCTCTTCTCAAACTCCGCCCAGGCCTAGTACCGCTCAATTCCCAGCGACCTGTGGAGTTGCGGGAGCCCGAGGCCCGCTTTTCCATTGGGCCGGCTCTGTCTACTTACCGCCCAGTTCCCGCCCACACCGGGGATCTTGCCGCAGGGCCGCGCTCGTGAGAGCTACACCTCCCACGAGTTCACAAATGGCCGGTTTGTGCGTCATTACGCGCGCGGGCCATGCTGCGCCTGCGCGAAATACCTGCCCGAGGTAAGAGCCGGCGCTCAGACTCAAATTCGCCCCTCCCCCCAACCGTTACTGCTTTTGTCCTGGCTACCCTGGCCGCCATCCCTCCGTCCTTGTCCAGTCACCTTAGGAGCCCTCCGGACCCACGATAATTGTCTTGCGGTGATTAAAGAGAGCAAACAAGCAAGCTAACGAGGGAGTTAGGAAAGGGCGTCTTCTCTTTCCGCGGCTTCCCGCGCGGCGCGCGGCGATGACGTAACACGGGTGGGCTGGAGTCCAGTTGAAATTGGAAGGACGCTGGTGGCGGCCAAGTGGGTGTGGTGATGATGCTAAACGGGTTAAGATTTTTCTGAAGTTTATGTTCAGGAAGGTGTACCCTGAGCAAGGGAGTATCCTCGAAAGGAATCACATACATGATTGTGTCTTTCCATAATGCCAAATTTATTAGGGGAGACTTCCCAAATAAATAAGTCAATAAATAGGTTTACACGCAGAGAGGGGGAACTTCTGCCAGTGGTTTTCAGCCTCCCCTCCGCCGATCTCCGCCAACTGGTGCCGGTCCGCAAGAGAGCGAGCAGAGCAAGCATGGGATGAAGTCTCAATCATTGGCGACCTCCCCGGAGGGAGAGGCGTGCATTGGTCCCAAGCCAGGAGGCTATAGTGATGGCATGAGTCTGAGGGAGTGGAAACCCTGTTGGGCTCTGAGGTACCTGTGACCTATGGTACAGCCAAGCTGGAGCGTGGGCTGATTGAACTTTTGAGTTCTTATAGCCCGCAGTGGGTGCAGGTTCCACTCATATCAGTGTCCAGATAGAGTTCTTATCTGAGTGTCCAGACTTGGAGTTTTGCGGTCCCATCTTAAGGGCATCCTATTATATCTCATTACCTCAATCTTGGTCATATTGCCACTTGATATAACTGACTGTCATGGCTGGCAGTGACTCCATATTAAATTGTCAAAAGTTGTCCAAAAAGTCCGCTCTACTGTTGCTCTATACAAAGTGGTACACAGGAAGCACTTACCAAGTGCTATCTATTAATATTCTGCCGCAAAAATGGATGGTGGGGCGAAAGGAGTATTAGTAGGGTCAAATAATTGTAATGATAGCAAGTATTGTGTGTCAGGCATTGTACACCACAATTCTGTGAAGTAGTTCCCATTATTAAGGCTGCTTTACAAATAAGGAAACTGAGGTTACATGACTTAGCCATGTGACCTTGGGCAAGTTACTGAACATCTCCGTGCTTCAGTTTCGTCATCTGGAAAACTGTGATAAAATAGTGCCTCCAGGGCAAGAATGGACTCGGGGAGGGGAGTTTTTCTTGAGCTGCCGCTCCCTCTGTCAGCCTCCTCCTGAGTAACCTCTGCTTTCAAGTGTGTGCGTGGGAGGAAGGGGGAGTTGCCCCGTGCAGGGCAGGGAGGGGGCGCAACTCCCTCCCACCCCATGTCTAAATAGCCTCACAGGAGACCGGTTTGTCCTCCTAATCTCCCTTTCTCATTCTTCACCATTTCCTACCGGGCTGTAGGCTGGGGCCGGAAAGATAAGCGGTCTGGGGTTCAGCATCGCTGACTAACAAACAGATTGACAGCCCCACCACCCACTAGCCGGGCCCTCTGACCTTCTTGAAAACCCTAGTTTCAGCCTTCTCTTCCCTTCCACTCTTTTCCTGCCTGAGCGAGTCTTTTGTCCCTGTGGAAAAGCTTCACAGCCCTATGACCTTTAAACTTCGACATGCGCCAAAGAAAACTCAATGATAGACACTAAGGAACATTCTGGGGTTGTGATGCTTGCAAAGTAATAGAGTAGGGACTCTTACAAGGGTTAAATTAAGGCCCATTTTTTGTATAGTCAGAAGAGAGCAGAGGTCAGCAAACTTTTTCTATGAAGGACTAAAGAGTAAATATTTTAGCCTTCATAGACCACATATAGCCTCTGGTATAGTCTTTCTTTCCCTTAAAAATGTAAAAACAGGTTTCAGTCTGGCTTTGGCCTAAAGGCCATAGTTTGCTGATTCCTGCAATAGAGCGTCAGTCTTTGGTTTCCTTTATCTGGCTGGAATCCTTTTACAGAATAAGTGCTGAAGTTTCATGCTTCCTGAGGAGAAATACTCTTTTTGTGTGAGGTGTGAGGATGAATTCATGTACAGCATCTGGTTCAGGGGCCGGGAACCTATGGCTCGCGAGCCAGATGTGGCTCTTTTGATGGCTGCATCTGGCTCGCAGACAAATCTTAATAAAAATAATAATAACGTTAAAAATATAAAACATTCTCATGTATTACAATCCATTCATTTTCTACCGCTCATGTTCATGGTTGTGGGTGGCTGGAGCCAATCACAGCTGTCCTCCAGGACAACACCAAATTTTTATTGGATAATGCCTTACATACACGGGTTGTTGTATGGCTCTCATGGAATTACATTTTAAAATATGTGGCGTTCATGGCTCTCTCAGCCAAAAAGGTTCCCGACCCCTGGTCTGGTTGTTTCTAGTGTTTTTCTACTGGGTCAAGCAAATATCCCAATACAGCGTGAGGACAGGGATTTCCATGGTTTCTGTAGCATTGTTCTTCCACTGAACCAATCAGGGGTTTCTATACAGGACAAGGCAGTTGCTTTCAGAGAGAGCTCCGGACTAAGATTTCCCATACAAGTTCAGGTTCAGGATGGGGCTTCTTAGACTGCATTCTGACAGGTTCTAAAAAATGATTAGGTGGTCCAGTTCAGGGTCAGAACAAGTGTTTCTGTATAGGTTCAGAGCTGTGTTCATAAAGACAATAGGATCAAGTATTCATGTCCAGATTCAGTCAGAAGAGTATTATTAATTGGGCTTAATTAGGCTAGCTGTTGTAACAAGCACAGAATTGCAGGGGCTTAACAAATGTTTATTTCTTGCTCATACAAAATACAGTGAATATTTACTACTGGTTATTCATGGACCCAGGCAACTTCCATTTTGTGGCTCTGCCTTTGAGTCCTTGGAGTTCTCACTATGCAGCTGGTAGACAGGGAAAGAGAGAGAGAAGGAGAATTCCATAAGGTTTTAATGGGCCAGGCTTGGAAGTCATGTATGTTACTTTGCACACACTCCGTTGATCAGAGCTCTGTCACAGGTCAACATCTAAGTGTAAGTGAAGCTGGAAAAATAAGTGAGCTCAGGAAGAAAGGGAATCGGTCTGAAGAGCCTATAGCAGTGCCTGCTACAGGATTCTGTAGATTCCACAGAACTATGTTGTTTTCATGTGGTAGCCACTGGCCACAATCAGAACAGTGGTTCCTGTACAAAGTGAGGGTAGGGCTTCTAGACCAAGGCTAGGGCAAGGGCTGTCAGAGAGAATCACATCAGGGCTTCCTATACAGTGTGAGGAGAGTGTTTCCAGAGGGCCAAGGTAGGATAGGAGTTCCTGTAGGATCAGATCTGAGATTCCTGTAATCTAATCAAGTTGTCAATTTCTGTTGAGGCCTGGCCGGGTGCTCAGTGGATAAAGTGTCGTCCTGGTTTCCCAAGATTGCAGGTTTGATCCCCAGTCAGGACACATATAAAGGAGCAACCAGTGAGTGTACAATTATGTGGAACAATGAGTTGATACCCCCCTCTCTTTCTCTCTCTCTCTCTTTCTCTTCTGCTCCCTCCCCACCTCCCCTTTTCTCTGTCTCTCTCAAATCAATGGAAAAAAAAATTTTAAGAGAATTTCTGTTGAAAGTCAGGAAAAGGTTTTCTGCAGAGTCTAGTTCAGGGGTCCTCAAACTTTTTACACAGGGGCCAGTTCACTGTCCCTCAAGACCGTTGGAGGGCCAGACTATAAAAAAAAACCTTATGAACAAATCCCTCTGCACACTGCATATATCTTATTTTAAAGTAAAAAAACAAAACGGGGACAAATACAATATTTAAAATAAAGAACAAGTAAATTTAAATCAACAAACTGACCAGTATTTCAATGGAAACTATGGGCCTGCTTTTGGCTAATGAGATGGTCAATGTTCGGTTCCATATTTGTCACTGCTAGCCGTAACAAGTGATATGACGCGCTTCCGGAGCCGTGACGCATGCATCCTGCGTCACCGGAAGTAGTACTGTACGTGAGCGACGCTGCCACATACAGTACTCCAGGAGCACAGGATATGGATGCTGACCACCAATGAAAGAGGTGCCCCTTCCAGAAGTTTGGCGGGGGCCAGATAAATGACCTCAGGGGGCCGCATGTGGCCCGCGGGCCGTAGTTTGGGGACCCCTGGTCTAGTTATAGGTTCCAGTACTGTTATAGACAAGGCTTCCTGTAGGGTCAGGGTCATGGAGCCAACACAGAGTGAGGACCAAAAGCCCTATCTAGTGTCTGGGCGGAGGGTCCTGTGCCAGGTGAGACTGTTGGTATCTGTACAGGATGAGGTCTGGGCTTAAGCGAGAGTCAGGACAGGGGCCCCGCCACAGGCTCGGGAAAGGGTTTTCCATTTAAGTTCACTATCGAGGTTCATGCTGGGAATTGGATTGTGGGTTCCTGTGGACTCTATGGGTTATGGGGTAAGATAGGGATTGTTGTGTAGAGTGATATCGGGAGTCATTGTCGACAATGAAAGCAAGGCTCCCGAACTCAATCAAGGGTTCCTACAGATTGGGGTTTCTGCAGACAGAGTCTGGTCACTAGTTCAGAACTAGATTTTATTATGAGTGAAGTGTTTCTATTCTTTTTTTAAAAAGATTTTATTTCTTCATTTTAGAGAGGAGAGAGCGAGAAAAGAGAGGGGGAGGAGCAGGAAGCATCAACTCCCATATGTGTCTTGACCAGGTAAGCCCAGGGTTTCGAACCGGCAACCTCAGCATTCCAGGTCGATGCTTTATCTACTGCACCACCACAGGTCAGGTACGAAGTGTTTCTAAAATGCTACCTAGAGGCCAGGGCTCCAGGACAAGTGTGAGGATGGAGGTGTCCTGTCCAGGGTCAAGGCAGGTTTCCTATAGAGAGATGGAAGCTCATGAAGAAGGTCAGGGCCCTGGCCAGTTGGCTCAGCGGTAGAGCGTCGGCCTGGCGTGCGGGGGTACCAGGGTTCGATTCCCGGCCAGGGCACATAGGAGAGGCGCCCATTTGCTTCTCCACCCCCCTTTCCTCTCTGTTTCTCTCTTCCCCTCCCGCAGCCAGGGCTCCATTGGAGCAGAGATGGCCCGGGAGCTGGGGATGGCTCCTTGGCCTCTGCCCCAGGTGCTAGAGTGGCTCTGGTCGCGGCAGAGCATCGCCCCCTGGTGGGCAGAGCGTCGCCCCCTGGTGGGCGTGCCCGGTGGATCCCGGTCGGGCGCATGCGGGAGTCTGTCTGACTGTCTTTCCCCGTTTCCAGCTTCGGAGAAGTAAAAAACAGAAAAAAAAAAGAAGGTCAGGACAGGCATGGGCCCAGACTCCTCACTGGGTAAGGCAGAGAGGTTCCGGTGCCATGGCGGGATGGGGTGCCTCCTCTATAAGATAAGGACTGGTGTTCCTGTCCAGCATCAGGATGGATTTCCTGTTGATAATTAGAGAAGGGGTTCCCTTAGAGTTACAGAACTAGGTTCCTACATCGGGCTAGGGCTGCTGATTTTATAAAGATTCAGGACCATGGTTCCTGGACAAGGTGGGTCCAGGCACATTTTCAGCACAGGTTCTGAAAGGGGTTTCTGTAAGACAAGGACAGGGATTTCTACAGGATAAGAGGGCTTGGGGTTCTGTGCAGTAGCCAGGACAGTTCTGGACAATCCCTGTAATGAGCATGGACTACTGTGGTTCTACAGCGGGCTAGTGTGGTGACTAGCTGAAGGGATGCTGTTCTGTTGAGGACAGCTGCTTACTCATATTATGTCCAGGATATATGATCCCACAATCCCCATCTCTGAGGGTCAAGGGGAGAAGCCATAAAGAGGAGCAGCCCAAAAGGAAATCCAGCCTTGATTAGGTGGTGGTGCAGTGGATAGACCTTTGATCTGGGATCCTGAGGACCCAGCTTCGAAACCCCGAGGTCACTGGCTTGAGTGCAGGCTCATTCGGCTTGAATGCAGGGTCACCGGCTTGAGCATGGGATCATAGACATGACCCCATGGTCGCTGACTTGAGCCCAAAGGTTGCTGACTTGAAGCCCAAGGTCACTGACTTGTGCCCAAGGTTGCTGCCATGAGCAAGGGGTCACTGGCTCAGCTGCAGCCCCCCAGTCAAGGCATATGAGAAAGCAATCAGTGAACAACTAAGGTGCCTCAACTATGAGTTGATGCTTCTCATCTCTCTCCCTTCCTGTCTGCCGTCTCTCTCAGTGTCTCTCTCTCACTAAAAAAAAAAAAAAGAAAATTCAGATTTGAGTGAATTGATGAGTGAGTGATTTAAAAAGAAAGAGAAAAGCATTTCAAATAAATGTGAGCAAGAATCACTTTTGGGGTGGGTGTGCTGATTCAAAATTCACTCCTTAAACTCAGTGTGGTCAGAGCAAGCTACTCCTTAGTTCTGAGCCTCACTTTTTCATTGATAAAATCACTGAGTATACTTTTATCTGGATTTTTTTTTTTTTACAGAGAAGGAGTGTCAGAGTGAGGGATAGACAGGGACAGACAGACAGGAACGGAGAGATGAGAAGCATCAATCATTAGTTTTTCGTTGCGCATTGCGACATCTTAGTTGTTCATTGATTGCTTTCTCATATGTGCCTTGACCACGGGCCTTCAGCAGACCGAGTAATCCCTTGCTTGAGCCAGAGACCTTGGGTCCAAGCTGGTGAGCTTTTTGCTCAAACCAGATGAGCCCGCACTCAAGCTGGCAACCTCAGGGTCTTGAACTTGGGTCCTTACGCATCCCAGTCTGACGCTCTATCCACTGCGCCACCGCCTGGTTGGGCTATCTGGAATATTTCTTTCAGGTGTTTATGAACTAAAGCAACTGAGGCCTTCCAGGCATTGTCACCCAGGGTGAGCACTCAGTAAATGGTGCTGCTTGCTGGTAGTGTGTCGGCTAAGCCATGGAGCCTGGCTCAGCCCCGTGCCACCAGCTGTGTGGCCTCAGAGAGCCATTTAACCAGTCCGGTTCAGGGTGTAACCCGACTCAGTGCACGTTCCTATGTGAGGGTTTGTTCGATGGAAGAACAGATTCCACATTAGGTGGAGCAGTTCGCCCAGGTGAGCAGGTGTGTTGGGAAAAGTATTGGCACTGTGGGGAGCTCCCCGCCTGTTGGGTCAGAATATCCCCCCAGAGGCTCTTTTATCGTCCTAACCTACCCCTCTCCTTCTCTGCCATTTCCCACAGGGCTGCAGGCTGAGCAGGGCTGAGAGAGATAAGAGGTGAGTGACGAGAATGCCCGTGGCCAGCCCCACAGACCTTCCTGCTGGCTACCGTTCCTGCCCCACTCTCTCCTCCCACTCCTGTCCTGAACATGTTTTTTGTCCCTTGGAGAGGGGTCTCTAACTTATACCAACTGAAACTGTAGACATTGATACTTCCACAAATAAGTGTACAGATAACTGCTCACATTGTCAGACTCTCAGAGACACTGTGGCATGGCACGTGATTCGTAAAACGCATGCACACACAGACTTGCACAGAAGTACTGCCGTTACCAGACCCACCGAGACATCCTGACACGTAGTACCGCATAGTGACACCGTTATGTCTCCATACACCATCCCGTGCAGCCCTTGTTCAACATTCCAAAAATGTTTATTGATCAAATTCTATGCCCAGTCCACATGTTGTCACACCATCTCAAAACTACCCTGTGTGGTGCACAACCACACGAGCACAGCCTCACAGGTCTCAGCGCACACCATCACACACGTGCTTCCTTCCACGTCCTCTCCTGTAGCCTCCTGTGCCCTGTTTCTCACAGCCACCTGGTATCTGCACAGCATCTCCCAGCCTCGTCCCCACAGTCACCACCTCGCAGAGCACCCAGCCGGCCACACACTGTCTCTCCCCACAATGCGTGGATACCTGTGCCGCGTTGCACAACCTGCGGGCTTTCACACGCGGTCTCACATACACTGTTGTCATTGCACGTCATAACCCACCATCGTGAAGGGTCATGTGTGCCAGGTCCCACATGCTGTCACACAGGGTCACACACCGTCATCACAGAATCACAGACACTGTTACACACCCCCACCTACCGTGGCTCTTTATTCAGTTCTACACAGACTCACACCTTCAATTTCAGGACTTGGGTGGTTTTATTTCACAAAAGCTTTGAAGGTCCCCAGACCGAAGGGTGTCTGGGGCCCAGAGGGTTGCATTGTACAGACTGCTGGTTACAAGAGGAGAGGGACCCTACTCCTGCTCTGAGGCCATGCTCTGTGTCCTCATGAGCTGAGTGGCGCCACCACGGTGGAGCTTGTGCTGGGTGGCATGGGGCCTGTGGAGAAGGAACCTGTGGGTGAACCCAGCAGGGGCCCCGGGAAAGGCATGAGGTGGCTAACAGGCCCCGACAGCATCACAGGGCCCAGGCCTTGGTAGAGATGGGCACTACCAGGGGGGCCCAATGTCAAGCCTGAGGCCACTTCCCCACAATTCCCACCCCCGCTGCTCCCAGCCACTACCATGAAGCCACCAGCTGGTCCTTCAGCTGCTCCTGTACCTCCTAGACTCGACCCCCGTTTCTTTTTCCCTTTTCCAGATGCCTTTCGGTTTCTAGTCTGAATACCATCCTTCCGCATGGTCAGTGGGCGGTTCACCTGACAAAAGGGAGGCCGTGAGTGTTTCCCAACTTCAGATTTTGCCTCGATGTCTCCAACAGGTATACCCTTTCCACCCCACTCCTTGACGATAGGGAATTGGGTCAAGGACTAGGGAAGCTGGCCCCCCACTGTGCCACAGATATTGTCCTAAGGAATCATGAGCTTATGAGGCCCTAAGCTGGGGAGAGGCTTGAGGAAACCTCTACCCAGGGGACTAGCTAATGGCTGGAGGGGAGGAGGAAGGAGATGAGAAGTAGAGGACAGAGAAAGGAGCAAGAAGGATTGGAAGGGAGCGAGGACATGAAGGTACAGAGAGGAGAGGATAAGGAGGAAGGAAGAGGGAAGAGAGTAACAGGAAGTAGGAAGGGAGTGAAGAAGAGAGGGAAGGGGAGATAGAAAGAATACAGGGAAGGAAAACAAGGAGAAGAAAGGGAGGGTGAGTGGGATGGGAGAGGAGAGGCAGGAGGCTCCGAGAGGCAGGGCACACCTGGTGTAGTTTGTAGTAGAGGCCACAGGCATTGCACACAGGGTCCCCAGTGGCATTTCTCCGCCACAATGTCGTGGTGGTTGTCTGGCAGTTGGTGCACTGGGTACCTGCCCGTTTGCTGACAATCTAGGGGAAGCAAGAATGTGAGGATCAGTGCACTGGGGAGTGGAGGGCACACGATGTGAGGGTCAGGGTGAAGGCAGGGCTTCCTGGACAGAGTGTGGACTCTGGGTTCTCTATGGAGTGAGGACATTGCCTCCTGTCCTGGGCTTTTCCATGTTGTGTGGGAAACTACATCAGTAGTTCTCAACTTTGGCAGATGTTGGAATCACTTGGGGAGTTAAAAACAATCCTGTCCCTGGCCATTTGGCTCAGTGGCTAGAGCATGGGCCCAGCGTATGGACGTCTGGGGTTTTATTCCTGATCAGGGCACATATCTGCTTCTCTCCCCTTCCCTGTCCCCACCCTCTCCCTCTTCTCCACCCGCAGCCATTGGCTCAGTTGGTTCAAGTGCGGGCCCTGGGTGCTGAGGATAGCTCGATTGGTCTGAGTGTGTCACCCTCGGGTGCTAAAAATAGCTTGGTTGAGTTGCCCCAGATGGGCAGAGCATCGGCCCCAGACAGGAGTTACCAGGTGCATCCCGGCTGGGACACATGTGGGAATCTTTCTCTCTATCTCCCGTCTTCTCACTTAAAACAAAAATCCTGATGCCCAGCAAGCACCCCAGACCAGTTAAATCAGCATATCTAGGGGAGGACTGCAAGATGGTCCCAATGTGTAGCCAAGTATGAAAACTGCTATGCAGGGAGTGGCAGGGTTCCTGCTTGCGGCCTGTGAGGGCAGGTTTAAGATCGGCACTCCTGTACAAAGCTGGTCCCTGCATGGGTGGGGCAGGGATGGGGGATGTGGGTTCTTACAGAGTGTGAGGACGGGGATCCCTGCACGTGGTGAGAACAGCAGTACCTGGGTAAGGGGAAGCAGGCCTGGGGTCTTACCAGGCGCTTCTTGGGCCGGATAAGAGGCCTGTTTTGCCCATTCATCTTGTGATAGAGGCCACAGGCGTTGCACAGGTAGTGACCTGTCCTGTCCCGCCGCCACAGTGGCGTGGCTGTTGCTCCACAGTTCACACACTCCCTGGCCTCTGGTGAGGTGGACAAGAGGGGAAAGGGAGCCAGGCTCAGCCCAACTTTGCTTTGGACACCAACCCCACCTCAACCTCCCTGCTCCTTTTTGGGAACCTCACCACAGGTGGCCAGAGGCAGGGTTCCACGAAGCTTGGAGGAGGAATAGGCCGCTGGATTGAGGGGGCTTCCGGTAGGAGAAAAGAAGTTACTGGGAAAGTCAGGTCCCCCATAGGCACTGCCGGGGACCGGGATTGAAGAAGGCAGTGCAGGCCCCAGTGTCAAAAGGTCCGGACTCAGTCGCTCTGTCTTTAAGGTCTCCAGGAAACTGCTGCTGCCTTTCCCATCCAGATCTTCCGGGGCCTGGGGAGGGGAGTCCTCGCGTGTGGGGCACACAGTTGAGGGAGGGTAGAGCCCAGTCTTGCCATAGGCCCAGGCTGTGTATGGGGGGCTCCCTGGGATCCCCTCCATACAGTTGAGCAGCGGGTACACCTGAAAGACTGTTGCAGGGTGGGTATGGGAAAGAAGAAAGAAGAGGACAGAACAGTCTAAAGCCATCCTGCTTTCAGGGTACAGTGGTCCCCAACAGCCCCAACATGGTGGCCAACTTTCTAAGCTTTCCATCGATTGCTAGAACAGCAGCTGGCTCACTCCTGGATCCTAAGCCCTCTTGGTCACTCTGGCAACTGCAGTAACCTCCAACCATTTCCAAATGGCCTTTGAGGATAACTGCTGTAATTTGGAGCCCCGTGGATTACTCGCAGCTAAGGCCACCACCACCTACTTCCAATATTGCTTCCCAATGTGGCAGGTTGAGGAGCATGGGCGTCAATTCATTGGAATTTATGCATTCATTGGAATTAACTAGTGGAAGTTGTCAGCGTGGCCATTTTCACGATGATGTCCTTGTGGGATTCTGCCCTAGCTAAGGGTCTCCATGGAGATCCTAACAGCATGGAACCAGTGCCAGGAAAGCCACCCAAAGGAGTTACCTGGCGAGTGTCTGTAGGCCTCAGCATCCCTGTAGTAGGCCAGTGCGGCAGCTGCAGCGGAGGTGGCGCTCGGAGCAGTGGAGGAGGCTGCTGCGTCCAGGCCCTCAGGCCCAGAGGGGAAGAAGACCCCTGACTCTGGTAGTGAGGACACCAAGGCAGGGTCTACAAACTGGGGCAGGGGCTCAGAGGTTCCCAGGGCCCCCAGGCCAGGGAACTCCATGGGGCCTCTGAGGTTTGACCTGTGAGGACAGGAGGGGGCTTCAGACACAGAAATCCTTCCCCTCCCCTCTCACTGCCTCTTCCCTCCTTCCTCTCTTCTGCCACTCCATCCCCTCCATCTTTATATCCCTCCTTTCCATCTCCCCAGGTCCCTTCCCCCTCCCCTCCTCTCTTTTCTCCCTTTCCGTTCCTCCATCCATCATCTCCCCCTTGTTTTCCTCTCTGTCCTCTCACTCCCCATCCTCCTCTCCTTTCCTGTTCTCCCCTTCGCGCCCCATTTGTTCTTCCTCTCCTCCCTCCCTCTTCCTTTCCCTTGCTCCATCGTCCTCCCTCCGTGGTCCCTCTTCTCTTCCTCGGTTTCTTCCTTCTTCTCTCCCCTCTTCCCCCTCAGCCACCTTCTGTCCCTCTTACCCTTTCTACATCTCCTCCGTTCCTCCTTCCTCACCTCCTTTTTGTCTCCTCCTGTCCCTTCCCCTTTCCTTCTCTCTCCTCACCTCCTTTTTCTTCATCCTTCTCCTCTCCTTTACTTTTTTAAAAAAGATTTTATTGATTGATTTTAGAAAGAGCAGAGAGAGAAAAAAGGATGGGGGTGAAGGGGGGAGAAGCGGGAAACATCAACTTGTGGAAGTTGCATCTTGTATTTCTTTTTTTATTTTATTTATTCATTTTAGATAGGAGAGAGAGAGGGGGAGAGAGAGAGAGAGAGAGAGAGAGAGAGAGAGAGAGAGAGAGAGAGAGGAGAGAGAGAGACAGGGGAGGAGCTGGAAGCATCAACTCCCATATGTGCCTTGACTGGGCAAACCCAGGGTTTCGAACCAGCAACCTCAGCATTTCCAGGTCGACGCTTTATCCACTGTGTCACCACAGGTCAGGCACATCTAGTATTTCTTGTATGTGCTTTGGGCAAGTCCAGGGCCTCGAACCAGTGTCCTTAGCATTCCAGGCTGACGCCTTATCCACTGCACCACCACAGGTCAGGGTCTCCTCTCCCTTATGCTCATCTCTCCCTCTCCTCATTTTCACCTCCCCTCCTCCTATTCCTTCTCTTCCTCTTCTCCCCCTGCCCCCATCTTCCCTGCCCTTCCCCTTGGAGGAGTCTGGGTGCGGTAGACTGGGGTACAGAATCAGAGTCCCATGAACCTCTTCTCACCCCCTGGGACCTGGGGGTTCACCCTCCTGTGCTCCCAAATTTAATTTCTTTTTTAATAATGTTGATTTGAGAGAGAGGGAGACAGGAACATTGATCTGTTCCTGTATGTGCCCTGACCAGGGATCGAACCAGCAACCTCTACACTTTAGGATGACTCTCTAACCAACTGAGCTATCTGACCAGGGCCCAGTTTCATTCCTATCTGCTGCATCTTGCCTTCTGACTTTCTCAGAAACCCCAAGGCTTCCGGCTTGACTCCCCTCCCCCACCTCAGTTGGGTCTGCAGACAGAGTTCCTCCCTGCTCTGGGGGGGGGTCAGCACCCCACTGCTTATCTCTGCCATCCCCGCCCAACTTTTGAAATCACCCCAAGGCCACTGGCTTCCTCTGAGAAGGGGGCCAGGTGGGAGGTGTTCCCTTCACCCATACCCACTCCCCAGGGAGGCTGGCCATAGTTCTGCTTTCTGGTTCCTTCAGTTCCCACCATCTCCAGGCCTCAGTTTCCCCATTTTCCAGATAGGAGGTGGTGACCGGGCCAAGCTGAGACCTGTGAGCTGGCAGCTTGATCTGTGCCCCTTTGCCACTGTCCTTCCCCGCGCGCATCTCTGCCTCCCTGGGTCTCCTTTTCTCTGACACTGTCTCTTCTCAAGTCTGGCTCTGCATTTCTTTCCATTGTTCCGGCTCCCGTGGTGTATATTGCTCTCTCTCTCTGCTTTGATAAGTGTCTAATGTTTTTCCCTCCCTTTCGCTGTCTTTCCATGTCTCTCTCTCTATGACTGTTTCTCTCCATCTTTGTCTCTGCCTTTTAATCTCTTTTTGTTTCTCTTTCTCTTAGCTCTCTTTATATCCTTTTTCTCCTTCTCTTCTCTCTTCCTTTCCACTCATATCTACATCTATCCTACTCTGCCTCTTTCTTTTTTTAATTAATTGATTGATTGATTGATTTTAGAGAGAGAAAGGAAGGGGAGAGAGAGAAAGAAACATCAATTTGTTGGTCCACTTATTTATACATTCATTGATTGACCTTTTATGTGCCCTGACAAGGGATTGAACCGGCAACGTTGGCGTATCAGGTGATGCTCTAACTAACTGAGCTACCCGGCCAAGGCTCTGCTCTGTTTTTCTGCTTGTTTGTCTTCCCCTGCTTTTTCTCTCTGTAAGCCCTCTGGCCTTATTTCCATGCCTGTTTTACTACCCCCATACCCCTGACCACACTCTACTGCACACAGCCCCAGATGAGGATCCAGGTAATTTACCCAGACCCTGATTTGCCCTGTGAACCTGAAGGCCTCTGTGATCCATTTTGTAGACAGGTTAAGGGTTAGGCCTGGGGTTGGGGGTTATGCTAGGGAAAAGATGGCCCTGCGCATATGCCCACCACCATCCTAGGCCCCAGGATCGCTCCCCAGGGAGGGTGTCTTGCCTTCTCATCTCAGCCTCCCTCTCTTTCCTCTCTGTCTATTCATGATTCTATCTGTGACTCTCTCTCTCTCGCTGTTCTTGTCTCTCTGTTTTTGTTACTGGGTCTCCTGCTCTCCTGCTGTCTCTGTCTCTCATATATTTCCCGAGTCTCTCTATCTGTGTCTCCTTTCTCTCTCTGTATGTCTCTGCCTCTTGCTCTTCTCTATTTCTTTCTCTCCCCATCTCTCCCTTTGTTTCTCCCTTCCTTCTCTCTATATCTCCCTGTGTGTCTCTTGCTTTTTGTCTCCATCACCACTGTTCCTTTATCCCCTCATGCTCACCCCCATACCCTCCCTGCAGCCCTCCCTGCTCCCCCTGCACCTGACTCCTTGGCAGGTCCAGGGCTGCCCACCCCCTCATGGCAGGGGCCCAGCCTACCCCCCCTCCCTCCGCTCAGTTATCACTCTCCAGACAGAGATAAAGTTTATCTCGAGGCTGGGGGATATGAAAGCTCCTTATCAGCTGCCCCACTAGAGTAAGTGCTGCCCCAACGGGCAGCAGGCAGCAGGCCGGCACCCTCAACTCTCCCTCGGCCTGGCCCCTCGCCCAGCCCCTCGCCCCAGGTAACATCCTTATTCCAGTCCTTGAGGGAGAGTCCCTCCGGACTAAAAAGAGCAGATGCATCTTGGTTTGAGGGTCAGATTGGGCCTGAGGAGTCAGAGAGGTTTGGGTTATAATTATGGGGTTTTAGAAAGCAGATACAGGTTTGAAGAGCAGAGACTACCTTGCAGGGTCACATTTTGGGGTCAGAAATAGGTTGGGAAAGAAGAGACAAGGTTGAGAATCAAGGATGAAGTTTGAGAATCTGAGCTGCAGTCGAGAATTTGGAGGTGTAGTTGGGGATCAGAGATGGATTCTGAGGGTCATGGAAAAGTTTGGGGGTCCAGAGGTTTTACCGGAGCAGAGATGATACTTAGGGGTCAAAGATGGGTTTTGACAGGCAGAAGTGTGTCTGGTGATTAGAGATGGGTTGTGAGAGCACAGACAGAGTTTTGGAACTAAGATAGAATTGGAGTAGAGAAAGATTTGGGGCCAGAAAGGAGATCTGATGGACAGAGACACTTTGGGGCTGAGATGGGGCTTAGGGAAGGCAGACACAAAGATCCATGTGACAGAACAGATTGGGAGCAGTAGACTTGGTGTTTGGGCGGCAAAGACATTTCGATGCATAGGCAAAGGGTTGGGGTGAGAAATGTTTTGGGGGGAGAGGCTCAGAGAGAGAAGTCACGGGGAACAAATACAAGGTTTGAGAGGCAGAGATGAAAGTAAGAGGAGGGGGCTAGGGCTTGGCAGGCCAGAGATAGTTCTGCGTGTCAGGGGGGAAATTAGGGCAAAGGCAAGGAGGTGGTAGAGCAGACGGCTTGGGGAGCAGAAATAGGGTGGGGTGACTTTTGGAGGAGAGTCTGAAGACAGAGACAAGTTCAGGTGAGTGAAAATCAAATTGGGGGCATAAGTGGGATTTGGGGGATGAAGGGGTGTTTTAGGGTGCAGAGGTGGGGCCGGGGGAATGTTAAAGGATCAGGGGAACATAGGTATTTTGGAAGGTACAGATGGGAATCAGGGCAGAGAGAAAGTCTAGGGGAGGAGGTTTGGGGTGGGGAGGGGGTTTGAAAGAAGAGGTGGTCTGAAGGAGCTGTCAAGGGGTTCAGGGCTGGTAGATACTTGGGGGCCAGCGGTAGGGTGGGGAGCCTGAAGCAGGCTGGGGGAGTAGCCTTGAGGTAAGAGTTCACCTTGCTGGGGACTCCTGAGGGGCTGAGACTGACCTGGGCTGGTTGGTGCAGAGGGTGCAGCTGCCTTGGGGATGTGGCGAGCTCAGTGTGATCCCAGGGGGTGTCCTGGCTGGCCTTGGCCTTTGAGGCTCCCTTCCTCCTTCCCTCCCTCCCTCCCCTCTCCCTCCTCCCTCCTCCCCAGGGAGTGGCTGGTGCACCAGTGGGTGGGGCAGGCCAGGGGTGGGGGCCATCCTCCTTGCTGGTGGGGCACCTCTTGGGCAGTGGGTGCCTTTCTCCACCCCACTTGCCCACCCCATAGATTCTTAGACACTGTTTGACTTGGGCTCCCATGGATTTTAGTGTCCAAGCAAACAATATGGGCTGAAGCTAAGATAAAACAAAACTAGAAGATACGGTTTCGTGACTCTGCTGGACTTTTCAGTGGGCATAAAGCACCTACTATGTGCTGGGCCAGGTGTGGGCTGGGCATTTATGTATGCGAGTCTTCCTGGTCATAGGGAAAGGAGGGATGTGACTGTACCCATTTTGCAGGCAAGAAGAATGAGGCTCAGAAAAGTTCGGTGGTATCTGAACCAGAGCCCATAAGACATCTTGACGACCCAGGCCCAGCCCCTGGGAGGCAGGAGCACACTCACTCAGTGCCCCACTGGGGCTTACGCCAGCTCTGGCCTGCCCTGGGACAGCAGATAAGTCTTATCAGATGGAGGCCACAGTGGCTGTTGGCTCCGCGGTAAAAGGCTGTCTTGGGATGGGGGGTGGGGTTAGGGGGGGCATCCAGGGACAGCGGCCTCAACTTCTTGCCTGCCATGCTGCTCTGGAGGCGGGAAACAGGTGGGACCAGCGGCCGATTCCTCTGCCCGTCCTTGAGGAGTGGGATAGGGCGGGGGAAAGGGAAGAATTGAAGGTATAGAGAAGAGTGAGAAAGAGACAGAGAGATAGAAATCGGGAGACACAGAGAAAGAAACAGAGCTGGAAGGGGCAGAGGGCACAGAAAGAAACAAGAGACTAGGAGAGGGAGGGAGAGACGCACACAGAGATCCAGAGACAGTTAAAGACAGACAGGCAGAGAGTGAGAGACAGAGATGGACAGAAGGAAAAGATAAAGCTTGAAAATGACAGAGGCCAAAGACACAGGTGGAAAAATAGAAGGGAGATGAGATGAAGCCAATGCTATAGAGAAGGGACAAAAACAGGGAGATACTCAGAGACAGAGAGTCTGAGAGGGAGTCCATGAGACCCCATACAGCAGCCTGGGTCCACCCTGGACAGGTGGTCCTAGGGTTGGTGAGACAGGGGAGTGTGAATTGATGTGGACTCATGTGGCCTGTGCCTCTGCTTTCAACCTGCCGAGACGGACCCTCAGAGAGTCACTGGGCCTCTCTGCACCTCAGTTCCCACCTTCCTGCCCAAACAGTAACAGGTGACAACAACCAGTGTCTCATGCTGTCATAGACCCATGCTGAGCCTGTCCTGAACACTTTCTCCATGTGAAATCCTTGTACACTTGCGCACAGTGCACAAAGTAGGTGTCCAACCTAGGTCCCCCTAGGGAGGGGGTAAGACTACCCAGTCATGACCCCAGAACTCCATGCAACAGGACTACCCATTCTACAGATGGAGAGACAGAAACCCACTAAGGGCAGGGGGCAAGGATGGAGGCCTGCGTCAGTGGGGTCTGCTCACCCACGGCTCCGCCCCCCGAGGGAGTTTCCCATCCTCATCTTTTCTCTCTGGCCTCGATGTCCTCATATGCAAAATGGGGATTTTAAGGAGGAAAGAGAACAAGGCCATTACTTCAGATTTATTGAGCTACTGCTATGTGCCATGCCCACACGGAGTCCTCATTGGTAAGGACGAGGAAAAAGGCCACCATGACCTAAGTGAAGATGGTTTCAGGACATCCGCTCTGCAGCCAGCCCCCCTCATTTATAGACCACACTACTGCCCACTGGCCCCGCAGTCTTGGGCAAGTTGCCACCTGCTCTAGAACCTCAGTTCTTCATCTGTAAAGATGGCGTAATAATAGTGGCTACTTCATAGGGTGATGGGGCCTCTAAGTGAGATTTAATCCATTAAGTGATTTTAACTCACTTGAATCTGAGATATCAGTAACTGTTAAGTATTCTTATTTACTCATTGAGAACCTACTCTATATGGGGGATAGTAATTGGACCTTTTTTACTAGAACTACCACTAATCCTAATACCAATGCTACTAATATACTGACAGCAATACCAATTCTAATTACTAATACTAATATTAATTCTACTATTGATACTAGCACTAATGCAAACTTTAATTATTTTTTTCCCTATTTTTTTAAAAATTTCTTTTCTTCCTTTAAAGCTGGAAACGGGGAGAGACAGTCAGACAGACTCCCGCATGTGCCCAACCGGGATCCACCCTGCACGCCCACCAGGGGTGACGCTCTGCCCCTCTGGGGCATTGCTCTGCCATTACCAGAGCCACTCTAGCGCCTGGGGCAGAGGCCAAGGAGCCATCCCCAGCGCCCGAAGCCTTGGCTGCGGGAGGGGAAGAGAGAGACAGAGAGGAAGGAGGGGGGGGTGGAGAAGCAAATGGGCGCTTCTCCTATGTGCCCTGGCCGGGAATCGAACCCGGGTCCCCCGCACGCCAGGCCGATGCTCTACCGCTGAGCCAACCAGCCAGGGCCCTAATGCAAACTTTAATAATGATAATCATGCTAAAGCTGATTCCGATCTAACAGTCATGCTACTGTGAATACTAATACTCTTTCTAAAATGAGAAATTTTTATTCATTCTAATTCTATCAACAATAATGATAAACATTAGTGATTCTGATCCTGATACTTCTCTTAGCACTAATATAATAACAGTGACAATGCTTGCCAAACCACCCCAGGCGCTGCGCTAAGTGCTGTCCCCGCATAACTTTATCCCATTCTCACCAGTTCCCTGTGGGGTCAATTCGTATCATTGCCGTCATCTTCCAGACTGGGAATAGGCATGGAGAAACAAAGATGTTCATCCAAGGCCCTGGGTCCTTTTCTCAGCTCTGACACTGATTTGCTACATGATTCCTGAGCAAGCCACCCTCTGAATCCAGTTCCTTCACCTGGAAAATGGATACAATCATAGAGCCCACATCAGATGTTGTTGAGATATCACTCAACACAGGGCCTGCCTGGCACACCATAAATTGTGAGCTCTGTAAAGGTAACTGTCCTCAATATTATTATTATTAGGAACAGCAGTTGCAGTGTAGGAGGAGAGGGAGGGAAATCTGTCCTCCTGTGGAAGACAGGCTGAAGGGCCTGTTTCTTCATAACGAGAGGGAGAAAGAGCTCAGAAAGGAAAGTGAATGATGGGGAATGGGGACCTCAGAGCCTTGCCTCCATCAAGAGCCAGAAACCGTAAAGCTCTAAGGCCAGGCCTGGGCCTTTCCCTCCCCCATCTCTGTGAACGGGGCACAGGCCCAGAGTCTGCGGCTACAGTTCAGCCAGCAGGGAGGCAGCTGGGAGTGGGCAGATAAGGGAATCAGTGGGGCCAGGCAAGGCTTTGGGGGAGACCCACAAGGGCGGGAGATGGGGGTGAGGTTGGGGGTGGAGTGTCCCAGCCAAGCATCCTCTTTGTCAGACCTCCATTTGAGACTCAGCCCCAATGTCCTCTCTTTCCTGAAGTCTTCCTTGACTGGTTCACTCCATCCTGGCGCCTTCTGGGGTTCTAGACCTTAGTATCAGTTCACGGAATTTAGACCATTCATGCCTCTTCCAGATTGTGGCATCTGAGTGGTTGGGGACAGAACCCCACCTTGTTTACTTCGGGTCCTTTAAAAAGAAATAATATTACAGATACAGTTGAAGCCCTTGCACCGATTCCATCTCCCCTTCTCTTTCCACTGCCTTCATTTTTTTTTAAATTTTATTTATTCATTTTAGAGAGGAGAGAGAGAGAGAGAAAGAGAGAGAGAGAGAGAGAGGAGAGAGAGAGAAGGGGGGGAGGAGCTAGAAGCATCAACTCCCATATGTGCCTTGACCAGGCAAGCCCAGGGTTTCGAACCGGCGACCTCAGCATTTCCAGGTCAATGCTTTATCCACCTGCGCCACCACAGGTCAGGCCTTCCACTGCCTTCATTTTGGTGTTTGTTTTCCTCATGACTATTTTTATTCCATTAGTATATATGTATATACCGATAAACAACATAGGATACTGGGGGTTTGGGGCCTGGTTTTAGCTTCATATAACTGGAATCATATAGTATGTGCACAGCATAATGTCTGTGACATTCATCCAAATTGCTGTGTGTATCAGTAGTTAATTCTTTTTTACGTCCCTGGCTGGTTGGCTTAGCGGTAGAATGTCAGCCCAGGGTGTGGAAGTCCTGGGTTCAATTCTCGGTCAGGGCACACAGGAGAAGCAACCATCTGCTTCTCCACCCCTCCCCCTCTTCTCTCTCTCTCTCTCTCTCTCTCTCTCTCTCTCTCTCCCCCTCCCCCTCCCCCCCCTCCCTCCCCCTTCTGCAGCCATGGTTCATTTGAGCAAGTTGGCCCCCGGGTGCTGAGGATGGCACAATGGCCTCACCTCAGGCGCTGAAATAGCTTGGTTGCTGAGCAATGGAGCAGTGGCCCCAGATGGGCAGAGCATTACTATACAGGGGGCTTGCCAGGTGGATCCCGGTCAGGACACTTACAGGAGTCTGTCTCTGCCTCCTCACCTCTCACTTAATAAAAAATAATTCTTTTTATTAAGATATAATTCACATGCCATAAAATTCACCCTTTTAAGGAACACATTTCAGTGAATAGGCTATTCACATGGTTGAGCAATCACCAACACTATCTAATTCTAGGACCTTTTCATCACCCCAAAAAGAAGCCCTGTACCCATTCATTTCCTATTACTGCTTCCCCCCAGCCCCTGGCAAACCACTAATCTAAGTTATATCTTATGGATTTGCCTGTTTTGGACTTTTCATATAAATGGAATTATACAGTACGAGGAATAGAATTGCAGGGCCTTATGGTAATTCTGTTTAACTTTTTGAGGAACTGCAAAAGTGTTAGACATATAAGGGTCCAGTTCATTCACATCCTTTCCAACACTTGATAGTATCCTGCTTTTTGCATCTAGCCATCTTAATCGGTGTGATGTGATATCTTGTGCTTTTGATTTGCATTTTCCTAATGACTTATGATGTTGAAGACTTTTTTCATGTGCTTATTGACCATTTGCACATCTTCTTTAGAGAAATGTCCATTCCAATTCTTTGCCCATTTTTAATTGGGTTATTTGTCTTTTTACTGTTGAGCTGTTACAGTTCTGCTTGGCAGGCAGTGGCACAATGGATAGAACATGGAGCTGGGACTCTGAGGACCCATGTTCAAAACCTCAAGGTTGGCAGCTTGAGCGCGGGCTCACCAACTTGAGCGCAGGGTCACTGGCTTGAGTGTGGGATTATAGATATGATTCCATGGTCGCTTGCTTGAGCCCAAGGTTTCTGGCTTAAGCAAGGGGTCACTGGCTCAGCTGGAGTCCCCCCCGGCAAGGCACAAATGAGAAGCAATCAATGAATAACTAAAGTGCTGCAACTACGAGTTGATCCTTCTCATCTCTCTCCCTTCCTGTTTGTCTCTCTCGCTTAAAAAAAAAAGTTCTTTATATATTCTGGATGCTAGACTCTTATAGATGTATGACTTGCAAATATTTTCTCCTATTTGTGGGTTGTCTTTTTGTTTTCTTGAGAGTGTCTTTAGAAGCACAAAAGCTTTTAATTTTCACAAAGTCCAATTCATCTAATTTTTCCTTTGGTTGCTTATGATTTGCATGTCATATCTAAGAAACCATTGCCTAGCCCTGACTGGTTAGCTCAGTTAGTTAGAGCATTGTCCCAATATGCCACGGTGGAGGGTTTGATCCCCAGTCAGGGCACATATAAGAATCAGCTAATGAATGCATAAATAAGTGGAACAACAAATCAGTGTTTTTCTCTCTCTTTCTTCCTCTCCCTCAAAAATTAATCAATAAAGAAAACTTAAACTGTGCAGTGGATACAGCATCGGACTGGGATGCAGAGGACCCAAGTTCGAAACGCCGAGGTCGCCAGCTTGAGCGCAAGTATGCTGGCTTGAGCGTGGGATCATAGACGTGACCCCGTGGCCACTAACTTGAGTCCAAAGGTTGCTGGCTTGAAGCCCAAGGTCACTGGCTTGAGCCCAAGGTCACTGGCTTGAGCAAGGGGTCAAAGGGGTCACTCGCTCGCTGTTGCCCCCCCCCCGTCAAGGCACTGTCTGTCCCTATCTGTCCCTCTCTCTGTCTCTCTGTCTCTCTCTCTCTGTCTCTATCACACACAAAAAAACAGCCTTTGCCTAATGCAAGGTCATGAAGATTTATACTTACTTTTTCTTCTAAAAGTTTATGGTTTTAGCTTTTACATTTAAGTCTTTGATTCATTTTGAGTTAATTTTTGTATCTGGTGTGAAGTAGGGGTCCAATTTCATTCTTTTTGCATGTGGATACCTAGCTGTCCTAGCACCATTTGTTGACAAAAACTATTCTTTCTCCATTGACTTATCTTGACACATTTGTCAAAAACCAATTGTGCATAATGTATTCTTTCTGGACTCTCGGTTCTATTCCATTGATGTATATATCTATTTTTATGCCAGTACCATACACTCTTGATTACTGTAGCTATGTAGTAAGTTATTAAATTGGGCACTTTGAGTCCTTCAACTGTGTTTTCCTTTTCTAAGACTCTTGTAACCATTATGGGTTCCTAGCATTTTCACATGAATTTTAAGATTAGTTTGTCCATTTTTGCAAAGGAGCGATATGAAATTCTGATAGGGATTGCATGAAAGCTGTAGATCTATTTGGAGAGTATTGCCATCTTAACACTATAAAGTCTTCTATCTGTAAGCATGCTCTCCTTTACTTTCTTTCAACAATGTTTTTTTTTATTCATTTTTTAAGAGAGGAGGAGGAGAGACAGAGAGAGAAAGAGGAGAGACAGAGAGAGAGAAGAGGGGGAGGAGCTGGAAGCATCAACTCCCATATGTGCCTTGACCAGGCAAGCCCAGGGTTTCGAACCGGCGACCTCAGCATTTCCAGGTCGACGCTTTATCCACTGCGCCACCACAGGTCAGGCTCTTTCAACAATGTTTTATAGTTTTCAGTATATAAATCTTGCCCAACTTTTGTTAAATTTATTACTATTTTATTGTTTTTGGTGCTATTGTAAATGGAATTGTTTTCTTAATTTCATTTTTGGATTGTTCACTGCTGGTGTATACAAATATGATTAAGTTTCATGTGGTCTTGTACCCTGTAACCTTGCTAAACTCATGTATATGTGTGTGTGCATGTGTATATATATATGTACACAGTATATAGAATGGTTTTGTTGTGGGTTCCTTAAGATTTTCTCTGTACAAAATCATGTCGTCTGCAAATAAGGACAGTTTTACTTCTTTTTTCCAATATGAATGAATTTCATTATTTTTTCTTATATAAAATTGCCTTGACTAGAGCCTCCAGTACAATATTGAATAGAAGTAGTCAGTGGAGACAACCTTGACTTGTTCCTAATCTTTGGGAGAAAGTTTTCTGGCTTTCACCATTAAGTATGGTGCTAGCTGTATGGTTTCGTAGATGTCCTTCATCTGGTTGAGGACGTTCTCTTCTATTCCTCATTTGTTGAGTATTTTTATCATGAAAGGGTGTTGAATTTTGTCAGATGCTTTTTTTAAAAAGAATTTTCTTTTTTTTTCTTTTTTTTTTTTTGTATTTTTCTGAAGCTGGAAATGGGGAGAGACAGTCAGACAGACTCCCGCATGCGCCCGACCAGGATCCACCCGGCACGCCCACCAGGGGCGACGCTCTGCCCACCAGGGGGCAATGCTCTGCCCCTCCGGGGCATCGCTCTGCTGCAACCAGAGCCACTCTAGCGCCTGGGGCAGAGGCCAAGGAGCCATCCCCAGCGCCCGGGCCATCTTTGCTCCAATGGAGCCTCGGCTGCGGGAGGAGAAGAGAGAGACAGAGAGGAAGGAGGGGGGGGTGGAGAAGCAAATGGGCACTTCTCCTATGTGCCCTGGCCGGGAATCGAACCCGGGTCCCCCACACGCCAGGCCGACGCTCTACCGCTGAGCCAACCGGCCAGGGCCAAAAAGAATTTTCTTGAAGCCTGACCAGGTGGTGGTGCAGTAGATAGAGCATCTACCTGGGATGCTGAGGATACAGGTTTGAAACACCGAGGTCTCCAGCTTGAGCACAGGATCATCAGCTTAAGCACAGTGTCACCAGCTTGAGTGTGAGATCATAGACATGACCTCATGGTTGCTGGCTTGAGCCCAAAGGTCACTGGCTTGAGGAAGGGGTGGCTCAGCTGGGGCCCACCAGTCAAAGCACATATGCGAAAACAATCAATGAAACAACTAAAGTGCTGTAACTATGAGTTGATGCTTCTTATCTCTCTCCATTTCCTGTATGTCTGTCCCTGCTTCTCCCTCTCTCTTCTCTGACTCTCTCTCAAAAAAAATATTTTTTTCATGAGTTGATTTGAGTCAAACTTATGAGAATTGCTGGGAAGCAAAATCTCAATGGATTGAGAAAATGCTCCAGAAAATGGCTGCTTCACCAGTTATTTCATACATCAGAATCGAAGGGGAAGACAAAAGGTTATGTAAAATCCATTGGTGATAAATAGGAAGGCGAGAGAAAGCAGAGTTGGGGAAATCGCTGGGACTGGATAAAAAGTAAAAGGTATAGACACATACTTTCTTTACATAGGTGGATGTAGGATAGTTAACAATTAACATGGTAATAACAATAAGGGTATCTGTGGTCTTTGCTGCTCCCTGAGTGGTCTGGAAAAGATCACTCTTGCATTTCAAATGCATGATACTCTTGCATTGTATGTATGTATGTATGTATGTATGTATGTATTTTTTAGCACATGGTAGGGGATGTGGACAGACAGGGACAGACAGACAGGGAGAGAGATGACAAGTATCAACTCATAGTTGGGGCACCTTATTTGTTCATTGATTGCTTTCTCATATGTGCCTTGACCCGGGGGCTCCAGTGAGCCAGGGACCCCTTGCTCAAGCCAGCGACCTTTGTGCTCAAGCCAGTGACCCCATGCTCAAGCTGGCGACCTCGGGGTTTTGACCTGGGTCCTCAGTGTCCCAGGTCAACGCTCTATCCATTGCACCACTGCTCGATCAAGCTACTCTTACATTTCAAAGGTATGTTATCCGGTATATTATTGTAGATGCAAAAATGACAAGAAACGGGCTCAGTTAAGGTAAACATTGACCTTTATTAGGGAAAAAATAACCACCCTAAGACATAATTATATGCTTTTTTCTGCATCTATTGAAATTATGTCGTTTTTATACTTTATTCTATTATCTGGTGTATTTGCATTGATTGCTTTTTTTATGTTGAACCAATCTTGCATTCCTGGGCTAAATCCCACTTGGTTATGTTGTATAATCCTTTTATATGTTGCTGAATTCTATTTACTAGTGTTTTGATGATGATTTTTGAATTTATATTCATGAGATATTGGTCTGTAGTTTTCTTGGTATGTCTTTGTCTAGTTTTGATATCAGGTTAATGCTGTCCTCATAAACTTACCCTCTTTTATTACTGAGTGGAAGTTCATGGAATGGATATACCATAGTTTGTTTAACCATTCACCTGCTGATGGACATTTGGTTTTTTTCTATATTTTTCCTATTATAGAAAATCTGTGCTTTACAAACTCATATTCTTCTTTCTGAGCACAAACAGGTGAGAGTTTCTCCAGGGGCAGGGATATCAGTCCATCTACCCATCCATCTACCCACCCACCCATTTTTTCATCCACCCACCTACTTAACCATTCGTTCATCCACCCATCTCTCTCTCCCTTCCTCCCTCTCTTCCTTCCTCCTTCCTTCCTTCCTTCCTTCCTTCCTTCCTTCCTTCCTTCCTTCCTTCCTTCCTTCCTTCCTTCCTTCCTTCCTTCCTTCCTTCTCTCCTTTCGTTAGATCATCTGTTTCCAGGCATATATAACATCTGGATACCAAGCAAGCTGTCTTTTAAAAATAGGCAGAAAACCTACTACAGCTTTGGCAAAGCCTTTTACATGTTGAAATTCACATCCTTACATACCGTCTCTTCCCAGCATTTTTAGGGCTTCCTTGGGTTCACTCATGGGGCCTGACTGAATTATCATTTTGGTGGGGACTGTTTAGAGACCAGAGTCCACAAGATGAGGGACTCTCCTACCTCAAGAGACTCATACATGCTCTTTTATCCGTCACTCATTCAGGAAGCTATATTCTTTCCTTCCCTCTATGCCTACCTCATTTGCTGGTTCCTCCCCTTGTTTCAGAACTCTAAAGGTCTTTCGGCCTCTTCTCTAGTTGACATTTTCTTTCTTGGTGAACATGTCCAATCTCTGTCACTCACTGTTTCCTCTAACTCCTCATTAGTCCCTGCTGTTCCTCACACTCACCAGGCACATTCACAGTTTAGTGCCTTTGAACTGGCTCTTCTCTCTGCCTGGTATGCACTTCTTCCAGCGATCAGTGCAACTTCCACCTCATCTCTATAGGTCTGTGCTCAAATATCTCCTTCTCAGTGAGGTTGCCCCTCACCATCCTATTACACATCGGAAACTGCTCCAGCGATTTTCATCAGCGTTCCCTCTTTTCCATGTTTTCCTTTTCTCCAAAGCATTTATCATCCTCTAACATACTTAGTATTTTCCTTACTTAATTTCATTTATTTTGTATCTCACCCACTAGAGTAGTAGCTCCAGAAATATCGAGGGATATGCTTATCTCTTCTGTTCAATGCTATCTCTCCAAAGCCTGGAATAAGGCCAAGTACACAGTAGGTGCTCAATATATGTTTATTAACTGAGTGAGTGAATTGGGTGGTAGTGTGTGCAGGGGAACAGAAACAAAGAAAATTTATCCTTGTCCCATACTCTGTCAGGAGCTGAGCCTCAATTGAAATGAGTCCGGGCTTATCAGATCCAAACACAGAAAGTGCCACATCCCCTAGCGGTGACACCAGATAAGGTAGTATCATCTGGGCTAGTCCTTGAAGGTCCCACGGGAATCATAGAGATCTTGGGGTTCACTGAGAACTCTAGGGTGGAGGAGATAGCAGGCAGCACCTGGAAGGAGGGAGCTGAATCTAAAGCATAAAAATGGCTCTGACTAGCCTGACCTGTGGTGGCGCAGTGGATAAAGTGTCAACCTGGAAACACTGAGGTCGCCGGTTCAAAACCCTGGGCTTGCCTGGTCAAGGCACATATGGGAGTTGATGCTTCCTGCTCCTCCCCCTTCTCTCTCTCTCTCTCTCTCCCCTCTCTATAATGAATAAATAAAATCTAAAAAAAAATGGCTCTGACTAGTTAAGTCAGTTGATTAAAGCATCATCCCAGTACGCCAAGGTTGAAAGTTTGATCCCCGGGCACATACGAGAATCAACTAGAGTGAATGCATAAATAGGTGGAACAACAAATTGATATTTCTCTCTCTCTCTCTCTCTCTCTCTCTCTTTCTTTCTCTGGGTGTGTCTCTCCTATCCCTCTCTCTATTTCTTAAAGTCAATAAAAATAAATACTAAAAAGGGTAAAAAAGGATGGGTTCCTGGATGAGGAGAAATCTGTCAAAGGCCATGAATCCCAAGGGCCTAATCCTGGATTTAGTCCTCAGAAATGTCGTACCTTAGTCCCTGACCCCAAAAAACTCAGAGACCTCATGTGCTGGAGCAGAGGTCCTCAAACTTTTTACACAGGGGGTCAGTTCACTGTCCCTCAGACCATTGGAGGGCCGGACCATAAAAAAAACTATGAACAAATCCTTATGCACACTGCACATATATTTTAAAGTAAAAAAACAAAACGGGAACAAATACAATATTTAAAATAAAGAACAAGTAAATTTAAATCAACAAACTGACCAGTATTTCAATGGGAACTACGGGCCTGCTTTTGGCTAATGAGATGGTCAATGTGCTGCTCTCACTGACCACCAATGAAAGAGGTGCCCCTTCCGGAAGTGCGGTGGGGGCCGGATAAATGGCCTCAGGGGGCCGCATGTGTCCCATGGGCCGCAGTTTGGGGACCCCTGTGCTAGACAAAGACCCGTACATAACACAGACAATATAATGGAAGGTCATAGTAATTGAGAGGTTAGTAGTTCATTGAAGCGGGTTAGAAGGAGAACATTCAGTCATGTAGGTTTGGGCCCAAACCCATCCCAGGTTCCCCCAGCAGGTTGTGTGAAATGCGTAAGTCATCAGCCCTTGGAGGCCTTCAGGTCTGGGTGAGGGCCTGGGGGAGGAAGGAACAGGGCAACATTGCAGGGAACAAAAGGAAGGAGGGCCGGCTTCTTTTTAAAAAATTTTTTAAATTAATTTTAATTTATTGTGTTTACATGGATTCAAGTGTCCCACTGAATATAACTCCCTCACCCCCACCCCTGGATCCCCTTTTTTTCCCCTCTCTGCCCCCTCCTCATAACTCCCTCCCCCCTTCCCTCTGGGATTTGCTGTCCTGTTAGCTGGATCTATGTGTTATGTATATATAAGGTCTACCGGAAAGTTCTGTCCGTTTCTATCACAACAAGTTTCGACACATGAGCACATGTTTATTTGGCGCATGTGTGCCTCTCTATTTTTATCACTTAATGTATACATACTGACATAGCAAATTAACGAAAACAAAGTTGATTCACATTAAGTCTTATGTGTGAAGCGATAGTGTACCCATGGCTACTGATAAAGTTCATTTACGCCATTGTAATTTTTACGAATTTCAACAAGGAAGAAATGCTTCAGAAGCATGTCTGTCGCATCCACCATATTCCCCGGACTTAGCACCCTCCGACTATCACTTGTTTTTGTCCTTACAAAATTTTTTTAAAGTTTTTTTTTAATTTATTCATTTTAGAGGAGAGAGAGAGAGAAAGAAGGGGGGAGAAGCAGGAAGCTTCAGCTCCCATATGTGCCTTGACCAGGCAAGCCCAGGGTTTTGAACCGGCAACCTCAGCATTCCAGGCCGATGCTTTATCCACTGTGCCACCACAGGTCAGGCACAAAATTTTTTGAAGGGCAAAAAATTCAAAACTGAAGAAGATATCAAACAAGCACTGGTTCAATTTTTCGCATCAAAAGATAAAACATTTTTCAAAAATGAGATATACAAATTGTCCTTACGCTGGCAAGAAATCATTAATAATAATGGCAATTATATTATTTAATAAAGTTTATTGACAGTAAGAAAAATTTGTATTTTGTTTTATTCCAAAAACGGACAGAACTTTCCGGTAGACCTTATATAATTTCACTAATCCCTTCACCTTCTCTGATCCCATCCTCTCATCCCCCTTCCCTCTGACAGCTGTCCTTCTGGTCCCTGTGACCGAGGAGAGCCAGCTTCAATCGCAGGGACATATAGTTGGACACCTTGATCAGTTTTCTGTCAGGGTCTCGGAAGTAGATGGATATAATGGGCCCTTTTGCCCCAGTTCTGGGGACTGGACCCTCTTCAATGGGGAAATCGCAAGCCTAAAATAGGAGGAGAAGACAAAAGTCATTCATCACATTCCACATGTGAGACCAAATATTCTTTATAGTGGCTTAAGACCCCTGTATTTTTCTGACCCATCTACCATTCTCCCCTCCCTCTGCTCCAGCCACATACCAGCTAACTGCCCTGTACCTCAGTTTCCTCATCTATAAAATGAGGATGATAATAGTGTCTACTATTATTTAGTAAGTGGCAGAGTCAGAATTCAGTCCCAGGCACTCTAGGTTAAAGTCCACGCTATTTTTTTTTTTTTTTTTTTTTTTTAGTGAAAGAGACAGAGAAAGGAACAGATAGGGACAGACAGACAGGAAGGGAGAGAGATGAGAAGCATCAATTCTTTGTCGCAGCACCTTAGTTGTTCATTGATTGCTTTCTCATATGTTCCTTGACCGTGGGGGCTACAGCAGAGCAAGTGACCCCTTGCTCAAGCCAGTGACCTTGGGCTCAAGCCAGTGACCATGGGGTCATGTCTATGATCCCCACATGCAAGCCATTGACCCTGCGCTCAATCCGGCGACCTCTGGGTTTTAAACTGGCTCCTCTGTGTCCCAGTCCGTTGCTCTATCCACTGCGCCACCACCTGGTCAGGCTAAAGTCCATACTCTTAACACCTATGCTTTCCCCACTTTACTTCCAAGCAAGACTTGTTCTTTATTTATTTTTATTTTTCTTCTTTTTTTTTTTTTGTGACAGAGACAAAGAGCCAGTGAGAGGGACAGATAGGGACAGACAGGAAGGGAGAGAGATGAGCAAGCAAGACTTTTTCACTGATACTTTCCAAAAAAGGAGCCCAGGATATTTGCACAAAATATATTCAAGACCTCAATCTGTGTTCCCCAACAGGAGAACCAATGCCCCCTTTACATGAATTTTAAATGTCACAGGACACCAACATTAAATACTAACAAATTAGAAATTATTCCTCTTCAATCCTGATTATACCAAGAAGAAAGCCCTTGGTGGAGGCTAACAAGTCGGCACCTCCTCAACCACTTGCCAAACCACACAGGTCCAGAGAGCACAGGGAATGCGAACAGCTACAATCAAATAACACTGTGACGCTTTTATAGCTGCTTGTTTTTACAGTTACCTTCCCTTTATGCCAAGATATAATGGGTTTTTCATTGCTTGGTCAAACATTTTCTGTTTACTTAACTGTATGTATGTAAAGATAATTGAGGTACAGTTTTTTTTTTTACAAGGGTAATGTAAAAGTTTCCTTTTAAAATACATTTGTTTATGTGAAAAAATGATGTCAATAAAAATAATGAGTAAACAATTCTGTACAAGGCATATCTGGATGCAAGGAAACCTCTTATGCCTGAAGTTTGAGGAGGACCTCCCTGGGTCATGCTCCTGTTTTCACTGCATCTGCAGCAGCTTTCTCAAAAGGAATGGAAGTTTGACTCACCTTGGGGTGCTGGACCATTTCCTCCAAAGGTATCCCTGTGATCGGACATATATCCCGGGAGCCAGGAATTGGGTGAGCAGCTTTGGGCTCAAATTCCTTTCCCACTTCATGAAGGTTAAATTTCTGGTCTCCAAAACAAAATGCTTTCTTGTCTCCCTATTTGAGGAGAGAAGACAACTTAGAGCTAAGCCCCCAAGATGAGTGTGAGGCAAAGCCCCACTACCTACCCTAACAAGGTTTTTTCAAAAAGAAAGAATTGGCCTGACCTGTGGTGGTGCAGTGCATAAAGCGTTGACCTGGAACATTGAGGTTGCTGGTTCAAAACCCTGAGTTTGCCCAGTCAAGGCACATACAGGAAACAACTACTATGAGTTGATGATTCCTGCTTCTCCCTCATTCTCTCTCTCTCTCTCTCTCTTCTATCTGAAATAAATAAAAAAGAATAACAGGGTTCTTAATGAAAAAACAGCAGCAACCCCATGCCCCATCCCAGTCTCATTTCTTAGAGGCAACTGCTTTTAACATATTTGGGTTTTTTCTAGAAATTATTTTTTTATCTCCAAATACATACTATGTGTATACTACCCATGGCAGAAACAACAAATTGCCTACTTGATATACATTTCTCCCTTTTTAATGTTTATTTTATTGATTTTTAGAGGGAGAGGCAGGAAGGGAGGAGGGCAAGCTCTGCGCTTCGCGTCGGCAGGATGCTTTACCAGCCTAGCTATCCAGCCAGGGCTCCCTTTAAACACTGTACAACCCAAATGATGTCAGCAGAGCTGTGGGCGGGGCTGTTGGGAACCTCCTGCCTCGCTGAGATGGCATTTTTCCCATTCACTTCCTCCTTCCCAGTTCCCCTAGCCCTAACTGCTTGCCTCTTCACTGGTTGTTAAATAAGAGAAAAAGAAAACTATTTTCTTTACACACTGTTAGTTGGGTTTTCTGTGCACCTGCCAACACAGTCCCTAACTGATGTGCCACTATTTTTTGATTTAACAACTTTAGACATCCCTATTCTCTCTCTGATATGATAAATGAAAATTTTGGCTCATCCACATTACTATCCCTCTCAGGAGAATCCTATCATCATGTTTAGTTTCTCTTTTGGTTCCTTTATATGTATGTATATGTGTGTGTGTGTACACACACACACATATATATACATATACATACACACACGTACATACATTTTTTTTTTGAGAGAGAGAGGAAGGGAGAGAGAGAGAGAAAAGCATCAACTCATTGTTCCACTTAGTTGTGCCGTCAATTTCTTCTCATACAAGCCCTGATCAGGGCTCCAACCGACGACCTCAGGGTCGAGCCAGAACCCTCTGGATCGACCCTGTCACCCCGGTGCTCCAGGATGACACTCTATCCACTGTGCACCAGCCAGGGAAGTTCCTTTATAATATTTTTTAATTTAATTTTTTTTTAGTGAGAGAGAGACAGAGACACAGAGAGAGATGGATAGACAGGGAGGGATAGGAAGGGAAAGAGAAGAGAAGCATCAATTTTTCATTGTGGCACTTCAGTTCATTGATTGCTTTCCTATATGTACCTTGACCAGGGAGCTACAGCACAGTGAGTGACCCCTTGCTCAAGCTAGTGACCTTTGGCTTCAAGCCAGCGACCTTTGGACTTAAGCCAGCAACCATAGGGTCATGTCTATGCTCCCACGCTCAAGCCAGTAACCCCGCACTAAAGATGGATGAGCCTGTGCTCAAGCCAGATAAGTCTTTGCTCAAGCCAGCAACCTCAGGGTTTCGAACCTGAGTCTTTTGCATTCCAAGCTGACACTCTATCCACTGTGCCACCATCTGGTCAGGCATTGTAAATAACTCACTTGTACCTTTATGTTTTAGATGAACTAGAGCTAGTATCTTACTGGCCCTACTATCTTTCCCTTCATGTTTCCTCCCTCTCCTGTGACTTTTAACCTCTGCCATTTCTTGCCATTTTTACATTTCTTTCCTTTATATCACCATGATTGATGCCACGCCCACTCTCAGAAAATCACTTTATTTTACTTTTATACTTGAATGATAGTTTGGCAGAGTATAGAATTTGAGGTTGCAAGTTATTTTTCCATAGTCTTTTTATTTTTGAGAGAGAGAGAGAAAGAGAGAGGGAGAAGTAGGAAGAGGGTCAGGGGGAGGAGAGAGATGAGAAACATTCACTCATAGTTGCTTCACTTTAGTTGTTTTTATTGATTGCTTCTCAGATGTGCCTTGATTGGGGGGCTCAAGCCATTGACCTTGGGCTCAAGCCAGCTTTCAAGCCAGTGACCTCTGGACTCAAGCCAGTGGTCTTTGGATCATGTCAATAATCCCACCCTCAAGCCAGCAAGCCCATTCTCAAGCCAACAAACTGTGTTCTAGCCAGTGATCTCAGGGTGTTGAACCAGGGACTTTGGGGTTTTGAACCTGAGTCTTCAGTGTCCCAGGTCAATGCTCTATCCACTGCACCACCAACAGTCAGGCTCCCACAGCCTTTTAAATATGTGGCTTTGTTGTCTTCCTGAATCTGGTGTTGCTAATAAGAAGTCTGATATTAATCTGTTTTTTTATTCTCCTGGAGATGATACATTTACTCTCCACTCTTGCAAATTTTAAGATAATTTTTAATTTTTATTTTTTACAGAGACAGAGAGTGAGTCAGAGAGAGAGATAGACAAGGACAGACAGACAGCAACGGAGAGAGATGAGAAGCATCAGTCATTAGTTTTTCATTGTGCGTTGCAACACCTTAGTTGTTCATTGATTGCTTTCCCATATGTGCCTTGTCCACGAGCCTTCAGCAGACCGAGTAACCCCTTGCTTGAGCCAGCGACCTTGGGTTCAAGCTGGTGAGCTTTTGCTCAAACCCGATGAGCCCACGCTCAAGCTGGCGACCTCGGGGTCTGGAACCTGGGTCCTCTGCATTCCAGTCCGACGCTCTATCCACTGCGCCACCGCCTGGTCAGGCAATTTTAAGACATTTTTTATCTTAGATGTATGAAATTTTACTCCAGTGTGTCCAAATACAGGGGGTCATCAGTTACGACAGTCTCAACATAAGATGTTTCTATGATGCTCACTTCCATAAAAACTTTAAAAAATTGAGACATGAGTGTTTTGGCTTATGCCATTAGCGTCATACATATAGACTACATGGGTGAACTAGTTTGGAAGTCTTATAACATTTACAATGCTGTACAAAACATTGCTTTTGCCTGGGATGAAGTGAGGTGAACAAACTTAAATGGTGTGTGGAAAAAACTGTGTCCCGGTTTGTGTACGACGTCCATGGCTTTGAGGAGTCAGTGGAGGCTGTAACAGAGAAGGTTGTTGCCATGGGTAAACAGCTCAATCTGGGGGTGGAGGCTGAGGACGTCACAGAGCTACTGGCATCACATGGAGAGGAGCTGTCTGCTGAGGACCTCACTCAGCTGGAGAAGCAGCTGATTGAAGAGAAAGAGAGAGAAACCCCAGAACCCAAGAGATTTGCTACCGAGGGTTTGGCAGAAGGTTTTTCTATGGTAGAGGATGGGTTGGCAAAATTTCAGGCTGAGGACCCCAGTGATGACAGATTCAGTAAGGTCTACAGAGCTGCTATGGATGCCTTGTGCCTGACCAGGCGGCGGCGCAGTGGATAGAACGTCGGACTGGGATGCGGAGGACCCAGGTTCCAGACCCCAAGGTCACCAGCTTGAGCGTGGGCTCATCTGGTTTGAGCAAAGCTCACCAGCTTGGACCCAAGGTCGCTGACTCGAGCAAGGGGTTACTCGGTCTGCTGAAGGCCCGCGGTCAAGGCACATACGAGAAAGCAATCAATGAACAAGTAAGGTATCACAACAAAAAACTGATGATTGATGCTTCTTATCCCTCTCCATTCCTGTCTGTCTGTCCCTATCTACCCCCCCCCTCTGTAAAAAAAAAAAAAAAAAAAAGTACTTGAAGAAACCAACAGAAAATAACCAAAAAAAAGAAGGATGGATGCCTTGCAATACTATAGGCAGATTTTGGAAGAGAAGTTATCAACCTTCTAGACTATCCTGGAACAATTCTTTAAGAAGGAAGAGAGGCCCACAACAGGTCCTGTACCCTCTACATCAGCTGCTTCTCGAGATGGAACACCTGTAGTACAAGTAGAATCACCTCCAGCGTCTCCTGCATGTTCCTTAGGCAATCCTGACTCACCTGACCCAGTATCTCCAGCCCCTTCTGCAGGTTCTCCTGCCTCTCCAGCTTCCTCCTCCTGAGATGTCACTCTCTCTCCCACCTTGCAATGCCTTCCAGTGCGCAAGCCAACCACAGGAATAAAGGTCAGGAATTTTTTACACTCATTTTTGTCATTTTTTCTGTTACAACAGTACACGTACAGTACAATACATTTATGTCCTTTTCCTTTTTCTGTGGCTTCGTGGTGTTTTTATGTTCTAGATTATGATTTTACAACTGTGTTAGGATAGGTAAGTGACTTAGGTAGGGTGTGTTTAGACTTACACCAAAATTTGGGTTACGTCACTGTTGTAGGAACGGAACTGTGTCCTAACCTGAGGACCCCTGTACTGGGAGTTGAGGCGTCATATGCTTCATTATCACTATTGGCCCATGCAAGGCCCCTTTCTTGTTTTCTTTATGCATTTATTCTTTTTATCTCCGTTCTCCACTCCTGACCCCACCCCAGTCAACCATTACAATGTGTTTGATGCTTGGTTTTCAGAAGTTATTGTAAAGACTGTATTATTATTTCATGTGTGTATATTATATAAATGGTACCATGCTGTAGACCTGATTCTGTTTCTTCATTTTTCACTTAGCGTGATCTTTCTAAGACCTGTCCATCTTGCTGTGTATACATCCAGTTCAATGTTGCATAGTTCTATTTTAGTGCATAGTGTTCCATGTTAGGTTTAAAATTTTTTATCCTGTTTGCCATTCCATGGGCCTTTCAATTTAAGATATAATACTTTCTGCTTTCTCTGCATCTCCCAATGTTGAAGTTGTTTAACATTTTCAAGGATAGTATTCAATCTCTGGAAACCTCTTTTCTTCCTGGGGTCTCTCCTTCTTGGTAACTTTCTTTCTCCTGTTCCAAATTGGACCGATTATCCTCTAGGTGTCTTTCAGGAATCCCCTTGGAATTCACTGTGTCTTTCTTATTCCCGGCTTGATGACTTATTTTGATATAGCAGAATCTCAGTTTTCAAAGCAAGTGGGCAAAAGTTCTGATTCTTTTTATATCTAAGAATGTTTTATTGTACCCTCACCTTGATTAATAGTTTGGTTGCATATAGAATTTTTTTTCACATTTTTAAAAATTTTTTTATTTATTCATTTTAGAGAGGAGAGACAGAGAGAGAGAAGGGGGAGGAGCTGGAAGCATCAACTCCCCTATGTGCCTTGACCAGGCAAGCCCAGGGTTTCGAACCGGCGACCTCAGCATTTCCAGGTTGACGCTTTATCCACTGCGCCACCACAGGTCAGGCTGCATATAGAATTATAGGTTGAAAATTTTTCCCTGAGAATTTTGTAGGTGTTTTTTTATTGTCTTCTAGTCTCTGATGTGAATCTTGGGCAATCTGATATCTGTATATATTTTTTTCCTTTGTAATTAAACTACTTTGCTTTTTAAAAACACCTTTCTGAAAAAATAAAATAAAATAAAATAACACCTTTCTGAAAGTTCTTAGGATCTTCATTTTCACTTTGATATTCTACAGTTTCATAAGAACACATCTAAGAGTCCTGACCTCTGGTGGCACAGTGGAAAGAGTGTCAACCCAGAATGCTGAGGTCACTGGTTCAAAACCGTGGGCTCACCCGGTTGAGGCACATACGAGAAGCCACCAATGAACAACTAAAGTGAAGCAACTATGAGTTGATGCTCTTCACTCTCTCTCCTCTCTCTAAAAATCAATAAATTAAAAAAAAATTCTGGCCTGACCAGGCGGTGGCGCAGTGGATAGAGCATCAGACTGGGATGCGGAAGACCCAGGTTCTAGACCCCAAGGTTGCCAATTTGAGCGCGGGCTCATCTGGCTTGAGAAAAAAAAAAAAAAAAAAAAGGCTCACCAGCTTGGACCCAAGGCCGCTGGCTCAAGCAAGGGGTTATTTGGTCTGCTGAAGGCCTGTGGTCAAGGCACATATGAGAAAGAACGCAATCAATGAACAACTAAGGTGTCGCAATGCGCAACGAAAAACTAATGATTGATGCTTCTCATCTCTCCGTCCCTGTCTATCCCTCACTCTGACTCTCTCTCTGTCTCTGTAAAAAAAAAAAAAAATAATAATAATAATAATAAAGAACCTTTAAAAAAATAATTCTGGCCAGATAGCTCAGTTGGTTAAGAATGTCATCCTTAAGCACAGAGGTTGCTGGTTCGAACCCTGGTCAGGGCACATGCAGGAACACATTGATGTTTCTGTCTCTCTCTTTCTCCCTGCCTCTCTCACTAAAATCCATAAAAAGTAAAAAGGAACACATCTAAGTGTCAGTGTACTGAATATTCAGTTAACCCTTTCCATATAAAACTGGAAGTTTCTCTTGAATCATTTGTATGGTAATTTCCTCCCCTCTATTTCTCCATTCTCTCTCTCTGGAAATTCCAGTATTCAGAGTTTGGAATCTCATTCACTGATCATTTAAATTTTTCTCACAGATTTGCGGTGTGTGTGGTTTTTAAGTTATTTCTTTAAGTATAATCAAATTTTACTCTACCTGCAGTTTGGTATTTGCGTAAGTAATTACCTTGAATGCTATGATCTCCGTGCCCAGAATCTTGGAATAAAACATGATGGTGTCTTTGATACTCTTTACTGTCATCACGATGTGGTCAAGTCTATGGATAAGACATGGGAATGCGGTCTGACTGCTGTGCCTCCATGACTGACTTAAAAAAAACACACAAAAAAACAGAAGAGATCACATTGCTACTGGTCACATGTAAGTTTCCTGTTTCCTTGTCCTTACCTCGCCTCCCCTCCCCAATGCCTGTATTTCCTCCTCACCCCTATTTCAAGGGAAAGTCCTGGGAGGAAACTTTAGTAGAGTCTTATAGCCCATGTATAGACTCCCAAGAGCCCATGTTTCTGCTGTGACCACCCTTCACTGCTTTCTTATTCTCTTTCTCCTTCCAAAAGGAGAGAGGTAGAGATAAGGGGAGTGGAGACCAAGACCAGACCCTGTCTTGTTTTCCCCAAGCTGGAATTCATCTCTTGCAAGAAGAGGCCCAATGCTGTGAGTATAAGCCATCTGTTGGCCAATTTCACTCAATCCCCTCTTTTCCCATGCTGCAGCTACGATCACAGAAGACAAAACAAGAAGGGGGCATCTCGGATGAAAAGAATATTTCTGGGCATGCGTGTTTACAATCTACCGTCTCACCCAGTGGAAGGGCATACCCCTTTTCTCCAACTTCCTGCCCTCTGCACACTTCCCATCAGGTCTAACTTGATTTGCATTCTTTAATAATGTACATATTCATATTATATCTGCTACAGGATTGTAAGGTGCCTGTGGTCTGGCATTATAGGTAGCAGAGTACAGTGGTTAAAAGAACAGACTCTGGAGCCAGACTGATATTTAATTAATCTCTCTGTGCCTTCATTTCCTCTTCTGTAAAACAGACATGGCTTTATATATTTCTTATAGGGATGTTGCAAACATTTTTAAAAAGAGTTCTATATTTAAGGGCTTAGAACAATGCCTGACAGGTAGTAAGTGACATGAGAGCTGATGATGATGATGATGATATTGTTGTCATAGTCATTGTTAAAGTTCAGACTCCCTACCATGGCCCCCGATCTCTATAGCCTCATGCATTGCTCTTGAACTCCAAGCCATGTTGCTGCTTTTTTGCCTGTTCCTCATAAGGGCCATCCTTGTACTTTTGGTCTCAGGGCCTTTTGCACATGCTAATATCTCTCCTTAATTAGAATATAAGCTTTGTAAAGGTAGAGATTTCTCTCTGTTTTGTTCCCCACTGTGTCCCAAACAACTAGCAGATGTTCAATAATATTTGTTCAATTAGTGGGTATCTACTACAGCGATTAGGTCCAGTGCCTGGCACAAAGACTGACTTTTTCCCTTCTCTTCCCTTCCCTTCCCTTCCCTTCCCTTCCCTTCCCTCTCTTCCTTTCCCTTCCCTTCCCTTCCCTTCCCTTTCCTTCCGTTCCTTCTCTTCCCTTCCCTTCCCTTCCCTTCTGTTCCCTCTCTTCCCTTCCCTTCCCTTCCCTTCCCTTCCCTTCCCTTCCCTTCCCTTCCCTTCCCTTCCCTTCCCTTCCCTTCCCTTCCCTTCCCTTCCCTTCCCTTCCCTTCCCTTCCTTTCCCTTCCCTTCCCTTCCCTTCCATTCCCTCTCTTCCCTTCCCTTCCCTCTCTTCCTTTCCCTTCCCTTCCCTTCACTTCCCTTCCCTTCCTTCTCTTCCTTTCCCTTCCTTTCCCTTCCCTTCCCTTCCCTTCCCTTCCCTTCTGTTCCCTCTCTTCCCTTCCCTTCCCTCTCCTCCTTACCCTTCCTTTCCCTTCCCTTCTTTCCCTTCTCTTCCTTTCCATTCCTTTCCTTCTCATTTCATGCCATTCCACCCTGCCATTTTTTATGTTCCATTCCATAGTGTTAAATTCCATTCAAGTTATTAAATTTTAAGCAATTGATTTCACTGAGCCCTCACCTTAAAAAAATACTGTGTTCTATTTTCATGAGTGGAGGAGGCATTATCAAAGCTGCTGAGCTTTGCTGTCCTTGTGAATACAGAGGATCCACAGGGACACAGAGGCAGCAGAATGAGAAAATGAGTGATGTTTGGGCTCCACTGGAAATAAAGTCACGTATTTTAAAAAATCCTATTAACCTTTTATCATCTGTAGGATCTGTAATTAGCACTGCCTTTTCATTCCTGGTATTGGTAATTAATAATTTTTTCTCTTAAATGCTTGAGAGAAAACAGAAATTACTAATATTTTATTAATCTGTTAAAAGAACCAACTTTTCTAATCTATGGATTCAGAGCTGTAGATTTTCCTTAAGTACTGCTTAGCCATATCCCCAATTTTTTAAAAAGATTTTATTTATTGATTTTACAGAGAGAGGAGGGGGAGAGGTGGGGGAGCAAGAAGTATCAACTCATGGCTGCTTCACTGTAGTTGTTCATTGATTTCTTGTCATGTGTGCCTTGACCGGGCAAGCCCAGGGCTTCGAGCGAGCGACCTCAGTGTTCCAGGTCAATGCTTTATCCACTGTACCACCACAGGCCAGACACATCCCCAATTTTGATAGTCTTTTGGAAATCAACTAAACCTAATTCCTCCCATTTTTCGGTATCTCGCCATCTCAGATTCACTCCCCAGATCCAGTTTTGTATATGGGAGCTCCATCTCTGCAAATTCAAAGACGAGCAGGGGTGGCTTTGGCAGCTCCGTCTCTGCAAATTCAAGGACGAGCAGGGGTGGCTTTCTGAAGGAACAGGAAGAAGGCTAGTGTGGCTTAAAACCTAAGGGTGAGTCAGACATGAGCAGGAGGGTAAGACAAGGGCCAAATCATTCAGGGTTGTCAAGGCCAGGTTTATAAAAAGACAATTAAGACAGCATAATCACATAAGGCTTACTGTGTTCCTTGTTCTAAGCACTATACAAAAGAGTCCATTTTATTCCTCACAACAACCTTGTATTGATAATAGAGTGCCCAGACCATGAAGCCCTCCCTCCTGCTTCCTTCACAGGGAAGGCCTCTATCTTTCTACAAAGTCTTTTTCAAGGTCCCCTTCAAGGCGCCAGGAGCGCCTGGAATTCTTATGGCAAACCTCAAGGTCGGTGCTGTTTCCTGGCCCCTCCCTACACGGCGCCGTCCTAACGTCCCTGGCTGCACTACCTCCCGGAGCCACCCTGAGGGAACAGAGCCACCAGCCCTCAGCCGGGCCCACCCCTGCAGACATGTTGATGGCCGACCGCGTGTTAGAGCGAGGCCTTTCTCTGTCCCTCTGCTGCCATCTGCTTGTCTTTGAAAGAGGAAGAAAAAGAAAGGAAAAGGGGGAGATGGATGTCAGTACACCAGGATAGCCCACACAGAAGGGAAGCAGGTTGCTGGCCGTGCTGGGAGGGCCCCGGCCTTGGCGCCTACACCTGTGCCCCAGGCCCCCAGGGGCCACCCCGGTCACCTGCTTCTCTGAAGCCCTGCCCCACATCCTGGCTGGCGGCCTGGAGAGCAGATGGCACAACATTTCAGGCTACGTGTCCTTGCTCTGGGACCTCCAGACCACCCTCTGGCTCAGTGCCTGGAGACCAAGGGGCAGGAATGGGAGGGCTGCGGACAGGACTGCCAGCGGAGACAGAGGTTGGCAGTGCGAGTACGAGGACTCTGATGTAAAACTCAGGACCTTGAAACTAAAAGCTTAAGGTGTGTCTTAGACTACAGCCTGGGCGGCTTAAAAAACAAAATTTATTTTCTCACAATTTTTGAGGCCAGAAATCCAATATCAGGGTGTCAGTATGGTCAGGTTCTGGGGACAGCTCTTTACCTGGCTTGTAAATGCCACCTTCTTGCTGTGTCCTCGCATGGCAGAGAGAAAAGGCCAACTTTCTGGTTTCTTCTTATCGGGCACTACTCCTGTCACTAGGCCCCACCCTTATGATTTCATCTCATCCTAGTCACCTCCCAAAGGCCCCACGTTCTCATACCGTCACATTGGGGGGTAGGGCTTCAACATATGGGTTTGGGGGTACAAACATTCACTTTGTGAATAACAAGTACATATGTATAAGGGATTCCTTTGTAATGACAGAAAAACTACTCATCTTTAAGTGTTGGGGGCTCTATTCTAGCATGTGAAGACTCTGATCTCTTTGGGGGGGGCTATGTCAACAGTGAGATCCCTGATCTGTTTGGAAGTCTGTGTCCAGGGTGTGAAGTTAGATGCTGAGTTAGAGTATGACCACTATAACTTATTATGGGTCTGTTTCAGGGCCAAGAACTCTAGAGTATTAAGTGTTCTGTGCCTCAGGGTGCAATGATCTTGAATTCTTTTGGAGTATGAATTTTGGGGTCCTCTTCATGCTCACTCATCCCTCACTCTACTCTCACCCTCTGATGCTGAAAGGCAGGGGAACATTCATCCACTCCATTGCTGTTTGTCTTACCCTGAGCTAACGACCCTTTGTCCAGCCTGTTGGGCATATGAATTTGAGATTCTTGTTCCTAGACATACCCTAGCTACCTCACCCCTGCCACACACAAATGCTCTGTGCTATGGACATTGTTTTTAGCACATAGTTTTCCTTTATAAAGAGTTACACAAATGATACTCGAACCTAGCTTTGTTTAAAAGGTTTCAACAGCCCTGGCCAGTTGGCTCAGTGGTAGAATGTTGGCCCGGCATGTGTATATTCCCAGGTTTGATTCCTGGTCACAGCACACAGGAGAAGTGGCCATCTGCTCCTCCACCCTTCCTCCTTCTCTCTCTCTCTCTTTCCCTCCTGCAGCCATGGCTCGATTGATTCGAGTGCATTGGCTCCGGGCACTGAGGATAGCTCCATGGAGCCTCTGCCTCAGGCACTAAAAATAGCTCGGTTGCGAGCATGGCCCCAGATGGGCAGAGCATCGGTCTCAAATGCAAGTTGCCAGGTGGATTCTGGTCAGGGCGCATGCAGGAGTCTGTTTCACTATCTTCCCTCCTCTCACTTGGAAAAAAAGAAAAAATAAATAAAACGTTCCAATAATACATCAACATATGTAATACATCAATATATGGACTACTCAGGTCATCCCCACTTCCACCCTCCCAAAATTACCACTGTGGTTAGATTCCGGTATTTCCTTCTAGACATTTGTGTGTGTGTTGTGCATGCACGCACACATGCACATACTGTCACCATAACCAGCTCCCACCTGCTTTTCCTTGTCAACAGCATGTCCTATGGAAGGCACCCCCACCCTCACAGGTACACACAGGTCCCATTCATTCTGTATCACGTGTGGCAAATGCTCTGTGGTATAACACGAACTCCCACCACTTATCTCATTCTGCAACAGTCATTGTCCATAAGTGTACAATTACAAGGTTTCCCCAGGTATTTGTGCTTACCAGCCTGTGCACACAGCTCTGGGCATGTATGTGAGTTTTAGAAGTGGAATTGCTGGATCAAAGAGTTCATTCATTCAACAAACACCCAATGTGTGTGTTCCGTGACTGAGCGCTGTTCTATGTGCTAAAGATATATCATGGAACAAGACAGAGAAATGTTCCTGCCCACATGAAGCTGACATTCTAGTTGGGTAAGAGAAAGGGGTTCAGTTTTCACTTGGATATTTCACAGGGTCCTGGAAGGCTTTACTCTATCAGTGAGTAGGTGATTCGCTTATTGGTTTCCTCCCCACCACTCTGGATGGTAGGGTCTGCAGCAAGAGGCTGGTGTCTTGGATTTTGCTCTTTATAAGATCTGCAGGGTCACCCTAGCCAGTTGGCTCAGCAGTAGAGCATTGGCTCGGTGTATGGATATCCCAGGTTCAATTCCCGGTCAGCGCACATAGGAGAAGCGCCCATCTGCTTCTCCATCCTTCCCCCTCTCCTTTCTCTCTATCTCTCTCTTCCCTTCCTGCAGCCAAGGCTCCATTGGAGCAAGGTTGGCCTGGGTGCTGAGGATGGCTCTGTGGCCTCTGCCTCAGGCGCTAGAATGGCTCCCTGGTGGGCATGCTGGGTGGATCCTGGTCGGGCACATGTGGGAGTCTGTCTGTCTGCCTTCCTGCTTCTCACTTCAGAAAAAAAAAAAAAAGATCTGCAGGGTCTGGGGCTGGAATCGTCTATTTGAGGATGTAGGACACATGTGTATGTGCACGGTTAGGGAAAAGGACATGGAAATTGAATTGTCAACTGGGGAAAGCAAAGGTAAATAGAAAGAGAAGAGACCACTTTAGTGGTCCTGGAGGGAGCCAGGGACAAAACAATCCACTTAATTAGGCATGAACAGCCTCTCCCAGGCCACACCCATGGTGGGTGTTGGGAACAGCAACACTGGGGAATATAGTACTGCTTTGGAATAAACCATTATGTGGACACTCTTAGGGCCATACGGACTGGGGTGTGGACACCTTTGGGGTCACAGAGTCGGGTGTGAATAATCCTGTAGTCACACTGAGTGAGGTGTAAACACTACTGAAGATACATAGACAAGGGTGTGGACACCACGTGAGGTAACACACACAGCGATGTAGACAGTCTTGGGTTACTCACAGGGGGCTCTGGGCATTCCAGAAGTCACGCACACTGAGGAGTGGCACTCCTGGAATCATACACTCTGGAAACTGTACACTCTTGGGGTCACCCAGAGTAGGGGGTAGACATTTCTGGGATCAAGGTGACTAGCATGCAAGCACTACTGTAGTCAAAGAGACTGGGGTGTGGGAAGTCCTGGGATCAAACTGACTTGCATGTGGACACATCTGGGGTCACACTACTGGGGTGTGGACATCCCAGGTATCAGATAGCCTGGGTTGTAGGCATGCCTAAGGTAACACAGATTGGAGTGTAGAGCCCTGGGGTCATTCAGACCGTGAATCAGGCTCTCCTGGGCTCAGACCACCTAAGGTGTGGGCAACGATAAGGTCACACAGGACGGGTGTGCACAGACTTAGAATCACAAACCTGAGAGTTTGGACACTCATGGAGTCACTCATGTACAGACATAAGGTCACTCAAAAAGGCATGTGGCCGTGGCCGGTTGGCTCAGTGGTAGAGTGTCAGCCTGGCATGCAGGAGTCCCGGGTTCGATTCCCGGCCAGGGCACACAGGAGAAGCGCCCATCTGCTTCTCCACCCCTCCCCCTCTCCTTCCTCTCTGTCTCTCTCTTCCCCTCCCGCAGCCAAGGCTCCATTGGAGCAAGATTGGCCCGGGCGCTGAGGATGGCTCTATGGCCTCTGCCTCAGGTGCTAGAATGGCTCTGGTTGTAACAGAGCAACACTCCAGAGGGGCAGAGCATCGCCCCTTGGTGGGCATGCTGGGTGGATCCCAGTCGGGCGCATGTGGGAGTCTGTCTGACTGCCTCCCCGTTTCCAGCTTCAGAAAAATACAAAAAAAAAAAAAAGGCATGTGAACACTTGCTCCAAGGGTCACACAAACTGCAGAGTCAACATTCCTGGAGTCATCCAGAGGGACTTTGGGACACTTTTGAAGTTAAACACACTGGGGATTGGACACTCCTAAAATCTCACATGTTGTAGACTAGACATTTCCTCATGTTGCACAGACTGGGGTGTGAACATCCATGGCATTACACAGAGGAGGGGACACTCCTGGTGTCAGAGTGACTGAGGAGGAGTCCGTCCTATGGTCACATAGCGTTGTGAACACTCCTGCAATCTCAGTGAAAGGGGTGTGAACATTCTTGTGGTCAAAGAGATGACGACTTGGCACCTCTAGGGTTCGAGATTGAGGTAAGGACACTCCTGTGCTCACAGAGAGTAGTTGATGGGCACTCCTCTGTGTCGACTTGGAACTAGGCGCTGCTGAGAACAGAGACTGTGGTGTGGTTGGCCCGGGGGTCACACAAATGGGTATGTGGGCACTCATGATCATCTAGCCTGGGGTGTGGACACTGCTGATGTGACACGGATCGGGGTTTGGGTGCTCTCAGAGTCACACACTATGATGGGGACATTTCTGGCTTCACACACAGGGTTGTACACATTCACGGTGTCACACAGACCGGGGAGAAAATGATGCTGGAGGCACGTGTTTGAAGACCACCAATGAAGAAGGGAAAATTTAAATACCACCTGTTAAAGTGGTTAGACAAGGAGGCTATTTGACTGAGGTGGCTCTGATGCCTAGCGAGCTTATATAAGCAAACTGAAACCTAAGCCTGAGTCAATGCACTTGTATCCGAGTAATCAAAATGAAAGAAAAACCCATCACAAACAGCCAACCAAGCTTTCCCAAATAGGCCTGACCTGTGGTGGCGCAGTGGATAAAGCATCGACCTGGAAACGCTGAGGTCGCCGGTTTGAAACCCTGGGCTTGCCTGGTCAAGGCACATATGGGAGTTGATGCTTCCTGCTCCTCCCCCCTTCTCTCTCTCTGTCTCTCTCCTCTCTAAAAATGAATAAATAAAATTTTTTTAAAAATTAAAAAAAAAAAAGCTTTCCCAAATAAGGTAGCCTTAAGCTCTAGCCAATCAATCACCTCATTCTGCTTCCGCATCTGCTCTAGAAAATCTTTGCCCCAGCTTCTGTCATGGAATGTTCCTACCTACTGCTGGGTGCTGCCCAGTTGGAATCTATGTCGGTTCAAATTCCTGAAGATTGTAATGTGCCTCAGTTTGTCTTTTTTTTTTAATATTTTTTATTTATTGATTTTTAGAGAGAGGGGAGAGAGAGAGAGAGAGAGAGAGGAGGAGGAGGAGGAGGAGCAGGAAGCATCAACTCCCATATGTGCCTTGACCAGGCAAGCCCAGGGTTTCGAACCGGCAACCTCGGTGTTCCAGGTCGATGCTTTATCCCACTGCGCCACCACAGGTCAGGCCTCAGTTTGTCTTTTAATGTACCTAAGCCATGCACATGACAGACTCTAGAATACGGGTGGCACTTTTATTTGCCATGTAAGACACACACACGGCCTCTTTTCGCGGCTATTGGGGTTGCTGGAGGAAGAGACTTCTAACCTATTGCTTGGAAGGTCTGCGAGGCCTGTGACCTTGGGCTTCTCACATCTCTTCAGAGTTGATCTTACTCGGTCTTCTTTTTCTGTGAAATGAGGATCACTTGTTTCCCTCCCCCTTTGCCAGGACATTTTGAGGATGAAGTGAAGTTCTTAAGTTAAAACTGCTTTGTAATATAGAGCACTAGGGCTAAGGCCCTTCCTGAATTTCAAAGCAGTGAGCTGGCTGGTCAGGATGACATGGGGCAATAAGCTGGGAGAGTGGACACCTAGTCTGTCACCATAGCTCTAATTGCATGACCTTGAGCAAGTCACTAGCCTGTACTGAGCCTCAGGTTCCTGGCTAAAACACCCATCTGAGAGGGTGTCACAGTGAGTGACAGCTGGCTGTCCCCAAAACTCCTGCTTGATCTGTCCTATTGAACTGTTGCAAAGCAGCTGCCCAACCAGAAACTACATTTCCCATCTTCCCTTGCACCTGGTTGGAGCCATATGACCTATCCTGTCAAATGGAACTTGAACTAAAATTCTGTGTGTCCTTGAGAAACAGCCATACTTTGTCCATCTGCTCTTTGTCTAACTTTTGGAGGTGCAGCGCCTCAGTAGAAGATGAAGCGGTGAAGCCACTGTACACAAAGAGCCTGGGTCCTCAGCCACCACATGCAAGTCCACCTGCCAAGCAGGATCACCAGTAAAGTCTGTGACGAGAGCAAGAAACAAACGTTTATTATCATGTGAAACCATAATAATAACATTGTGGGGTTGGTTTGTTATTGAGGAAGAATTAATTCCTAAGTACGCAGTGATATTGTGTGGATTGAATCCTGTGTGGAATGGGCCCTGCAAGCCAAGAAGCTCATGCATAGGGGCGCCTGCTTCCAGGAGGGCCTTCTGGCTTCTAGGAGCTGCTCGTCCGTCCTTTACAACAGGCAGAGCTCCAGCCAGGGTAGGAGCTGGGAGGGCATCTGCCCCTCCAGGCTGGACAGTGGTTCCACTGCTCGCTGGAGGAACTTGGAACTCTGCCCTCCAGAGACCCCTGGTACTCTGTAGCTCGGCTTGGCTTTAAAATGGATTCCAGTTTGTACCTAGAGTCTGTAGAATTCAGCCACTCCTTTCCATAAATCAGTTAAAGATCGCTTTGAGGCCCTGGCCGGTTGGCTCAGCAGTAGAGCGTCGGCCTGGCATGCGGGGGACCCGGGTTCGATTCCCGGCCAGGGCACATAGGAGAAGTGCCCATTTGCTTCTCCACCACCCCCTCTTTCCTCTCTGTCTCTCTCTTCCCCTCCCGCAGCCAAGGCTCCATTGGAGCAAAGATGGCCCGAGCGCTGGGGATGGCTCCTTGGCCTCTGCCCCAGGCGCTAGAGTGGCTCTGGTCGCGGCAGAGCGACGCCCCGGAGGGGCAGAGCATCGCCCCCTGGTGGGCAGAGCGTGCCAGGTGGATCCCGGTCAGGCACATGTGGGAGTCTGTCTGACTGTCTCTCCCCGTTTCCAGCTTCAGAAAAAAAAAAAAAATTAAGATCGCTTTGATTTCACTAAATGTCTGCAAGAGTGAATTTATTTTTCTCCTTAAAATGGAGGCCCTTTCTGTTGAGGAACCAAAACTCACCATGCTCCCCCACCACTGGTCCCAGCACTTCTCCCAGGACAAAGCCCCAGAAGAATCAGTGGGGCAGAAGCCAGGGTTTCCCAAACCGTGGCCACCTTCAGGGCCATTTGATGTTCCTGCAAGCACAGACCCACGCAGTGTGCTGAGACAGTGCTTGTTTAGTGTATTTCTACCCCAAAGAAATGCCTGCCTTTCCACCAGGTCTAGAGTTTGGGAAGACATTTAAATCACATGAGCTCTGTAGCTCCATTTCCCTGTCCATAAAACGGGCCTGCTGGAATCTAACCTGGCCATCTCTAAGGACAGTTAAGATATTATGGAAACAGGCCTTTCTTAGTTAGGCATTCTTCTCCCTCCAAATAACAGAAAGCCTTATTAGTGTGCCTTCGAGTGAGAGGTGTTTATTTATTTACTCGCATTACCAGAAAATTGGAGGTTGACGGTCTCAGGCTCAATGATATTGTAAACAGGGTAAAAGTTTCCTTCCCTCTTTCATCTCCACCATCTTTAAGGATGCCAACTTTTGTCTTCATACTTATTGTCTCATGGTCCCAAGATGGCTAGTGCACTCCTAGACCTCACATCTGTATCCAGTGCAAGAAGAAGGGATCAGGACAAAGGCTTTCTCCTAATGAGGCACTGTTTTTTTATTTTAGGTGGATAGTCCTCCCTATAGGTGATCTGATCCCTTATATGTCATTGCTCCAAAATACATTCAATGCTTCCCCAGTTTATCCAAAGGAAGAAAAATTTCTTTTTTTAATTTGATTTATATTTTAAAAAGATTTTATTTATTGATTTTACAGAGAGGAATATGAGAAGTAGTTGCTGGACTCTAGCAATTCATTGGTTGCTTCTTGTATGTGCTTTGACCGGACAAGCCCAGGGTTTTGAACCACTGACCTCAGCATTCCAGGTCGACGCTTTATCCACTCTACCACCACAGGTCAGGCTAAATTTTTATTTATTTTTAGAGATAGAGGAAAAAAGAGAGAGATCAATTTGTTGTCTCATTTATTTATGCATTCATTGGTTGATTCTTGTATGTGCCCTGACTGGGGATCACACCCACAACCTTGGCATATGGGAACAATGCTCTTATCCCTATCCAACTAAGGTACATGGCTAGGGAAGCAAACCAAATTTCTATGACTGGATTAGACCAATCATAACCCATCCCCTTGGTCTGGGAGAGGAATTGGTCCTCCATTAGAACAGGGAATCTTCACCTACCATCTGAGAAGAGGGGAGGTAGGGTAGTGGAGAGGGAGGGAATGGGGTGAGCACTGTAGGGGAGGCAGCAGGAAGCAAGGTGAGTGGAGTTCTAGTTCTGGTTCTGCATTGGGGCTGCTGTGTGGCTTGGGTTCTGTCCCTTACCCTCTCTGAGCCTCAGTTTCCTCTTCTGTACAGGAGGAATTAAGCTCAGTGGTCGAAAAGGACACAAGGACACTCCATGTGCTGGTTGCCTTGTGGCCTTGGCCTTGGACATGGGGACTTGGCTGTGAAATCCACTACATGGCAAAGAAGGCCTCCGGAGTCTCGACTGGGGAAGGCCCAGAGGATACTTGGATGGTGTTTCCTACTACCCGGCAAGCGCAAGGATTTCTCCTCTCACTGAGATCAAGGTCATTTTGGTTGTCTTGGAAGAGGTCCCTTGGAGTGTGTACAGGAGATTCCTGGGCAGAGCAGGGGACCACACCTGGGTTCAGTTTCTGGTTTCTAGCCACCGCTCTGTTGCTGATATGATGCTACATGACCTTGAATAGGTCTCTGGCCCTCTCTGCGCTTCAGTTTCCCCATCTGTTCAGTGAGGAGGTTAAACGAAACAATCTCTGCCAGACTTTATAGCCCTAACCTGCTGAGGCTGAGTGGGTTCAAGAAGGACAGAAGAGAAAAGTGAGGTCTGGGGTGATGGGAGGCCTTAGGAGGCAGGCAATTGGGTAGTCATAAAACCACCAGTAAAAGCCATGGGGAGCCCCTCCTTTATTTTATTTTATTTATTTATTTATTTATTTATTTATTTATTTGTATTTTTCTGAAGCTGGAAACGGGAAGAGACAGTCAGACAGACTCCCGCATGCGCCCGACCAGGATCCACCCGGCACACCCACCAGGGGTGATGCTCTGCCCACCAGGGGGCGATGCTCTGCCCCTCCGGGGCATCGCTCTGCCGTGACCAGAGCCACTCTAGCGCCTGGGGCAGAGGCCAAGGAGCCATCCCCAGCGCCCGGGCCATCTTTGCTCCAATGGAGCCTTGGCTGCGGGAGGGGAAGAGAGAGACAGAGAAGAAGGAGGAGGGGTGGAGAAGCAAATGGGCGCTTCTCCTATGTACCCTGGCCGGGAATCGAACCCAGGTCCCCCCGCACACCAGGCCGACGCACTACCGCTGAGCCAACCGGCCAGGGCCTATGAGAGCCAATACCCTGACTGCAGCCCTGATGCTGATGCCATTCAGAGCCGCTACCCTTGCCTCAGAGTGTTTGGGGAAAGGGCAGGTCCTCTGATGGCCTTCCAGCCTCCCTCTGTCCGCTGTTTCACTACCACCTGCAAGCAGGCCTCTGTCAACACAGTTCCTCCAGTCGTGGGGCCGCTAGGGTTTGTTCTCACACCTTCCCTCCAAGAAAAGCCAGAACTTTTGTGGATGGCCTGCCCCCTCCTTCTCTCCCTTTCTATCATTCTTCCCTTCTTATTACTTGTTAAGCTTCTACTGTGTGCCAGGCACTTGTTCTTAGGTGTTGGGGATATAATAGGGAACATAGCAGGCCTGCTCCTGTCCTCCTGGAGCTCAGAATCTGCTGGGAAAGTCTACCATTAAACAAGCAGTTCATATTCCTTGGCAGGAGTGTTTTAAAAGGAGAGCACAGACAGGACCAACCAACAGAGCCACACGGTGGGTATTTGTTTCCTAGGGCTGTTGTGACAAAGTACCACAAACTTGGTAGCTTAAACATCAGAAATGTATTCTTTCCGTTCTAGGGGCCAGAAGTCCTAAATTGAGGTGTTGGCAGGCTTTACTTTCTCCATAGGCTCTAGGGGAGAATCTAGTTTGGGGTTCTTCCAGCTTCTGGTGGCTGCCGGCATTCCTTGGCTTGTGGTCACACCACTGCGATCTCTGCCTCCATGGTCACACTGCCACCTCCTGTGTGTATGTGTCTTCTCCTCTTCTGTCTTTTGCAAATCTCCCTTGGCCTTCCTTTTATAAGAACATTTGTGGTTACATTTAGGGTCCACACCGATATTTTTAAAAACCTTCGTATCTCCAGATCCTTAGCTTAATTACATCCTCAACGTTTTTTTTGTTGTTGTTGTTTTTTGTTTGTGGTTTTTTTTTTGCCATATAACTGAACAGTCACACATTGCAAGGATTAGATGGTACATATCTTTTAGAGGGCCATCATTCCTTCTACTACAGTGTGTGTGGGGGGGGGGGGGTTGCCGTCCTTGCAGGAGGTGGCATCTTGGCTGAAATCTGAAGGATAAAGAGTTAGCAGGAGAAGCCTGACCTGTGGTGGCGCAGTGGATAAAGCGTTGACCTGGAAATGCTGAGGTCACCGGTTCGAAACCCTGGGCTTGCCTGGTCAAGGCACATATGGGAGTTGATGCTTCCAGCTCCTCCCCCCTTCTGTCTCTCCTCTGTCTCTCCCTTTCCTCTCTAAAATGAAAAAAAAAAGAGTTAGCAGGAGAAAGGGAGACAGAATGTGCCAGTAGAAGGAGCAGCATGTGTGAAGCTCTAGGAAGTGAGAACAAACAATGTGGGGAAACAGCGATTTAGGAGAGTGGAGTGGAGTGTGATGGGCAGGTGGCTGAGGATGCTGAACTGAGGCTGTGGGTGCAGGGCTTCTCCTCCGAGCTGCTCTCTAGACCCCAGGCCTGGAGAGACCAGCTGCAGCCTGCCCACTCCTCAGCAGCACCCTGGTTTCCAGAGGCCCCGACTAGCCCAGCCAGACACAGGGAAAAGGAGGGCTAAGCCAGCCTGGCAATGTGCCAGTGCTCCTTAGGCCAGGCAGTTGGACACAGTGGACAGGCTGAGAGCTGGCCTGTGCCTGACAGACAGCCGCTCACCACGCCTGGAGACTTGGTGGCCAGTCCCCATTCGCTCAGGAAGGGAGGCGGGCCTCTGGACTGGAGTGCCCCCAACAGCACAGGTCAGTGTGGACTGACAGTTAAGGACACTGATCACAGAGAGAGTGTCCAGTTGTCCAATAACCACGTGAAAGATATTCAATCTCATATTCAATCTCTCATGTGAAAGATATTTCACTCATTGGTGAAAAATTAAAGAGGAACATCACATCATATCATAATGGCAAAACAAAAGTTTAAGGAATTCTTTATGCACTGCTGATGGGAGTGTAAGACAATTCATTCACTTTGGGAAACTGTTCTGATTTTTTTTTTTTTGAGAGACAAACAGAGAGATAGGCAGGAAGGGAGAGAGATGAGAAGCATCAACTCATAGTTGCGTCACTTTAGTTCATTTATTGCTTCTCATATGTGCCTTGACTGGGATGGGGGATGGGAAGGCTCTAGCCGGGCCAGTGACCCCTTGCTCAAGCCAGTGACCTCAGGCTTCAAGCCAATGACCTTTGGGCTCAAGCAAGCAACCCTGGGCTTCAAGCCAATGACCTTTGGGCTCAAGCCAATGGCCATGGGATCATGGTGATGAGCCCACACTCAAGCCAGTGACCTCAGGGTTTTGAACCTGGGTCTTCAGCGTCTCAGGTGGATGCTCTGTCCACTGTGCCCCACCGGTCAGGCTGTTTAGAATTATTTAACAAAGTTTAAAGATATGCATCTCCTGTGATCCAGAAATTCCCCTTCTCCATGCACACTAAGAGAATGGATAAACAAATTGAAGAATACACTCAATTATCACTAGGTAATATATGCCCAGTCCTGAAAGTCAACCATTAATAAACCCCCTTGAAAGCCAGCCAGTCAATGATAAGTCCATGCTTCTATACAACAGCCAATCAAAAAGCACTTGCTCCAGCCATCCGTTCTGAAAGTCAATAGTGGACAGCAGTCTCACTCCAGCGAGTGCAGGGACAGTCTGGAAGTCTGTCAGTGGCCCCACACATGCAATTCTTGTGGTGGTTGTTATTAACTATTTTTAATGTTTATTTTATTGATTTTAGAAAGAGGAAGAGAAGGAGCAAGAGACAGGCACATTGATCTGTTTCTGTATGTTCCCCAACCAGGGATCGAACCGACAACCTCTGCGCTTTGGGACTATGCTCTAAACAACTGAGCCAGCCAGCCAGGGCTGTTATTAACTATTTTAAATATTTGTGTATATTTAAACCCCAAAATGCTAAAACCCAAGTGTAAATTTTATGAGGAATTTTCTAAGCAATAGACATTTATTAAATGACGTTAAAGTCCTCTTGAAGCTCTTTGAGCAGGACCCAATCGAAATGGTAGAAATATCAAAAATAGAAAGTCAGATATAAACCAACATAGTACAGCTAAGAAAAAAAGATATATAATTTCTTCAACTAGTACCAAAACAACTGATAAAATACTAACTTGTTTTATTTTTAAAAATTATTTGAGAGAATGAGAGAGAAACATTGATTTGTTGTTCCACTCATTTATGTATTAATTGGTTGATTCTTTTTTTCTTAAACTTAGGGTCCCATAGGCCATTTTTAAAATTCATTTTAGAGAGGAGAGAGAGTGAGAGTGAAAAATAGAGAGACAGCCTGACCCATGGTGGCGCAGTGGATAAAGCTTCGACCTGGAATGCTGAGGTCGCCGGTTCAAAACCCTGGGCTTGCCTGGTTAAGGACATATGGGAGTTGATGCTTTCTGCTCCTCCCTTCTCTCTCTCTGTCTCTCTCTCTCTTTCCTCTCTAAAATGAATAAATAAATAAAGTTAAAAAAAAGATAGAGAGACAGAGAGACAGAGGGGAGGAGCAGAAAGCATCAACTCCCATATGTGCCTTGACCAAGCAAGCCCAGGGTTTTGAACCGGCAACCTCAGCGTTCCAAGTCAACGCTTTATCTACTGCGCCACCACAGGTCAGGCCTTAATTGATTGATTATTGTATGTGTTCTAACAGGGGATGAAACCCGCAGCTTTGGCACATCGGGATGATGCTCTAATGAACTGAGCTACCCAGCCAGGGGTAAAATACTCATTTATTGATTAAGAAATTTACATCAATAAGATAACTTAATCACAGCACAAGTTGTAATGGCTTTCCACACTGTATTATCATTAAATTTTCAGCCTGAATGACCCCTTAAGAGTATCTCTATCAGCCTGACCTGTCGTGGTGCAGTGGATAGAGTGTTGGCCTGGGATGCTGAGGTCCCAGGTTCAAAATCTTGATGTGACCAGCTTGAGTGCAGGCTCACCAGCTTGAGTTCAGAGTCCCTGGCTTGTGCGTGGGATCATGGACATGACCTCATGGTCTCTGGCTTGAGCCCAAAGGTCGCTGGCTTGAGCCCAAGGTCCCTGACTTGAGCAAGGGGTCAATGGCTCAGCTTGGGCCCCACCACCCTATCAAGGCACGTATGAGAAAGCAATCAATGAACAACTAAAGTGCCGCAATTAGGAGTTGAGTTGATACTTCTCATCTCTCTCCCTTCCTGTTTGTCCCTGTCTCTCTCGCATGTGTGTCAATAAAATAAAATAAAATAAAATATAAAATCAGAAAACTGCTGTGAATTGATGAGTTTAGACCAGGGATCACAAACTATGGCTTGTGAGTTGTACAGCTGTTTTTATTAATAGCATTTTATTGGGTCACAGAAGACACTCATTCGTTTACTATTGTTTAGAGCAGGGGTCCCCAAACTATGGCCTGCGGGCCACATGCGGCCCCCTGAGGCCATTTATCCGGCCCCGCTGCACTTCCGGAAGGGGTACCTCTTTCATTGGTGGTCAGTGAGAGACGCAAAGCATGGCATCGCTCACATACAGTACTACTTCCAGTGACGTGGGATGCATGCCTCACGGCTCCGGAAGCACGTCACATCACTTGTTACATCTAGCAGTGACAAATATGGAACCGGACATTGACCATCTCATTAGCCAAAAGCAGGCCTGTAGTTCCAATTGAAATACTGGTCAGTTTATTGATTTAAATTTACTTGTTCTTTACTTTAAATATTGTATTTGTTCCTGTTTTGTTTTTTTACTTTAAAATAAGATATGTTCAGTGTGCATAGGGATTTGTTCATAGTTGTTTTTTTTTTATAGTCTGGCCCTCCAATGGTCTGAGGGACAGTGAACTGGCCCCCTGTGTAAAAAGTTTGGGGACCCCTGGTTTAGAGTTTCTCTTACACTATGACAGAGACAATATGGCCACAAGCCTAAGGTATCTACTATCTGGTCCCTTAAGCGCAAAAGTTTGCTGACCTCTGGTGTAGAATATTTACAACTAATGTAATTATTAATATGGCTGGATTTATGGCTACCATTTTATTGTTTGCTTTCTGTCCCCCCTTTTGTTTCTCTGTTCCTCTTTTTTATTTTCTTTCGGGTTGTTTGAATATTTTTTAGTAATTCATTTTCATTTCTCTATTGGATTTTTGGCTATGTCTGTTTGCAATGATATTTAGTGGTTGCTCTGGATTACAATACATACACTCAATCTCTCACAGTCCTTTTAGAGTTGATGTTTTACCACTTCCAGTGAAATGTAGACACCTTGCAACTCTTTGGCTCCCGTTACCTTACCCACTTTTTAAATAGTTGTCATATATATTACATCTACACACATTGAAATCCTCAACAATAACATTTTTGCCTAGAAAATATTTTTTTAATATTTTTTTAAAACAGGAGAAAAATAGTATTTTATATTGACCCAGATATTTACCATTTCTGCTGATCTTTTTGTTGTTGTTGTTCCTGAAGTTCCAGGTTTCCATTTAGTATCATTTTTTATCACTTCTTGCAGAGCAGGTCTGCTGTTGACACATTCTTTCATTTTTCTTTATCTGAGAATATCTTCTCTTCTGCCTTCATTTCTGAAGATCATCTTCCCTGATTGGAATTCTGAGTTGACAATTTGTTACTTTCAACTCTTTCAAGTTGTTATTTCACTGTCTTCTGGCCACTATGTTTCTGATGAGAAATCTGTGGAGTGTGTACCATTGCTCCCCTATGGACACTGTGTTGCCTTTCTCTAACTGCTTTCAAGGTCTCTTTTTTCCTGCGATATGATTATTGTATATTTTTGGCATGGTTTTCTTTGAGGGTACGCTGCTCAGGGATTACTGCACTTCTTGAGTCTGTTAATTTATGGCCACTAAAATTTGGGAAGATTTTTGGCCATTATTTCCTCAATTTTCCCCCCACACCAATATCATCCTCTCTTTCTGATACTCCAATAACATGAATATTAGACCGTTTGATATTGTCCCATAGATCCCTGAAGTTCTCAGGTTTTTTTTTGTTTTGTTTTTATTTTGTTTTTTGGTTTTTTTGTTTGTTTGTTTTTGTATTTTTCTGAAGCTGGAAACGGGGAGAGACAGTCAGACAGACTCCCGCATGCACCCACCAGGGGCGACGCTCTGCCCACCAGGGGGCGATGCTCTGCCCCTCAGGGCATCGCTCTACCGCAAGCGACCAGAGCCACTCTAGCGCCTGGGGCAGAGGCCAAGGAGCCATCCCCAGCGCCCGGGCCATCTTTGCTCCAATGGAGCCTTGGCTGCGGGAGGGGAAGAGAGAGACAGAGAGGAAGGAGGGGGAGGGGGTGAAGAAGCAAATGGGCGCTTCTCCTATGTGCCCTGGCCGGGAATCAAACCCGGGTCCCCCGCACACCAGGCCGACGCTCTACCGCTGAGCCAACCGGCCAGGGCCAGTTCTCAGTTTTCAATATTTGTCTCTTTGTTCTTAAAATTGGATCGTTTGTATTGAAATTCACTGATCCTTACCTCTGTCATATCCATTCTGTTATTGAGCCCATCCAGATAATTTTTAAATTTCAAATGTTATATTTTTTATTCTAAAATTTCCTATTGGTTATTTTTATAGTTTATCTATAGCTTTTATATGCCCTAAAAACTCTAAATTTTTTTAATAAACAGGGGTGGGCAAAAGTAGGTTAAAAATAATAATTAATGTAATAATTGCCTGACCAGGCAGTGGATAGAGCATCAGCCTGGGACGCAGAGGACCCAGGTTCAAAACCCTGAGGTCACCAGCTTGAGCGCCAGCTCATCTGGCTTGAGCATGGGGTCATAGACCTGACCACATGATCATTGGATTAAGTCCAAAGGTTGGTGACTTGAAGCCCAAAGTCACTGGCTTGAGCCCAAGGTTACTGACTTGAGCAAGGGGTCACTCGCTCTGCTGCAGCCCCACCCCCAACCCCAGTCAAGGCACATATGAGAAAGCAATCGATGAACAACTAAGGTGCCACAACAAAGAATTGATGCTTCTCATCTCTCTCCCTTCATGTCTGTCTGTCCCTATTTGTCCCTCTCTCTGTCTCTGTCTCTCTCGCTAAAAAAAAGAAAATCAAAAACAAAAACAAAAAACCCAATAATTAATAAATAAATAGTATGAGAATAAATTCTGTGTTTCACGTACTCACAACTAAACCTACTTTGCCCACCTCTGTAGCTCTCTGCTGAGAACTTCTATCTTACCATTAATTTCAAGTGTGTTTATCTTTGCTTCACCAAAAATGGCTGGCATAGCTTTTATTTTGGCATAGGTTTTTTACAGTCTTTGAGAATTCTAATATATCAGTCCTTTTATGTTGGTTATCTGTTGTCTTTTCCCTTGAAAATTGGTTGCATTTTTCTGTTTCTTTGTATGTACATTAATTTTAGGTTAGATCTTCTTAGACATGGTGAAGATTGCCTTTTTATTATGATGATGATTGATTGATTAATTTGAGAGAGAGAGAAGCATTCATTTGTTGTTCCACTTAGTCAGAGGCGGATTAAAGTCGGTTGAGGCCCCAGGTGCAGAAGAAAATATTGGGCCCCTTAAACTTGGTGTCATTAGAAAAAAGTGTAAAAGTTGGGGTTTTGCGGGGCCCTTCAGAAGTCGGGGCCCAGGGCATGCGCCCGGTGTGCCCTCCATTAAATCCGCCTCTGCACTTAGTTGTGCATTCACTGGTTGCTTTCCACGTGTGACCGGATCGGAAATCAAACCCACAACCTGAACCGACTAAGGCTAAGCTAACCAGCCAGGGTTGAATATTGTGTTGTTTAGATTCTAGGTCTTGTGAAGTTCCTGAAATTATTAATTTATTTGTTTTACCAGACAATCAACTTGTCTAGTTTTGTCTCAGCTTCTGTGAACAGTATTTCTGATGTCAGTTCCATTTTCAAAGACATTGCTGTCCTGTGTTGAGTCTGCTCGTGCATGCACAGCTCGGGAGTGAACCCGAGACGCGCGGCAGTTTTTGTACAGGATTAGGGGATTCCTGCCCTGGCCGGATGGCTCGGTTGGCTAGAGCTTCAGCCCGAAGCTTAGTGGTTGTCGGTTTGATCCGTGGTCAGGGCCCATATAGGAACAGCTTTTTAAATAAAGAAGAAGAATCAGGGGTTTCCTTTCTGCAGCTTTCTCCTTTGTGGAATTCCCCTCCACATTCTTCAGCCTTCAGAGGCCTATATTCCTGGTCTTCTGGACAGAATGATACCATTTCTCTGGAATATTTAGCTGCTTACACTGCTGCCAAGTAGTTCTAAACTAGGGCTGCCATTGGGGTAAGGCCAGGAGAGAAAAAAAGAAGAAGAAATCCCCCAGAGATTCCGCTCCCCCCCCCCAGACACACAGACACTCTTCAGACTATAGTTGGGGGTCGTAGTTCTGGGTAAAGTGATCCTTAGACTATTTAAAGACTATTCCCCAGAATATGTAGTCTCTCAGCTCTTTGGGTCTCTCAAGTTTTTAAAAATCTGAATTAGGACTTATTGGAACTATTTGGACACCTGTAACAGTTTGAGAACTCTGACTGTGTGGTGTGGTGTGTGTGTGTGTGTGTGTGTGTGTGTGTCCAGTGGGTGAGGTCTCTGAGAACCTTTGGTTTTTGTGTCCTGTGATATGAAGTCCCTAGGTTGTTTAGGGTCTATTTCCAAGTGTGAAGTGTCTGTCTTTTTCAGGGTTCAGTCTCAGGGTGTGATGTTTTTGACTTATTAAGGAACTGTTTTTAGTGATGGAAATCTCAGAGCCATTTATAAGCCAGTAGTACAAGGAATGAGATCTCGTAGGTGTTTGTAGTTCGTGTACTTGGATGTGCAGTTTCTGAGCTGTTTTGGTGTCCAGATCTTGGGATGGAAATTCTCAGAACTCATTGGCATCTGTCTTGCATGGTGTTTTTGAACCATTTGGGATATGTTTTTAGGCATGCTGTCTCTGATCTTTCTGGAAAATCTTGATTTCAGAGCTGATGTCTCTGATTAATTAGGGGTTATGTGATTAATCAGGGGGTGAGTTACCTGCACTGCTTATCAGTCTGTTTCACAGGGTTCTAGGTCTCTGTACTATTTGGGGTCTGTGTGTTAAGATGTACGGTCTCTGGGATATATGTGGATCTGTGCCCTACAGCGTAAGGTTTCTGAGCTCTTTGGGGACCTCTTCCTGGGTGTGAAGTCTCTGAACTGGGAAGGTTTGCATCCAGAAGGCAAAGTCCCCGAGAAGTTTTGTGGTTTTATCCCCATAAATGACATCACTGAAGTGCCTGGGGTCAGTCCCAAGGCTGGACTCTCTGACATCTGGAGATTGCGCACACCTGGCTGGGGGCCTCAGAACTCTTACTGGCTCTGTTCCTCATTGGGTGTGGTATCTAAGATACTTTGGGGATGTGTATCCAGAAGAAAATCTCTGAAATGTTTTGCATTTTTTTCCTCAAGAATCTGAGGTATTTTACCTGTGTGTAGGACTTTGTTTCAGGGTGTGAAGTCTCTGAGCAGCTCCAGGGTCTGTGTCCAGAATGTGAGTTCTCCAAGGTGTTTGAATCACTACCTCCATAGGTGCATTCCACAGTGCAATGTCTCTGACGTGATTCTTTTCTTTTCTTTTTCTTAAGACTTTACTCATAGAGAGGAGAGAGAGAGAGAAAGGGGTGGGGCAGGAAGCATCAACTCCCAGGCAGCCTGGACCAGGCAAGCCCAGGGTTTTGAACTGGTGACCTCAGCATTCCAGCGCTCCAGGTCGACACTTTACCCACTGCGCCACTACAGGTCAGGCTGAGGTGGTTCTTTGTGTTCTAACATAAGAGCTTTCAGAGGTTCTCTGGTTACATTGCTCACTGTACAATGATTCTGTATTATTTTTCAGTTTGAGTCCAGGGAGTTGAGATCTCTTAGCTGTTTGGGGATCGGAGCTATCTGAAGGGTATGAGATGTCCGAGTTCTTTCAGATTTCTGTCCCATGCCATGAAATCCCTGTGTCATTTGGAGCATTCCAGAGTGTGAGGTTTCTCATATTTTTGGCAGTTTCTGTATAAGAGTGTGATGCCTCTGACCTATTAGTGGTCTATTCCTAGGGTATGAGATCTCAGAATTTGATTGGGTTTTTGTCTCAAGATGGATGTTTCTTTGCTAATTGGTTTCTATGAAATTTGTGGGCTATTTGGGAGCCTGTTCAGAAATTGTTACCAGCCCTGGCTGTATAGCTTCATTGGTTAGAACATTGTTGTGAAGCACAGAAGTTGCTGGGTTCTATCCCTGGTCAGAGAACATGCAGGATCAATGTTCCTGTCTTTCTCTTGCTCTCTCTAAAATAAATAAAATCAACATTTTAAAAAACAAAAATAACACAGCCTGACCAGGTGGTGGCGCAGTGGATAGAGCATCAGATTGGGATGCAGAGGACTCAGGTTTGAAACCCCAAGGTCACTGCCTTGAGTGCAGGCTCATCCGTCTTTTGTTTTTGTTTTTGTTTTTTGGGGGGTTTTTTGGTTTTTTTTTTAATTTTTATTTTTCTGAAGCTGGAAACAGGGAGGCAGTCAGACAGACTCCTGCATGCACCCGACCAGGATCCACCCGGCATGCCCACCAGGGGGTGATGCTCTGCCCCTCCGGGGCGTTGCTCTGTTGCAACCAGAGCCACTCTAGCGCCTGAGGCAGAGGCCACAGAGCCATCCCCAGCGCCTGGGCCATCCTTGCTCCAATAGAGCCTTGGCTGCGGGAGGGGAAGAGAGACAGACAGGAAGGAGAGGGGAAGGGTGGAGAAGCAGATGGGCGCTTCTCCTGTGTGCCCTGGCCGGGAATCGAACCTGGGACTTCTGCACGCCAGGCCAATGCTCTACCACTGAGCCAACCAGCCAGGGCCTCAGGTTCATCCATCTTAAGCACAGGCTCACCAGCTTAAGCGCAGGGTCGCTGGCTTGAGCAAGGAGTCACTCGCTTTGCTGTAGCCCCCAGGTCAAGGCACATATGAGAAAGCAATCAATGAACAACTAAGATGTCACAACTATGAGTTGATGCTTCTCATCTCTCTCCCTTCCTGTCTGTCCTTCCTGTCTGTCCCTCTCTCTGACTCTCTCTCTGTCAAAAATAAAATGGTTACCAAGGTAGGAGGGTTCTAAATTGTTTTGTGGTCTGTGGCCAAAGTATGAAGTATCTAAATTTTTGGGTAATTGGTGAATGTGTCCAAGCTGCAACGACCATATATGAGTCTCAGCACATGAGGTCTCTGAGCTCTTGGGCATCTGTGTTCATGACATGAGTTCTCTGAGCTGTTGTGTGACCTGTGTCCAAGGGTGTGAGTTGTGAGGTGTTTTGAGGTCCCAGGATATGAGCTTTGTGAGATTTAAGGATCTATGTCCAGGGTATGACCTCTCTGCTTTTTCGGGTTGTGTCACATGACAGAAGTTCTGAGCCATTTGGGATATGTTTCCAGGTATGAAGGCTCTGTTCCTAGTGACAGTCACTGTCAAGGGTGCATTGTCTCTGATCTCTGTCCTATTTCCTAGGGAGTCTCTGAGCTATTTAACTGGCTGTATGTGTGTGTGCCTGTGTAAGATCATGTCTGTTTATGGATCTGGCTTCCAGAACATGCGATCTCTGAGCTGTTTGGGTTGTGTGTCCCTAGTGTCCTGTCCTCTGAGCTGTTTGGGTTGTGTGTCCCTAGTGTCCTGTCCTCTGAGCTGTTTGGGTTGTGTGTCCCTAGTGTCCTGTCCTCTGAGCTGTTTGGGTTGGCTGAATCTCCAGAGATGAGGTCACTGAGGTACTTGCTGTCTGAGGGTCTGAGGGTGAGAGTTGCCGAAGCTGTCCGGGACGCATGTCCAGGTCTGAAGGACTCTAAGGCAGGGGTCCCCAACCTTTTTTGGGCTCCGGACCAGTTTAATGTCAGAAATATTTTCACGGACCGGCCTTTAGGGTGGGACGGATAAATGGATCATGTGACCGAGACAAGCGTCAAGAGTGAGTCTTAGACAGATGTAACAGAGGGAATCTGGTCATTTTTAAAAAATAAAATATCGTTCAGACTTAAATATGAATAAAATGGAAATAATGTAAGTTATTTATTCTTTCTCTGCGGACCGGTACCAAATGGCCCACGGACCAGTACCGGTCCGCAGCCCGGGGTTGGGGACCACTGCTCTAAGGTATTAAGAGTCTGTGTGACAGGATGTGAGGTCTCTGTGTTTTCGAGTTGCTCTGTCTTCACGAGGTCTGTGAAGTCTGGAGGGAGGGGGCAGTGGAGGCAGTGGCTCCTGTGCAAAGCTCAAGGCCTTAGAATTGTTTTGTGCTCTGCCTGAGTGTGAGGTCATTGAGCTTTTCTGGGACACTGTCTCAGGTTGTGAGGTCTCTGCAGTGTTTCTGGGTCACTGCATCCAGCGTCTCAGGCTTTGGAATTATTTTATGTATTAAGATCTTTGTGGGCATGGAGTCTTGGTACCAAAGAATAAGATTACTGTGGTGTTTGTACTTCTTTTTGTCTCAGTGTAAGTTTTCTGAGCTGTTGGGGTGTCTTTTTAACTTTGTGACAATTTCTTTCCTTTCTTTATTTTTTACTTTTGTTTTTTGTTTTTGTTTTTTAGAGAGAGAGGTAGGGATAGAGAGACAGGAACATGGAGCTGCTTGTGTATGTGCCCTGACCAGGGAATCAAACTGGCAACCTCCGTGCTCCGGGCAGTCGCCCCAACCAACTGAACTATCTGGCCTGGGTTTTTTTATTGACTTTTAGAGAGACAGAGAGAGGAAGGGAGAGAAAAGGGAGGGAGGAGAGAAGCATTCATTTATTGCACTCAGTTTTGCACTCATTGGCTGCTTCCCGTGTGTGCCCTAACTGGAGATCCAACCTGCAACCTAGTCTTTTCTGGGAGATGCTCTTAACCGACTGAGCTAACCGGCCAGGGCTTTTGCCCAGATTTTTATAATGTGTATCTCAGGTGAGGTTTCTGGGCTGTTTTGGGGCCTGTGTCCACAGTGTGAAGTCTCCAAGCTCTTTGTGCTCTGAGTCCAATGGTGACATTTCCTGAGCTATCTGGGATATGTTTCCCCTAGTGAGATCTCATTCTGCCTGTCAGCCAATGCTCCAAGGTATAGCATGAATCATCTTGTTTCATTTACACCTTTCTTCCTAGGTGTTTGCTCCACCCATGCTTATACACACAGACTTGTGCATGTGCATTTCTTTAGAACAGATATTGGGAAGTAGAATTGCCAGGTCAAAGGAGTCATTTATTTAGTAAAAGCCCTTTTGAGCACCCACTGTGTGCAGGACAGTTTTAGGTGCTGTGGAAACTCTGGGAAACTGGTAATCTGCATACACTCAGGTGGTACTGATATTCTAGTGGGGAGGGCTGCCAATTTTTTATTTTGATAGATGCTGCCACACAAATTCATACTCCCACCAGTGGCATCAGGAAAATGGATGCCTGTACGTAGTCCAGGGATCTGCAGCAAGGGCGGGGCACCTTTGTCTAAGCCTCAACGACCATCAGGGTCGTTTGGGGCTGGGATGGTCCACTGGGAGACATTTGGAGGGGAGATGGGGAATGAAACGTGGGTGGGGAAGGAAGACATGAAAGAGTCTATTCAGTTATGTTTGGGTGAACGGAAAATTGAACGATTCCTGGGCACTGACATGAAACAGCCCTTCCTAGGCGGCACACATAATGAGAGCGTGAAGGGTGGGAATGAAGAGTTGATGAGACAATGCAGCTCCAGATATACCTTAGCATGACGCAGAGATGGAACAGTCCGCTTCGGGAGGTACCACAGGGGTAAGGGGATCATGTATTTTGGAAGAAACCACTTTATGTGTGGGGCTCATCCTGCTCGTGGATCGGCCCCCTCCCCAGACGGAGAAGAGAATAGCGCATCCCCAACTCGCACCACCCTTACTCAGAAACCTTCACTTATCTATTAGTGACCAATGCTGTGATCTTTATGTGTGGTCCCGCCCAGTTGGCTCTGCACTTTCGAATCAACAGTGGAGGTGGAATGGGGTGGAAGGCTGCAGGGCTGTGATTGGCTCCGGAGTGGGTAGGCGGGATTAACCGTTCCCCGATCTCTGATTGGCCACAGCGAAATTACTCAAACTCTTCCAGGGTAGCAAGGGTTACCGAGTCACTCACTGGTGGTGAGGCGGCTCCTCTAGCTACGTGTTGTCATTGGCTGCTAGCTCGAAGCAGGCGCTTTGGCTCCTGGGCTGGCGTTCAGGGTTGCAGGAGCAGGGTTTTGCCACAGGTTCGAATCCTATATTGGAACTTCAGTTTACACACCTGTAAAAGAAGCTGGTATTATTGGTTGGCACAGACTGTGTTGGTCATCTTATCTATTCTCTTCTATCGGTTCCTCCTCTTTATAAGGCAATTCTTATTGCACCCCATTATACTGTATTAACTTCTGGAACTTCTGACCATACACAACAGCACCGCAAAAAATTCTCCAGAGTTACTGACAACTGTATTTCAGGCAGCCTGTAGGTCTGAGTCCCACAGAGAAGGTTCAAAATGGTCTCGTGATCCTCCTCCAAGCCATACCCACCTTCCCCTGAAGAGGGTGACTTGGAGGCATCCTGTCTCCTCTGGACCAGGCCTGAGCAGGGATGTACGGAGGGGTGTGTGGAGCAGTAGCATGAAGGGTGGGCTATAAATGACTAAAGAAAGATGCATGCTTTCATGCTTTCAGATGAAAGGCTGGGTGGCAATGAAAAGGAGAATTTGGGGGAGGGCAAGACTAAATTCAAAGGAGTAAACTTTTTAATGACAGGATTTTATTTTATTTTTAATGATGGGATTATAAGCATCAGGCAGGGAAGGTGTTTGGCCTAGTGCAGGTTAGTGGGAGGAAAGTGGTTCTCAAGTCACTCAACTCCTCAGGTAGTTATTACGTGCTGGATGCAATTTGGAAGACTGTGTACAGGATGTGAAGTGTTAGACTTGTTCTGGAATCTCAGTTTAGGGTGTGACAGACTGTGAAGTCTCTCAGCTGTTTTAGGGGTCTGTGTCACAGAGGTTTAGGTCTTCCAGATGTTTGTGGTTCTGTATCCCAGGGTGTGAAGTCTCTAAGCTATTTGGGGGTTCTTGTCCCTGGATGTACAGGGATTTTTCCTTCTTAGAGTTGAATTTCATTTTTGTTTTGTTGGCATTTCTCTGCTTACTAAAGGGATTTAATATTGTTTTCTGAGCTTGTTGGCAAGATGTGTTTTAAGTTTTATAAATTCCCTTTTATGTCCTTTGATCTATTTTTCTGGTTTTAATTTTTATTTATTGATTTTAATTAAAGAGGCAGGGAGAGAGATACAGATAGTGACATCAATGAATTCCTGTATGTGCCCTGACCAGGGATAGAACCAGCAACCTCTGTGCTTCGGGACAACACTCTTAACCAACCGAGCTATCTGGCCACAGCTCTTTTTTTTACTTTTTTAGTACAATGATGCCTCGGTTTTCCTCGATAATCCATCTGAAAACAATTGGTGAAATCCGAAACTGATGAAAACCGGGGCAATTATTTCCATATGAATCAATGTAAATCCAATTAATTTAAGACACTCCAAAATATATACCAAAAACACATTTTATAGAGAATAAGTATAGTGTTTAATACTAAAAACAATAAATTAATATAAAATGAGTATAAAAGACTAATGTAAAGAATAAATGGAAACTTTCTTTGGTCCCATGATAGAGCTAAAAGGAAAGGGTTAACTTATTAGCAAGAGAAACACTTAACAGGGACCATGAGATTTGAGTATATGTGATTTTATCTTATGTGCATTACGTACATTTTGAATCTGAAAAGCACAAAATAAACACACTACACCGAATACTGTATACGCAGTAATCACATGTAATTGTAGTATTAAGCACTCGCAATCAATAAAAAAAAGCACGAAAACACTGGAAAGCAATGGAATTGTTTGGCTAGATCAGGGATCGGGAACCTATGGCTCACGAGCCAGATGTGGCTCTTTTGATGGCTGTATCTGGCTCACAGACAAATCTTTAATAAAAAAAATAATGTTAAAAATATAAAACATTCTCATATATTACAATCCATTCATTTCCTACCGCTCATGTACATGGTTGTCACAGCTGTCCTCTGGGACAACACCAAATTTTTATTGGGAAATAATGCAAAGCACACAGGTGGTTGTATGGCTCTCACGGAATTACATTTTAAAATATGTAGTGTTCATGCCTCTCCCAGCCAAAAAGATTCCCAACCCCTGGGCTAGATGCATGGGGTGATGCTCACACAACAAGAAACAACGCCACACTGAGCAGGAGAATGTGGGTTGCCCTTTGTTTTCGCTAAGGTGACCAACATTTTTACAATGAAAAGGAAGACAAAAATAAATTGAAGAAAACAATATTGTAAATAAAAGAAACATTTATTCATTAAACAATAATGTGCTATGATAAATGCATAATAAGAACATTTGTAATGTTTTATATTGTAATTTTGCTTACATGCCTATTAATTTTTAATAATAATTGTAAGAAAGAAGTACTTATTTAGATAAGACTATTTTCCATTGAATGAATATTTTTTGTCAATGTATAATCTTGTAACAATATATTGGGAATATCTGAACAAGAAATATCCTTCATATTGAATTTTATGGCAAGTGCTGCAGCTAGAGTATCAAGATTCAATTTCAATTTCTCACTTGTCCAAAAATCATTAGCAATTGAGAAAACTCTTTCAACTGCTGCATTAGTTCCAGGGCAGCAAAATGTAAATTGAACAAGAATATATAAATTTTCGCATTGAATATGTTCATTTTTTAAATGGCTGAATATTTCTACTCACCTTTTATCAATTTCAACGTGTTCATTTTCCCATTGTATTAATTTTTCAGAATTTAAATATATATTCAGTCTTCTAATTTATTCAAAGAGACAATTGTCTATTTTGATTTTGATGTCTGGCACTTCTTTAGATAAAAACTCAAGACAAGATTCAATATCTGTCCACTATACTTGCGATGAAGTAAAAAAACACCATTGAAAACTGTTATTTCCCCCCCCAAAAACAAAAAAAAACCCACAAGAAAACTGTTATTTCCTGTGATGTTTGTTTCAGACCATTCTTTAATATATTGAAAACATGTCTGGGAAAAATTCTGCACTTTTTTTTTTTTTTTTTTTTTTTTTTTTGTAATTTTCTGAAGTTGGAAACGGGGAGGCAGACAGACTCCCGCATGTGTCTGACCGGGATCCACCCGGCACGCCCACCAGGGGGTGATGCTCTGCCCATCTGGGGCATCGCTCTGTTGCAACCAGAGCCATTCTAGTGCCTGAGGCAGAGGCCACAGAGCCATCCTCAGCGCCTGGGCCAACTTTGCTCCAATGGAGCCTCGGCTGCAGGAGGGGAAGAGAGAAACAGAGAGAAAGGAGAGGGAAAGGGTCGAGAAGCAGATGGGCGCTTCTCCTGTGTGCCCTGGCCGGGAATCGAACCCGGGACTTCTGCACGCCAGGCCGACGCTCTACCACTGAACCAACCGGCCAGGGCTCTGCACTTCTTTGATAGACTTTCCTGTTATGCCTGGATTTGATTCCTCTAAGTCTGACAATTTTCTTTTTATAATTAAAGGAAGAAATTTTTCTTCAAAATGAGATTTATATTGAAGGATAAAGTCATTCAAAATAAGACTAACTTCTGTAGCTGAAATATGTTCACCTTCAATCTTTTGAATCGTTTTGTGAAAAATAGATGCCTGATTATGTACAGAATACATTAATATCTCAGATATTTTATTATTGAAAAACGATTCCAGGATTTTAGGACATCTGTCTAAACTTTAAAAATATGAACAGAGAGTCCCAAATAATTGTAGAACATGCTCTATAGCAGGTGTTAGAGCAAGCCATCTAACTTTTGAATATCCTTGAATGTTCTAAAAGTTTTTTGTATTCAACATTTGCTTCTTCACAAAATTGTTTTAAAGTAACAACACGAATGGTAAAACAACTAAAATGCAAATAAATTGTAGTTATTATTACTTCTACATCAATTGGCATGGCAGATGACGCTATATGGATTGCATTTGACAAAATATGTGCATTACAACCTATTCCTAGTATTTTCTTTTGGAGTAACTCTTGTAACTTTACATACACATTATTCACATTCAGCCCTGTGCATCTTCACCCACCAAAATTTGTATTTGTATTATCAGCCATTAGTGCAACAACTTTGGATTTCAAATTGTTTTCGTTTATTACTTTGTATAGATAGTTTGACAAAATTTCAGAAGTTTCACCCTCAATGGATTCTAAATTTAAAATTTTTACTTGAATGCCCTTAGTAACATTAAAATATCTTACTATTATTGGATACAATTTAATTTCATTATGATTTGATGCATCATATAAAATCGTTACAAATGCTGCAGTTTCCAAGTCCTCTGTAAGTATTTTGTCACAGTAATTTTTAAATACTGATTTCAAAGTAGCCTCACATTTTGTCCTGGCACATAAAAATTTTGCATTGTGAAACTTTTTCAATAATTTAGTTGTACAATCCATACTATGAAATTTTTGTGAATTATGGTATGAACTGCAAATGTTCCCTCCATTGCAGCCAACTGTTTTTCATCTTCAGAATAATTTGAAGTTTTAAAACACTTGTTACTTTACAACTGGAAGCTGATGCACCTAATGATTGCTTATGTGTGTTGGTGGTCAAGTGTTTTGTTATCGCTGCTCTGCCCCCCAAATGCAATACAAAATTCTCTGCTGCAAATATTGAAGAAAACAATGGTACCTTTCTTTGATATGAGAAATGGAAATTCCTTTTTCAATTTATCGTTGAAACGGCATTTTCTCTTTTTTGATTTTTCCATCCCTTAAATGAAATTAAATATTAAAAATAAAATATAGAGCTACACAAACGATGCAAGCACATTAGGAACTGAAAAGGTTATATTATGGTAGGCGAATTTTCCAGAAGCTAAATTAACAAAAATAAATATCAAACAAAACCACTAATTTGGAGTGATATTCGGGTGTATTTATCATTTTCTAATTAAAAAACATCTGTTTTAGGCCTGACCTGTGGTTGCGCAGTGGATAAAGCATCGACCTGGAAATGCTGAGGTAGCCGGTTCAAAATCCTGGGCTTGCCTGGTCAAGGCACATATGGGAGTTGATGCTTCCTGCTCCCCCCTTCTCTCTCTCTGTCTCTCCTCTCTCTCTCTCCCTCTGTCCCTCCCTCTCTTCTCTAAAATGAATAAATAAAAAAAAATTTAAAAATCTGTTTTATGCAATTATTTAATCAAAATGCATTATTCATAGATATGGTTTGAGGTTAGATTTCCACATTAAAACTCAAATTTCAGGAAAATACTTGTAAATAAAATTATATGTATTTGGAAATTATTAAATAGATAATGAATTAATAAAACGTGAATTGTACTTACCCGTCTAGGATTGAATATTCACTGAGAAAGGAATAATCGTGAGTCTACAATGTCGTATGTGCGTGTTGTGTTTCAGTAAGAAGTACACAGAGCCATTTGCATGCTCCGTATACCGCGCGCTCTCTCAAGGTCTCCCGTGTGGAGCTCTTGCATCTCATAATTGCCTCTCACCGCACTGTACTGATCCTATTGGTCGTCCTGTCAAATACAAATACGTCACCAATGGATCAACTCCGCATCAGTCGAATACGGACATTTACAGATTAGTCTTCCAATATCAAAAAGCAGGACATGTAGGAGGACACTTTTCGAGGAAGGATGGAACTTACAAAAGGACTGTCCTCCCTAAAGGAGGACAATTGGTTACCTTATTTTCACAAAATTAGCAGCGAGGTCACGTGGGTACACCGACGAAATTCGAGGCAACCGATGAAAACTGAGAAATTTTTCATGGAAAAAATAAAAACCAAAACTGATAACTGAAGTAAATTAAAACCGAGGTATTACTTACTGTATATGTGTTGCCAAAGTGAGCACACTTTTTTCCTTTCTCTGTGTGTGTGTGTGTGTGTGTGTGTGTGTGTGTGTGACAGAGACAGAGAGAGGGACAAAGTATGAAATGTCTGAACTCTGTGGACCCAGAGCTCTTGTGGGTTCTGTGTCCCATGTTGTGATGTCTCTTAGCATTCCGTGTGTGTTGGTCTCTATCAGAGATTCTCAGGTTACTAAGTGGGTTCTGTGCTTAGGGGACAGGGTTTCTTAGCCTCAGCACCACTGACATTTTGGGCCGCAAAATTCCTTGTTATAGAGGGCATTATAGCTTGTTGTATTAGTTTTCCAGGGTTACCTACCACAAACTAGTTAGCTCAAACAACAGAAACTTGTTTCCTCACAGTTATGGATCTAGAAGTCTGAGACCAAGGTGTCAGCAGGGCTGGTTCCTCCTCAGGGCTGAGGAGAAACTTCCAGGACTCCCTCCTCGCTCTGGGGGTTTGCTGGCAGTCAGATGTTTCTTGGCTGCTGCTGCATCAGCCCAATCTCTGCCTTTATCTTCACTTGGCCTTCTCCCTGTGCATGTGTATCCAATTTCCCCCTTTTTATAATAAATACACCAGTCATGTTGGATTAGGGGCCCACCCTACTTCAGAATGGCCTCATCTTATATCTGCAATGACCCTATTTCCAAATAAGGTCACATCCTGAGGGGTTATGACTTCAACATATGATGAATTTTGGGGGGATGCAGTCTAACCTATAACAGATGTTTAGCACGAGAAAGAAAGGAAAGGAGGAAAAGAGAGAGGGAGGGAGCACCCCTCAAGATCCGGAAGCTGCCTTGGCACTCAGAGCTAGGCCACTGTACTCTCCTGTCAGACAAAAACAACCTCACAGAACGCTAAACCCTGGACAGGTTTACTTTGAGACTATGATAAAATGAGACTAAGCAAAGCTACTTTATAAAGTCGTCTAAGCACAGACAAAAACAAGGTCACCGTACCACCCACAAGATAGCAAACATCCTGGCCCTGGCCGGTTGGCTCAGTGGTAGAACATTGGCCTGGCGAGCAGAAGTCCCGGGTTCGATTCCTGGCCAGGGCACACAGGAGAAGCGCCCATCTGCTTCTCCACCCCTCCCCTCTCCTTCCTCTCTGTCTCTCTCTTTCCCTCCCGCAGCCAAGGCTCCATTGGAGCAAAGATGGCCCGGGTGCTGGGGATGGCTCCTTGGCCTCTGCCCCAGGCGCTAGAGTGGCTCTGGTCGCGGCAGAGCGATGCCCCGGAGGGGCAGAGCGTCGCCCCCTGGTGGGCATGCCGGGTGGATCCTGGTCGGGTGCATGCAGGAGTCTGTCTGACTGTCTCTCCCTGTTTCCAGCTTCAGGAAGAATACAAAAAAAAAAGATAGCAAACATCCCCTTCTCTTGGTTAAAATGAGTGACTGCTGCTTCTTTACCAATTACAGCTTTATGTTCACTCTAGTCTGCCCTCCCTATAATTAAGATGTATCGAGACACCCAACTGTAAAATTGCCCTTACTTTATGACATCAGCCAATCTAGGTTAGTCCCTGATTTTTTGCACCCTCCCCAAACCACCCAACTGAAGCTCAGATCCTACTGTTGCTTCTCTCGAAGGCCCTCTTGTGAAGATACCCCATGGTTCCCCACGGTCTGTGCTCTCCCTCACTGCAATGAATAGTAACCCCTGCTGGCTCAACTACAGGTATGTTCTTGGGGAGTCTTTGGCTAAAGGGCAATGACATGCAGCATCCCTGATCTCTACCCACTAGATGCCAGGAGCACCTGCCCCCTCCCAGCCGTGACAACCAAAACTATCCCTAGATAAAGTCAGATGTTCTCTGGGGGCTAGGGTATGAAGTGTTTGAGTAGTTTGGGGGACTTTCTCTGAGGTTTGTATCCTCTGAGAGGTGTTTAGCTGTCTCAAGATGTGAAGTCTTGCCTGACCAGGTGGTGGCACAGTGGATAGAGTGCCGGACTGGGACACAGAGGGCCCAGGTTCGAAACCCTGAGGTCGCTGGCTTGAGTGAGGGCTCACCAGCTTAAACGCAGAGTCACTGATTTGAGCATGTGATCATAGACCCCGTGCTCGTTGGTTTGAGCCCAAAGCTCACCAGTTTGGACCCAAGATCGCTGGCTTAAGCAAGGGGTCACTCTGTCTGCTGTAGCCCCCTGATCAAGGCAACTAAGGTGCCGCAATGAAGAACTGATGCTTCTCATCTCTCTCCCTTCTGTCTGTCTGTCCCTATCTGTCCTTATCTCTGTCTGTCCCTCTCTCTGTCTGTCTCTCTCTCTTTGTCTCTGTCAGATACACACACAAAAATGATGTGAAGTCTCTGTTCTGTGTCAGGATCTCTGCACCAATGTTTGAACGCTCTGAGCTCTTTAGGGTGCTGTATCAAGAATGAGTGACCTCATTGTGTACCCAAAGCCAGCCATTAGGTGTCTGTGGCACCCCACCCCACCCCAGCCATATGCCAGTTCAGAAAGGCAGTAAAATGTGGGAGTCACGTGATTGGTTGTGAACTCCATCCCAGGGATCATAGCAACCCTGGCTTCCTTGTCTTGACTGTGAAGTATTGGTAGCAATTTTCTATAGAACCTCTGTCATGCCCTTTGCTCTGGAAATCAGAGTCTCCCTTGACAGCGTTCATGGAGATTGTTTTGTAGGAAGGTAGTTGTGTCTCTTAACACCAGCCCTGGAGTGGAAACTGTCTCTCAGGATGGACATTGCTTAGATGAACGTTGAAGTCCATCTCTCAAAAGACCTCATTCACACCAATTACACATCCCTAGTGCACGTGGTCTTTTGAAGCCTGGTGGACCCTATTTCAGAACCTGGAACCCCCAAGTCCTAGTGTGATGTTAGGAGAGTCTAGCTCATTGGATCATTTTTCTAAGCCTTAACTTGACCTTTTCAGGGTTTACAAGAATGCTCTGAGTCACTAGGACAGTGTACAACCTGCACAACCATACTCCTCTCACTTCAGCCCCTTCCCCATTATCACACATTCCTTCTGAAAGCAGAATTCGGGGCTGCGGGAGAGGATGTGATCCAGGTAAACTCCATCTCTGGTCAGGAGTCAGTCTGGGTCTGACACTGTCTCTGCTGGAACGTAAGAGTAATGTGGATATATCATTTAATATAAATGTGTGTTGGGTTCAGGGAAGAGTAAACACTCTCAGAATTGTGTCCCTGTCTCTAGTAAACCCACAATTTTACTTCAGCTGTTCTCTCAAGAGCATACATAGCAGGCTGTGCACCATAAAGCAAGGATGCACAATGAGAAAACACAGTATTCCTCTTGTGAAAACTGTAAATCTGGTTAGAAGAGAGACAAGTCGGTATATTAATGCAAGAGGCAGGGTCTGAACAGTAGAGAAATGCTTGGAGAAAGGGGAAGAGACTCAGATGAGTCAAAGAAGCCTTAAGAGAAATTAAATAGTTTGAACTAAATGCAAATGCAAATAAATCTTACCAAATCTGTGAGATGCAGCAAAGTGGTGCTTACTTAGAGGAAAAGTTAGAAGGAATTTGGCTTCCTCCTTTCTTTTTCTTGGATCATTCCCTCTACTAGAAGCCAGCCACCATACTGTGAGGACACTCAAGCAGCCCCATGGAGGCATCCATGTACCACAGAACTGAAGCATCCCAGCCAAAGACCAGCGCTAACCTGTGAGTGAGCCAACTTGGAAGTGAAGCTTCCAGCCCCAATCAAGCCTTCAGATGACCGCAGCCTGAAAAACCTAAAGCCAGAACCATGCAGCTAAGCTGCTTCTGAATTCCTCATTCCCAACAACTGTGTGAGGTAATGAATGTTTAGTGTTGTTTTAAGCTGCTAAATTTTAGGTTAATTTCTGGCGATCCCCAGTCTCTGAGAGTATCTGTCCAGGGTTTGTGATTTCTGAGCTTCTGGGGACCTGTATCCATATTAGGGTATTTTGGGCACTCTATGTTTCACATTTTCAGATCTCCAGGTTTTTAGATCTTTGAATTGCTTGGGTTTCTGTGTCCCAAAATGTGCCCTGGCCGGGATCCACCCGACAACCCCCATCTGGGGCCAATACTCGAATAAACCAAGCTATCTTTAGTGCCTAAGGCTGACACTCAGACCAACCAAACTATCCTCAGTACCTGGGGCCACACTCAAATCAGTCAAGTCACTGGCTGCAGGAGGGGAAGAGGGAGAGCAGGGGGAGAGGATGAGGGAAGGAGCAGATGATTGCTTCTCCTGTGTGCCCTGACCAGGAATCAAACCCAGGACGTCCAAACATCAAGCCAACACTCTATCCACTGAGAAAACCAGCCAAGGCCCTTTTTCTTTAAAAAAAAAAAAAAAGATTTTACTTATTGATTTTAAAGAGATGAGAGAGAAAATGGGGGAGAGAGCAGGAAGCATCAATTCATAGTAGTTGCTTCTTATATGTGCCTTGACCAGGCAAGCCTGGGGTTTCGAAATGGCGACCTCAGGTCAATGCTTTATTTTTTTTATTATTATTTTTTTTGTATTTTTCTGAAGCTGGAAACGGAGAGAGACAGTCAGACAGACTCCTGCATGCGCCCGACCGGGATCTACCCGGCACGCCCACCAGGGGCGACACTCTGCCCACCAGGGGGTGATGCTCTGCCCCTCCGGGGCCTCGCTCTGTTGCGACCAGAGCCACTCTAGCGCCTGGGGCAGAGGCCAAGGAGCCATCCCCAGCGCCCGGGCCATCTTTGCTCCAATGGAGCCTCGGCTGCGGGAGGGGAATAGAGAGGCAGAGAGGAAGGAGAGGGGGAGGGGTGGAGAAGCAGATGGGCGCTTCTCCTGTGTGCCCTGGCCGGGAATCGAACCCAGGACTTCTGCACGCCAGGCCGACGCTCTACCACTGAGCCAACCGGCCAGGGCCAGGTCAATGCTTTATCTACTGCACTACTACAGGCCAGGTTGTTTGGGATCCTTAATCTCAGGGTCTTTTATCTCCAACAGACTTTGTCCTTGGGGACCAGTTTTGAAATCTTGGAGCTGATGGTCTATGTTCTTGGTGAGAGCATTGAGGTGTTTGGGGGCTGTGTCTTGGGTTTCACAGCCATGAACTCTTGGGAGTACCCTGTACAGGTTTTGCTTGTGTTTTGATTATGTCACATAGGTATATGATTTTTAAGTCCCAGGAAGAGACATCACGAAGGTGACCAAAGTCTGCATCCAGGGTGTTAGGTGTCAGAACAGTTTGGGCCACTGAGGCCCTGGATGTGAAGTCTCTGTGGTGTTTGAGAGTCTATGTCCAGATATTTTTTGTTTTTGTTTTTAAGTAGAGGAAGGGAGATAGAGAGATAGACTCCCACATGTGCCCTGACCAGGAGCTACCCAGCAACCCCATCAGGGGCCAATGCTTTAGTACCAAGCTATTTTTAGTGTCAGAGGCTGATGCTCGGACCTACCAAGCTATCCTCAGTGCCCCAGGTCATGCTCAAACAAATTGAGCCACTGATTGCAGGAGGGGAAGAGGGAGAGAAGGGGGAGAGGGAGCAGGAAGAAGCAGGTGGTCACTTCTCCTGTGTGCCCTGATCGAGAATCAAACCAGGGACATCCATATGCCAAACTGATGCTCTATTCACTGAGCCACTGGCCGGGGCCCAGATATTGTTTTAATGATTTTGAGAATGGGTGAATCTGTGTCCCAGGTTATCAGTTCTCTGAACTGTTTATGGGTATATATCTCGGTGAAAGTTTCCTGATCTTTTTGTGGGTATATGTCCCAAATGTGTGGGGTCCCTGACATGCTTGTGGCTGTATGTTGCAGTATATGAGGTCTCTGTTCATGGGTATATGTACCAGGTGTGAGGTACCTGAGCTCTTTCGAGTGTGTGTCTGAGATTATGAGGTCTCTGATATGCTTGGGTGTTTGTTTCCCAGGATTAGAGATTTCTGATTTGGCTGTGGGTGTATATTCCAGGATGGAAGTTCTCAGATCTATTTTGATGTGTGTGTCCAGGGTAAAAGGATTCTGCTCTGTTTGTGGGTATATGTCCCAGGGTGAGAGGTCTCTGATCTGTTGTCATCATCTGTCCCAAGTTGAGGGGTCTCTCTTCCTGGGTATATGTCAAGGGTATGAGCTCTGATACTTTTGTGTTGGTATGTCTTAGGGAATGATCTCAGATCTGTATTTTTTGGGGGGAAGGGTTTGCATAATGTGAGTTCTCAAGTTTGTTTGTGAAAATATGCCCTAGAACAGGGGTCCCCAAACTTTCTTCACAGGGGGCCAGTTCACTGTCCCTCAGACCGTTGGAGGGCCAGACTATAAAAAAAAAACTATGAACAAATCCCTATGCACACTGCACATATCTTATTTTAAAGTAAAAAAACAAAATGGGAACAAATACAATATTTAAAATGAAGAACAAGTAAATTTAAATCAACAAACTGACCAGTATTTCAATGGGAACTATGCTCCTCTCACTGACCACCAATGAAAGAGGTGCCCCTTCCGGAAGTGCGGCGGGGGCTGGATAAATGGCCTCAGGGGGCCGCATGCGGCCTGCGGGCCGTAGTTTGGGGACCCCTGCCCTAGAATATAGGTCTCTGATATATTTGGATGTGTATGTCCCATGACATGAAGTCTCTGAGCTCTTTGTTGGTGTATATCTCAAGGTGTGAGGTCTCTGATCTGTTGGGTGGTTTATTTCCCAGGATGTGGAGGTCTTTGGTCCGTTTATTGCTGTATACTAGTATGTGAGTTTCTCTTCATTGCTGTATATCAAGGTCTGTTTGTGGATATATTTCCCAGGTTATGAGGTCTCTGATCTGTTTCTGGGTGTGCTTCCCAAAGTAAAAGTCCCTAGTATGTCTCTGTATGTAAGGTGTCTGATCTTTTCATTAGCTGCAGCAAGAATTTGAGGTCTCTCATCTCTTTGTGATTATAATTCCCAGGTGCACATCTGCATTGTTTATGTGTGTCCTAAAATTCTCGGGTTGTTTCTGGAAGGGTTCCCCAGGATGTGAGGTCTCTGGCCTCTTTGCGTGTGTGTATCCCAGTTGTGAGGCCTCTGGTGCATTCGTGGATATAGTCACCAGAATTGGAGGTCCCTGCTAAAGTGTATGTGCGTATGTCCCCGAGTGTGAGGTCACTGATCTGTTTGTGCATATAGGTCCAGGATTTGAAATCTGTGAATGCTTGTCACTATAATTACCAATGTTTGAGGTGTCTTTCATGAGTGTATGCCAAGAATGTAAGTTTTCCAATATGTGTGTGGTTGTATGAAACTGGTTGAGACAGGCATCCCCAAACTACAGCCCGCGGACCGCATGCGGCCCCTGAGGCCATTTATCCAGCCCCCACCGCACTTCCGGAAGGGGCACCTCTTTCATTGGTGGTCAGTGAGAGGAGCACTGTATGTGGCGGCCCTCCAATGGTCTGAGGGACAGTGAACTGGCCCCCTGTGTAAAAAGTTTGGGGACCCCTGGGTTGAGAGATCTCATTTGTGGGTGTATATCTCAGTGTGTGAGATCTACAAGGTCTTTTTTGGTTTGTGTCTCATGGTGTGAAGTCTCTACTCTGTTTGGGCCTTTAGTTAGTAGGATATGATGTTTATGACTTTTTTGTTGTATTTCCCAGAATGTGAGGTCTCTGACATGGGTTGAAAAATCTGGGTGTGAGGTCTCTGATCACTTCATGGATTGAATTCCTAGAGTTTGACATTGCCAGTTGGCTGCAAGTGCTATGTCCCATGATGTGATATATCAAGGGCATATATGTTCTGACGTGAGGTGTCTCGTCTATTCCTCGGTGTATTTCCAAACATGTGAGGTCTCTCACTTGTGGGAGGGTATGCATCCCATGATATAAGGCCTCTTATTTGCAGGTATATTCATAAAATATGAGATCCCTTCTCTCAATTGAGCAGTACATCCTGATTTGAGAGGACCCTGCTTTGTTTGGGTGTGTTTCCCGTGTGAGGTCTGTGAGTTGCTGGTGGTGTATGCTGCAGGATTTGGGTGCTCTAGTATGTGTGCATGGCTTAGACTGTGAGGTTGTATATCACACCATGGGAGATTCTGATGTTTGTGTGTGTTTGTCAGGGAGTAAGGTCTAATCTAGTTGTGTATATATGCCCCAGAGTGTAAGGGACCCTAGCTCTTTGCCAGTGTTTGTACTAGATCAAGTGAGTTGTTTGTGGGTTTTTGTCCTAGGACGTGAGGCCTCTGATGTGTTTGGGTGTTTGACCAGAGGGTGAGATTTCTAACCTGATTTGGGTATGTGTCCCAGGACCCAGGATGTAAGGTCTCTGGTCTCATTGTGAGTCTAATTCCCATGATTTAAGGTCTCTGATCACTTGTGGGTTTATGTCCCAGAATGTTGTTTCTATACTTTTTATGGGTGTATTTCCCAGGTTGTGAGTACTGTCATCTACCAGGAGAGTTATTTTTCAAGATTTGAGGTTTCTGATCTGTTTGTGGATATGTTTCAGGTCTTTTTGTGGGTTGTGTAGTCTTTAATCTGTTTGTGGGTGCCTATCCCAGGATTTCAGCTCCCTAATGTTTGATGATGTATGGTATGGGGGCTCTGGACTATCTGTGGTGTTTGAAGTCTCTGATCTGTGGGCTACATGTCTAAGTTGTGAAGCCTGTTATCTCTTTGTTGGTATATGTCTCAGGATCTGACTCCCTGCTCTGTTAGTAGGTAGCGTCTGATGGTGTGAAATGTGTGGTGTGTTCACTGCTTAGTGAACCAGAGTGGGAAGTCTCTGACCTGTGTGCGGGTGTTCTCCCAGGATCTAAGTTCTCTCATCTATTTGCTCTCAGCATGCCCCAGGAAATGTTCGGTCTCTGACTTTTGGTGGATGTACATCCTAGGATGTGCGAGTTCTCGGAGCTGTTGGGGTGTGCATGTCCCTGGTTTTCAGATATCTGAGGTTTGGTAGGAATATTTCCACGCCTATGAGACTCCTGGTTTCTTTGTTGTGTGTGTATGTGTGTGCCTATATATCTATATCTATGTCTATATCCATATCCATATATTTATATATACTTATCTGATCTGAAGCTGTGTCTGTCCAGGCTGTGAAGTTATTGAGCTGTTAGTGGGTCATTTCCCTGGTTTGAAACCTCTGACCTATTTGGTAGTATATCCCAAAAAACAAGTTTCTGATCTTTTTTTTATTATTATTCATTTTTAGAGAGGAGAGAGAGAGAGAGAAGGGGGGAGGAGCTGGAAGCATCAACTCCCATATGTGCCTTGACCAGGCAAGCCCAGGGTTTCGAACCCGCGACCTCAGCATTTCCAGGTCGACACTTTATCCACTGCGCCACCACAGGTCAGGCCAGTTTCTGATCTTTTAATGAGTGTTTGTTGCAAGATCTCAGGCCTCTGATCAAAGTTTCTGGCTCTTTTTCCTAGCATATGAGGTCTCTGACTCGATTGTAGATGTATGTTCCCGGATTTAAGATCTCTGATTTGTTTGTAGGTATCTCAGGTTGTAAGGTCTCTGGTCTGTTTGTGGATGTATGTTTCAAGATGTCAGGTCTCTGTATTTATTCTGGGTGTATTTCCTGCATGTAAGGTCTCTAAACTATTTGTAGTTTCACGTTGCGAGGTTTGAGGGCTGTGATCTCTTTATTATTATTATTATTATTATTATTATTATTGATTTGAGAGAGAGAGAGAGAGAGAGAGAGAGAGAGAGAGAAAGGGGGACAGGAGCAGAAGCATCAACTCGTAGTAGGCGCTTCTCGTATGTGCCTTGAATGGGCAAGCCCGGGATTTCGAACCGGCCACCTCAGCATTCCGGGTCAATGCCTTATTCACTGCGCTAGCACAGCTGTGATCTCTTTTGGGTTGTATTTCTCACATGAGGTCTCTGATCTGTATGTGAGTGTCTGATCTCTTTGTATGCGTTTATCAAGGGTATAAGGTCTATTCAGTCTGTTGTTGTATGTCCAAGTTTGTGAGGTATGACGTGTTTGTGGGTTTATGTCTAAGAACATTTCGCTCTGCAATTTGTGTGTTTATTTCCCAGATGGTGAGTTCTCTTATGTATTTGTGAGTTTAATGCCAAGTGATTAAGGACTCTGCTGTATATGTCCCAAAATGTGTCTCTCTGTTCTTTTTGGATTTATGTTAGTGGGAAGTATTCATCTGTTTGAATGTATATGACTCAGAATGTAAGGTCTGTGAGCTGTTTGTGCTTGTATTTCTTTGGTGGCTGAATAATAGCTCCCTAAAAGTATCTACTTCTTAATCCCTGGAACCTATGATTATGTTAATTTACATGGAAAAAGGGACTTTGTAGATATGATTAAGTAAAATATCCTGAGCTAAGGAAATTCTCCTAGATTATCTAGGGGGCCCAGTGTCATCACAAGTGTCCTTATATGAGGGAAGCATGAAGGCAGGAGTCAGAAAACATGATGTAGTCACAGAAGCAGAGTCAGAAAAGGTGATGTGATGGCAAAGGCAGAGACTGAAGAGAGACAGAGGCAGAGATAGATGGATACAGAGTGAGAGATTTGAAGATGAAACACTGCTAACTTTGAAGATGGAGGAAGGGGCCATGAGCTCAGGAGCGAAGGTGTCCTACAGGAACTGGATTCTCCCCTAGGAACTCCAGAAGGACAGAAGCTTTGCTGACGTCTTGACTCTTACCCTTCTAATACTCCTTGTCTTCCGACCTGCAGAAATGTAAGATGATACATTTGTTTGTTTTATGACAATAAGATTGGGGTGATTTGTTACTGTAGCAAGTCCAGAGCCCTGAGGAGATAATAAGGCCTGCATCTTCAAGAAATGGAATAAATGTGGTCTTCTTTTCTAGAAAGAAAAAAGCAGCCTGACCTGTGGTGGCGCAGTGGATAAAGCGTCGACCTGGAACGCTGAGGTCGCCGGTTCGAAACCCTGGGCTTGCCCAGTCAAGGCACATATGGGAGTTCATGCTTCCTGCTCCTCCCCACCTTCTCTCCCCCTTCTCTAAAATGAATAAATAAAATCTTTAAAAAAAAAAGAAAGAAAGAAAGAAAGAAAGAAAGAAAGAAAGAAAGAAAGAAAGAAAGAAAGAAAGAAAGAAAGAAAGAAAGAAAGAAAGAAAGAGGCCCTGGCCGGTTGGCTCAGCGGTAGAGCGTCGGCCTGGTGTGCGGAAGTCCCGGGTTCGATTCCCGGCCAGGGCACACAGGAGAGGCGCCCATCTGCTTCTCCACCCCTCCCCCTCTCCTTCCTCTCTGTCTCTCTCTTCCCCTCCCGCAGCTGAGGCTCCATTGGAGTGAAAGATGGCCCTGGGCGCTGGGGATGGCTCCTTGGCCTCTGCCCCAGGCGCTAGAGTGGCTCTGGTCACGACAGAGCAGCCCAGGGATGGGCAGAGCATCGCCCCCTGGTGGGCATGCCGGATGGATCCCGGTCGGGCGCATGCAGGAGTCTGTCTGACTGCCTCCCCGTTTCCAGCTTCGGGGGGGGGGGGGGGAGAAAGAAAGAAAGCTAAAGAAAAGAAGAAACTAGTACAGTGTCCCAGGTTGTGATGTCTCTAGTTGAGAGTGCACATTCCAGGATGTGAACTCCATATTGGTTTGTGAGTGTGTGTCTGATCGTAGGAGGCCTAGATCTGTGTGTAGGTGTGTGAACAAGGGTGTGAGATCTCTGGTGTTTTTGATGGTATGCGTACCAGAACCTGAGGGCCCAGCTGTTTGAGGGTGTGTGTGCTAGGACAGGAGGTCTCCAATCTGATTTTGTATGCAGGTCTCAGGATTGAGTTATATGAACTGCTGAGGTATGTGGGTTCAGGGTATAAGGATACTGAGCTCTTTATGGGTATATTTCCCTTTGCTTGAAACCTCTGATCCATTTCTGGGATTATATCCCAGGATGTGAGACTTCCTGTCCTGTTTGTTTGTGTCTGTCTCGTGGTGTTCATGAGACATGTTTGCTGGTGTGTCTCCCTCTGGTGAGTTTGCTGGTGAAGGAAGCCAGGTGTGAAGCAGGGTGTATGTCGCATGGTAGGAATTCCTTCTTCTGCTTGATGGTACTTGTCTGATCATGTGAAGAGTCTGATCTTTTCACTGGTGAATGAACAAGGGTGTGAAGTCTCTGACTTGTTTGAAGGTGTTTTCCTGGGAGGTGAGTGCTCTAATGTGTTTCTCAATGCATGTCCTAGGGTGTGAGGTCTTTGACTGAATATCCCAGAGTGTGAGGTCTGAGCTGTCTGTGGCTATATGTTCCAGGTTGTCTGATATCTTTTGTGGATATTTGCAAGCATTTTTTATTTGTTTGCTAGGATATATGCCATGAAGTAAAAGTCTCATGTCTGTCTATCTATCTATCTATCTATCTATCTATCTATCATCTATATCTATCTATCTATCTAACTATCTATTGTTGTTGGGTTTTTTTTACAGAGACAGAGAGAGAGAGAGAGATAGGGACAGACAGACAGGAATGGAGAGAGATGAGAAGCATCAATCATCACTTTGTTGTGACACTTTGGTTGTTCATTGACTGCTTTCTCATATGTGCCTTGACAGTGGGCCTTCAGCAGACCGAGTAACCCCTTGCTTGAGCCGGAGACCTTGGGTCCAAGCTGGTGAGCTTTGCTCAAACCAGATGAGCCCATGCTCGAGCTGGCGACCTCGGGGTCTTGAACCTGTGTCCTCCGCATCCCAGTCCAACGCTCTATCCACTGCGCCACCGCCTGGTCAGGCTGGCTATCTATCTATCTATCTATCTATCTATCTATCTATCTATCTATCTATCTATGTGGGTTTTTCAAGGGTGTAAGGTCTATTCTGTCTATCTAGGATATATGCTGAGGTGGCTGGTTTGAAACCCCAGGCCTGCCCATTCAAGGCACATACGAGAAGCGCCTACTACAAGTTGATGCTTCTGCTCCTGTCCCCCTTTCTCTCTCTCTCAAATCAATAATAATAATAATCTAGGATATATGCCATGAAGTAAAAGTCTCATATCTGTCTATATCTATCTATCTACCTATCTATCATCAATCAAAAAATCTATCTATATGGGATGTGAGATTTCTGAGTTCATTCTGGTTGTATGTTTCAGGATGTGAGGCGTCTGATCTGTTTGTGGGTAGATGTCCCACATTGACAGCTCTCTGATATGTTTCTGGGTGTATTTCCGTGCATGTTGTTTCGTGGAGGATCTCTGTTCCTGGGTGTGTATCACAGGATCTGATCTCCTTGAGTCTGTGTACCCCAAGATTTCAGGTGTCTGTATTTATCTGCCGCACTCACCAGCATGTGAGGGCTGTAACCTCTTCGTTGGTTCACGGTCCAGGATTGGAGATGTCTGCTGTGGTGTGGGTTGTATTTCTCAGATCAGGTCTTTGATCTGTTTGTGTGTATGTCACATATGTGAGTGTGTCATCTCCTTGGGTGTGTTTGTAAAGAATATGAGGTCTGTTTATGTGGTTATATGCAGTGGTGGGATTCAGCCCACTCACACCAACCAGTTCAGCAGAACTGATACTAATTTTTGGTTGAGTTGGGCAAACCAGTTGTTAAAATGGCACTTGTAATCAGGGTTCCCTCTAAGGTGGGCGCCTAGGCAGCTGCTCAATGTGGAAATCACTAATTTACATTCTGTACTCTTTTATAACATTCATCTGTGCAATAGCATATTCTAAGCACCTGTAGTAATGTTTATTCCGTCCACAAGTGAAAAAAATTGCAAGTGAGGAGGCCAATCAAGAAGCAATATGGAAATATCTTAAATAACAATTTTATTGTTTTTTGTCAGGTATTATTCAATATTTTTCATTAATATTCTAAAACTTTCTGCCTGACCAGGTGGTGGTGCAGTGGATACAGCGTCAGACTGGGATGTGGAAGACCCAGGTTCAAGACACCGAGGTTGCCAGCCTGAGCGTGGGCTCATCTGGTTTGAGGAAAAGCTCACCAGCTTGGACCCAAGGTTGCTGGCTCGAGCAAGGGGTTACTTGGTCTGCTGAAGGCCCACGGTCAAGGCACAGATGAGAAAGCAATCAATGAACAACTGAGGTGTCACAACAAAAAACTAATAATTGATGCTTCTCATCTCTCTCCGTTCCTGTCTGTCCCTATCTATCACTCTCTCTGTCACTGTAAAAAGAAGAAAAAATATGCCTGACCTGTGGTGGCGCAGTGGATAAAGCGTCGACCTGGAAATGCTGAGGTCGCTGGTTCGAAACCCTGGGCTTGCCTGGTCAAGGCATATATGGGAGTTGATGCTTCCAGCTCCTCCCCACGTTCTCTCTCACCTCTCTCTCTCCCTCTCTCTCTTTCTCTCTCCTCTCTAAAATGAATAAATAAAATTTAAAAAAAAAGAAAAAAATATATATATATATATTCTAAAACTTTCTTATAATCTAGTTTTGTTTACCTCTTTTATTGTGTTCTTATTTAAGTATTAAATGCATGAAATAATAAACTACCTTTTGGTATATCGGTTTTTTTAGACTTAAAATGGTCATTAGGGCAGAGAACCAATGTTAAATTATTTGAATCCCACCACTGTTATACGTCCCAGTTTCTGAGATCCCTGATCTGTTTGTGTGTGTATGTCAGAGAATGTGGGCTTTTTTCTGCTCTCTGTATGAGGATGTCTCAGAGGCAGAGAACTAGTCTGTTTGGCGGTCCTAGAATGTGAGTCCCTGGTCTCTTAGTGGGTGTATGTCCCAGAGAGTGAGTTCTCTTATGTCTTTGTGGGTTTTATTCCCAGAATGTGAGGACTCTGTGAGGACTCTAAGTATTCTTTAGTGAATGTCCCAGAATGTGTGGCTCTTGTCTTTTCTACATACATCCCAGGGTGAAAGGTCTCCGATCTCTTTGGAAGTATATGACTTCAGATGTGAAGTCTTTGAACACTTCATAGGTGTGTGTCCCAGAGTGTGATGTTTATTTTTTTAATTTTTAAAGATTGATTTTATGGAGAGAGGAAGTGGGAGAGAGACATACATGGATTTGTTGTTCCACTTACTTATGCATTCATTGGTTGGCTCTTGTATGTGCCCTGACTGGGGATCAAGCCCTCAGCCTTGGTGCGGGATGATGTTCTAACCCAAATCTCAGTCAGGGCTATGCCATGTTTTTTTGTGTGTGTGCATGTATGTTCTGTTTGTTTAAATAATGGATCACCAAATATGTCCTCATTCCATTCTTGAAACTTGTTAATATGTTGTTTTACCTGAAAAGGGGGACTTTGCAGATACATAGTAGGTAAGCATCCTGAGACGGGTGGTTATTCCGTATTATCTAGGAGGGCCCACTGTAACCACAAGGGTCATTATAGTAGGAAGGCAGAAACTTCAATATCAGAAGACTCAGTGACTATGTATGCCAAGACAGGAAGGGACATGTTAATGATGGAAGTAGCCACAAAATGTGATGTGATGGCAGAAGCAGAGGTCAGAGAGAGAGATTTGAAGCTAAAATGCTGCATCCTCTGATCTCTTTGCGGACTACACCGTAAGATATCATGTCTGCCGTACGGTGTATTTTTGGGGTGTATTTTTCAGCACGTGGAGTGTCTGACTTGATTGTGGATGTATGTTCCAGGATTTGAAGTCTCCGCTCTGTTTGTTTTGTATGGTTCGGGATGTGAGGTCTCCGAGGTGTTTGTCCAGGTGTGTTGCTGCACGAAGGCCTCTGACCTGTGTGTGGGTGCATGTCCAGGCTGCAAGGCCAGTAATCTTTTTGTCAGTGTACACCTCAGGCTGTGAGCCCTTTGATCTGCTTATGGGTGTATTCCCCTGTATGTGAGGGCTGATGTTTCCATGTGTGATTCCTAGGTTTCTGAGGTGTCTGATCTGTCCAAGGATATGAAGTTTCTGTGGGGTTTGTGGGTGTATTTTCCAGCACATGTGATTTCTGCACTGTTTGTGGGGGTGTGTTCCAGAATGTGTCTCTCTCCACTCAGTGTGTGTATTTTGTCAGTGGGGGCCTCTCAGCTGTTTATGGTTGTCTTCCCAGGATTTTATCTGATATGTTTCTGCCGGGTGTCTCAGGATCTGTTATCTATACTCTTTGTTGGTGCAGTCCCTAGATATGAGGCCTCTGGTTTGTTTGTAGTCACATGTTCCAGAATGCAATATTTGCAAATGGTTTGAGGGTGTGTTCTGCAGGATTTTATGTCTGTGATCTGTTGGAGGGTGTGTGTCCTAGGGTAGGATGTGAGGTATCTGATCTGTTTCTGTACATTTTCCCCAGCATGTGAGATCTGTAAACAGCTTGTCACTGTATGTCTCAGCATGTGACATCTCTGACCTCTTTGTGTGTACTGTCAAGCTTTCAAGGTCTCTGGTTTGTTCCTTGCTGTTTGTCCCAGGATGAGAAATCCGTAGCTGTCTGTTGGTTGGTATGTGTCCCAGGGTATGTGGTTTGTGATGCTTGTGGGTGTATATCCCAGGGTTCGAGGTATCAAATCTCTTCGTGAATGTATTTCCTAGGATTTTAAAGTGTATTTCCTAGAATGTGCATCTCTCTGGTCGATTTTTATGTACATCAAAGGGTGGGCAGTATCTGATCCCTCTGATCTCTATGCAGGTGTTTGTCTCAAGGTGTGGGCTCTCTGATGTTTTGCAGGTGTGTCTTTTAAAGATTTCATTTTTCTTTCTTTCTTTGTTTCTTTCTTTCTTTTTATTTTATTTCTTTTTTTTACTAAGTGAGAGGTGAGGAGGCAGACACATTCCCGCATGCTCCCCACCCGGATCCACCCTGCAAACCCCTTACCAGGCGATGATTCCTTACCAGGCAATGCTCTGCGGCTCCTCTGCTGCTCTGTTGCTTGGCAACCATCTATTTTAGTGCCTGAGGCAAGGCATCCTCAGCGCCCAGGGCCAACTTTGCTTGAACCCTTCAGCCCTGGCTGCTGGAGGGGAAGAAAGAGAGAGACAGAGAGGAGGGGGAGGGGTGGAGAAGCAGATGGGCACTTCTCCTGTGTGCCCTGGCCGGGATTGAACCCTGGACTTCCCCACACTAGCCAATGCTCCACCACTGAGCAATCCAGCCAGGGCATAAGCCAACTGGACAGGGTCTGGCGTGTGGAAGTCCCTGGTTAGATCCCTAGTCAGGGCACACAGGAGAGGCGACTGTCTGCTTCTCCATGCCCCTCCCCCTCCCCCTTCTTTCTCTTTCTTTCTCTTTCTCTCTCTATCCTCCCCTCCCACAGCCATGGCTCAATTGGTTAGAGCGCATTGGCCAAGGAGCTGAGGATGGCTCATGGAGCTTCCACCTCAGCCAATAAAAATGGCTTGGTTGCAAGCATGGCCCCAGATGGGCAGAGCATCGGCCTCAGGTAGGGGTTGCCAGGTGGATCCTGGTCAGGGCACATGTGGGAGTCTGTCTCTCTGTCTCTCCCACCCTAACTTGGAAAATAAGAAAAAAATTCAAATGGGGGCAGGGGCACAAAGAAAACTAGATAGAAGATGACAGAGGACAATTTGACTTTGGGTGATGGGTATGCAACATAATTGAACAACAAGATAACCTGGACTTGTTATCTTTGAATATTTTGTTCATTTTTTAGAGAGGAGAGGGGGGGAGGAGCTGGAAGCATCAATTCCCATATTTGCTTTGACCAGGCAAGCCCAGGGTTTTGAACCGGCGACCTCAGCATTTCCAGGTCGATGCTTTATCCACTGGGCCACCACAGGTCGGGCATCTTTGAATATATGTATCCTGATTTATTGATGTTGCCCCATTAAAAAAATAAAATTATTAAAAAAAATTCAAATGGAAAAATCTCCTTAAACAATAAAAAGCTAGAGGGGGACGGAGGACGATCTCTCTTTTGGTGATGGGTATGCAGCAGAACTGAATGACAAGATAACCTGGAAATGTTTCCTTTGAATATATGTACCCTGATTTATTGATGTCACCTCATTAAAATAAAAATTTTTTATAAAAAAAAAACAATAAAAAGCAATCTATCAAGAAAAAAAAAGATTTACTGATTTTAAAAAGAGGAGAGAGGAGGAGGAGCGTAGTGCCTCTCATCTGTGCCTTTGAACCTGGTGATCTCAGCATTCCAGGTGGGCACTTGATCCACTGCGCCACCACGTGTCTCTGTTGTGATTGTGGGTGTATGTGCTAAGACCTCAGTTTTTGTTTTTTTTTATAAGAATGAGTCTTTAATGTAGTTTTGTGTGTCGTTCCAACTTGCAAGCTCTACTGTCTAATGAGTTATCTGTCCAAGGATGTGAAGTCTCTGATCTATTTGAGGGTCCATATCCCAGGGTGTCAGACTTGTTTGTGGGTGTACATCAGGACGTGAGATGTCTGATCTCTTGTGGTTATACAACCACAGGTTATACAATCTCAGGTTGTGATGGTCTGTTCTTTTTTTAATTATTAGTATTGTTTTATTTTTTTGTTTGTTTTGAGAGAGAGAGAGAGAAACAGGAATTTGTTGTTCCACTTATTTATGCATTCATTGGTTAAAATTCTCATATGTGCCCTGACTGGGCAGGGATCAAACTCACAACCTTGACATATTAGGATAATATGCTATAAACCAACTGAGCTAGCCACCCAGGGCATGACAGTCTGTTCTTGTATGTTTGTCAGCACACTGCGGTCTCTGACCTGTCTGTGGCTTTGTGTACCAGGTTGCCAAGTTTTGACCTATTTTTCTTTGTCCCAGCATGAGGTCTCTGAGGTGTTTGGGGTTTGTCCCTCCCGGCATGTGAGGTGTCTGATATTTTTATGTGCATATGTCACAGGGATTGAGGTCTATAATCTGTTTTGGGGGTATACGTCCCTGGATGCTATTTCTCTGAAGTATTTGGGGGTGTATACCTCAGTTTATGTGGTTGATATTTTTGTGCATGTCACAGGATGTGAGGTCTGTTCTTTTGGGCTGTGTATTTCCCAGAATTTGAATTCTCTGAGCCTTTTTGTGTATATGTCTCAGGGTGTGAGGTCCCTGATCAGTTTGGGTGTATATATCCCACAATGTGAGGTCTCTCAATTATTTGATGTTCCGCATCCAGCATATTCTCTGAATTATATTTTGGGAATCTATACCCTAAGTCTCAGAAGAATTTTTGAATACTGGATTCAAGAATTGTGAGCTCTTTCTGGTCTACATTCCAAGGGTGAGTTCACTGAGCTGTTTGGGTGATTGTCCTAGAATACATGGTCCCTGAGCCCTTTTGGTTTGAGACTTCCTTGACCTGTTTGGGATGTATTTTCAGGTATGAAGTCTCTTTCTCTTGGGAGGTCTCAGTCTCAGGGTGTGATATATCTGACTCATTAGAGGTTTATTCCTGGGTCACGGTCTCTGAGCTTTCAATTGGTGTGTGCACATGCACACACATCCCAGTTAGTTTTCTGAGCTGTTTGGAAGTCTCTATTTGGTGTGTAAAACCTCAATGCTGTGGTGGTCTCTGTGAAGAATATGGTGTCTCTGAACAATTTAGAAGTCTCTCCTTTCAGGTATGAGGACCTGCAACCCTCAGATGAGGACTCTAATGTGTTTGAGTATATCTATCTGCTCAGAGTGTCACAGGTCTTTTGGGGGGTGTGGTGTCACAGTGTTGAGCCCATATCCTAGGGAGTAAGTTCTCTATGATGTTGTGGCTTTTGTCCTTGGGTGTGATTTTTCAGAGCAGTTTCAGAATCTGTTTCCCGAGTTTGATGTCTATCTACTGTTGTCAGACCTCTGAGGTTTGTCCCAGAGCATGAGATCTGATCCCAGTATACTGTCTGGTGGTGAGGTTCCTACGTGTTGGGGTGTGTTTCCAAGGGCACGGTAGTTCCTGGAGAGAGTCTCAGTTCCAAGGTGTGAGGTGCAACCTATTGAGTCTATTTCTAGCATTTGAGATTTCTGAGTGGTTTGGGGTTCTGTGGCCAGTTGATGTCTCTTGGATGTTGGGGGGTCTCTAACCAGGTGGTTATGTCTCTGAGCTGTGTGAGGATCTGAGTCCTAGCATGTAAGTTTTGTTAACTCAGAGCATTTTGGCATTGTGTCTAGTGTGGGGTCTCTGGGAAACCTGTGGGTCTGCTTTCCAGATTGTGAGGTTAATGAACTCTGAGGATTTCTGTCCATAACAGGAAGTACTTGAACCATGTGGGCATACGTAGCCAGATGTGCTGTCTCTGAGCTGTTTTTGTGTGTCTCTTGAGTTCTCTGAATTGTCTGAGAGCCTGTATCCACGATGGGAACTCTGTAGGCTGTTGCGCATCTTTGACCTAGTTATCAGGTCTTTTTGTGGAAGACTTTGCATAGAATGTGAGGTTTCCAGGCTGTTTGTGATCTGTGTCCATGAGTGTCAGGTTCTGAAATCTTTCGAGATACGAGTATAAAAGGCGAGTTCCATGAATGGTTCTAAGGTCTGAGTCCAGGGTGTGATACTTCTGAATCACTTGGAGGTCTGTGCTTAGAGTGTGAAGAGATTCTGAGCTGTTTTGAGGACTTGATCCCAGGATGGGAGGTATATAAGCTGTTTGGGGCCTGTGTCCAGGTTGTGTGATCTGAGATACTTAAGGGTCTGTATCACATGCTGGGAAGCCTGTAAACTATGTAGAGGAGTGGTATACAGGTTTTCAGGTGTTTGAGCTCTTCTGTGAACCGAGTGAGGCCTCTGAGCTCTCTGGAGATGTTTCAAGTGTATATATAGGCTCTGAACTATTTTTTGGAAGTCTGTGTCCAGTACATGACATCTCTGAAAAGGAATCTGTGTCAACAGCGTGAGGTCTCTGAGCTGGTTAAGGGCCTGTGTTCGAGTGTGGCATTGGGAAGATTTAGGGCAGTGGTCAGCAAACTCATTAGTAAACAGAGCCAAATATCAACAGTAGAACAATTAAATTTTTTTTTTAAGAATTTTTTTTATTTATTTATTGATTTTTTAGAGAGAGAGGAGTGAGAAAGAGAGACAGAGAGAGAGAGAAGGGGAAGGAACAGGAAGCATCAACTCCCATATGTGCCTTGACCAGGCAAGCCCAAGGTTTCGAACCGGCGACCTCAGTGTTCCAGGTCGACGCTTTATCCCACTGCGCCACCACAGGTCAGGCAATTAAATTTCTTTTGAGAGCCAAATTTTTAAAACTATATAGGTAGGTACATTCCTTATTGAGGTAGCACCCGCACGTGGTATTTTGTGGAAGAGCCACACTCAAGGGGCCAAAGAGCCACATGTGGCTTGCGAGCAGCGGTTTGCCGAGCACTAACTCAGGGTACTGTGTCCAGGGTGAGGTCTCTGAGCTGTCTGGTGGCCCGAGAAGAGGGGATGAGGTCTCTGAACAGTTTGCCCATTCTTCTCTCAGTTTGTAAGTTCTCTGAAGAATTGGTGGGTTTATATCTCTGATTCTGAAGTCTCTGAACACTGTGGGAGTCTACAGTCAGAATTCCAGATGTGTGGGTTACAAAGCACATGCTCGGAAGCATTTGGTAGTCTTTCCTCTGGTGTCCTACTCTGAACGGTTTCGGAGTCTGCATCAGAAAGTGTGAGGGCTGAGCTGCACATAGCTCTGCTTCCCAGGGTCAGAATACTCTGAACAGGGTGTTTCTGGGAGGTGAGATCTCTAAGCTCTTTGGAGTCTGTGTCTAAGACTTGAGGTTCCTGGAATGCTGAGGTCACCGGTTCGAAACCCTGGGCTTGCCTGATCAAGGCACATATGGGAGTTGATGCTTCCTGCTCCTCCCCCTGTTCTCTATCTCTCTAATAAAAATGAATAAATAAAATCTAAAAAAATAAATAATTAAAAAAAAAAAGACTTGAGGTTCTGAGTTGTTTGTGGCACCATGTTCTAAGGAGTGAGGTCTCTGGGATGTTTTTTTGTTTTTTTTTAATTATTTTATTTTATTTATTCATTTTAGAGAGGAGAGAGAGGGAGAGGGAGAGAGAGAGAGAGAGAGAGAGAGAGAGAGAGAGGAGAGAGAGACAGGGGGAGGAGCTAGAAGCATCAACTCCCATATGTGCCTTGACCGGGCGAGCCCAGGGTTTCGAACCGGCGACCTCAGCATTTCCAGGTCGATGCTTTATCCACTGCGCCACCACAGGTCAGGCTCTGGGATGTTTTAGTGCTCTATTTTTCAGGATGCCTCTGAGCAATTTGGGGGTGTGTCCAAGGTGTAAGGCAGGGGTCAGGAACCTTTTTGCCCAAGACAGCCATGAATGCCACATATTTTAAAATGTAGTTCCATGAGAGCCTTACCACGACCCGTGTATGTTATGCATTATCCATTAAAAATTTGGTGTTGTCCCTGAGGACAGCTGAGATTGGCTCCAGCCACCCGCAACCATGAACATGAGCGGTAGGAAATGGATTGTAATACATGAGAATGGTTTCAGACGCAGTCATCAAGAGCCACATCTGGCTCAAGAGCCATAGGTTCCCGACCCCTGGTTCAGGTTTCAGAATCATTTAGGGATCTGTGTTCCACGTGTGAGGTTTCAGGTGTTCGGGGTCTGACAGCTCAGCTGTTGGGGGACCTGTCCCAGGTGTGAGGGCTCTGCGCAGTCTCGGGAGTCAGTGATCAGGGCATGAAGGCTCTGAATAACTTAGGAGTATCCCAGGTTGCGAGGTCTTTGTGCATTTCTATCCCAGTCAATTCTGTGATGTTTGGGGCCCAGATCCCAATGTAGGAGGCAGCATTTAGGTCTTGCAGATCTTTCCGAGTCTGGGTCCCCTAGTCTCAGTGTAGCCTGTGTCCAGGTATGAGATCCCTGAGCTGTATGGAGATGTGAATCCCATATGTGAGGTCTCTGAGGTCTGGGCATCAATACCCAGGTGATACGGTCTGTGAGCTGTTTCAAGGCCTGTGTCCTAGGTGCTGTGTGTAGAGGTCACTGTTTATGATTGTCACCTGTGTGTCAAGTCTTTGAAATCTTTGGGGATCTGTGTCACAGGATGTGAGGTCTCTGAGCAAAAGCAAAAGGCACAGGCTCACATTCAGGATGAGGGATGATGAAAATAAGTATATTTGAAACATCATCTCCTTTTTCTCCACTTTCTACCCTGCTGCATATTCTGCAAATATTTGCAGAAAATGTAAATACAGTAAAAGCACAGACTTTTCTCTGAGTGGAGTAGGCAGGCTTTAGGTTGAAAGCCTCCAAGAGCCAGGAGGGTCCAGCTAGAATTGTATATTTCTATATTTCCACTGTATTTATTTATCAGGTTATCTTTGTTTATGGAAAGTGATAATGGTTTCTCCATTTTAGACAGCAATGGACTTAGTTTGCTTTTTCAGTGCATTTTAAAATTTAAGTATAAAGCAAGGTATTAGGTAGATGATGGTACAGGTGGTACCATATGGGGGGTATTCTAGTCAAATGGCTGAGGTTTGAGGAGTATGTTCCTGGGTGCCCCAGTTCCTAGCCTCTCACCTACATGAGGTCTCAATCCCCACACCTTGATTTGTTCAGACAACAATATCTTTTATTGATGCCTACCCCAGACGGGTAAGGCTGAGGAATATACAAGGGAGGATCAAATTCAGTCCATGCCTGAAAGTCAGTCTAAGGGAAGGGAGCACAGACACACAGACAGCCACACAGATCTGGTAGCAGGGCACACAGTCTCACAGAGGGGCACTCTGGGCACAGGTAGTCAGGGAAGGCTTCCTGGAGAAGACCTCACAGGGGAAGCAAGAGGTGAGGCAGCCATCAGCGCCGCCTTATGTACATCTGTGTGCAGGTAACTTTTGAGACTACACTTGGCCTCCTGCCACATAGGCCCTTTTCCTAAGATCCACCTCCACAGTTTTCAAGGCTTCCCTGAGACAATCTACGTGGACCAGGTGCTCAGCCCAGTGCCTGGCACCTCATCACCACCCCATCAATGCACACTTTTGTCCTACGTGCTATCTACAGCCTACCTAGGTCTTGCTTGATTCCAGCTCTGTGCAGTCCCAGCAGTCATCACACGCCGACAGGGCTCCCTGGCGCCTTCTGTGCACCTCAAGGGCAGAGCTCAATCCCAGTCCACCTTAAGGGTTTGGAGAGTCTGGACTGCCTTCCTCTCATTGGCCAGTGGGCCATGGGCATCCACTCTCCTTCCAGTGGCATGTGGGCGTCTACTTCTTGGATGCACAGCCTACATGTGAGCATAAGCAGAAACCAGTCCCCAGCCCTGCAGATACCCTTTCCTTTACCAAGTGGGCTGGGAAGTCTGAGCTCATGTCAGCCTGCCCTGGGGTAGTTTCCACACTCGTGGAGCATGTAAGGAAGATGACCTGCATCAGACCCCTCAAGCTCCAGAAAGAATCAAGTACATAAACATCTTTCTATTCTGGGCCTGGGATCACCCCTTGGACCTCCTAGATAGGCTATGAATCACAACTGAAGAAACTCCTGGTGTTAATGATTTACTTCTCAAGGTGGGAAGGGGGTTGTTAAGTACAACCCATGGATGGAGCTGGGACGGGAAGAGAGAATTTCTGGAAGTCAGTCCTCACCACAACCCTAAGCACAGGGCGGGGGGGGGGGGAACGGGTGGAGGCAGGCAGGAGGCCCTGACAGTCATTCTTTGACAGAGGGCAAGTGGGTAGGGGGTGGGTGGGATGGGTGGCTTCAGGCCAGTCAGTCTGGCCTCAGACTTTGAAGGGCGAGATGAGGTATTTGCTGCAGGATTCAGTCCCACACTTGCATTCAATACGGACCCGCTTCTTGGGGGAGCCAGGGAGCACAGCCAGGCCAAAGTTGGAGTCCATGCGGGTGCTCTCCATGTCCACGGGGTCCACTGTGAAGCCACAGCCGGGCAGAGGGAAAAGGACTTGTTAGAAGACCCAGGTGAAGTGTCCCGCTGCCCCTTTACCATGAGACCCAGGGATCTTGGGGGCTGGGAGTAGGTCTGGGATTTGGGTCAGGAGGGGGTCATGGAGTTGGCAGTTTGGGGCTAGGGCCAGGGCATTAAACTGGAGGGTGTTCAAATGTTAGGAAGATGGCCAAGGGTTGAGGGTTATGGGGGAAACGAGGCTGTCAGGGAGAAGCAGGAGGGCTGTGTCAGGCAGAGGTCCAGGAATGAAGGGTCACCTGGGCATCAGAGGGATATCTGAACTCTCCTGCCAAAGATCCCCTCTTGAGTGTCTCAGAGGTGGCTAGTTTGTCAAGTAGGGGACTGCTTGGAGGCCATAGGGTGTCCAGAGGCTTGGAATGAGGAAAGCCAAAGAGGGTTAGGAGCGGGGAGGGTTGGGGGGCTGGGGATATTCAGACAAGATTGTGGAGTCAGAAGGATCTTAACTTTCAAGCCAAACATCCTCCTCCCTCAGGAGTTTTGGGAAAAGTTGGCCCAAGGGTTAGGAATGGGGGGACTCCCAAAGGGGGTCCAGAAACCCGGACGGGAGACTGGGAATCAGAAAGAGCATCTTAAAGCTCCTTGGGGAGGGGTCCTTGTGTCCCATGTCATTGCATGCCCCTGACCCCAGTCCCTTGACACCCCCACCTTGCATGTTGTAATCAAAAGTGAGCTCCTCGCCTGCCCAGATGGTTCTTGTGGCAAAGAAAGCAATGCGGGGCAGCCGTTCATCAAGGTTGTCTATGAAAACGTTGTACACCTGGAGGTTGGGGTCACACTGGGAGAAAAAGAACAGCAGGAGGGTGAGGAGGGGCCCAGCCTGCTCCTCCCGACCCCCACCCACATGTGGGGTACCCACACTGTGGTTGACAAAGTGGGAGATGTTGCCATAATAGGCAGCATCCACGGTGTACACATCCTCCACGTAGTCCAGGTCGAAGAGGTATGTGGCACCCTGGCGGTCGTAGATCTGTCCGCGTCGCTCCGCCTCCTCTGAGGTAATGATCTGGGGAGAAGGTCATAAGGGAGGGGAATATTGGCCAAGAAGGCTCAGGAAAGCCAATACAGTGCCTGGCCCCCCACCCATGTGGCTAGCAAGCATGGACACATGCTAGTCAGGGAGGCAGAGGGTCTGTTAGCCCTTCTCAGGGGCCTGGGCCTCAACTGCCCACCACCCATCCCTCCTCAGGCCTCTGGATAGTCCAGGGAGTCAGTGGTGGGTGGAGGACAGCCACAAGGTCCCAGGGCAAAACAGTAAGCAGACAGACAGAAAGACACAGATACACTCCCATGAGAGACCCATAGGAAGACACAGGAGACCCAGATCAAGGGCAAGAATGAAAAATACCCAGGGATCAACAGAGATGGAGAGGATAGCGGGGAGAACAAGAAAAGCTGATCCATGCAAGAGGTCCAGAGGCAGCGCAGGACCCAGCATGGGAGAGGAGAGCTGGCACAGAGCCATGCACACAGCAGTGAGAAAGACAGCATGAAAAGCCCTGGGCTGGTGGGGAGGGAGAGACTGAATCTGAGACTCAGACAAGAGCTAGAGGCAGGAAGTGAGAAACGGACAGAAGTGTAATATGAAAGTCCCAGGTCTGGAGGTAAGAGCAAGACCCCTGAGAGTCTCAGATGCAAGAAAGAGGCTGCCTGCCGCCAAACACACAGAAGGAAGATGAAAAGAGAGATGAGAGCTCAGGTAGGAACCTCTCCCTCAGCCCTGATGCTGTACAGTGCCAACAACTGGGATTTAAGACAGCAGGAGGAATCTCTTCCTCCCTGGCGGGGCGGGGGCGGGGCTCTACTGACTTGGTAAAAAAAAGTTGCTCCGCCATCCTAGCCGTGACCTGTCCTTGCCTCCCACATAAGATGGATTCCCCACTCCACCCCCGCCCAGCCCAATCCCTCTCCCTCTCCATCCCTCTCCATCCCTCCAGTTCCTGCTTCCCTCTGGGGCTAGCCACAGCCTTCTGGTAATCCCGTGTGGCCAACCATGCCAGTCTCTGGGTGAGGCTCCCCCAGTATCCAAGACTGCCCATGCCTCAGCCAAGGGTCCCTCCAAACCAGGCAGATCTCATTCTCTACTCTAGGTTCCTGCCCAGCCCTCAAAAACAAGTGCCAGTAGTGTACAGCACACAGCAGACTCACAAGAAATGCCCTTTGCCCTTTTATTCTTTCTAGCCCAGCAACCTGCCTAGTTTCTGCACAGCAGTTGGTCCCACAGGCAACTAGAACACTCTCTCCTACCCCCTACCTTCTTCCTCTCCTCTCCTTTTCCCGGAGACTTGCTGCCCATCACCAGCCCCCTTCTGACACTGGACCCACCTTGGCCTCCTTCCTTGCTCACCCTCATGCCAACTAGTGGCCATGCTGTTTCTATCTTCAACTCCCCCCTTCTAGCCTTGACCACCCTCCGTTTTCTCCGGTGAGGATGGCCACACTAGTGTCCTGTCTCCTCCCTGCCTCTTACACCATCACCTCCAGCCTCTGCTCCTTTGTCAAATGTTAACACCTTTAGAAGACCAAGATTTATCCCTCAGGTCACACTGCTCACTGCCCCATATGCCCACTTTCCCTTCAGGAAACCTGGTTCCCCTGTACCCCAAATTTTTGTTTATTCACTCATTCATAGTAGATTTTTGAGGCTTATCCTTCGCCTGGTCCTAGTGCGCACAAGTCAGTGACTGCTGGAGGAGACACAGGGACCAGGCCAGGTCCCCATTCTCAGGGGTTCCAGTTGGATGGGGGAAACACAGGAATCAGGCTTGCCCTCAGAGGTCAGTTTAGTGGGGAAGTCCAGGGACCAGGCCCACTCCTATCCTTCACGGGTCAGTCTTGTGACAGACGGAATCGATATCCACAGTGCAAGAGTACTTAGGGTTCAAGGGCAATGGAAAATAGAGGCACCATTTAAAGCAAGCTGCATATCATAAAAGGGCTTTGACACCAGGTTGAAGAGTGGGGACCTCTCCTGAGGGACAGAACAGGAGGCAAGAAGCACTTTGAGAAGACAGCAAGGCCAGTCCCCCCGCCTCGTGGAGGACAGGCATTCTTGCAGCATCAGCTCTAGATGTTCCTCCCCTGTGCAGCCTTCCTGGTTCTCCCTACCCTCTCCGAAGCCCTGGGATCCAAGAGCAGCTTCTGCTGGGCTCAGGTCCATACAGGGTGGTGTGAGCCAGCTTCTTCCTTTCAGCCCCTTCCCAACCAGAGGGATTGCTCCACAATCTCCCCAGCCTCATCTTCCTGCCTGCTCTGCCCCTACCTGCTCCCAAGTCTCATCAGGAATGAGTCACACTGCCTGCCCTCCAGGGCACAAACCGTTCCTGCTGTCTTTTCAGTCCCACTCTGTAAGGGCTGGGCCACCCTGAGAACGCAGGAACAAATCAGTCCAGATCTCTCTGCTCCCTAGCAACCTTCCAGAACGGCTGGGGAAGATAAATGAGCTATAAACTGGCAGGTTGGAAAGGGTGTTGACATAAACAGGAACCAAAAAGACTCCCAGTATGATTACTGATCTGCCCCCTCCCAGATATATGGGATTCTGAATGTTCTTTCCCTCTTGCCTACTTCCTCATCTGAAAAAACAAAACAAAACAAAAAAAACAACCCCATCAGATCTGGCAGGGCACCCATTTTAGACACTTGGGATTTTTTTAACCCACTGATGGCTAGCTTGATGACTCTGAGCACTCTACCACACAGCTCGTGGCCTCCATTTTCTCACCTGTAGCATGGGGATGACAGTGACAACAATCCCAGCCAGACAGGGGCTGTTGTAAGGATTCGAAAAGATGAGGGGTGTGAGAGCTGTTTGTTTTTGTTTTAGTTAGGAACCAAACCGTGTTAGGAGCGCTTGAGTCCTGTATCTTGTCAAAATCTAAGCGGTTCCCTTTATTTTACATGCCCTTTTTCAAGAAAGGAGAAACTGCTGCTCATTAAATGATACGCCATCATTTAATTGAGACCCACCATCACCTCAGAGGTGTTAAAATATGAAGAAAACTTACGTTTTAGAATGGATAGGACAGGCGATCCTTCTCTGTTGAAGGTGAGGGTGCTGACAGAGGTGGGAAGGTGCAGAGGGGTAAGGGCAGCCCGTGTGGAGGGACTGTCGTGGCAGAGGCAGGAGAGTGCCCGCCAGGTCCAGAATGTAGGACAAGGTGGTGAACTGGTGGGGCTGTGTACCCTTGATTATATAACACCCAGGTAGGGTCTGGTACAGCACCATGTAATCAAATTTATTAGCGTTTCCACAATGAAATGTATGACTATTCATATCAAGTAGGATAAAAAGACTATAAACAGGCCCAAGTTAGGTCCAGTTAGGTTTTAGAGCCAGATGGGTTACAAAAAAACTTTTGGTTTTCTGAATTTGGGAATGTGATGGCTAACACTGATTGAAGACTTACTGCATACTGAACAGTGTTTAAGTGTTTCACACATGACGACTCATTTAGTTCTTACAAATGTAGGAGGTGGGTGCAGTTACCATTCCCATTCTACAGATTGGGGCACTGAGACACTGGGGGTGAAGTGATGCTGGTGCGTGGGGGAGCTGGGACTCAACCTTGGGCAGCTGGACTACAGAGGCCACCCGCCTACCTGCCCACGCTGCTTCCTCTCAGGGGGATGTGAGATGAGTTTGGCTCTGGTAGTGTTTGGGGGCCTCTGTTGCCATCAGAAGGTCCCACAGTTCTGAGAATAGTGGAAGAAGGCCTGGAAGTGGCTGAATGTAGCAGGAGGAAGGCTAAGAAATAGCTCAGAGAGAATGTGTGGAGAGTAGGAAGAGTGAAGACAGGGAACCAGAGGGCCCCTGGAAAGCCCCATCTTTACAGGGCAGAGGAGAAAGGACACTGAGGAAGAGCAGCCAGAAGTAACCTGAGGGCTGCAGACCCCTCCTCCTCACCTCAGGATCCTGTGTTGCAGACAGCCTTTCCTCGAGATCAGCAGTACAGGAGTGAGGCTAGACACACTACCTTCCCTGGACTTCCTCTAGAACTGCCGGGCTCCTACAGGGTCAGGGCACTCCTCCTCCAGACCACCAAAGGCTCTGGAGTGTGGGCATAGCCTCCTCCAGAATGCTGACATCCCTGAGGTGTAACATCTCCTCCCCACTGTTAGCATCCCTCAGGTCTAGACACCTCCTCCAGTGTCAGGACGCTGAGGGTGTGGACACTTCCTCTAGGCTGTCAAGAGTCCTCCTGGGTGTAGACCTGATCTCCTTTAGACTGTTATCCCTCTGGGGAAAGGACACTTCTTTTTCCTGTCAGGGCACTGTGGGTGTCGAGACTTCCTAAGGCAGACCACCAGGGTCCTCTGGAGTGTGGAGAGCTTGCTGTCATCCTCGAGGTCACTCTGGGATGTGGACACCTCTTCCTGCAGATTGTAAGGACCCCTCTGGGGTATGGCCACCTCCTCCTTCTTCCAGACTGTCAGATCCTTTGACGTGTTGACATTTCCTCCACCAGATCACCAGAATTATCGGGGGCATGGACATCTCCTCATCCAGACTGTAAGGGTCCTCTGCAGCGTGGACTGCTCTGCTTCTAAATTGTCCCTGCCTCCCAGGGCTACAACCCTCTCTACTTTATTGTCTGTCAAAATGAAGCCTCTCCTCTTCATCAGTGTCATTACTACAGTGTGCACATCCTCAGGGATGTGTCCCTTAGGCCAATTTTTGTCACTTCCCAACCACAGCAACCCCTAAGAAACCTGTGGAAATATGGAGGAATTTGGGGTTGTCACCATTCACAGGGCACTCATGGATTTAAATGGTCCAGGTCCAGAGAATGTTAAATGTCCCTTGATGCAGGAGATGGTCTTACATAACAAAGAGCTGTCCCCTGATGCACGAGATGGTCCTACATAGCAAAGAGCTGTCCCTTGATGCACGAGATGGTCCTACATAACAAAGAGCTGTCCCTTGATGCATGAGATGGTCCTACATAGCAAAGAGCTGTCCCTTGATGCATGAGATGGTCCTACATAGCAAAGAGCTGCCTCTTAATGCATGAGATGGTCCTACATAACAAAGAGCTATCCAACCCAAATGCCCATTGCCTCCCATCTTTAAACCTGACACTTGTTGTAGACACTTGCTAGTTATTCACCCAAATCCCTCGTTTTCCACCTGGACACATTGCTAAATCAAACTTCTCAGCCTCCCCTTGTATGGAGGTAAGGCCAGTTGACAGTACCAGCCAGTGGATGTGGACAGACGTGATGTACACTGTCCAGACTTGGCCTATTAGAAACTTGCCCCTCTGCTCCCTCTTGGCCAGCCTGCCAGGCAAGGCTGAGGCTGAGGCAGCCCCAAGGCTCTCAGGTATGGCGAAGGTACAAGAGGGAAAGAGCCTAGTGGCCACACTGCTGTGTGGGAGGACACTGCCCAAACAGCCACGCTAGCCTGTTACAGGAACAGACAGACTTCTAATGCGCAAAGCTACCACGACTTGCAGGTTGTCTGATGTGGCAGCTAGCCTGCCTAATATTGATGGGCCTTCTGCGGCACCCTGCAGGTCTAGAGGAGGGAGCACCAACCTCCGCAGCGCAAGTCTACGTTCTACTCCACACTGTGTTTCTTTTGTGCCGGTTAGTAAAAGGTGCTCTCTGGGAAGACACTGTTTAGCAATTAGATGGACCCTTGTAAAATGAGAAGTGCCTTTCCAGGTGACGCAACCCTGTGCAGACCACACAGCCTGTTAAAAGGAACACTGCCTGGATTTCAGTTCCCACTCTCCTCTTTGCTAAGTACCCTCACGAAATCAGCAGTCTAGAAGTGTTTCAATGTGCTTTTAACTTCCAGCTTGGAATCCTCTGCCCTGCCACGATATTACTTGCACTTGGCTTAAATGCCCTCCCCCTAACTTTCCCACAGGGAAAGCACGGAAGCTGCAGGCACACCATGATGAGAGCTGGGCACACACAGTGGGAACACAAGGTGGGAAGAGCTGCACATGCATGCACGGTCCTGTCTCCCTACCTCTCCCACGTACTCCATGACGAAGCTGTTCTTGCGGATCTTCTCCAGCGTGCGAACGCCCCAACCGCGCCCATCATTCGTGCGGAAGATGCAGAGGTTGTAGCGGATGCCCTTCTTTACCACGCGGTTGGGGCAGTCATACCCACAGCGGCAACGGGAGTTGCACTCGTAGATGGGCAGCCCAGCTCGCAGCCGCACCTGGCCCTGGTCATTGTAGGCGAACTTGTGCAGTGATGCCCCAGGGCAGCAGCCTCCTGCGGGTGCCCACAGGCAGTCCTGGCACTCGCAGCCCACGGCCACCTGATTGAGAGTGATACCCTCACCGACACGGTACTCGTTGATGTATACAAAGGCTCGCGGGGGGCCATCCAGATCCACCTCATTCTCCACGGTGATACGTCCCAGGTGGTTGCGCTTGGCATTGAGCTCCTGCTCCCAGAGCTGGAGGGCCCGCCTCTGTTTGGCTTTCTGCACCAGGTAGCTGGCCAAGCTCGGGTCCAGGTGCCGGGGTGGCTTTGACCGATGGTGCCGCCGGAGCAGCTCCCGTTCTAAGTCCTTGTGGAACTGCTTGAGAATGCGCACACACTTGAGATTCTGCCGTGGCTCCCAGGTACTCTCTGACTCTGGGTATCCACGCCATTTTACCAGGTAATACTCCTGTTCCTGTTGGGGGACAAGGGGGATGGGGGCCACCATAAGTGGCAAGACCCTTGGGCCAGCCTTCATGGGACTTCCATCCCAAAACCAATGGATAACACCCAAACTACTGCCCACCCTTTTCTGGAATGACTCCATGCATTGGTTAAAAAGCATAGGCTCTAAAGCCAGGATCACTAAGTTCAAGTCCTGCTCTATTCATACTATATATCTAAATTCCAACTTTTAATTTAATCGTCTAAACCAGTGGTCCCCAAACTTTTTTGGGCCACAGGCCGGTTTAGCATCAGAAAATATTTTCACGGACCGGCCTTTAAGGTGGGATGGATAAATGCACAAAATAAAATTATGCGACCGGCGTAAAATCTGTGGTATTTTAAATATAATTGTCGAACTTACGAGGCAAGCATCAAGACTGAGTCTTAGACAGATGTAACAGAGAATCTGGTCGTTTTTTTGTTTGTTTGTTTTTACAGAGACAGAGAGAGAGTCAGAGAGAGGGATAGACAGACAGGAACAGAGAGAGATGAGAAGCATCAATCATTAGTTTTTCATTGCGTGTTGCAACACCTTAGTTGTTCATTGATTGCTTTCTCACATGTGCCTTGACCGCGGGCCTTCAGCAAACCGAGTAATCCCTTGAGCCAGCGACCTTGGGTCAAAGCTGGTGGGCTTTGGTCAAACCAGATGAGCCCACGCTCAAGCTGGCGACCTCAGGGTCGCGAACCTGGGTCCTCCGCATCCCAGTCCTACGCTCTATCCACTGCGCCACCGCCTGGTCAGGCCATTTTTTAAAAATAAAACCTCGTTCAGACTTAAATATAAATAAAACGGAAATAATGTAAGTTATTTATTCTTTCTCTGTGGACCAGTATCGGTCCGCAGCCTGGGGTTTGGGGACCACTGGTCTAAACCTGCTCCCCTCTCTGTTTTCCCCATCATTAGCTCCCTCCCACTAGCTGCTAGGCCCCAACTCTTGGAGCAGTTCTTGACTCCTTTCTCCACTACTCCCAACATCTGCCCTCAGCAAAGCCTATCACCCCCCTTCAGACCACACCCAGAATCTGGCCACTTCCAACTATCCTCGCTGCCCCCACCATTATCGCTTGCCTGGACTGCAGAAGTAGCCTCCTCAGTGACCTCTTTGCTTCCACCTTTGCCCCTATAGTCTGTTCCCCACACAGCAGCCAAAGAGACCTTTTATTGTCGAGACGCAGTTAGCTATAGGACAAAGTCTAACTACATAGATTCTAGTTAGACGCCCTGGGTACAAATTCTGAACCTGTCACTCCCCAGCTGTGTGGCCTTGGACAAGTTATGTAATTTTGCTGGGCCTTAGTTTCCTCATCTGTAAATAAGGAAAAAGGCTAAAAAAAATTTTTTTTAGCATACATTATGCAGCATGTACTGTTCTAAGCAGCTTACAAGTATTATTAACTAATTTAATACTCACAATTCTATAGGTAAATACTAAGCATCCTCATTATAGATGAGGAAAACGAAGTACATAATTTGCATAAGTATCGTGGGATTACACAACCAGGATTTGAACCCAAATGTGCTAGGATCCAGTCTATTCTCTTAACTATCCTGCCCTCACCTCCTCTGGCCATGATAACAGTTCCCATTTCACAGTGTCGTTGGGGGGATTAAACGAGTTTCTGAGGGAGGTGCCTTGCACACTCACTGAGTGTTAAATAGCCATTAGCTATCCTCATCCCCACTCCTGGGCTTAGCAGCTCAATCTTTGCAACTGGTTTGTATTTTCAGGAGGTAGGAGCAGAGGCTTCTTCAGGAATTCGTCTTGGCTCCTGCCTCTCTCAGAAAGTCACTTGGTTTCCCCACCAGTAAAATAGGGATAAGAGGGCCTACTAATTCTATTTTTTTTAATCAAAGTAAAAAAAATAATAGAAAATTCCCTTTGGAGTCAAATGCAGACAGTGGGAAGCAAAAGAGCAGGAAACCAGCTTCCTTGAGACACCCCCGCCCGGCCATGGTCACCCGAGACTCACGCGGATCTTCTTATAATCACACAGGTACTCGACTTCAAAGTCATACAGATTCCTCTTGGAAATGCCAAGGGCAGGGCATGAGAGCTTGGCCAGGCGGCACAGGTCCTGTAGCTGATTCCATGAAGACTTACAGTCCACACTGCAGCCTAGGACAAGGAGTCCACAAAGAACATTACCTGGGATCCTGGCAAGGCCAGGGGTCAAAGGGTACCCCAAGTCCTCTCTGGGACTTCAGAAGGACTATCTCCGAGTCAGAGAAATGTAATCTATAGGAATTCCTAATGCTGAGAACTATCTACCACAGAAATGAAATGTGCTAGTTCCTTCAACCCCAACGTTCACTATCCAAGGCTACCTACCCCTGCAACAGCAGACCTCCAAGTGGGACCTGCTGCATGGATAGATCATCCTAAAGGAATCTATTCCCAGCATTACCAATGTCTGCAAAACCACCCTAGCGTTCAGGACCTAATCTTCCCCCCTCACTTAGCAGAGACCAACCTCTCATCTCAATAGGATACACTGCCCAAAGGGCATAGACGGGGTGGGGTTAAAACCTCCAGGGCACTAAAACTGGAAAGACTGGTTCAAAAGACCTAATCTGAAATCCCCGGGTCAGATGTGTTGTAAAAATTCAATTTTTTAAAAAAATTTCACAAGTCCAGTTCTAGGTATATCCCATACATTACCTAACACCACCAGTGTGGTCAAGTGCTTCAAGCAATAATCAAACACCTTAATAACTCTGCAGCAAAAGTCTGAATTTTCACATTAAATAGGAGAAATAAAGATGCAAGATAGTGGCATTGAACAGTCCCATCTTATAGTCTAGTTTTGCCATTGAATAGTGCCAAATTTAAGTTTTCAGGATTCTTTAGATTTTGGAATTATGAATAAGAGATTGTGGAGTGGTTAGTACATTAACATTACAAGAAGCCTCCCTGAATGAGATTAGTCTGGTTGTCTTAAACCCACAAGGTATATTTTTTTTCACAATGCATTCTGATTTTCTCTGCCTCATCCACATTTCTGTAAAGGGTAAAGCTTACTCAAAGGGATTCAGAAACAGGCAAAACTGTAATAGGTTATTGACAATGATTCCTTAAAATATACCTAGAACATTTTGGGGCTACCAAAATTTTTTGAGACAAACAGATTTTTTTAAATGCCTTCTGGTTCAAAGATTCAAGGCACATTCTTAATGTGCTTCAGAAGCCATTTTCTCAGATCATTTTACAGTACTCATTCCAAATGTAATCAGTCCTCATCCTATTAATATTTTCTATTTCCCATTTAAAAAAAATCAAACATTTAAACTCATGACATGTTCTAGACGTCAGCTAAGAATGTACAAGAGCGCTGCAAAATTATTTCGTTTGCAGTATCCCCCCCCCCCACTTAGCCGGGCCTAGTGGAGACTCGGCCTGTGCCCACGCCTTCCTCTCCCTGTGACGTCTCTTCTTTTTCAAACCCCTTAACTTGCATTTGAAACCCTACTCAAGAGCTCTCAGCTCCCATCTTCAGCTACTGGCGCAGCACTGACCACAGGTGGACTCTATCCTTCAGAGGCCCCCCCAACTTGTGGATCCCATCCTCCGCGCAGCTCTCCTTAGCCAGATGAGCCCACCCCCCCAACATCCTGAGAAAATCATCCCTTTTTTCCCTGCACACGGAGAGTCCAGCCCTCCCATTCAGAAAGCCCCTGCCCCTCTTCCAGAGGGAATACTCTCTACTGCAGCCCCTTCCCTCATCACGCCAAGGAGATACCCTCCCCAAAAGATTCCTCTATCCCCCGACGCTGGAAAGGAGGCCCACCCTTTTCTCTTCCCTCTTCTTCCGGCATCTCGCGTGGACACCAAGCGGGTAACGGTCACCGGCGGCTGATTTTCCCGCGCGCGGGCACGGCCTCCCGGACCAGCCACCCCCGCGCGCGCGCACGCGCCGTCCAGTTGCTTTTAGAGGCGCGCGCCCCCCTCACGAGTCCTCACTTCGCCCCGCGCCCGCTGCCTGCCGAAGCACGCGCCCCCTCCTCTCTGCCCCGCCCAGCATCGCGCACCAGGCCCGCGCTTCCCGAGCCCCAGCCTTTCGGCGCTGGGCTTCCGGCTCCCAGCTCCGTGGCATCGGTCGCCACGGTTCCGAGCCCGCGACGCTACCCCTCCAGCCCACGCAGCCCAGCCAGTAGGCCGGCGCCGCTGCCGCCACTACTTCACCTTTTAAATTTTCCGCCATCTTTCCCCACGGCTAACGACATTCGGGCCTAACCGGCCTCGCGAGAAGAGAGCTCGCGCGGGCGTGGCCGAGAACGCGCAGCCTATTGGCCGCACCGCACCGAGAGCAGTGACCGCGCGGACCAACCGGCGAGCCGTGACCGGACCCCTCCTGCCACTCCGCTCGGTCCCGAAGGCGGGTGCTCGCGGGCGCTTTCCCGGCGTGCGTCTGGACACCGGTAGAGGCAGCGGCTGCGGAGGTTGCCAGAGGCCCTGCCCATCCACCGGTCTGTCTGTCACGCTGTCAGCCAATCCCGTTGTCAGCCTGCCAGACCCGTGGTAGGGGGGGCGGAAATTCTTCGTTCTGCCAGACCCCCATTACCACCGTCTAGCAGCCCATCATGGCATTTTAACCCTGAGGATGCCATGACTCCCCTCCTACGATGGACTATGGTCCCAGACTGCTGCTCAGTCTCAAAACCAATCCAGAATCAAATCACACAGTGGATCAGTTATCATAACTGCCTAGTCAGACCCCGCCCACCATTCTCACCATCAGTCACTAGCAACAGCCATCCGTGCCCCCACTACCCCCCCCTCCGCCGCCGGAGTCCCGAGAAGTGGACATGCGTCGCTTACTAACAGCCACGCTGCTAGTCAGCCTGTCATTGCCTGAGACAATCCCTTCTTCACTGGCAGTCACTCAAGCAGCAGTTTCTCTGGCTACCCATGCTCTGGCACCTGCTCTGAATCTCCCTGGGGAAGTCATCTCACGATCCGCTCAGGAAGCCCCAGCTACCAGCCATGCCCTCCTTTAAGACAGGCCTGGCTGGCACTGTCAGCATCTCCTGTAGCCCTGTCAGGCAGTCACACTGTACACCATCAGGTGTCAGTGACTGTCATTCTCCCCTCATTCCCACAATGAGTAGGTAGTTTATTCCCTCAGAGCAAATAGTCATAGTAACTAAAGGTAGCATTAAGCCTCCAAGCCACTTGTCAGCAGCCTGTCGTTTTTCAGGGAGGCATACCCCCTATTGGACAGTATCCTCTGACCCATTAGGGCTGCTGTGATTCTAACCTTGTACGGCCATGGAGTCAGACAGCTGCGCAGCTCTTTCAGTTGGTCAGTGGGCCTGTGACTGTCTGCCCGCCCCTCATCATATTGTCAGTCAGCCAGGTAGCCATGCTTGGCATCCAACTGAGCACATGGTCTGTCAAGCACGCTGTGATTCGGTCAGTGTAGACAGTCACCAGAGACAGCTGCCTATCAGAGGACCACAGATCTGTCCATCAGCCAGCCTGAAATCCCCTTAGGCTAGACCTCCTTTACACTTCACCAGGCAGTATAATATCCAGACACTCCCTCTGGCCAAGTGTGGATTCCTAGCAATAAGTAATCCTTCCACAGCATCCTGCCACCATGGGTCAGGAGTCAGGCTGCCGGTCTTTTATACTGTCAGTCTTTTATGCTGTCAGACCGCCAGCCCCAGTCAGTCCCAGATGAGCTGTAATTATTAGCTATTCAGTAGTACCACACAGCATCGGGGAAATCTCATTGTCAGTTCCTGAAACTACCCCTATCCTTGTTGGTCCATGAGTTCTGTAGTCAACCAGTTATACAGTTAACCAAATGGTTATTCTGACTGCCTGTCAGTCCAGCTGTAAGCTGTTTAGAGAAATGACAGGTTCCATCAGCCCCTGATTGCCATGAATAGAACAACCAACAACATAAGCCCCACCATGGATTCCCCTTCTCTCCCTTATTCCTTCTAGAACAGAGTCCGATTCTAGTCCTCACATGCTCCCAGTCCTCCTGGTGTTATAATGAAACAGTGAGAAACAAACATCTTGCCACACAATCACAAAGCCAAATTAGATAATTAAGGAGCTCCTAGCTATGTGCGCGGACCACACGGAGGCCGAAGCTCTTCAAATCAATGCGGCCCTGACTACATTTGGAATTAGGTTTTATAGGTGGAATTATACACTAATTGAGAAATGGGGAGGGGAGAAAGCATAATGGGGAGGGTAAAACAAAGCAGTGAAACAAGCTTACTTACAATGTTTATCTATATACCTGCAACTTTGCAAAGCTAGCCCAAGGCCATAGCCTGAGAGACTGACCTCAAGGCCAGGAATAGGGAATCTTTCTTTTCTACACTTCACTGGGACAGGTAGGACCCTCACACACACTCCCAGGAGTCCAAGAGGCCTGTCCAACACATGAGAGTGGTTTAAAACATGACCTTTTTTCCACTTAATAATTTTTTAATACAACGTGTTGTTAGTATCCAGGGTTTCATGAAGAGGAGCCGCAAAGGAATGAGGCAGCAACAATACTGCAAGTGGAGGACCCCAATCTCTCCAGGATTGAGGTGACTTAGATCAGCTATCCATTTATTAAGCAAAAGCATGATATCATGCATAAGAAACTAACAGAATACAGTGTACAATTTTATTATTTAGTTTTGCAAAACTGATTAGATTGCTCTTGCCCTTTCTGAGACATAACACCACACCATCTGCTGTCTGATTCCTGATCTGCAGAAAGCTCCAGCAGGGCCAAGCATCTGCATCTTTGGGCCTCCCCTGGAGGTGACTGCCTTCAGTCGTGTATGTTTGGTATCGACCTTCAATTTCTCAGGATGGGAACAGAAAGTCACTGGATGCTTTGGCTTTCCTCCCGCAACAATGTTAAAGGAATTTTAATAGGAAAGAAATCTCTAGACACAACGTTGCCCTCTTCCTTTCCAGTTTTTTTATATACACATTTCAAATGTACCGTATTTCCCCATGTATAAGATGCACCATTTTTCGAAAAATTTAAGGTCTAAAAACTGGGTGTGTCTTATACAGTTGTTGTAGATTTTTCACTTGCATTTGACAGCAATGAGGAGTTGTATAAATTTTATGATGAATAAAACTTGAGCCCAATAACTTTATGTAACACATTTTTCCCCAAATTTTGGGCCCCTAAATTAAGGTGCATCTTATACATGGGAGCATCTTATACATGGGGAAATACAGTAAGTCTTCTGTTCTCTCTCTCTCTCTCTCTCTCTCTCTCTCTTACACACACACACACACACACACACACAGTTGTGTTTTTTTTTAAGATTTTATTTATTGATTTTAGAGAAGAGAGAGAGAAAGTGGGGGCAGGAGCGGGAAGTATCAACTCATAGTAGTTGCTTCTCATATGTGCCTTGACCTGGAAAGCCCAGGGTTTCAAACTGGTGACCTCAGCATTCCAGGTCGATGCTCTAACCACTGTACAACCACAGGTTAGGCTATATATAGTTTTTAATTATTATTATTATTTTTTATTTTTTTTATTTTATTTATTCATTTTAGAGAGGAGACAGAGAGGGACAGAGAGAGACAGAGAGAGACAGAGACAGGGGGGAGGAGCTGGAAGTATCAACTCCCATATGTGCCTTGACCAGGCAAGCCCAGGGTTTCGAACCAGCGACCTCAGCATTTCCAGGTCAATGCTTTATCCACTGCGCTACCACAGGTCAGGCTAATTATTATTATTATTACAGTTTACATTCAATATCACTTTGTATTAGTTTCAGGTATATAGCACAGTGGTCAGACAATTATACACCTCACAAACTGCTCCCCCGATATTGCCAGTGCCCACCTGACACCATGCATAGTTATTACAATGTTACTGACTATGCTCCCTGTGCTGTACTCTTCATCCCTGTGAGTATTTTGTTACAATCAATTTGTACTTCTTAATCTCTTCACCTTTCTTCACCTCTGGCAACCATCCGTCTGTTCTCTGCATCTGAGTCTGTTTCAATTTTGTTTGTTCGTTTATTTTGTTCTTTAGATTCCAAATATAAGTGAAATCATATTAGTATTTGTCTTTCTCTGACTGACTGATTTCATTTAGCATAATACTCTCTAAGTCTATCCATGCTATCCCAAATGGTAAGGTTTTATTCTTTTTTTTTTTTTTTTTTTTTTTTACAGAGACAGGGACAGACAGGAGCGGAGAGAGATGAGAAGCGTCAATCATCAGTTTTTCGCTGTGACACCTTAGTTGTTCATTGATTGCTTTCTCATATGTGCCTTGACCGGGAGGCTACAGCAGACCGAGTAACCCCTTGCTCGAGCCAGTGTCCCTGGGTCCCTGGGTACAAGCTGGTGAGCTTTGCTCAAACCAGATGAGCCCGCGCTCAAGCTGGCAACCTCAGGGTCTTGAACCTGGGTCCTCTGCATCCCAGTCCGAGGCTCTATCCACTGCGCCACTGCCTGGTCAGGCGATTTTATTCTTTTTTAAAATGCTGAGTAATATTCCATTGTATATATGTACTACCACTTATTTTTTTATAATTGAAAAAAATTTGATTGGCCCCCTGGCCGGTTGGCTCAGTGGATAAAGCATCGCCCCAGTGTGCAGATGTCCCAGGTTCAATCCCCAGTCAGGACACACAGGAGAAGCAACCATCTGCTTCTTTTCGTTCCCTCTCCCTTTTCTCTCTCTATTCTCTTCTCGCAGCCAGTGGTTTGGTTGGTCCAAGCATCGGCCTCAGGCATTGAGATTAGCTGGATTGATTTGAGCATCGGCCCAAAACAGGGATTGCCAGGTGGATCCTGGTCATGACGCATACAGAAGCCTGTCTCACTATCTCCCTTCTTCTCTCTTAAAGAAAATTGGTTGATTTTTTATTTATTTATTTTTTCATTTTTCTGAAGCTGGAAACAGGGAGAGACAGTCAGACAGACTCCCGCATGCACCCAACCGAGATCCACCCGGCACGCCCACCAGGGGCGACGCTCTGCCCATCCTGGGCCTCGCCATGTTGCAAACAGAGCCACTCTAGCGCCTGGGGCAGAGGCCACAGAGCCATCCCCAGCGCCCAGGCCATCCTTGCTCCAATGGAGCCTCGGCTGCGGGAGGGGAAGAGAGAGACAGAGAGGAAGGAGAGGGGGAGGGGTGGAGAAGCAAATGGGCGCTTCTCCTGTGTGCCCTGGCCGGGAATCGAACCCGGGTCCTCCGCACGCTAGGCCGACGCTCTACCGCTGAGCCAACCGGCCAGGGCTATTCTCATGTATTACAATTCATTCATTTCCTCAAGCTCATGTTCATGGTTGCGGGTGGCTAGAGCCGATCACAGCTGTCCTCCGGGACAACACCAAATTTTTATTGGATAATATGTAAAGTACACAGGTGGTTATATGGCTCTCACGGAATTACATTTTTTTTTCATGGAATTACATTTTAAAATATGTGGCGTTCATGGCTTTCTCAGCCAAAAAGGTTCCTGACCCCTGCTTTAGATATATACCTGGAAGTAAAATTGCTGAGTCATAAGGCAGTTCCATTTTTAACTTTTTGAGGACCCTCCACACTGTTTCTCATAGTGGCTGCACCAGTCTGCATTCCCACCAACAACGCACAAAGGTTCCCTTTCCTTCACATCCTCACCATCACCTGTTGTTTGTTGATTTATACATGATAACCATTCTGATATGTGTGAGGTGATATCTCATTGTGATTTTAATTTTCATCTTTTTGATGATTAGTGATGTTGAGCATCTGTATGTTCTCTTTGGAGAAGTGTCTATTCTGTTCCTTCGCCATTTTTTAATTGGCTTGTTTGTGGTTTGGGTATTTAGTTATGTAATGCTGGTGGCCTGGCTTTCGCATTGGATTTGGACAAATAGAGAAAATGCGGAACCGGAAAGTGTCAAGCCATACCAGTTTATTGGAGGCTCACAAAGACAGGCAGCAAAAAAACAACAAAAGAGAATGAGCTACTAAACAAAGAAAAATCTGCTATTCACAGTAAGGGCAAGGGAGCAAGGAAAACCGCGCCTCGCGGTGGTGGGAGAGCGATCTGGAAGAATAGCCGCCCAGGCACCCTCTGCCACTTGCTCACACACCAATCAAGCAAAATGCTTGCAGCTGGTAAACCCACAAGCAAGCCTAACACAGCTGCCCCCACAGGTTGTATGTACTTTTTATTTTATTTTTTTTTTAAAGGGACAGCTTTTTTTGGTTTATTTATTTATTTATTCATTTTAGAGAGGAGAGGGAGAGACAGAGGGAGAGAGAGAGGAGAGACAGAGAGAGAGAGAGAAGGGGGGGGGGGAGGAGCTGGAAGCATCAACTCCCATATGTGCCTTGACCAGGCAAGCCCAGCGTTTCGAATGGCGACTTCAGCATTTCCAGGTCCACCAATGCTTTATCCACTGCGCCACCACAGGTCAGGCCTGTGCTTTTTATTTTTTAAGATTTTATTTATTGATTTTAGAGAGAAGAGAAAGAGGGAAGGGGGGAGGAACAGGAAGCATCAACTTGTTGTTTCTTCTCATCTGTACCTTGACCAGACAAGCTGGGGTTTCAAACCGTCAAGATCTTTTTATTAAGTGACAGGCAGGGAGGCAGAGACAGACTCCCGCATGTGCCCCCAACCGGATCCACCCAGCAAGGCCCCTACCAGGTGATGCTCTGTCCATCTGGGGCCACTGCTCCATTGCTCAGGCTCAAACTGGTGATCTTAGCATTACAGGTTAACCAACGTCTTATCCACTGCACCACCACAGGTCAAGTATGTATGTATTCTTTATAAATTTTGGATATTAACCCCTTATTGGATGTATCAAAGTGTGACCTCTTTCTGCCTAAATGTAGAAGGGTGACATTGAGGTCTTTGGGGAACATCCCTTGACTCTCCCCAAACAGTATAGGATAGTGAGTAAAGGCTTAGATTCTGGTAGTCTGATGACCTGGCTTCAAATCCCAAATTTATCATTTATTTAAAACTGTGGATTTAGTCAGTTTCTTCATCTGCAGAACCTAAAATGAGTGACCTTGGAGTGGGCATCTTCTGCTCACCTGGTAAATTAGTCTTTCAAAAGGACTAGCACCTTGCCCTGGCCGGTTGGCTCAGCGGTAGAGTGTCGGCCTGGCATGCGGGGGACCCGGGTACGATTCCCGGCCAGGGCACACAGGAGAAGCGCCCATTTGCTTCTCCACACCTCTGCCGCGCTTTCCTCTCTGTCTCTCTCTTCCCCTCCCTCAGCCAAGGCTCCATTGGAGCAAAGATGGCCCGGGTGCTGGGGATGGCTCTGTGGCCTCTGCCCCAGGCGCTAGAGTGGCTCTGGTTGCAACATGGCAAGGCCCAGGATGGGCAGAGCATCGCTCCCTGGTAGGCAGAGCGTCGCCCCTGGTGGGCGTGCCGGGTGGATCCCGGTCGGGCGCATGCGGGAGTCTGTCTGACTGTCTCTCCCTGTTTCCAGCTTCAGAAAAATGGGGGGGGGGGGGAAGGACTAGCACCTTTACAAGAGACCTCAAAAATAAGAAGCCTCCTTGTTATTACTCTGTGCTACTCTGAGCCACTTGTCGGCTCACTCAGCAGTGATCTAGTGCCTCATGTGTACATTGTCTTGTCCAGTGCTGGGATCAAAACAGGGTTGTTATTTTTTAAATTATTTTTATTTATTTATTCATGTTAGAGGAGAGAGAGAGAGAGAAAGAGAGAGAGAGAAGGGGGGAGGAGCAGGAAGCTTCAACTCCCATATGTGTGTTGACCAGGCAAGCCCAGGGTTTTGAACCGGTGACCTCAGTATTTCAGGTCGATGCTTTTATCCACTGCGCCACCACAGGCCAGGCCAAAACAGGGTTTTATCCATTCTAAGCTGCACAGGTTTGACCTGCTTTTAAAGTAATCCTCATATTGGAGTGTTATACACATACAGAAAGTACACGGAGTATGGGTAATCACTGGAGTGACTTTTCACCAGCAAATATACATATGGGGCCCTGGCCAGTTGGCTGAGCAGTAGAGCATTGGCCTGGCATGTGGAAGTCCCAGGTTTAATTCCTGGTCAGGCCCTGGCCGGTTGGCTCAGTGGTAGAGCGTCGCCCTGGCGTGCAGAAGTCCCGGGTTCGATTCCCAGCCAGGGCACACAGGAGAAGCGCCCATCTGCTTCTCCACCTCTCCCCCTCTCCTTCCTCTCTGTCTCTCTCTTCCCCTCCCACAACGAGGCTCCATTGGAGCAAAGATGGCCCGGGTGCTGGGGATGGCTCCTTGGCCTCTGCCCCAGGCGCTGGAGTGGCTCTGGTCGGGACAGAGCGACGCCCCGGAGGGGCAGAGCATCGCCCCCTGGTGGGCAGAGCATCGCCCCCTGGTGGGCGTGCCAGGTGGATCCCGGTCGGGCGCATGCGGGAGTCTTTCTGACTGTCTCTCCCCATTTCCAGCTTCAGAAAAATACAATAAATAAATAAATAAATAAATAAATAAATAAATAATTAATTCCTGGTCAGGGCACACAGGAGAAGCAACCATTTGTTTCTCCACCCCTTCCCCTCCCCCTTCTCTCTCTCTCTCTTCCCTTCCCGCAACCATGGCTCAAATAGTTTGAGGAAGTTGGCCCTGGGCGCTGGGGATGGCTTTATGGCCTTGCCTCAGGTGCTAAAATAGCTCAGTTGCCTGCCGAGCAATGGAGCAGTGGCCCCAGATAGGCAGAGCATCACCCGGTAGGGTACTTGCCGGGTGGATCTGATTGGGGGCACATGTGGGTGTCTGTCTCTCTGACCCCTCCACCTCTCACTTAATAAAAATAAATAAATAAAAATAAATAAATAAATAAATGCATACATACATACATATGGAACCAGAAAGCAGGCTAAGGAACAACATAACCAGCCAGAGTACCAGAAGCATTTAAGCATTTAATTTTTTAACATCTTTGAAATCAGGCTGTATCTCTCAAGCACGGATGGAACTTTTTTGTCTTTCTTAGTGATACATAAAATAATGATGCATATAGTCAGTGGTGACTCGGGATGAGTGACACCCTATAATACCACAGCAGCAGCTAATGTTAACAGATATCTACAAGGAGCCAGGCACTTAGCAGACACCATCTACTTTTTTTTAAGATTTTGTTTATTGATTGATTTTAGAGAGGAAGAAAGAGAGAGCAAAACATCAATTTGTTGTCCCACTCATTTATGCATTCATTAGTTGATTCTTGTATGTGCCCTGACCAGGGATCCAATGCACAACCTTGGCATCAGGATGACATTCCAAACAGCTGAGCTATCTGCCCAGGGCTTGGTGAATTCTTAAGGAGCAAAGCCAGCTCCCATTTCCCATACCTGCAACCTCGCCACCCCATCTGCTCCCACTGCCTGGCTTTTTCTCTTCTTCCCCAACCCCCAACCTACACCCCAATGGTTCCGAAATTCTTCTTCTGCTCTTGCAGATGAAAGAACTCTGTCCTCCCTTGATTGGCCCTCACTTTTGTCTTTCATCCCTCTCCCTTCCTCCTCCTCTAAAACTAGACTACCTGATATCTTCAATCTACCAGATTTCAGAAATGGAAGGGGGTAAGCGCCTCAATTCTAGGATTTTATGTGCAAGAGTTTCGCCTGACCGGGTGGTGGCACAGTGGATAGAACATCGGACTGGGACGCAGAGGACTCGGGTTCAAAACCTTGAGGTCAACGGCTTGAGCGCGGGCTCACCAGCTTGAGTTGTGAGGTCACTGGCTTGAGCGTGGGATCAGAGACATGACTCCATGGTCGCTGGCTTGAGCCCAAAGGTCACTGGCTTGAAGCCCAAGGTCACTGGCTTGAGCAAGGGGTCACTTGGTTTGCTGTTACCCCCCAACCCCCATCAAGGCACATATCAGAAAGTAATCAATAAACAATTAAGTTGCCCCAACAAAGAACTGATGCTTTTCATCTCTCTCCCTTCTTGTCTGCCTGTCCCTATCTGTCCCTCTCTCTGTCTCTGTCTCTGTCACACACATAAAAAAAGAGTTTCTTCTTATTCCATTGGAAATGCTTTAAACACCAGGGACAGGGTTTTGTGTGTGTGTGTGTGTGTGTGTGTGTGAGAGAGAGAGAGAGAGAGAGAGAGAGAGAGAGAGAGATTTTGTTTTGTTTTTAAGTGAGAGGAAGGGAGATAGTGAGACAGACTCCCACATGCACCCCAAGTGGGATATACCCAGTAACCTCTATCTAAGGCCGATGCTCAAATCAACCACACTATCCTTAAGTGTCCATGGTTGATGCTTAGAACAACCAAGCCACTGGCTGCGAGAGGAGAAGAAAGAGGGAAGGGTGAGAGGGAGAGGAAAAGAAGCCAGTGGTTACTTCTCATGTGTGCCCTGACCGGGGATTGAACCCAGGACATGCATATGCCGGGCTGATGCTCTATCCACTGAGCCAGGGACACCAGGAACAGATTTGAGTTGCTCCTTTTCTTTTTCTGGAAAGCAAGTAGTGGAGGAGGAAGAGGGGTGACACAGTGCTATCCCAGTTGGAAATTTTACATATTGTTAGCCCTATTGTATAGATAAGGAAATTGAGGCTCAGAAGTATGGCATCTTGCTGAGATTCTAGAGCAGATCTATATGATTAGTAAATCTTTGCCTCTTCCATTGCTATTGGCCAGGACTTGGTTTACACTGGGAACTGGGCATAACTAAAAATTTTTTAAATGTTTATTTTATTGATTTAAGAGAGAGAAAGAAAGAGAGCAGGAGAGAGACAGGAACATTGATCTGTTCACCTGTATGTGCCCTAACCAGGGATTGAACTGGCAACCTCTACACTTCAGGATGATGCTCTAACCAACTGAGCTGTCTGGCCAGGGCTGGGCAGGACCAAATTTTAATACTGAGAAGGGGATTCTGTCCATTAGGATCCGTGTGAGTTCTGTGCATGGAGAGAGGGAAGTCTGACCATCAAGAATTCTCTCGATTTAGTATTGTGTTGGTTGAACAGTTTTTTAAAAATAAGTGAATGAATAAATAACTCTCCCATTCATTCACCACTCCTGGCCCCATGCCAAGCTTTTCCCCACATCAGGGCCTTTGCACTAGCTGTTCCCTCTGCCTAGAATGTCCTTCCCCCAAATATTCACCTGGTTCACTCCTCTCTCTTTAAGTTGAGCATAACTCACCTCCTCCAACTGGCTTCCCCGGAATATCATACCTGAATGTCATTTCCCCTCGGCACACAGCAGTTATCATGATCTGTAATTATCTTTTGTTTCTATTTAATTCCTTCTTCTTATCTGTCTTCTCCCCTAGAATGTCAGCCCCACTAGGTCAAGAAATTTTGTCAACTTTTTCCACTGCTCTATCTCCAGACTCTTAAGTAATGCTTGGCTTAGAGCATCATCCCGATACATCAAAGTAGCTGATTTAACCCTGGTCAGGGTATATACAAGAATCAATCCAATGGCCTGACCAGGCAGTGGTGCAGTGGATAGAGCATCGACCTGGAATGCTGAGGATACAGGTTCGAAACCCTGAGGTTGCCGGCTTGAGCGTGGGGTCACCGGCTTGAACATGAGATCATAGACATGACCCCATGGTCGCTGGCTTGAGTCCAAGGTCGCTAGCTTGAGCAAGGAGTTGCTGACTCAGCTGGAGCCTCCCGGTCAAGGCACATATGAGAAAGCGATCAATTAACAACTAAGGTGCCACAACTATGAGTTGATGCTTCTCTCTCCCCCTTCCTGTCTGTCTCTCCCTGTTCATCTCTCTTTCTCTCTCTTGCAAAAAAAAATAAATCCAATGAATGTATAAATAAGCAGAACAAACCAATGTTTCTCTCTCTCTGTCCCTTCCTCTCTCTCTAAATCAATTAAACAAACAAATAAATAAAGTAGTGCCTGCCAATAAATGTGTGCAGAAAGAAAATAAGAAACAAAGAAGTACAGGCTAATGAACTGAGGGAACAAGTGAATGAATTAATGTATATATGTAAAACTAAATAAATGAAAAGGGATAGATGAATAAAAGGGACTTGGGGAGAAAAGAACCCTAAATTCCCACATTTGGAATATGAATGAACTGAGATTTAAAGAAACAAAAAGACAGTTATTTTATTTTTGTTTTAAAATCCTTGAGTAAGAACTGAGAATTTTTTTTGTATAAAAAGGGCTTTTACTACAGTGACTGGGGGCCAGTCAGATATAACAGCATTGAAGGGGGTGGTGGGGAAGAAATGGGCCTTGGGGGCCTGGAAGGAGAGAGAGGAAGACAGAGAGCAGCAGCTGCCATGGGATCAGGTGCAGAACGGGTGCATGTGGTGTTGCCTTAGTCATCCCATTCATCGTCCTCATCGTCATCTCCAGCCTGGTCCTCCCCTTCGTCTGGAGGGGGCAGAAAGAGTGGAACTCAGAGGTGCAGCAGGGTTCAGAAGCCCTAGAGAGAGGGTTTCCTAGGGCCTGAGAACTCAGGGGCTCAGAGTCCAGGAAGCTGAAGTCTCCTGCTAGGAAATCAGATCTGGGGCCTGTGCACTGGATAAGGATGGGGCTCCCTCAGAGGAGGGAGAATTAGGGTTTCTGTTTGGGATAGGACAGGGATTATAGTTGGGGTCTGGGTTTTATTTGGAGTTAATATTATTTTCAAAAATGTGTGGTTAGTTAAGATATTGTCACACAAAGGATAAAGCGTTAACAGTTTTGTCACTTAATGGTATTTAAATATTATTAGCAAAGGTGGACTAAATTACAATACCTATACTGTTGTTTCATAGCGGGTTAATGTTAATATTGTTGACACATAATCGGATTAATGATAATATCATTGTCAAAATATATGAGGTTCATTATAATATTGTATACAGTGGATTCATGTTAATATTCTGAACAAACTCTGAACTTAATAATAATATTATTGTCAAAGTTGGAGTTCATTATATTATTGTCACATAATAGGTTGAGGTTCATGTTAGCCTCACATAATTGTCATATGAGGACATTATTGTTGATACACTGGGATTCCTGTTAACATTATTGCAAAAAGACTGGGTTAGTTATATTATCATATAATGAGTTACTATTAATCTGTTGACATGTGGAATTAAAGTTAATATTGCTGTCAAAGATGGGACTCTTTATAATATTGCCATCACATAGTGGATTGATGTTAATAATACTGAACAAATGGAATTAATGTTAATAGTTTGGACATACCTTGTCATTAATATTAATATTATTGTCAAAGATAGAGTTAATTACACTATTGTTACATAATGACGTTAACATGTCAAAAGGAGACTAATACAAGATTTATGTTATCACCATCATCAGCAGATGGGGCTAATGTTACCACTGATGAAGACTGTGGGGTAGTTTTTAGGCCAACACTGGCCCCGGGAAAGAGAGTCACCATCTTGGCAGGATGGGCCCCAGAGAGGGGGCAGCCTGCAGGTGGCAGGGGAGGGAAGACTCACCTGAGGAGTGGATGACTTTGCTTCTCTTCTGCATTACATGCATCAGGGCCCCTACGAGCCCCTCTGAGCTCTGAGGTGGCAGCTGCAGCGTAGAACTCTCCGAGGGGGTCTGCAGCAAGCAGGGTGTGGCACAGAGGGCTCAGGCCTCTGAGAGCGCTTCTCCCCAACCTTCCCATTCCCCTTCAAGGCTTCAAGCCCACCTCTCCGCATCAACCTCCCAACCTCATCACTGAACCTCCAAAGCCTGAGGTCCTTATCAGTCTCAGCTCCAAGCCCCTACCATCCTGACTTGCACAGTATGCCCTAGAGTCTCAGACTCCCAGTCCTTCGCCCTGCTGGTCCTCACCTTGTTCAGCTGAATTCCCTGCCGGATTTGATCCAAAAGGGCACCCCGACCTCCACCAGCGGCCAGGCCCCCCACAGGCCCCAATGGAGGAGGGACTGGAGGAGGGACTGGCCCATCCCCAGAGCTGGGAGGTGGAGGGGGCGGTGGTGGTGGCGGTGGCAGTGGTGGACCTCCAGCTCCAGGGGGTGGAGGGGGCGGTGGCCCAGAGCGTCCTGTGGCTGGAGGGGGTGGTGGTGGAGGGCCCCCTCGGCCCGGAGGTGGGAGTCCCCGAGGAGTCGGCGGGGGTGGTGCACCTCCCAAAGGTACAGGGGGCAGTGGACCAGACCGGCCCTTGTTACTCCCCACAGTAGGGGGCCGAGGGGGCTGGTTTCCTCCTCGAGATGGTGGTGGGGGTGGTGGAAGTGGCTCTGAGGGGGGGAAACAACACATAGTTATTACTATCATTTTCTTCCAAGCCTATTTCACTCATTTGTAAAATTGTACCTTACGGACCAATTCCCAATTCAACCAGTAGAAGGGTTTGCATGAGGACTAAGTGACTACAGTGTATCTTTTGGAAATCAGCTACCAGGTTTGAAGAAGAAGGGGGTGTCCAGAAAGATGGACTCACCCTGGCGTCTCATCTCCTGACGTACAGCTTCCAGTCCACCCTGATCCTCAATGAAGTCATAGATAAGTTTGGAGGTCTCAGCATCAGTGAGCTGAGCCTCACTGATTCCCGCCCTAGAGAACAGGCTCCGCAGAGCTGGGTCCAGGTTGTTCACCTGCCCGGGAGGAAAAAGTCAGCAGAAAAGGTGGGTGAACAGGGTGGGAAGGGAAGGAGCCCAAATTATCATGGAGTCCACACCAGAGAGGAATGTGAGAGGGTTGTGGGAAGGGTGGGGTCTGGGGGTAGGTCTGACCATTGGACGATGGAAAGGTAGGTAGGAGTTGAATGGGGTCCAGGATCTTTGGAGTTACTCACGTCAAATCCATTCTGGGGGTCCCACCCCACGTGGCTGACATGTCTAGGGGAGATGAGGAGACCCCAGTGAGGCCCCACTGCCCTTCCTTCCCTTCCTTCCTAGTGAAGCCCTCTTTCTTGCCCTCTCTTGCCCAGAGGGACTCCGAGGGGCCATAAGTGAATGAATGAGTGAATAAGTGAGAGCAGTAGTTATGGAATTAGAAGGGGTTCACAGTTTGCGGTGCTCATCTTTCCGCTTCATCCCATTTCCTACCATCTATCCACCCAACCATTTTTCCAGCTAGGCAGTCACATTCACCTCTTAGACCACCGATCCATCATATATTTGTCTCTACTTATCTTTCTCCACACATATATTTATCCATTTGTCCACCAATCTGTCCTCACTTACATTTGTCCATCTACCTATTCATCTACCCATGTGCCTACCTTTCCATCCACCCACTCACTTGTCTCCATTCAACCACACACTTCTGTCCATTTATCCATTGAACTGTTCATTCGTCCACATATCTGACCACCTATCTATCTCCATCCACCTTGTCTGAGAATCAATCAGCCTGTATATCCATCTGTCCACACTCATTCACTCACCCATCCTTCTACCAACCAATTCCCATTTACCCATCCACCCATCCATCCAACCACCATCCATTTCTTCTCCAACCCACCCATTCATACATTCATTTCATTCATTCATTAATCTATTCATCTACCCACCCAATTACTCACCCCCCAGCCCACCCAGGTTAGGACTAGGGTGAGGCAGTGAGATGCCTAGAGTACAAAATTTAAGGAGGTACTCAGTCTCAGAGTTATGAATTGTACTTGCGTGACCCTGAAACTGTCTCTGTAAATTGTGTAACTTTGGTGCCTCACCTGCCTATACCTAGTCCTGGCCTTGCACCCACCTACCCATCCAATCATCTACTCAACCGCTGACCCACCCAGTTGCCCATCCTTCCATCCACTTAGCTCTCCTGTTTACCTGTTCATCTGCCCCCCTCCCAGGGAACTGTGGGCCCACTGGAGAAAGGTTCTCACTTGAATCCACTGGGTGCACCAATATCAGCCTTTCTGATCTTTTTCTTCCCTGAGCGTTTCTTATCAGCTGGGCCTGGCCCAGGTGCTGGAAGCCCACGGTATCGTGAACTTGTGATGTCTGGGTTCTGGATGTCCACTGTCACCAGCCCCAGGGAAAGTGGGCCAGCTGCTGGACCTATGGATAAAATAAGGTGACTAAACCATTGACCCACTTACTTACCAGCCAAAGCATAGGGGCAAGAGATAGGAAGACTGTTGGGGAAATCTATGTATGTGTTTGATAGTCATGGAGGGAGTAGGTGAGGGACCCAAGTAGGTTTTATGGAGAAGTGGAAGGGTGGTTACCTTAAACCATTCATACATTCACTAATTCATTTATTTATTCATTCACTCATGCTTATCACTTAATATTGACTTATTTATTCACTGGTTCAGTAATTAATTTTTTTCAGTAATTAATTTTTAAAGTTATTTGTTCATTCATTCAAGCATTGCTATCTTTGCTGATCCAAATTTTATGTCACTTTTTTATTTGTTTACTATTTAGTTCATTCAATAACTCACTCATTCATTCATTTACTCAATCATCTTTCCATCCATTCATCTACTTATCCACATGCCAATTCACCTATGCATCTATACACCCACCTATACATCTATATATCTATCTACATTTTCATCTTCCTATCAATTCATCTCCTCACTCAACCATCTATCCACCACCAATTCATCCACCCACATATCCATCTATCCATCCACTCAATCATTTGCCCACTTATCTCTGCACCCACCAAATTACTCATCCACTCACCTACTCTCCACCCAACTGTCCATTCAAGGACAAGGAAGAATTAGCACTCACCCCCTTGGTCTCCACCTGGGTGTGGGGGCAGAGGTGGGAGCCCTCCTCTTCTCTCTAGGAAGATGGAATGGGTAGAGAGCTCTGACAACCCTGCCACAGGTTCCTGGGCTAGGTTCTTATTATTCCTACTTGCACGAGAGGACTCACCTTCATTAGCTGGTGCTGGTGGTGGAGGTAGCTGGCGTCTGTCTGTGGAGAGACAGGCAGACTGAGAACCAGACCATGAGAGGGGCTTTTACAGCTCCCTACTCCTGCACTCACCTCTGCCCAACCTCCTTCCCTCCCCCAAGGCCTCCTCACCTCCACTTTGCCTCTGATTTCTTTTTTGTATCTTCTCCTGCACCAGGGCCTGAAAGGCCTGGGCTTCACTCTCGTCTGCAAAGTTCAGCCCCACTTGGCAATCCTGCACACACCTTGGGGTCAGAAGCCTTCCAGGCCCCCTATACCTTTCCCATCTCCTCCTCACACCCCAGCTGAGGCCCAGGGGTCGGGTGGTCACTTACGTCCCCAGCGAAGGTGTGGAAGAAGGAAGTGGGAGTGGAGTAAACCAGCTGTGAGTATAGCTCCTGTTCCCAGAGCAGTCCTGTCTGGAGAGGTGGGGAACACACTGGCACTGAGGCATGCCCTGGGTGGCGGGTTTCTGTTATCTGGGCAAGGAGCATGGTGTCCAAATTTGGGGGCCCAGGATCTGATTTGGATATTTCCAACTCAGCAGCAGAGAGTTGGGGGTCTAGGGCTTAGATGTAGAGGGTTGGATGGGAGTTAGACTCTGGGCAGTGAGAGATTTGGATTTGGGGCCCTAGATGTGGGACTTGGGGGCTTGAATTTGAGAGTTTTTTACTCCTGTCCCAGGACACTGTGCCCATTCTAGACTCTGCCCCAAATACCCCCCCCCCCCTTGTGTGGGCCTTCATTTGGGCAGGCAGGGCTCCAGTATTGGGACTTGGGGTTGAGATTTGACGTTCAGGCATAAGATTGGGAGTTTATGGAGAGGGGTTCAGCCAAGGTATGTGCAATTTGAGGTTTGAGGAACAGAGTTACGGTTAGTATTTGATGGCTTTGGGGTCTTGATGTGGTTATGCTGGGTTTATCTTTATGGGCTTATAAGATGAATGGGGGTATGTGCCTGGGGAGTTCAGGTTTGGGGTTTGTGGAACAGATTCAGGAATTCTGAGGTCCATGCCATGGAGATAAAAGGACAGATTTGGAGTTCAAAAATTGAATAGCATATTAGGCTTGGGGTTTAGGGGACAGATTGATGACTTAGAAGCTAAGCAAACATCTGTGGTTCAGGAGTTTTGGTGGGAGATATCTAAGACCCAAAATGTTGAATTTAAAGTAGACTTGAGTTTCAAATAAAAATATAGTGGTCTTTTTATTGTTTGTTTAGTTTGTGGAACAGTTTAAGTTTAGATGATATACTAATATGTGGGGGGTTATAGACATTAACATGGACACTCTAGGGTCAGTCATCGCAGACTTAGAAAGGCAAAAAGAGTTTGATTTGTGGATGAAGTCTTTGGTTCTGGAGCCTAGGGGTTCACTGTTCTGTCTGAGGGCTCAGAGCTATGGACACAGATCTAGGTTTACAGGTTAAAAACCTGTTTGCATGTGCAGCGGAGGCAGGGATCACCTGAAGACCGTAAAGGCGAATGAAGTAGGACTTCTGGGGGTTATCCTTGACAAAGCACACAGCCCCACAATGCTCCTTGGTCCAGCGCTCGGCTCCAGGGGGCAGTGCCAGGTACAGCTGAACAACTGTGGTGGCCAATGTCTGGGAAGGGAGAGCAGGGCTCAGTGGAGTCTGGTCAGGGGCAACCAGAGGGTCTGGGAGCCAAACTTTTTTCTTCCCTGCCCACGGCTGTTGTGGCCTGCCGAGAACCAGCAGAGTTAGTGGAATTAAGAAAACAGACTTAAAGAGAAAAAGGATGGCCTCAGGAGGACTTTTTGCAATGCAGAAGATAGCTTGCAAAAAGTAAGCCTCCACCCCCTACCTGCTTCATCTTTAGGGCAAAGTGAGGCCATGCAAATCAAAGAGATCATTAAAACAAAGTCACATTTCCAAGGCATCCCAAGAATTCTACCAAGTGCAGAAAACCCCCACCATACATAACATCTTAACTTCACAAAACAAAAGATAAAAAGGAAATTGACTTAAGTCTTTCAGAGGGATATGGGGGATAGGAGGAGTAGAAACAATCCAGCACCACAGCTAACAAGGAGGTGTGAAAAAAATAGCCTTTAGCAACTTCACTAAGCAAGTGAGGTGGGGGGTTGGGCAGATTGTCAGCTTACTGCCAGTTCCCCACACCTCTGTCCCCCCAAAATCTAAACTGACCCTGTTGGCTTTCGGTCCCCAACAGTGGCCCCAAAGGAAGAGCCACAACCAGAAAATAAATAGACATAGAGATCTTCCTTGGTGAATGGGGGTAAGTGGATTCTAGGAGAGAAGATGATGGAGAGGAAGAGGGTGAGAAAAAGGAGAGGAGCAGGGAAGATAAGGAGAGAGGAAGGGGAGGAAAGGAGGAGAGGAGAAGGATGCGGAAGAGGAGAGGAATGGGGGGAAAGGGAGAAAGACAGGGAAGGCCAAGAGGTCCCCAGCTCACCCAGCATTTCCTTCCAAGCATCTCAAAGAGTCGCTGGTTCTCATGGTCTTGGAGGAGGCTGGAAGGTATATTCTGCTGAACCACTGGTGCTCCACGGCCTCCAGGCCTGCCTCCCATAAGGCCTGCACTCATTGTGCCTCCTGCTCTTGTCCTCTCCGGCTAGGCTCTGGGTGCAGGGTAAGAAGAGGAACTTCCGCAGTGAGCAGGGGAACAGGAAGTGCAAAAACCACAAGGGAAACAAGTCCTCCAGAGGCACCTCAGTGGGCTTGGGCTCCTCCTCCCTAGGACAGGCTTGGAGCCTCTGCCTTCAGACTGATGCCCTCTTCCATTTGACTGGCTAGACCCATCTTTTGGAACAGTTCATGTCCTGTTCCTTCTTTCCTACTCTCTGGTGCCCATCTCCCTCTGACTGGCTGAGATCTTCCTCCCTCTGATTGTTTGACAGCAAGAGCTAGGCCACTATAGCACTTCTGTAGGGTGCTCTGCTGTGGTTGGGAAGTGTAAAGCCAGTATACACGGTCACCATCACAGCAGCCTGGCACATGCAGATTTACATTAGATTCAGACAGATGGTAATGAAACAATGGAGCCAGGAACTGGTGGGCCATCATCTTTAATCCTAGCTTGCACCCGGTGGGCAAGGAAAAACACACACTGGGCTCCAAAACCCACTCATTCAGTGCTCACAAAGCTACTGACTTAACCGAGTTTCCTAGAATCAAAGGTTTCTAGCTCAAAGACTTATTCACCTCTGTTCCCCATCTCCTTCCTTCTCCCTGCTCAAACAATACAAACCTATACAATAAAATTATATAGGTTTCAGGTGTACAATTCTATAATTCATCACCTGTATATTGTATTGTGTGTACACCATGCCTTTGACAAACTCTGCACAAACTGGCTTCTCTCTCAACACTCCACCATCTTGGCTGCTTCTCCTGGCCTCCTCAACCTGGCCTCTCTCTGCTCTTCTCTCTGCTTTCTCTTCTAATGCTAATCTCAGGAACCCAGAGAGAGCAAGCTCCCAGTCTGACCCACTTTATAGTGCAGAAATCAAAACCTTTAATCCAATATACAAACAAGGAGGTCTCTGATACAAGTCACTTATCTGAGGCATAATGGGATTCCTCATGAGAGTGCACCACCCTACATCAAAAAGGGTGAGAAAGGTTTAGTCCTAAAACCAAGCCCCAGGCTACAAGAATCCTGCCTGCCCACAGCCCGCCCCCAACACACATTAATATCACCTGGGCGATGGGCTTCCATGTGGGCAGCGCCATCTTTAACAAAAGTGAGCATAATATATTTTATCTGCTCAACAGGAATTCATGGGTCTTAGCAGCCTCCTTCCTCCCCAAAGTATCCAGTTAGCCTAGGTCTGAGGTCTAAGACCCCTAATGCTGAAGGATTATTAGGCTAAAACTTTTCCTTTAATTACACAGTGAGTGCTGAGTGCCTGGGATCCCACCCCTCTCCTGAGACCTTAACAATCCAGCTCACTTCCCCATCCCTTACCCCTCCCTCCCCACAGCTCCCAAATTACTTTCTGCTTATCATCTATTTTATTTCAAAAAAAGGAATTTTAGCCTTACCAGTGGTGGCACAGTAGTTAGAATGTCGAACTGGTGCACTGAGGTCTCACATTCAAAAGGTCGCTAGCTTGAGCATGGAATCATTGTCATAACCCCATGGTCGCTGGCTTGAGCTCAAGGTCGCTGGCTTGAGCAAGGGGTCACTGGCTCAGCTGGAGCCCCTGGTCAAGGTGATGCTTCTCATCTTTGTCCCTTCCTCTCTCCGTCTCTACCTTCATCCCTCCCTCTATCTCCTTTTCTCTTTCTTTCTCTCTCTCTCTTGCTAAAAAATAACTAGAAGAATGTTATACCATATATGAATGCCTAAACAACACCTTGTTTCATTTTCATTGCTTTTGAACTTTAAAAAAATTGTTTGTTCCCAGTAATTTGTCCTGGCCAAATCGCTCAGTTGGTTAGAGAATCATCCCAAGGTACAGAGGTTACCAGTTCGATTCCTGGTCAGGGCACATACAGGGACAGATCAATGTTTCTGTCTGTTTCTCTCTTTCTCCCTAAAAAAAAAATCAATAAAATAAACATTAAAATATATTTTTTTTAATTTCCCATTGATTTGAGCGAAAGTGAAGAAGGAGGAGGAGGAGGTGGTGGCAGAGAAGGAGGAGGAGAGAGAGAGAGAAAAGCATCAACTCATTGCTCCTCTTAGCTGTTCCATGTAGTTGTGCACTCACTGATTGCTTCTCATATGTGCCCCGACTGGGGATCGAAACTGTGACCTTGGCGCTCCAGGACAATGCTCAATCCACTGAGTCACTTTTTAAAAATATATATATTACAGCCTGACCTGTGGTGGCGCAGTGGATAGAGCGTCAACCTGGAACGCTGAGGTTGCTGGTTCGAAACACTGGGCTTGCCTGGTCAAGGCACATATGGGAGTTGATGCTTCCTGCTCCTCCCCCTTCTCTCTCTCTCTCTCTCTCTTTCTCCTCTCTAAAATGAATAAATAAAAAAAAGTTTAAAAATATATATTACATTAGATCCTTTTTCTTCTTTTAAAAAATTTTTGTAAAAAAAAATTTTATATTGAATTTATTGGGGTGACATGGTTAATAAAATTATATAGGTTTCAGGTGTACAATTCTATAATACATCACCTGTATATTGTATTGTGTGTACACCATGCCTTTGACATAGCACTGAACATGTGTGCCAGGCATCGTTCTGACCCCTTGTAAATACTGACTCACTTAAATCCTCATAACAGCCTGTAGGACACACACTATTACCGTGTCTATTTGACAGAGGAAAATGAAGGAAGTAAGGCTCAGAGCGGTTGAGTGATTTTCCCAGTAGCTCCTAGCTAGCAAATGGGAGAGCCAGATGGCATGCCAGGCTGGCTAGGTCCAGAGGGTACAGTTTTCATCACTATGCTCCACATCTTTTCTTTGCCTGTTACTAAGATTTGTGGGGCTTTTTAAAAATTTTATGAGCCCTGGCCGGTTGGCTCAGCGGTAGAGCGTCGGCCTAGTGTGTGGAGGACCCGGGTTCGATTCCCGGCCAGGGCACACAGGAGAAGCACCCATTTGCTTCTCCACCCCTCCGCCGCGCTTTCCTCTCTGTCTCTCTCTTCCCCTCCCGCAGCCAAGGCTCCATTGGAGCAAAGATGGCCCGGGCGCTGGGGATGGCTCTGTGGCCTTTGCCTCAGGCGCTAGAGTGGCTCTGGTCGCAACATGGCGACGCCCAGGATGGGCAGAGCATCGCCCCCTGGTGGGCAGAGCTTCGCCCCTGGTGGGCGTGCCGGGTGGATCCCGGTCGGGCGCATGCGGGAGTCTGTCTGACTGTCTCTCCCTGTTTCCAGCTTCAGAAAAATGGGAAAAAAAAGGAAAAAAAAATTTATTGATTGACTTTAGAGAGAGAGAGAGAGAGAGAAACAGGGGAGGAGCTGGAAGCATCAACCAGGAAGCATCAACTTGTAGTTGCTTCTCATATGTGCCTTGACCAGCCAAGCCTAGGGTTTCAAACTGGCGACCTCAGCGTTCCAGGTCAAAGCTGTAGCCACTGTGCCACCACAGTTCAGGCACATGTTACTAAGATTTGTATTTGCCCAAGTAGTAGTTCTTCATTTTCACTCCTATGTAGGATTCTATTGGGTGACTGGAGAACTTGTTTATTCATACACTACTGTTAACTGCTGTTTCTGGCTGCTGCAATTGGGAATAATGCTGCTGTATTCACTCCTCTACACATTTACTAGTCCACACAGGCATGCACACTCTCAGGAGGAGAGGCGGGGGGTTGTAAGGTTTTCATATCTCTAACTTTACCAGATAATGTCAGACTGTTTCCCCAAGTGAATCCTAGCTCAGTCTCCACTCTTCCCTGGGCCTCAGTCTCCCATTTGGGGACACAAAGCTCTCAGGCACCCAGAGAACAGTTTGAGGGAGCTAAGCATATCTGCAGTGTGACTGAGATTTCTGAGTACCTGAAGGGAGATAACACATCTCAAGGTGGGATCCACAGTCCTGCCTGGAATCCTATTTGGATCCTCATGCTGGCAGTTTCAAAGCTTCTCTCTTAAGTCTGGGCTCAAAGCCCCTTCTGGTGTGGCAATTCCAACCTCCCTCCCACTTCTCCCCCCTCACATCTCAGCTTATGGTGCCCCTAACTCACCAGACACTTTCCTACCTCCAGGCTTGGGGCACCTCCCAGCCTGTCCATTGGGGCAAGCCACTGCTTTTCCTTAAAAGGCCATTACATTCATTCGTTTTAACACTGCTCATTGATTTGTGCCTTAACCAAGAAAGCCCAGGGTTTTGAACCAGCGACCTCAGCGTTCCAGGTTGACACTCTATCCACTGCGCCATCACAAGTCAGTCAATAAGAAACATTTTAGGAGGCCTTCTTTTACCATCCTGGAATGACATTCATATACAAGTCTTGGTGGGATGGCGCTGTCCCCCCAGCATGTCAGGCACCTACCTGCACATTCAATGCTGAAGCACCCGCATCACTCATACAAAGTCTGTCTACCAAGCATTCCTAAAACACATCTCCAGGGCAGGAAGGAACAGGACCCTTGTCTGTCTTGTTCACTGCCTCATCCCCACCACCCTAGCACAGGGCCCTGTATGCAGAAGCTCAACCAGTATTTGTTAAATAATCATTGTAGTCCAGATTTCTATGCTGTGATTTATTGTCCTCTTTGCACAAGGCTTCCCCTCTCATCCCTTCACCCCTATGCCAAGGGAAAGAGGAAAACAAAAACTCAAGTGTGCAGAGACCAGCTCTTCCCACAGAGATGTCCACACTGATCACTGATGCTACAGGCAAATGGGTGCTTTAGGGGCCCTCAGGGGAGGTGCTGAATTCTAGTCCTGGTGGGATGGAGTGAGGAGAGGTTATACATAGAAAAGCAGAGATACCTGTAGAAATAAGAATGGCTCCATGTTTAGAACCACAGACCCGGAAGCCCTACAGCCAGAATCTGGCACTTACTAGATGCTTAAAGTCTGGTAACTTCTCAGTGCCTCAGTTCTGTCATACATAAAGTGAAGATAATAATAGCAGTTAAGGTTGTTGTGAAAACTAAATGAGGTAATTCATGTATAGTGATCAATACAGACCTTAACACATTGTAATTATGTATTATTGAGGGTTTTTTTATTATTTATTGATTTTTAGAGAGAGAGGAGTGAGAAAGAGAGAGAGAGAGAGAAGGGGGAGGAGCAGGAAGCATCAACTCCCATATGTGCCTTGACCAGGCAAGCCCAAGGTTTCAAACAGGCAACCTCAGTGTTCCAGGTCGATGCTTTATCCCACTGCGCCACCACAGGTCAGGCTTATTATTGAGGTTTTTTATGAAATAGCTAAGTTGGATAAATGAACTATATCATCCCTTCAGTCTATCACTTTCCATGTTCTCTCCATCCTCTCCTCACCCTTCTCCATTAGACTTTCAGATCCCACCACCACTGGGAGATGGTCAGAGACCCCAGAATACATGACCACTTTCCCATCACCCTTTCTCTACTTCCCCCTGATGCAAAACCCAGCTCGGAGACTAATTACATGGAATGCCCATCCAGACGCCTCCAGCACTGCCACATGTTCCTGGGTCCTCCCTGCCAACCTTAGAGGTCTCACCCATCAAGTTCCCCACCCCACTGCCCCCACCTGCACAGGAGATCACAGCACCAGTCAGTCCTCCCCTTCCCTTCTAGATTTGTCACTCCTACCCAGGGAGCCAGTCCTCTCCTAGTTCCCACACTGCCCACACCCTCAGTCACCACCAATTCTCCCTCCTAGATGGATGTTCTCTACTTCCCTGCACCTCAGTCTATGTGACCTCAAGTGTCCATTCTCCAGCCTGTGACACCATAAGTGTCCACACCCTAGTGTGTGACCCTAGGAGTATCTATTCCCCAATGTGTGTGATCCCATGAGTGTTCAAACCCGTTTGTATAACTCAAGGAGTATCCAATTCCCAGTCTTTAGGTCTCAAGGGATGCCCACAGCCTTGATATCCCCAGAAGAGTTAACGTTGCTGAGACCTGGAATGGACCACAGCAGGCGTGGGGAGGGATGTAAAATGGAACAGTCTGCCTAGAATCCCACCAGCGGGGAGGGGGCGGCCATCTTGCAAAAACGTATTTTTTTTTCAAAAACGTATTTTTTAATGAGACAGACAGGTAGGGAAAAAGATGAGAAGTACCAACTGGTAGCTGCAGCACATTAGTTGTATAATTGCTTCTGATTGCTTCTCATAGTGCCATGAGGGGAGGGGGGATCCAGCCAGCCAGGGACCCCTTGCTCAAGCCAGTGACTTTTGGGCTTAAGCTCAGACCATGGATGGGGTCATGTCTACCATCCCACACCCAAGCCGGGATCCTCACTCAAGCCAAAAACCTCGGATTTTCAACCTTAGTCCTCTGCTTCCCAGGTTCAGGCTTTATCCACTGCGCCACCACCTGGTCAGACAAGACCATTTCGTTTGTAGGGGAGGAATACCATCGCTGTCTCATACCCTAATGGAGAGAGAATATCGCTATCCTGTTTCTCCCCACAACCCCCATCCCATCCTCCCCACTCCCACCAGCCTCGGCGTTCCTCACTCTCCGGTGGCTCCCTGGCCTCTCTCACATCCGCCACCTTAACTACTCTCACCCCCGCTATTGTTCTCAACGCCCAGAACTGGAAATTGGCTCTAGGCTGAGCAAGAGAAGAGCCATCGTGGGCTCTGATTGGTCGGCGCTATATTCTTGTCTTTGCCATTCTTTGAAACAACCTGGCCTCGGAGAATAACATAGCCCCGCCTCCACTCCCGTGCTCTGGGCTCCCATTGGTTATTGGTTCTGGACTTGCGCGGTGGGTGTCAGACCTGTGCGGTGGGCGGCTGAAGCAGGACTCTGGGAATTTGGAGTGGTTGGTATTGTTCACCCGTAGAAGGGGCGGAAGGTGGTGTTTACTGCTGAAGTTAACAAGATTACACACAAGGGCGTGGCGCCCAGTGCGTTAGGCGATCTAGTCATAAACTCTGTAACAAACCCAGTAGAGTTTTTGTGCCTGCACCTGGTGGTTCCTTAATTCTCTAGTTTAGTCAAAACAAAAAGTGTTTTTTTTAGTTTGGGTTTTCAGAAAACTCTCAGAAGCTATAATAATAAAATTAAATCCTGCCGCAGTAGGAGAAGCACAGGGGAGTGTTTGACTTTCCCAATACCATAAATTGCAAAGTGTACATCTTGCAGTCTTTGGATTCAATATACTAATGTATTAATTTTACCCCTGATTACAAAGTTTACAGTAGTTAAAAGCCCCAACTGTGAAGCCTTTGACAAAGTGTGTTTAAGAGAACACTTTCTCCAGTTTTCAGTTCACAAAGTGATGGTTTTGGAGCATTAGTCCTGGTGGGACGGGCAGGGTTCCTGCAACTGACATGTCTTATTTACTATATACATCATAGGTGATATAGCCAGTTGCCTATTTTAAAGTTTGCAAATTTTACATTACATATAAAATGTGTTATAAAATATAAATATTTATAAATAAATACATGACTTGTAAGGATATAGATTATATAAATGGTGCAGTAGGACCACATTTAACTGCCCTGACACATGCTGAAAGGGAGGAGACTGTTAATAATTCAACAAGGTGCCCCCAATTTTAAGAAAGCCCGAGTCCTGAGCCCTTTGCCTTTAGCAGGCAGGGCAAATTTCCCATAATTCGCTTGAAAACAAGTTTATGCCCACGGCTGCCTCCACTGCTGAAAACACAAGTCAGCCTTTGTATCAACTCTGATCCTGAGGAAGATTGTTATTTTAAGTATGTGTATAGGCACTTGGGGTGCTGGGTAAAACGAAAGTTCGGTGAAAGTGTCATCACTGAATGTTTCTGATGTTGGCTGGATTTGTAACATATATACTTCAGTTTAGTATCTCCACTCAGGGGCCATAATTGGTGAGGGGTACAATGTTTTGGTCTGGGATCTTGGCCTAATGGTTACTATGTGGTTTATAACCCAATATGCAATAAGCTATATAGTTTCTTTTACAGAAATCCACCCAAAAGTGATAAAAATAAAGAAGACAGAGGGAAACAAAATAAAATCTTTAACTTATGAATAAAAGGATGAGCCTCTTTGAATAAAATAGAATGCTTTTTTAAAAACTTCCAATAAATATAGTTTGCATTGTATGTGTGTAGACCTTTAAATTATATAGATTTCAACATCATTAACCCTAGTTTAGACCTTGATTACAGACAACTTGAAGAGAAAAAGAGGGTTTGTTTTAGTTTTGTTTGGTTTGTTTTTTTGGCTAAGTTTAGCAACTATGGGAAAACACAATGGTTTGTTTACAGTCTTACAATCAATGGAGCTTTCAGAAAACTAGGTGATAAATATGTACATGTACGTAGTATTTGCATAGCTTATGTGACTGTTACAAGTTGTTCAGGAAGCTTGAAAAACTGACTTTTTAAAATATTTTATTTATTTATTTTTTAGAGGCAGGGAGAGAGAGAGAGAAAGAAGGTAGGGAGGAGCAGGAAGCATTAATTCACATGTGTGTCTTGACCGGGCAAGTCTGAATTTTGAACCGCAGACCTCAGTGTTCCAGATCGATGCTTTATCTACTGCACCACCACGGGTCAGGTCCTGAAAAAGTTATTTATTGCCAATTATGGTCTTCTTTAAAAGTGAAACAAATTTTTTTGTGTGTGTGACAGAGACAGAGTCAGAGAGAGGGACAGATACGGACAGACAGACAGGAAGGGAGAGAGATGAGAAACATCAATTCTTCGTTGTGGCTCCTTAGTTGTTCATTGATTGCTTTCTCGTATGTGCCTTGACCGTGGGGCTACAGCAGACAGAGTGACCCCTTGCTCGAGTCAGTGACCTTGGGCTCAAGCTGGGGAGCCTTCCAGGGGTAGTCAACCTTTTTATACCTACCACCCACTTTTGTATCTCTGTTAGTAGTACAATTTTCTAACCACCCACCGGTTCCACAGTAATGGTGATTTATAAAGTAGGGAAGTAACTTTACTTTATAAAATTTATAAAGCAGAGTTACAGCAAGTTAAAGCATATAATAATAATTACTTACCAAGTACTTTATGTCGGATTTTCACTAAATTTGGCAGAATAAATCTTAATAAAACAACTTACTATAGTTAAATCTATCTTTTTATTTATACTTTGGTTGCTCCACTACCGCCCACCATGAAAGCTGGAATACCCACTAGTGGGCGGTAGGGACAGTTTGACTACCACTGCGTCAAACCAGATGAGCCTGCACTCAAGCCAAGGACCTCAAGGTCTCGAACCTGGGTCCTCCGCATCCCAATCCAACGCTCTATCCACTGTGCCACCGCGTGGTCAGGCTGAAGCAAATTTTTTAAAAGATATTTTCACCTTTTTTTTTTTTTGTTAGCAGAAAGAGAGACAGACAGGAAGGGAGAGAGATGAGAGATGAGAAGCATCAACTCATAGTTGCGGCACCTTAGTTGTTCATTGATTGCTTTCTCATATGTGCCTTGATGGCGAGGGGGGGGGGCTCCAGTGAAGCCAGTGTGACCTTGAGCTTTGAGCCAGCGGCCATGGGGTAATGTCTATGATCCCACGGTCAAGCCAGCGACACTACTCAAGCTGATGAGCCCGCGCTCAAGTCGATGACCTCGGTGTTTTGAACCTGCATCCTCAGCATCCTAGGCTAACACTCTGTACACAGTGTTAAAAACACCACCTGGCCAGGCATGTTTTTACTTTTTAATTTTCTTTGATTAATAAATGAAAGATATGTTGTTAATCTTTAAAAATATTCCATTGTCCAGGCATGGGGATTATGCAGTGGGGAAGGAGAGTGGGGACAGGGCTGGGCTGGGCTATGGTGGAGCAGCAGATAAAGCATCAACCTGTAGTGCTGAGGTTGCTGGTTCAAAACCCTGGGCTTGCCTGGTCAAGGCACATACGACAAGCAACTACTACTACCAGTTGATGCTTCCCATTCCTCCCTCCCCTCTTTTTTTTTTCAGAGACAGAGAGAGAGTCAGAGAGAGGGATAGATAGGGACAGACAGACAGGAATGGAGAGAGATGAGAAGCATCAATCATTAGTTTTTCGTTGCGACATCTTAGTTGTTCATTGATTGCTTTCTCATATGTGCCTTGACTGTGGGGCTACAGCAGACCGATTAACCCCTTGCTCAAGCCAGAGACCTTTGGTCCAAGCTGGTGAGCTTTGCTTAAACCAGATGAGCCCACGCTCAAGTTGGCGACCTCGGGGTCTCGAACCTGGGTCCTCCACATCCTAGTCTAATGCTCTATCCACTGCGCCACCGCCTGGTCAGGCCTCCCTCCCATCTTCTCTCTCTCTCTCTCTCTCTCTCTCTCTCTCTCTCTCTTCTCTCTAAAATTAATTAACAAGATATTTTTAAAAACAATTCATTATTTCAGACTTTTTTTCTGATTTATTAGTAACAGTCTTACCAAAGATAGATGAACTTCTCATGTAAATTTTTAATTAAAAAGAATTATAGCAGTGTCGGGTATTTGGCAGTGAATGAAGCCAGGTGGCAAACAGAATCTCTGCTCCCTCCACAACTCTCTGAATATCTGCTTCTGATATCCTTGAACACCTTAGTGGTTTGGATTTTACAAACAGTAAAAATAGATGCCGGGCTATCATGCAGTTAATAGCCAGACAGCTTCTGCCTCATGCCAAAGACATTTTCCCAGGAGATATAAACCATGCACCTAAAATCAAAATAAGTAAATGTAGGAAAACATCTTACAATTGGTTTATAACTAAATGCATTTGGGTAGATCATTGCAAAGATGTTATGGACCAAATTGTGTCTTTCCAAAATTTATGTTTTGGTTCCCTAACCCTTAATGAGATGGGGCCTTCAAGGAGGTAATTAAAGTTAAATGAAGTCATAAGGATGCGATCCTAACAGGGTAGGACTGGTGTCCTTATAAGAAGAGGAAGAAGGCCCAGGCCAGGTAGCTCAGTTAGTTAGAGCTTTGTTGGTTAGAACATTATCCCAATTCTCCAAGGTTGCGGTTTTGACCCCAGGTCAGGGCGCATACAAGAATCAACCAATGAATGCATAAATAAGTGGAACAACAAGTTGATGTTTCTCTCTATGTCTCCCTTCTCTCTCTCTAAAAAAAGTCAATCAATAATTTTTAAAAAGAAGAGAAAGAGACTAAGAGACATGGACAAGAATGTGGTGGTTACGGGGGGCGGGGGGAGGGAGGGAGAGAGAGGGGGAGGGGGAGGGGTACAAAGAAAACTAGATAGAAGGTGACGGAGGACAATCTGACTTTGGGTGATGGGTATGCAACAGAGTTGAATGACAAGATAACCTGGACATGTTTTCTTTGAATATATGTACCCTGATATATTGATGTCACCCCATTAAAATAAAAATTTATTTATTAAAAAAAAAAAAAAGAGGAAGAGACACCAGATATGCATGTTCACCTTCCCTATCGAGCAGGGGAGTCTATTTCCTCACCCCTTGAAGCTGCGCTGTCTTGTGACTGACTTTGACCAATAGAACGCAAGTGCAGTGCTGGTCTGTGAGATTCAGATCCTTCTGCCATAGCCCTAGTGCAGCACTGTCCTGAGCCCTCCATGTGAGAAAGCTCTCCTGGCCTGATGCAAAATGATAAAGGGTGTGCCAGAGAACCAGAACATTCCTGCTAAGAAACAGCACCGATTGCCAGGTATGTGAGCAAGGCCATTGGTCCTTCTAGCCAGGCTGACCCTCGAATTGACTGCAGCCATCCCAGTGAGCAGAGGAAAATCCAAGAGAGGAACCACCAGCTGTTCCCAGCTCAAACTGCCTACTTACAGGATTGTGAGTTGGCCTGACCTGGGGTGGCGCAGTGTATAAAGCATTGAATGCTGAGGCCGCTGGTTCAAAACCCTGGGCTTGCCTGGTCAAGGCACATATGGGAGTTGATGCTTCCTGCTCCCCCCCATCTCTCTCTCTCCCCTCTTTAAAATGAACTTTTAAAAAAGATAATTGTTGGAGAGGGTGTGGAGAAAAAGAAACACTCATACACTCTTAATCGGAAAGTGAATTGGGGTAACCATTATGGAAAACAGTTTGGTGATTCCTTGGAAAATTAAAAATAAAACTACCAACCTTGCCTGACCTGTGGTGGCGCAGTGGATAAAGCGTTGACCTGGAATGCTGAGGTCACCGGTTCAAAACCCTGGGATTGCTTGGTCAAGGCACATATGGGAGTTGATGCTTCCTGCTCCCCCTCCCCCTTCTCTCCCTCTTTCTCTCTCATTCTCTCTCCTCTCTAAAAAAAAAAAAAAAAAAAAAAAAAAAAAAAAATTAATAAAAAAAAAAAATTTAAAAAAAATTAAAAAAAAAAAAAAAAAAAAAAAAACTACCAGCCTGACCAGGCGGTGGTGCAGTGGTTAGAGCATCGGACTGGGATGTAGAGGACCCAGGTTCAAGACCCCAAGGTTGCCAGCTTGAGCGTGGGCTCATCTGGTTTGAGCAAGGCTCACCAGCTTGAGCCCAAGGTCACTGGCTTGAACAAGGGGTCACTCAGTCTGCTGTAGCCCCCCCCATCAAGGCACATATGAGAAATCAATCAATGAACAACTAAGGAGCCGCAATGAAGAATTGATATTTCTCATCTCTCCCCCTTCCTGTCTGTCCCTATCTGTTCCTCTCTCTTTCTGTCTCTGCCACACACAAAAAAATTAAAAAATAAAACTACCATATGATCCAGCAAGTCCACTTATTCAAAGAATATAAAAACACTAATTTGAAAAGATCTTTGTACCCCTATGTTTATTGCAGCATTATTTACAATAGCCAAGATATGGAAGCAGCCATTGGTAGATGAATGGATAAAGATGTGGTATATCCTGGCCTGTGGTGGTACAGTGGATAAAACAGGGATCTGGAATGCTGAGATTGCTGGTTCAAAACCCTGAGCTCTCCAGGTCAAGGCACATAAAGGAAGCATCTACATTGTGTTGATGCTTCCCACTCCTTCTCCTCGCTTTTTCTCTCTCTCGCTCTCTCTCCTCTCTCAAAAATCAATAAATAAAATCTTTAAAAAAAAAAAACCAAAAAAGATGTAGTATAGTAGTATATATATACAATGGAACACTACCCAAGCTTTAAAAAAAAAGTGAAATGTTGGTATTTGTGACAACATAGATGGACTTTGAGGGTATTATGTTATGTTAAGTGAAATAAGTCCGGCCTGACCTGTGGTGGTGCAGTGGATAGAGTGTTGACTTGGGAATGCTAAGGTTGCCGGTTTGAAACCCTGGGCTTGTCCGGTCAAGGCACAGACGACAACTAATCAATGAACAACTAAAGTAAAGCATCTGTGAGTTGATACTTCTCGCTTCTCCTCACCCTTTCTCTGTGAAATCAATAAATAAAAGCTTTAAAAAAAATAAGTCCAACAAAAAAGGACAAAAATCTTATTATTTCACTCATGTGGGATATAAAAGAAACAAAAAAGAAACAAGTGAACAAACAAAAAAACAAATTCAAAGATACAGAAAACACACTGGTTACCAAAGGGGAAAGAGAGTAGGGGGAAAAAAGTGGGTAAAGGGGGTCAAATGTATGGAGACAGATGGAAACTAGACTTCTGGTGGTGAGCACGCTATAGTGTATACAGATAGCGAATTATAATGTACACCTGAAACGTATATAATGTTATTAACCAATGTTATCTCAATAATAATGATTTTTAAAAAGAGATCTTCAAGAAACAAAAGAAATAGCAGTTGGATGAGTGAATAAATGAATGCCTGACGGATGCACTCCAAAGGTTTCCACAACCCCCCATAGTTTCCCACCACACACAAAGAGCCTCCTTATTTAGGGCTGGCCCAGCGCTGAGCTCCCTGGGATGGGGGTCAGGGAACAGAAATGAATGAGTCCCACCAGGTGGGTTAACTGCTAATTAGGGAGACAATCCAGTAACAATCGAGGATAATGCAGTGTGCCTGAGCCTGAAGAAAACAGTGGGGTGGAGGGCGGGCTGCTGAGGGAAGGAAAACAAACCGATGTCATGGGAGATGAGGCAAAGAGCATTTGGTTTGTCCAAATTAGTTTCTCAATTCAAATCCATGAGAAAAATTACATGACTATAAGTTATGAACTGGAAAATCGGACCTGACACCTTTAGAGTCAGATGCTGAAGAATAGGATAAACTCTCAACACTTCGACCTGTGAATGAGTTATTGTACAAATGGATTTTATTACAAGTGACTTATTATTTGCCAGTACTTCCAGGGCATTTTGCTTGCCATTTGTTCCCTTCTCACTGCTCTCATCTTCTCAAATTAGGATCCTCCACGGAGCCTGCCCTGTTCAGTCACACAGTCCCCTTCCTTCGGACTATCCAGCTCCCATCCTCCTCACTGGATAGTATGGGGCTGAGTTCCCAAGAAGGCTGAAAAAAACAGGCTAAGGACAAGGCTAATGAGTGACTCATAATTCTGTGCTCCCTCCACAGCGCTTGGGGCAAATCAGATAAAAAGCGAAGGAAAGCACGTATGTGTGTGACAGAGAATGTACTGCTTCCTTATAAAGGTGTACAGCAATCTGTCTTAAGGGACCTTAATTCAGAATTTCCTGGTCTTAATAGTTTCAGATTTCACTGCAGCAGGCTTCAGCGGTTTGCCTCAGCCCAAGGTAGATATTAACTCCAGCTCGAGGCTAAATAGCACAGCTCTCGTCACCCGCTGGGCAGCTGGAGGGCAGGTGGATGAGCCAAAGGAATGTTTAGAGGGAGTAGAATTAGTATTTGATGGGAGGTTTCTTTGTTTCAGGATTTGGGAAATGTATAGAGCTTAATTCTTTATGTTCTTTTTGTAATCCTAAAAGGAAAGGGATTATCCTATTTTTGTTTTCTTCTCCTTCTGTAATGTACCTTTTCTCCTTTGCTAATAAGAACAGATGATATAGCATGCCTTTAGGGAAAATAAAAGCAGTATGGCACACCGCTTCAACATTGCAACTCAAAAAAACAAACTGTAAGGGAAAGAGAGAAAATCTCCTTTGATTCAGTTATTAAAATGTTAGGATTTGTGGATATAGATAAGGAATGATACATATTTACTGGCCTTAGCTGTTCTAAAATACTTGAATGTGAGACAAAGGAGAGGTTGAGAGTCCGGATTTGGGATTGCTTGGTTTGAATATCAAAGGCGGTGATCCAAGCCAACTTGTTTGCTATCTCTAGAAATTAGCTAGCCTTGGGAAGAACAGGTCTCTCCAAGGATTAACAAGGCCCCAAAATGTCAAAGCATAAAATACAGGAAAACCCCCAAAATTTAATAATTAATACAGGCTCTGGCCAGTTGCTCAGTCGGTTAGAGCATTGTCCTGAAACACCAAGATTGCAGGTTAGATTCCTGATCAGGGCACATACGAGAAGTAACCAATGAACACACAACTAAGTGGAACAATAAATTAATGCTTCTCTCTCTCTCCCTATCTCTCTCTCTGTCTCTCTAAAGGTTACCTCACGGCAACCCTATGAGGTAATCACGTAAGAAATTATGAATTCATAACTTTATCATAGAAAAGTAAAGTGATTTGTGCAGAGCCTTCTGGATGTCTCAACCTAGTTGACTTCATTGCCACTTTTCCCAGAGCAAGTTAGCATTCTGTCCAAAATAGATGGAAATTACTTAGTGAAAACCAAAGTAGCTTTGATGCAGCCTCCAAAACAGAACTGGTGTTGTTCCCTGGAGAGTGATCTCAACCGGCACGCCCTTCAATTTAAGAGATTTCCACTATTGCTTTTCATTCATGTTTCTGAAACTCTGCAAACTGTAGCTTTTGTTCTAATCATGTAATTTAAATATTGAAGTTACTATTCAACAATTTTATAATAAATGTTTCAAACCTGCTTTAATTCTCTTATATTTGTTATGTTAATTGCTTGATCTTCACGGCAACCCTATGAGGTAAGCACAACCATTATCCCCATTTTAAAGATGATGAAAGTGCGGGGGCGCTGAAGCAGGAGGTAACTTGCAGAGCTAGCAAGCGACAGACCCCTCTGCAAACCTCGGCTGGCTGACTCTGGACCCCCCCTTCCCTTTCGCACCACAAGCTATCTCCGCAGGAATTTTGTTCTGCCTGCAAAGAAAGGTTTAGAAGTTGTTTATTTTCTTTAATTTCTTTCTTTAAAAAAAAAAAAAGATGATCAAAAGAATGAGAAGACAAACCAAAGACTGGGAGAAATTTTTTGCAAAAGATATCTGATAAAGGGCTGTTACCCCAAATTACAAAGAATTCTTTTTAACTAAACTTATGCGGCGATCATATTGTAACATATGCAGATACCAAATAATTATACTGTGCACCTAAAACTAATAGATATGTGTCAGTTACATCTTAGTTTAAAATATAATTTAAAAAACTTTTAAAAGAAAATAAACAACCTGATTAAAAAATGAGTCAAAGCCCTGAAAAGACGTCTCATCAAAGAAGATACACAGATGGCAATTTAGGCATATGAAAAGATGCTCCACATCATATGTCACCAGGGAAATGCAAATTAAAGCAACAATGTGACACCACTATACTGCTTTAAAGTGGCCGAAATCCAGAGTACCAGCAGCATGAACACTGGCAGGAGCGACAGGAACTTTCACTTACTGTGGGTGGGAAGGGAAAATGGTACAGATGCTCTGGAAGACAGCTTGGCTGTGTCTTAGAAAAGTAAACATACACTTCCCATATGATCCAGTAATCACATTCCTGGGTATTTACCCAAAGGAGTTGAAAACTTTTGTCCATACAAAATCTCCATGCAAATGGATGTTTACAGCAGCTTTGCATAATAGGCCAAAACTTGGAAGCAAACAAGGTATTAGTCCTTCAGTAGGTGAATGGATGAATAAACTATGATACATTGTGACAATGGAACATTATTCAGTGCTAAAAGGAAATAAACCGTCAAGCTCTGAAAAGACAGGAAGGAAATTTAAGTGTACAGTACTAAGTGAAAGAAGGCAATCTGAAAAGGCTACCTACTGTATGATTCCAATGATAGGACATGGAAAAAGTAAAACTATGGAGACAGTAAAAACAGCAGTGGTTGTTTGGAGTTAGAGAAGAGAGAGAGGGAGGAAGAGGTAGAGCACAGGGCATTGCTAGGCAGTGAAGATACTCTGTATGATATTATAGTGATGGATACATGTCATGATGTATTTGTCCAAGTCCATAGAATGTACACCACCATCAGTGAACCTTAATGTAAACAACAGAATTTGGGTGGTAAAGATGTGTCGATGTGGGTTCATTGACTGGAACAAATGTACCACTCTGGTGGAGGTATTGATAGGGACGAGGCTGTGCATGTGTGGGGGCAGGGAGTATATGGGAATACTCTACAATTTCTGCTCAATTTTGCTGTGTACCTAAAACTTCTCTTTAAAAAAAAAAAATCTACTTTTAAAAAGATTCAAAACAAAAATTCTATAGTCATTTTAGGCACATTGGCATTCTGAGATTACAAAGTTATGATTATAAATAAAGGTATGGTTATGATCAACCAAAACTACCTAATTTGTAGCAAACTGCTCCCTCAAAAAAAATCTCTGAGCTGCAAATTTGTGAGCATTAATCAAGCTGAATGACAATGCTGTGAAAAACACTATTCATCTGCTCATTCCAAACCTAGAGTAGTTAATGGTAAAAAGAGAGTCACCACTCTTCTGTCTTCTTCATTCATTTTGGACAAAGAAGAGCAATTCTTAAATTGTCTTTGATGGTATTTGTGTGACACCATTAATTCTTGTCATTCAGCATTTTTTTTTTCTCTTTCAGTTCTCTGTATGGGAAAAGAGGTGGAACAAAGAGAAGCCCAGGCCTGGCCCTGAGTCTTCTCAGCCTTCTGTTAAATCACTGGCTTCCTAATTGGGCCACAGGTGGGGAGGAGCCCCCCTGCTTCTTTTGCCTGCCGACCCCACACTCCGCCCGCCCCCTGCTGCTCCCCCTGCCCCCTTCCAACCGCTTCATCTGTCCCTCTGCCCCCTGCTGTTCCCCCTGCCCCCTTCCTGCTGCTTCACCTGCCCCCCTGCTCCCCGCTGCTTCACCTGCCTCCCCTGCCCCCTCGCTTCCTCGCTCCCTCTTCCTTCAACTGTTCCCCTAGCTTCCCACTGCTCCCTGTTGCTCCACCTGCAACCCCTGCCGCCCCGCTCCCCCGCTGTTCCTCTTCTCCCCTCTGGGCAACCCTGAGCTAAGAAGAGATTCCTGCTGCCACCTTGTGGGAAAGTGAATAACCAAAGTCAGTGTTTGGTTACCGTCAAAGGGGAAAATAGCGGGCTCTTGCTGAAGATTCATCCTTTTAATTAATTCCTTTACTGAGCAGCAGACATGTGTTTGAAATCCTCACGATGCAAACGGCATATCTTTTAACCCTTTAATCAGCCACCGAATTCTACCGCCTTTGTTTGGCTGCAGTTCTCCAATGATCCCAAAGCGATTAGAAACTGGTTTTGCACTTAAAAAAAAATATCAACTACCTTGTTGCACCAGCAGTTTGCCAGGCAATGCATGAGGGTAAGGAGACAGGCCTGGCTTCTCCTGTGCAGATATTTATCGCTGAAAGGCACGGGCTGCAAGAGGAAGGGCAGCAGCAGGGTGAGCCCGCGCAGGCGTGGAGAGCTGTTTGCCCTGAACACGCTCTGTGCAGACACATACGTTTTGGAAACAGGGTTAAAGAAAGGTAGAATGCATTTATATAATTTATGAAGTGATTCCCCCAATAAGTTTACCGGACACCATTTTACAGTATTATTGACTATTTTCCTTGTGTCGTACTCTACATCCCCATGACTATTTTGTAACTACCAATCTGTACTTCTTCATCCCTTCACATTTTCCACCCGGCCCCACCCTCCGGCAACCATCAGTTTGTTCTCTGTGTCTGAGTCTATTTCTGTTTGTTCGTTCATATTGTTCTTTAAATTCCACATATAAGTGAAATCGTATGGTCAACTGTAATGGAAAAAAATAAAAAGAAATAAAAAGAAAAGGTAGAATGCAAAGAACAGGGCCTCTGGAAAACAGAATTGTGACAGAGGCACTTGCCATTAAATCCAGGTAGTTAATTAAATAAGGCCCCTTAGCCTAAACCACAAGCTTTCCTACACTGTATTCTTTCCATCATCGTGATTATTGTTTTTTGTTACTTGTTACATTACAGATTGTTTACTTCTTGGCAGCTGATATGCTGTCTCCAAGATTCTTGTGCTTTTCTGTTTCGAAGAAGGATGATAACCCTGGGCCACACAGCAGAAAATGTAACATTAAACACAGGACACTGTGTTAGAAGTCCTCTCGGTTCCTGCTGCCCCAGACACCCCAGTGTGCTGAGTACCAGGCGTCCATGTCTCCCTTTCATCCCTCCAAGGTTACCTCTGGCCATTTCCTTGAGACAATGCCTGTCACTGTTATGGGACCCAATTTTTAGCTAATATTATATTTTTCTCTATTATATTATATTTCTTTAGAAGATTTACCCTTCTGTAAAGGTTGCCATATTTTAGAGACAATATGGAGAATGCTGTTTACTTTATAATAAATTATTAATTTATAATAAATATTACATACATTTTTAAAGTGTAAGAAAACTTAAACACATAATATGGACAGTAGTCAGTTAAAAAAATTTTTTATTGATTGATTTTAGAGAGAGAGAAAGAAGAAAGGGGGGAGAGAGACAGAAACATTGATCTGTTGCTCCACTTATTTATGCATTCATTGGTTGACTCTTGTATGTGCCCTGACTAGGGATTGAACCCACAACCTTAGCATATGGAGATGATGCTTTAGCCAGCTAAGCTACCCAACCAGGGCACTAGTCAAATTTTTGAAAGATTAATGAATCTTTCTCTTTCTCTCTCACTCTCTCTCTCTCTCTCTCTCTCTCTCTCACACACACACACACACACACAGACAAGCAGGTGTAACCATGTATGGGTATATGTGAGAGAGAGCAAAGGTTGGTCAACTTTCAATTTTGCCAACTTAACATTAACAAAGTAACAAAGGTTCAACTTCTAACTATTCACACCATCCTTTTACAAAAGAAAAATATTACTTTAAAAAATTAGTTATTGATTTTAGAGAGAGAAGAAAGGAGGGAGAGGGAAAAAGAGGGACACAGAGAGAAAAACATTGATTTGTTGTTCCACTCATTTATACATCCATTGGTTGATTCTTGTATGTGCCCTGACTGGAGATGGAACCCACAACCTTGGCATACGAGGACGATGCTCCAAACAACTGAGCTATCTAGTTAGGGCAAAGAAAAAGTCTTTTCACATTAAAAAAGTAGGAAGGATATAATCTCAGAATATAGCCATGTCATCCTTGAGAACTCCAGAGAAGGAAGCAAAAATGGGTGTAAAAATGTTAGAGATTGAACAGGAAAAAGAGAAGAAACATAAGAAAACTTCTATGTTTCCAGGTCATGTAGGATGGGACAGCTGCTGAAGGAATAAGACAATAAACTTGAGGTACTAAAATGCCAAGGTTGCGGTTTCAATCCACCATCAGAACGCATACGAGAGGCAACCAACGAGTGCACAACTAAGTGGAACAAAAAATGAATGCTTGTCTCTCTCAAATCAATCAATTAAGAATGTTTTAAAAAGAAGAAGAAAAGAATTAGGAACCGTGTGTGTGTCCTCTGGGTGAGTATTGTATGGGGCACGCTGATGAACGGACGGGGATGTTGTTGACTGATCCTCTGAGGACTTGCCCCAAATAGCTACTTCCCACTTAACACAGCTGCCTGGTGCACGGGATCTCAGAATCCACTAGAGAACTTGTTAAAAAATAGGCTGGGGGAAAAAAATAAAACAAAAAACATACTCAGCTGCCCAAATAGCTCTTTTGATTAGTGTCCTCTCAATACACAAAGGTTGATGGTTTGATCCCTGGTCAGGGCACATAAAGGGACAGATGGATGTTTCTGCCTCCCCCACTTTTTCCTTCCTCTCTCTTTAAAAAATAACAACTAACCAACCAAACAAAAAACATAGTCTGGGTGACCCATCTCCACAGTGGGTCTGGGGTGAGGGAATCAGAATTTGCATTTCTAAAACATTCCTTTGGTTGCAGATGCATCCAAAGACCACACTTTGAGAACCACTGGCCTAGTATCTGAGCTCACAAGTGCGCAAGTGCAGAAGGCCACCCGTAGCTCAGGTTTGTAAGGCCCTGCACCTCACAGCTTGATAGCTGTGCATGTCCTCCTCCGGGCCTTAGCTTCCAGCATTTCCTGACAACACAAGAAAACTGTGAGATCAAATGTGGAGTTAACTAGGGTAGACTCACAAAGCTTAGGTCAAGTAGAAATGTAATTCTAGAATCATCTGATGAGAGTTGGCAGGTTAAACCTCTGATTTCTGATTCAAAGAAGAAAGCCAAGTATTATTGCTGCAGTGAGCAGTTTTCCCACAAACTCACTGCCTCCTTTCCAGGAACCTTTGGGCTTAGTGGCCTCTTTTCCCCCAGACCTGAAGGGCGGGAAAGAGAGCATGTAGATGGGGGTGGGGTGAGGGAGTGGGCTTCTTGGCATTGCTGGTGCAACACTGTCACCAACAGGAGTCTCTGACAAAGCAGCAAGCCATGGGCCCAAACAGCGTGAGCCTGCAACACTGAAAGGGAGGCATGCTTTGTTAGAGCTGAAAACCCTGAAGTACTGAGAAAAAGCTCTAGAAGGGACCGTTCAAGATGATCCCACTGGCTGTGGAAGGGACAATCTGAGCATCAGCAAGGATTATTAATTGCAATGACTTGAAATGCATTAAATATAAACATGCTTACAGTCCACAGTTCATAACGATACAAATAAAGATAGGTCATTGGTCACCTTCGGAAAGATGCTTAGGAAACACCTCTTTATATTGAAAACTGGTAAATACAGGGAAGAAGCAAGCATTTATCTTGTTTTTCCTATACAAGCCAAAGAGTTGGTGAGGGGAAGTTCTCTTTTAAAAAAAAATTAATTCACTTTTTAGAGAGAAGAGAGAGAGAGAAGGGGGGAGGAGCAAGAAGCATCAACTCCCATATGTGCCTTGACCAGACAAGCCCAGGGTTTCGAACCGGCGACCTCAGCGTTCCAGGTCGATGCTTTATCCGCTGCGCCACCACAGGTCAGGCAGGAAGTTCTCCTTTATAGATATATTAGGGCTAAGAAATGAAGAAAATATGAGAGATCAGAACATTCCATTTTGTCCCTTCTGAATAAATGGACCCAGGCACTGTTCACCAACGACCAATGGCAACACTAAGAGAGAGACAACCAACAGTATATGCCTAATTATATTCAAAATCAGGCTAACGTGAAGGCTAAGTGATATTTGAAAATATTTCATTAGTTTTTAGTTTAAAAAATGGTATTGAGGTTAGACTTTCTAATGAATATGTTTCAGAAATATGTATATGAAAAATGCTCATCTTCACTAGCTATTAGAGAAATGCAAATCAAAACTACAGAGGATCTTCGGGTTATGACAGTCTCGACATGATGTTTCGAGTTTACAATGTTCACTCCCATAAAAACTTTAAAAAATTGAGACGTGAGTATTAAGGCAGATTTTGGAAGAGAAGTCATCAACCTTCTAGACTATCCTGGAACAACAATTCTTTAAGAAGGAAGAGAGGGCCTGACCTGTGGTGGCGCAGTGGATAAAGCGTCAACCTGGAATGCTGAGGTCGCCAGTTTGAAACCCTGGGCTTGCCTGGTCAAGGCACATATGGGAGTTGATGCTTCCAGCTCCTCCCCCCTTCTCTCTCTCTGTCTCTCCTCTCTCTCTCTCTCTCTCTCTGTCTCTGTCTCTCTCTCTCTCTCTCCCTCTTCTCTCTAAAATGAATAAAAAAAAAAAGGAAGAGAGGCCCGCAACAGGTCCTGTACCCTCTACATCAGCCTCTTCTCGAGATGGAACACCTGTAGTACAGGCAGAATCATCTCCAGCGCCTCCTGCATGTTCCTTAGGCAATCCTGACTCACCTGACCCAGTATCTCCAGCACCTTCTGCAGGTTCTCCTGCCTCTCCAGCTTCCTCCTCCCGAGAGGTCACTCTCTCCCACCTTGCAATGCCTTCCAGTGGGCAAGCCAACCACAGGAATAAAGGTCAGGAATTTTTTTACACTCATTTTTTGTCATTTTTTTCTGTTATTACAGTACAGTGTATGGTACAGTATATTTATGTCCTTTTCCTTTTTCTGTGGCTTAGCCGTGTTTTCATGTTCTCGATTATGATTTTATAACTGCGTTAGGATAGGTAAGTGACTTAGGTAGGGTGTGTTTCAATTTACATCAAAATTTGGGTTATGTCACTGTCCTAGGAATGGAACCGTGTCCTAACTGGAAGACCCCTTGTATAATACATAATCTTTAGGAAAATGTGATGTTGGGATTTGCTTCAAAATAGCTGGGATGCATAGTGGCTGGAATGTGGATAAAATAAGATTGGCCACAAATTCACGATGGTGGGAACTGAGCGACCAGTACAGAATGTTGATTTTGCTGTTCTCTTAACTTTTGTGTATGTTTCTTTTTTTTTTTCCTGTTCTTATGGTTCTTTAATTTTTTTTTTAAAAAAGTTGAATTTAATGGGTGACATTGGTCCATAGGAACACATAAGTTTCAGGTATACATCTCTGTGGCATGTGAACTATTCACTGTGTATCTTCCCACATAATAGAAAGTGAAAACAAAATTTGATTACTGGAATTGCACCTTTTATAAGCACAGTGCCTTTAATTCAGAGTTAGCCTTGAACACACACTTAGAACATACTCCAATTATGTCATTTGTATCTATAAAACTTTCATGACATGTGTCATGGAAGTTTTAGATGTCCTCATTTCATACAACCCTGAGTCATGTCACCACTTATGAGTTGTTTCCCAAAGCCCATAATACCTACTTACTGTTAAGAAAATAGCAGTTCAGTCTATTTTAGTTTTTATTTTTCTAGTAAAGACAGTCTTGAATTAGCATGTGGCGCTGCATTTTGTATATACTAAGAATTTGGTTTTATTCATAGAGTTCTGGTAACCACAATCAGAGATTCTCAACTTGCCCTAAACTATTTCAGTTATCTGCACACGTAAGAAATTCATGTTTCAACCAGTTATGAGAAATGAAACTTCTGTCCTCACTCAGCAGTGTTGTAAGTGTTGCTTAAAACCCTTCAATGGCTTTCTGCTAAATAAAAGACACATTCTTTCCTTTAACTTGCAAGGCTACTTATTTTCTCCAGCGTCATGGCTCACCGCTTTTCCTTTGTACTATACACTCCGACAACTACAATCACAACAGACAACACTTCTCAAGAGCTTATTATATGCCAGGTACTCAATGTTTTAAATACTTTCCACATATTGTTTAGTCCTCTTAACAATCCATGAGGTAGGTACTGTCCTCCCCATTTTAAGATGAAGAAACTTAACTTGGAGTGATGAACACAGAATATAACATACAGGTGATGTATTATAAAATTGTACAACCTGAATCCTATATGATTTTAGTAACCAATGTCACCCCAGTAAACTCAATTAAAAAAAAAGACTGAGGCACAGACAGATTGAATAACTTGCTCAGAATCACACATGAAATAAGTGGCAGGTTTGCGATCTGAACCCAGGCTGTCTGGCTTCAGAAGCCCTTTTCAGTTCCCCCAGAAATAGCAGAATTCTAAATTGCTATGCATTTGGCCACACTCCATCTTTGGCTGGGAATTGTAGGCAAAGAGTTACTCACGTTTTTGTTTAAAAAAACATTTTTTAAAATAGATTTTAGCAAGAGAGGAAGATTGAGAGAGAGAGAAAGAGACAGGAACTTCAACCTGTTCCTGTATGTGACCTGACTGGGGAGTGAACTAACAACCTCTGCACTTCAGGAAGATGCTCTAACCCAGTAGTCCCCAACCCCTGGGCCATGGACCGGTTCCGTTCCGTGGGCCATTTGGTACCGGTCCGCAGAGAAAGAGTAAATAACTTACATTTTTCCGTTTTATTTATATTTAAGTCTGAACGATGTTTTATTTTTAAAAAATGACCAGATTCCGCCCTGGCTGGTTGGCTCAGCGGTAGAGCGTCGGCCTAGCGTGCGGAGGACCCGGGTTCGATTCCCGGCCAGGGCACATAGGAGAATCGCCCATTTGCTTCTCCACCCCTCCGCCGCGCCTTCCTCTCTGTCTCTCCGTTCCCCTCCTGCAGCCAAGGCTCCATTGGAGCAAGGATGGCCCGGGCGCTGGGCATGGCTCTGTGGCCTCTGTCCCAGGCGCTAGAGTGGCTCTGTTTGCAACATGGCGATGCCCAGGATGGGCAGAGCATCGCCCCCTGGTGGGCAGAGCGTGGCCCCATGGTGGGCGTGCCGGGTGGATCCCGGTCGGGCACATGCGGGAGTCTGTCTGACTGTCTCTCCCTGTTTCCAGCTTCAGAAAAATGCAAAAAAAATAAAATAAAATAAAAAAATAAAAATGACCAGATTCCCTCTGTTACATCCGTCTAAGACTCACTCTTGACGCTTGTCTCGGTCACGTGATACATTTATCCGTCTCACCCTAAAGGTCCGTCCGTGAAAATATTTTCTGACATTAAACCGGTTCGTGGCCCAAAAAAGGTTGGGGACCACTGCTCTAACCAATCAAGCTAGCCAGCCAGGGCAAAAAAAAAAAGTTACTCGTTTTTTAAAAGGCGCTGTTCATTTGTCTCTTCTTTTTCTAGCAGTTCTGGTTCTTCCCTCTTTGTTTTCTAAAAAAAAAAACAACTAAACTATTTAAGACATTGTGGTTAGCAGTGCGGACCCAAGGCAGACTCTCAATATAGCTTTGAGTCCATAAGATTATATATCTATTATGGAAAATTTCAAACACAAAGGAAAGTAGAGAGAACAATAAATCTCCGTGTATTCATTACTTCATTGCAACAATATTCAATTCACATCCAGTCTTATTTTATCTCTAGCCTCTACCCTTTTCCACAGCCCCACTGGATTATTCTGAAGCAAACCAGATAACATATAATTTTGTTCATAAATATTTCAAGATGTTGCTGTAAATGATAACTCTTTTGAACAAATTAGCTATACATCATTATCATATCTCAAAAATGCAAGTGTTTTTTTTTTATATTACCAAGAATCTAGTCAGTTCCTTTTTCTCTCTTTATTCTCCAGTGTTCAGAATAATGCATTGGTTCAAGAGCATCCTCCAAAGATAGTCAGTGATATTTTTTAGCCTAATCATGATCTCATTGCTAGTTGTAGTATTTCAATCCATTGCATGAAAGCCTTTTAAATTTTGTTGATGTAATCCCAGTAATATTCTTTAACTTTCTTGCTTTGTAGTATGGCAAGACTTTTGAAATAGAATAGAATTATGTATTATGATTATTATATTATATTTACATGGTTCCAAATACGATAATAGTATGCTATATTGAGAGAAGTCTTGTTTTCTTCGCTGTCTTCCCCCCCTTTTCTTCTGCTCCCATAGAAAACCATTTTATCTTTTCCTTTTTAATCGATTTTCTTAAACACAGTTGTTTTTATATTTTTTTTTTGTTTATTCTTCCATTAAAAATATGTAGACAGCTAGATTTTTTAAAAAAATGTAAAAAGTAACTTCTTGGCAATGCAATTATTTTATCAAAATGTATTTAAGTTGAAAACTGATAAATATTGCCCGGCTTTCTCTAAAACTCTTGTTAAATATTATACTTCTACCTGCTGTGTATTATCACATTTCTTCATATTCTTGTCTACACTGGATATTAGAAAACATATACATTTTTATCATTCTGAAAACTAAAAACAGTATCTCATTGTTTGGTTAGAATGTTGTCACTTAGTAATGAGATTTACCATATTTTCACACTTATTGGCTTCTTATCTTCCTTTTTGTGAACTTTCAAATCATATCTTTTGTCCACTTTTTGTTCACTTTTAGTCTTTTCTAATTGATAAAGAAGTTGGCCCTTTCTTTTGGATTCTGGACCCAATTCCAGGGTGGGGAGGGGGTTTCCTCACACATCCAACAAGCAATTTTCTGACAACATTTGGATGTTCTGCAATTCAGCTCAATTCTGACACTCTCTATCCAGAGATAGCATCAGATTCCACAGGTTGAGGGCCAGAGGCAGATTGAGGTCGGTTGAGGCCCCAGGCACAAAAGAAAATCTTGGGCCTCTTACATTAGAAAAAAGTGTCAAGTTGAGGTTTTGCAGTGCCCTTCAGAAGTCGGGACCCAGGGCACAGCCCAGTGCGTCCACAGTTAAATCTGCCTCTGTTGAGGGCTCATACCCACAGACTGTCCCCCGTCAATTTCAGACACCCGTTGCAAGGCCAGGTCACCAACTGTGTTTCTGACCAACTGGCTATAAATAGGAGGTTCCCACAACCCTAACAGTGGGTTTAATTAATTTGCTAAACTGGATCAAAGAACTCAGAGAAACATTTTACTTACTATAAGGTGATCAAATTTTTTACAATGAAAAAGAGGAAAAAAATTAATTGAAGAAACAATATCATAAAAAAAGAAATATTTTATTCATTGCAACAATAATGCACTATAATATGATAAATGCATAATAAAAACATTTGTAATATTTTATATTGTAATTCTGCTTGTTATATATGTTGTATCGGAACATTGAGATAACAAACATTTTGCCACAAAATCAATTAGCCAAATTAGGGAGTCTTTAATTAACCGGCTGCGCGGACCACATGGAAACTTAAGTTGTTCAAATCAATGCAGAGGTGAACACAGTTTGGGGCTGGCTTTTACAGGGAAAATTACATACTGACTGAGGAATGGGAAGGGAAGAAAGCATAACAGTAAAACAAAGCAGTGAAACAAGCTTTCTTACAATGTTTATCTATAGCAGTGGTAGTCAACCTGGTCCCTACGGCCCACTAGTGGGTGTTTCAGCTTTCATGATGGGCGGTAGCAGAGCAACCAAAGTATAAATAAAAAGACAGATTTAACTATAGTAAGTTGTGTAAGGTATTTTTCCCCACTGAGAAGGAAGAAATGGGGCTTGGAGCCACCAAGTGTGGAATAACAAAAGGCTTTATTGAGTACAAAGCATGCATCCCGCCTCGGCGAGGTTCCCTGGCCCCGAGGAAAGATGGAAGCCAAGGAAGTCGCAAGGATTAAACCGGGTGGGAGATATTTAAAGGGGTCCTTCTAGGGAATTCAAGCTAACATGACGTGGAGAAATCTCACTGGCTCGTAGGCAGTCGCTTTTTTCCAAACGGCTCCTGTGAAGCCTCCTTTGGCGCGGTTGGTTGTGGGCGGTCCTAGCCAAAGTTTGCGGGTCTGGGTTCCCCACGTGACCATCCCCCATTATCCACCGACCTTACAAGTTGTTTTTTTTTTAATTAAAAAAAAAATTTAGCCTGACCTGTGGTGGTGCAGTGGATAAAGCGCCGACCTGGAAATGCCGAGGTCGCCGGTTCGAAACCCTGGGCTTGCCTGGTCAAGGCACATATGGGAGTTGATGCTTCCAGCTCCTCCCCCTTCTCTCTCTCGGTCTCTCCTTTCTCTCTCCTCTCTAAAAATGAATAAATTAAAAAAAATTTTATTTATTCATTTTAGAGAGGAGAGAGAGAGAGAGAGAAAGTGGGGAGGAGCAGGAAGCATGAACTCCCATATGTGTCTTGACCAGGCAAGCCTAGGGTTTTGAACCAGCAACCTCAGCATTCCAAGTCGACGCTTTATCCACTGCGCCACCACAGGTCAGGCTAGTAAGTTGTTTTATAAAGATTTATCCTGCTAAACTTAGCGAAAATCCGACATAAAGTACTTGGTAAGTAATTATTATTATATGCTTTAACTTGCTGTAATTCTGCTTTATAAATTTTATAAAGTAAAGTTACTTCCCTACTTTATAAATCACCATTCCCTTGGAACCTGTGGGTGGTTAGAAAATTTTACTACTAACAGAGATACAAAAGTGGGCGGTAGGTATAAAAAGGTTGACTACCCCTGATCTACAGGGTTAATTCAGAGAGAAACATTCTGAGAACACCTGCTACTTCGCAAAGCTAGTCCAAGGCCACAGTCTGGGAAATCAGCATCAAGGCCAAGAATAGGGAGTCTTTGAAGAAAAAATAAGTTCTGCTTATCTCTTTGTTTTAGAGAAAGTAATGTTGTAAAGTAGTGTACTTAAATCCTCAGGTTACATAGAGATACCAAGTCCAAATGAATTTTTGAGGAGTTTATTAATTAGCCAGCTAGCTACACGGGGCACAATCCCAAATCATGTAGAAAGTCCCTACCATTTTGTGCCTGATTTTATACACTGTAAAGCCAGCAGCCAGGGCCAAGGCCACTATCACAGCAGCCTTCTGCTCTGCAGGTTCGCATTGGATTCGGACAGTCGGTAAAGAAACAACGGAGCCACAAACTGGTGGGCCATAGTCTTTAATTCTAGCTTGCACCCGGCGAGCAAGTAAAAACACACACTGGGCTCCAAAACCCAATCACATTCAGTGCTCACAAAGCTACTGATTTATCCGAGTTTCCTAGAATCAAAGGTTTCTAGCTCACCAGCCTTATTCTCCTCAGTTCCCCATCTCCTTCCTTATCCCAGATACAAACTCTGCACAAACTGGCCTTTCACTCAACACTCCGCCATCTTGGCTTCTTCCCCTGGCCTCCTCCACGTGGCCTTTCTCTGCTCTGCTCTCTAACGCTAATCCCAGGAACCAAGAGTCCAAACTCTCTTCTGCCCCTATTTTTTATTGTAGCTTCACAACCTCTAATCCAATATACAAAATAGGGAAGTCTCCAATACAGTCACTTCTGTGAGGCCTGATTGGATTGTACCACCCCACAGCAAAAAGGGTGGAAAGGCTTAATCCCAAAACCAAGCCCCAGGCTACAAGGATTCTGCCTGCCTTTAGCCCACCCCAACACACATTAATATCACCTGGGCGATGGCCTCCTCGTGTTATCTTTAACAAAGTGAGCATAATACATTTTATCTGCCCAACATACACCAAATCACATACCGGTTGGGGTGGGTAAGGAGGGGCTCGTGATCCCTTTGTGTAGAGGTATATGTTACTCTCATGACTTTAGGGTGAGTCTGAGTATAGGAATTCTTGATTAAGGTACATAAACATTGTTTTCCAAGGTTTTCAGATAAATTCTATCTTCTTCTTCTTCTTCTTCTTCTTCTTCTTCTTCTTCTTCTTCTTCTTCTTCTTCCTCTTCTTCTTCTTCAGAGACAGAGAGAGTCAGAGAGAGGGATAGATAGGGACAGACAGACAGGAACGGAGAGAGATGAGAAGCATCAATCATCACTTTTTCATTGTGGTGCTTTAGTTGTTCATTGATTGCTTTCTCATATGTGCCTTGACCAGTGGGTTATAGCAGACTGAGTAACCCCTTGCTCAAGCCAGTGACCTTGGGTCCAAGCTGGTGAGCTCTGCTCAAACCAGATGAGCCCGTGCTCAAGCTGGCGACCTCAGGGTCTCGAACCTGGGTCCTCTGCATCCCAGTCCTATGCTCTATCTACCGTGTCACCGCCTGGTCAAGCAAATTCTATCTTCTTTGCTCCGTGTGGCAAGTGGCCCCAAGCACCTTTTTTTTTCTTTTAAATTTTTATTTTATTTTATTTATTCATTTTAGAGAGGAGAGAGAGAGAGGAGAGAGAGAGAGAGAAGGGGGAGGAGCTGGAAGCATCAACTCCCATATGTGCCTTGACCAGGCAAGCCCAGGGTTTCGAACCGGCAACCTCAGCATTTCCAGGTCGACGCTTTATCCACTGTGCCACCACAGGTCAGGCCCCAAGCACCTTTGCAGAGAATCTCAGGAATTATCTAGATTATGACCAGATGATCCAGCTGTCCTTGTAAGCCAGGAAGCTCCTGCATTCTTCTCCCTCTATTCTCCACAGAAAGGAGGGGGCAAGAAGACTGACCTTTCCTCTTTAAAACGGCGTTGCCAATACTAAGTTTTATATTCAATAGTTGCTTGGCACCTTATCACAGTAAGTTTTGCCAAAAATTATTCATGTTTAGAGCCTTTCCTTTCTACACTTCATGATTACATGCTTATTAATTTTTAATAATAATTATAAGAAAAAAGTACTCATTTATATACAAATACGTCACATCACAGGTCAACTCTGAATCGATTGAATATGGATATTTACAGATTAGTCTTTGTATGGCCAGTAGCTGCAGCCACCATCACAGCCACCTGGCCCACGCAGGTTCGCAGACAGACGGTAATGAAACAATGGAACCAAGAACTGGTGGGCCATTAGCTTTAATTCTAGCTTGCACCCGGCGGGCAAGAAATACACATAGTGGGAAAACACTTCCCTTTCCATTCAGGGCTCCCAAAGCCACTGATTCATCCGAGTTTCCTAGAATCAAAGGTTTCTACTTCACCAGCCTTATTCACCTCTGTTCCCCATCTCCTTCTCTCTGCACAAACTGGCTTCTTCCTCAGCACTACGCCATCTTGGCTGCTTCTCCTATGCAATGCTAATTTCAGGAACTGAGTGAGAAAGCCCCTGGTCTGTCTCATTTTATAGTGTAGAAATCAAAACCTTTAAGCCAATATACAAATAAGGAAGTCTATCTGATACAAAGTCACTTATCTGAGGCATAAATGGGATTCCTCATAAGAGTGAACCACCCCACATCATGCAACAGTCAAGAGTGTGGTGAAAAGCTTAGTTTTGAAAAGATCTTAATATTAAAAGGGTGGGAAATGACTTTGTCGGCTTACAGCCTGTCTCCCATACCCAATGCAAACTATAAGCTAGCAAACATATATATCATATTTACAAACTTATTTGACCGACAGTCTTCCAATATCAAAAAGGAGGACATGTAGGAGGACACTTTTTGAGGGAGGACATAATTTACAAAAGAAGGACTGTCTTCCCTAAGTGAGGTAAATTGGTCACCTTACTTACTAGATCACCATTTTATTATAAAAGGATATAACTCTACAACAGCCAAATGGAAGAAATGCTTAGGGCCAGGTTTGGGTAAAGGGTACAGAGCTTCCATGTTCTCTTTTAGTGTGCCATTCTCCCCAATTTCCTTGTGTTCACCAAACCAGAAGCTGCCCGAGCCCCATCCTTTTTTGTTTTGTTTTTGTTTTTAAATGGAGGCTTCATAACAGAGGCACGGCTGATTAAATCATGGCCTTCGGTGATTGAACTCATTGAATTCAATCTCCAGCCCCTGTCCCTTTCCCAGAGGCCAGGGGGTGGTACTGAAAGTTCTAATCCTCTAATCACTTGGTTGGTTTCCCTGGCAACCAGCCCCAATCCTTAGGTGACTTGCATTAACATAACAAGAGACACCTTTAGCGTTCCCATCACTTAGGAAATTCCAAGGGTTTTTGGAGCTGTGAGCCAGGAACTGCGGACAAAGACCAAATATAAATATAAATCACAATATCGCACCCTTTGTCTTTCCTGTGTTGCAAATATCTCCCCCAGGTTATCCTTTGTCTATCGACTTTGCTTTGTGTACATCTTGTAAATCTTAAACTATGCATTTTGCTCTGAACTATAGCTTGCAGATCTTGATACGTAATGTTTTCCTAACAAAAAAATTTTCAATTCATTGCTCTCGTTGTTCTGCAAATTTTGGTTTATTTATACGTTGATGCAAGAGTTGCTTAGGAGAGATACTAAAAAATTTTTTTAAAGATGTTGGAGTTTCGATTCTGTTTTTGTGTTTAAAAATCCAGGTTTATTACATTTTGGTCAGAGAATGTGATGTGTATCCATTCTTCTTTTTAGAATTTATTGAAATTTTCTTTGTGGCCTAATACGAAGGTCAATGGTTATTAATGTTCCATAGTCACTGACTAAAAGATGTATTCATGGTTATAAGAGAATAGGCTTGCTAGAGCCTTATTAGTTAACTGTTTTTGCTGTGTCTACTGGTCTTTGCTAGGCTGACAAAGGCAAGTCTGTGGTTGCTTTGTTTCCATGATCTGTTTCTTGCATTTCCCGGAGCTTACACTTTTTGCATCTTGCCACTCTATTATTTAGTATGTTCAGGTTTATGACAGTGATAGCATTGTTATAAACGGTTCCCTCCAACACTGTAAGAGCTTGGAGAGTCATTCTGGATTTCCAATGCTAAATTTTGAACAATGTCATAGTTCATGTTCTTGCCATTTGACTTGTGTTCAGTTAGTGTTTATTTGTGCGTTCCTTTTTCTTTAGGCTTCCAAGAATCCAACTACTACGACTATAAACATATTTAGTGCTGGAGGTTTCTTGCTAGGATTCATGAGAATATATGGTAAGATCAGGAATATTCTTACTGTTTCATCATCTACCCTGTCATTTGGAATTCCATCCATTTCAAAGCTGATGGCTTAGAGCAGCATCTGCATTCGGATGACCCTTAGTTCATAGTACTTCATCCCCTGACCATTTCTAATGCTTGTCCTTTTTCTCAGCATTCACTCAGAGTCAGGCATTATTAAAAAGCACTTTAATTACATTAAATTATTGAATCTATTGACCATTTATCATCATAATTTTTCCAGATGATGAAAGCAAGACATAGAGAATTAATTTCACCAAGGGTAAACATTCATTTAAAGCAGTCTTCAAGCCCTGGCTGTGTAGCTCAGTGATCAGAGCGTCGTCCTGAAACACTGAGGTTGTGGGTTACATTCTTAGTCAGGCACATGCAAGAAGCAACCAGTGAATGCATAAATAGTGGAGCAACAAATTGATGTTTCTTTCTCTTCCTTTCTCTAAAATCAATAAAATTTAAAAATTAAATAGATAAATAAAGCAGTTTTAAACTATTTATTAAATAGCAGCATGGGTTGTTCCAATGAGACTTGAAATTTCAAACTGCTTTACTCCAAAGCCCGTGTAATCAATTGATGTCCAGCATGCCTCCCTTTCACATCAATTCCTGAAGAAAGGCTTTGAACATGGCCACCAAATATGGGTGTCTGTATAGGCTCTTTCTGTGTAGAGTTGCCTTCTGCTCACACACCAACTTCTGGCCTCGTCAGCTGTGGCCAAGGTGGCAGAAGGTTCTTAACCCACAAGAAAGAGCCATTGTAATCTAGACTACAAGCATCAAACGGGAAAACCTTCCTCCTGGGGAGCAATACAACTGGCAGCCATTTCAAAGGTTCTGGAATCTAGGATGGAGCTTGTGCAGGAAAGAGTATAGCAGGCCTGAGACTTGTCCTTAGAAAGTCCTGCTTGCAAGGTTGGCCCTTGGCTATTGTTATGGACTAAGTTGTATTCTCCCACACTCCAAATGTATGTTAAAGCCCTAAACCCCCAAAAATAATTTTGAAGAGGGGGCCTTTAAGGAGGTAATTAAGGTTAAATAAGGTCAGAAGAGTGGGGCCCTAATCCAATAGAACTGGTGTCCTTATATGGAGAAGAGCCCAGAGATCTCTCTCCACACTCCTGCAGAGGGAAGGCCATGGGAGGACATAGTGAGAAGGCAGCCATCTAAAAACCAGAAAAAGAGTCCTCATCAGATACCAACTCTGGTGGTATATTGATCTTGGACGTCTAGCCTCCAGAACTGTGAGAAAATACATTCTGTTATTTAAGTCCCCCATTCAGGCTGTATGGCAGCCTGAATGAATGCAGTCAGCATCTGCGAGCTCTGATTTTGGGAGTGGCGCACTGTGCCTAAACTGTGCAAACAAACACTGGAATTTATGCTGGACACCTGCTTTCCTTCTGAGGATCTGGGACTTTGGTACATGCTAGCCAGAGGGTGTCTATGTGACTGGCTCCTGATAACAATCTTGGACTCTGGCTTAGGTAAGTTTCCCTGTAAACAGTATTTCTGATGTGTCACCACAGTTCGTTGCTGGAGGAATTAAGCACATTCTGTGTGACTCTCTTGGGAGAGAGGTCATAGAAGCTTATTCTTGGTTCTCTCCAGACTTTATCTGTGGGCCTTTCCCCTTTGGTGCTTGTGCTTTGTGTTCTTTCACTGTAATAAATCGTAGCCATGAGTATGACTACATGGAGTCCTGGAGTCTTCTAAGCAAGTCCTCAAAACTGGGGGTGGTCTTGAGGACCCTTGACCTCTCCTGCAGAGTACCATGCCATCATTCACAAAGCCCCTGCATTCTTCCTGCTCCTCGCCCTCTCCCACCTTTCTCTCTCTCTCTCTCTCCTTTCTCTAAAATTCAATAAATAAAACTTTTTAAAAATTCACTCTCAAAGGGAGAACTAAGCACCATCTCTTCAATAGAGGAGTACCAAAGAATTCATGGACATATTTTTACTTAGAACACGAATATATTACAAGCTAACATTCTTTAATAATTTTCTGATGAAAGATGATATGAAACTTAGTATACCTTGTACTAAGCCACAGGCAGTGAAATTAAGACTCCTGCTCTGTGTCCTGGGCAGCAAGGGGCCCCAAGCTTTGACTCGTCTTCCTCACCATGGTCTAAAACCCCCTCTAGTGGCTGGAACTGGCTGGGGCCAGAAGTACCATTTGAGTGAGGTGCCCTGAGTCTGAACCTGGACCCAAGTAGGCCTTGATCCCCACTTTTCCTTTATAGAGATGTTTTATCTTACTTTCTACCCTATGGTACTTATACCTATGTGGCTGACCCAGGGCTGCGTGGCCAGCTTCAGGGGATGTGGCCTAGCAAATGGATCACTTTTGTTAGCTAGCGTGGCTTTCTTTCACAGAAGCTCATGAGGCTGGGCCATCAGTATGGTGGTGACGTGCTGATTTTTAGTGACTCCCATTCATGTCTTTTCCAGGCCATGTTCAAAGCCCTGGGTCCAAACAACCCACTGCCAACCCTTGGGCTTGAGCTGCATTCGTAGGCCCATGTATCAGTTCTCACATGGCAGTATTCCAACTGTAGGGCCACCTCCAGTCTAGAACCCCAAGTGGCAGCAAAGGCAAGTGCCTTGGTGGGTCCCGTTGTCACTGGCACCCAGGGCAAGTCATTCCCTCCACAGGCTCTTCACCAGGTCTCAGGGAGTCTCCAGGCCTTGCCTACTCTCCTCTAAGGATTTTTTTTTCAGAGACAGAGAGTCAGAGAGAGGGATAGATAGGGACAGACAGACAGGAATGGAGAGAGATGAGAAGCATCAATCATCAGTTTTTCGTTGCGACACCTTAGTTGTTCATTGATTGGTTTCTCATATGTGCCTTGACCGTGGGGCTACAGCAGACCGAGTGACCCCTTGCTCGAGCCAGCGACCTTGGGTCCAAGCTGGTGAGCTTTTGCTCAAACCAGATGAGCCTGCTGCACTCAAGTTGGCGAACTCGGGGTCTTGAACCTGGGTCCTTCCTCATCCCAGTCCGACACTCTATCCACTGCGCCACCACCTGGTCAGGCTGTACACATTTTCTTGCCTAATCTGCATGAAGTTTGCTTTTGTGGTCTTTTATCAACAAAGCACCATAACAATTTCTGAAGAAGTCACTGGAAGCCAGTATTTACGGGCAGTGTCACAAGTAAGACCTAATCAGCATTATATAAATGGAATTAGGGACCTAGCGGCAAGATCTATACCATATTTCCCTATGTATAAGATGCTCCCATATATGACACACCTTAATTTTTTTTAATTAATTAATTAATTTATTTATTTTAGAGAGGAGAGGAAGAGACAGAGAGAGAGAGAGGAGAGACAGAGAGAGAAGGGGGGGAGGAGAAGGAAGCATCAACTCCCATATGTGCCTTGACCAGGCAAGCCCAGGGTTTTGAACCAGCGACCTCAGCATTTCCAGGTTGACGCTTTATCCCACTGCGCCACCACAGGTCAGGCGACACACCTTAATTTTGAGGCCTAAAGTTTGAAAAAAAAATGTATTACATAAAGTTATTGGACTCAAGTTTTATTCATCGTAAAATGCATACAGCTCCTCATCACTGTCAAAACTCCCATTCATTAGCTTGTCCTCATCTGTGTCTGATGATGAATCACTGTCTTCAACAATGAGCGCAAAAACAAGCGCAAAAAAGCGGGAAATGCAAGTAAAAAGTCTACAACTAGTGTATAAGACACACCCAGTTTTTAGACCTAAAATTTTTCCAAAAAAGTGCTTCTTATACATGAGGAAATACGGTATTTTCCCAGTACAGATGGGTTCTAAAGAGGCATTGTAACAATGGTGTTGCTGCCTTCTTGTGGTGGGAGATGAAATTACCCAGGAATGTCACATTTGACAATAAAGAACATAACCTGACCTGTGGTGGCGCAGTGGATAAATCGTCAACCTGAAAAGCTGAGGTCGCTGGTTCAAAACCCTGGCTTGCCTGGTCAAAGCACATATGGGAGTTGATGCTTCCAGCTCCTCTCCCCTTCTCCCTCTCTCTCTCTCTCTCTGTCTCATTCTCTCTCCTCTCTAAAATAAATAAATAAAATCATATATATAAAGACCATAAGGAGATGGCCCTGGCCAGAAGTTCAGTTGGTTGGAGCATCAACCTGCCGTGCCAAGGCTGCGGGTTTGATCCCCGGTGAGGGAACATACAAGAGTCAACGAATGAAGGCATGAATGGGTGGAGCAACAAATTGATGTTTCTCTCTTCTTTCTCTCTCTAAAATCAATACATTAAAAAAGTAAAAAGAAAAAGAACATAAGGAGAATATTCCTGGACCTGAACAGGAAGAAATGGAGCCTGGACACTACAAGGAGGATTCTTCAGGTGCATTAATTGGACAATGCACGAATAAGGAGGTATTTCTTCTCTGCTCTTTGTTCTAAATCTGCATCAATAAATTACAATAGCTCACATGGACCCATGATTTTATTTATTTATTTATTTATTTTAATTTAATTTAATTTATTCATTTTAGAGAGGAGAGAGAAAGGGAGAGAGACAGAGAGAGAAGGTGGGGAGGAGCAGAAAGCATCAACTCCCATATGTGCCTTGACCAGGCAAGCTCAGGGTTTCGAACCGGCGACTTCAGCATTTCCAGGTCGACGCTTTATCCACTGCGCCACCACAGGTCAGGCAGACCCATGATTTTATAATACACTTCATTCATACTGTTTATATAGATACAGGTCCTGCAAAAAAAATAGTCTAGGGCTTCACACACCTTAGGGGCAGTGTGGTCCCCCATGATCCCCTGCCTGTAGTGTTCATGCCCTTGTGTAATCCTGTCCCCTTGAGTGTGACCTGGATTTACTGACTCACTTATAACAAATAGCCTATGGTAGAAATGATGGGATATCATCTTTGAGGTTAGTTCATAAAAAGACTGAAGCTTCCATCTCAGGTGCATGCACTCTCACGTGGTGGTTCTCTCTCTCTCTTATTCCCTCCCTCAATTGGAGCCCAGCCAATATGTAAAATTTGGGTTATCCTGTTGAAAAAGCCACATAGTGCCTGACCTGTGGTGGCACAGTGGATAAAACATCAACCTGGAATGCTGAGGTCGCCGGTTCAAAACCCTAGGCTTGCCTGGTCAGGGCACATATGGGAGTTGATGCTTCCTGCTCCTCCCCCTGTTCTAGCTCTTTCCTTTTTCTCTCTCTCTGTCTTTCCTCTCTCTTTCTAATAAAAATGAATAAGTAAATAAAAATCTAAAAAAAATTCTTTAAAAAAGAAAAGGCCTGCCCTGGCTGGTTGGCTCAGCGGTAGAGCGTCGGCCTGGCGTGCGGGGGACCCGGGTTCGATTCCCGGCCAGGGCACATAGGAGAAGCGCCCATTTGCTTCTCCACCCCCCCTCTCCTTCCTCTCTGTCTCTCTCTTCCCCTCCCGCAGCGAGGCTCCATTGGAGCAGAGATGGCCCGGGCGCTGGGGATGGCTCCTTAGCCTCTGCCCCAGGCTCTAGAGTGGCTCTGGTCGCGGCAGAGTGGCGCCCCAGAGGGGCAGAGCATCGCCCCCTGGTGGGCAGAGCGTCGCCCCCTGGTGGGCATGCCGGGTGGATCCCGGTCGGGCGCATGCGGGAGTCTGTCTGACTGTCTCTCCCCGTTTCCAGCTTCAGAAAAAAAAAAAAGAAAAAAAGAAAAGGCCACATGGGAGAGGCGCTGAAGAATGAGCAGGCACCTGGAGGAGAAATGAAGCGCTCCAGTCAGCACCAAGCACCAGCCACGTGAGTGGGCCTTCTTGGCAGTGGACACTGCAGCCCCAGATACAACCTCCTGACAAACCCTGGGCCACAGCTATCCATCTCAGCAGCACCCAGACTCCAGACCAACGGAAGCTGTGAGATAATAAAGGCTTGTGTTTTTAAGCTGTTCCAAAAAAATTTTTTTTATACAAAATGTCTGTAAAGCCAATATTTAAGCCTATTTTTAAAGAAGTCAGTGAATACTACATCTGTTCTATAAAAGTGGGGAGCCTGACCAGGCGGTGGCGCAATGGATAGAGCGTCGGACTGGGATGTGGAGGACCGAGGTTCCAGACCCTGAGGTCGCCAGCTTGAGCGCGGGCTCATCTGGTTTGAGCAAAGCTCACCAGCTTGTACCCAGGGTTGCTGGCTTGAGCAAGGGGTTACTCAGTCTGCTGTAGCCCCACGGTCAAGGCACACATGAGAAAGCAATCAATGAACAACTAAGGTGTCCCAAAGAAAAACTAATGATTGATGCTTCTCATTTCTCTCTGTTTCTGTCTGTCCCTACTGTCCCTATCTATCCTTCTCTCTGACTCTCTTTGTCTGTAAAAAAAAACAAAAAAACAAAAAAGATCATGCCTTAAAAAAAAAAGTGGGTGAATAATTTTTTTTTTTTAGTGAGAGTGGGGAGGGGACAAACAGGCAGAAAGGGAGAGAGATGAGAATCATCAGCTCTTCGTTGTGGCTCCTTAGTTGTTCATAGATTGCTTTCTCATATGTGTCTTGACCTAGGGGCTCCAACTGAGTGATCCCTTGCTCAAGCCAGTAATGTTGGGCTCAAGCCAGGGACCTTGGGCTTCAAGCCAGTCACCTTTGGGCTCAAGTTAGCGACCATGAGATCATATTTATGATCCCACGCTCAAGCCAGCAACCCCATGCTCAAGCTGGTGAGCCCGTGCTCAAGCCAGTGACCTCAGGGCTTCGAACCTGTGTCCTCAGTATCCCATGTTGACACTCTATCCACTGTGCCACTGCCTGGTCAGGTGAATAATTTTTTTTTTTACAGAGACAGAGAGAGTCAGAGAGGGATAGACAGGGACAGACAGACAGGAACGAAGAGATGAGAAGCATCAATCATCAGTTTTTTGTTGCGCGTTGCAACACCTTAATTGTTCATTGATTGCTTTCTCATACATGCCTTGACCGTGAGCCTTCAGCAGACCAAGTAACCCCTTGCTCGAGCCAGCGACCTTGGGCTCAAGCTGGTGAGCTTTTGCTCAAACCAGATGAGCCCTCGCTCAAGCTTGCGACCTTGGGGTTTCAAACCTGGGTCTTCTGCATCCCAGTCTGACGCTCTATCCACTGTGCCACTGCCCGGTCAAGCTGAATAAATTTTTTGTGAAGGCCCTAGCCAGTAGGTTAAGTGGTAAAGTGTCGCCCCAGCATGTGGATGTCCCAGTTTTGATTCTTGGTCAGGACACACAGGAGAAGTGCCTATCTGCTTCTCCACCCCTCCCCCTCTCACTTCTCTCTCTCTCTCTCTCTCTTTCTCTTGCAGCCATGGCTCAATTGAATCAAGTTGGTCCTGGGCGCTAAGGATGGCTCCATGGCCTCCTTCTCAGGCATTAAGAAAGACCTCGGTTGCTGAGCAACAGAACAGCAACTGAGATGGGTAGAGCATCGCCCCTTAGTGGGCTTGCCAGGTGGATCCTGGTTGAGGCATATGTGGGAGTCTGTCTCTGCCTCATCTCCTCTCACTGAATAAATATAAATTAAAAACTAACTAAATAAAATTATTTTGAGGGGTGGGGGGTAGGCAGGAAGAATCAACTCATAGTAATTGCTTCCTGTATATGCCTTGACCAGGTAAACCCAGCATTTTGAACTGGCAACCTCAGTGTTTCAGGTCATGCTTTATCCACTGTGCCACCACAGGTCAGGCAAATATTTTATGAAGAAAAAATCTTGAAATATAATATATAATAATCTGAAGACATAGTATACATAATATTCCAGAATATTAAGTAAGGGGTTCAGTAAATCTGGAGTAGGTTCTAAACATCTGTATTTTGTCTTTATTCTTTTTTTTTTATTTTAGCAAGAGAGACAGATAGAAGGACAGGTAGACAGAAAGGGAGAGAGATGAGAAGCATCAGTTCATCATTGTGGCACCTTAGTTGTTCATTGATTGCTTTCTCATATAAGCCTTGACTGGGGGGGGGACTCCAGCCGACCCAGTGACCCCTTGCTCAAGCCAGAGACCTTGGGTTTTGAGCCAGCAACCTTTGGGCTCAAACCAGAGACCATGGGGTCATGTTCATGATTCCATGCTCAAGCCGGCAACTCCACCCTCAAGCTGGTGACCCTGTGCTCAAGCTGGTGAGCCCACACTCAAGCTGGATGAGCCTGCAATCAAGCCAGTGACCTTGGGGTTTTGAACCTGGGTCCTATGCATTCTAGGCTGACACTCTATCCACTGTGTTACTGCCTGGTCAGACTGTTTTTATTATTATTTTTCCACCAAATGGTCAGGTCATAAACCAAAACCCCAATCATTGCCTCCATCAATGGACAATAACTTGACTATAAAAAACATTGAACACACAGTTGGACAGGCAGTGTGGCCTGGCCATCTATTTTTCCTTTATTTGATCCATGTCAGGGGCAGGGTGATATGCAGTAAAAAAATTTTTCCTGCACTCTGGTTATTGACTGCTGCTGGAATAACCATTCTGAAACTCCACACTAATCTCTTTGCACTTCTCAAGAACCCACTGTGGCTCCCTCACTCTTGTTACCATGTGAATACCGCTAATTATTTCCTCAGCTTCCACTCCAGCCCAGCATGTCTGAATATGCATTACCAGTGGTCCTCAACCTTTTCTGGGCCACGGACCAGTTTAATGTCAGAAAATATTTTCACGGACCAGCCTTTAGGGTGGGACGGATAAATGTATCACATGACCGAGACAAGCATCAAGAGTGAGTCTTGGGCCCTGGCCGATTGGCTCAGTGGTAGAGCGTCGGCCTGGCGTGCAGGAGTCCCGGGTTCGATTCCCGGCCAGGGCACACAGGAGAAGCACCCATCTGCTTCTCCACCTCTCCCCCTCTCCTTCCTCTCTGTCTCTCTCTTCCACTCCCGCAGCCAAGGCTCCATTGGAGCAAAGTTGGCCCGGGTGCTGGGGATGGCTCTATGGCCTCTGCCTCAGGCACTAGAATGGCTCTGGTTGCAACAGAGCAACGCCCTGGATGGGCAGAGCATCGCCCCCTGGTGGGCATGCCAGGTGGATCCCGGTTGGGTGATGCAGGAGTCTGTCTGACTGCCTCCCTGTTTCCAACTTCAGAAAAAAAAAAAAAAAAAGAGTGAGTCTTAGCCTGACCAGGCGGTGGCGCAGTAGATAGAGCATTGGACTGGGATATGGAAGGACCCAGGTTCGAGACCCCGAGGTTGCCAGCTTGAGCGCAGGCTCATCTGGCTTCAACAACAACAATAACAAAAAAGCTCACCAGCTTGGACCTAAGGTCGCTGGCTCGAGCAAGGGGTTACTCAGTCTGCTGAAGGCCCACGGTCAAGGCACCTATGAAAAAGCAATCAATGAACAACTAAGGTGTTGCAATGAAAAACTGATGATTGATGCTTCTTATCTCTCTCCGTTCCTGTCTGTCCCTATCTATTCCTCTCTCTGACTCTCTCTCTGTCCCTGTAAAAGTAAATAAATAAATAAATAAATAAACTTACCAGGAAAAAAAAAAAAGAGTGAGTCTTAGACGGATGTAACAGAGGGAATCTGGTCATTTTTTAAAAATAAAACATCGGGCCTGACCTGTGGTGGCACAGTGGATAAAGCGTCGACCTGGAAATGCTGAGGTCGCCGGTTCGAAACCTTGGGCTTGCCTGGTCAAGGCACATATGGGAGTTGATGCTTTCAGCTCCTCTCCCCTTCTCTCTTTGTCTCTCTCCTCTCTCTCTCTCTCTCTCTCTCCTCTCTAAAAATGAATAAATAAAATAAAATAAAAAATAAAACATTGTTCAGGCCCTGGCTGGATGGCTCAGTGGTAGAGCGTTGGCCTGGCGTGCGGAAGTCCCGGGTTCATTCCCGGCCAGGACACACAGGAGAAGCGCCCATTTGCTTATCCATCCCTCCCCCTATCTTCCTCTCTGTCTCTCTCTTCCCCTCCCGCAGCTGAGGCTCCATTGGAGCAAAAGATGGCCCGGGCTCTGGGGATGGTTCCTTGGCCTCTGCCTCAGGTGCTAGAGTGGCTCTAGTACAGAGCGACGCCCCGGGTGGGCAGAACATCGCCCCCTGGTGGGCGTGCTGGGTGGATCCCAGTCGGGCGCATGCGGGAGTCTGTCTGCCTCCCCGTTTCCAGCTTCAGAAAAATACAAAAAACAAAACAAAAAAAATAAAAAAAATAAACATCATTCAGACTTAAATATAAATAAAACAAAAATAATGTAAGTTTTTTATTCTTTCTCTGCAGACCGGTACCAAATGGCCCACGGACCGGTACCGGTCTGCGGCCTGGGGGTTGGGGACCACTGCATTAGGCCATGGCGCTTCCTGTGTGTCAATCAATCATCACAAGCAAGGCCAGGAGACTTCTGTTCTGAGTACGTGTCACTGGATGGATTTTAGGGATCACTAGGAAGATCAGTTTCCTGAGGGCAGAAGTTTTGTCTTTTTTGTTCACTGTTATATCCTGACACAGCGCCTGGCACACTGTAAAAACTCAGTCAATATCTGTCAGAAGAATAAATGAAATGACTCCTGAATCCTCAACTGAGTCTGGAGGAAACTGAGGCACAGTGTGGTGAGGTGACTGGCTCAGGACCATGGGTGGAGTAATGGAGGAACCAAGATTTTACCTGGATCCTCAGTTACTTACCAAGCGGTATATCCATTTCCTTTCACAGCCCTTTTCTCATGCCTTTCCTGGCACCAACCACACCCCTGTCCAGGAAGCACTTGCTGGGCAGATGTCAACTTCACATGAGGGGCTTCAGCTTTGGAGAGCCACCTCCCCTGAGGTTACGCCTTGCCTGGGCTAGCCCACATGCTGACTGAGCTGTACAAAGCTGGACATTTCTCCCCAACAGGGCCGTGCTCTGACTGGCAGTGCTTGCTCCACAGCTGACTGCTGCATTGCCAAGACCTTGTGGGGCCTTCATCCTAGTTCAACTGTCCCACACTTGGGGTAACACAGACTGCGGTGTGAGCCCCCATGAGGAATTGACACAATAGGAGCATTAATTGTGAAATAAGTAATAGAGGCTCAGATTCAAGGTCAGGACTGAGGGTCCTCAAGGTTGGAATGGAGCAAAAGGGCACTGATCGCAAGGAACAGAATCCTAAAATTCAAGGTCAGATCAGAAAACCATAGCTGATAGAATATCACACAGAGGCCTTGGTTTGAGAATTGACACTGGTGGGGTAATAATTAACAAAGGCCCAGCTTCAAGCTCAGACCAGAAAGCCTCTTTATTTTTACATTGATGAGAGAGAATGAGAGAGAGAAGAGAGAGAGAGAGAGAGAGAGAGAGAGAAAGGGGAAGGGAGAGAGAAGCATCAACTCGTCCCACTTAGTTGTTCCATTTAGTTGTGCACTCATTGGTTGCTTCTTGTATGTGCCCTGACCAGGGGTTAAACCCATGACCTTGGCTCACAGGGAAGATGCTCAAACCAACTTAGCTACACAGCCAGGGCAGAAAGGTTCTTGAAGTAAACACACAAATTCAAAGTTATATAAAGGACATAGAACAGTCAGTGGAGACCTGAATTTGAAATTTGAGGCAAGACTAGAGTGGCATTCATGGTGGAATGGTCAAGAGTTTCAGATCTGAGGATAAACCAGAGACACAGTGATGATCAACAAATTAAAAGTGGCCCAAATTTGACCAGGAAGATTGCCGTATTTCCCCACGTATAAGACGCACCTTAATTTGGGGGCATGAAATTTGAAAAATGATGTATTACATAAAGTTATTGAACTCGTTTTTTTTTTTTAACTCAAGTTATTCATCATAAAATTCATACAACTTATCACTGTCAAAACTTCCATCCGGCCCTGGCCGGTTGGCTCAGTGGTAGAGCGTTGGCCTGGCATGCGGAAGTCCCGGGTTCGATTCCCGGCCAGGGCACACAGGAGAAGCACCCATCTGCTTCTCCACCCCTCCCACTCTCTTTCCTCTCGGTCTCTCTCTTCCCCTCCCGCAGCCAAGGCTCCATTGGAGCAAAGATGGCCTGGGCGCTGGGGATGGCTCTATGGCCTCTGCCTCAGGCACTAGAATGGCTCTGGTCTCAACAGAGTGACGCCCCAGATAGGCAGAGCATCGCCCCCTGGTGGGCGTGCCGGGTGGATCTCGGTTGGGTGCATGCGGGAGTCTGTCTGACTGACTCCCCGTTTCCAGCTTCAGAAAAATACAAAAAAACAAAACAAAACAAAAAAAACTTCCATCCATTAGCTTGTCCTCAGCTGTGTATGATGACAAATCATTGTCTTCATATATTGCCTCGTCCTCACTTCCATCTATGGCATTTGAAATGACACAACCACTGTATAAGACACACTGAGTTTTTAGACCCCAAATCTTTCGAGAAAGGGTGCATCTTATACATTGGGGAACACAGTATTTTTTATTATATGCTCATTATTTATTTCCCTTTAGGTTGTAAATCAAGAAAAGGTATCATGGCCCTGGCCAGTTTGCTCAGTGGTAGAGCTTCAGCCCTGCGTGTAGATGTCCCAGATTCAATTCTCGGTCAGGGCACACAGGAGAAGTGCCCATCTGTTTCTACACCTATCTCTCTCTCTTTTCACCTCCCGCAGCCATGGCTCAATTGACTCGTGCTATTTAGCCTCAGGCACTGAGGATGGCTCCATGGCCTCTGCCTCAGGCGCTAAAAAAATGGCTCCGGGCCTGACCTATGGTGGCGCAGTGGATAAAGCGTCGATCTGGAAATGCTGAGGTCGCCAGTTCGAAACCCTGGGCTTGCCTGGTCAAGGCACATATGGGAGTTGATGCTTCCAGCTCCTCCCCCCGTCTCTCTCTCCTCTCTCTCCCTCTCTCTCTTTCTCCTCTCTAAAATGAATAAATAAATAAAAAAAAATGGCTCCGGTTGCAATGAGTAACAGCCCCAGGTGGGCAGAGCAGCGCCCCCTGGGGGCTTGCTGCGTAAATCCTGGTCAGGCACATGCAGGAGTCTGTCTTTTTTGTCTCCCCTCCTCTCGCTGAAAAATATAAATAAATAAATAAATACATAGATAGATAAATGAAAGGTATCATGATGATTTTAAAGCAGAATGTCAACTCTGCCACTTCAGAATTCCACAATGAGGAAAACCCCAAAGTTGTGCGTAACAACATACGTAATCAGCCACCTTGAATCCAGATTTAATCAAGAACATGAAGAGTGTGAAGAGTGAGAGAAAGATAAGGCTCTCCCAAATAACCTTGCCCATCCACTGACCTTTCTTAAACTCCAGCATCTTTTTGGTATTGCATAATGTGCCAAGTTAACAGAGCAGGCCCGGACTGCTGTCCTTGGAAAGGTCTTCTTCAAGGCTGGCCCCTGGCTGGCATCTGGAAAGATTTCAGAAAGGTTCTCACCACTCTCTGTTCATACAAACACTGTGGTTTATGCTGAATATGTGCTTCCCTCCTGGGGGTCTGGAAGCTGTGTATGTGCCAGGAAGGGGATGCCTAGGTGACCAACCACCAATGGAAACCCTGCATGCTGAGGTTCTAATGAGCTTCCCTGGTTGGCAATGTTTTGCACGTGTTGCCACAACCCAGGACTGAATGAATTAAGTGTGTCTTGTGCAACTCCACTGGGAGAGGACCCCTGGAAGCTTGTGCTTGATCTCCCCTGAACTTTACACGATGGACCTTTTCCCCTCGCTGATTCTATTTTGTTTTTAAATTTATTCATTTAGAGAGCAGATAGAGAGAAGGGGGAGGAGCAGGAAGCATCAACTCCCCCATGTGCCTTGACCAGGCAAACCCAGGGTTTCAAACCCACAACCTCAGCATTCCAGGTCCATGCTTTATCCACTCCGCCACCACAGGTCAGGCCCCCTTGCTGATTTTTAAAATTGATTTTATTTAGTGACTTTAGAGGAGAGAAAGAGAGAAGGGGGGAGGAGTGAGAAGCAGTTGCTTTTCATATGTGCCTTGATCCAGCAAGCCCAGGGTTTCAAACTGGTGACCTCAGTGTTCCAGGTCAATGCTTTATCCACTGCGCCACCACAGGTGAGGCTCCTCTTGCTGATTGATCTCAGTGTCATTTTTGCTGGAAAAAATTATCACCGTGTATATGCTGAGACTGGAGTCCTTTAGTAAATCACTGAGTCTGGGTGATCTTGAGGACCTTCAACACACATACATACATGACCTTGATCATGAACAGTCCAGCTCTCTGATGCCCCCATCTCATCACCATTTACCTTAAGGTCTCTCAGATGGAAGTATATTAAGTTCTCACTTAAAGTTGTTGATTGGTTTTATACTTCAAGCGAAATGACATATAACAAAACCAATACCAGAGGCTAATTGATATAAACAAGAGTAAGTTCCTAGGGCATCTCATCGACATTATAACAAAATGACATTGAACAACATTATTCAAGGACCTGCTGTACCAGGTAGAAATGTTTGTGGCTGCAAGTAACCATACAAGTAACAGTGGCTTGAACAAACAGGAAGTTATTTCCCTCCCTTAACATGACTGCTGGTGTTAGTTCAGCAGCTCAACTACGCTGGGCCAGACTGGAGTATCTGTGATTCTGTGGACTGACCCCGAGGTCTCAAGATGGTAGTTGTAAGGTATTTCTCCCCGCCAAGGAATAAGGAAGGGGCCGGAGCCATGAAGTGTGGAATGATAAAAGGCTTTATTGAGTACAGAGCGCATCCTGCCTGACAAAGTTCCCTGGTCTCAGGGACGTGGAGGCCAGGGAAGTTACATGGGGTGACCCGTGTGGGAGATATTTAAAGGGTCCCGTCTAGGGTGGTCGAGCTAATATAACATGGTGAAATGTCACTGGTTGGCAGACGGTCGCTTTTTTCCAAAGGGCTCCTGGGAAGTTTCTTTTGGAGTGCCTGGATGTGGGCAGGCAGTTCTAGCCAAAGTTCCTGGGTCTCACGTGACCGTCCCCCATTGCTGACCACCCCACATTCCGATCTTTTGTGTTAATTAGGGGCACCACTTATTCGTCTGGCTACTTCCTGCTGATTAGGGGTGTCACGGGGAGAGGGAGATTGGAAGGTGGTGGCTTTGAGGGGTGTCAGGAGGAACATCTGTTTGGCCATGACTGGAGAAACTTCGCAGATGTGGTCCTGTAAGGATTTTTTTGTTTGTTTGTTTGTTTGTTTTTTAATTGTATTTTTCTGAAGCTGGAAACGGGGAGAGACAGTCAGACAGACTCCCGCATGCGCCCGACCGGGATCCACCTGGCACGCCCACCAGGGGCGACGCTCTGCCCACCAGGGGGCGTCACTCTGCCGCGACCAGAGCCACTCTAGCGCCTGGGGCAGAGGCCAAGGAGCCATCCCCAGCGCCCGGGCCATCTCTGCTCCAATGGAGCCTTGGCTGCGGGAGGGGAAGAGAGAGACAGAGAGGAAGGAGGGGGGGTGGAGAAGCAAATGGGCGCTTCTCCTATGTGCCCTGGCCGGGAATCAAACCCGGGTCCCCCGCAACCAGGCCGACGCTCTACCACTGAGCCAACTGGCCAGGGCCAGGATTTTTTTTTTTAAAAAGGAGTAATAGAGGGATCTGCAGGGTCCAGTCTTTTGGTGAGCTGGAAATGGGTGTGCCCAGTGGTTCCAAACTGCCAGCGATCCTGCATGAGGGTAAGCTTGAGGTGAGAGACATGGTTAGAAAGGAGGATAGCATTGATTATGGGGGAGTCCTTGGTATTGAGGAATGGTAGGAGTAAGTGTGAAGATGCTGTCAGCTGGATAGTGGCTCCGAGACTGTGTAGAATGTCTCGACCCAGAAGGGGTACAGGGCACGATGGCATAAGTAAGAACGAGTGCGGAAAGGGGATTCCGTCCAAACTGTATGTCAGGGGTGGCGTGCGAAGGGGAAAAGAAGGGGTTCCATCCATTCCATAACTAAGACCTGTGAGGGAATTAGAGTCTAGAGTGTGGTGGCAAAACAGAGAAGGCAGCTCCCATGTCCACAAGAAATGAGATGGACTTACTCATTTCTGCAGTATTACCCTGAGGTTTGGTGAGGATGATGAGGGTCTCCGAGTCCAGGGCGTCAGTCCCAGGAGTTCAAGCTATGGGCCCAATGGGCTGGCTTGTCCTCCACGTAGAGACATTGAAAATGAGTCTGCTGCCCAAAAGAGCAATCACTCCGCCAGTGACCAGGCTGCTTGCAATTAGGGTAGGGCTCAGTGGGCAGCCCCGGGCAGGGGCCCTGCCGGGACCAGTGACCCTGCTTGCCACACTTAAAGCAAGCTGCTGGTGGGGATCTTTTTTGTGGCTTGGACTTGAGTCGAGCACTTCCTGTGCCTTGCCCCTGTTGTTCTGCCGGCCTCAGGGTTGCCACAAGAGCCTGGGTTTGGAGTGTTACCTTCTGCTGCATGTGGGCCCAGTGATCAGCCTTGGTCTGTTCCTACTAGCCATGACCATTAAAAACTTTAAATGCCATGTTCACAGGCCCTGGATAGGGGTTTGGGGGTTAGAATAAGAGGAGGTGGGTTCCTGGGGAGCCTGGCACCCAGATCCAGCCAGAAACACTGGAGCCAGAGGCAGGACAAGGCCAGAACTTCCTGTAAGAAAATTGGGGTTGGGCATTCTGCAAACCCATGTAAGAGCCAATAGCAGGCTGAGAATGGCCTGATGGAAGAGGGGCTTAAGAACTCAGTGGAGAATGGAGGGGCCCCTAGCCAGCAGGGGAGGGAGAAAGAGAGAATGGTATTTGAAGGTGAATTAGAAACAGGATCCAGCAAAGGGAGGGGAGGGGGCTCTTGGAGGGAAGAGACCCTAGCAAAAGAGGTCCGCAGAGGGACCAGAGAAGGGTCTCGATAGAGGGGTGCCCCCAGGGGTCAGGCAGGACGGGGAGAGAGTTGGGGGTCGGGCAAAGGAGGAAAGATTTGGAGTTGAGGGTTTAGGTGAAGTTTCTCTGGCTGGAAAAAGGGCCTGCACTGTGTAGCAGGCAGCATAGAGATTAGGACAGGAGCATGAATAACTAGAAGCCCTGAATGTAAGGGATCTCTAACCAGTTCCCAGCTTTTTTGGCGATAGTTTATTTTATTTTATTTTATTTTATTTTTTTCTTTACAGGGACAGAGAGAGAGTCAGAGAGAGGGATAGATAGGGACAGACAGACAGGAACATAGAGAAATGAAAAGCATCAATCATCAGTTTTTTGTTGCAGTACTTTAATTGTTCATTGATTGCTTTCTCATATGTGCCTTGACTGGGGGCATTCAGCAGACCGAGTAACCCCTTGCTTGAGCCAGCAACCTTGGGTCTAAGCTGGTGAGCATTTTTTATTTTGCTCAAGCCAGATGAGTCCACGCTCAAGCTGGCGACCTCGGGGTCTCGAATCTGGGTCCTCGGCATCCCAGTCCAACGCTCTATCCACTGCGCAACCGCCTGGTCAGGCGACGATAGTTAAATTGGTGAGGGTGTTAAAACTGAAAGTTCCAGGCCCTGGCCGGTTGGCTCAGTGATAGAGTGTCAGCCTGGCGTGCGGAAGTCCCGGGTTTGATTTCCGGCCAGGGCACATAGGAGAAGCGCCCATCTGCTTCTCCACCCCTCCCCCTCTCCTTCCTCTCTGTCTCTCTCTTCCCCTCCCGCAGCCAAGGCTCCATTGGAGCAAGGTTGGCCCGGGCGCTGAGGATGGCTCCGTGGCCTCTGTCTCAGGCACTAAAATGGCCCTGGTTGCAACAAAGCAACACCCCTGGTGGGCAGAGCTTCGCCCCTGGTGGGCGTGTCGGGTGGATCCCGGTCAGGCGCATGCAGGAGTCTGTCTGACTGCCTCTCCGTTTCCAACTTCAGAAAATTACAAAAACAAAAAAACCCAAAAACAAAAGTCCCTTCAGGAGGTTACCTGGGCCGATTATCCAGTGGGTTCTGTGGCCTGGCCACACAGGAGAAGAACAGATTCTTCTTCTTTAGGGAGGGAGAGATTTCAGATAAGGCAACTCCAGAAGTGTTTTTGGATTAGGTTTAGATTCCTGTGCCCCCACGGCCATGCTCAGTTTTTGGAGTGGTCAGAGTTGAGTATTGGTGTCCCGCAACTCAATCTCTGGCCACCGGACGGTTAAGTAAAGTGGGTGTGCTCGGGATGTCTCCACGGGCACACGGGCACACACGCACTCGGGACGGAAAGAGGTCCTTAACGCAGCTACGGTTTCGGACAGGGAGTCTCGGTGGAAAGAACTGAGGGGAGGTTGGAGGCAGGGGACTTACCACACTATGTGCCAAAGTGGGTGGAAGGTCGGAGGTCCTGGTTCTCTCTCGGAGGGGAAGGGAAGAGGAGCGGTTGAAGGGAAGACTTCAACTCCTCAGGGGTTTCGGCACGAAATGTATTTTTCCCCGCCGAGGAAGAAGGAAAGCACCGGAGCCACAAAGTGTGGAATAATAAAAGGCTTTATTGAGTACAGAGCACATCTCACTCAACGAGGATCCCTGGTCTCAGGGACATGGAGGCCAGGGAAGTCGCATGGGGTGACCCGCGTGGGAGATATTTAAAGGGTCTCATCTAGGGTGGTCGAGCTAATATGACATGATGAAATCTCACTGGCTGGCAGACAGTAGCTTTTCTCCAAAGGGATCCTGGAAAGTTTCTTTTGGAGCGCCTAGATGTGGGCAGGCGGTTCCAGCCAAAGTTCCTGGGTCTGGTGTCTCATGTGACCGTCCCCCATTGCTGACCACTGCACAGTAGTCACACTTCCCACTGATGCAGCTGGACATGGCAGCCTAGGGAGGGAGAGGGAAGGGAGCAGCTGGACTGAGAGCTTCTTTGCATTTCTGGCAACTTTGACATTTCTTGGTGACTCAGGTCACTGACCAGGGATTTTGGTTATCTATCCCCCCATCTTTACCCCAAGCTTTCTATCCTCACTCAGGGTCCCCCTCAAACATTGAACATCACATGGTGGGCTCTGGGCAGTTCCAGGTCCTGACTTTGGGCCCTGGGTGGGCACAGCAGGAACTATGGGAGGTTTGGGTTTCCTCTGGGGGTGGAGAGAAGCCACTAGCTCGGCCTTAGGGTACATAGTTGCTCCTGCACTGATGCGTACTCCAAGTCTTCAACACTTCTGCCTGCTGGTGAGCAACCACCCAATGCACAGACAGGGGTGGGGCCCAGGCAGCGGCTGCCCTGGGGTTTAGGGGAGCCTGGGCCTCCTGAGGCAGCAGAGCCCTGCAGACTCGGGGTGAAACCCCATGGCAGAAACCAACATTTGCCACCTCATCTCCTCCATTGCCCCCACCCTCGTGCAGGTCCCCAAGGTGGTTGCTTCAACTACTACAGGGTCTCCCGACTGGCCCTCCTGCTTCCACCCTTGTCCCCAAGTCTGTTCTCTTCAGAGCACCCAGAGGGATCCTCTTACATACAAGTTGGATCACGCTCCTCCTCTGCTCAAAACAGTCCAGCCCATCACTCAGAAAAAAAGCCCAAGTTCTCACTGTGGCCCACAGGGCCTTCTAGGATCAGGCCTGGCCAACCTCACCACCTCCCACACCAGCCCCTACAACCACGCTCTGGCATGCTCCAGCCTCGGCGCCTTCACACTGCCTTTTCTCTGTCTGGAACGCTGTTCTCCCCCCTCCCACCCCCAGACACGAAGGCTCCCTCTCTCACTCCATTCAGGTCTTTGTTGAAATTTGTCAGGGAGGTCTTCCCTGATCACAGCCCCCATAAAAGCCCCACTTCCCACTCCTGCAAGTCTTATTTCCTGTCCTTGCTTTATTTTCCCTCACAAAACTCATTTTTTAGCTGACCTATTATGTTATCCACCTGCTTCCACGAGAAACTGAGCCCCAGGGCAGGGACTTCTGTCATTGCAGGTCACAGCTATAGCCCCAGGGCCTAGAACAGTTTCTGGCACACAGAAGATACTCAGTAATGTCTGTGCAATGCATGACTGTGAAACACGTACAGTGGTGTCTATGACAGAGCAGACGGTCAATAAATGGTTGTTGAGTGAAGGAATAAATCAACACACACATACATGAATGAATAAGCGCACCCTATCCCATCTTGGGTCCTAGAACTGCCCTCTTCCCTATCCCACCCCCACAGCCCTGGGAGCCAGCCATCGGCACAAGCACAGGAACTTTATTTACAAACACAAGGCTGGAGCGTGGGCCAGGTGGAAGGGTGGACACGCAGGGCTGGGAGGCTCCTACTTCTGTTCCCGCCTCCAGACGATGACCATGCCGCTAGCGTCACTGGAAGCCAGCAGGCTCTCATCGCAGTTGAAGCTGACGTCCAGCACAGGGGCGCTGTGGCCCTGCAGCTTGTTGACTGCAGCCTTGGCTGCCCGCTCCACATCAAAGAAGTGGACGCACATGTCCTCGCTGCCTGTCACTGCCCAGGTGAGAAGGAGAGGCCATCAGGAGGTGTTGCAGGAGGTGGTGGGTGACCCAGATGTTAAGGGAGTCCTGTCTAAGGTGTGAGGTCCCAGTGTGCCTGGAGGGGAGAGTCTGGGGGGGCCAATCCCTAGATGGGAGGGTAACTAGCTGTCTTGGTTCTGTGTCTAGAGAATGAGGTCTCAGAGCTCTTTTGGAGGTCTGTGTCTCATGTTGGGAGGTTTGTTGGCTGGACGGGGCTCTGTGTTCAAAGTGGAATGCTGTTGGGGTGTGAGAAGCCTCAAGGCCCAGGAAGTCAGGGCATCAAGATGTCATGATGTCTGAGCCAGATCAACGCAGCCCCGGTGCCTGCCTTTCCCGGCCAGCAGATGCCGTGACCTATGGGACTCACCCACACAGGCCCCCTGGCGGAAGGACATAAGGGGGCAGAAGATGCTGCGCACAGGGTGTGAGCTCTGCTCAATAGGAAAGCTTCTCTTCAGCTGCAGGGTCCCCTCATTGTCCACCACCCTGAGGGAAGAATGACAGCCAGTCAGGGCGCAGCCTCAGCTCCAAGGGAATGAAATGCATGGTGTCCTAGTCTGTGTCCCCACCCTTGCGCCCAAGTTCTTGTCAAGGTCCATGAAATGCAGTTTTAAGACTTCATAAACCTGTAGTCCAGTGACAGTTTGGACACTATCTGGTGACATAAATGAGGAGCCTCTGCTGTGTAAGTCCCTCGTTTCTCTCCCTAGGGCCCTCTAAGAGCTCTGGCGTTCACACGGGCCCACAGAGAAGAAACGGCTGACCAAACTACGGCACCCTGAACAACACGGCCATCCACAGGAATAAACCGAACATGGCCGTCCGCAGGAATAAACCGGAGCTCTGCAGCTGACCTGCGGCGTGTCCACAGGCACTGTCTGCTGAGAAAAGCGAGATGTGGAAGAGGATGTAGAAGAAACCCACTGCTATAAAACGGTGACCCGCCCTCAAAAATGTGTGGCAGTGTGCACGCCAAGGACTATGGGAGACGGACAAAGTGTGGGACAGCACATACGAAGTTGTTAACATGCTTGACAGTGGCAGGGGTGGCCAACCGAGGGGGCAGGAAGGAGGAAGAGAGAAGGCGGAGGATGGGGGACAGGGGCACAAAACTGAGGAGTATGCTTAAATTAAAAGTTATAAGTGTGCTCTCCACTCTTATTCAACGTGGTGCTAGAAGTTCTAGCCAGAGCAATCAGACAAGACAAAGAAATAAAAGGCATCCATATCGGAAAAGAAGAAGTAAAGCTATCACTTTTTGCTGATGATATGATCTTATACATCGAAAATCCGAAGGACTCCACAAAAAGATTATTAGAAACAATAAACCAATACAGTAAGGTCGCAGGATACAAAATTAACATACAAAAGTCCATAGCCTTTCTATATGCCAACAATGAAATATTAGAAAACGAACTCAAAAAAATAATCCCCTTCACGATTGCAACAAAAAAAATAAAATACCTAGGAATAAACATAACAAAGAACGTAAAGGACCTATATAATGAAAATTACAAAGCATTGTTAAGGGAAATCGAAAAAGATACAATGAGATGGAAAAATATTCCTTGTTCTTGGATAGGAAGAATAAATATAATCAAAATGGCCATATTACCCAAAGCAATATACAAATTTAATGCAATTCCCATCAAAATCCCTATGAGATTTTTTAAAGAAATGGAACAAAAAATCATCAGATTTATATGGAACTATAAAAAAACCCGAATAGCCAAAACAATCCTAAGGAAAAAGAATGAAGCTGGGGGCATTACAATACCTGACTTTAAACTATATTATAGGGCCACGATAATCAAAACAGCATGGTATTGGCAGAAAAATAGACACTCAGACCAATGGAACAGAATAGAAAGCCCAGAAATAAAACCACATATATATGGTCAAATAATCTTTGATAAAGGGGCCAACAACACACAATGGAGAAAAGAAAGCCTCTTCAACAAATGGTGTTGGGAAAACTGGAAAGCCACATGCAAAAGAATGAAACTCGACTACAGCCTGTCCCCCTGTACTAAAATTAATTCAAAATGGATCAAAGACCTAAATATAAGACCTGAAACAATAAAGTACATAGAAGAAGACATAGGTACTAAAATCATGGACCTGGGTTTTAAAGAACATTTTATGAACTTGACTCCAATGGCAAGAGAAGTGAAGGCAAAGATAAATGAATGGGACTACATCAGAATTAAAAGTTTTTGCTCAGCAAGAGAAACTGATATCAAAATAAACAGACAGCCAACTATATGGGAACTGATATTTTCAAACGACAGCTCAGATAAGGGCCTAATATCCAAAATTTACAAAGAACTCATAAAACTCAACAACAAACAAACAAACAATCCAATAAAAAATGGGAAGAGGACATGAACAGACACTTCTCCCAGGAAGAGATACAAATGGCCAACAGATATATGAAAAGATGCTCAGCTTCATTAGTTATTAGAGAAATGCAAATCAAAACTACAATGAGATACCACCTCACTCCTGTTAGATTAGCTATTATCAACAAGACGGGTAATAGCAAATGTTGGAGAGGCTGTGGAGAAAAAGGAACCCTCATTCACTGTTGGTGGGACTGTAAAGTAGTACAACCATTATGGAGGAAAGTATGGTGGTTCCTCAAAAAACTGCAAATAGAACTACCTTATGACCCAGCAATCCCTCTACTGGGTATATACCCCAAAACCTCAGAAACATTGATACGTGAAGACACATGTAGCCCCATGTTCATTGCAGCACTGTTCACAGTGGCCAAGACATGGAAACAACCAAAAAGCCCTTCAATAGAAGACTGGATAAAGAAGATGTGGTACATATACACTATGGAATACTACTCAGCCATAAGAAATGATGACATCAGATCATTTACAGCAAAATGGTGGGATCTTGATAACATTATAAGGAGTGAAATAAGTAAATCAGAAAAAAACAAGAACTACATGATTCCATACATTGGTGGAACATAAAAATGAGACTAAGAGACATGGACAAGAGTGTGGTGGTTACCAAGGGTGGGGGGGGAGGGAGGACATGGGAGGGAGGGAGGGAGAGAGTTAGGGGGAGGGGGAGGGGCACAGAGAACTAGATAGAGGGTGACGGAGGACAATCTGACTTTGGGCGAGGGGTTTGCAACATAATTTGATGACAAAATAACCTAGACATGTTTTCTTTGAATATATGTACCCTGATTTATTAATGTCATCCCATTACCATTAATAAAAATTTATAAAAAAAAAAAAAAAAAAAAAAAGTTATAAGTGTGGCCCTGGCCGGTTGGCTCAGCGGTAGAGCGTCGGCCTGGCGTGCGGGGGACCCGGGTTCGATTCCCGGCCAGGGCACACAGGAGAAGCGCCCATTTGCTTCTCCACCCCTCCCCCTCTCCTTCCTCTCTGTCTCTCTCTTCCCCTCCCGCAGCCAAGGCTCCATTGGAGCAAGGATGGCCCGGGTGCTGGGGATGGCTCCTTGGCCTCTGCCCCAGGCGCTAGAGTGGCTCTGGTCGCGGCAGAGCGACCTCCCCCCCCCCAGGGGCAGAGCATCGCCCCCTGGTGGGCAGAGCGTCACCCCTGGTGGGCGTGCCGGGTGGATCCCGGTCGGGCGCATGCAGGAGTCTGTCTGACTGTCTCTCCCCGTTTCCAGCTTCAGAAAAATACAAAAAAAAAAAAAAAAGTTATAAGTGTGCGTGTGTAATTTCCTTTTAAAAGGAGAAGAAAAAGAAAAGAGTAAAATGGCAAGCATCCTGTCAGGCAGTGGTTTTCAGACCTGGCTGGATAGCATTTGGGGAACTTTCAGACATATCAAAGCCCAGTCTGCACCTGAGTTTCTGAAATGCCCAGCCTGGAGAGGGGCCTGGCCATGACTTTGGGATTCCTTCTGGGTATTTGTGTTCAGCCCAGGCTGAGAACTGCATTTGGGTACATGACATATGTGAGCAGGGAGAGTCAAGTCGCTGGCTCAAAAAAAAAAAAAAGAAAAAGAAAAAGAAAAAGCAAGCCTGACTGGTGATGGCACAGTGGATAGAGCCTTGACCGGGATGCTGAATTCCTCAGTTGGAAACCCCGAGGTTGCCTGACCTGTGGTGGCACAGTGGATAAAGTGTGGACCTGGAAATGCTGAGGTCGCCGGTTCGAAACCCTGGGCTTGCCTGGTCAAGGCACATATGGGAGTTGATGCTTCCAGCTCCTCCCCCCTTCTCTCTCCCTCTCTCTCTCTCTTTGTCTCTCCCTCTCCTCTCTAAAATGAATAAATTTAAAAAAAATTAAAAAAAAAAAGAAATCCCGAGGTCGCCAGCTAGAGCATGGGCTTGCCAGCTTGAGTGCAGGGTCACTGGCTTGAACATGGGATCGCTGACAGGATCCCAAGGTCACTGGGTTGAGCCCAAAAGTCACTGGCTTGAGCAAGGGGTCACTAACTTGGCTTGAGCCCCCTGGTCAAGGCACATATGAGAAGCAATCAATGAACAACTAAAGTGAAGCAACTATGAGTTGATGCTTCTTGTCTCTTACTCCCTCTCTTTCTCTAAAAATGAAATAAAACTTTCAAAAAAAAAAAGGAAACAGGTCACTGCTCTAAGCCCCCTAGCCCATTTAAAATATTTTTAGCCTGACCATGCGGTAGTGGCACAGTGAAGAGAGCGTTGGACTGGGATGCGGAGGACCCAGGATCGAACCCCCGGGGTCACCGGGTTGGGCACGGGTTCCCCTGGTTTGAGCAAGGCTCACCAGCTTGAGCCCAAGGTCGCTGGCTTGAGCAAGGAGTCACTCCATCTGCTGTAGCCCCCCAGTCAAGGCACATATGAGAAAGCAATCAGTGAACAACTAAGGAGCCACAACGAAGAACTTCTCATCTCTCTCCCTTCCTGTCTGTCCCTCTCTTTGTCTCTGTCTGTCACAAAAACAAAAAACCCAAACAAGCTGATTTTAGAGAGAGGAAGGGAGAGAGAGACAGAAACATCGATCTGTTTCTCTATAGGGATCAAACCAGCAAGCTCTGTTTGGGATAACTCTAACCACCTGACCTATCCAGCCAGGATGTGATTCTAGTCCATTTATGCCTCAGTTTGCTCATCTTTTATTTTTCTAACATTAAAAAAAATTTTTTTCCATTGATTTGAAAGACAGAGAAAGAGGTGTGTGTGTGTGTGAGAGAGAGAGAGAGAGAGAGAGAGAGAGAAAGAAGAATCAACTCATTGTTCCTAAGTGGATCTCATTGTTCCTGAGTGCATTCATGGTTGCTTCACATATGTGCCCTGTTGGGATCAACTACCTCAGCGCACAGGGACAATGCTCTATCCACTTAGCCACCTGGCCAGGGCTCAATTTGCTCATCTTTTTTTTTTGTATTTTTCTGAAGTGAGAAGTGGGGAGGCAGAGCCTCCCACATGCATCTGACAAGGATCCACCCAGCATGCCCACCAGGGGGCGATGCTCTGCCCATCTGAGGCACTGCTCTGTTGCAACGGGAACCATTCTAGCACCTGAGGAAGAAGCCATGGCACCATCCTCAGCGCCCGGGCCAACTTTGCTCCAATGGAGCCTTGGCTGCGGGAGGGGAAGAGAGAGACAGAGAGGAAGGAGAGGGGGAGGGGTGGAGAAGCCGATGGGCGCTTCTGCTGTGTGCCCTGGCCGGGAATCAAACCCGGGACTTCCGCACGCCAGGCCAATGCTCTACCACTGAGCCAACCGGCCAGGGCCTGCTCATCTTTAAAATAGACATGAGGGGGGTGAACACACAATACAGTGTACAGCGATGTGTTATAGAATTGAGCATCTGAAACGTGTATAATTGTTAACCAGTGTCACCCCAATAAATTCAATTAAGAATTTTTTTTTTTACAGAGAGAGAGAGAGAGTCAGAGAGAGGGATAGACAGGAACAGAGAGAGATGAAAAGCATCAATCATCAGTTTTTTGTTGTGACACCTTAGTTGTTCATTGATTGCTTTCTCATATGTGCCTTGACCGTGGGCCTTCAGCAGACCGAGTAACCCTTTGCTCAAGCCAGCGACCTTGGGTCCAAGCTGGTGAGCTTTTGCTCAAACCAGATGAGCCCGCGCTCAAGCTGGCAACCTCAGGATCTCAAACCTGGTTCCCCAGGCCGACGCTCCATCCACTGCGCCACCGCCTGGTCAGGCTCAATTAAGAATTTAAATAAATAAAACAGAGATGATAACAGCACCTACCTCACAGTGTTGTTATAAAAATTCAATGAGGTGATATGTATGAGGGGTTTTGAACGGGACCTGCCCCAGCAACTAGTACCTAAGTGCTAGCTACTATTACTAGTGCTATTATATTGAGGTTATCATTATATTATGACGATGAGGAAGAGGAGGAGGAGAAAGGGGAGGAGACTAGGCTTCTCTAGGCAGTGAAATTAACTAGACGAAGGAGACAGACCTCCCTTCCCAGTCTGATGGAAGCGGCAGGCCCTACATCTCCAGGAGGCTGAATAGCAGGTCCCACCTGTAGAGCAGCAGCTTGTTGAGGCAAGCGTTTATGAGCAGTGAGGGGTCCCGGGCCTCACGGCTGACCCAGGAGCGGGCAGAGATGCTAGTCACAGGGCTACCCTCATGCACCACCAGACGTTTAGCTTTGGTCAGCTTCCCTGCAACAATGGAAGGGAGAAGAGGCAACAATACAGGTGAGGGTGGTGTACCAGGAGGGCAGGAATAAGAGCTCTCCGATGCAGGCCTGGGGCCTGCCTACCTGTGGCCATGTCGAAGAGGAAGGAGAAAACACTGCCTCGGTCATCACCCGCCCAGAGCAGCCGGCCAGGGGCATCAAAGGACAGAGCGAGGACGCGGCCTGTCAGCTTGCTGGAGCCACCCTTCACTTTCTTGCCCGTGGAGATGTTCACAACATGCACATTGTGCTTGGCATTCCCCACCTGTGGGTGAGACCCGCACACCATCATCCTGCTCCCAGCCCAGCCAGTCCCTTCTTCAGTCTGACCACAGTGGGGCTGCTATTAATGGGACCTGCTTCTCTCTACTGGAATCTAATCACAGTGGGCCCATGACAGATAGACTAGAGGTGACCCAGGCCTGTAGCCCTCCTGAGCTAGACCTTCTTGCAATCTGCCAGAGTAGACAGCTGCTGCAGGGACTATAGGGGTTGCAGACCCACAGTGTTGCCCCTTGGCCAGTGCCCCCGTGCTCAGCCAAGCACTGGGCCATCCTAGGCCCATGAGAATAGCTCATCTGTTCCCTGGCTGGTCCTTCTTGGAGCCTCTCTTACAGTGGGGCTGCTGCTGCTGCTACAAAAGGATTCCAGAGCCCAGCCTCACTTGACCAGTCCCCCGTGTGCTCCCTGCTCAGGGCTAGGTCAGACTTTTCTTTTCCTTCCCCCACCGCCTGTCCTCTCTGACTTTCTATCCTGGGGATGGACCACAGAGGAGCTTCCACTGAGATGAGATGAAGTTTCTGACTGGTAATCCTGCCCCCCAGCCAATGGCCCCTGCAGTTGGAAAACGGTAGGACTACTGCTGATGGGACCAAAGGGGTGGCAGACCCATGATCCTATGCCCTGACTAGTCACTCCTGAGGTCTACCCCAGTGAGGCTATCCCAAACCAAGAACTGCACGTCCCCGTTCTGACTTGTTTTCCTCTGAGTCTGACCACCAGGGGGCTGTGCCAATGGGCTAGAGGACTCCCCTTCCCATACTGATGCCCTAGAACAGCCCTCCTGGCCTTCCCCGCCATTGGTGAGTGCGCGCCCTGGAGCCTGACCACAGTGAGGTTGTTGTTGACTGGCTGGAAGGTGCAGCAGAGCAATTCAGCACCATCAGGGTCAGGGATCTCCCGGATGCAGCGGCCGTCCTCGGAGGCCCAGATGCGCATGGTAGCATCGAGTGAGGTGGACACGAGGATGTCATTGGAGAGGGACCAGGCGAAATCAGAGACCCCGCGGGTGTGGCCCCGGAGCACACGGAGCACGGTGGGTGGTGCAGGTACCAGCTGGCACAGTGAGATGCTGCCATCGAGTGAGCAGCAGGCCAGGCGGTGCCGATCATCATTGGCGAAGCGCACTCTTGGGACTGCAATGCCAAGGAGCCATGGTGGAAGTCGGCACACTCACCAGGTACTTTTGTTTACAAAAGGTTCTGACATGTGAGTCAAGGGGAGGAACCCACTGTACCAGGCACAGTGGCATCAGCAAAGGGCTTTCCTTGACTGAGAAAGGGAGTTAGAACCCCAGAAAGCCTTATACCAAAAGCTCCCTACATCTTAGTAGGCGCTTTATGGACTGCAAGGCTTCTGCAATGTGAAAAGGCCTTCACATCTAAGAAAGCACTTTACAATTACTAAGATCTTAGCAGTTTGCAAGACACTCTGCCCTTTTCAAGGGGCTTGCTCTGTTGTAAAAGTGTTAAATTTCTTCAAGTGACTCACAACCTCAGAAGCCTTCTGCAAAGGGCTCTTTTAAGCTGCTGAGTCCCTTTACAGTAGACAAAATACCCAAGGCTTTGCAGACCACTTTGTGGAGGGCTTTTAGGTTTATGAAAGATTTTACAGATGGCAAATCCTCCTTTGGAGATGGGCTAGAGACCATATTCCAGGAAAGGATACACACTGGGTGGCTGTCACAATTTGGGCAGATTTGTGGTGATGGGATCTGTCACCTACTGGCTCACCTGCCTCATCCACGTGCTGGTCAAAAACATGGTACATGCCCGCAAAGGCGTAGTTCTCACTCAGCGATGTGTCTCCAGCCATGGCTCGACTTGCTTCTGCTACTGATGTGGGCACCACACTGCCTGGGGGCCTGGGTCCCAAAAGGAATAGGAGGTGAGAAGAGGTAGGTACTGGCATTCAGCCTGCCATTGCCCCATGGCTCCTGTCCTTCTCACAAACCCTCAGCCCTGAGCTGCCCCTGATACATACCTGTCCTCATAGACGGCACGGTTCATCTGTGCCTGCAACTGGTAGGAGCCTCTGCTGACAGAACGGCGGTGTCCTCGGGCCCCCAGGGCCCGAGAATCATCCTCAAAGTCCTATAAACAGAGGGTCAGGGTGGGTGCATCTTGAAAACAGCCCTTAAGAACCTATGAGGTATGGCCTACTTGTGGTGGTGCAGTGGATAAAGTGTTGACCTGGAATGTTGAGGTCGCCAGTTTGAAACCTTGGGCTTTCCCGGTCAAGGCACATACAACAAGTAATCAATGAACAACTAAAGTGAAGCAACTGTGAATTGCTATTTCTCACTCACCCCACCCCATAAAATCAATAAATGAAATCTGAAAAAAAAAAAAAAAAAAAAGAGGCCCTAGCTGGTTGGCTCAACGAATAGAGCATCAGCCGGGTGTGCAGATGTCCCAAGTTCAATCCCTGGTCAGGGCACACATGAGAAGTGACCATCTGCTTCTCTTTCCCTCCCTTTCCTCCTTCTTTCTCTCTTCTCCTCTTGCAGCCAGTGGCTTGATTGGTTCAAGCGTTGGCCCCAAGTGCTGAGGATAGCTTAGCTGATTTGAGTATCAGCCCCAGACAGGGGTTGCAGGATGGATCCTGATTGGGACACATGTGGGTGTCTGTCTCTTTATCTCCCTTCCTCTCACATAGAAAAAAACCTATGAAGTTTGAAGCCTTCAAAATATACCTAGAACCAGATCCCTTCTCACCCCATTCAGTGCCCCGAGCATCACTAGAACTGTGGTGGCCTATGTAATAGCTACCCTGCTCCCACCCTTACTCCGCTCAGAGATACTCAATAAATGTTCTTCGAACAAAGAATGAACACCTCCCAGAAAACCACTCAGCTCAATTCTCACCTCAGAGAGGCCTTCCCTCATCATCCCCATCAGAAATAGCTTCCCCTCGCCCCCCCACAGCAGTCCTGCTTTATCCCTCGTTTGCTTTATTTTTGCATCTTAGCACAACTCACTATAAGCCACGGTAATTACTGACATGCTTATCTGGTTTGCTATGTTTATTTACCTATTTATCCTGTTTACTGCCTACTTATCAACCTGTTTATCTTGTTCATTGACTGTTTATTGACTTATCTTATATATTATCTCTTTTTGCTCTCTACTCATCCTAAGAGCCTGGAACAGTGCCTTGCACATAGCAGGCGCTTGACAAGTCAAGCCTGTTGAGCATATATATATATATATATATATATATTTATTTATTTATTTATTTTTTTTATATTTTTCTGAAGCTGGAAACGGGGAGAGACAGTCAGACAGACTCCCGCATGCGCCCGACCGGGATCCACCCAGCACGCCCACCAGGGGGCGATGCTCTGCCCCTCCGGGGCGTTGCTCTGTTGTGACCAGAGGCACTCTAGCGCCTGGGGCAGAGGCCAAGGAGCCATCCCCAGCGCCCGGGCCATCTTTGCTCCAATGGAGCCTTGGCTGCGGGAGGGGAAGAGAGAGACAGAGAGGAAGGAGAGGGGGAGGGGTGGAGAAGCAGATGGGCGCTTCTCCTGTGTGCCCTGGCCGGGAATCGAACCTGGGTCCCCTGCACGCCAGGCCGATGCTCTACCACTGAGCCAACCGGCCAGGGCCTATATGGAGGCAGGTGGTATGCATGGCAAGCGGGGTGAGGGAGCTCACCTCCATGCGGTCAAGGGTAGTGCGGCTGCTGCGGACAATGCTGTTGCTATAGGCACGGGCACTACCTGGCTCGGAGAGAGGCCCGTAGCGCTGACCCAACAGCTGCCCACGCAGCCTCAAGTACTGTCGACGCAGTGCTGGGGGGTGCCCAGCCTTGGCATTCTCTCGCAGTAGCTGGCTGCGCCTTCGAATATACTGTGTCCGAAACTGTGGGAACGTTGGTGTGCGGTACGCGTTGTACCTGCGATGGAAGGAGGCAGGCGAACAACAGGCACAGGATAGAAGGAATCAATCAATTCAGGGGATAGGGAAGGAGAATGAAGTGAGTGGCAGGGATATGCACTAAGATGGAGTCAGTGTGGGGACTATGGAGGCAATCTGCAGCTTTGCTGAAGTTGGTATGGGGTGACTGAGTCAGTGTAGTAGGGATCAGTCTGATAATGGTGTGGGGGTTAGTGTGAAGTAATGGCAGGGGTCCGTATGGGATAGTGATGGTGTAAGAGTGGGTAAATGGTGGTAAGAGAAGTCTGGCAGGCAATGGTGGGAGACAGGATATCACCAGCTTGAGCTCCCTCACCTCCACACAACCCACATGTTCTAATAACACAATCTCTGTGCATGCCCACATTTAACTGCATTTTTCCCAGCATACTCTTTATGACCCTCTCGGGTCAGCCCTTCCCACTGAGGGCAAACCCCCACACCCTGATACTACGCAAGCTCACTTCCGGTATGCCCACACAGCCACATAAAGCAAGTTCTACGTCCAGCCTCACTTATCACCATTGCGCATGCACCAGAGTAGCTTCCACTCCCACGGGGCCCGACCCCATTCCTCACCTCGCGTCTACTGCTAAGACCTGCTGCCACACCGCGGCCATTACCCGGCCTCCTCTTCCGCCTTGTCCGCCTGCGGGCGCCTGCAGAACAAGGGCCTGGAATGTCAACGTCTCAAGTGAAGGGGTCTAATTCCGCCCCTTCTGGCAGGCGATCGTTGCCATAGATACTGAGTCCCTCTACGTGTATATGTTGTGAAATCCCACCCAGCTGTTAGCATGGTCAACACCCCAGCCCTGCCCTGGCAGCTCCGAGAAGAATCAAAGCAGCGATTCGGGCCTCACCCTGCCCGTCCCCGGTCGCCATAGCAACGCTCCTCCCCAGCCTAGCAATCCTTCTTGGCCTTCCCCACCCATCTTGCCCCCACTACCCCCGCCTTCCCTTTCCGGATCCAAGAACAGGGCCCGGGATCAGGGACCACCTCCGGGGCTGCCTCCGGCTCTTGAGGCCCCCGGGGCGGCCCTGAGACCAATGTCGCCCTTTTCTTCTGTGTCTGTTCTCGGAATCTCAGGCCCCCAAGCAAGATGGCCGCCTGCTGCCAGGAAGAGCAGCCAAGTATAGAGCGAATGGATAGGAATCTTCCCCCACAGCGTGGGAGAATCACGCAGGCGCACTAAGGGACAGTAACTTCCGGCACAGGAGCGGAGGCTCCGCCCCTTTAGTTCAATCCGCGTTCAGTCCGTAATGACACTTTTTGTATGCGCAAGAATAATGTCCAATGGCCACAGGGGCAGGGTCAAGTATGCGAATCACTCACTAAAAGTCAAGAGATACGACTTTCAGAAAAAGAAACACGATTTTCTTTTAAACGGCTTTTTTGCAGCACAATGTTGGTCATGCAAGATTTGAAGCATAGTATAAAACAGTCACACATACAGAGGCCCCTACAAATTCTGACCGATGAGCCTCGGGACAACTCCGGGATGGGAAGAATCCATTCTGTGGGGAGGGAGGGGTGGCTTTGGGTTTGCTGCTCCCAGGAAACGGTTTGGGCTTGCGTCTTTAAATAATTAGGCACTACAATCCCAGTAGCCTATCTGGATCACCTTGATTTCAACTTCAACAGGAAGCTCCATCTCTACTTATCTTAACACGGTAGCTTCCTATTGGATCTCAACATCAACTGATACAATTATCAAAACTTATTTTTTACGTTATTTTTATCACAGATACTAAAATCTGAAAAATATTCTAAAGCCACATGAAACGAGGAGACACATCCAAAAACGTATTGTCCTTTTTGTGTGTGCCCTAACAAAAATAGATTATACTGTATTGCATTGACTTGGCAACTCCCTTGCCTTGTAACTAAGCTATCGGTGTCTTTCCAGGATATGAAATGCCGTTTTATTTCTTCAATGATGAAGAATAAACGATTTCACTGCACGAATGTGTAACTTCTAACATTCATTTGACAGTGTGCTGAGCACTGTTCAAAGTGGTTTATATGTATTAATTCATTTAACCCTAATAACTGAATGTTGTGGGTCCTATTACTATCTCTATTTTACAGATGATGAAATCTGAAGCCCAGGGAGTTTAAGGGTGACATTTTTATTGAAATGATCCTCTATTTGTGACCAGCACTAGGCTTTTTCCATGTTCATTTTGCCATAAAGGGTGCTGTGATCAATGCCTTTCCCATTCACCTTGACCCTCCCTGGACAGAGAGCCTGCCCCTTTATCCCACTGCTCACCAGAAATATGGTGGGGAGAAATCATAGGAAAGTCAGAGATGCCAGGGAGATTTACTGTCTCACTGACAGAAATAATTCTTTTTTTTTTTTTTTGTATTTTTTCTGAAGCTGGAAACGGGGAGAGACAGTCAGACAGACTCCCACATGTGCCCGACTGGGATCCACCTGGCACGCCCACCAGGGGGCGATGCTCTGCCCATCCGGGGCGTAGCTCTGTTGTGACCAGAGCCATTCTAGCGCCTGAGTCAGAGGCCATGGAGCCATCCCCAGCGCCCGGACCATCTTTGCTCCAATGGAGCCTTGGTTGCAGGAGGGGAAGAGAGAGACAGAGAGGAAGGAGGGGGGGGTGGAGAAGCAGATGGGCGCTTCTCCTGTATGCCCTGGCCGGGAATTGAACCCGGGACTTCTGCACACCAGGCCGACGCTCTACCACTGAGCCAACTGGCCAGGCCCCAGAAATGATTCTTTTGTTGTTATTTTTACAATATTCATGTTAAAATTTCAAAAATTATTTTTTTCAAATTATAAGCGAATGTTTACTTAGGAAGATACAGAGGTAATAGAAGTGAGCCAGCTGGGCTTCTGAAACAAGCAAAAGAAGGGCCCTTGGAGCTTAGGAGAGAGAAAGGCAAAGGTGATGCACCTGGGGGGAAGAAGAGAGAGAGGGGAAAGCACCAGGGTGCTCTGGAGAGGGAAAGCGCCCTCAAAACTTTCTTTAAAAAGATGTTATTTAGTGATTTTAGAGAGAGGAGAGAGAACCAAAGAACGAGAGAGAGAGAGAGAGAGAAACAGGGTGGGGGGGAGTGGGAAGCATCAACTCATAGTTGCTTCTTGTGTGTGAATTGACTGGGCAAGCCTAGGGTTTCAAACTGGAGACCCCAGCTATCCAGGTCAAATCCTTATCCACTGCACCACAACAGGTCAGGCTCAAAAGTTAGTTTTAAAACCTCATTCCTAAGGTCACATTGTTCATTAAATTTCTCATATGAGTGAACTGAGGAACGGAATAGAGGAAGAGGAGGGATCAAAGGGACCAGAGGGAAAGCGGTCAGAGGGAAAGGGGAGGAGAGGATGGGATCAGAGAAGGGAAAGAGATTAGTGTAATTATATATACGTAATACAGAGTTATAGAGAGCAGTACAGCAAATCCTGAAGGGAAGGAGGGAGGGCGTTGGAGGGAGGGGTCAAAGGGGGTATCAAGGGGAACATGGGGGTGGGGGGAAGGGAGATATATTCGGTGGGACACTTGAATCTATGTAGGCATAATAAATTAAAATCAATAAAAAATTTTAAAAAACCCCTCATTCCTATAAGGCTATAAGATACTAGATAAAACAACCTAATTAAAGTAACTGATGCATAGCCTGACCAGGCAGTGGCGCAGTGGATAGAGCATCAGACTGAGATGTGGAGGACTCAGGTTCGAGACCCCAAGGTCGCCAGCTTGAGCGCAAGCTCATCTGGTTTAAGGAAAAGCTCACCAGCTTGGACCCAAGGTCGCTGGCTCGAGCAAAGGGTCACTCGGTCTGCTGTAGCCCCCTGGTCAAGGCACATATGAGAAAGCAATCAATGAACAACTAAGGAACCACAACGAAGAATTGATGATTCTCATCTCTCTCCCTTCCTGTCTGTCCCTATCTGTCCCTCTCTCTGACTCTCTCTGTCTCTTCCACAAGAAAAAAAAAAAGTAACTGATGCATAAAAAGTGTTCATAACACCTGTTATGTGAACATTTGCTATTATTCTGAGAAGAAGTAGAGTATTTTTCACAAGGCAGAATAACCTGGCCACTGCCTCAGGCTCTGCCAACTAGGAGCTACATACTTGGTGAATAGACCTATGCTTTTGTTGTTGTTGTTTTTAGGAGTTATATATTTGGGAAAGTCACTTAAGGCTTTTGTGATTGGTGTCAGGACTAAATCAGTTAATATTTGTAAAGCTTAGACCAGCATCTGGAAAAGAAAATATCCATTAAATGTTGACTACTGTTAGTTATTTTAAAAACTTTTCCCAATAATAGATCCATCTGTCAGAGATAGATCTGGTTCAGAAATAATGTGAATTAGAATTTCACAGTTGTCTCTTGCATCTGTTATGTGCTCTGCTTTTTTCTTATTTATTTTTTATTTTTTATTTTTGCCAGAATAGAGAGAGAGACAGACAGACAGACAGGGAGAGATGAGAAGTAGCAACTCATAGTTGCGTCACCTTAGTTGTTCATTGATTGCATTCCAACATGTACCTTGCCTGGGGGGCTCCAGCCGATCCAGTGACCCCTTACTCAAGCCAGCAATCTTGGGCTCAAGCCAGTGACCTTTGGGCTCAAGCCAGCGACTCTGTACTCAAGTGGCGATCTCAGGGTTTCTAACCTGGGTACTCCGTGTCCCAGTTTGATGTTCTATCCACTGCACCACCACCAGCAAGGTTCATTGGTTGATTGTTATCTGTTCCCTGCCTGACTGGGAATCAAACCTGCAACCTCAGCATATCAGGACGACACTCTAACCAACTGAACCACCTGGCCAGGCAGGATCCTTGTTCTTAATCACTACACTTTTAAATTTTTGTAATGTTTATTTTATTAATTTTAGAGAGAGAGAGAGAGGAAGGGAGAGACACAGAGACAGGAGCATTGATCTGTTCCTGTATGTGTCCTGACTGGGGATTGAACCGGCAACCTCTGCACTTCAGGAGGATGCTCTAACCAACTGAGCTGTCTGGCCATGGCACGCGACGCTATTTAACACCAACTGCCAAATCACTCTGTGTGAGTTTCTCCTGTAGTGTGGATTCATAAAAAGTAATTTCTCTGTCCTCACTTGATCTATCAGCAAATCTTGTCAGTTCCACCTTCAGAATTTATCCAGAATCCTACCTCCTCTCTCCATGGCCACTGCCTCCACCACCTGGACTACTGCAGTGGCTCCTCACTGCTTCTGCCCTTGACCCCCCATCTGTCCTCACAGCAGCCAGAGGGTTGCATTACAACTAGAGTCACCGCAGGGCCCTCTTCTGCTCAGACCCACGTTGTGGCTCCAGGTCTCTCAGAAGAAAGCCAAAGTCCTCTCCATGGCCAGCGAAGCTCCATAGGACCAGGCCCGTCACCTCTGTCACCTCACCTCCTGCCACCTGCCCCTTGGCTCTAGTTCTCTTATTTATTTATTTATTTATTTATTTATTCATTTATTTTTTAGAGAGGAGAGGGAGAGACAAAGAGAGAGAGAGAGAGAGAGAGAGAGAGAGAGAGAGAGAGAGAGAGAGAGGAGAGACAGAGAGAGAAGGGAGGAGGAGCTGGAAGCATCAACTCCCATATGTGCCTTGACCAGGCAAGCCCAGGGTTTCAAACCGGTGACCTCAGCATTTCCAGGTCAACGCTTTATCCACTGCGCCACGACAGGTCAGGCATGGCTCTAATTCTCCTTTCCCACAGGCAAGGCTGACAGATTTGGCCAGTAAAGAAACGAGGTCTTGTTCGATTCAGGTGTTTGTTACTTACATAGACACCGAAAGCAAGACTAGTCATAGATACCAGCTCGTGTTCCTCGTGTAGGTAACACTGAAACAAAAGGGCCCAGGTAACTGCAGCATGAGTGTTAGGACACCCTGCTGCAGAGGAACTAATTTCGCCCAAAGCAGTTCTATAGACATAAGTCGGGGAAAGAGAGGGACAGAACACCTCCTACCTAATCAGAACCTCAGGTAACGAGAAGCTATCTCATGATAGCCTCTTTGGTAGGTAAAGAGGTTAATGAGAGCTGGCCTCAAAGCATTTCCTCACAAGTCTCCCGTGCTCTGTGTTCCAAAGATCACAGAGTATTCCGCCAATACTTAGATCAGCCTGCCTGCCTGGCCTACAGAGCGCCATGGTGGAACCATTGCCCTATAGCAGATATCCTCCTCCTCGCTTGCTCTCCTATCTGCAGGTCTCTGTTGTAAAGTCCCCTTCTCTGAGTTGCCTTCCTTGACCTGACCACCTTGTGTAAAATAGTACATTCCATCACTCTCCATCCCCTGCTTTATTTTCTTCAATGCTTGCTCCTTTTTTTTTTTTTTCAGAGACAGAGAGAGAGTCAGAGAGAAGGATAGACAGGGACAGACAGACAGGAATGGAAAGAGATGAGAAGCATTAATCATCAGTTTTTCGTTGTGACACCTTAGTTGTTCATTGATTGCTTTCTCATATGTTCCTTGACTGCAAGCCTTCAGCAGACCGAGTAACCCCTTGCTCGAGCCAGCAACCTTGTGTCCAAGCTGGCGAGCTTTGCTCAAACCAGATGAGCCCACACTCAAGCTGGCGACCTCGGGGTCTCGAACCTGGGTCTTCCGCATCCCAGTCCAACGTTCTATCCACTGTGCCACAGCCTGGTCAGGCAATGCTTGCTTCTTTCTAAAGTTACATTATGCACCAATTTACTATTTTATTGTCTGTAGACCCCACCAATACATGCATGATTCCTGAGGGAAAGAAATTTGTCAGATTCTTTGCTGTGTCCCTACTATTTTCTGGCACACATAACATTTACTGACTACATCTAATTACCAGACGCTATTCTAGATGTTTCTATGTCTTGACATATTTATTTATTTATTATTTTTTAAATTCATTTTAGAGAGGAGAGGGAGAGACAGAGAGAGAGAGAGGAGAGACAGAGAGAGAGAAGGGGGGTAGGAGCAGGAAGCATCAACTCCCATATGTGCCTTGACCAGGCAAGCCCAGGGTTTTGAACCAGCGACCTCAGTGTTTCCAGGTCGACGCTTTATCCACTGCGCCACCACAGGTCAGGCATGTCTTGACTTATTTAATGGGTCTTATTCCCACATCACAGGTGAAAGGACAGGTTTTAGAGGCCTTGAGTTTTGGAGGAGGGAAGGCAGGACCTCTGGTGCTGGGCAAAGGGATGGGCCTTCTGTCTGGAGAAGCCAGACGGGTTCTAAGAGGAGGGGTTATAGGGTCATTATATGGAAAATATTAACTTAAGGAATGTTAGATGTCAAGAAATGGAAGCCAGTCTGACCTGTGGTGGTGCAGTGGATAAAGCGTTGACCTGGAACGCTGAGGTCGCCAGTTTGAAACTCTGGGCTTGCTGAATGAAGGCACATATGACAAGGAACTACTACGATTTGGTGCTTCGTGCTTCTCCACCCTCCAGCTCTATCTAAAATTCAATAAATAAAATTTTTTTAAACCCCAAAGTATATAGAAACTAGCATTTATAGAGCAGGGTGTCTTGAGTCTCTTGGAGTAGAAATGCCTGCAACTATGGAGAGGAAAGGCCTGCAGAAAACAGATGACAGCTACCCACCTCCCATACCAATGTGGAAGTCCAACAAATCACACCTCTCACAGTTTATTTTTTATAGACTTTATATTTTTAATTTTTAAACACTTTATTCATTTTAGAGAGGAGAAACAGAGAGAGAGAGAGAGAGAGGAGTAGGAGCAGGAAACATCAGCTCCTATAAGTGCCTTAACCAGGCAAGCCCAGGGTTTCAAACTGGCCACCTCAGCATTCCAGGTTGATGCTTTATTCACTGTGCCACCATAGGTCAGGCCTTTTAATTAAAAAAAAAAGTGTATTGCCTGACCTGTGGTGATACAGTGGATAAAGCATTCAACCTGGAATACTGAGGTCACCGGTTTGAAACCCCGGGCTTGCCCAGTCAAGGCACATACAAGAAGCAACTACTATGAGTTGATGCTTCCTGCTCCTCTCACCCCTCTTTCTCTTTCTCTTGTCTCTCTAAAAAGAGATTTTATTCTTACTGATTTTTAGAAAGGAGAGAGCAAGAGAAAGGAAAGGGTCAGGGAGAGGAGCAGGAAGCATCAACTCATAGTTGCTCCTTGTATGGCTTGATCAGGAAAGCCTGGGGTTTCAAATCGGCAACCTCGGCATTCCAGGTTGACTCCCTAACCACTGTGCCACCACAGGTCAGGCTCCAACAGTTTAATGTTTAAATATTTATTAGGGAAAATCTCAAACTTACCAATATCTAGTATTGACAAAATGAACTTTCATGAACCTGTCACGCAGATTCAACCATTATACACAGCATTTTTCAAACTGCAGGCTCCATAAGCATTTGAGTGGTTTTGGGCCAGGTGACTTTGTTAAAATACAATAAACTAGGAAACATCAGGAAACTTTGCATACGTCATTCATTAAACTTTTCTTCCACCAGACCTGTGGTGGTGCAGTTGATAAAGTATTGACCTAGAAAGCTGAGGTCACCGGATTAAAACCCCGGGCTTGCCCAGTCAAGGCACATAAGAGAAGCAACTACTATGAGTTGATGCTTCCTGCTCCTCTTTCATCCTCCCTCTCTCCTCTCTCTAAAATCAATAAATAAAAATCTTTTTTTTTCCTTTTTGCAACAGAGACAGAGAGAGTCAGAGAGAGGGACAGATAGGGACAGACAGACAGGAACGGAGAGAGATGGGAAGCATCAATTCTTTGTTGCGGCACTTTTAGTTGTTGAATAATTGCTTTCTCATATGTGCCTTAACTGGGGGGCTACAGCAGAGCAAATGACCCCTTGCTCAAGCCAGCGACCTTGGGCTCAGGCCAGCGACCATGGGGTCATGTCTATTATCCCATGCTCAAGCCAGCGACCTTGGGCTCAGGCCAGCGACCATGGGGTCATGTCTACTATACCATGCTGAAGCCAGTGACTCCGTGCTCAAGCCAGCAACCCTACACTCAAGCCAGATGGGCCTGTGCTCAAGCCGGCGACCTTGGGGTTTTAAACTTGGGTCCTCTGCCTCTCAGTCTGATGCTCCATCCACTGCACCACCACCTGGTCAGTCATAAATAAAAATCTTAAAAAACAAACAAAAAAATTCTACTTACACAAATGGGTGGACTGGACCCCAATGAAGAAAAGTGTACTCCCTGCCTGACATATGGCACAGTGGATAAAGTGTTGAGCCGGAATGCTGAGGTCACCAGTTGGAAACCCTGGTCCCCACCCCACCTATCTTTCTCTTGTAAAATCAATCAATAAAGAAAAACAGCATTTCTCTTTTTTTTGCACGTGTGCAAAAGACAGACTGGAAAGAAGGAGAGAGATGAGAAGCATCAACTTGTAGTTGCATCACTTTAGTTTTTCACTGATTGCTTCTCATATGTGCCTTGACAGGGCAGAGGGGTGGTGGTGGCATGGCTTAGGCTGAGCCAGTGACCCCTTGTTCAAGGCAGTGACCATGTGATCACTTCAAGGATCCCACACTCAAGCCAGCAACCTCGGGATTTCAAATATGAAACCTAGTATCCCAGGTCATTCACTGCACCACCACCGCTCAGGTAATAAAAATAAAATCTCAAAATAAAAAGTGGAAGGACACATATGCGGATAGAAAATCACTTGACTTTGGGTGATGGACACACAATGCAATCAACAGTTCAAATGCTGTACAAATGTTCACCTGAAACCTATGTACTCTTACTGATCAATGTCATCTCATTAAATTTAATTTCTTTTTTTTTAAAATGAGACAAGAGAGACAGAGAGGGACAGATAGGAACAGACAGAGATGAGAAGTATCAATTTTTTTTTTGTTTGTTTTTTTGGAGAAGTATCAATTCTTTTTTTTTTTTTTTTTTCATTTTCCTGAAACTGGAAATGGGGAGAGACAGTCAGACAGACTCCCGCACGCGCCCGACCGGGATCCACCCGGCACGCCCACCAGGGGCGATGCTCTGCCCACCAGGGGCCGATGCTCTGCCCCTCCGGGGCATCACTCTGTTGCGACCAGAGCCACTCTAGCACCTGGGGCAGAGGCCAAGGAGCCATCCCCAGCGTCTGGGCCATCTTTGCTCCAATGGAGCCTCAGCTGCGGGAGGGGAAGAGAGAGACAGAGAGGAAGGAGAGGGGGAGAGGTGGAGAAGCAGATGGGCGCCTCTCCTGTGTGCCCTGGCCGGGAATCGAACCCGGGACCTCCGGACGCCAGGTCGACGCTCCACCACTGAGCCAACCAGCCAGGGCCTGTATCAATTATCAATTCTTTATTGCAGCTCCTTAGTTGTTCAGTAATTGCTTTCTCATATGTGCCTTGACCCAGGGGCTACAGCAGAGGGAGTGACCTCTCGCTTGAGCCAGCGACCTTGGGCTTCCAGCCAGTAAGCTTTGGGCTCAAGCCAGCGACCATGGTGTCATGTCTATGATCCTGCGCGCAAGCCAGCAACCATGCTCAACCTGCTAAACCTGCACTCAAGCTGGCAACCTTGGGGTTTCGAACCTGGGTCCTCTGCATACCAGTCCAATGCTCTATTCATTGCACCACCGCCTGGTCAGGCTAAATTTAATTTCTTTTTTTTTTTTTTTAACAGAGACTGAGAGAGAGTCAGAGAGAGGGATAGATAGGGACAGACAGACAGGAACGAAGAGAGATAAGAAGCATCAATCATCAGTTTTTCATTGTGACACCTTAGTTGTTCATTGATTGCTTTCTCATATGTGCCTTGACCATGGGCCTTCAGCAGACTGAGTAACCCCTTGCTCGAGCCAGTGACCTTGGGTCCAAGCTGGTGAGCTTTTGCTCAAACCAGATGAGCCTGTGCTCAAGCTGGCGACCTTGGGGTCTTGAACCTGGGTCTTTCACATCCCAGTCCAACGCTCTATCCACTGCATAACCGCCTGGTCAGGCTAAATTTAATTTCTAAAAAAATAATAACAGGTGTACTTCTTACTATGGATTTAAGTCTTAAAGTTTAAAATAGACTACAGCCAGGCCCTGGCCGGTTGGCTCAGTGGTAGAGCGTCGGCCTGGCGTGCAGGAGTCCCGGGTTCGATTCCCGGCCAGGGCACACAGGAGAAGCACCCATCTGCTTCTCCACCCCTCCCCCTCTCCTTCCTTTCTGTCTCTCTCTTCCCCTCCCGCAGCCAAGCCTCCAATGGAGCAAAGTTGGCCCGGGCCCTGAGGATGGCTCTGTGGCCTCTGCCTCAGGCGCTAGAATGGCTCTGGTTGCAACAGAATGATGCCCCAGATGGGCAGAGCGTCACCCCCTGAGGTGGGCGTGCCGGGTGGATCCTGGTCGGGTGCATGCGGGAGTCTGTCTGACTGCCTCCCCGTTTCCAACTTCAGAAAAATACAAAAAAAAAAAAAAGTAAAATAGACTATAAATTCTGTGCTTGGGAAACTACGTATTAAGAACTAGACAGAGTTGCCTGACCAGGCAGTGGTGCAGTGGATAGAGCATTGGACTGGGATGTAGAAGGACCCAGGTTCGAGACCCTGAGGTTGCCAGCTTGAGCGTGGGCTCATCTGGCTTGAGCAAAAGCTCACCAGCTTGGACCCAGGGTCGCTGGCTCCAGCAAAGGGTTACTCAGTCTGCTGAAGGCCCGCAGTCAAGGCACATATGAGAAAGCAATCAATGAACAACTAAGGTGTCGCAACGAAAAACTGATGACTGATGCGTCTCATATCTCTCCGTTCCTGTCTGTCTATCCCTCTCTCTGACTCTGACTCTTTAAAAGAAAAAAAGAACTAGACAGAGTAAAGAAAACTTTCAGAGATGAGTTTTACTCAAAGAAAATTTAAAATTGGCCTGACCAGTGGTGGTGCAGTGCATAAAATGTTGACCTGGAATGCTGAAGTCGCCAGTTTGAAACCCTCAGGTCTATGGCTTTGATTGTGGGCTCAGTAACACGGGACAGTGGCTTAAGCAGGGGAATCATCCACACAATTCCAAAGCTTGCCAATTTGATCACAAAGGTCGCTGACAAGAAAAGCCCAAGGTCGCCTGACTTGAGGTGGCACAGTGGATGGAATGTTCACCTGGAGTGCTGACGTCACTGGTTTGAAGCCCCAGGCTTGCCTGGTCAAGGCACATGAGAAGCAACTGCTATAAGTTGATGCTTCCTGCTCCTATCTCCACTTTTCTCTCTTTCTCTAAAATCCATGGGTAAAATCTTAAAAAAATAAAAAAGGTCCAAAGTCGTTGCTTTGAGCAAGGGGACACTGGCAGGGCCCCAGTCAAGGTACTCACAAGCTCAATGTACACTCCTAAAGTGAAAGCAACTACAAGTTGATGCTTCTCACTCTGTCTATCCCTTCCTGTCTTGCTAAAAAAAAATGAGTTTGAAATTGAGTTTAAAGTTTTGCCTGACCAGGCGGTGGCGCAGTGGATAGAGCGTCGTACTGGGATGCAGAAGATCCAGGTTTAAAATCCGAGGTCACCGGTTTGAGCGCGGGCTCATCTGGTTTGAGCAAGGCTCATCAGCTTGAGCCCAAGGTCAGTGGCTTGAGCTAGGGGTCACTTGATATGCTGTAGCCCTCCAGTCAAGGCACATATGAGAAAGCAATTAATGTACAACTAAGGTGCTGCAACAAAGAATTGATGCTTCTCATCTCTCTCCCTTCCTGTCTATCTGTCCCTATCTGTCCCTCTCTCTGTCTCTGTCACACACACAAAAAAATTTGGCTGATCTGGTGGTGACGCAGTGGATAAAGTGTCGACCTGGAATACTGAAGTCGCCAGTTTGAAACCCTAGGCTTGCCTGGTCAAGGTACATATGGAAGTTGATGCTTCCTGCTCCTCCCCACCTTCTTTCTCTCTCTCCCACTTCTCTAAAATGAACAAAATCTTTTTTAAAAAGTTTGAAATTGAGTGTAAAATTTGCCTGACCAGGAAGTGGCACAGTGAATATAGTATCGGCCTAGAACACTGTGGACCCAGGTTCAAACCCTTGAGCTCGCTGATTTGAGCGTGGGTTCATCCGGCTTGAGCGCAGGGTTGCCAGCTTGAGCGTGGGATCATAGACATGACCCCATGGTCGCTGGCTTGAGCAAGGGGTCACTGGCTCAGCTGGAGCCCCTCCCCATCAAGGCACGTATGAGAAGCAATCAATGAACAGCTAAATTGTCACAGCTATGAGTGGATGCTTCTCATCTCTCTCCCTTCCTGTCTCTTTCTTAAAAAGATAAATTTTAAAAAATTGACTTGATGGCATATTAGAAATTATGCAGGACAATGCTATGAAATGTTTTTTTTTCTTTCTTTTTTTTACAGAGACAGAGAGAGAGTCAGAGAGAGGGATAGACAGGAACGGAGTGAGATGAGAAGCATCAATCATCAGTTTTTTCGTTGCGACACCTTAGTTGTTCATTGATTGCTTTCTCATATGTGCCTTGTCCGCGGGCCTTCAGCAGAGCAAGTAACCCCTTGCTTGAGCCAGCGACTTTGGGCTCAAGCTGGTGAGCTTTTGCTCAAACCAGATGAGCCCGCGCTCAACTGGCGACCTCGGGGTCTCGAACCTGGGTCTTCCGCATCCAAGTCCGACACTCTATCCACTGTGCCACCACTATGAAATGTTTTTTATTTTATTAATTTTTTTAAAAAGAAATGTCTCTTCCTTTTACTTTTTTTTTATTTATTCATTTTAGAGAGGAGAGAGAGAGAAAGGGGAGAGGAGCAGGAAGCATCAACTCCCATATGTGCCTTGACCAGGCAAGCCCAGGGTTTCGAATTGGCGACCTCAGCATTCCAGGTCGACGCTTTATCCACTGCGCCACCACAGGTCAGGCGAAATGTTTTTTTTTTTTTTTTTTTTTTTTTTTTTTAAATACTTTATTGATTTTACAGAGACAGGAGAGAAAGGGGAACATGGAATGGGAAGTAACAACTCATAGTTGTTTCAGGCTAGTTGTTCATTGCTGGCTTGCGGTATGTGCCTTGACCAGGGAAGCCCGGGGTTTCTTTCTTTTTTTTTTTTTTTTTTTTTTTTTTAGATTTTATTTATTCATTATAGAGAGGAGAGAGAGAGAGAGAGAGAAGGGGGAGGAGCAGGAAGCATCAACTCCCATATGTGCCTTGACCAGGCAAGCCCAGGGTTTCGAACCGGCAACCTCAGTGTTCCAGGTTGACGCTTTATCCACTGCGCCACCACAGGTCAGGCGAAGCCCGGGGTTTCGAACCGGCAACCTTGGCATTCGAGGCTGAAGGTTTATCCACTGCGCCACCACAGGCCAGGCAGGCGAAATGTTTTTTAAAACAATTTAGAAACCTTAATTTTCTAAAAGAGAAAAAGAAAAAAATTTTCTTAGTGTGGTCCCTGTATTGAAGACCCCGCCCCCTGCCATAGGACCCAAGGATGCTCTCCATAACCTCTGATATTGCTCCAGTTTCTTGTATGTATATTCACACTGACTGGGAAAAATAAAGATTATGGACCCTGGTTGGGTAGCTCAGTTGGTTAGTGTTGTCCTGATATGCCGAAGCTGCAGGTTTGATTCCCAGTCAGGGCACATATAAGAAGCAACCAATGAATGCACAACTAAGGGGAACAACAAATTGATGTTTCTCTTTCTCTCTCCCTGCCTCTCTCTCAAATCAATAACAAACAAACAAACAAACCCTCTATGTAAAAAATAAAGATTATGAAAAGCTTCAGTTAAGGCCTGTGACCAAATTTGAAAAAAAATCCCTTTTGGTGTTTCAGATCTTGGGGCACTCTGAATTCCAAGGGACCAGGGTCCTTCCGCCAGCCTCGGGAAGGGTGGGAGATGGAAGATGTATGCAGCTGGGCGGGCATGTGGCATGTTTTGTCTTGATAAGCACAGGAGTGGTAGGAACACTGGCTACTGATCCTTATCCAAAATTATTTTTGCATACCTAAAGTATTCACAGCATCTTATTTTAAAAAGCTATTTGAAAGTTTTCTACACCCCTACATCTAGAATGGGGTCAAGAGTGTAGAGGTAGTATCAAAGGTGGGGAGACCTACCCTGTTCTACACATGTTGCATTTAACACCCTGAACCCCACCATTAGGTGGGCACTGTTAGGCACTGTTACCATTTTACACACATTGAACCTGAGGCAAAGAAATTAAGCTAGGAAGCAGGGTCTGAAAACAGTGCTTCAGTTCACATGGGGTGGGAGGGGCAAGGCTTGGGGGCTTTTTTTGACCTTGAAGTGGGGGGATGGTCTGTGGGATGTTTGTGATAGCTTTTGATATAAGATTCAGATCTTGAAAAGTATTTTCAAACCCTGACCAGGTAACTCAGTTGGTTAGAGCATCATCCCAACATGTCAAGGTTGAGTATTCAATCCCTGGTAAGTACACATATGAGAATCAAACAATGGCCTGCCTTGTGGTGGCGCAGTGGGATAAAGCGTCGACCTGGAACACTGAGGTCACCAGTTTGAAACCCCGGGTTTGCCTGGTCAAGGCATGTATGGGAGTTGATGCTTCCTGCTCCTCCCCCCTTCTCTCTCTCTACTCTGAATTTTTAAAAAATCAACCAATGGAGCCTGACCTGTGGTGGCGCAGTGGATAAAGCGTCGACCTGGAAATGCTGAGGTCGCCGGTTCGAAACCCTGGGCTTGCCTGGTCAAGGCACATATGGGAGTTGATGCTTCCAGCTCCTCCCCCCTTCTCTCTCTGTGTCTCTCCTCTCTCTCTCTCTCCCCCTCTCCTCTCTAAAATGAATAAATAAATAAAAATTAAAAAAACAAGCTATAAATAAATTCTTCTTAAAAAATCAACCAATGGATACATGAATGAGTGGAACAACAATCCATGTTTCTCAGTCCCTTCCTCTCTTTCTCAGTTAAGTAAAAAAATTTCAGGTGTATGGGGGGGGGTCTGTCTTCACAGGCCTTGGGACACAGGTTTTCAAGATACCTTTGAGTGTTTGGGAGTTTCTGATTTCAGTGGGTTCTTGGGAAACATGCACATTAATGAGATCCTGGGTAACCAAAGCAGAGAATAGGCACTTTTGTCTGGGAAAAATGTATTGATTTTAGAGAGGAAGGGAGACACAGAAACATTGATGTTGCCTGACCTGTGCTGCCACAGTAGGTCAAGTGACAGTAGATCAGGTGTTGACCTGGAACAAAGTTGCCAGTTAGAAACCCTGGGCTTGCCTGGTCAAGGAATATATGGGAGTTACTGTATTTTGCTTCTAGTCTTTCTCTCTCCTAAAATGAAGTCTTAAAAAAAAAAAAACAAGGCCCTGGCCGGTTGGCTCAGTGGTAGAGCGTCGGCCTGGCGTGCAGAAGTCCCAGGTTCGATTCCCAGCCAGGGCACACAGGAGAAGCGCCCATTGGCTTCTCCACCCCTCCCCCTCTCCTTCCTCTCTCTCTCTTCTCCTCCCGCAGTGAGGCTCCATTGGAGCAAAGATGGCCTGGGCACTGGGGATGGCTCCTTGGCCTCTGCCCCAGGTGCTAGAGTGTCTCTGGTCGCAACAGAGGACGCCCCGGAGGGGCAGAGCATTGCCCCCTGGTGGGCAGATGTCGCCCCCTGGTGGGCGTGCCGGGTCGATCCCGGTTGGGCACATGCGGGAGTCTGTCTCTCTCGCTTCCAGCTTCAGAAAAATACAAAAACAAAAAAAACACAACAAAAGCCTGACCAGGCGGTGGTGCAGTGGATAGAGCGTTGGACTGGGATGCCAAGGATCCAGGTTCGAGACCCCCGAGGTTGCCAGCTTGAGCGCAGGATCATCTGGCTTGAACAAAAAAAAAAAAAAAAAATGCTCACCAGCTAGCCCTGGCCGGTTGGCTCAGTGGTAGAGCGTCGGCCTGGCGTGTGGAAGTCCCAGGTTCGATTCCCGGCCAGGGCACACAGGAGAAGCGCCCATCGGCTTCTCCACCCCTCTCCCTCTCCTTCCTCTCTGTCTCTCTTCCCCTTCCACAGCCAAGGCTCCATTGGAGCAAAGTTGGCCCGGGCACAGGGGATGGCTCTGTGGCCTCTGCCTCAGGCGCTAGAAAGGCTCTGCTCTCAGCAGAGGGAAGCCCTGGATGGGCAGAGCATCGTCCCCTGGTGGGCGTGCTGGGTGGATCCTGGTCGGGCGCATGCGGATCTGTCTCCCAGTTTCCAGCTTCAGAAAAATACAAAAAAAAATAAAAAATAAAAAAAAATGCTCACCAGCTTAGACCCAAGGTCGCTGGCTTGAGCAAGGGGTTACTCGGTCTGCTGAAGGCCCGCAGTCAAGGCATATATGAGAGCAATCGATGAACAACTAGGGCGTTGCAACGAAAAACTGATTGATGCTTCTCATCTCTCTCTCCATTCCTGTCTGTCCCTGTCTATTCCTCTCTCTGTCCCTGTAAATAAAACAACAAAAAACAAAAACATTGGTCTATTCCTGTATGTACCCTGACAGGGATCGAACTTGTAGTTTTTGTGTATCAGGACCCTTTAACCAACCTAGCTATCCCAGCAGGGTCTTGTGTGGGAATTATACTGATCAGCAATTCTGGTGCCAGAGAAAACCAACTGTGATTTTTCTAGGCCCCATTTCCTAGAACAAATAAGCAGTGAGAAGTTGGGCCTCCCTGGGATGCATTACAAGGAACCTTTCCAAACCAGGAGCAGAGCAAGTTGATCAAACTGTCGAGGTCTATGTTACTTAGGGTCTTGACTGATGTCATTCATGGGACCATTTTGTTGCAGGAACTTAGTAGTTGATTGTGAGATTGTCTCAGGCCACACTGGGGTTGAGGACACTTTACACCAATTGCAGGGAGCAGGAGCCCCTCCTCACAAGGTAGCCACAATGCCTTTACCTGAGCCTTACACAGTGGGTTAGGCAGGACCACCGGCTAGAAGGGCCCTTGGGGCCTGTCCCAAAATAACTAGTCGACCTGGGAAGCAGGCTGCCGATACTAGCACTCACAATAAAGGGACCCACACTGTCAGTTTTGGGCTAACAGTACCATAAACTGGGTGGCTTATAAACAAAACTTATTTTGTGACCAGTGGTGGCACAGTGAAGTGTTGACCTAGGACACTGAGGACCCAGGTTCTAAAACCTGAGGTTGCCAGCTTGACCACAAAAATAGCTGCTTGAGCTCCCGAGTCAGTGTATGAGAAACAATGAAAAGTGATGCAGCTACCATGTTGATGCTTCGGATTTCTCTCCAGCCTATCTCAAGGGAAGATTTTCTGAGCCGAGGGGGGAAACAAGCTGCCTCTAACGTTGTAAGGGTCCTGCCCTTATAACCTAATTTAACCTGTCACCACTCAAAGGCTCCCCTTCCCAAAACCATGACATTGGGGAGGGCTCCAATGTATATACTGAGAGGACTTAATCAGTACATAAATGTAATGTCCCATTTAGGTTGTCCTGGAACTTGTAATCTGTTGCTACTTGGTCAGGTGGAAGCCTCACAAACAGCTAGAGGTAAAATAAAAAAAACAAAACAAATCCAGGACCAGGCCACCTTACCACTGAATTCCTGTGCCTGAGGGCTTGGCCAACTGTCGTCAATGGTTGCATATGCCCATTACCGTCAACAGAAAAAATGTTCAATTCCCAAGAGGCTGAAGTACACAGGTTAAATGACTCACCTAAAGTCAAACAGCTCATTGGCCCTGGCCGGTTGCTCAGTGGTAGAACATTGCCCGGCATGTTGATATCCCAGATTTGAATTCTGGTCAGGGCACACATAAGTGATCATCTGCTTCTCCACCCACCCCTCTCTCTATTTTCCTCCTCCCCAGCAGCAGCCAGGGCTCCATTGGAGCAAAGTTGGCCCTGGGAACTGAGAATGGCACCATGGCCTTGCCTCAGGCACTAAAATGGCTCTGGCTACAAAGGAGCACTGCCCCAAATGGGCAATGTTGCACCCTAGTAGGCCTGCCGGGTAGATCCCAGTTGGGCACATCGCAGTCTGTCTCTCTGCCTCCCAGTTTTTCACTTAAAAATACAAACAAGTCCAACAGCTCAGAAGCAGCAAAATCTAATTTGGCTCACTTTCCAGTGAGATTTGCTCCACTACAGCTCTGTTGTGGAAATAAACCCATAGTATGCCTGAGGTGTCTGTATACCTAAACCAGACCCAACTTGAGGCCCTACCCTTCGGCAATCCCTGCTCCCCCAACTGAATTCTTTGCTCAAAGCCACCCTTCCCAATCTTCCTGTTTTTAAATTACACTGGATGAGTAAGGAAAAAGCAGTACCAATAGATTTATTTTCAGGTCTTATCTTTTTAATCAGCTCCATGAAGGACATACTAAATGCTACATGAAACACAACAGAATATTTTTTCTTCCAGTATTAAAAAAAATGACAATCACAAGTATTTTAAGAAAATTCTATATTATCAGGGCAGTGATCTTCAGTAAAAAAAAAACATAACAAAAAACCCCTCTAGTAATTGTTCTTCGTTTCTTAGTTGCATTTGGAAATTTCCTAACCATAATAAACACTGTATGAGTTTTTAGATGTCCCTAGATACACTATTTCTGGGGGGGAATATCAGTCTGGTCAAACATTTTTTTTAAGGGGGGTGTCCAGAACCAATCCTGTGAGATCAAACTCAAAACTTGGAAAAATACCAGACAACAAATGTCCCAGAATTGTCTTTAAATGGGAGGAAAAAAATTAAAAATACATGGAGCTTCCTAAAAGGTCTTTAACAAGCTACCTTGGGAGCTCAGTTCAAAAATAGAAGTTGGTGTATTAAAACAGATGTTTCAGTGCAGCTCCCAAACCCTATAAATACAGCCATTTGGAAGGACAATCCTGGATCAGAAGTTTTATTCCTTGTGTATCTGAGAACAGTAAGAAGAATTCTCATGTTAGGAACAGTTTGACACAACTCTTGGGGTTTAAGGATATATATATACTTAGATTGACAACAAAGAGAGCACATCTCCATGCACAGCAGATTACAGGGTAGACGTTTTTCAGATACCCCCCCTGCCCCTTGCCAAGCAGACGAGCCCTGACAGGCACCTGAGAGAAAGGGAGGCTTAAGAATAGTGTCAAGTGGGCCAAGTGAGGTATGTACAGGCAGAAAGAAAGGGCTAGGAACATGGGAAAGCTGGTTGGCAGAGGCCTGTTCAACGACAACATACACGTCTCACCTACATTAGGTGTGCATGCCTCTTCTCAGTTGTCATAATTGTCTCTGTAACTTCCTCCTGAGTAGCGGTCATAACCACCCTGGCTTCTGGGAAAAAATACAAGTGTTACAGGAATGTATTAAGACACCCACAGACAATACTGCAAACTGTATTTACACATCCCATCACATTTTACGTTTTACAAACTTTAATATGTATACTGAGTATCTTAAGCATACAAACATAGAAACCACATAATTATAATTTACACATAGCATGCTAAATCACACCAAATGCTAATACCAACAGAGTATAATAAAGAATAGTTATCACATACTGCAATTATCTTACAATTAATACATTACACATAACTCAAATTTTGCTCATATATTTTTCCAGTTTTGACACAACTTGTAAAACAAACACTAGCAACACCAGTGACTTATATACTTAAGGCAGTCCAGCTCTTAAGGAGATAAAAGCAGGACCACCAGAGTGTCCCAACCCCTCGAGAACCCACCTGCCACCATAGTCTCTGGACCTTCCATATCCGTATCCATATCCTCCAGGTCGACTGTCATACCGGCCACTCCCGTAGCCCTGGTCCCCACCACCTATGGCAGAAAGATTTAAACTGCAATTGTCCAGACATAGGCCAGTAACAGTTGGCTCTCCCCTGCACACCCTGATCAAACTTACCCTTATACTTACCTCTAGAGTAGCCGCGACCACGCCCATGGGTCCCAAAGGCACCCCCTCTGGTTCCCCGGGCCGACTTGCCTGCGTGATCTACACGGATCTGGCGACCATCCAGAGACTAGGTGAGGAGACACAAAGAGGATTGGTTGGTGGTCACACAGGGAAGCGGTGAGGAAAGAGTGGGCAGGGCAGGTGGGCCTAAGAGCCCAGAAACTCCTACTGGGCACCAGGTTCTGGGTGCCATGTTCCAGGACAAGCTCCTTCGACCAGAATGGCCTTATCAGGAGCTATAGAATCCCACAAAATGACCTGAATCCACCGTGTTCCCCTGCTACTACTTACATCTTGACTGAACTCAGGTGAGTCCTCCTCCCCACTCCTCTAAGCTGCCCGACTATTAGGGCTAGATAGACACCTCTCTTGGTTTGAGGCTTCAGAGTCCATCCCAGAAGACTCACGAGGTCCTCTCCGGGCCAGGCCCGCAGTCTGCAGACTCTACTACCTAAGCCCAGGGCAGGTCAACAATCCACGGGTGGCTTCTCGGCCTCATGCAGGACCAGTCGTCGCCTCCCAGGAAGCCCGGCTCTGTCTGCCGCTGCCCTCCACCCCCTAGAACAGAAGGCAGTCACGCTCCTGTGAGTGGGCACTGTGGGGCTTGGTGGCCACGCTGCCCCTAGCAGACACAGAGGGAAAAACAGAAAGAATGGTGGAAGTGGTAGAGATGGGGACAGGGCCCCTAATGCAGGTAGAAGGCCTCACCTCTCCATTCATGGCTCTCATGGCATCTGAGGCATGCTCTGGATTGGTGAAGGTAATGAAGCCAAAACCCCGGGATCGCTGCGTCTCCCGGTCCTTGACAACGACCACTGGAGGAATAAAAAGGTAAGAAAAAAATGACATATATCAGGTAGAGAACGGACCCCCACGCACTAATCCTCCATTAAGTTATCAGATCTACCCTGGCTGGATAGCTCAGATGGCTAATGTCCTCCCAATATGCCAAGGTTGAGGGTTCGATTCCTGGTCAGGGCACACACAGGAGTCAAGTAATAAATAAGTGAATCAACAAAGCATGTCTTTCTCTAAAAAATCATTTATAAAGAAAAGTATCCTTTTCCAAAACCTGAGCAAAACATGAAGACCTGGGGCCCTGACTTCACAACGTTTGTTGAAACGCAAGGGCAGCAGACTTCCTGTCACCATCCCTATCATGGATCTGGCCCACGTCTTACCCTCAGAAATTGGCCCGAAGCTACTGAAGTGATCTTCCAGAGCCTGCTCATCGGTGTTGAAGTTGAGCCCTCCAACGAAGAGCTTCCCTTCTTCAGAAGACATAGCAATGGATTTGAGTCCTGTGGGGAGGATATGGAAAAGGATGAAAGAACAGTGGAAGTGGGAGGGAGAAAGACTGAAGAAGGAAGAGGTTGAAGAGAGAAAGACAAAAGAGAGAACAGAAAATAGACACGAGAAACTAAATATAAAGCGTAACTAAGGAGAAACCAAGAAGGCAGGCCAGAAAGACGAAATTTATGGCGAAAGATCAGCGAGGTAGCCATTTGAGGGCTTCCTCGCGCATGCCCACATCTTTTGCCACCACGCCCGTCATTTTGTGCCGCCGCGCAGGCCCAGAACAGCCAGGCGTTCACTTTGCGCCCGCATAACAAGATGGCGGCAGTCACGTGGGGAAAAAAGCCGGCCCGCCTCTCCTCCCCCCACCCCGCCGCGGGTCTCGGCCGCCGCGTGGTCACTCCCGCCACCAACGCCGCCAACCGCTCCCGGAGCTCCTCGTACTTACTACAGCGCGTCAGTCTCCCACCAAACCAAAAGTTTGACCTCGGAGCACGGGACCCGCCCGCCCCGAAGAAGCCTAAGGCTACGTGTCCGAGGCCGCTACTCTTCCTACTTGTAGGCTTTGCTTGTAGGCCGACGCGGCGCACAGCAGTGAGACGAGCAGAGGCCACTCCTTAAATCAGAAACCGCTTACCTGTAAGTTAAGTAAAAGAGGCAGATGGAGAGTTACCACCGAAGAGCAGAACGACTGAGGAGGTTGTCGCGCGGGAAGACGCTTAATAAAGCGTACGTAGTGTACACGTCACTGAATATCCCCCCCCGCACGGGCTCATTGGCTGAGGCCAGCGAGGGGCGGGGTGGGAGGAATGGACGCCAGGGCAAAGGAAGTGAAGCGCCCCAGCATGCTTCCGGGAACCGAGGCGAGCTTTTTGTGGTCGGGGCACTATGACGTAAGCATCCTATGCTCACGAACCTTTTCGCTCTCATATTCCTTTGCAATCCTGCCCTTACTTCCTTGACGTCATTTCCCCATTGGTTCCAACAATTTTCTCACTATCTCAGTGGTCTTTTTCTAGGTCTCTGACGACATAATTACCGTCCTCTGATAACCTCCGATTCCTTCACCTTCTAGTCCTCTAGCCTCATATTTCTGGAGGGCCCTGTGTTTTCTACCCCAAGGGCCTGATGTTTAATCCCCTACTTAACCTGACATCATCACCCTTATAGATCCTACATTTTATCAGTGTCTAATCTTGACCTCTACATTTTCTTCTCTGTGCCCAACATCTAGCCGCGTGTCATGGTTCTTTATTTGACTTTAGCTATTTATTAATTATTATTATTTTTTTTTAGAGAGAGGGACAGACAATAAGGGAGAGAGATCAGAAACATCAACTTGTAATTATGGCACCTTAGTTGTTCATTGATTGCTTTCTCATATGTGCCTTGAGGGGGAGGCCCTCCAGCTGAGCTAGTGACCCTTTCCTCAAGACAGCAACTTTGGGCTCAAGCCAGTGACCTCGTGGCTTTGAGCCTGGGTTGTCTGTGTCCCAGGTGGATGCACTATTCACTGTGCTACTCCCTGGTCAGGCACAGACTTCAGTTCTTATTTTTATCTGACAGTCTCCTGAAGCCAGCCTTTGATTTCCCTGCCCGTAGACTACCTGAGGTGCCTTCTGCAAAATGCTCCAATCCGCAAGGAAAGTAAATCCCAGTCTACACAACAATTTTTTTTAAGTTGTGAGCAGTCATTTCATTTATAAAAAGATGCAACAAATTTAAAAATGACACAAAATATTATTTTCAACATAACATCAAAGAGTGAGTGTATTTAACCACACTCAGCTCATAACAGAGCAAATGGGTGAGGGGAGCAATAACTCAGGCCGGAGCATGTTTCATACACTGAGAAAAGAGAGCTGGCTGAAGGTAAGCAGAGGAACTTTGCCTTTTAAAAGTATGGATATTAGGGCCCTGGCCGGTTGGCTCAGTGGGAGAGCGTCGGCCTGGCGTGCGGGGGACCCGGGTTCGATTCCCGGCCAGGGCACATAGGAGAAGCGCCCATTTGCTTCTCCACCCCCACCCCCTCCTTCCTCTCTGTCTCTCTCTTCCCCTCCCGCAGCCAAGGCTCCATTGGAGCAAAGATGGTCCGGGCGCTGGGGATGGCTCCTTGGCCTCTGCCCCAGGCGCTAGAGTGGCTCTGGTCGCGGCTGAGCGACCCCCCGGAGGGGCAGAGCATCGCCCCTGGTGGGCAGAGCATTGCCCCTGGTGGGCGTGCCTGGTGGATCCCGGTCGGGCGCATGCGGGAGTCTGTCTGACTGTCTCTCCCCGTTTCCAGCTTCAGAAAAATACAAAAAAATAATAAATAAATAAATAAATAAATAAATAAAAGTATGGATATTAGAATCGAGGGGCTCCATAAATCATCTGGCATCCGCTCAATGTTGTACCTGTGGTTAGAAATGTACATGATGGGAACGCCAGGGATCTTCCTGATTCTTCCTTTAAGGTCAGGGACAACTGTGGCTACAATGTAGCACTTGTGCTGAGTTACTCTCTGTACTAAGCAGTCATCTGCATAGGTTCCTTTGTGTGTGCATGGTAATCGGTAATCGTTCAAATCTTGGATCCTTGGCGATCAGTCTCTGGTCTCTGAGACTAAGCATTCGCTTCATGGTCGCATACTTCCTTGTTTTCTTTTGCTTCTCCATGTTCACGCCGCACTCTTGTTTCTACACAACAATTTTTGCTGTTACTCAGGGTTGCTAAGCTCTTGATCCACAGCAAGGACTTTGACAAACACAGTGGACTTATTCAAAGAAAGGTGTGTCTTTGCTCACTACCCACAATTTTGTGTGGCCTTCAGAGTATCTGAGTTACCTTGCAATAAATAGATTTAACAGACTTCGTTTCTGAGCTACCCATCCAAGAGGAATGGGTTAGTTTGCCCTTAAAGTCTAAATTTCTCATCCATTGAATGGACTTGTCCAGCTTTCTAAGGGACAGCCCCCCAATACAGACTAGATTTGTTAACTTTTTTTTAGTACAGTATCATATCCATCCTCAAAACGAACTTCTCTGGCTTTTGTCATATTCAGACCTCTTATGCCCAGGATGGACTTGAACAGATTTCATACTGTCCACATACATACTGGTCTTAGATAATCCTCAGAGAATCTGAGCTTCATGCAATAAATAAATAAATAAAAGGTACTTGTTTGCCTTTCACAGTGCCTGACCTCTGGTCATATTCCACAGTTCATGATACATTGTTATTGTTGTTTCATGCAAAGCCCTTCATTTTATTTATTCTTTTTTATTCCTGCACCCAATTATCATTCTCCTCCTCCAACAGTTTGTATAAAGTCTTCATTTTTGTCTATCCTTTTATTTATTTTATTTTAAGATTTTATTTATTCAATTTTTTTCAGAGAGGAGAGAGAGAAGGGGAAAGAGGGAGGGAGGGGGGAGAGAGAGAGAGAGAGAGAGAGAGAGAGAGAGAGAGAAGGGGGAGGAGCAGGAAGCATCAACTCTCATATGTGCCTGGACAGGCAAGCCCAGGATTTCAAACCGGCAACCTCAGTGTTCCGGGTCGATGCTTTATCCACTGTGCCACCACAGGTCAGGCTTGTTTGTCCTTTTAAAGTAAATCGCCTGACCTGTGGTGGTGCAGTGGATAAGGTGTTGACCTGGAATGCTGAGGTCGCTGGTTCAAGACTCTAGGCTTCCCTGGTCAAGGCATATGTGAGAGGCATCTGCGAGTTGATGCTTCCCACTTGTTTTTCACCCCTGCCTTTCTCTCTATCTCTCTCTTCTCTCTAAAATCAATAAATAATAAAATATTAAAAAATAATAAAGTAAATGGTAGTGTCATTGTGTATCGCCCCCAATCAGCATTATGTTAAGATTCATCTGTGTTATTATGGGTGCATCTAATCTATATGTTGCTTCTAATGGTTGCAACAAACTCCAATGTGTATATACACTGTATCATTTTACCATCACCCTAGGTCAGGGGTCCCCAAACTTTTTACACAGGGGGCCAGTTCACTGTCCCTCAGACCGTTGGAGGGCCGGACTATAAAAAAAACTATGAACAAATCCCTACGTACATTGCACATATCTTATTTTAAAGTAAAAAAAAATGGGAACAAATACAATATTTAAAATAAAGAACAAGTAAATTTAAATCAAGAAACTGACCAGTATTTCAATGGAACTATGGGCCTGCTTTTGGCTAATGAGATGGTCAATGTCCGGTTCCATATTTGTCACTGCTAGCCATAACAAGTGATATGACGCGCTTCCGGAGCCGTGATGTGTGCATCCCACGTCACTGGAAGTAGTACTGTACGTGAGCCATGCTGCGCTTGTGGCTCCACCACATACAGTACTCCCAGAGCACAGGATGAGGATGGATCCTGTGCTCCTCTCACTGACCACCAATGAGAGAGGTGCCCCTATCGGAGGTGCAGCGGGGGCCGGATAAATGGCCTCAGGGGGCCGCAGTTTGGGGACCCCTGCCCTAGGTCAGTGGTGGGATTCAGTTAGTTTGCACCAGTTAGGCAGAACTGATATCTACTTTTTTGTTGAGTTTGACAAATCAATTGTGAAGATGGCACTTGTAATCAGGGTTCTCTCTTAGGTGGGTGCCTGGGCAGCCGCCCAAAGTGGAAATCACAAATTTACATTCCTTGTTCTTTTTTAACGTTCATCTGTGCAACAGCATATTCTAAGTGCTAGTAGTAATGTTAATTCTGTCCATAGGTGAATGTCCATAGGTGAAAAAAATGGAAAATGAGGATGCCAATCAAGAAGCAATATGGTCTGACCTGTGGTGGCACAGTGGATAAAGTGTTGACCTGCAACACTGAGGTCGCTGGTTTGAAACCCTGAGCTTGCCTGGTGAAGGCACGTATGGGAGTTGATACTTCCTGCTCCCCCACCCTCGTTCTCTCTCTCTCTCTAAAAATATATATATATATTTTATTATTATTATTTATTATTTTTTTTTTTACAGAGACAGAGAGAGAGAGTCAGAAAGAGGGATATACAGGGACAGACAGACAGGAACGGAGAGATGAGAAGTATCAATCATTAGTTTTTCGTTGCGCGTTGCCTTCAGCAGACCGAGTAACCTTTGGCTCGAGCCAGCGACCTTGGGTCCAAGCTGGTGAGCTTTTGCTCAAACCAGATGAGCCTGCGCTCAAGCTGGCTACCTCAGGGTCTCGAACCTGGGTCTTCCACATCCCAGTCCAATGCTCTTTCCACTGTGCCACCTCCTGGTCAGGCTATAGGCCATATGTATGTATGTGTGTGTGTGTGTGTGTGTGTGTGTGTATATATATATATATATATTTTTTTTTTTTTTTTAAGAAAAGAAGCAATATTGAAATATCTTAAATAACAGTTTTATTTTTTTGGTCAGGTATTATTTTATATCTTTTCATTAATATTTTAAAACTCTTATAATCTAGTTTTGTGTACCTCTTTTATTGTTCTTATTTAAGCATTAAATGCATGAAATACTAAACTACCTTTTTTTTTTTTACAGAGACAGAGAGAGAGATGAGAAGCATCAATCATTAGTTTTTCATTGCGACACCTTAGTTCATTGATTGCTTTCTCATATGTGCCTTGACTGTGGGCCTTCAGCAGACCAAGTAACCCCTTGCTTAATCCAGCGACCTTGGGTCCAAGCCGGTGAGCTTTGCTCAAACCAGATGATACCACGCTCAAGCTGGCGACCTCGGGGGTCTCGAACTTAGGTCCTCCACATCCCAGTCTGACGCTCTATCCACTGCACCACTGCCTGGTCAGGCACTAAACTACCTTTCGGTGTATCTTTTTTTTTTGTTTTTTTTTTGGTTTTTTTTTTACAGAGGCAGAGATAGACAGGGACAGACAGACAGGAATGGAGAGAGATGAGAAGCATCAATCATCAGTTTCTCGTTGCGCGTTGCGACCTCTTAGTTGTTCATTGATTGCTTTCTCACATGTGCCTTAACCGTGGGCCTTCAGCAGACCGAGCAACCCCCTGCTGGAGCCAGCGACCTTGGGTCCAAACTGGTGAGCTCTTTGCTCAAGCCAGATGAGTCTGCGCTCAAGCTGGCGACCTCGGGGTCCCGAACCCGGGTCCTTCCGCATCCCAGTCCGACGCTCTATTCACTGCGCCACCTCCTGGTCAGGCTCGGTGTATCTTTTTTTATAATTAACATGGTCATTAGTGCAGAGCACCAGTTGTTACATTATTTGAATCCCAGCACTGCCCTAGGTACTCCCAACAAGGGACACTGGGCTGTCTCCCACACCCCATTTCAATAAATCATGTCTTGTAAATGCTTTTTTATGGGCCAGTGTGAAAATTTCTTTAAAAGCTTTTTTAATTGATTTGAGAGAGAGAGGAAGGGAGAGAGAGAAAGGTCAACTTATTGTTCCACTTATTTATGCATTCATCGGTTGATTTTGGTATGTGCCCTGACCAGGGGTTGAACCTTGGTGTATCAGGACGATGCTCCAACCAACTGAGCTACCTGGCCAGGGCAAAAATTTCTTTAAGATGTATACTCAGAGAATAGCTGGGCTATAGGGGATGTACATACTTTTTTTTTTTTGGTATTTCTCTGAAGCTGGAAACGGGGAGAGACAGACCGACTCCCGCACGCGCCCGACCAGGATCCACCCGGCACGCCCACCAGGGCGACGGTCTGCCCACCAAGGGGCGATGCTCTGCCCCTCTGGGGCGCCGCCCCTGCAACCAGAGCCACTCCAGCGCCCGGGGCAGAGGCCAAGGAGCCATCCCCAGCGCCCGGGCCATCCCCGCTCCAATGGAGCCTCGGCTGCGGGAGGAGAAGAGAGAGACAGAGAGGAAGGAGGGGGGGTGGAGAAGCAAATGGGCACCCCTCCCACGCGCCCTGGCCGGGAACCGAACCCGGGTCCCCCGCACGCCAGGCCGACGCTCCACCGCTGAGCCAACCAGCCAGGGCCAGGGGATGTACATACTTAATTTCTTTTTTTCCTGAAGTTAGAAACGGGGAGGCAGTCAGACAGACTCCCGCATGCGCCTGACCGGGATCCATCTGGCATGCCCACCAGGTGGTGATGCTCTGCCCATATGGGGCGTTGCTCTGTTGCAACCAGGGCCATTCTAGTGCCTGAGGCAGAGGCCATAGAGCCATCCTCAGCGCTCGGGCCAGCTTTGCTCCAATGGAGCCTTGGCTGCGGGAGGGGAAGAGAGAGACAGAGAGGAAGGAGAGGGGGAAGGGTGGAGAAGCAGATGGGCGCTTCTCCTATGTGCCCTGGCCGGGAATCGAACCCGGGTCCCCCGCACGCCAGGCCGATACTCTACTGCTGAGCCAACCGGCCAGGGCTGGGTCTGATTCTCAAATGAACCAAGGTATCCTCAGTGTCCGGGGCCAATGCCCAAACCAAATGAGCCACTGGCTGCGAGGGGAGAAGAGAGAGAGAAGGGGGAGAGGGAGGGGAAGAGAAACAGATGGTTGCTTCTTCTGTGTGCCCTGACCAAGAATTGAATCCAGAATGTCCATAGCTAGGCTGATGCTCTACCCACTGAGCTAGCTGGCCAGGGCCTCTAGTTTTTTGGACTTATATTTAAGATGATAATGATTTTGAGTACTTTTCATGTGCTTGTTTGATTTTAGGCTTCCTCATGTAAATTGCTTGTTCATATCTCTATTCCTATTAGGCCAATTCCCATATTCCCATCTTTCTTTTCTTGTCGGGTTTCAGGGGCCCCTCACTTAGTTTAATTACAAATCCCTTGCTATATAGCCTTTCTTTATCTTTTCATTTTAAACATTTCTAAATCTTCGTATCTGTGTATACTGCTGGACCTTTAAAAAAAATCCAATAAAGAGTATCTGTGTTCTATTTTTGTAATTACTATTAGAACTTCTTTTTTCTTAGAGAGAGAGAGGGTGGGTGGACAGACAGGGACAGACAGGAAGGGAGAGAGATGAGAAGCATCAACTTGTTGTTGTGGCACTTTAGTTATTCATTGATTGCTTTCTCATATGTGCCTTGAGCAGGGGGCTTCAGCTCAGCTAGTGACCCCTTGCTTAAGCCAGCAACCTTTGGGCTCAAGCCAGCAGTGACTATGGGGTCATGTCTATGATCCCACGCTCAAGCCAGCAACCCTGTGCTCAAGCTGGTGACCTTGGGCTTTTGAACCTGAGTCCTCAGCATCCTAGGTTGACATTCTATCCACTGAGCCACTGCCCAATCAGGCTACTATTAAAAATTCTAATATCTTATGTCATATTCTCTATTTTCAGTATTTTTCCGTTTCTTTTTTTTCTACCATCATACTCATACCTTGGAATTTTTTTAGCTTTTTAAAAATATCTCTTGTTCTTGTTTTCTTTCTTATGTTATCTATTATACTTATTTAAAAGTATTCATCTGTCCCAACACTTCTGCTTTGATAGTATATGTCCCCCAGCATAGTAGGCAGCCTCCAATATAGGCCCCAATGATCCCTGCCTCCTGCTATTCACATCCTGCGTAGTCCCCTCCCATGTTGACTAGGGTTGGTCTGTGTGACCAAGAAAATACAGAAGAAGGGATGGAATGTCATTTCTTTCTTTTTTTTTTTTTTTTTTTTTTTCAAAAGAGACAGGAAGAGAGATGAGAAGCATCAGTTCCTCATTGTGGCACCTTAGTTGTTCATTGATTGCTTTCTCATATGTGCCTTCACCAGGGGGCTCAAGCCAGCATCTTTGAACTCAAGCCAGAGACCTTGGCTCAAGCCAGCGACCATGGGGTCGTGTCTATGACCCCACGCTCAAGCTGGCGACCCTGCACTCAAGCTGGTGAGCCCATGCTCAAGCCAGATGAGCCCGTGCTCAAGCTGGAGACCTTAGGATTTCGAACCTGGGTCCTCAGCATCCCAGGGCAATGCTCTATCCACTGTGCCACTGTCTTGTCAGGCAGAATGTAATTTCTGAAGTTAACTTAAAATAGACACTGTGGTTCTGTTTTGGTCACAGTCTCTCACCTGTTTGCTGGGACCACATGTTGTGCGGAGGCCCATGGAGAGGCTCAGGTGGTATAAAACCGAAGCCTCCTGCCAACAGCCCCATGAGTAGGCCATGTTCAAAGGGTCCTCCAGTCAAGTCCTACCCTCAGCTGACTGCAGTTCTGGCTGATAACATGACTGACACCTATGAATAAACCCTGAATTAAAACCACTGGACTAAACTGCCCCCACATGCCGATCCTCAGAAACTGAGAAAATGGATTTGTTGATTTAAGTTGTTAAGTCTGGAGGTAATTTGTTATATAGTAACAACTAATACATCTGGTTTGTTTTTCTCTGGAGGTAGTTATACTACCCCAGTGTCTAGTTACCCTTTCGTTTTCAACATTTCTAAATCTTCGTATGTATGTATACTGCTGGACTTTTTAAAAAATCCAATGGCTCAGTGGATCGAGCCCATATTCTCGACGTGAACAGCTGTTCTGTCTGGTAAAATGTATTGAGGGATGGCTGAGAGCTAGACTCAACACTGCTCAATCACCTGGACTTCAAGGGGGATGGGGATGTGTGGGGAGATAAGCCAGAGGGTGATAGCCCAGAGCCACAGGACAGAACTTTCACTCCCGTCTGTTGTCACACCACCTGACAATTCCTCTAGCAGGGCTTTCATCTTCAAACCGTCAGAGGAGGCCATCATCCTGGGTGTCACCACCAGCCCTGCGGTCTGGAGGGGAGAGGTAGAGGAGTGACTACCTCTGATCCTGTCCTCCCCTCAGCAGGGTGTTTGGTGCCCTGACATGAATCCCCTGGACACCTGTCCCAGTGCTTGGGATGATTTCTGCAGTGATCAGACAGACAAGGGCCTTCCCAAGGCAACATGGCAGAGAGGTAAGAGCCAGAACTTAAATCTCTAACCTATCCTATTTGTTGCCTCTTCATCTGCCACTCAAACTATTGGCCAGTTAAAGACAAGCCTTCCATTTTCCCAAAGGTCTTCATAGCTGTGCTAGTTTCTGGAACTCGTGTTTCCCTCTGTGGTTTCTCCAGGGTTCCTTTTCTGCAAGGGAACGGGTGGTTTGTGCTGTTTGCCATCTTGGTAGGAACCAGATGGCCCAGCCCGGTTTCCTCAGGGACCAAGTTTCCTGCCCCTCAGGGTTCTCTCAGCCTCCTATTCACAGAAAGGACTCCTTTGGCCCTCAGAGGTCCCAAGCCACCATACACAGAATTGATTTGTCTGGCCCTTCAAATATATCAGATCATTAATCATAGACTGCTCCAGGGGGTGTGAGCTGGTTACTGACAAAAGGGGGACAATTCAGGTCCTCAGAAGGCCAAGACCCTGGTATCTTGGCTGGTCCTCGGGGGGTGTGTGCGTGTGTGGGCTGCCTGCGCCTCTTGTGCGTACTTGTTAGACCTGCAGTCTTGGAGCACCCCAGACACGGGATGACCTTGTTCTGCTCTTCCATTGACTGAGTCTTTTACTGAGGAATGGTCAGCTTCCCCTCCAATATTGAGATGCGATGGGACCCTTTTAAGGGTTATCTCTAGCTTTATATGGCATTCTTGGGGAGTCAGACGAGAGGATGGCTGCCCTAATGTTCCTCATCTCTGTTAGCATTACCTTGTGCACCAATTTCTGGCCAGAAACTGGCACGGTGAGGCCGCACCTGTAGGACCCTAGTTAACACACCGATTGTCTGCCACATTCTTGTGGAGGCCAGCACCTGAACTGTGACACCATCTGCCTTCTGAGAACATAAGTGGGAAAAAGGACTTTCTTTTGGTCATTAACTTCTAAATAAGTAGGTGTCTTCTTTTAGGGCCAGAACTTTATCAGTGCTTGATTTGTTCGTCCATAGTAGTGGAATTGAGAAGGTAAATAAAAGGTGTCTGTTGGTGAAACAGGACGGGCACCCATGAGCTAGAATCCCATTTTAGGGCTTAGAGCCTCAAGGTTTCCCCAAGGCAAGTGACAAGAACAGAAGCCTGAGACTTAGTCCTGTGCCTAGGACTGCCAGAATTAGTGCAGAAGACACAGGGGAGGGTCTGGATCCCAGAACTGGTGACGTGTGGAAGGCTAGCAGGGCTGGCCCAATGTTTCTAAGTAGTCCATACTGGCCAGTCTTTGTGGTGAACCTTGCCCTTTTTAAGTCAGGATCTCTCTGTCCTCATTCAGGGGCCTGTCCTGAAAACATATGTTGACAGCTATAACTCAAATGCTTACAGGTACACAGATGTACCACACAGCAGCTGCACGGCTTCCTCAAGTAGTCCTCCACCTGGGCTCATCTTTTAGAACCAATTTTCAGTATCCAGTCTCCCACCAGTGGGGAAGAAGGCACTGTATGTCCCACCCTCCCAAGTGAAGTCAGCTCCATTAGGTAAAGAGCCCCTGGGGACCACATCTATATTGTACAACAACAACAAAAAAACCAGAAAGAAGGCTGAGGAATAAACAGACCACAGTGTGCAAAGTACAGTTGTTAAAAACAAAGCAAGAAAAACAGAAGAGGTTGTAGCCTCATGAGACAGTGCTGAAGCAGAGCCCCATACTCTTAGACCTGCAGAGAGAGGGTTCCATACTCCAGGTCTACGGCAAGCGGGGTGGTAGGGTCTCATGTGAAAACCCTCATGGCAAAGAATGGAGATCTGGTGGGGCTGATGGTGGGCTGGGAGCCTGATCAAGATGGGGCTGTGGCCTCAGCTCCCTCCTCTGAGTCCCACACCTCGGACTGCAGGTAATCGGCAAAGAGAGCCTTGGCCCGGCGTAGGACACGCCCCAGGTGGTGTTTCCGCACAAGGCGGTCAAAGTGCATGGCCAGCTCGTTGTAATCCAGCCCGTTGCGCATGATGTGGTCACGGTGCTCCAGCAGGATGGCGAGGCAGAGGAAGAGCATGAATGGGTTCCCCCGGCCAAACTCTTGGGGTGGGGGCAGGCCCAGTGGGTGTGGGTGTGGCAGGGAATTCTCAGGGTCTTGTAGGGGGCCCACCTCTGGCATCAAGGGGGATCCTGCAGCCACATCACCAGCAGGAGAGGCCTCCTGGGAGGATGGCAGAGATGAGGAGGATGGGGAATCAGGGCGGGAAGAGGAAGAGAGGAGTGGGTCTGAGTTCAGCAAAGGCTCAGAGAGGGACTTGGAGCTGATGAGGGCAGCTGGATGGGGAAGCTGGACCAGAGCGTCCCTCCTGGGGCTGGTGTTGTCCCTGAGTTGTTGGAGGTCATCCAGACTGGCTTGTCTCAGGAGACGCCCCCCGCCACTAGGCCCCTGGCTGCTCATGGTCAAGTGGTCAACTACATCTTCAAAAGCACTGCCTCCTCCACCAGCAGGCCTCAACATGTGCCTCTGTCGCATGGGCCGCCCCCTGTGGCTACCGAAGCCAGTGTCTGCCACTTGGCTGGGGGGTCCAACAAGCTCTACCTCATGTTCAGGAGGATCGGGAGGCAGCGAACTCCAGGTGACCTCAAGCATGCGGAGGGCATCATCGAACGCGAACTCGCGCTTGAGCTCGAGCAGCAGCCAGCGGTAACAGAAAAAGAGATCGTCGGCACCAGCTTCTTGAAGATACTGGTAGAAGTCAGGGTCAGCGTGTCGCAGCAGCAGCTTGAGGTGGGCGAACTTGGTGGCCATGGCACGGCCATCAGGATGGAAGTTTGCAGCTAGGCGCTTCATGATGCCACAAAAGCAGACAAAGGCATGGCCCTCGTGGTCCATGACAGCAAGGATGGGCGAGGCAAGGTCACTCATGCCCTGGCAGTAGGACACTTGTGGGTGGGTAACGGCATAGGTGGTGAGCAGGTCATGCAGTGCTCGCAGGTGCGGGCCGTCCTCGGGCCCCGCATAGTAGGGGTGGGCCCGGTCGGTACGCAGCACATCCTTGAGGACCGTGCTGCGGATGAACTCCAGGTCCTCGGGGCTTGCTCGCTGTGCCCATTCGCTCTTAAGCTGCTCGTATTCCCGACTCTTGCGTTTCATGTAGTCCATCCGTTCGCGGCCTGTCAGCCCGTCTGGATACACATTTAGCAGGTACCGCCACACCACCTGGCGGGGGACAAAAAGGATGAGGCTGAGGTTCTAGAGATGAGCCGCCACATCTCTGGGGATATCTGTCACCACCAACCCACCTGCCCTGGACCTTTGTCCTCCTTCAGAAATATCCACCTCCCCAGCTGTGACTCCTAGCCCCCCATGAAGAAGAGCTCACTGCTCTGGGACATCACCACACCATCCCATGACAGTGTGGTCCACCGCACGTGTCTCATGAGATACTCACGACTGCAGGAGTGGTGGATCCCATGAGTGGCTGAGGAGGCTCACCTTTCGCAGGGAGGGCTCAACACCACCATGGTAGATCCGCAGCCGCAGCTCCTCAGGGCGGGAGAGCTGGCCCTCATGGTCCAGGTAGGTGTGGAACTCAGCATCACTCAGTGGTGGCTTAAAGGGCTTGACATCCTCCCCGTATGACCAGCTCAACACCTGCTGGACCTTAGACAAGGTGCGGCCCACCTGTGAAGGAGGGAAGGAGCCACCGGTCAGCTGGGCAGGCTAGGGGCAGGTGCCAATCAGCATGCTCAGAATCAGAGGAGCCAGGTAGGCCCTGCCCTACAACCAGAGCTGGGCCCGGGGGTCCCTGAAACTACCTGAGAGAGGATGGACTGTGTGAAGGGCAGGGCGGCCGTTGTCAGTGATGACCGTTTCTCAGCCAGCAGCACGTCGGAGCCGATGACATCCTTGGGGCTGATTATGTCCCAGTCTTCCAGCAGTGGGCCTAGACAGACAGAGTGAAGCGACATGAGAATGGGGAGGGGAACCCCACAGCTCACGGCCAGGTTCCTCTCCTACCAAAGCTAGGCAACCACCAGGCCATGAGCGACTCCCACTCCCTCTTTCCATGTCATCTAAATCAGTGGTTTTCAACCTTTTCACACTTGGGGATCAGTAATAATAGGAGAATTATCTCAGGGACCGCTAAGGCAAAAATCTTCCTGAGCACAAGCGAATTCGACTAAGATTGCTAAGTCTATAATCTTCATAAAACATCAGGGTGGGCCCTGGCTGGTTGGCTCAGCGGTAGAGCGTCGGCCTAGCGTGCGGAGGACCCGGGTTCGATTCCCGGCCAGGGCACACAGGAGAAGCGCCCATTTGCTTCTCCACCCCTCCGCCGCGCCTTCCTCTCTGTCTCTCTCTTCCCCTCCCGCAGCCAAGGCTCCATTGGAGCAAAGATGGCCCGGGCGCTGGGGATGGCTCTGTGGCCTCTGCCTCAGGCGCTGGAGTGGCTCTGGTAGCAACATGGCGACGCCCAGGATGGGCAGAGCATCGCCCCTGGTGGGCGTGCCGGGTGGATCCCAGTCGGGCGCATGCGGGAGTCTGTCTGACTGTCTTTCCCTGTTTCCAGCTTCATAAAAAAAAAAAATGCAAAAAAAAAAACAAAACAAACATCAGGGTGGTTAACTCTTTCATGGATCGGCACAAAATTTCTAGCGGACGGGTCTGCAGACTGGCGGTTGCAAAACATTGATCTAAAATCATGTAAAAAACAGAGTCATAAATAATTCTTTTCTATTAGACTGACATTTTTTCTTTTTTAAGATTTTATTTATTGACTTTTGGAGGGAGGGGGAGAGAGAGAGAAAGAGAGGGAGAATGAGAAAGAGGGGGAGGAGCAGGAAGCAGCTACTCAGTAGTAGTTGTTTCCCCTATGTGCCCTGACCAGGCAAGCCCAGGGTTTTGAACCGGCGATCTCAGCATTCCAGGTCAACGCTTTACCCACTGCACCACCACACATCAGGCCAGATTAACTGCCTTTTTTGGTTGTGTGTGTGTGTGTGTGTGTGTGTGTGTGTGTGTGTGTGTGAGAAAGAGGAACAGATAGGGACAGACAGACAGGAAGGGAGAGAGATGAGAAACATCAATTCTTTGTTGCGGTTCCTTAGTTGTTCATTGATTGATTTTCTCATATGTGCCTTGACCGGGGGGTTACAGCAGACTGAGTAACCCCTTGCTCGAGCCAGCAACCTTGGGTCCAAGCTGGTGAGCTTTTTGCTCAAACCAGATGAACCCGCACTTAAGCTGGTGACCTCGGGGTCTTGAACCTGCGTCCTCCACATCCTAGTCAGACGCTCTATCCACTGCACCACTGCCTGGTCAGGCTAACTGCCTTTTATATTAAGTAACTGTCTTACAAAATGGCTAGGCATACTCTAATAGTAACATTTTAACCAGTGGAACCATGGTTAAAATGGTTCCTCTCTCTCTCTCTCTCTCTCTCTCTCTTTCTCTCTCCTGCCCTCCCACAGCCAAGGCTCCATTGGAGCAAAGTAGGCCTGGGCACTGAGGATGGCTCCATGGCCTCCAGAGCACACAGGAGAACCTGGAGCATACAGCATTCCAGGTCAAATGCTTTATCCACTGCTCCACCACAGATCAGGCCCTTCTCTCTTCTTTATTTTATTTTATTTTTTTACTTTTATTTATTCACTTTAGAGAGGAGAGAGAGAGAGAGAGGAGAGAGAGACAGGGGGGAGGAGCTGGAAGCATCAACTCCCATATGTGCCTTGACCAGGCAAGCCCAGGGTTTCGAACCGGCGACCTCAGCATTTCCAGGTCGACGCTTTATCCACTGCGCCACCACAGGTCAGGCCCTTCTCTCTTCTTTAAACCCCCTCACATCCTTTCTTCCCACCTCAAATGTGATGTGGTGGCTAAGGCAGCAGTGGCCACCTAAAGGTAAGGTTGAGAGATTTAGGAGATGTCAGCCCTGGCACCACAGAGCTGCTAAGCCAACAACAGCAACATCTAGTGGCTTTCAAACTCTATTATATGAAACAAATCAACTTGGATTTGTTTAATCCATTGTCATTTGCAGGTAAGTGGCATCTCTAAGCAGCATTTTCATGGAGTTCACTTTTTTTCTTCAGAGCTGTGGGGGAAGCAAATCCTAGGCTGCATTTTTTTTTTGTTTTTTTTTTTTTGTTTGTTTGTTTGTTTTTTTCTGAAGCTGGAAACGGGGAGAGACAGTCAGACAGACTCCTGCATGCGCCCAACCGGGATCCACCCGGCACGACGCTCTGCCCACCAGGGGGCGATGCTCTGCCCCTCCGGGGTGTTGCTCTGCCAGGACCAGAGCCACTCTAGCGCCTGGGGCAGAGGCCAAGGAGCCATCCCCAGCGCCCGGGCCATCTTTGCTCCAATGGAGCCTCGGCTGCGGGAGGGGAAGAGAGAGACAGAGAGGAAGGAGAGGGGGTGGGGTTGGAGAAGCAAATGGGCGCTTCTCCTATGTGCCCTGGCCGGGAATAGAACCCTGGTCCCCTGCACGCCAGGCCGACACTCTACCGCTGAGCCAACTGGCCAGGGCCCTAGGCTGCATTTGGATGTCGCTGCCCCTCCTTAAATGTCTCCCATTGCACTGCAAACCAAAGGGGTCCAAGAGGAGAGAGCCACTCTGGACACGACCTCCTTCTCTGTTCCTCATGTGAGGAACAGGTCTCTATCTGTTCAGTTGCTTAAGGTACTGAGAGATATCCTTGCTGCTTCCCATTCTCTCAACTCCCAGGGCCAAACCGTTTTTAAGGCCTGTGGCTACTGTGTGCAGAACATACTTCAGTATCACCTCTTCGCTCATTTCCACCTTGTCATCACATCTGAGCCATACCACATCTCTCATCTGAAACGGCCACCTAGCCAGTCCCTGTTTCCCCTCTGCCCCTCTCTAGTCTCTCCCAACAGCTTCCAGATTGATCTTTCTAAAACATTAATCAGAGCATGAAAGCACAACAGCTAAGTCCTGGGCAAGTAGCTCAGTTGGTTAGAGCATTGTCCAGAAACATAAAGGTTGCAGGTTCAATCCCAGGTCAGGGCAAACACAAGAATCAACAAATGAATCATAAATAAGTAAACAACAAACTGATGTCTGTCTGTCTCTCTCCCTTCCTCTCTGTCTAAAATCAATTTAAAAAACCCAGAATAGGTATAATGAGGAAGGTCAAACCAATGGTCTGAAAGACCAAGAAGAACCCCTTCAAGGCACAAACCTAAAGCTTGATGATTAAGTGAAAAAGCAGAGACCTGGAGGGCAGGTCCAGGAGGCCTAATATATGATATAAATACTAGGACAAGCAGGGGGAGCGAAGGGATCAGATGGAGACAGTTATCACACAGGCATGAAGGAGAATGTCCCTGAGATGAAGAAATGGCTCATCGAGTCTTAGGATTATTTAATAAACAACACATACAACAGGCCTCCCCCAACTCTATCCAGATGCCGGTGAAATGTGCAAATTCCAAGAAGGAAGAAAAACTCTCGTCAGCTTCCAAAGATAAGGAACAGGCTGCTTACAACAGAAAGAAGGCCAGAATGAGGATGGACTTCTGTTCCACAACTCTAGAAGCAAGAAGACAGTGGCTCCGAGCACCTGTGGAGCACTGAGAAGAGAGACCTGAGTTCCAGGGGCCCCATGCCCAGCAAACGGTACATCTCTACGGTGGCCAAAGAAAGACATTATTGGTCACTAGAGTACATCTAATCCACGTACCTTATTGGAAGAGAACAAAGAAGTTCTCGAAGGAAACAACTGCTGAATGACTATAAGGGCTCAAAGTAGGGAAGGCAGAGAATGGGTAAATGGTGACAGGCCACAAGTTTGTAACATATATAGTTATACATAAAATGACAGAGACACTGTGATTGGGAGTTTGTAATCTTTTTTTTTTTAATTTTTTTTATTTATTTATTCATTTTAGAGAGGAGGGGGGAGATAGATAGAGAGAGAGATTGAGAGAGAGAGAGAGAGAGAGAGAGAGAAGGGGGAGGAGCAGGAAGCATCAACTCCCATATGTGCCTTGACCAGGCAAGCCCAGGGTTTTGAACCGGCAACCTCAGTGTTTCTAGGTTGACGCTTTATCCACTGCGCCACCACAGGTCAGGCGGGAGTTTGTAATCTTAAGTGTTACTTTAGCATTCCTGAAACATAAGCAACCTACTATAAAGAAAAGATAATGATAGCTTGGAATTTAAAAAGAAACAAAAACCACCATCTAAGCAAAACCCAGGAGTTAAGGGTTAGGGACCAGAAGAAGAATTAAAATTAGAAGTGTTCCGAAGCTTCCATTTCAAGGGCCAGGGACGGTGGGAAACACTGGAGGGGAAAAGCAGTTTAAAGATTGTACTGTCAATTGTGTGAAAAAGCATAAATTCAGCTATGGGATTTTTTATTTATTGATTGATTTCAGTGAGAGAGAGGAAGGGAGAGGGAGAGAGGGGGGGGAGGGAGAGAGAGCGAGCGAGAGAGAACACAGATCTGCTCCAGCATGTGCCCTGACCGAGGATCGAACTGGCAACCTCTGCACCTTGGCACGGTGCTCCAATCAACTGAGCTACCTGGCCAGGGCCAGCTGTGGGATTTTTATGAGAGATCTACTTAAAATTCAGTGACAAAGAAAGGATGAAAACTGAAGAAACCTGAAGGTATACCTGGCAAACACAAACAGAAAGCAAGACCAGCAATGTGAATTACAGAAAAAACATTCAAGGCCAGCCTGACCTGTGGTGGCACAGTGGATAAAGTGTCGACCTGGAACACTGAGGTTGCCGGTTCGAAACCCTGTACTTGCCTGATCAAGGCACATATGGGAATTGATGCTTCTTGCTCCTTCCCCTTCTCTCTCTCACTCTCTGTTCCTCTTTCCCTCTCTCTCTCTCCTCTCTGAAAAATTAATAAAGTCCTTAAAAAAAAAAAAACATTCAAGGCCAAAAACATTACAGGAAAAGAGACATTCTATATTGATTTCAAAAAGAAAAACCCATTAATAAAATGAGTAAAGGATTTCTACAAGCACAAACTCATCTAGTGGCAAAACCTGATCTAAACTGACATGAGACTATATATAGTTTTTATGTAACCCACTAAGTGTGAATATGTACACATTTCCCTGAAGAAACACCCAAATGTTGCAATATGGGGTGTTGCCCCAGGCTCTGCTTGTGGTATTACACAATATATGCTATCCGTACTACATTTCCTTATCATAAGATTATCAAGCTTCCCAAACCCTAAATTAATATATAAAGGCTGTGTACTTGGTTGGTGAACGCACAGTCTAGTGTACAGATGATGGATTTGGAATAGTAGTGTTCCCTTGTCTATTGCGCGGTTAGGTTCCAGAACCTCCTGCAATAGGAGAAAATCCGAGAAGTAGCGACCTTATATTTAATTATTTATATATATTTTAAGGCTTTATAAACCCTCCCCACACTCTTATAAACCCTCCCCACACTGATATTAACCTTTCCCACACTCTTATTAACACTTGATATGTATTTTACATACGTGTGAGTCTCTGTCTACTCATCTGCTGTATGCTATGGATTTTATTTCAATTTAATATTCTTTTAATGTTTTAATTAATATTTTTTGTTTTATATATTATTTTCAATTTTTTAGGCTAGAAAATGCTTATTTTACTGCAAAAATAATTAAAATAATAAATATATAAAAATACCTATATACTGCAAAATCCCACAATATAGCGAAAAATCTGCGATACAAAATTAGATATATACAATTTAAAATCCGCGATACAAGGCCCTGGCTGGTTGGCTCAGTGGTAGAGCGTTGGCCTGGCGTGCAGAAGTCCCAGGTTCGATTCCCGGCCAGAGCACACAGGAGAAGTGCCCAATTGCTTCTCCACCCCTCCCCCTCTCCTTCCTCTCTGTCTCTCTCTTCCCCTCCCGCAGCGGAGGCTCCATTGGAGCAAAGATGGCCCGGGCACTGGGGATGGCTCCTTGGCCTCTGCCCCAGGCGCTAGAGTGGCTCTGGTCACGGCAGAGCGACGCCCCGGAGGGGCAGAGCATCGCCCCCTGGTGGGCAGAGCGTAGCCCCTGGTGGGCGTGCCGGGTGGATCCTGGTCAGACGTATGTTTGAGTCTGTCTGACTGTCTCTCCCCGTTTCTAGCTTCAGAAAAATACAAAAAAACAAAACAAACAAAAAAATAAAATCCACGATACAGTGAGACCATGAAAGGTGAACTGCTATATTGCCAGGGATGACTGTACACCTGAAACCTGTGTAATTTTGTTAACCAATGTCACCCCAATAAACTCAATTTTAAAAAATGCTGTGTAGGCCCTGGCAGATTGGCTCAGTGGTAGAGTGTCAGCCCAGTGTATGGAAGTCCCAGGTTCGATTCCCGGTCAGGGTACACAGAAGAAGCAACCATCTACTTCTCTACCTCTTCTCTTTCCCTTTTCTCTCTTTCTATTCTCCTCCTACAGCCATGGCTCGATTGGTTTGATCAAGTTGGCCTTGGGTGCTAAGAATGACTCCATGGCCTTGCTTCAGGCACTAAAACAGCTCAGTTGCTGAGCAATGGCCCCAGACAGGCAGAGCATTGCACAGTAGGGGGCTTGCCAAGTGGATCCCAGTTGGGCTGCATGCAGGAGTCTGTCACTCTGCCTCCCCACCTCTCTCACTTAATAAACAAAAAAATGCTGTGTAATGCCAATCAGAAATCTAATGATTTTTTTCCCTGGAACTGGATAAAATTATTTTAAGGTTCATATGAAAGAATTCACATTTAAGAATAGTTAAGAGTCTGACCAGGCGGTGGTGCAGTGGATAGAGTGTCGGACTGGGATGCGGAAGACTCAGGTTCGAGACCCCGAGGTCACCAGCTTGAGCGCAGGCTCATCTGGTTCGAGCAAGGCTCACCAGCTTGAGCCCAAGGTCGCTGGCTTGAGCAAGGGGTCACTCGGTCTGCTGAAGGCCCACGGTCAAGGCACATATGAGTAAACAATGAACAAGTAGGGTGCTGCAACAAAGAACTGAAGCTTCTCATCTCTCTCCCTTCCTGTCTGTCTGTCCCTATCTGTCCCTCTGTCTGTCACACACACACACACATACACAAAAAGTATAGTTAAGAAAAAGAATAGTAGGAGTATGGCAATGCTTGCCTTATTAAAATTTACCACAAAAGCACTGTGATAAAAATACGATGTTAGCAAAGCAATAAACAAACAGAGCCAATTGGTGGAATGCAATAGAATGCTCAGAAATAATTCCAGCCTGACCAGGCGGTGGCGCAGCGGATAGAGTGTCGGACTGAGATGCGGAAGACTCAGGTTCGAGACCTTGAGGTCGCCAGCTTGAGCGTGGGCTCATCTGGTTTGAGCAAAGCTCACCAGTTTGGACCCAAGGTCGCTGGCTTGAGCAAGGGGTTACTCGGTCTGCTGAAGGCCCGCGGTCAAGGCACATATGAGAAAGTAATCAATGAACAACTAAGGAGTTGCAACGAAAAACTGATGATTAATGCTTCTCATTTCTCTCTGTTCCTGTCTGTCCTTATCTCTCTCTCTCTCTTACTCTCTCCCTGTCTCTGTAAAAAATAAATAAAAATAAAATGAGGTCATTATCATAAAAAAAAAGAAAAGAAAAAATTCCAAGTATACATGGGAACTCAGTATTGACAAAAGTGGCATTTCAAATCAGTGGTTATTTAAAAAATGATTCTGGTATAACCTGAAATTTTTTAGAAAAGCTCTGTCTACTTATCACAATGTCTTCTGTGTGTGTGTGTGTGTGTGTGTGTGTGTGTGTGTGTGTTTCCTGGAGTGAGAAGCAGGGAGGCAGAGAGACTCCTGCATGCGCCCGACAGGGATCCTCCCGGCATGCCCACTAGGGGGCAATTCTCTACCCATCTGGGGCATTGCTCTGTTGCAACTGGAGCCATTCTAGCGCCTGAGGCAGAAGCCATGGAGCCATCCTCAGTGCTTTGGCCAACTTTGCTCCAATGGAGCCTTGGCTGCGGGAAGGTTAAAGAGAGATAGAAAAGAGAGGGGGAAGGGTGGAGAAGCAGATGAGTGCTTCTCCAGTGTGCCTTGACAGGAAATTGAACCCGGGACATCCACACACAGGGCTGATGCTCTACCACTGACCTAACCGGCCAGGGCCATCACAATATTTTTTTAAATTTGATTTTAGAGAAAGAGAGAGAGAAACATCAGTTTGTTGCTTTACTTATTTATGCATTCACTGGTTGATTCTTGTATGTGCCTTGACCAGGAATTGAACTGGCAACCTTGGCATACTGGGACAATGCTCTAACCAACTAAGCTACCCAGCCAGGGCCTACTTATAACAATGTTGACAGAGTAGAGATTTATATATAAAAAAGAAAATAATCAGCATAGTCGTTGATATAGGAGAATACTTATATAAACTTGTGGATGGGGAAGATGTTCCAAAGTAAGAGGAGAAACTCATAAATCATAAAAAGATAGCTGTATGTACAGAATGCATATAAATCAGCCTGAGCTGTGGTGGCGCAGTGGATAAAGCGTCGAACCGGAAGTGCTGAGGTCGCCGTTCGAAACCCTGGGCTTGCCTGGTCAAGGCACTTATGGGAGTTGATGCTTCTAGCTCCTCCCCCCTTCTCTCTCCCTGTCTCTCTCTCCTCTCTCTCCCTCTATCTCTCCTCTCTAAAATGAATTTTAAAAAAAACAACAAAAAACAGGGCAGAAAGAGAAAGAGAGACAGGAAGGGAGAGAGATGAGGAGCATCAACTTATAATTGTGTCACATTAGTTATTCATTGATTGCTTCTCATATGTGCCTTGACTGGGGGGCTCCAGCCAAGCCAGAGACCCCTTGCTCAAGCTAGTGACCTTGGGCTTAATCCAGTGACTTTTGGGCTCACAGGCACAGGTCGTGTGTATGATCCCATGCTGAAGCCCGCGGTCCCACGCTCACAGTGGTGAGCCCGCACTCCATTGGGTGATCTTTGGGTTTGAAACTGGGTCCTCAGTGTCCCAGACCAATGCTCTATCCACTACACCACCACCTAGTCAGGCATTATTTATAATTAAACCTCCATCTATTGGATACTTTTTTTTTTTTTTTTTACAGAGACAGAGTGAGTCAGAGAGAGGGATAGACAGGGACAGACAGACAGGAACGGAGAGATGAGAAGCATCAATTACTAGTTTTTCATTGCGCATTGCAATACCTTAGCTGTTCACTGATTGCTTTCTCATATGTGCCTTGATTGCGGGCCTTCAGCAGACCGAGTAACCCCTTACTGGAGCCAGCGACCTTGGGTTCAAGCTGGTGGGCTTTTTGCTCAAGCCAGATGAGCCCATGCTCAAGCTGGCGACCTCGGAGTCTCGAACCTGGGTCCTCTGCATCCCAGTCCGACGCCCTATCCACTGTGCCACCACCTGGTCAGGCTGATACTTATTAATGTATAGTACGATACCATTTATGTTACATTCACACTACTTGCGTATATATACAAATATGAATACACTTAAGTATCTGTATATGGGGACAAATTTCTGTGTGTGTATGGGCAGGTGTGAATAAGTAAAGGGCCTGTAAGGTTACATTCAAGCCAATCACAGTGGCTCCTGCAGGGCAAAGGAGTCAGGGATTCAGATTAGGCATAGTGGTTCCAGGAGACTTCAGCGTTATTTGAAATGCTTTTCATTTATAATAAGAAGAATGTATTCACTAGGTAATTAAAATTTAGTTTCTTTTATGCAACTCCAATCAAATGTTAATGGAATAATAAGCTAATTCTATTAAATAAAAAGAACAGTGAGTATACAGAATATTTAAGAAATTTTTTATTTTTATTAGGGTTTTTTTGTTTTATTTATTAATTTTTAGAGAGAGGAGAGAGAGAAAGGGAGAGGAAGTGGGGGGAGAAGCAGGAAGCATCAAGTCATAGTAGTTGCTTCCTGTATGTGCCTTAACCGGGCGAGCCCGGGGTTTCAAACCGGCAACCTCAGTGTTCCAGGTCAATGCATGATCCACTGTACCATCACAGGTCAGACTATTTTTCTATTTTAAAATTTTTTATTTATTTATTTTAGAGAAAAGGGGGGGAGAGAGAGAGAGAGAAGGAGAGAGAAGGAGAGAGAGGGAGAGAGACAGACAGAAACATGGATCTCTTTCTGTATGTGCTGTGACCAGAATCAAACCAGGAACCCCTGTGTTTTGGGATGATGCTCTTATCAACTGAGCCATTAGGCCTGGCTCAACAAAATTTTTTTTTAAATTATTTATTTATTTATTCATTTTAGAAAGGAGAGAGAGAGGGGAAGAGAGAGAGAGGAGAGAGAGAAGGGGGGAGGAGCAGGAAGCATCAACTCCCATATGTGCCTTGACCAGGCAAGCCCAGGGTTTCGAACCGGCGACCTCAGCATTTCCAGGTCGACGCTTTATCCACTGCGCCACCACAGGTCAGGCACAAAAATTTTTAAAAAGGAAATCGAAATCATTAAATATATCATTAAGCTATGTGTTTAAAATAACATGGAATTGGCGTATGATTTACAGAGATCAATGTTAGAGAATCAGGAATTTAGAAACAAACCTATGCAGATGCGGGGACTTGTAAATAAGACAACAGAAGGAAAAGAACATTCTATTTTAAAAAATGACTTATAAATGTCTCCCTGCTTTATTTGCATTCCTTTCAGTTCTTACGCAGTTGGGGTTTCCTCATGTATGTGTTAGCGCTACCGTGTCTATTTTACAGGTGAGGAGAGCGAGGCTTGGGGAATTAGTAAAGTGACGGACCTAAGCACAGAGGGCTACTCAGTGGCAGAGGTTCCTGTATCTCTGGCTACCTGTCTTTGTGTGTGTGTGGGGGTGTGTGACAGAGATAGAGAAAGGGGCAGATAGGGACAGAGATGAGAAGCATCAATCCTTTGTTGTGTCTCCTTAGTTGTTCATTGATTGCTTTGTCATATGTGCCTTGACCTGGGGCTCCAGCAGAGCAAGTGACCCCTTGCTCAAGTCAGCAACCTTGGGCTTCAATCCTGCAACCTTTGGGCTCAAGTCAGTGACCATGGAGTCATGTCTGCGATCCCACGCTCAAGCCAGCGACCCTGTGCTCAAGTTGGTAAGCCCGCGCTCAAGCCAGTTACTTGGGGTTTCGAACCTGGGTCCTCTGTGTCCCAGTCTGACGCCCTATCCACTGTGCTATCACCTGGTCAGGCATCTGGCTACCTGTCTTTGTCACCATCTTTCTCTCTTTCTGTGTCACCATTTGTCTCTTTGCCCACCTTTGTCAACATCTTTCTCTGACTCTTGTTTTGCTCTCTCTCTGTCTTGTCTCTTTTCCTCAATGCTGCCAATTGAAAGCACAAAATTATTTTTTAAATTTTTATTGATTTTAGAGAGAGAAAGGAAGGGGGAGAGACAGAGAAAAAAAACATTGATCTGTTTTTCCACTTATTTATGCATTCATTGGTTGATTCTTGTATGTGCCCTAATTGGGGATCGAAGCTGCAACCTTGATGTATTAGGACCATGTCCTAACTGAGTCACCTGGCCAGGTGCCAAGACCAAAATTTTGCAGAGTCAAATGGTTAAGAGCAAAGATTGGGGAGTCATTTCAGCCCCCACCTGGGTTCAAATCCTGATCCCCTACTTACTGTCTGTGTGACATGGACAAGTTCTGCCCCCTTTCTGAGCCTCAGTTTCCTTATCTATAATATGGGGATAAAACCGGCCCTACCTGATAGGACTGCTTTGATAGTCCAATGAATAAATATTACGTGTGTAAAATGGCCCCAAGTGTTTAACACGTTAACTACTTATATGTTATTATGATGTCAATTAAATGCCTCATTAATCCTAAATGGCCACAGGAGTTCCCTGAGGCTGGGAACCATGCCTTCCATTCCATAGTTTTGTTTAAAAAAATTTCAAACCTACAGTAAAGTTAAAAAGATGAATACACTGAACATCCATACATCCTTCACCTATAGGCAGTTCCCCTAACTATTCACAATTTTGCTACATTTTGCTCTCTCTGTGTATATATATATATTAGTTTGGGGTGAATCTGTGTGCTCTGAGGGACCAACATAGTCAAGAGTAGGGGAATAGCCTGACCAGGTGGTGGTGCAGTGGATGGAGCGTCAACCTGGGACACTGGAGACCCAGGTTTGAAACCCTGGGGTTACTGGCCTGAGTGCCGGCTTATCCGGCTTGAGTACAGGCGCACCAGCTTGAGCATGGGGTCGCCAGGATGAACATGGGATCATAAACATGACCCCATGGTCGCTGGCTTGAGCCAAAAGGTCACTGGCTTGAAGCCCAAGGTCACTGGCTTGAGTAAGGGGTCTCTGGTTTGGCTGGAGCCCCTGGTCAAGGCACATATGAGAAAGCTATCAATGAACAACTATAGTGATGCAACTACAATGTTTGTCCTCTTTCCCTTCCTGTCTGTCTGTCTGGCTTGCTCTGTAAAAAAAATAAAGAGTGAGAGATTAAATATAAAGAGGCCCTGGCCGGTTGGCTCAATGGTAGAGCGTTGGCCTGGCATGCGGGAGTCCTGGGTTCGATTCCCAGCCAGGGCACACAGAAGAGGTGTCCATCTGCTTCTCCACCCCTCCCCCTCTCCTTCCTCTCTGTCTCTTCTCTTCCCCTCCTGCAGCCAGGGCTCCATTGGAGCAAGGTTGGCCCGGGCGCTGGGGATGGCTCTGTGGCCTCTGCCTCAGGCGTTAGAATGGCTCTGGTTGCAACAGAGTGACGCCCCGGAGGGGCAGAGCATCGCCCCCTGGTGGGCGTGCCGGGTGGATCCCGGTAGGGCGTATGCGGGAGTCTGTCTGACTGCCTCCCCGTTTCCAACTTCAGAAAAATACAAAAAAAATAAAATAATAAATAAAAATAAATATGAAAAGAGAATAAAAAGCTGAGAAATCAAGGGAACAAATGAATGAGTGAGCAAGAGTACAAACAAATGAATATGAGTGCAGGATGAATTATGAATAAATATGACTACCATTATTATAAATAGCACTGTTATATTTACATATTATAATTGAAACATACAATACTAGAGCTCTATTATTGCATTGTGTAATTGTATATTATTAGATTATATACTACAATAGTAAACATGATAATTATTATTATTAGAGCTAATTTGAGCATTACAGGTATTTTACATAAATTTTCCTGTTTAATACTCCCAATAGCTCTAAGACACCATCATCTCTACAGGTAAAGAAACTGAGGCCCAGTGGCCAAGCCAGGATTTGGAACTAGGCCACCTTGTTCCCTACCCCACTGTGAGGGAGTGTTTTGCAAGGTATGGAGTCATCCTATGGGGACAGTGTAAGTCCCAGAGCAGTGTCCACCAGGACACTGGGTACTCACTGTCCTCAGTGGGCCGAATGTCTACACGCAGCTGCAGGTAAGGTTTGGAGGCAGTAGCGAAGGCTGTGCTGAGGTCCCAGTCAGACAGGAGTGAGAGGTAAGCTTCTTGCCCCAGCCGATCCCGGCCCAGGTAGCTGATAGCAAAGTTCTTCTTCCTGGACATGGAAGGTGCAGCAGCTCTCAGTGCCCCAGTGCCCTGGAGGTCTCAGGGATGGTTTCCAAAAGAATCGGGGGGGGGGGGGGGCCCTGGCCGGTTGGCTCAGCGGTAGAGCGTCGGCCTAGCGTGCGGAGGACCCGGGTTCGATTCCCGGCCAGGGCACATAGGAGAAGCGCCCATTTGCTTCTCCACCCCTCCGCCGCGCTTTCCTCACTGTCTCTCTCTTCCCCTCCCGCAGCCAAGGCTCCATTGGAGCAAAGATGGCCCGGGCGCTGGGCATGGCTCTGTGGCCTCTGCCTCAGGCGCTAGAGTGGCTCTGGTCGCAACATGGCGACGCCCAGGATGGGCAGAGCATCGCCCCGGGCAGAGCACCGCCCCTGGTGGGCGTGCCGGGTGGATCCCGGTCGGGCGCATGCGGGAGTCTGTCTGACTGTCTCTCCCTGTTTCCAGCTTCAGAAAAATGAAAAAAAAAAAAAAAAAAAAGAATCGGGGAAAGGTAGGTGGTATTGACAATTTTTTACTATGTGTTAGGTATTGTGCTAAGAACTGTGGGAAGACTGTTCATCTCTACTTCATTACACAAATACAGAAACAGACACACACCTGTTTGTATCCACATTGGAAACTGGTAAAATCTTGGTACCCTCTACGGAGGGTAACAAGGTAGTTGAAGGATAGAAGTGGAAAGAAAGCAGCCTTCTTACTGCATAAAAAAAGCAATATGTATGACTGTCATTTTTTACAACAAAAGATGTTTATGCAAAAAAGATCAAATAACAAGTAGGAATTTGTTCATCAGATACACTTGTGTAACTATGCAAAGAAGTATGATGTGTGATGACAATTATAACCATGGACACATCCTAAATACCCATCACTTTTGTACTCTTTGTTACCATGTGCATGTATTCCTACAAAACTAAACAAAACTAAATAACCATCATACCTGCCCTCAAGAAACATCAATTTTCATCTATCAGGTTGGCAAGTTTTCCTGTGTATTCTAGTAACCCGTGTTTGTGAGGGAAACAGAAATTTTATATGCTGCTGAGACTGTAACTTAGTAAAACCTATCTGGAGAACATGTTGGAACCATCCATTGAAATAAAAAACATATACCCTTTAATCCAGCAGTATCATTCCTAGGAATTTATCCTATGTCTAGATACTCCAAGATACGCATACTTGGCTATTCACTGTGGGATTTTTTATAATAATAAAACCAGAAAATAAAAAACCTACCAAACAGCAATGAAAAAAACCAAAACCCCTAAAACCCACTGTTAAGGTGGGCAACTCACTAGTTGGTCACCAGCATCTCGTTACTCACCCATTCAAGTCAAACGCTCGGATGAGGATGTGCTGCAACACATCGAGTGAGGTGATCTGGGGGTCAACAGCAAAAGAGCGGAACTCAGGTGACATGAAGCTCTCACATTTCTAGGGAGAGAAGACACAGGGTAGGCCATCAGGGGCCATATCACCCCGCTGAAGTGGAGTGAGCAGTAGGAAGCAAGGTCAGGGAAGTGGTGAGGGTCAGATCAAGGTTGGCGTTCAGGATGATGGTGAGGACTTTGGTTTTTATTCTGAGTGAGTCAAGAACATTGAGAGAGTTCTGAGCAGAGGAAAGATGTGGTCTGACTTGAGATTTACAGGATCCTCTGGCAGCTCTGCTTAGAACAGACTGTGGGGCAAGGGAGAAAGCAGTGGTCTAGTGAGGAGGAGTCTACTGCAATAGTCCAGGTACCAATCCTCCTTTTATATCCTTTCAACCATGGTTGCCAGGGTCATCATGTCCAGGCTGGCCTCTACTAAATCAGTGCTCCATGCTGCAACCAATCTAACACATCGAGCTACAGCACCCCTCTGCTTAAATATCTTCAAAGGGTCCCCAACAGGTGGGCCTATAGGACCCTAGCCAGCCTCTCTCCCGTCAGCTTTTTTGTACTTCACACTCTCGACACTACCAAACTTCTGTAAGTTACTTTGAACACATCCTGGCTTCAGGCCTTTGATTGTGCTGATCCTCCTGTCTGGAAGGCCCTTCCCACCTTCTTCAAATGATGATAGCTCAAGTATCATCTCTTTTCTGAACCACCAAACATCTACCTTAGAGCTTCCTCTAGGACACTGAAGTGATCTGTTTACTTCTCTCCAGAATCTACTCTTTTCTCAGCACCACCAGTGCTACCACCCTATTCCGAGCCACCATCACTGCTTGCTGGAAATAGTGCAACAGCTTTCTTACCCAGACTACACACCAAAGACCCTTCACCATCTGCCCCTCTCTCCCCCTGACTCACCTTCATTCACTCTTCCTGTCACCCTCTCAGCTCCAGCAATACAGGGACCTAAAGGCATGTACAAAGTTCATCCACACTTCCCAGCCTTTGCCTTTGCTGTTCCCTCTGCCTAGAACACTCAACATCCCTGACAGGTACCTGGTGACTTCTTATAATTCAGGTTGCTGCATCTTCAATACCTCTCTGGGGATTTCCTTGTACAACCTTAGCAAAAGTAACAGAAACTTTTTCATTATTTTCTCATGACATTCACCAGTGTCCGAAGCATCTCATTTACTTAGCTGTTTGTCTCCCCCACGAATACACGAATATGTCAGCTTATCCAGGTGGGGACACTAAAGTGCATTCTCAACACATGTTAACCGACTTCAGCGCTTCCTTTTCAGACAGCAACTCCCCATTCTTCAGGGTCCCACTCCTCAATTAATTAAGACCCTTTCTCCATCCCTATAGTCCCTCTTCTCTACCCATTATCTCCACCCATCCATTCCATAGGCTCCTACCCCTCCACTTGCAGTCTCCACGCCTTCCAGCTCTGCTCCCGCATTCCCAGGTCCTGTCTACTCCACGCCCTGCCACCATCACTAGGCCCTCAAGCCTAGCCCTTCAGGTAACACCCTAATTCTCAGGTCCCGCCCTCCATCCTAGGACAGTCACTGCCTTCTCCACTGGGAGCTCAGGCAGAATGGTTGAGCGCAGCCAACCTCACCTTGACTCGGACCCGTACCACCTCTCGCTCCTCCTCCTCAGCCGCCGCCCCTTGGGTTCCCCCGCCAGGCGGGGGCGCTCCAGAGCCAACCAAGTCCGAGGACCCAGAGGTTGTCGCCATCCCGCCGCCACCCGCCTTAGGGTGACGGGTGACAGCTGTCCCCCTACTCCTGCGCGCACTCCAAAGTGCGAGCTCCCGCAGCCCCACCTCGCGCCCTGGCGCAGGCGCAGAGGGCACTGCGCGACCATAGCACACACACCCCCTCCCCCGCCTCCCCCGCCCCTCCCACCTGGCAGAGTAAAAGAGGTGTTTGCGCGTGCGCATAGAGTATGGTTGCCAGGAGTCCCGCCCCCCAACGCTAGACATTGTGCCTCAATTCAGCCAGTGCGCAGGCGCTTACTGAGGTCCCACTTGCCCTTGTCAGAGGTTTGATTGTTTGGGCAGTTTACTTCCGGATTCATCTAGTTAGTTAGAGGATGACCTATCAGAGCGAAAGAACTGGGCGGGGAAAGACAGCTGATGCGCGATGATTTCAAGGACCGCCTACAGTCATTTCAAGTTACCTCTTGTCTTTGCTTACAAACGATGTCACCTATTTCAAATACTTTGGTCCTTTTTTCAAATGAACCCACTGAACGAAAAAATAACCCTTTTCCCAGAATATTTTATTTTTATTATTTTTTTTACAGAGACAGAGTCAGAGAGAGGGATAGATAGGGACAGACAGAAAGGAACGGAGAGAGATTAGAAGCATCAATCATCAGTTCTTCGTTAGGACACCTTAGTTGTTTATTAATTGCTTTCTCATATGTGCCTTGACTGTGGGCCTTCAGCAGACCGAGTAACCCCTTGTTCAGGCCAGCGACCTTGGGTCCAAGCTGGTGAACTTTGCTCAAACCAGATGAACCCGTGCTCAAGCTGGCGACGTCGGGGTCTCGAACCTGGGTCCCCCGCATCCCAGTCCGATGCTCTATCCACTGTGCCACCGCCTGGTCAGCCTCCCCAGAATATTTTTAAAAATAGTTTACACACTGTGAAAATTCTTGGATCTGTACATTGAAAAGTTTTGTAATTTGTTCGCATGTTATACTTCAATAGATAATTTGCAAAAAAGCCTCAGGATGTCCTAGCTTTTTAAAGTTTGCCTTCGTTTTATTTAATCCTCAAGGATAGCATGTTGAGGTCGGTACTGTTATTAAATGGTGTGTGTCCACTTAAGTATCAGCCGAACAACTGAACATTTATTTCTTAAACTCCTCTGAGAAATTTTATATATGGAAAAATGCAAAAACGCATTCTCCTTACTTCATTGCACAACATTCTTATAGTTTGGACAAAATACAGACTGCCCTTGCAAATGTAATTTCTTTTTTTTGTTGTTTTTTTGTAGGTTTTTAATTTTTTTCTTTTTCTTTAAACGTAATTTTTTTCTAAACTATAAGAGAAAGTTGCTTGGCCTGTCGTGGCACAGTGGATAGATTATCGACCTGGAACGCTGAGGTCACCAGTTTGAAAACCCAGGTTGTGCGGTCAAGGCACAAAGGAGAAGCAATCAATGACCAACTAAGGTGAAGCAACTAAGAGTTGATGCTTCTTGCTCCTTCTTCCCCCACCCTGTCTCTAAAATCAGTAAATAAAATCTTAGAAAAATATTAACTGTAAGAGAAAGTCTTACAGTTAGAAAGTCACAGAAGTAGAAGTGAGCGGTAGGAGACATGGGTTCAGGAAACAAGTTACAGAGGCAAAACAAGGGGCCTTTGGAGATTAGGAGAAGGGTAAAGGTAACATGCCTGGAAGGAAGAAGAGGGGGTTGGGAAAGGATCTGGGCATGCTCCATAGAAGGAGAGAGTCTCTCTCTCTCTCTCTTTTTTTTTCTTTTTCATTTTTCCGAAGCTGGAAACAGGGAGGCAGACAGACTCCCGCATGCGCCCGACCGGGATCCACCCGGCATGCCCACCAGGGGGCGATGTTCTGACCCTCTGGGGCGTCGCTCTGTTGCATCCAGAGCCATTCTAGCGCCTGAGGCAGAGGCCACAGAGCCATCCCCAGCGCCAGGGCCATCTTTGCTCCAATGGAGCCTCGGCTGCGGGAGGGGAAGAGAGAGACAGAGAGGAAGGAGAAGGGGAGGAGTGGAGAAGCAGATGGGCGCCTCTCCTGTGTGCCCTGGCCGGGAATCGAACCCGGGACTCCTGCACGCCAGGCCGACGCTCTACCGCTGAGCCAACCGGCAAGGGCGAAGGAGAGAGTCTCTTAAAATGAAATTTCTAAGAAAGGAGTCCTGTAAGGTGCCTGGACTTCAGCTACTGTTGCAGTGTTGTATGGTTGCTACGGTTAACATTAGCTTTTTAAAGAAGACTACAATTCTATTTTGGTCTCTTTTAAAGTAATCTGTTGCCTTCGTAGTAATATTAAATTGACATCTTACATTTTCTGGAATGTATAAATAATGGGGAACTTTTTTGAAAGACAGAAGAGGTTTATTGGCAGATTTTTCTTGCCCCATATGCTAGAGTAAAAAAATGCTTCTTTTTTTGTGACAGAGACAGACACAGAGAGAGAGACAGAGAGAAGTACAGATAGGGACAGACAGAAATAGAGATAGATGAGAACCATCAATTCTTCCTTGTGGCTGCTTAGTTGTTCATTGATCGCTTTCTCATATGTGTCTTGACTGGGGAGCTACAGCAGATGGAGTGACCCCTTCTCAAGTCAGTGACTTTGGGCTCAAGCCAGCAACTTGGGCTTCAAGCCAGTGACCCTTGGGCTCAAGCCAGCGACCATGGGGTCACGTCTATGATCCCACACTCAACCCAGTGACCCCATGCTCAAGCTGGTGAGCCTACACTCAAGCTGGATGAGCCCATGCTCAAGCCGGCGACCTTGGCGTTTCGAACCTGGGTCCTCTGTGTCCCAGTCCAATGCTCTATCCACTGCATTACTGCCTGGTCAGGCCAAAAATGCTTCTAATGGCACTGCTGGATTTTTTTTTGAAATTGGATTTACTGGGGTGACATTGGTTAATAAAATTATATAGGTTTCAGGTATATAATTCTATAATCCATCATCTATTCATCACACTGTGTTCACCAACCCAAGTCAAGTCTTCTTTTGTCACCATTTATCCCCCCATTACTCTCTTTTACCTCCCCTAGCCCCTTTCCCTTTTGTAATCACCTTTTTCACCCAACCTCCAACCCCCTTCCCCTCTGACAGCTGTCAATCTGTTCTCTGTAACTATGAGTCTGTTTCTGTTTTATTTGTTGGTTTATTTTGTTCCTTGGATTCCACATATAAGTGAAATCATATGGTACTTGTCTTCTTCTGATTGTCTTACTTCACTTAGGTAGAAACAAACAGTTTGAGCCTGCTTTTCATTACAATTATCATAGCATTGGCCTGACCTGTGGTGGCGCAGTGGATCAAGCATCAACCTGGAATGCTGAGGTCACCGGTTCAAAACTCTGGGCTTGCCCAATCAAGGCACATATGGGAGTTGATGCTTCCTGCTCCTCCCTCCTTCTCTCTCTCTCTCTCTCTCTCTCTCTTTCTCTCCCTCTTCTCTAAAATGAATAAATAAAAATAATTTTTAAAAAATTATCATAGCATGGGATGAGTAAAACATTAGCCTGGAGCTTGGAGTTTATCCTGAGGACACAAATGCACAGGTTTTAGATGTGTGTGTGTGTATTGCTTGTGGAGAGAGCATTGGATGGAAAGATAATGGCAACAAAGAGATAAAAAAGGAGGTCCTTACCATGGTCCTGGGGAAAACTTTTTCTTTCATTTATTTATTCTTTCACTCAACAAATGCAAGTTGTCTGCCAGACAGTCTACATATATTAATTCATATAATATGCATAAAACTCCATGAGGTAGGTACTATTATTACTTGTATTTTACAGATGAGAGCACTGATGTCCAGGAAGAAACATGCTCAAGGTCAAAGGGATAGTAAGTGGCACAGAGAGTAGACAGTGCAATGCACGGATGGCGGGGCTGTGCTGGCGTGTCTGAGGAAGAACAAAAAGGCCAGCATGCCTTAAATAGTGATGAGGTAAGTGATGCATATGAGGTGAGGAAGTAACTCAGGGCTTCAGCCTCAATAGTGAGGCATTTCTCAAAAGCTATATTGGAGGCTCAAGCAGAACTAAAATTGGAACTGGAGTCTTACTCTGCAAAAGTCATCTGGAGCCAGTCTACAGGTACCTGTAGTTTTATTATTCATTCTTTGTCATCTCTTCAAAATTCCTCAAGGAGGCCTGACCTGTGGTGGCGCAGTGGATAAAGCGTCGACCTGGAAATGCTGAGGTCGCCGGTTCGAAACCCGGGGCTTGCCTGGTCAAGGCACATATGGGAGTTGATGCTTCCTGCTCCTCCCTCCTTCTCTCTCTCTCCCTCTCTCTCTCCTTTCTAAAATGAATAAAAAAAAAAACAAACAAACAAACAAAATTCCTCAAGGACCCATTCGGTTTTTTTTTGTTTTTTTGGGGGGTATTTTTTCTGAAGCTGGAAACGGGGAGGCAGTCAGACTCCTGCATGCGCCCGACCGGGATCCACCCAGCATGCCCACCAGGGGCCGATGTTCTGCCCCTCTGGGGCGTTGCTCTGTCGCAACCAGAGCCATTCTAGTGCCTGAGGCAGAGGCCACAGAGCCATCCTCAGTGCCCAGGCAAACTTTGCTCCAATGGAGCCTTGGCTGTGGGAGGGGAAGGGAGAGACAGAGAGGAAGGAGAGGGGGAGGGGTGGAGAAGCAGATGGGTGCCTCTCCTGTGTGCCCTGGCCGGGAATCGAACCTGGGACTCCTACACACCAGGCCAATGCTCTACCACTGAACCAACCAGCCAGAGCCTCATTTTTTGTTTTTAATTTTATTTATTGTCTGACCTGTCATGGTGCAGTGGATAAAGTGTCGACCTGGAGTGCTGAAGTCGCCGGTTCAAAACCCTGGGCTTGCCTGGTCAAGGCACATATGGGAGTTGATGATTCCTGATCCTTCCCCCACTTCTGTCTCTTTCACTCTTCTCTCTAGAATGAATAAATAAAAAAAAACTTAAGATTTTACTTACTCAATTTAGAGAGATGGTGGTGGGGGGCGGGAGAAGGGCAGGGAGCACTAACTCTCATATGTGCCTTGACCAGGCAAGCCTGGGGCTTTGAACCGGCAACCTCAGTGTTCCAGGCCAACACTTTATCCACTGTGCCACCACAGGTCAGGCCCCATTTGTGTTATGACTGAAAGTCTATGAGATTAGTGACAGAGACTGTGAGATGAATGATGGGGTATCTGTAGGATGAGGGGTATCTATGGGGTGAATGATGGGAATCTGTGGAGTTAAGAGCTATGATGTGGGGTGTGATGGAAATCTTCAGGGTAATGGGGATCTGTGGAATGTGATAGGGATATGTGAGGTGATGAGTTATGGGGAGTTTAAAGGGTGAGTGACTGGGGTCCTGTGGGGTGAGGGATGAGAGGCCAAAGGGATCAATGATAGGTGTCTGATACATGATGGGGAAGTCTATGGGGTGAGTCATGGGTTGTTTGGTACACAATGGGAGGTTTGTTGAGGAAAGTGATGGGGTCTCTGGTGTGACTGACAGAGGTAAGGTGAACGATGGGCGGCCTATGGGGCAAATGAAAGGCTGCTGTGGGAAGTGGTAGGTGTCTTAAGGGTTAATGATAGGGTATATAGGGTAATGGGAGGGTCTGTGGGCGTGTTCCATGGGGTCTCTGGGGTAATGTTTGGGATATATAGGGTAGTGATGGGTGTCTGTGGGGCCAGTGATGGGGGTCTTTAGAGTAATTGGGGGCCTGTGAGGTGAGTGATGGGGTATTTGGGGGGCCTAATCAGGAGACAAGAGGCTGAGTAAATTGAAGAACCTGATGATTTTCAGGAAAATGCTCAGTCGTCCCTATTGAAAAAAAATGAGAAAGTGTGTTCTGGAGAGAACATCAAGGGTGTGGGTAGACGAACGCTCATTAAGAGATTGTAAGTGCCTGACCAAGCAGTGGAACAGTGGATAGAGCATCGACATGGGACACTGAGCACCCAGGTTCAAAGCCCCGAGGCCATCAGTTTGAGTGTGGGATCATGGATATGACCATAGCTGGCTTGAGCCCAAGGTTGCTCGCTCAGCTAGAGCACCCCACCCCCCACCCCACCCGGCTGTCAAGGCAAGTATGAGAAACAATCAATGAATAGCTAAAGTGCTGTAACAATGAGTTGATGCTTCTCATCTCTCTCTCCCTTCCTGTCTGCCCCCCACTTAAAAAAAAAGATTGTAGGTGTGTGACTCATGAATCTAATCAATTATCATGGGAATCTCAGGTTAGTGGTGGAAGTTTGTGAGGTCTGATGAGGATGGGGATCTATGGCTGATAGAAGGGTGGTTTGTGGAGTAAGTGAGTGATGGAGGGGTCTGTGGGGTCAGTTAAGGGGCATATTTGGGGTTAGTAATTAGAGATCTCTCAGTGTGAGGGTCAAGACTTTTATTTCCTGGTTTTAAAAACTGCTACCACTGCAGATCTCCTAGGCTCTCTTGGACTTTTGTCCCAACAGCTCCTGCCAGTAGCTCCACACAGCTCCTTTCTTCCCTGTTTCTGGCCCTTTTGGTGCCTTCCCATCAGCCTGCATTTGATAGATCAATTTCCTTGGTCCTTTCAACCTGTGGGAGCAAGGGTTGGACTCTTCTGGCAGGTGTCGAATTCGGCATCAACCCGTGTTCAAGCCCAGTTCACTGCTCATTAGTTCTGCTTGCTCTTGGCTTTTGTGGCTTTGGCATCCAGCTGGCTCTGGGCATGGGTGAGCTGCTTCACAGAATCAAACACGAGGATTCCAGGAATTACCAGCCACAGGGCATTCAAGAAGACAAAGTAAAACCAGAAGTAGAGCGGGTGGCCCAGCTCCCCATGCTGGAATCCATCACGGTATTCTGTCAGGAAATAGAGCAAATCCCCGTACATCTGACCTGTGGGAGGTGGAAGGGAAAGGGAGAAATTCTTTTGAGGAGAAGTAGTTATTCCAAGGCATTTTCCAAGTCATGAGTCATCAATTAGAGCTCTCAGTGCTTAGGACTCCCAAATTCAGAGAGCTAAGAATTCTGAAATAATATAGCTTGAAATGTTGAAAAATCAGAAAGTGAGAATTCCAGAAATCGAAGCTGAGAATTTCAGAACCCAGGAGAGTTCATATCTCCAGAATTTAAGGAAGCTCAAGATCCTTTAATTCAAGAAAGTGCAGGATTCCAGGACTAAAGAGAACTCACATTTCGGAACTAAAGAAAGCTCACAATGGGCCCTGGCCGGTTGGCTCAGCGGTAGAGCGTCAGCCTGGCGTGCGGGGGACCCGGGTTCGATTCCCGGCCAGGGCACATAGAAGAAGCGCCCATTTGCTTCTCCACCCCCCCCTCCTTCCTCTCTGTCTCTCTCTTCCCCTCCCGCTGCCAAGGCTCCATTGGAGCAAAGATGGCCCGGGCGCTGGGGATGGCTCCTTGGCCTCTGCCCCAGGTGCTAGAGTGGCTCTGGTCGTGGCAGAGCGACCCCCCGGAGGGGCAGAGCATCGCCCCGTGGTGGGCAGAGTGTCGCCCCTGGTGGGCGTGCCGGGTGGATCCCGGTCGGGCGCATGCGGGAGTCTGTCTGACTGTCTCTCCCTGTTTCCAGCTTCAGAAAAATACACACACACACAAAAAAGAAAGCTCACAATGTAAGAACAAAAGAGGACTGAATCTCAGATGAAAGAGGCTCAAAACCCTGATCCCAGAAGACCCAAAGGGCTTCATGCTAGCCTGGGCTACCTCATGTAACCTTCACAGGAGACTGTGATAGAGGAGGAGGAGAATTGAACACTTCCCACTTGAGAACACAGCCTGAGAGGGGTACGGCTCTTCTAGAACCTCAGGGAGTTTGTCATTCAGTCTGACTCAGCCCTGGATGGGCACAATTGAGAGATTCCATCCACACAGTTGCCCTCGTGTCTGTGCATCCGATAATCCCTCCTCCAGCACCACGTGTGGGCCCTTTCCTCACCTACAGAGATCACAAGCTGCAGGATAAAGCGGAAAGGCTGCTGGCGAAGAAAGGTGACCACCGCCCAAATGCTGAGTGGTCCCCACATAAAAGCTGTGAGAGACTCCATGCATATCATGAAGGTGTCATTCCTGTGGGAAAAAGGGTGGAGCCACACTAGCATCACTGTGCTGTAATCACAGGGTACCCTACTAGTGCTCCCTGACTTACCACCACCCCAAACCAACTCAGATCTCCCTTGACAGAGGTAATACTTACAGGATGTATCGGCTGTCTCCCTTGGCATACTCTTTCCCTGAAAAAGACAAGAAGAGACACACATAAAAAATAAAGGCAGGAAAAGGACTCAGACTTGTGTGAGTTGAGAGCCCAAATAATAAGACAGGCTTTATAACCTCTCCATGTCTCTATTTCCATGTCTGAAATGGGGTAGCTGTTTGGATTTTATATTTTATTTATTTATTTATTTTATTTTAGCAAGAGAGACAGACAGGGACAGAGAGGAAGCGAGAGAGATGAGAAGCATCAACTCATAGTTGCGGTGCCTAAGATGCTCATTGAGTGCTTTCTCATATGTGCTTTGATGGAGGGGCTCCAGCCAAGCCAATGACCCTTTGCTCAAGCCAGTGACCTTGGGCTCAAACCAGCGACCTTTGGGTTCAAGCCAGCGACCATGGGGTCATGTCTATGACCCCACGCTCAAGTCAGTGACCCTGAGCTCAAGCTGGCAACCTCAGGGTTTCAAACGTGGGTCGCCAGTGTCCCAGGCTAATGGACACTGTGCCACCACCTGGTCAGGTGCTGTTTGGATATTAGAATTAATGTATGTATACAAGATAATGTGCAAATCTGACATAGAACAGTACATTTTGTTGTGATTGCCTGGTATTCAATAAATATTTCAGAATAAAAGGAGGCAGGAAAAGAATGAAGGGGAACAAATGAATGAATAAAAGAGCAAGCAGAGAATCAATAAGAAAAAGCTAGATCACACAATATAAAAATAGGGAGAACATTGTAGTAGGTTCTTCACTAAAGAAAATTTCCAGCCTGACCAGGCTGTGGTACAGTGGATAGAGCACTGGACTGGGACGTGGAGGACCCAGGTTCAAAACCCCAAGGTTGCTGGCTTGAACGCGGGCTTATCCAGCTTGAGCGTGGGGTCACTGGCTTGAGCCCAAAGGTCACTGGCTTGAGCCCAAGGTCGCTGGCCTGAGCAAGGGTCACTCGCTCTGCTGTAGCACCCAGTTCAAGGCACATATGAGAAAGCAATCAATGAACAACTAAGGAGATTAATGAGCTGCAATGAGGAATTGATGCTTTTCATCTTTCTCCCTTCCAGTCTGTCTGTCCCTATCTGTCCCTCTCTCTGTCTCTGTAAAAAAAAAAAATCCAGCCCTGGCTGGTTGGCTCAGTGGTAGAGCGTCGGCCTAGCGTGCGGAGGACCCGGGTTCGATTCCCGGCCAGGGCACACAGGAGAAGCACCCATTTGCTTCTCCACCCCTCCGCCGCGCTTTCCTCTCTGTCTCTCTCTTCCCCTCCCACAGCCAAGGCTCCATTGGAGCAAAGATGGCCCGGGCGCTGGGGATGGCTCTGTGGCCTCTGCCTCAGGCGCTAGAGTGGCTCTGGTCGCAACATGGCGACGCCCAGGATGGGCAGAGCATCGCCCCCTGGTGGGCAGAGCGTCGCCCCTGGTGGGCGTGCCGGGTGGATCCCGGTTGGGCGCGGGAGTCTGTCTGACTGTCTCTCCCTGTTTCCAGCTTCAGAAAAATGAAAAAAAAAAAATCCAAATGATTAATACACAGATGAAAGGTGCTCAGATTATCATTAATCATTAAGTAAAAGCAAATTAAAACTCCATAATGAGATATCACTTACATCTACTAGAACGACTACAACTTAAGAAACACCTGACCATACTAAGTGTCAGCGAGGATGTAGAGCTCTCATATACTGCTGGTGGAAATATAAAATGGCCCTTTTTTGAAAACAGTTTGGCAGTTTTTCATAAAGTTAAAGACATACCTACCATACAACCCAGCCACTCCTCTATATTTACCCAAGAGAAACTAAAGCAGACCACACAAAGACTTATGTAACAATGTTCATAGCAGCTGTATTCATGAGGCCAAAAAGGAATATTACTTACAACAGCAAAAGACGGGGAAATACCCATTATACTGGACAAGTCAAATAATTATGTAACATCTAAGCTTTGAAAGTTCTTTATAAATTGGGAGGAGGGACCTGGTTAAAAAAAACCAAAGTTCTAGTACAAGGGGACAAACTGTAGTTGAGTTTCATTCTTTTGCATGTGGCTTTCCAGTTTTCCTAGCATCATTTGTTGAAGAGGCTTTCTTTTCTCCATTGTGTGTTGTTGGCCCCTTTATCAAAAATTATTTGACCATATATATGTGTTTTATTTCTAGGCTTTCTATTCTGTTCCATTGGTCTGAGTGTCTATTCTTCTGCCAATACCATGCTGTTTTGATTATCATGGCTCTATAATTTGAAGTCAGGTATTGTAATGCCCCCAGCTTTGTTCTTTTTCCTTAGGATTGCTTTGGCTATTCGGGGTTTTTTTGTTTTGTTTTGTTTTTTGTATTTTTCTGAAGTTGGAAACAGGGAGGTAGTCAGGCAGACTCCTGCATGCACCCGACCGGGATCCACCCGGCACGCCTACCAGGGGGTGATGCTCTGCCCATCTGGGGCGTCACTCTGTTGCAACCAGAGCCATTCTAGTGCCTGAGGCAGAGGCCACAGGGCCGTCCTCAGAGCTCGGGCCAACTTTGCTCCAATGGAGCCTTGGCTGCGGGAGGGGAAGAGAGAGACAGAGAGGAAGGAGAGGGGGAGGGGTGGAGAAGCAAATGGGCGCTTCTCCTGTGTGCCCTGGCCGGGAATCGAACCCGGGACTCCTGCACGCCAGGCCAACGCTCTACCACTGAGCCAACCGGCCAGGGCTATTCGGGGTTTTTTATAGTTCCATATAAACCTGATGATTTTTTGTTCCATTTCTTTAAAAAAAGACATTGGAATTTTGATGAGAATTGCATTAAATTTGTATATTGCTTTGGGTAATATAGTCATTTTGACTATATTTATTCTTCCTATTCAAGAACATTGCAGCACTGTTCACAGTGGCCAAGACATGGAAACAACCAAAAAGCCCTTCAATAGATGATTGGATAAAGAAGATGTGGTACATATATACTATGGAATACTACTCAGCCATAAGAAATGATGACATCGGATCATTTACAACAACATGAATGGACCTTGATAACATTATTCTGAGTGAAATAAGTAAATCAGAAAAAACTAAGATCTATATGATTCCATACATAGGTGGGACATAAAAATGGGACATGGACAAGAGTGTGGTGGTTATGGGGGGAGAGAAAGAGAGGGAGGGGGTTGGCGGGAGAGGGGCACAAAGTAAACTAGATAGAAGGTGACGGAAGACAATTTGACTTTGGGTGATGGGTATGCAACATAATCAAATGTCAAAATAACCTGGAGATGTTTTCTCTGAACCTATGTACCCTGATTAATCTATGTCACCCCATTAAAATTAATAAAAAAATTAAAAAAAAACCCAAAGCCCCCCAATACCCAAAGTTCAGAAGTATACACAGCATGTTACCATTTGTTTACACAAGAGTGAAAAAGTAAAACCAATGATGTTGATAAAGTTATATAGCATATATTGTCTGCCAAAACCCAGTAATAATAATGCTAAAAATAATCAAATATCATCCTGTAAGCTATGTGGTATCTACTGTTTCTACTGTTTGCTAGTTGTTATTTTTGTTTGTTTGTTTTTAGTGAGAGAGAGAGGGACATACAGGAAGGGAGGGAGAGAGATGAGAAGCATAAACTCGTTGTGTCACTTTAGTTGTTCATTGATTGCTTTCTCATACGTGCCTTGACCAGGAGGCTCCACTGAGCCAATGACCCCTTGCTCAAGTCAGTGACCCTGGGTTTATGTCTATCATTCCATGCTCAAACCGGTGAGCCCATGCTCAAGCCAGCAATCACAGGGTTTCACACCTGGGACCTCAGTGTCCCAGGCCGGCGTTCTATCCACTGCACCACTACCTGGTTAGGCTTGCCAAACATTGTTCTAAGTGTCTTACATATATTTGAGTATTACTATTATCCTTCTTTTACAAATGAGCAAACTGAGGTTTCTGTGTGTAACTTATATGTAAATAAACCCTGGAACAAGAAATTATTAACAGTGACTAATTGGGGAAACTTGGTGGACAGAAGGTAGATTTTCATTGCATACCTCTTTAAATAGTTTGTTTTATGACCCATGTGAATATATATGTGACAAAAATGTTAAATAAAAATTTTATATAAATAGAAGTTGGTAGGTGGGTAAACACTGAATACAATCCCTGCTGAAAATATTCCCTCCCGCACATGAAAGAACTCAGGACTCACAGAGTTGGGACAATATGGCTTGGTCTCCAAGAAGGTCTTTGTGGTAGAGGCTGAACCATCCCTCAATCACCATGTGAATGAACCCACACACAGCAAACCAGCACAGGGACAGTCTTCGCCAGGTCCCCAGTGGGATGATGGCAGCATGTCCTGACAACAGCCAGGTGGTCCCAACTAAGACCCCAGAGATGGAGAAGAGCCCAGCCAGTAGATGCCAGGTAGGGCAGTCATTAGGCACAAAGTTGTCCAGTTTCAGGTGCCGAGGCCAGTATGGGTGCAAGGGGCTAGCGTTGGTGGCCATGTCTTTGTAGGCTGACGGCTGTGTGTGGACAAGTAGAAAGAAGAAAAAAGAAAAACCTGAATAGAAAGCAAGAAAGATATAAAATCAAATCCAAATGGTTTATTATCACAAGAAATGCAAATGGACTAAACTTATCAGTTAACAGACTTGTAAAAATGGACTGAAAACAAGATTTAATTATATACTGTTTTAAAAAACATGATTATAAGGCCATAGAAAGGTTGAAAGCTAGTTCCGGCCCTGTGGGAGCTAAATGATGTGGTAGACACTGTAACCAGACCCAAACCAGCTCGCAAGGGTCAGTATTTTGCATCGTTCAACGGAGAGCTATTCCCTCTCTGTAGTCCTGGAAAATGCAGGACAGCAGAGAGAAGACTAATAAAAACTATAACCCTCAGGTTCAGTGTGTTGAAAGCCAGACACTTCCCACAATAACGCACAAGAAAAACGAAAGTGGCAGGCACTGGTCTCGCGCGCGTGGAGCTTAAACAGGAAAAGGGGGTCAAATAAAGAGACCACCAATCAGAACTAGAACCCTCTAGTACAGCTGCCCAATGAGAAGGAGGTTCTTATGTAGTCTTGTTGACTACGCGGTAGCCGGGGATCTCGCGCAGGCGCCTGGAGGGTGGGTGGGAGGATGGTGGGGTGGCGAGGTGGCGGGGAAGTGTCTCGTGTGGCCATCTAGCATTAGAGAGCTAGGGGATGGAGTGGCAGGCTCGCGAGACGGGGTTACTCACCCAGCGGCGCTCTCGCAGCGGCCGCTCTTACAGGGTTCTGGCTTTCTTGAGGCTGGTCTGCGGTTCTGTAACAGTCTTAGTTCAGACCCATTCCCGGGTTTGGCCAATGCAGGGGCTGGGAAGGCGGCCCGTGCTGCTCCCAACCAATAGGAGTTCGCTGTGTGGCGTTGGCCCCGCCCTCACGCGTGGTGCCATTTTCGCTGTTGGCTGAGCCAGAATCAGGAGGTGGCTGAAGGCAGGGACTGCGGAGGTTGGTAGGCGTTTTCGGTAAAAAGCCGACGCAGATGGAATCTTGGCTTCAATTTCCGTATCACCTTTATCAGTCAGTTATCTCGGAAAACAGGTAGTTGACCTTATCATCTGTTCAATCACCATTGCGTTGCATCCTCTCATCTTTGCCCTCGTTTTCTAAACAGACCAATTAATCAGTGTCCAGACAAACCTTCAACCTTAATGCCTGAATGCGCAAGGAAACAATACTATCACACCCTGCATGCCTCCACCCTCTTCCTTGGCGCTCAGGATTCCTTAGCAGGCATTCTCACCTCTCTTGACTTCAAGTCAGAAAAACCAGACAAAACTCCTTGAAAGCCAATTGTCACAGAGACCCTCAATTTCCCTGTGCCAGCTCTAAACTAATCAGAACTCCACAACTGAAGCCAGTAGGCACCTAGACGGGCACAGTCAGAATTCAGACTCATCTCAGACCTTCTATCCAAGTACAACTCAGGCTTAAGGACCAGTAAGCATCAACTCTCTTGCTTTCCCTTCTCTGTGCCAGTCAGAGCAACCAACTAGAATGGGGATCCCTCAATTTTCCAGCCAATTGGTATCAGGCCTCCCCAACATGCAACTATCCAGTTTGTCCCCAGCCCCACTCAAATCAAACAGTACCATTTTCGGGCTCATCATCCAATCATGAACATTAGTAAATTAACCATGAGCTAATCACAATCTGCTCCCTCTTCAAGGCTTCCAGTTTTCAAACCTTGATCCTTGCTGTGCCCTCTTCCTCACTCACTTGTTCCCCACTGAGCAGTGAAGAAAGAGTCTTTTGTATATTTCTTTCCTACTTTTATTTGACAATAACAAACTGTATATAAAAAGGGAGTAGGAAGGCAGGGAGGCTATGGATCTCCTGTCTGCTTCTCCAAGCATCCCCCATCCCAAGGCCCCAGCAGGGACCACCCCCTTCCCGTCTTGTGGTGGGGTGGGGATCAACAGGCATGGAAATAGTGTATGTGTGTGTGTGTGTGTGTGTGTGTGTAGGGGTGTTGGGCGTTCTATGATGGAGAGGGGTCAGGAATTAGAGGGCCTTCCCTCATCCTCCATCAGAGCTGGCACCCTGAGGAGGGGTCTTGAGGGAGATGAGAGGGTCCACAGATATGCCCTCAGCCTATGAGACGGTAGAAGATCCAGCATCCAAAAGTGACCCAGTGACTGGCCCAGCTGAGTTCTGACCACTTGTGGACAGTGTATGCCATGCCATAACCCTGTAGGAGAGAAAGAGGTGATGGTCCCACTCAGCAAGAACAAAGGATCCTAGGTGAGGTCCCAGAAAAGAAACTGAGTACATAGAAAAGGTAAGTAGATTTAGTTTTTCTTTCTTTTGTGTTTTCTTCTTTAAAAATCATTTTGAAAACAAGATAACTCCACTGTCTGACCTGTACTCACTCCTATATGTAAAGAGCGCCTAGAAATTGATTTTTTTAAAAAGACAAAAATTGGCAAAGGAGGTGAATAGGTCATTCTCAGTAAAGGAAAAAAACCAAATGGCTCTTAAACATGATGGCCTCACTCATAATACTCCTCTCAAACTAACAAAAAGATCCAGGAAGTCTGAGAGGTACTTTGTTGGTGGGGTGCCAGACCCGGTAACACACTGCTGGTGAGGGGTGGGGTGGTGAAAAGGTAACTTCTCAATTTTGTTTACCAAGAATAGATTCTACATTTCTATCTTCATCGTGTAAATCCACATGGGCATGAGGATATTACATGCTGCTGTGTCATTGCAATAGGAAAGGGCTGGAAATTGCCTGGGTGTCCACTGATAAGTGAATAAAGTACACTATGTCATACCTTTACAATGGAAAAACTGAGTGAGGACACTATATTATTATTATTATTTTTTAGCAAAAGAGAGGGGTGTGGGAGAGAGAAGGACAGACAGACAGGAAGGGCGAGAGATGAGAAGCATCAACTCATAGTTGCCGCACCTTAGTTGTTCATTAATTGCTTTCTCATGTGCCTTGAGCGGGGGTGGGGCTCCAGCCAAGCTCTTGCTCAAGCCAAGCGACCTTGGGCTCAAGCCAGCAACCGTGGGGTCACATCTATGATCAAAAGCTCAAGCTGCCCTGGCCGGTTGGCTCAGTGCTAGAGCGTCGGCCTGGCGTGTGGAAGTCCCGGGTTTGATTCCCGGCCAGGGCACACAGGAGAAGCACCCATCTGCTTCTCTACCCCTCCTTCTCTCCTTCCTCTCTGTCTCTCTCTTCCCCTCCCGCAGCCAAGGTTACATTGGAGCAAAGATGGCCCGGGCGCTGGGGATGGCTCCATGGCCTCTGCCTCAGGCGCTAGAATGGCTCTGATTGCGGCAGAGCAACGCCCCAGATGGGCAGAGCATCGCCCCCTGGTGGGCGTGCAGGGTGGATCCCGTCGGACGTATGTGGGAGTCTGTCTGTCTGCCTCCCCGTTTCCAGCTTCAGAAAAATACAAAAAAAAAAAAATCTCAAGCTGGTGACCTCACACTCAATCAAGCCGGATGAACCCGCGCTCAAGCTGGCTACCTTGAAGTTTCAAACCTGGGCCCTAAGTATCATAGGCCAACGCTCTATCCACTGAGCCATTACCTGGCCAGGCTTCAAGGATTATTATATAAAAAAAAGCAACATGTAGCCCATGTGTCCTTCATGAGTTACTTTTAGGGTAAAAACCAGGGGTAAGGAATTAAAAAAATTTTATATTGCTTATTATGCTTAATTAAAATTTTTTTCCATTGGCTTGAGAGAGACAGGAAGTGGGGGAAAGAGAAAGAGAGAGAGAGAAGTATCAACTCATTGTTCCAGTTAGCTGTTCCATTTAGTTGTGCACTTACTGGTTGCTTCTTATAAGTGCCCTGACTGGGATTGAATCCACAACCTTGGCACACCACGATGACACTCTCTCTACCGAGCCGCCCAGGCAGGGCCTATGCTTTAATTTTTGAAGGATATTTTAATAAAATGAATGAAAGGAGTTACCTGTAAGAGGGCAGTGAGTAGATGGTAGGAACAAGACTTTCCCTTAAATATCTTGAATACTGTTTGGTTTTTGAACCTTGTGATATACATTAACTATTTTTAAATGTTTTAAGTAAAATAAGATAAAAACTTTATTTAAAAAGAAACAAAACCCAGATTTTACACACTCACCCTGAATAAAAACTAAAAAATTGTTTTTAATGATGAAAATAATATAAAGTTTTATTTTTAATTAAAAGTAAAAATTTAAAAGAGAAGCAAAACCTGGATCTTACAAGAGTCATATGAATAAACATTATTTTTAAATTGTTTTTCATTTAAAAAGGAGTAAAATCTGGGCCTGACCAGGTGGTGGTGCAGTGGATAGAATGTTGGCCTGGGACGCTGAGGATGCAGGTTCAAAGCCCCGAGGTCGCCAGGTTGAGTGCAGGCTCACCAACTTGAGCATGGGGTCACTGGCTTGAGCCCAACGGTTGCTGGCTTGAGCCCAAGGTCCCTGGCTTGAGGAAGGGGTCACTGGCACGGCTGGAGCCCCCCAGTCAAGGCACATGTGAGAAAGCGGTCAATGAACAACTAAGGTGCCGCAACTATGAGTTGATGCTTCTCATCTCTCTCCCTTCCTGTTTGTTTGTCCTTGTCTCTCTCTCTCTCCTGCTAAAAAATAAAACATAAAAGTTTAAAAGGAGTAAAAGCTGGAATGTGCATACTCCAGATAAATAAAAATAACATCTACATTTTAATATATATTTTAAAGTAGAACCTAGAATTTTGCCACTCAACTCGAGTAAAGATTATTTTTAAAAAATTAAGAGAACCTGCAAATTCTACCTAAACAAAAATATGATGAAATGACTAATTGAAAAATAAAACCTAGATTTTGTACTCCATCTCTATAAAATAAAATTTGTAAGGAAGATAAACATATTTTGCACACTTTACCCAAATAAAGGACGCAGCAGTGTGAATCGACCAGAGGGACAAGGGGCTAGAAGGAACGTGGAGCACTGGCAGCACAAGCTAGAGACACACCTCACAAGGTCCTCATGCCTCAGCCTTCCTGCCCCCCTTTGTCCTCATGGTTCCCCTGAGCAGGTGGCACGTCCCTGGGTACCCCCATCCCGGGACCCCACCTCACCTGCTCCTCTGTGGTATCATCCACATCAACATCGAACAGGGAGCCCAGGTAGGCCAGGTGGAAGATTGCCAGGGCCCCAAAGAGCAGGTTTAAGGCTCGTACCCCCAGGCCCTGTGGGGGACAGATGGGTTTGCTTGGCAGCTGGACCTACTCACTGTCTCTCAGTTCCACCTGGGCAGGGGAGCCCAGGAAGAAGCACAAAAGGGTAGTGGGTTCCAGGAATGAGGATGTCCATGGCACTGCCGGGGTAGGAAAGACATGGTTCAGATCCTCCTATGGGAGCTCAAGAGGTAAACAGGGATGAGGGTTCTGTTAGCACTGAGGGTGTCCACGTCGGGGGAGATATGAGTATTCAGACAAAGGAGGCAGAATGGTGGAACTCTGAGTTGGGGGTTTATGGTAATAAACGTCAGTTGTTGGGTGGAGGCAAATCTGAGGTTGTCCATTCTTCTTATTGCAAACAGAATGGAAAAAAAAAAAAAAGCAAATCCTCACCATGTCCTATAGGGCTCACCACTCTCCCCCGGCTTCCTTTGCTCAAGCCACTCTGGCCTCCTCGCTGTTCCTCAAATATTCCAGGCCCTCTCCCACCTCAGGACCTATACACTGGTTCTTCCCTTTTCCTGAAATGCTTCTGTCCCAAAGAACTCAAAAGGCACCTCCCTATTTAAAATGGAATCTACTCTCTCCCTGACACTTCCCTTCTCCTTTCCCTTATATATTTCCTCCTTGGCACTAATCACTAAACTATTAAACTTTACTGACTTATTTTTTAAATTTACTGTCTCCCCTATTAAAATGCTTGTCCCAGAGGGCTGAACTTTATAGCCTCTTTCATTCCCCACTGTGTCTCCAGCATCTAAAACAGTGCTTTGTGCCAGCAGATACTCAGTAGATGTTCACTGGGGACATGAATATATAGCAGGTATTTGATAAACATTAGAGAGACAGATGGCAGTGAAGAAAGGCGAGATTCTGGGCATGGCTCAGGCACCAGAAGAGGAAGTTGGGCACCCTGAGAGAAATAGAAGGTGGAGATATAAGTGACATATTTGAGGGGGTAGGTTTGGCTTAAGGTTGCTCAGGCTGAACCCTCACCAAGCGATGCTGGTGCGAACAATCTGGTGGGCACCGTTTCGACAAGACACAGGCACTGAGGGTCCGAGCCAGGCGCTTCCGGAGGACTGCGGTGGAGGAGGGGGGGAGAGGGGGTCAGGTTAACCTCAGGGACAGCGGTTCCAACCCCCTACCCAACCTTCCATCCCATCTGCTAGGCTGGGAACTGTACTCACCGTGCTCCACATAAGTGATAAATGCCAGGGACAGCAGCACCGCAGCCAGGTGGAAGCTGAAGCCCTGGTGGGGCCCCAGGGGGCAATGAGGTGAGTGAAGAGGAGGCCCTGCCACCCCACCCAGCCTCCGCCCTCATCCCACTTCACCCTGCTCACATGCAGGAGGGCGCTGGCTGCATAGGTGACCAGCACGGCTGAGAAGGTTCCCAGGCGGAGAGCATTCTTGAAAACATCTGGAAGGAGATGTGGGTCAAGAGCAGTGGCGGGATTCAGCTGGTTTGCACCGGTTCAGCAGAACCGATATCAAATTTTTTGTTGAATTCGGCAAACAAGTTGTAAAATAGCACTTGTAATCAGGGTTCTCTCTAAGGTGGGCGCCTGGGCAGCCGCCCAATGTGGAAATCACAAATTTACATTCCGTACTCTTTTTTAATGTTCATCTGCACAACAGTGTATTCTAAGCATGCGCAGTAATGTTTATTCCATCCTTAGGTGAAAAAAATTGCAAGTAAGGATGCCAATCAAGAAGCAATATGGAAATATCTTAAATAACAGTTTTATTGTTCTTTGTCAGGTATTATTTAATATTTTTTCATTAATATTTTAAAACTCTTATCTAGTTTTGTGTACTTCTTTTATTGTTCTTATTTAAGTATTAAATGCATGAAATAATAAACTATCTTTTTTTTAATACTTAAAACAGTCATTAGGGCAGAGAACCGGTTGTTAAATTATTTGAGTCCCGCCACTGGTTTTATCTCCCAAAATTCCCTCCTGCCCTTTCTGGGGGAGCCGTAGGGTAGGGTGAGGATACAGTTAACGTGTTGGAAACCCCAGGATAAAGTCTTTACAATGGTCTCGTACTTCCTTTGTCCAAAACTTAGCTCTTAAACTTCCCTCCCAACCAGCTTCTCCCACAGTCTCCCCAAGTCCAGCCAATGTCAACTCTACCCTTCCATTTCCTCAGAGCATAAACCTGAGAATCACCCTTGATCTGTTCTCTCCCTACTCCCACAACCAAACTCAGCAAGTCCTATCAGTTTCACCATCCGAATTTAACCAGAATCTGACCTCTGCTTTCCATATCCACTGCTGTTACCACCATCACCAGCCTGGACTACTGCAGTGGCCCCCTCACTGTTTGCCCCCTCACTCCCTCACCTGTCCTTACAGCAGCCAGAGGGTCCTGTTACAACACAAGTCAGCCCAAGGCCCTCCTCTGCTCAGACCGGTGTTGTAGCTGCAGCTCTCTTAGAGAAAAAGCAGAAGTCCTCCCTGTGGCCAGTGGGGCCTTACAGGACCAGGCCCCTGTCACGTCTCGGACCCCACCTCCTACCACTGGCCCCCTTGCTCTATTTCCTCCTGCTGAACTCTTACCTCAGGGCCTTTGCACTGGCAGTTCCCACCATCTGTTACACTCTTACCCCACATATTCACATTGCATGCTCTCTCACCTTCTTCAGGTCCTTGCTCAAATGTCACAGCCTCCATGGAACTTGGTCTGGCTAATTTATTTAAAATTGCCACCTCCCACTCCCATTGCCAACCTTCCCAGATCATCCTTTCCTGCATTATTATTATTATTATTATTATTTACCAGAGCATTTATCACCATCTGAACTGTTGTGTATTTTTTTCTTATGATCTGCTCCCCTCACAAAAATGCCAGCTTTACAAGGGCTGGGATTTGGGGTTTTTTATTTGTTTGTTTGTTTTTTGTATTTTTCTGAAGCCAGAAACGGGGAGAGACAGTCAGACAGACTCCCGCATGCGCCCGACCGGGATCCACCCAGCACGCCCACCAGGGGCGACACTCTGCCCACCAGGGGGCGATGCAATCGCTTTGCTGCGACCAGAGCCACTCTAGCGCCTGGGGCAGAGGTCAAGGAACCATCCCCAGCGCCCGGGCCATCTTTGCTCCAATGGAGCCTTGGCTGCGAGAGGGGAAGAGAGAGACAGAGAGGAAGGAGGGGGGGTGGAGAAGCAAATGGGCGCTTCTCCTATGTGCCCTGGCCGGGAATCGAACCCGGGTCCCCCGCACGCCAGGCCTACGCTCTGCCGCTGAGCCAACCGGCCAGGGCGGGGTTTGTTTTTTTTTGTGTCTGCAGTACCTTCAGGGCCTAGCAGATAAGAAGTAAACGTTTGTTGTATGGCTATGTGAAAGGGCCTGGGGTGAGGACTCGCCTCTCTTGGAGTGGCAACTTGGTGACTCACAGTTATTTAGCCAATAAGACATGGGCAGGTTCCAGCTTGTGACAACCTCTACCATGGACCGAGGCAGCTCCACGTTCAGTGGCTTGGACACTGTCAAGTCCCTGTGGGCACAAGAAATACAAATTCACCTGGGATCTCAACCCTTTTGACTGCTACACTTTTGTCTTGGCTGTTTCCTCCCAAGAAACACCCCCCACCTCCCCGCAGCTCCTCTAGGCAGCACCCTGTGGGACAGGATGGCCCCCCAGCCCTCCTCACCATTGCAGGTGATCCTTCTCCTCGGTGAAGCCAGCTCCCGCCAACGTGGCCGTGGCCTCGGATAGGAAGCCCACAAAATAGTTGCTGAAGTGGAAGGAGACAGCACTCTCGTAGGCTCGCAGCCACCTGGGGAGAAAGGAGCAGGGAGGGAGAGGCATCGTGCCCAGGGGCTGGCAGGACACCCCACAATGTGTCATCATCCCCAGCCCCACTCTGTAGACTTACCTTACCATGGTGCCCCTAAGGCCCCAAGGGGTCAGGAAGGCAGCAGAGAAGAAAGGAAAGAGAGTCAGAGGCCCAGGAGGCTGGCCTGAGTTGTTTGTAGACAAGACAGAAACAGTGGCAAAAAAGAGGTGCAGTGTGATAGTCGCACACATACATACACTGTCAGTTTTATGGGGCTCAAATGGATGTGTGAACTGCTCCATAATATGACATAGTCTTGCAGTCTCACATGGCCAGAGATCCAGACCCAGCCACTGTCAGAGGCTGGACCTAACAGCCCCAGACCGTGACACAGCCACATGGCCAGACAAATACTATCGGACTTCCAGCCTCACAGCTCTCTAACCTGACTCAGTGACCACAAGACACACAAAAGTCTTGCAGTTAGGCACAGAGATTGTCAAGCACCCTGCTATACACACACACACACACACAAATTGACACTCAAGATAGTCATCCTGTCACTCATACAATGGACAGTGAAAAACAGGCAGAGTCCCACATTGGAAAAAGGGTCAGTTTTTAAATCAGGCCTAGCTGCTTAACTGGGTGACACTGGGCAAGTCACTCCACCTTCTAGAGCCTCATTCAGCATCGGACACAATTAGTGGCCAGTGAGTGGCAGGGGGGAATGGAGGTCATACAATCAAAACAGCTGGATGAAATGCTACAGTCATACCAGAGGACGATGGTCAGTCCTGCAGACAGGCACAGGCATATAGGCTGTTACAACCCCTCAGCTAAACACCACCACACAGCCAGAGAAAGCAGACCAACAGGAAGAATCCAACACAGGCATGCACAGAACATGCTACAGTCAGACCCATTCCCAGCCAGAGTTAAAGATAAGTCAGACTTACCCAATGACAGCCACACACACTATCATTGACAATGGCACAGCCAGAACTCCAGTCCAACACAGGAAGTCACTGGCTGAGAGACAAACAACCCATACACACGCCTAGCCAGAGTCACGTACAGATCAGCATCACCACCCAACTCGTTCTTGTCACTCCCTGTTACAGTCAGGTAGTTTGCTTCTAATGATGAAACAGCAGAACAGATTCATACCATGTATGTAGGAAATACTCAGTTGTACACGGAGTCACAGAGCCTATCTTGGCCAAACAGCCACAGACAGACACTCAGTCTCTGTCCAGTCATGGGGTAGATGGCCAGATGGTCTCACACTTGACCAAGAGATTACAGACTGTGCCCCCACCCCCTCCCAGTTAGCCCACCTGCCCTCAGCACTTGCCCTCATTTACCTGGCTTTGCGTTTCTTGCTGTAGTAACAGAAGACAGACAGAAGCATTAAGAGACAGGTTCAGAGCTGGAGAGACCCCAGGTCCGTACCCAACCCCCTCACTGCAGGGCAGAGGCCTCGAAGGCCATGCTCACTTTCGAAGGAGGCGGTCACCGTCAAGGGGGATGAAGTACGGGAAGAGGTAAGGGCCCACACAAGTGGACAGCACAAGGCACAGCAGGGCCAGCGCCAGGCTCCGGGCCACCTTCTGCAGCCATCGGCGGCTCTGTGGGGATCAAGGCTCTATGAAGACTGCCCCGTGGCGGGGCTCCCACAGTCCCTGCCCACCTATCCACCCAGGACCTCACCAGTGGGTGACCTTGGACAGCCTGTAGGTAGCTGTGGAAGGATATCCAGGGCCCAAAGACGATGGTGCCCACGAAGTAGAGGTAGCCCATGAACTCCACGGGTGAGGGCACTGCACCCACCTCGCCCCGGTCCAGGTCGAAGCCCAGAGACACCGCCTTCATGGCCACGATCATCTGGGCCCCTATGTGTGGTGCCCGTGGTCAAGTGAATGGGGAGAGAGCAGGTCAGCATGGGGGAATGGGGAACACCAGGTGAGAGGTGGTAGGAAAAGAGGAGTTCAAGGGCAGGCAGGTGGGCAGGGAGTCAAACAGGCAGATGAGCAGGTGGGCCAGGACCGGCAGACGCCCTTTTCCAAGAGTCAGGCATGTACATGGGAAGGACAGACAGGGTGAAAAGGCATGGTAGAGACACAGATGTAAAGGGAACCCGAGGCCTACACGTCCAGTGGGGTGCACAGATGAGGGACAAAGGTGGGGAAGGAAAGACAGAGTTGGAGGTTCGGAGATGTAGAGCGGGGCAGGGAGCTGGAGCAGGTGAGAGAGCCAGGGCTTCCTACCTCGCATCTTGTGCCATGTCACAGTGTCCACCATGTGCATCTCACTGAGAAAAAAAGTGGCAGTCTTGGGCCTATGACTCCCATGGCCTCAGATTCCATAAAGGGGGAACCATAAAGGTTTGGAGAGGGTACCTTCCCTTGTTCTGTACAACCTCATAGAGGAATAATTCTTCAGGACTTCTTCCTCCAGGGGGAGCCCAAGTCCAGCCTGTCCTGTACAGTCTTTAGAAGGAACCTAGTCTCCCACATTCCCTCCTCCAGGAACACCTCATGCCCTTCCTATCCTGGACAACCTCTGAGGAGCAGCCGGGGCCCACCTGCCCTCTGCCATCAGTGTGGGGACGAGGGCTCACATCCATACCCCATGAGCAGGTAGATGAGGATGGTGACGGAGAGGAAGACGCCGCGATGGGAGGAATGTCTGCAGAGGAATAGCACGAGGTAGCACAGGAGGCTGAGCAGCACAACCCAAACCATGTGCAGTTGGAAGAAGTGGTAGAGGCTGAAGAACCCGCCTGCTACGGTGCTTGCGTGCTTCAGGTAGGATGGCAACCCTTCAGGTGAGAGAGAGAGAGAACAGGAAAGGGAAGTTGGGCGGGCTGGCAGGAAGGGAGGGCAACCTGAGCGGAGGGCACACCCTGGGCAAAGGCCTAGAGGTAGGAATGTGGTGGGATTGCAGGGGGCCCAAAAGAGGTGTTGGGGAGCTGGAGCGGTACAAGGCCTGGGTTTAAAGAAAAGGAACACCTATAAAGGACATTCCAGAACCCTGGGAGAAATGTATCAATTTGTATTGGGTAATATTATTGCATACAGATGAAATTTCCTCTTCTTTTTTATTATTTAATGAGAGGATGGGGAGGCAGAGGCAGACTACTACTTGTGCCCTGACTGAGATCCACCCGGCATGCCCACTAGGGGGCGATGCTCTTCCCATCTGGGGCCCTTGCTCTGTTGCAACGGGAGCCATTTTTTAGCACTTAAGGCGGAGGCCACAGAGCCATCCTCAGCTCCTGGGGCCAACTTGCTCCAATCGAGCCATGGTTCCACAAAAGGAGCAGAAGAGAAAGAGAGATGCGAGAGGGGGAGGGGTGGAGAAGCAGGTGGGCACTGCTCCTGTGTGTCCTGACCAGGAATTGAACCTGGGACTTCCACATGCCAGGCAGACGCTCTACCACTGAGCCAACCAGCCAGAGCACAGATTAAATTTCTTGAGGGATGATGGTTGAGGCTGTGGTTTTGGGGGAAGATGTCCTTGTTCTTAGGCGGACACACACTGATGGATTTGGGGTGAATTGCCATCAGGTTATTCAAATGATTTAGGGAGAGATAGATAGATAGATAGATAGATAGATAGATGATAGATAGATGACAGATAGAACAGGCTAATGTGGGAAGATATTGACAGCTGGAGAATCTGGTAATCCATATATGAATGCTCATTGTATTATTCTTTCAACTTAATTCTAGTAAATGAAATATTTCAAAATGATAAACCTAAGGAAAAGTAAAACATCCATTTAAAATAAAAGAGAAAAAAAAGAAAGTGCAGAACCTTTGAATTCAGATATCTAAAATTCTCAGCATTCTATAGAGACCTTGGGAACTTGAAATCTTATCATTTGGATATGGACTTGCTGTGATTGTGGAATCACTCCAGAATTGTAGCATCCAGAAATCTTATCATGCCCTGATTCTAGAAATATAGAATGCCAGCATTTTAGAAGCCTAGAATGGGAGAATTTTAACTTGTCAGATCGTCAAACCCTGTAATATGGTACTTTGGGATTCCATAACCCTTAGAAACCAGTATTCCACAATCTTATATCCTTGAGATGTAGACATTTCAAGATCCCCAAATCCAAGAACCTCAGCTTTCCAGAATCCTAGAACCCAGTAATGACGAAAGGCATGGCTTAGCATCGTTGGACGTGGCTTGGCGTGGTGTGGCATGGGGTGGCTGGGCAGAATAGGATGTGGTGTGGTAGAATGGTGCTTGGCCTGGCGGGATGTGGGGAGCTGGACATGTTGGTGTCTGGCTCAGCATGGTAAGATGTGGCGGGATAAGGTGTGGCTTGGTATGGATGAATGTGGCAGGTGTGATATGGCCTGGTGTGGTGGCACATAGTATGGCAGGCACTTACCGAGCCTCCAGAAGAGGCGGCAGGAGAGGCAGATGGCAAGGAGCAGCCAGATCTGGTCAAGGCCCTGCTGGGCAGTAGGCAGGAGACAGCCCTGCAGCAGCTGCTGGAAAAATTCCTGCCGGCTGAAGGTGGCCATTGCAGCCTCCCACGGATGGATGGACAGATGGATAGACCTGTCAAAGTGGGGACACAGAACTGGGATGTCCATAGGGCAGACCATGCTCAAGGAAGACTTGAATACTCAGATTTCAGTTTGGGGCTGTTCAACGTATGGAAATGCATGGTACTGGGGGCTGGGGGAGGGTGTGAGTGTCAGGTACATCGGACTGAGCCGCCAACTGTGTGTGTGGGGGCGTCCTGGGTGCACACACACAGATCTTGACCTGTGGTGAATGAAAGACCTGTGTTTCTCCTATGCTGTGCGGAGTCGGGTCTGATGGGGGAATGAATGGTGTGCATTCCAGAACAGCAAATGAAATGGGGAACGTCTCTGATTTCCAAGGTAGAGTCACTCTGTGTGGAGGGCAGAGAGGGAGATACTGTGACATTTGGGGGCCATGTGCATCTCTCCTTGTACGGATGTGAGGGGTGTCCTGTATCCCCCGCGTGCCTCATCTCACCCCCACCCAGCCACTCCTGACCACCAACAAAGCCCTGCTCAGGCCCCAGGGCTTCAGGGAGAAGGTGGTGGTGGTTCGGGGCAGAGAAGAAGCGGGTGTCTGAAAGGTGATGGAGAGGGGACCCCAGAACACGCGCTGCAGATCAGTGCGGGGAGGCCGGCTCAGTATGGGAACGAATGTGCCGTGCGCGCACTCCTGTGACTTACCTGGCAGGAAGGAAGCTGCGGTCCCGGGGGCCGGGGACGCACCGCCGCCGCCACCGTCGCCGCCTCCTCCCGGCAGCCTCCCCCGCAGGCCGCAAGGCCGGGACCAGCTGCGGCTCCCAAGGCAGCGCCGCGAGCGGGCCCTTTAAATCCCGGGGAGGCCCGGCTGCCCAACTCGGCCAATGAGAAAGCAGGAGCGGGGCGGGGCCGGCGGAGGAGGAGGGAAGCGGGAGGGTCGAGGGAAATGAGGAGTGGGAGGTTGAGAGGAGAAGGGTGCTCGGGGTTGTTTGCGCGTACCAGGTTTGCGCTCGCACCTTTCCAGCTGTGAGTGGTGCAGCCCCTGAACATTCCTGTCCGAAGATCTTCTCGCGGACCAAGAACAAACTTTCCTAATCGTCGGATTCCTAATCCTTGGAAACTGAGATGGGAAAGATGGGGGAGGGAGGAGGGAAAGCCCGCTCACCTTGACTGCTTACCCGCGCGCGTCTTCTTGACACTGTTGTGTCTCCGTTTCACAGATGAGAAAATAAACCGAGGTCTCTTTTTTTCCCCCTCCTTTGAGGGAACGAAAGAAATTTCCAATCTTCCCCACTCCCAGGGATTGGCCAGAAACATTTGTATTGATTGTGTAATCGCGGAGCGCCGATTAGGCGCCTGTGCTTCTCCTAAGGGACTCCTTGTGAGCACTTGGCTGGTGGTTGAGAACTTGGTTTGCTTGCTTAATTCCCCGTCCCTTAATTTTCGTCCTGCATTGAGGGTGACCCCAGCAACTAGTGAGTTGTAGTACGGAACACCGATCGATCCGGAGCATTTATGAAGCTTTGACAGCGTCCCCAACAATATTGGACTCGATCTACACGAACACAGAGGATTTATGCTATACCTGCTGCCTGCCTCCACTCTGTCCCTAGGCTGATGAAGGGCCTATTTTTTTTTCCCAAAGGAACATTTGTGCACGTACTGAATACTTAGCTGCGATGTGGAAAAGAGAAGGAAGCGTAGGTGAAGCTGGGATCCCACTGTGAACTGAGGAGCTAAGGAAAACAGGTTCTAATCAGATTAGTACCTGCCTGTATGGAGCTGGGCAAGTCATGCCCACTCACTGGGCTTTAGTGCCCCTTTCTGTTAAACAAAAGAATGGGATTAGCAGTTCTTTGCTTGGAAATACATGTGGCTATTGAAGAGAAATGTATAAGTCTCCTCTCTTTAAAAAGTTAACATGAAGTTAAATGGAGCTTTAATTCATAGGTTAATGTTCAAGTATTATGAACAAAAATATTTAATCCAGCAAGAATACATATAATGAATAAATTACATAGACCAGATGTACAAATGCTAATTCTTTTTCTTAACAGCAGAATACAGGCTATAAATTTTATGAATTAGACTTCGTTCTCATTTTTTTTTCCAAACATATTCAAGTAGAGTCAATAGTAACCCACGGCACATGCCAGAAATATTTCCCTTAATTGCAAGACCTGGCATTTATAACTGAAAGATCCTTACTATGTGTCACACTGAGCTTCACAGACTTGATTCATTTCATTTAGTCTTTTGATGTGTGTAATAAAGAACTAGTATCTAGATTCTAGGACATATAAAGGACATCTACAAATCAATAAGAAAAGGACAAACAATACACTAGAAAATGGACAGTGGACACGAATAGGTAATTCAGAGCACAAGTCTCTTGAAATGGCCAATATGTATAACCTATGAAAAGATAACCCAGTCTCTCTTGTTATCAGGAAAATGCAAAACTAAAACGACAGTTAGAGCCTGACCCGTGGTGGCACAGTGGATAAAGCATGATCTGGAACGCTGAGGTTGCCGATTCAAAACCCTGGGCTTGCCCAGTCAAGGCACATATGGGAGTTGATGTTTCCTGCTCCTCCTTCTCTCTCTTCTAAAATGAGTAAATGAAGTCTTAAGAAAACCCAACAATTAGATAAATTTCACATCTACTATATGTGGTGTTTCATATTTTTATCACTGGAGCTTAGTAGAGAGTGGGCACTAAATAAATATCTGTCAAATTTGATAGCCTTTTATGGTCATTCTGTATTATGATTTCTAGGGCATTTTATTTTATTAAAAAAATTTTTTTTAGATTTTATTTATTGATTTTAAAGAGAAAGGGGGAGAAAAGGAGGGGCTAAGAGTGGGAAGCATCAACTTGTAGTTGCTTCTAATATGGGCCTTGACCAGGCAAGCCCAGGGTTTCAAACCGGCAACCTCAGCGTTCCAGGTTGATGCTTTATCCACTGCGCCACCACAGGTCAGGCATGGGGCATTTTCAATGGTCTCTCCATAATTAAAGAGATGCAAATTGATATAATGAGATCATATTTTTCTTTTATTAGATTGGTAAAAATTGCCACACCTCATAATAACATTTTATCTATCTATATCTATATATATATATTTTAGATTTTATTTATTCATTATAGAGAGGAGAGAGAGAGAGAGAGAAGGGGGGAGGAGCAGGAAGCATCAACTCCCATATGCGCCTTGACCAGGCAAGCCCAGGGTTTCGAACCGGCAACCTCAGTGTTTCCAGGTTGACGCTTTATCCACTGCACCACCACAGGTCAGGCTTATATCTATATTTCTATATCTATATTTTTCTAAACTATTTGATAGTAGTTGCAGACATGATACCATGGTCGCTGGCTTGAGCCCAAAGGTCACTGGCTTGAAGCCCAAGGTCGCTGGCTTGAACAAGGGATCACTCGCTCTGCTATAGCTCCCTGGTCAAGGCACATATGAGAAAGCAATCAATGAACAACTAAGGTACTGCAATGAAAAATTGATGCTTCTCATCTCCCTTCCTGTCTGTCTGTCCCTCTCTCTGTCTCTCTGTCTCTCTCTGTCTCTGTCACACACAAAAATAGTTACTTGGATTAGTTCTTACTACTCACTTTGAGTGAGGCTGTGTTTGAAATACAATTAAGGTTCATCTGCTTCTAAAAATTTTTTTTAAACTGGCCCTGGCTGAATAGCTCCATTGGTTGGAGCATCATCCAGAAGTGCAGAGGTTGCCAGTTCCTTCCCCAGTCAGGGCACGTACAGGAATAGATCAATGTTCCTGTCTCTCTCTCTCTTGAAAGAGGCATCAATTTGCTGCTCTACCATTCCATACATTCATTGGTTTACTCCTGTATGTGCCCCAGTGGGAGGTCGAACCCGCAACCTTGGCACATTGGGATGACACTCCAACCAATTGAGCTACCCAGCCAAGGCCATCTGTTTCTGATTGTATTCTCTTTTAGGACTTTCCTCCATCCTTGTTAATTTTATTTATCTTTTTAAAATTTATTTTATTATTATTATTATTAGTTTTAGAGAGAAAGAGATAGACAGGAAGGGAGAGAGATGAGAAACATCAACTTGTACTGGCATCACTTTAGTTGTTCATTGATTGCTTCTCATATGTGCCTTGACCGGGGGCTTAAGCTGAGCCAGTGACATTTAGGCTCCAGCCAGCGACAATGGGATCATTTTGATGACCCCACGCTCAAGCCAGCGACCCTGTGCTCAAGCTGGCAAGTCTGCACTCAAGCTGGTGACCTCGGGGTTTAGAACCTGGGACCTCAGCATTCCAACTTGATGCTCTACCCACTGTGCCACCATTGGTCAGGCGAAATGTATTTATTGATTTTAGAGAGAGAGGAAGGGAAAGAGAGAGAGGAACATCGATCTGTTTTTATATGTGCCCTGACCAGGCATCGAACTGGCAACCTTAGTGAGGATGATGCTCTAACAGAACCAACCGAGCTATCCAACCAGGACAATATTATTTACTGTATTTTTTAAGCAGGTGAAACATTTACATGGTTTCAAAAGTCAGAACTATTCCAACAAGTAAGCTCAGAGAACTATCATTTCTCTGTCCATTTCTTCTAGCCATCTCCCACCCAGGGACTCTAGGCAACCAGTCTCAGTAGTTGTTGGTTTATCCTTCCTATCTCTCTTTTTGTAAAGATAAGCAAATACACCCCTGGTCAGGGAGCTTGGCTGGTTATGGGATCTTCCCGATATGCTAAGGTTGTGGATTCGATCCCTAGTCAGGGCACCTACAGGACTCAATCAGTGATTGCATAAATATGTGGAACAATAAGTTAATGTTTCTCTCTCTCTCTCTTTCCCACTCTCTCTGAAGTCAATAAATATTTTAAAATGATAAACAAATATACATGTTTTCTTATATCATCTTGTTTCTTACATGAAGGCTTGTATATTATAGATACTTTTGTACACTTTGCTTTTTTCACTTAACTGTATGTCCTGGAAACCACTCCTCTTCAGTTCATAGCTTTCTGCTTTGGTCTTTTTACAGGTGTGTAGGATTCCATTTTGTGAATGACCGCAGTTTATTCAACCACTGCCTATGTATAGGAATTGCCACTGTTGCCATTTAAAAAAATATTTTAATTTATTCATTTTAGAGAGGAGAGAGAGACAGGCAGAGGAAGGAAAGAGAAGGGGGAGGAGCAGGAAGCATCAACTCCCATATGTGCCTCGACCAGGCAAGCCCAGGGTTTCTAACTGGGGACCTCAGTGTTCCAGGTCCACGTTTTATCCACCGCACCACCACAGGCCAGGCCAGCTATTATTTTTTTCAATTATCAGCCATGCTGCAATGAATAACCTTGTGCATATGTATTTTCACAGTGTTGGAGGTGTATCTTTTGGGCAAATTGCTGGAAGTGGGATGGCTGGGGTAAAAAAGAAACACATGTTCATTTTTGTTAGATGCCAAATTTCCCTTCATTGGGGTTGTAAAAAGGACATTTTAATAAAGCACAAAGAGCCTGACTTGTGGTGGCGCAGTGGATAAAGCTTCAACTCGGAATGGTGAGGTTGCCAGTTTGAAACCCTGGGCTTGCCTGGTAAAGGTACATACAAGAAGCAACTGCTATTAGTTGATTCTTCTCCTTTTCTCTCTTTCCCCTTTTTCTAAAATCAATTAATCAAATCTTTTTAAAAAGCATAAAGAAGCCTGGCTTTTGGTGGTGCAGTGGATAAATCATCGAGCCGTAATGCTGAGGTCACCAGTTCGAAACCCCGGGCTTGCCCAGTCAAGGCACATATGGGAAGCAACTAATGAACAACTAAAGTGAAACAACTATGAGTTGATCTTTCTTGCTCCACCCCTCTCCTCTCTTTGGAAAATCAAGAAATAAAATATTTTTTTTAAAAAAGCACAAATTAGAAAAGCTGCTCTTCACAAGAGAAACCAAACAGCCTTTCTTGCTGCCATTCCATAGTCCATGTTGGTTTTAAGATTGAGGAATTTAACTTCACAAAGAATAGTTCTTACAGAGTGATTGAATTTCACCAACATTGTTGGTGCCTCTGCTGGTGGTAACATACCGTCCCCCGCCCCCAACCTGAGCTGCAATCAGAGTTGCCCATTTCACAGAGGCAGCAACTGAGGTCACACGTAATAAGCCACATGAGGGGCCACCTGTGGACAGGTATCTGTGATTCAAGCCCTGTCTATCTCGGATACAGGTGATTTCAGAGAGTAAGCATTTGTTTCTTTGTGGGATCCCAGGTTTTCCAGAAAATCTGATCAAAACCCCCTCCTTGGGAACACACTAAGAAAGAGAAAAGCAGCCCCCACATCCAGGAGCTGGCCTTGCACTCATAGCCAGACCTTTCTGTCCCCCATTGAATGCGAACAATTTCACAGACCATCAGCTTCAGAAAAGGCCACTCTGCACCTGGGATAGATTGAGACAAAAACAAGAGCAATCCGTAATCACCTCTGAACATAGATGGAACATGAGCATTGTCCAAGCCACACAAATGAGTCTCTGACCCTCCTGCACAGAATTTACCTGTAATTGTCCAGAAGAATAGACCTCCGTCTTTGGAAAGATGCTTCCTCAGTGTTAGAAACTGATGTTTGATGAATACACACCCACACAACAGCTTTGGAGCAGGGCTGCAGTGACAGCTGGACAGACAGAGCCCTCAGAGGAAGGGAGCAGAACAATCTAGAGCTCTGACATGTCTGGGAGGCACATTTGCCTTGAATGGAGACCTAAGATGGGAAGAAGCTTTTTCTCTCTTCCCAGGCTGCCTTTGTGCCTTTAGGACCACTGCATACTTGGTAGTCTCTCTAGAGCAGGGGTCCCCAAACTTTTTACACAGGGGGCCAGTTCACTGTCCCTCAGACCATTGGAGGGCCAGACTATAAAAAAAACTATGAACAAATCCCTATGCACACTGCACATATCTTATTTTAAAGTAAAAAAACAAAACGGGAACAAATACAATATTTAAAATAAAGAACAAGTAAATTTAAATCAACAAACTGACCAGTATTTCCATGGGAACTATGCTCCTCTCACTGACCACCAATGAAAGAGGTGCCTCTTCTGGAAGTGCGGTGGGGCCGGATTAATGGCCTCAGGGGCCCGCATGCGGCCTGCGGGCCGTAGTTTGGGGACCCCTGCTCGAGAGACCTCCCTGGTCCTTTCGTCACACTGCCCTAAATTCTACCATTAGATTAATTCCACCATTTCCATTGAGGTTTTGCTTTTTTCCATGTTTAACTGCTTCTGGGAGACACTGACATTTTACTATAAACTACCTTTTAATCTGTCACAGGAGACATAATTTCTGGTAGCCGAGAGAGGGGAGGTAACTTGACTGCATAAATACGAGGACCTCCAGATGGTGGGCAGAGAGAGACCAAGCTGCCAGTGATTTCATTTAAGGACACGGTGGTGGCCTGCTGTAGTAAGCAGGCATTCCTTCTGTCAACTCAGCACTCCTTTCCCTTTCTGTTAGACACCACCCTCCATTTTCTTTTGGTGACACACAACACCACACCGCAGTGCATGCAGCTCCTATGGGGCTAACTCCCCCCAGCCCCTCCCAAAGCTCTACGAGTGGACCCATATGACTGGCACAGTCCATCAGCACAATCTGTCATCCTGGCCACAGAGTCAGGAGTGGATAATGTAACCCAAGACTGCCCACCCGACCCAAAGCTGGGATTATAAGGAAAGAGCCCTGGGGCTCCTAGCTGTTCAGGTAGAGGTAAGGTTGCCCCACATAAGGGGTTTCCATCACATGAGGAGAGCTCACTGAGGGAAAATCTGTAAAAAATGTAGAGTCCATTTCTAGTCAGAAGTAGGGTCCTTAGGAGCGGGGTACATGCCCCGTGCTCTCTCTGCCTTGGTCTCTTCAGTTACATAAGTCTTTTGCTTCAGCTGGTTTGATTTGTGCTTTTGTCACTTACAACCTCCAGACCCCCGAATAAGACATTCACCTTCCCACCTTCTCATGCCCTGGTGGACTTATTTGCTCATTTTTAAGGTTGGTCCTCTGAGATCGGAGCAATGCCACAGCCAGGAGTCAGGTCCAAGGGCTGGAAGGGACCCCTGGCGCCTTGAGTCCACCCCTCTGGCCTATACAAGTTTCTCAGGCAGGCCTGGACCCAAAACTCTTCCTCACTAGCCAAGAAATTTGGGCACCTGGGCTCTTGGAGAACTCTACCTTTCAATGTGCTAGGTGCCTTTCTGTGATATGGAGGGAAATACCTTTCCCCTTGTTGTCTTCTGTGCTTTGTCTCCAGAAGCCGGGCCTGACCCAGAACTTTAGCTCCCAGCCGTTAGACTCTTGGAGACCATCTGTTCTTCCCTAAATTAAGGCTGCAAAGGTCCTCAGCAATTCCCAGCTCCAAAGTGCCCGTTTTGCAGATGGAGAAACCACGGCCCTTAGAAAGGACTTCCTCCCAGGGCACCACACAGTTACCTATATGGAATTCACCTTTCCTTATGCTCCTCCCCCTCTGTCCTCTAGGTCCCAGGATCTCCTGGGCGGGAGCATGGGAGTGCCAAAAAGAGCAGACCAGGCATATTCTTACTTGCCAGGGATCTGACTCACTGATCCGTCATTCGGGAAGCACTTGCTGAGTGTCTTAGCCAAGGATGGAGCAGTTGGGTCCTTGTAGGCCAGCATGTGGAAGAAATCCCAAGCATCTGTTCCCAAATGTCTGCCACTGCAAGTTCTTCAAAGAACAAACCTAATGACTGACAGCTAGTACTTATAGAGTGTTTACTCTATACCAAGCTACTTAAAGATATTCACATCCACTATGTAATTTAATTTTCTCCACAGCACTGTAAGGCAAGAACCATAATTATCTTCATTTTATTGATAAGGAAAGTGAGGAGGCCCAGCAGTTGAAACAACTCACCAAGAATAAAGCCCTTCCCACAGATGTCAGCAGTATAGTGTCCAGGGTGCCAGCGGGGCATGCCAGCACCTGCATATCCTGAATAAACCCACCCAAGTTACCACTGGAGTGGGGAGCTGACTGTGTCTTGTTTATTTTTTTAAGATTTTATTTATTCATTATAGAGAGGGGAGAGAGAGAGAGAAGGGGGAAGAGCAAGAAGCATCAACTCCCATATGTGCCTTGACCAGGCAAGCCCAGGGTTTTGAACCGGCAACCTCAGCGTTTCCAGGTTGACGCTTTATCCACTGCGCCACCACAGGTCAGGCTGACTGTGTCTTGCATCTGAATAAAAGCACAGAACAAATAGTGGGAACTAACAAAGGGGGCTCCTCACCCCAAAGAGTCATTCCACATCCTCAGAGTAGGGGTGTGTCACAGCCCCTCATTCCATATCCTGTGAAAGCACAGCCCCCTCCCTCCAGGAGCAGGGCAGAGCCCAGAATGGCCTGAATTTAGCTCTGCCTCCCAGCCCTAGTCCCTAAGAATCACTTGAAGCAAGTCCCCTTACCCCCTCGATGACCTCAGCTGTACTGTGAGCTGGTAGATCCAGTCAGAGGCTAATTTCCAAAAAGGTAATGTCACTACTCATACAAATATAAAACAAACAGCAAGGAGCCCCAAGGTATAGAAACACCTCTCTTTCCTTGTAGTCCCAGTTTAGGTCATGTGGTTGGGCTTGGGTCACATACCCACTCCTGACTCTGTACTCAGGATGGCAGATTGCTCTAATACCAACCTTTTCCTTCTTTCACTGGAAAGAAGGTAGCAGGCACTGCCCTCACACATGGCCAAGATGAATCTCCTAGAGTCAGATCTGAAACCGAGAGGCAATGTGTTAGTCTTCTCAGGCTGCCATGACAAAGTACCACAGACTGAATGGTTTAAACAACAGCCATTTATTTCCTCATAGGCCTGGAGGCTGAAGGTCCGAGATCAAGGTGCCGTGAGCATTGCTTTCCAGTGAAGACTCTCTTTCAGGCTTGGAGATGACCACTTTCTCACTATGTCCTCACGTGTATTTATTGGGTATTTAAAATTTAGTTTCTTTTAAAATGCAATTCTAATCAAACTGCCATCAGGATTTTTTTTTTAATTTTTATTTATTTATTCATTTTTAGAGAGGAGAGAGAGACAGAGAGAGAGAAAGGGAGAGGAGCTGGAAGCATCAACTCCCATATGTGCCTTGACCAGGCAAGCCCAGGGCTTTGAACCGGCAACCTCAGCGTTTCCAGGTTGACGCTTTATCCACTGCGCCACCACAGGTCAGGCTGCCATCAGGATTTTAGTGAAATTTTAAGCTAACTCTATTAAATGAAAAGATCAGTAAGTACACAAAATACTAAAAAAAAACATTTAGACTTTATTTATTCATTTTAGAGGAGAAAGAGAGGCAGAGAGAGAGAAGGGAGGAAGGAGCAGGAACCATCAGATCCCACATGTGCCTTGACCAGGTAAGCCCAGGGTTTCAAACCAGTGACCTCAGCACTCCAGGTCGACACTATCCACTGTGGCACCACAGGCCAGACTCAAAAAAATTTAAAAGGAAATCATTAAATATTCACAGAGCTATGTAACTAAAATAACATGGAACTGCCTTAAGATTTACAGAGATCAATGTTAGAGAATCAGGAATTTAGAAACAAACCTATGCAGATGCGGGGACTTGTAAATAAGACAACAGAAGAAAAATAACAGACTCATCAATAACTGGAAAGTTGGCCCTGGCCAGTTGGCTCAGCGGTAGAGCGTCGGCCTGGCGTGCAGGAGTCCCGGGTTCGATTCCCGACCAGGGCACACAGGAGAGGCGCCCATCTGCTTCTCCACTCCTCCCCTTCTCCTTCCTCTCTGTCTCTCTCTTCCCCTCCCACAGCCGAGGCTCCATTGGAGCAAAGATGGCCCGGGCACTGGGGATGGCTCTGTGGCCTCTGCCTCAGGCGCTAGAATGGCTCTGGATGCAACAGAGTGACGCCCCAGAGGGGCAGAACATCGCCCCCTGGTGGGCATACCGGGTGGATCCCGGTCGGGCGCATGCAGGAGTCTGTCTGACTGCCTCCCCATTTCCAGCTTTGGAAAAATGAAAAACAAACAACAACAAAAAAAAAACTGGAAAGTTGATTCTATAAAAAAAACATTTTTTTTTTTGGCCCCAGTTTGCTCAGTGGATAGAGCCTTTGCCGGTCTGGATGTTCCAGATTCAATTTAGGGCACACAAGAGACGTGATCGATCACAGCTTCCCTCCCCACCCCTCTCCCCTTCTCTCCCATTCTCCTCTCACAGTCAGTGGTTCGATTGGTTCCAGGGTTGGCCCCGGGAGCTGAGGATAGCTTGGTTGGTCCGAGCATTGGCCACAGATCAGGGTCGCTGGGTGGATCCTGGTTAGGGCACATGTGGAAGTCTGTCTCACTATCTCCTCTTCTCAAAAAAAACATACAAAAAATGACTTTTAAATGTCTTTCTGCCAAACTGATGGGTGTCTGTCTCCCTGCTTTATTTGCATTCCTCTCAGTTCTTATGCAGTTGGGGTTTCCTCATGTATGTGTTAGCGCTACCGTGTCTATTTTACAGGTGAGGAGAGCGAGGCTTGGGGAATTAGTAAATTGACGGACCTAAGCACAGAGGGCTACTCAGTGGCAGAGGTTCCTGTATCTCTGGCTACCTGTCTTTTTTTTTTTATTCATTTTAGAAAGGAGAGAGAGAGAGGAGAGAGAGAGAGAGAAGGGGGGAGGAGCAGGAAGCATCAACTCCCATATGTGCCTTGACCAGGCAAACCCAGGGTTTCGAACCGGCAACCTCAGCATTTCCAGGTCGACGCTTTATCCACTGCGCCACCACAGGTCAGGCATACCTGTCTTTTTTTTTTTAATTTATTCATTTTAGAGAGGAGAGAGAGAGGAGAGAGAGATGGGGGGGGGGAGCTGGAAGCATCAACTCCCATATGTGCCTTGACCAGGCAAGCCCAGGGTTTCGAACCGGCAACCTCAGCATTTCCAGGTCGACGCTTTATCCACTGCGCCACCACAGGTCAGGCATACCTGTCTTTTTTATTTTTTTTTATTTTTAATTTATTCATTTTAGAGAGGAGAGAGAGAGGAGAGAGAGATGGGGGGGTAGCTGGAAGCATCAACTCCCATATGTGCCTTGACCAGGCAAGCCCAGGGTTTTGAACTGGTGACCTCCTCAGCATTCCTGGTCAATCTTTTATCCACTGCACCACCACAGCCAGGCAGAAGCTCAGAAATTTAAAAAAATAATTTATTTGTTGATTTGAGAGAGAGAGAGAATGTGGTCAGACTCCAGACTCCAGGAAAGATGAGTAATGCTTATAAGCCACCATGATATGAAGCAGAAATGCCAGGAAACTGCTCAGAGCGGGGAGAAGAGCCTCAGGTAAGGCTTCCTTGGGGGAGGGGAGGGGAGTAGAAAGGTACAGGGAAGGTGGTGAGCCTGAACACGCAGGCTGGTATCTCTTCCTCTTCTTATAATGTAACCAGTCTTATGGGATTAGGGTGTACCTTTATGATGTCGTTTAACTTTTACTACCTCTTAAAGGCCTATCTCCAAATGCAGTCACATTGAGGGTTAGGGGCCTAACATACTAGTTTTGAGAGGACACAGTTCAGGACCTAACAGTCAACAAACCATGTATTACTTTGAACAGTTTCAGGATGCTCACAGCGCCTCCTTTTCCTCAGGTGCATTCCTGAGACATGTCTGTGCAGACAGCACATGGAGAGGAGGAGTAACAACAGGCACTATTACAGCCCTCGTACACATAGAATTCTTTAGTGCTGGCAAAGTACTGCACTTAACAAAAAAAAAAGTCACATTTACTGAGGTATAATTGACATATAGCAAAATTTCCCCTTTGTAGCATGCAGTTCTCTGAAGCTTGACAAACAAAAATATTTGGTTAACTGCCACCACAAGTAGGACACAGCAGTTCTCTCAATTCAAAATAGTTCTTTGTGTGGCCACTTTGAAGCCAGCCGTTCCATCTACCCCAAACCCCGAGAACCACTGATTTGTGTGCTATTCCCGTAGTTCGGCCTTTCCTGGAACACGATGCAATGGAATCGTACAGTGTGTAGCCTTGTTATTCTGGCTTTCACTTAGCACGGAGGATTGGAGAGTCATCTATGTGGTATGCATCAGTCGTTTGTTTTTCATTGCTGGATAATAAGTAAGGATGTATCAGTTTGTTTACTTGTCAGTGGAAGGACATTTGAGTTGTTTCCAGTTTGGGGCAATTACGAATAAAGCTGTTATGAATATTTGTGTACAGGATTCTATGAGTTTTCATTTCTTTAAGATAAATACCAAGAATTGTTGCCAAACATTTTTCCACAGTGACTGTATCATTTAACATTTCCACCAGCACCAGGAGAGTCTCATCCTTGCCAACACTTAGCGTGGCCAGTCTTTTTAAGTTTTGCCGTTCCAATGAGCATACAATGTTATCTATCCCACTGTGTTGGGAATTTGCATTTCCTTAATGACTAAGGATGTTGAACATCTTTTCACATGTTTATTTGCCATCTGTATTTCCTCTTTGATGCAGTGACTGTTCAAATCTTTTGTCCATTTTTTAATTCGGTTGTTGGTTTTCTTGTTATTGAACTGTGGGAATTCTCTATATATTCCGAATACGGGTTCTTTGTCACATAATGCATTGTGAAAATATTTTCTCCATTTGTGGATTAGCTTTTCACTTCTGCATTATGTTTATTTTTATTTTTTTAAGCAAGAGAGAGAGAGACAGACAGATAGGAAGGGAGAGAGATGTGAAGCATCAATTCTTTGTTGGGCACCTTAGTGGTTCATTGATTGCTGTCTCATATGTGCCTTGACCAGGGGGCCCCAGTCAAGCCAGTGACCCCTTGCTCAAAACAGAGACCTCGGGGTTTCAAACCTGGGTCTTCAGTGTCCTACGCTGATCCACTGAGCTACTGCATGGTCAGGCTGCATTATACATTTTTTTTTTTTAGCTAGAAAGAGAGAGACAGACAGACAGACAAAGAAAGGAGAAAGATGAGGAGCATCAATTCTCCATTGAGGCACTTTAGTTGTGCACTGATCACTATCTCATATGTGCTTGGACCAGGGTGTGGGGGGACTCCAGCAGAAGGGGTGACCCCTTTCTCAAGCCAGCAATGCCGTACTCAAGCTGGACGAGCCCACACTCAAGCCAGCAATGTTGGGGTTCCAAACCGGGGTCCTCTGCATTCTAGTCCGTGCTCTATTCATGGCACAACCACCTGGTCAGGCCCTTCCCTGTGCTCTTTTCTTTTTTTAATTTTTAAAAGACTTTATTTATTCTTTTTTTGGGGGGGAGAGAAAGAGAGAGGAGAGGGGGGAGCAGGAAACATCAACTCCCAGATGTGCCTTGATCAGGCAAGCCCAGGGTTTTGAACTGGCGACCTCAGTGTTCCAGGTTGACGCTTTATCCACTGCATCACCACAGGTCAGGCCTTTCTCTGCACTCTTTGAAAAATATTCCAGTTTCCTTGGAAAGCTGATTTTATATTTAATTGAACCAGTGGTTCTCAAAGTGTGGGCCAGGGCCCACTGGTGTGCCCTAGAAGATTTCCAGGTATGCCCTCTGGTATTCCAGAGAAATATGTGCCTGTTGGGGACCAAAAAACCAAGAAGGTTTTTGGAGTTTAGATTTTTGGGAGACAGAGGTGTGGGGAATTGGCTGTAAGCTGACAGTCTGCCCGATCCTCCACCTCACTTGCCTGATTAGGTTTCAAAAGGCTGTTAAACTGTGGTGCTGGATTGTTTACATACCCCCCATGTTCCCCAGAAAGACGGGAGGCAAGTTTCTTCTATCCTTTGTTTGGTATCAAGTTAAGATTTGCTAATGGCCTCACTTTGCTCTATAAATAAAGCAAGATTCGATTTTTGGATGTGCTTTGTTCTTGCCAGCAGCAATTACAGGGCCCTCCCAACCCGTATTTTTTAAATTTCACATATTTTCTCAATTCCACACCATTTCCACTTGGGACCTGGATTTACTAGCTGTGCTGATTCACAGCATGTGCCCAGATATAAAAATAAATATAGTTACTCTATTATACCATTTCATTATGGAAATACCGCTCTTTTTGTTAACACATCATTATATTTATTATTAACACATCATTATATTATTTTTAGATAAATACACCCAAATAAAATGGGTAGATTTCTCAAAAAGAAGCATGATATTGAAGAATCTGATTCTGGAAGTGAGCAAAAGTTAAAATAGGACTTGAAGGCTGACAGGCAAATTTTAATTTATAGCATTTTTCATCACTTAACACTGAACAATACGATTAGATTAGAAACCCATTCATGGAAGCTTCAAGTGATTTTGGTTTAACATTAACAGAAGAAGAAGAACAGGGAGATATATCCACTGATTGTGGATTGATGATTAAACATAAGGAATTGTCTCTTGAAGCGTTTTGGGTTTCTATAAAAGAAAAATATGTGGCAATATCTAAAAAAGCTTTGAACATTTCACTACAATTTTCAACATCCTATTTATGTGAATTAGGATTTTCTACCCTCCACACAATTAAGAGTAAAAAGAGGAATCCTTCAATGTATTGATGAAGAAATGAAAGTTTGCCTTTCAAATATATGCCCAAACATCGAAGAAATCGCTAGGACACATCAGGCTCATGTTTCTCATAAACACAAGAATGAAAACTCTTAACACATTTGTGCTGGGACCTGCCAAATTTACTAAATCTTACTAAAAAAGTATCTATATATATAAAAAGATAACTTTTTTGTTGTTTTTCTATTTTTTTTTTTTTTTTTTTTACAGAGACAACGAGTCCGAGAGAGGGATAGACAGGGACAGACAGACAGGAACGGAGAGAGTTGAGAAGCATCAATCATTAGTTTTTCATTGCGCGTTGCAACACCTTAGTTGTTCATTGATTGCTTTCTCATATGTGCCTTGACCATGGGCCTTCAGCAAACGGAGCAACCCCTTGCTGGAGCCAGTAACCTTGGGTTCAAGCTGGTGGGCTTTTGCTCAAACCAGATGAGCCGCGCTCAAGCTGGAGACCTCGGGGTCTCGAACCTGGGTCCTCTGCATCCCAGTCCAAGGCTCTATCCACTGCGCCACCGCCTGGTCAGGCTGTTTTTCTATTTTTAACCCCTCTTTTTTATGAATTCTAAAAAGCATAACTCAAAAAATGTAACATAAAAATGTTTTTAATGTCAGAATAAATGTAATTTTGTCATATTTATTTCATGTAATTACCATAAAAGCACGCTTAGACTTTATATTTTTTCTTTAATATTTGACTTAATTATTATAACATATTTCTCAGAAATTTGTATATAGTGAGCCTACAATTATTTGTAGGATTTTATTTTTTTATTTATTCATTTTTTTTTTTAGAGAGGAGAGAGAGAGAGAGACAGAGGAGAGAGAGAGAGAAGGGGGGAGGAGCTGGAAGCATCAACTCCCATATGTGCCTTGACCAGGCAAGCCCAGGGTTTCGAACCGGCAACCTCAGCATTTCCAGGTTAACACTTTATCCACTGCGCCACCACAGGTCAGGCCTATTTGTAGGATTTTAAATGCACCCCGACTTCAAAAAGTTTGAGAACCACTGACTTAAACTGTGGGATCATTTTATCATGCTGCTAGGAGAAAGATCTGAAAGTGCGGCTGCATGTTTAAATCCCTATTCATTGTGCTGCACACATTATCACCAAGCAAATCGATCGGGTTGGAGGGAAATGCTAGCCTTTCTTTGAGTCAAGGTGGTGAAACACAGCAAAAAACAAACAAAAACAAACAAACAAAACACAACCTTTCAGAATCTCTACTGAGTGACTCCCTTCACCCCTGCTTTTTATTTTTTCCTATTAAAGATTGTCAGTTATGGCCCTGGCCGGTTGGCTCAGCGGTAGAGCGTCGGCCTGGCGTGCGGGGGACCCAGGTTCAATTCCCGGCCAGGGCACATAGGAGAAGCGCCCATTTGCTTCTCCACCCCCCCTCCTTCCTCTCTGTCTCTCTCTTCCCCTCCCACAGCCGAGGCTCCATTGGAGCAAAGATGGCCCGGGCGCTGGGGATGGCTCCTTGGCCTCTGCCCCAGGCGCTAGAGTGGCTCTGGTCGCGGCAGAGCGACGCCCCGGAGGGGCAGAGCATCGCCCCCTGGTGGGCAGAACGCCGCCCCCTGGTGGGCAGAGCATCGCCCCCTGGTGGGCAGAGCGTCGCCCCCTGGTGGGCGTGCCGGGTGGATCCCGGTTGGGCGCATGCGGGAGTCTGTCTCTCCCCGTTTTCAGCTTCAGAAAAATAAAAAAAAAAATTGTCAGTTACTAAAGATGAAATATTTGGGAGGTATGTGCTAGCCTATGTGAGAAAACAGTCTATTTGGGGGATCTGTGGTCTCCACTGGACCATTCTTGGTCTTAACATTTATACACAGATCAATGGGAAAATCAATCTGTGTATTGGTTATACACCGGTGTTATGTCACGGATCACCTGTGCATGGTTAGAATCAGGACTCCTGGCCTGATAGAAGAGGCGTGCTACTGTAGTTGGACTATCTGGGAGATAGAGTTTGAATGTTGAGATGTTCTTAGAGACAAGGGACGGAATACAGAAAAACTGGAAAATTTAAGCCATATGGTCATTGTTTATGGAGCCACTATTTTTGTTCACGAAGGGAGTGGGTCCCTGGCTGTAATACTGTTTCTGATGTAGCAGCGTCTCAAGCGTCTCAGCTCAGAGTTGCTGGTCTAACCTCAATATGCATTCAGAACACATAGGGAGACTGAAAGAAGATATAGGCCTTTGGCCTTGTAAGCAGAAATTCTGACTCTTTTGGTCTGAAATGAAGCTAGCTATGCACATGGCATGGTCCACACTGAGGAACTTTTTTAAAAAATTTTTTAATTTTAATTTTTTTATTTTTTTACAGAGACAGAGAGAGAGTCAGAGTGAGGGATAGACAGGGAAAGACAGACAGGAACGGAGAGATGAGAAGCATCAATCATTAGTTTTTCGTTGTGCATTGCGACACCTTAGTTGTTCATTGATTGCTTTTTCATATGTGCCTTGACCGTGGGCCTTCAGTAGACCGAGTAACCCCTTGCTTGAGCCAGCGACCTTGGGTCTAAGCTGGTAAATTTTTGCTCAAACCAGATGAGCCCGCGCTCAAGCTGGTGACCTCGGGGTCTTGAACCTGGGTCCTTCCACATCCTAGTCTGATGCTCTATCCACTGCTCCACCGCCTGGTCAGGCCTGAGGAACTTTATAGCCCAGCAATTTTCAACCTTTTTCACCTCATGGCAATATAAACTAATTACTAAAATTCTGTGGCACACCAAAAAATATATTTTTTGCTGATCTGACAAAAAAATAGGTATAATTTTGATTCATTCACACTGAATAGCTACTGTTGTGTTGGCTGTTTTCATTTTTTTTTTATTTGACAATCTAAGAGAAATTAGGTCGGTGCCCCTGACTAAGTAGTCAGGTATGGCATGTTTTAAAAATTCTTGCGCTGAGGTTGCCAGTTCAAAACCCTGGGCTTGCCTGGTCAAGGCACATATAGGAGTTGATGCTTCCTGCTCCTCCCTCCCCTTTGTCTCTCTCTCTCTCTCCTTTCTAAAAATTAATAAAAAAATAAAAATAAAAGTTCTTGCGGCACACCAGTGTGCCTCTTGTGGCACATGGGTTGAAAATCACTGGTCTGCCTGGCCTGTTTTGGCGCAGTGGATAGAGCGTTGACCTGGAATTCTGGGGTTGTCAGTTTGAAGCCCGGGCTTGCCCAGTCAAGGCACATATGAGCAGCAACTACTATGAGTTGATGCTTCTTGCTCCTAACCCCCTTCTCTCTCTCCTCTCTAAAATGAATAAAGACATTCTTTTAAAAAAAGAAAATGCTGGTCTAGCCTATCACACTTTTTTTGGTCCTTCCTGCACTCTAAATGGTCTCTTCAAAATTCCACCTGTGGTGACGCAGTGGATAAAGTGTTGACCTGGAACGCTGAGGTCGTCAGTTCGAAACCCCAGGCTTGCCCGATCAAGGCACTTATGGGATTTGATGCTTCCTGCTTCTTCCCATCTTCTCTCTCTCTCTCTCTCTCTCTCTCTCTCTCTATCTCTCTCCTTTCTCTGAAAATGAATAAATAAAATCCAAAAAAAAATCCACCTGTGTGCCTTGTGCTGCCCCTACCCCGGGCCCTGGCTGACTCAACAAGTCATTACACAATACAGTAGTCCCCCTTATCTGTGGGGAATGTGTTCTACGACCCACAGTGGATGCCTGACACCGTGGGTAGTACTGAACCCTATATATACTGCTTTTTCCTATACATACATACCTGTGATAAAGTTTAATTTATAAATTAGGCACAGTAAGAGATTAACAATAACTAGTAATAAAATATACTACTATTATAACAATATGTTATAATAAAATTCATGTGAATACGGCCTCTCTCTTTTTCTCAGCAAAATTATAACAAATTTCTTTCTCCTGCTTCACAATTTCACGCACAGAAGAATCATTCTCACTGTTGATCTTAGCAACCTCAGTATGCACTTTTTTCTTTTCTTATTAAGTCAAGAACTTTCACCTTTTCACTTAAATGAAGCACTTTACAACTTCTCTCTGGTATATCTGAATTGCCAACATCATCTCTTGCACTTTGGGGCCATTAGTAAAGCAAAATAAGGGTTACTTGACCACAAACGCTGCAATACTGTGGCGGTGGATCTGGTAACTGAGATGACTCTTAAGTAACTAATGGGCGGGGAGGGCATACAGCGTGGGTGCGATGGACAAAGAAATGAGTCACATCCGGGCGGGACAGAGCTTAGAATGGCAGGAAATTTAGAACTTATGAATTGTTTATTTCTGCAATTTTTCATTTAATATTTTCAGACCATAGTTGACTGTGGTTAACTGAAACCGTGGAGAGTGAAACTGCAGATGGAGGGAGGACTGTTATATGCTATCAGGAAGTGCTGAGTGTTATGAGGAAAAAGCAGGATGCAGGGGTAGAGAGGGATGTGGTGTTATTTTAAAGATTTCAGTTATTGATTTTACAGAGAAAGGAGAGAGAGAAAGGAATGGGGGAGTGAGAAGTATCAACTTGTACTTCGCTTCAGTTGTTCATTGATTGCTTGTCATATGTGCCTTGACTGGGCAAGCCTGGGCTTCAAACTGACAGCCCCAGCATGCCAGGTCAACGCTCTATCCACTGCACCACCACAGGCCAGGCATGGTGGGGTGCTATATTAGAAAGGGAAGGATTCCTGAGGAGATGATCTTTAAGCAGAAAAAAAATGAAAGGGGCAGTCATGTAACTGTGAACTATGCACATATCTTGGGAAGAGTATCCAAGCATAGGGGAGCCGTAAGTGCTAAAGTCCTGAGGTGGGATAATAATTGATGTTTTAGAGCAGGGGTCCCCAAACTTCGGCCTGCGGGCCGCATGCGGCCCCCTGAGGCCATTTATCCGGCCCCCGCCGCACACCCGGAAGGGGCACCTCTTTCATTGGTGGTCAGTGAGAGGAGCATAGTTCCCATTGAAATACTGGTCAGTTTGTTGATTGAAATTTACTTGTTCTCTATTTTAAATATTGTATTCGTTCCCATTTTGTTTTTTTACTTTAAAATAAGATATGTGCAGTGTGCATAGGGATTTGTTCATAGTTTTTTTTATAGTCCGGCCCTCCAACGGTCTGAGGGACAGTGAACTGGCCCCCTGTGTAAAAAGTTTGGGGACCCCTGTTGTAGAGGAACATGAAGGAGGCTGTTGTGGTTGGAAAGAATAGACAAGTAAAGATGCTGGAGGGACCTGACCAGGTGGTGGCGCAGTGGATAGAGCGTCGGACTGGGATGCGGAAGGACCCAGGTTCGAGACCCCAAGGTGGCCAGCTTGAGCGCGGGCTCATATGGCTTGAGCAAAGAGCTCACCAGCTTGGACCCAAGGTCGCTGGCTCCAGCAGGGGGTTACTCGGTCTGCTGAAGGCCCGCGGTCAAGGCACATGTGAGAAAGCAATCAATGAACAACTAAGAAGTCGCAACGCGCAACGAGAAACTGATGATTGATGCTTCTCATCTCTCTCTGTTCCTGTCTGTCTGTCCCTGTCTATCTCTGCCTCTGTAAAAATAAATAAATAAATAAATAAATAAAAAACCCAAACAAACAAACAAAAAAAAAAGATGCTGGAGGGATTGGCAGGGCAGGAATGATCATACTCATCAGCCAAAGGGGAACTCTGGGCCCAGGGAAAGGCAGGGCTGGATTGAGGTCCCACAGTGAGGTCATCTTTACTCATCCCCCATGGCTTCTCCTCACATATGCCGTGTTTCTGGGAGATAGAAGAAGGGCTGCCGTATGTCCCAGAGAAAATGCACAGCCCCTTGCGGAGGCCTGTCAAGTGGTTATGGTGCTGGCCCCTGGAGCCCCTTCCCTCCATGGCTCATTCTGATCTCTGATCTGATTCAAAGACTTCATTCAGCCTGTTCTCATAGTAGCCAGAGGGTCCTGTTACAATCCAACTCACAGCCCTCCTCAGCTCTGATCCTTGCTATGGTTTCATCTGCTGCAGAAAAAAGCCCAAGTTTTCTCCCCATGGTCCACGAAGCCCCACGGGACTGAGACCCTGCCATCTCTTTAACCGGACCTCCTGCCACTGACACCCTCACCCATTCTGCTCCCACCACACAGGTCTCTTTACTGTTCCTCAAATATGCCAGGAAGACCACTCCTGCCTTAGGGCCTTTGCACAGAGAACAGGTAAAATGGAGAGTAGACACAGTGGTGGTCAAACGACTGTGGTGTGAATGCTCCTGGATTATCATAGGCTTGACCAGGGGTCCCCAAACTACGGCCCGCGGGCCACATGCGGCCCCCTGAGGCCATTTATCCGGCCCCCGCCGCACTTCCGGAAGGGGCACCTCTTTCACTGGTGCTCAGTGAGAGGATCATAGTTCCCATTGAAATACTGGTCAGTTTGTTGATTTAAATTTACTTGTTCTTTATTTTAAATATTGTATTTGTTCCTGTTTTGTTTTTTTACTTTAAAATAAGATATGTGCAGTGTGCATAGGGATTTGTTCATAGTTTTTTTTTATAGTCTGGCCCTCCAACAGTCTGAAGGACAATGAACTGGCCCCTTGTGTAAAAAGTTTGGGGACCCCTGGGCTTGACTATGGACAATCCTATAGTCACACTGCTTGTGGTGTGAACTCTGTTGGAGTCACACCAGCTGGAGCAGAGACACCTGTTAGGACACTCATACCAGGGGTGGACACTCCTCTGTTCACATACGATTTGGTGAGGAGACTCCTCCAGTCAAACTGAATCAGAGATCGACACCCCTGTGGTCACAGACAGTGGGGTGTGGAGACTCCTTTAGTTACACAGATGCGGGGTGTCCCTTCCCTGGGCCACCTGGACTGGAATGTGAACCTACCAGTAGTCACAAGCTTGGGAGTTTCACAGTGACAGGGCACACTCTCCTTCGGCCACAGAGACTGGGAAGTAGACACACTGTACCAGAGACTGTGGGGTTTGGACACCACTGAGGTCACATACATTTGGGACTAGACATTGCTTCTACCACAAAACTTAAGTGTGGAGCCTGACCAGCCAGTGGCGCAGTGGATTGAGTGTTGGACAGGGATGCAGAGGACCCAAGTTCGAAACCCTGAGGTTGCTGGCTTGAGTGTGGGCTCATCAGCTTGAACACGGGGTCGCTGGCTTGAGCGTGGGATCATAGATATGACCCCATGGTCGCTGGCTTCACCCCAAATGTTGCTGGCTTGAGCAAGGGGTCACTAGCTCTGCTGTAGCCCCCAGTGAAGGCACATACTAGAAAGCAATCAATGAATAACTAGGGTGGTGCAACGAAGAATTGATGCTTCTTATCTCTCTCCTTTCTTCTCTGTCTGTCCCTGTCTGTCCCTCTCTCTGTCCCTCTCTCTGTCTCTGTCACACACACACACACACAAACTTAGGTGTGGACACTCCTGGGGCCACAGAGACTGGGGCGTGGATACCCTTGAGGTGGCTAGACTGGGGCAAAACCACTCTTGGAATGTCACAGACTGAGCTGTGGACACCTGCAGGGTCAGCTAGACTGCCGTGTGAATACCTCTATGATCACACGGTTTGATATGCACAAAACCTGTGGCACCACTGAGACTACGGTGGGAAAATTCCTGCAGTCACACACACACTAAGCTGTTGCCACTTCTGGGCTCTCTCTGAACATGGGGCAGACACTCCTGGGGTGACATGGGCTGGACTGTGGATGTGTCTGTGGTCAAACTTTGGGATGATGAAACTTTTTGGACCCATCTGTGGCCATAGGACAAAGGGGAGAACACATTTGTGGTCACAAGTGCTAGAGTGGAGATACTGCTTTGCTCACATTGCGTGGAATGTGGATACGCCTGGCATCACACAGAACAGTTTGGCTACTCCGAGGGTCACTCAGACTGAAAAATAGACATTCCTGTGGTTACACAGACAATGTAGTGAATGAGCCTGGGGCCATTGAGACGGAGTGTAGCCACTCCTTGGTCCCACACCTGGTGGAAAATTCTGGAGTTGCAGACTGGGGAATGACACTGTGGTGGCCACAAAGCCTGGTCGCATAGAGACATCATTGATCACACAGCCTGTGGTGTAAAATCCCTGAAGGTGACACAGCCAAGGGTGTACAACTCAGGGGACACACAGACTGGGTGGTGGCCACTCTTGCGGTAACACAGAAAGTTGATCATCCTCAGGTTATGCAGACTGTTGTGTGGACACTTCCGGAAACAAAGGTTCGCTGTGGGCCCTCTTGGGGTTACATAGGCTGGGGAGTGGTCACACCTGTGTTTCACGGTCTGAGGAATGCACACTCCTAATGGACACTGACTGGGAGGTGGAAAGCCCACAGTGACGGGGCTGTGAACAATTCTGTAGTAACACAGACTGTGGTTGTGCTTCCCTGAGGACATGTACTGGGGTCTGGTGGCTCTTGACTTCATACACAAGGGGTGGGCACTCCTGTGGTGACAAAGGCTGACATATAGCCATTGGTGAGGTCATCTAGATTGAGTTGTGGGTACTACAACGGACTGACGTACTTAGTAGTAGGCATCCCTGGGGTCAAACAGATTGGTGTTTTCACAACTCTGTGATCACAAACTTTGGGATATGGATAGTATGGGATCACCAGACTGTGTTTTGAATACTTCAGGTGTCGCACAGACACCACAGCTCCTGTGGTGACACATTGTGTTGTAGACACACCTGGGGTGGTAATGACTGCTGTGGTAACCCCTCAGGTCACAAAGACACCATTTATTGTTATATAGCTTAGAGAATTGACAAACCTGTGATTAAACTAACTGGGGAAGGTACACTTTTGGGGTGACACAGACTGGGTTATGAAAAGACTGGGGTTGCACACACTGGAGAACAAACATTCCTGTCATCACAGACTGGGGTGGAAACACTCCAGGAGTCTCTCAGACTATAGTGAGTACTCCACTGAGGACACAATGTCTGAGGTACGGGATATGTTCCTCTGTGGATAAACTGGATTTTGTGTGGAAAGTTCTGGAGTCACACAGAGGAGTGTGGACACTCCTGGAGTCACTAGGGCATCCACAATGAGGGCCAGACAGATGGAGGGGGCACTCCTGAGGTCAGAGATGGCTTGGGCCAGGCTGGTCCCTCCTGGGCCACATATTTGGGGATGTAGACACCACTGGGCCACAGAGACCGGGGATTAGACACTGCTCCTGTCACAGCGACTTGCATGTGTATATACTTCTGATGTCATATAGAGAGGGCATAACTAGGGACACACAGCCTGTAATGAGTACACTTGTGGGGTCCCAAAGGTTGTGTTTATGTTCCTGGATATTTAGATGTGGACACTCCTGGCGTGACAGAGGCGGGAGTGTGTACACTCCTGGGGCCCACAGCCTGTAGTGTTGACACTGATGAATTCATATGGCAATGGGCATGGATACTCCCATGGTCACAGAGCCTTTTGTGTGTACACTTTTGTCATACATTCCTGTGGTCACAATGACCTAGGTGGGAAGAACCCTGCGTTAACATGCTGTGGTGTGCCCCCCCCCCAACCCCAGGCTTATAGAGATTTGGTATGGACACTCCTAGGGTCAGTCAGGTGCAGAAACACCTAGGGTCACAGACTGGGATGTAGGGAGTCCTGAGGTCATTGGACTGGGGTGTGGACAGAGAATGTGAGTCTCTAAAGTAATGGGAGTTGCAGAAACCGGTTCTGCCTGGGTAGCTATTGAGTTTGTCAGCTCCTGTTTACTAAACTGTCAAAATTCAAGATTGCAGTCAAGACAGACATTTTTTTTCTTAGCGTGCATAAGAGAGATTCAGGGACAGACAGGAAGGGAGAGAGATGAGAAGCAACAACTTGTTGTAGCACTTCAGTTGTTCATTGATTGCTTTCTCATTATGTGCCTTGACTGGGGGCTCCAGCTAAGCCAGTAACCCCTTGCTCAAGCCAGCAACCTTGGGCTCAAGCCAGTCACCATAGGGTCATGTCTACAATTCCATGCTTAAGCCAGCAACTCCATGCTCAAGCTGGTGAGCCCGCACTCAACAGCCCACACTCAAGCCAGTGACTTTGGGGTTTCGAACCTGGGTCCTCAGCATCAACTCATTCCACTTAGTTGTTCCATTTAGTGCACTCATCGGTTGCTTCTTGTATGTGCCCTAACAGGGGATTGAACAGCCACCTTGGTGTGCTGGAATGACACTCTATCTGCTGATCCACCTGACTGGGCTTTCTGACATTTAAGAGAAGAGGTTTTAACATAAAAAATTGTTCTGTGGAGCCCTTTGGCATCTGGTTAAATCTGTGGAGCTTTCTACAGAATATTAAAAAAACAAACATTCCAGTGGTAGAGCATCAGCCCGGGTTCGATTCCCGGCCAGGGCACACAGGAGAAGCGCCCATTTGCTTCTCCACCCCTCCACCTCTCCTTCCTCTCTGTCTCTCTCTTCCCCTCCCGCAGCTGAGGCTCCATTGGAGCAAAGATGGTCCGGGCGCTAGAGTGGCTCTGGTCCAGCAGAGCGAAGCCCCGGAGGAGCAGAGCGTCGCCCCCTGGTGGGCGTGCCAGGTGGACCCCAGTCGGGCGCATGCGGGAGTCTGTCTGTCTCTCCCGGTTTCTAGCTTCAGAAAAATACAAAACAAAACAAAACAACAAACAAAAAACATTCCCAGTCAAAAACAAATACACAGGATTACCATGTAAACCAGTTGAATAGTAGAGGTTCCTCAAAAAGCTAAATAAAACTGTCATTATGATCCAGCAAACCCACTTCTGGGTATTTATCCAAAGATAAAATCACTATCTCAAAGGTGATATCTGCACCCCTAGATTCACTGCAGCATTATTCAAAACAGACAAGATATGGAAACAACTTAAGTGCCTGCCGATGGATGGATGGATACAGAAAATGTGCTGTATACATACAACGGAATAGTAAAGCTGCATGTAGCCAATTCCACTTCTAAAGACTGCTAGAACATAGAGCAGCGGTTCTCAACCTGTGGGTTGCGACCCTGGTGGGGGTCGCGACCCACAGGTTGAGAACTGCTGACATAGAGCCATAAAAAATGAAATACTGCCAATTGTGACAATATGGATGGGCCATGAGGGTTAGGGAGGTAAGTCAGACAAAGACAAATACCGTCACTTCACTTATATGTGGAATCTAAAAAAACCCAAAAAACTCAGAGACACAGACCAGAAGTTAGGAGTGGGGTAGGGGAAATGGGTGAATGGTTTTCAGGTATAAACTTTCAGCTATAAGTAAGTCATGGGGATGCCATGTACAGCATGGTGACTATAGTTAATAATACTGTGTTGTACATTTGGAAGTTGCCAAGAGAGTAGATGTTAAAATGTTAACTATGTGCGGTTATGGATGTTAACTACTTACTGTGGTGATCATGTCAGAATATACACACATATCAAATTATCAAATTATGTTGTATACTTTAAACTCATATATATATATATATATATATATAAAATATATCTCAATGAAATTGGAAAAAGTATGACCATCTATATTAAAATAAAAATTGGGATGCAATATATGGATTTTTTATTAGATCAAATTATAAGATTTTCCATGTCCAAGTAGTAATGAGTGTGAACAGGATTTCAAGATGTCTGTAACAACCATCCTATAAAAATGAACTGATTTGTATTTGTGAGAAAGTTGCAGGCACTGCTTTTCTGATCATGATTTACTGCTAGAATCCGTATTTTGGAAGAAAGCTAAATTTCAGTTACATCAGTGAAAATAAAGATGTAACATTTTCTTCCATCAAGTTCACGGATACTCTAGACTTCTGTCCAAGTTAAAAACCTCTGCCTTTCGGGTAAGTTCTGGACATAATTAGAACACCCCCGGAAAGCTTTAGAGAAGAGGCAAGATCTCATTGAAGAACGCTTTCTGCAATGCAAATGAATATTCTGCGATGTTTCATTCCTGGTTGTGTTCAGGGTGGTTGATGCAGGTTTCCACTCAGGGCTTGGATGTTCAGGACCCATGGACGAGATTATATTTGTAAAACAAATTCATCAGCGCAAGCTCTGGTTCTTCTAACAGCAAACAGTTTCCGGGCTGTCTCAGACTGTCAGCTATTTATAAAGGTCAAACAAAACATTATAAACAAAAATGTATTTTCCCACCGTCTTGGACTTAATCATTGTTCACTTAGCTACAAACATTATGTGAAGTTTCTTTCCCTACTTTTTTTTTTCTTTTTTTGGTGGAGATGCCGGGGAGTGAATCTTTCCCTACTTTTATTGTAAACAGTGATATACATAAAAAATGCGTGGAATATATATATATATTCTGTTTAATGAGTAATAATAGAGTGTTATTTCATATAATTGTAGGATGCTCATTCTCATGGATGATAATTCTCCATAATGACTATACCATGATTGAATTATCCATTCTACAGTTGATGGATCTTTGGGCTGTTTCTAGTCTGGGAGTACTACAAATAGTGTCAACTAAGAAATTCTATACTAATTTATAAGCCATTGTCAGAAGGGGTGTCCTCTAAAATGAGGTACTGAGGACGAGAAGCCCTCCAGCACTGGTGGGTCCACTGTGCTACAGGTAAACTGGCCCCTCACTGCTCCCTCACATAACAGGCACCATTCTACCTCAGGGCCTTTGCATTTGCTACTTCCTCTTCCTGGAACACTCTCCCCTGGATAAATACATGGATTCTCTCTCTCATCTCCTTTAGGTCTCTGCTCAAACAGTACCTCAGTGAGGCCTTCCATGGCAACACTTCAAAAAGAGTTTACACCGCCACCCCTAGAATTCCTGCTTCTCTTTACCCAGCTTTACTTAATTTTTTTTCATATTCAATATTACTTTAACATATTATTTATAAGGCCTGGTCGGTTGGCTCAGTGGTAGAACGTTGGCTTGGTGTGCAGGAGTTCTGGGTTCAATTTCCGGCCAGGGCACACAGGAGAAGCGCCCATCTGCTTCTCTACCCCTCCCCCTCTCCTTCCTCTCTGTCTCTCTCTTCCCCTCCCCTAGCCAGGTCTCCATTGGAGCAAAGTTGGCCCGGGTGCTGGGGATGGCTCTGTGGCCTCTGCCTCAGGCGCTAGAATGGCTCTGGATGCAACAGAGCGACGCCCCAGATGGGCAGAGCATCGCCCCCTGGTGGATATGCCGGGTGGATCCTGGTCAGGCGCATGCAGGAGTCTGTCTGACTGCCTCCCCATTTCCAACTTCAGAAAAATACAAAAAAAAAAAAAAAATATATATATATATATACACACGGCCTGCTGGTGGTATTGCAGTGGAAATAACATTGACCTAGAACACTGAGGACCCAGATTCGAAACCCCGAGGTCACTGGTTTGAGCACGGGGTTACTGGCTTGAGCATGGGATCATAGACATGGCCCCATGATCACTGACTTGAGCAAGGGGGTCACAGGCTCAGCTGTAGACCCCTGGTCAAGGCACATATGAGAAATAATCAATGAACAACTAAAGTGCCACAACTATGAGTTGATGCTTCTTATCTCTCTTCCTTCCTGTCTCTCTTTTGCAAAAAAATAAAATATATAAATAATAAAGTATTACATATTTGATTAAAATATATATGTATATACATACACATATACATGATAATGCAAGCTATATAAATACATAGTGAAACACAAGCTTTAAGTGTGTGTATACACGTGTGTGGGGGAACTTCTGCATTCAGACTGTGTTATTGTTTATTACCTTCCCCAGTCTAGAAGCTCTATGAGGGCAGTGATATCTGACTGTTTTCCCCAGTCTACCACTATGAACAATGCCCAGCACACAGTATAGGCTTAATAAATGTTTACTGAATGCCTCAATATATGAAATGCTTAAAGCAGTTCCTGACATACAATGTCAGATGCTTAGTAAAGGTGTGCTGATTGAAATCTTATCAGATAATATAAAAATGTTAAAGGTGAAATTTTACTGATTTTTTTTTTTTGAGAGGGGAGGCAGAGAGACAGACTCCCACCTGCACCCTGGCTGGCATTCACCTGGTAAGCCCACTAGGGGGCGATGCACTGCCCATCTGGGGCATTGCTCCGTTGCTCAGAAACTGAGCCATTTTTGGTTTTTTGCTTTTAGTACCTGAGGTGGAGGACACAGGACACAGAGCCATCCTCTGTGTCCGCGGCCAACTCGCTTGAACCAATTGAGCCATGGCTGTGGGAAGGGAAGAGAGAGAGAGAGAGAGAGAGAGAGAGAGAGAGAAGAGGGGTGAAGCAGATGGTCACCTCTTTTGTGTGTGCTGACTGGGAATCGAACCTGGGACATCTGCATGCAGGGCCAACACTAACACTAAGCAAACTGACCAGGACAGATCTTTTTCTTTCTTTCTTTTTTTTTTTTTTTGAGAGAGAGAGAGACAGAGACAGAGAGAGGGACAGACAGACAGGAGGGGAGAGAGATGAGGAACATCAATTCTTCATTGCGGCACCTTAGCTGTTCACTGATTGTTTTCACCTATGTGCCTTGACCAGGGGGCTACAGCAGAGCGAGTGACCCCTTGCTCAAGCCAGCGACCTTGGGCCTCAAGCCACTGACCTCTGGGCTCAAGCCAGGGATCATGAGGTCATGTCTATAATTCCATGCTCAAGCCTGTGACCCTGCGCTCAAGCTGGTGAGGCTGCACTCAAGCCGGCGACCTCGGGGTTTCAAACCTGGGTCCTATGCGTTCCAGCCTGATGCTCTATCCACTGTGCTTCTACCTGGTCAGGCCTGATCTTTTTCTTAAAGGTGTCCTTTACTCAAACTCTTGGATAAAAAGGCAGATTTACCTTAACATGTTGAGGTGAACAATTCATTTCACTGTCTTCAGCCTACTCAAGGAAAAGAAAAGGGACTCAGGTACTTGGCCAAGCTTTTCTATGCATTATAGTTAGTTTTACCCATTGGTTTTTATAGTTATTGGGAGGCAGGGAAGAGAATTTTGACCCCAAAAAGCATGTGATTTGGGGGTAGAAAGAGCAGTGGGAGGGTCACTGTGGGTGTGGAGAAAGGCACAGACCTTAGAGGTGAGCAGGGTGTGGCGCTGTGAAGCGGCCAGGCGTGGGGGCAATGTGTCCATGATGCTGATGGGGCAATCCTGGGGGCGGGTCTCCTTGGCCAGCCGCCCCTTCTTCTTTAATGTGCAGGCCTCCTGGTACGGTGGCGAGATGGGGGGCTGCGTGGGTGGCGTGTACTTGTACTGTGAGCCGTCCTCCAGCTACAGGGACACATGGCAGGAAGATAGTGGGAACTCGGGAACCTAGGACAGTGATCCCCCAACCCCGTCTGCCTACTGTCGGCTGGGCACTCACCTCCAGTGGGTAGCTGCGGTCCGAATCATAGGCGCTCAGGTCCCCACAGGTCACAAATGGCACAATGATGCGAGTGGGTCCATCTAATTGGTTGAAATCTGAATCTGACAAGCAGGGAGCAATAAGAGGACTGGGAGGCCTGGGACCAGTCATGACTGCAGCACCTTAGTTGTTCACTGACTGCTTTCTCATATGTGCCTTGACCGGGGGCTACAGCAGACTGAGTGACCCCTTGCTCAAGCCAGCGAGTATCGAGGCCTCCCCATGTATCCACGGGCTCTTCACAGGCTCCTCCAGCAGAAATCCTTCATTTGGTGCAGATCATCTTCTCGGGGAGGGATTCTATGATCACTGCTTCTAAAACACTGGTCCCCTGCATTTTTTTCCCTGCACCCTTATGTCTACCTGCCTTTCTGTCATACACTGCCTGGACTTTGTCTCACTCAATCATGCTTGCTAGAAGAGCAGGCTCTGTGCCTTTTCTTACTAAGAGCCAGGTGAAAGCACCTCATGCGGCATAACCCACATGGACGGGTTTCCACCTCGGGCCATGACTGGATCTTCCTCAGCTATAATCTCCTTTGGTGGGTGTTTCTGCTGGGGCAGAACTCAGAGCCTTCCTGGGACTGAGTTTCACCAGGTTCAAGAGTTACCACTAGGGGACTAGATTGAAGATCATCCTAGGACAGGGGTCGGGAACCTTTTTGGCTGAGAGCCATGAACGCCACATATTTTAAAATGTAATTCTGTGAGAGCCGTACAACAACCTGTGCACGTTATGCATTATCCAATAAAAATTTGGTGTTGTCCCGGAGGACAGCTGTGATTGGCTCTAGCCACCAGCAACCATGAACATGAGCGGTAGGAAATGAATGGATGGATTGTAATACATGAGAATGTTTTATTTATATATATATTTTTTGGTATTTTTCTGAAGTTGGAAATGGGGAGGCAGTCAGACTCCTGCATGTGCCTGACCGGGATCCACCCAGCATGCCCACCAGGGGGCGATGCTCTGCCCATCTGGGGCGTCGCTCTGTTGCAGCCAGAGCCATTCTAGCACCTGAGGCAGAGGCCATGGAGCCATCCTCAGCACCCGGGCCAACTTTTTATTCCAATGGAGCCTTGGCTACGGGAGGGGAAGAGAGAGACAGAGAGGAAGGAGAGGGGGAGGGGCGGAGAAGCAGATGGGCGCTTCTCCTGTGTGCCCTGGCTGGGAATCGAACCCAGGACTTCTGCATGCCAGGCTGACGCTCTACCACTGAGCCAACCGGCCAGGGCCTGTTTTATATTTTTAACTTTTTTTTTTTTTAAAGATTTGTCTGCAAGCCAGATGCAGCCATCAAAAGAGCCACATCTGGCTCATGAGCCATAGGTTCCTGACCCCTGTCCTAGGATATAATATCCATATAGGATGGTGGTCCACCAGAGGGTTGGGCTGAGGATCCTCAAGGGACAGAATTCCCATAAGAAACAATCTCTCTACAAGGGGGTGGGGCTGAGAACCCTTATGAGACATAAATGCCACAAGAGGGCAGAGTTTCCCCAGGGACAGGGCTTGGGGCCCTGGCTCTCACCGTATGAGTGGTCCAGCAAGGGTCTGGTCAGGTCTGGCAGAAAGCCCTCAGGGGGATCATAACCCCGACAGACAGCGAAGGCCTCTGTGGGTGAAAGGTAGAGTGAGGGGCAACTGTCACCTCTGCCCAGCTGCTAGCGGGAGAGGTCCCTGAGATTCGCATTGCCTGCCTGGCCCCCCACCCCACTAACCGATGCTGGAGTTCCGGCTGCTCCTAGGCTTGGCACAGAGCACGTTGGAGAAGAAGACACGCAGCTGGCTGTAGAGCAGTGTCACATCCCGGCCTCGGAAGATCTGCAGGGTGGAGAGGCAGAGATGGAGGCATGAGGGTGACTCTCAGGGACCTGTCTCTGTCTCAAACATGTTTCCCAAGGCTTACCTTGGCTACAAAGCATCCCCCTGGCTTCAAGACGTGTGTAGCAATGTTCAGAGCCTGTGGGCAGGACAGATAACTAAGGCTGTGGCGGAGATAGCCAGGAGGAGGCAAAACTGAGGCAGGGGCAGTGGGTTACTCACGGCTAGGAGGAGCTGGGCCTGCATATACTCATCAACATCATGGAGACCAGTTACTGCGGCAAGAGGAACGGTGTTAGGGGGGCAACCAGTCTAGCTATGTTCTTGTCCCAGAGAGGTTAGGAGGCTAAAAACATTTCCCAGGTCCTCTTATTGCAAAGGTTCTGCATGCAAATTAGTATCTATCAACCAGATGTATATTCTGAGCTCCTAATCCCTAGGAGCTCATTTTAATTCTCAAAACAACCAATCTTCAAGTCTTTTTATCATCACTTATACCTTCAGTCCAGATTCTTAACTCCAGATTCGGATCAGACTTGACCCCTCACACCTGACCTGTTCAAAACCAAACTCCTGCCCTTCCTGTCCACGCCTGCTCCTCCCACCATGTTTCCCATCTCATCTAATCCTTCCAGTTGTTCAGGCCTAAAACCTGAGTTACCCTTGACAAGCTCCATACTCTCCTCTCACCCACATTCAAGCCATTAGCAAATCCTGTCTGCTCTACTTTCCAAAGCTCTCCGGAACTTACCCTCCCCTCACCACCACTACCATGCCTCACCTGGACTCCTGACTGCAGCGGCCTCCTCCTCCCCAGGCCCCCAGCTTCCCCCTGGCCCCTCACACTGCTCACAGCAGCCAGCAGCCAGCAGGATCCTGTCACAACCCAGAGCCAGGCATGGCCCTCTGCTGCTCATAACCCTCTCATGGTTTTCTCTGAGTTCTCATCTCTGTGAAAAAGCCAAATTCTTCACCCTGGCCCATTAAGGATCCACACAAGGGTCTGTCCCCTGTCACCTCACTGACTTTACCTCCTGTCCTTCTCCCCCTCATTCACTCTGATCCATCCATACTGATCTCAACGCTGGTGTTTGTACACGTTAAGTACCCTCCCACCTCATGGCCTTTGCACAGGGTGGGCCCTTTGCCTGGACTATTCTTCCTCCAGGCATGCCCATGGCCCACTGTCTCACCTTTAGTTCTTTGTGCTAATGGTCAGAGAGGCCTTCTCCACCCACTTTAAAATTCCAACAGGTTTTCCTTACCTCCCTCCCCTTTTTATTGATTTCCCTATGGTGCCTATCACTTTTTGATTTGCTACAGAGCTCAATCATGTCTCTCTCTCTTTTTTTTTAGCAAGAGAGGTGGGGCAGACAGGGACAGAAAGACAGGAAGGGAGAGATGAGAAGCATCAACTCGTAGTTGCAGCACCTTAGTTGTTCATTGAGTTCTCATATGTGCCTTGACCGGGACAGGGGATCTATAGCAGAGCGAGTTACTCCCTTGCTCAAGCCAGAGACCTTGGACTCAAAGCAGTGACCTTGGGCTTCAAGCCAGCAATCATGGGGTCATGTCTATTATCCCATGCTTGAGCCGGCGACCCTATGCTCAAGCCGGTGAGTCCATGCTCAAGTTGGATGAGCCCGCGCTCAAGCCAGCAACCATCAGGGTTCGAACTTGGGTCCTCAGTGTCCCAGGCCGACATTCTGTCCATTGTGCCACCACCTGGTCAGGCAATCATGTTTCTTTTCCAACTGCTCCCACTAGAACACCAGCTCTATGAGGTCAGAGATTGGTGGAATTTTATTCACAAATATTTCCCCAATATGTAGAATAGTTCCTGACACACAATATTAGCTCACTAAACATGTGTTGAATGGACGATTGACTGATAAAAGTGAATGGGAAGTAAGATAGACTGGAGAGCTGCAGAGAGAAGAGACATGAGAAGATGGAAGAGTGGACAGCAGACAACTGAAGTGGCAGAGTGTGAGGAGGGAGAAGACAGAGGCAGAGAGCAGGCAGCAGGGCAGGGAGTTACCAGATATGACGAACAGCTGACAGGAGGAGAGGCAGGGAGTTGAAGGGGTGATAGAAGCCAATGAAGTAGGAGATACAGAAAGGACACACACAGGGCCCCCCACCTGCACGCCCAACCCGTGTTTACCATCGGGAGCCCCGTCGCACACCACTAGGTCCGCGGGGCAGCCCTCAAAGTGTCGGATGATCTCCTTGGCTGTGGACAGCTACGGAAGAGAGGGTGGGTGAGTGGCCCCAAGATCCCCCTATGCTGTGGCCCTCTAACCCCACCTACCCATGGCCCTGGCCCACAGGCCCCGGGGCAGCCAAATGCTCAGATTCTGTTTGTCTAAGACTACATTCTGTCTCTGGGGACCCAGTCCCATAATTTTTTGCCATCTCTCTGGGATAATAACTTGTTGGCTCTGTTTCTCTGCTATACTCTCTCGGGTTCTCTCAGTTACTCTCTCTATCTGCACCTTTCTCAGTCTGTTTCTGTCTATTGCACTTTCTGCAGCGCCCAGGTGGGGGAGCCTCACCCAGGATCCACCTCAACACCCCACGCCGTGCACTTACCTGAGTGATATCGCCCTGGATCTGTAACACACCTGGTAGCGGAGCCATGGCCTGAAGGTCCACAGCTACCACATGGCTGGCCCCCTGGCCCCTGTGGGCAACATGGCCTGTGTCAGTCCAGTTTTCACTCCTGGCCCACCCTCCACCTAGCCTGCCCTCCTGCCCCCACCCTTCCCGATCCGTGACTCCACACTTACCCAATCTTCTGGCTCAGCACCTGGCTCCAGCTGCCCGGGGCTGCACACAGGTCAACTGCTCGTGTCACACCTGAGCACACACAAGACTATGTAATATCAGTTGCATCCACCTCTCCAACCTGAAGACCCTGCAAAATTCACCCCTATCCCCTGGGAAGCACCCACATCTATCTGCTGCCCAGGGGCCCAACTCCCCTTGAATATCTGCATGCCTTCCTGCCTGTACCCTGCCCCGCAGACCCTCCAAGTCAGCCCACCCACCACAGGTTGCTCTACAGACCTAGACTTGTCTGTTCCCTGTGCCTGCCCCATCCCCCAGTGACTCGCCGGCCAGGTAGGGACCTTGGAAGAGTTGGAATTCCTCATTGAGTTGCAGCAGCTTGAAGGCACTGCGGGCACGCCAGCCATTCTCCTTGGCCAGGCGGTAGTAGACATCCCGCTTGTCCTTCGATGTCCGTCCCATCTCACACACTGTTTGCCCAGGGACCTGCCAACAGTAAGCCGATGCCACCCTGTATCAGTAACTAGGTGAGTGGGCCACCACCTACCTCTGCAGGGCAGTGAAAAACCACAGAAACCAAGCTGGGCTCATCTGACCCACATGACAGCTCACTCAGCAGAGTGACTAAAGCACAGTCACCTACCCCACTGATCTCACAGAGCCTGAAGGACCCCAACACTGAACTCTCAGGCTCCACCACTCACCCCATGAGAACCCCCACAGAACCCATCACTCACCTAAATATCCCCCAAACCCAATATTTATACTTGTCTCATAGATGACCCATTACTGACCCTGTCAACCTCCAGTGCTGTCACCCATGCTCCACATATTAAACCCTGTGACTCTATCAACCCTTCTCTGCTTACCTTACCCCCATTAACATCTCACTGTCTCTCCAGTTGTCCTCATTGCCCCTTGATTCATATAGCCCTATTAGCCCCCCATTAATCCCTTGCTTTCATTCCCATTATCTTAATATTACCTCATTGTACTCCCCAGCCCCTTAATCTCTCTCTCGCTACCCCATTCCCCATTAATACCTGAAATGGTTTAGGCTCCCACTAATTCCTTTATTACTACATCATTATCAACCCCCATTAATGCCTGGAGGATCATGGCTTATTAGCTTCCCATTAAGCTCTCAATTACTATGCTTTATCAGCCTCCATTAACTCAGCCCTCCAATTGATCCCTCAGAGATCACACCATTAGTGTCTTGTAACTCTTTCATTTACCACACACTCATGTTAATCTTGGATGTTTCCCATTCTCCCATCACTGCCCACCTTGCCCCTCAATAATCACTTTATGGTCATACCCCAACACCTTCAACACCTTATTATTACCCTTTCTTTGCTCACTGTTACCATTAATTCCTCAATGATCATGCCATGATCATCAATTAAAGCCTTTGATTACAATACCTCATCCACCTCTCATTTTCTATTCCTTGGTCACTTTTTCATTGATCATGAGCCTCATCGGCCTCTATTATTCCTTCCATAGCCTCACCACTACCTTTCGATGACTATGCCCCATCAATCTTCATTAACCTGCTGAAATCATACCTCATGGATCACAACCCCATCTGCCTTCCATTACCTTCTAGTGGCTCACTCTACCACCCTCATTAATCCTTGAACACACCCACACCGGCTCCCATGAACAAGTTGACCATTAGCTCCTATCGATTCCCCTATAACAGCCCCACCACGTTTCCTTACACTCGCGCCCTCTTCACTCCATCTGGCCACACCCCCATTCCCTCCTCGAGTAACTAAAAGACCATGTGCCTACTTCGCCTTCGGACTTTCCTCAAAGTAGCTCCACTGATATCCGGAACTCTGCCTCCCCAGCCCTCCCCTAAATAGTGATCCCCTTCTACACACAAACCTTGGGTCGGCAGCCTCCCCGATGTTAGTTGCCCAGCCCAGACTACGTAGCTGCAGCAAGGAGGGCGAATTTCCTCCGGCGGCGGAACAGCGCAAGTCGTGCCTCAATCTTCCCAGCCTGGACCCACGTCCTCTGTGCTCCAGGGCCTACCTAAGCTTTTGGAGTGGAGAGAAGCGGGACGAAGAAGGCTGGTCCGCCAGCAGCCCAAGCCTTGGTGAGAGCGCAAACCGGTGAGAAGTCTTAGGGCTTCAGTTTCTGTTCTTAGTTGATCCAAGTGCCTGTCGCACACGCCTAAAGGGTCCTGCAGCGTGGCGAGCTTGTCATCGTAGAATGCAGAGGCTTCCGCGAGGTCCGGACCCGCTCTGAACTTACATTGTGAGTTCCGTCACATAAGAGTCGAGTCTACGTAACTGCTCCGGAGAACTGCGGTTCCCAGCATGCAATCGCCACCACCAAAGCTGCGGGACTCGCGCATGCGTAGCTGAAACGTCGCGGGAAGAAAAACTGGTTCCGTTCTTTTGTTCTAACGCTAAAATCGATTTACTCCCAGCTTCTCCCTTCTGGACTGCGATGTTAATTGAGCTTGTGGACTACATTTCCCAAAATGCAACAAGCACGACAGCACCCATTCATTTTAGGCTTGCTGCGAATGAAATTAAGCTGGAGTCACCAACGTGAGATGAAGGAATGTGGGTTAAAGTGCGTTAACGCGCTGGCTGCAATTTTGAATTTCATTTCCCCAAAGTGATATTGCTACCTGAACTGTACCATTTTAAAACGTCAGTATCTCCATCTGTGAAATGGAGATAGTAAGTACTACAGATTTCACAGAGTTATTGGGAGGAAAAAATAGGTGGCTACTAAGAAACGTTCTAACCTGCAGAGGATTTTGAAAGAGTTTATTTGAGCCAAATTGATGACATATGCTGTGGAGCAAGATCTTAAATCTTCCTGAGAATAACAGTTTTGCAGCTTCTTTTGTGTACATGAAATTAAGGAGAAAACATACATAGAAGATTGGAGAAAGCACGGCAGGGATTGGATTACAGGATAGTTAAGATTATGTACTCTCTTGAGGGTTAATACCCCTTTTGAAGGATATTACTTCTGATATTTCAAAGATGTGTTAACATAGATGTACAAGAGCAATGGACAGAGATGGCTTAATACCTTCACTAAAGAAGTTATATGCCCTGGCCGGTTGGCTCAGCGGTAGAGCGTCGGCCTAGCGTGCGGAGGACCTGGGTTCGATTCCTGGCCAGGGCACACAGGAGAAGCGCCCATTTGCTTCTCCACCCCTCCGCCGCGCTTTCCTCTCTGTCTCTCTCTTCCCCTCCCGCAGCCAAGGCTTCATTGGAGCAAAGATGGCCCAGGCGCTGGGGATGGCTCCTTGGCCTCTGCCTCAGGCGCTAGAGTGGCTCTGGTCGCAACATGGCGACGCCCAGGATGGGCAGAGCATCGCCCCCTGGTGGGCAGAGCGTCGCCCCATGGTGGGCGTGCCGGGTGGATCCCGGTCGGGCGCATGCGGGAGTCTGTCTGACTGTCTCTCCCTGTTTCCAGCTTCATAAAAATTAAAAAAAAAAAAAAAAAAGAAGTTATAGGCCTGGGCCTATAACTACCCACTGGCCTTATGTAATTTGATGTTCTTCAAACATTTTTAACTCCCACCCACAAAAAATCCCTATACATCCCCACCCAGTGCAGAAGTAAATATAATAACAGAAACATGTATTATAGGGTTTACCATGTGCCAGGCACTATTCTAAGTGCTCTTAATAGTGTGCTGGTAAATGGTTAACAACCAACTTTTTAAGGAGATGGGGGAGGAAGCCCTGATTGCAAACATTTGCCAATTTCCATGGTTTACACACTATCATCTTGCTAGATTTCAAGTTACCAATATGTAGTCACGGAACACAGAATTTAGCAGAGGTGTACTAGTGCACCATTATGTAATATTTCTATCATACAGTTAAAATAGGGGCAAATGATCTCAAGAGCATAGAGAATAGTGAAATGTAGTGAAATAAGGAAGTGATAAGTTTTGAATGTTTATCATCTTTAAAAAAATCATATTTGCCTGACCTGTGGTGGCGCAGTGGATAAAGCGTCGACCTGGAAATGCTGAGGTCGCCGGTTCGAAACCCTGGGCTTGCCTGGTCAAGGCACATATGGGAGTTGATGCTTCCAGCTTCTCCCCCCTTCTCTCTCTCTGTCTCTCCTCTCTCTCTCTCTCTCTGTCTCTCCCTCTCCTCTCTAAAAAAAATGAATAAAAAAGCAAAAAAAATTATATTTATTTCATTGTAAGTTTATATCATCTTATTTGTTAATACTTGTGTTTAACAACCAGATCACAAAATTCCTAACAATTGAACAAGCAGCCTGCAAACCTGTACATTACAAGTAGGCTCTCAGCGCACTGCTGAATCCTTTCCTCAAACTCATTTTAATCCTTACAACAACCATAGGAGATAGTTGCTGTAATTATCCACTGTTTACAGATGAGGAAACAGAGAAGGGAGAATATATAGTAAGTCCTCACTTAACATCATATATATGTTTTTGGAAACTGGGACTTGAAGCAAAATGATATCCAACAAACAGAACCAATTTTACCATAGGCTAGTTGATATAAACAAGAATTAAGTTTCTACAGCATATTTCTGATCACAAAAACGTCACCAAACTTCTAAAATAAAGACCCAAACACTTCTAATATTAACATTGAAATAAATGTGAGCTATGCATACATTTAAGAATGATAAGTAAAAACAAGTAAGATAATTCTTTTTAAACTTGCTTATTCCAATTTAGGGTCACAAGTGGCTGGGGCTGAGTGTGGAAGGTGGGACTCAATCTTGGAGAGGATGCCCTTCCATTACAGGGTGCACTCACACAGCCCCGACTCATATTCAGAATGGGACAATTTAACATGCCAGTTCACCTAATGTGCATATCTTTGGGAGGTAAGAAGACACTGGAGTCCCTGGAGAAAGCTCATGCAGACATGAGAACTCCACCTAATGACCCCGGTTGGGAATTATTTTCCCCTCACCAATGGTATAACAAAACAATGTTCCAATACATTAAATAAAAAAACTTGAAAAACAATGTTGAACAAAAGCATATATATTAGATATATAAACATATATGCTATTTAATATGCTTGTGATTATATAGAAATGTAGTGGTATATAATATTTACTAGTATATATTGTAAATTATGTTATTAATAAAATACAATAAATATAAATGTTTTATTATATGTAAATATAAGAAAATATATAATAGTTATATATGCATTTTGTGTAGGATATATATAAAATATATGCATTGTCTTAGAATACACAGGTGCATATGCTGATATATAAATATTCTAATATCTACATACATTTACCACATTTCCCCATGTATAAGATGCACCCTTTTTCGAAAAGTTTGGGGTCTAAAAACAGGGTGCATCTTATACAGTAGTTGTAGATAATTTCACTTGCATTTCCCACATTTTCGCGCTTTTTTTTGTGCTCACTGTTGAAGACAGTGATTTGTCATCAGACACAGATGAGGACAAGCTAACTGTACAGGGGTCGGGAACCTAATGGCTCGCGAGCCAGATGTGGCTCTTTTGATGGCTGCATCTGGCTCGCAGACAAATCTTTAATAAAAAAAGTAATAACATTAAAAGTATAAAACATTCTCATGTATTACAATCCATTCATTTCCTACTGCTTATGTTCATGGTTGCAGGTGGCTGGAGCCAATCACAGCTGTCCTTTGGGACCATACCAAAATTTTATTGGATAATGCATAACGTACATGGGTCGTTGTATGGCTCTCACGGAATTACATTTTAAAATATGTGGCATTCATGGTTCTTTCAGCCAAAAAGGTTCCCGACCCCTGAGATAACAGATGGGAGTTTTGACAGTGATGAGGAGTTGTATGAATTTTATGATGAATAAAACTTGAGTTCAATAACTTTATGTAATACATTTTTTTTTTCAAATTTTGGGCCCCAAAATTAAGGGTGTCTTATATATGGGGAAATATACTTATTAAAGTGTGCTAAATAAATATGTATTGTTACATCTGGTGGTATATAAGCTATGAAGAATAATAAGATAAGGGGTGGAGAGTAAGAGAGGGACTGAGTTACTTTTCAGTTATGTGTCTTTGAGGAAGTGACATTTGGGCTGAGACCTGAAGGGCGCACACCCTACCAGTATTTGGAGGAAGAGCATTCCAGGCAGAGGGAACACCAACTGCAAAGACCCGGAAGTGGGAACAAGCTTGGTGAGTAGTCAAAGAACTGAATGAAGCCCTGGCTGGATAACTCGGTTGGTTAGAGCATCGTCCCAAAGCACAGAGGTTGCCGGTTTGATCCCTGGTCAGGGCACATACAGGAACAGATGGATGTTCCTCTCTCTCTCTCTCTCTCTCTCTCTCTCTCTCTCCCTTCCTTTCTCTATAAAATAATAAAGAAATGGCCTGACCTGTGGTGGTGCAGTGGATAAAGTGTCGACCTGGAATGCTGAGGTCGCTGGTTCAAAACCCTGCACTTCTCTGGTCAAGGCACATATGGGAATTAATACTTCCTGCTCCTCCCCCCCCCCTTTTTTTTTCTCTCTCTCTCTCTCTCTGCTCTCTAAAATGAATAAATAAATAAATAAAAATAAATAAATAAAGAAAAAACTGAATGACTGGTTCATCATTCCTCAGAAATGTGAGCTTCACTAGACAGGAATTTCTGTTCTGTCTTGTTCACTGCCGCCTCCCTGGCACCTAGAATAGGAAGCGGAACACAGTGGGTGTTAGATGTTTGTTTAATTAACCCTTTTGTTGCTCTTTTCCTTCATTCTTTTCTCAGTGCTGCATTCTGCATTTATGTGGGGCTCTGGGAAGTGTGGACAGACAACAGGCGAACACACAGTCAAGGAGAGACACTTCTGGAGTCCCTGAGAGCCAGGGAGGGGGCAACAGCTTGTCAGGGGAGCTCAAGAGCCTCGTGGGGGTGGTGGGAACGCGGCTGCCCGCAGAAGTGAGTGAGTGTGAGAAAGCAGGTGTTCCAGCCAGCAGCCACTGCGCCACTGAGAGGACAGGGTGCCAGGCATTGGAGAACTATGTTCATTCACCCTGTGGGACGCTTCCCATGTCCTGTTTTCTTGCCTCTCACAAAGGGTTGTTTAATCTTTCCGCCAAGAAATTTGCTTCCTCCAGCAGGGCGAGGGAATTGGACGGCAGGAACTGGGCTCTGAACTCCCCAGGCGCTTCCTGAATTAGGGTGTCGGCCTGCAGCTCCCCCACCCGACACCCCACTGAGTGTAAAGGTGTCCTCTCCTTGGCCTGTTGAAGAGGTTGAGGAGGGGAAGCTGCCAGGCCAGCTGTTCTGTAGAGCCTCTTAGTGCCTGATGGAAAGACGCAGGCGGTCTAGGCGCAGGGGACTGCACACCGACTCCAAAAGCTGGACTCCCAGGGTCTGCTTTGAGGGACTGAAGAGTTCTTCAGTGGGGGGCCTGCATGAAAGAGATTAAAATCCTAAATGCAGCCGGTGAATGATTGCTTAGAATTCATTAATTCCTTTCGCAAATATGTTATTGAGCAATTACTGTGTGTCAGTCATTGTTCTAAGTGATTTACCTGTATTCGTTCCATCTTACCAATGGCTCTAGGCATTATTACACCCTGCGAGGGAAGCTGAGACTGTCAGGTTTCAGAGCTTGCTCCTGGCACAGCCAGAAAATGGCAGAGCTGGGAAGGCTCACGCTGTTCACTGCTTTGCTCTGCAGCTCGCTCCTCACCTCCTGCTGAGTAGTTACCTGTTTCTTTTCTTTTTTAAAGTTTTTAAAATGTTTATTTTATTGATTTTAGAGAGAGGAAGAGAAAGAGCAATCGAGACAGAGACGCGAACATTGATCTATTCCCATACGTGCCCTAACTGGGGATTGAACTGGCAACCTCTGTGCTTCAGGATGAAACTCTAACCAAATGAACGATCTGGCCAGGGCAGTAGTTACCTGTTTTAATGAGGAGTAGGGGTCTGCTAAGAAGAACTGATAAGAACCCAAACTCACTTTTAAGAGACTCAATAGGAATTCCAGATGTCACGCAAGGGTCTGCTTTCCTGAACCAACAAAAACCTTAAATGACCCCGAGAAAGGGTCCTTCTGTGATGACCTAATAAAGAGTTCTTATTCCTAATGCAGCCTCAATACCTAGGTCAGGCTTAAAGACATCTGTTCTAAGTGAAATAAGCTAGTCAGAGAAAGACAGGTACCATACGATTTCACTTATATACGGAATCTACTGAACAAAATGGACTAACAAGCAAAATAGAAACAGAGTCATGGATAGTGAGGAGGCTGATAGCTGTTGGGGTGGGGGTGGGTGGGGGTACTGGGTAGGGTGGGTGGAGGGATTGAGCAAAAAAGGACAAAAGAAAAAAATGGATACAGACAGGCAACAGTGTGCTGATTGTGGAGGGTGGGGGTGGGGTGGGGGTGGGGCAGGTGGAGGAGGGTAGTGGGGGGTAAATGGTGATGGTTGAAGACTTGACTTAGCAGGGTGAACACAGAGATATATTTAGAATTGGGTACCTGGCCTGGCCTGTGGTGGTGCAGTGGATAAAGCGTCGACCTGGAACCCTGAGGTCGCTGGTTCAAAATCGGGGGGCTTGCCCAGTCAAGGCACATATGGGAGTTGATGCTTCCTGCTCCTCCCCCCTTCTCTCTCTCTCTCTCTTTCACTAAAATGAATTAAAAAAAATTTTTTTGAATTGGGCACCCGAAACTTGTATAGTTAATTATCTTAACCAGTGTCTCCTCAGTTAATTCAATTAAAAAATAAATAAAAGAGAAGCCGTCCTTTAAAAAAAAAAAAGACATCTGTTCCTTCCAAAGCAGGCTTCCCTCTGCAGCCAGATTTCACATCCCCTTTGTTTTTCTTCCTGCCGGCATATGGTGAGCACTTATTTGCAGTGCCTTGCAACATAGCTGAGCTAGGGGGTGCTGAGCTGGATGAAGGTTAGTCCCACCCCCAGAAGAGTTTACTTGGCAGAAATAAACAAAATAATGATGATAATATGACACTTGATAAGTGGCATTTATAAAGCACCTGTGTGCCTGGTGGCCGGGTGCTGGGCAATGTTGGAGAGCCAGGAAGGCCCTAGGAGAACGATCAGAGCAGGAAACTGCTGTCCAGATGTGGTGGATAGGGGTATTGTTATCGGAATGAGCCAGGTTCAGGGCAGCTCATGACATTCAGCCAATCAAAAGAGACGAAACCAGTATATAAGAGTGTCAGAAATACCGGTACCCTGGAAGGCAGGGGAGTCCTGTCCACAAAGCTGCCTTAACACTCTCCTGGTGCTGGCAGTTTTTATAAGGTTCAGGGAAAAAGAAAAAAAAAAAGTCCATGCAGTTAGTCAAGTAACAATGTTCAGGAGGTAGAGGTTCAGCTGCAGAAAATTGTCGTCTGCAAATTCTTCTGATGTAGCACAGGCCCAATCATCATGGTCCTATCTGGTGTCCTTGGTAAATCTTCAAGGCAGCCGAGGTCAGGTGTCTCCCAGGAACAGTCGGGACCTGGCGCCTCTGGAATCATCTGCCTCTGGGAATTATCTGTGAAAAAAACACAACTCCCTGTTTCTTAGGATACAAAGTAAAAATTAAAATTGGTAGGCTAAATTTTTTAAAAGATTTTATTTATTCATTTTAGGGGGGGGGAGTTGGAGGCATCAACTCCCATATGCGCCTTGACTGGGCAAGCCCCAGGTTTTGAACCTGCAACTCAGTATTCCAGATAGGCATTTTATCCACTGCACCACCATAGCCAGGCTAAGTGTTTTTATTTTTGTTGTTGTTGTTAAATAGACAGAAATAGAGTCAGAGAGAGGGACAGATAGAGACAGACAGGAAGAGAGAGAGATGAGAAGCATCAACTCATAGTTGTGGCACCTTATTTGTTCATTGATTGCTTTCTCGTATGTGCCTTGACTGGGAGGCTGCAGCTGAGCCAGTGACCCCTTGCTCAAACCAGCGACTTTGGGCTCAAGCCAGCGACCATGGGGTCACATCTATGATCTCACGCTCAAGCCAGTGACCCCGTGCTCAAGCTGGTGAATCCGTGTTCAAGCCAGATGAGCTTGCACTCAAACTGGAGACCTTGAGGTTTTGAACCTGGGTCCTCTGCATCCCAGTCCTACTCTATCCACTGTGCCCAGTCAGGCTAAGTTTTTAATTAATTTATAGGCCTTGACTTTTCACAGTAAATCCTGTGGCTAGGCTTTTACAAACAAATATTGTGATTTAAACTCCCCTAATTCGCAGATCCCTCCTCTTGTAAGCTTTATCTGACATTCCTGAAAAGGTAAACTTTTTGCTACATTTCAAAGTAAAGGCCAGGAAGCCATTTAGAGAGAATGGCAAGCAGATTAACTATTTCCTAACCCTTACAGATTTCCTACTCATTACAGCCAAGGCTACTTATTATGGAAGCCAAATGTCTCACTTTTGGACTCCCCTATCAGTATGTGTTATTTAAAAAATTTTTTTTGATTGATTGATTTTAGAGAGACAGAGAGGAATGGAAAGAGAGAGAGAAAGAGAAAAGCATTCATTTGTTGTTCCACTTAATTGTGAATTCATTGGCTGCTTCCTGTTTGTGCCCCGACTGGGGATTGAACCCACAACCTTGGTGTTTTGGGACGATGCTCTAACCCTAATTGACTGAGCTAACTGGCCAGGGCCTAAAGGTATGTATTTTTTGTTTTGTGGGGTTTTTTTGTTGTTGTTTTGTTTCTGTCCAAGGTACACTATTTCTTTGGACAGGATACTTCAGACTTTTCTTGAAATCTAGCCAGCTGCCTAGCTCCCTGCCCCCTTAGCTATCTGGGCCAAGGTCTCTGCTGACAGGTGTCTCTTTCCCTGGCCTGCCTATAGCAGATGTGTAATGGCTCTGGAGGGAGGTGTATCAGAAAAGAGAGACATCAGAGTAGGCCAGGATAGACAGGGGAGTGTGTGTGTAAATACCCCTAATATATCTCATCTGCATGTACATGTTCTCAGTCACAAACATATATATATATATATATATATATATATATATATATATATATATATATATATATATGGGCTGCACATGTGTCTTCCTATGTAACTTTTCTGGCTGTATCTTGTGTCTATGGCTCTGTCCAATTTGTGTATTTCCTTTTTGGCATCTGTGTGTGTTGGTACTGTTTGCTTGGGCAGTTCATCTATATGGGGCTGTGTGTGTGTGTGTGTGTGTGTGTGTTCCTTGAATGTTTATGTGTCGCCTTTGTAATGCTTGTGGGTGATTAGTGTGTTTATTTCTCTTTCCCGTGTGTGTGTCTCTTAGGTATGTGTGCCTTTCCTCTCTACCACTGTGCTTGTCTCTCCCTGGTGAGTGGCTCTAGGTATGTGTGCCCTATTGGTGTTTCTTTTGGTGACACCGGCTGCATACTATCTGGTTCCCTTGGTTCTTCTTCATGCAGCTTTAGGTGTATTTTCTTGGATTGCCTTTTTGTAACAATAAGAAGAGCACTCTCTGCATGCTGGTTTTCCTGGTTGTACACCTGCCTGTACTTTCCCCACGTGCTTCTTCTCTGACTTGATTTGTCAATAGTTGCATGTGTGCACGGCTGTGTGCAGCCATCTGCTTGAAGGCAGTTGTGTGTGTGTCCGTGGCTGTGGCTTCTCTGTCTGTACAATCCTGTCTGCTGTGAGTACCTCTCTCTGTGACCAGAGTTGGATGTGGTCACACGTGGTCACAAATTCACACATGAGTTTATACACACAGAGGTATCATTATACAGCCTGAATCTGGACTTTGGCCTCCAGAGCCCTCTGAACCTGGAAGTGTGTGTGGGAGACAGTGGACCTGGGTATGTATGATGTTGTCGGCTCTGTGAAATCAGATTTGTCTGTGCACTTTGTGTGCGCTTGTCTGTGTATGATTTGCCTATTGGTTCTCTTGAGTGTGGCTGTCAGTCCGTGGGCGATGATGTCTGTGAATCTCTAGTGGCTGGGTGTGAGCCTGTTCCTGTGCCTCTCTGTGTTCTCTGGGTACGGTCCGAGGCTGTGGATGATGAGGTTTTTAAGGCTGAGTCACTCTGTGTGCTGTGAGTGTGTGACTGCCATGGCCTGGGCTCTCTGTGTGCGTACATATCTGTCAGCATGTACATGTATTCCGTGTACGTTGCTGTGAGTTTGCATGCAAGTTTGTATATCTGGGTGATGGTGAGTCTGCCTTCATCTCTGAGCTTCTGGATAGAGCTGTCATCCCTGAGTGTAGGGGAGTATCTCTCCTGCTGTGGGGAAGTAAACGCCCCATTCCTTGCCCTCTTTCAACTGCAGGTGCAGTGGGGGCATCTAGGCTAGCTTTGAACCTCAGCCAGCCACTAGCCTTTCCGGGAATTCTGTGCTCCTTGTTCGGGGTGGACAGGAGGGTGGAGGAGCCTGGACAGAGGCCTCTTGTCCACCTCAAGCAACCCTAGAGTTGGGCCAGGACCTCAAGTACACCCTGCCTGACTCTCTACAGGAGTTTTAAGACTTGACAGGGGACCCAGAAAATACCTCTGGTCCTTAAAAGGGGGGGTTAAGGGAAGGGTCCTGGATCACTTCTGTCCCTGGAGTGGTGCTTAGTTGGGGAATTATCTCTGGCCTCTAGTGAGGATATTCAGAATTATGGCAGAGAGAGTTTGCAGAGTCAGGGGCTGGGGTCTCCAAGCCCGGCTCCACTCCGTCAGGTTGACAGGTTGCATCAGCTTTGGGCTGGGCTTGGGGCCCAGGCTGGAAGGAGGGGGGCCGGGGGTATTGTGAGAGGAGGGGCAGTCTGCCAACAGGTGTCCCTGTAAGGAGCAAGGCCTGGCCACTCGGTGAGGGTGGAGGGAAGTGGGGGTGGGGTGCACAGAGAACTAGGAAGGAAAGAGCCAGATAGCAGGAAGACAGTGAGTCTGTGGTCTGGGAGGAGAGGCTGTGGCAGCTCCAAATGGCCATCTGCTGTGGGGTTGGTCTCTTTTTCTTTCTGTCTCTCCCCCTGTTTATTTCTCTCCCACCTATTTATCTCTTTATGTCTCTTTGAGTAACTAACTGTTGGTGTCTCTCCCCCTCTGATGCCCTTGCCTCTCTCCCACTCTTTCTCTCTCAGCCTCTCGCTCTCATCCTCAATTCTCTCCATTTATCTTCCTGTCTCTGTCATCCCTCTCTGCTCCTGTTCCCTTTGCCTCATCTCTATTTGTTCTCTACCCTGTCTGTCTCTGTCTGAACATCTCCCCCCGAGCTCTCCCACTTTGTAGCCCCCCTGCTCCATCTCTGACCACCACCCCATTTCTCTGCCCACAGGATGGAACTGCAGGATCCAAAGATGAACAGAGCCCTACCTGCCGGTGCTGTGGGGTGAGTCAGGACCAAAGGGTTGAGGTCAGGGGCTCAGGATTACTGTCTGATCACCCCCAATTTCTCCGCCCTCTCCAGCTACAGGCAGGAATCTGAGGGCTTTCTGCCCAGCCATAGTCCTGCTCCTGGGAGGAAGCCAGCCCAGTTCACGGATGTGAGTGGCCCCCCAGGATCTGTCCCCACTGCGCCTTGTCCAGCTCGTCTCTTCCCCTACTAGTCCCTCTTCCCTGCTCCTCCCCCCCCCAGCTGTTGTCCTTTGCTAGCTGCTTCACCCTCTCCTCTTCCTCTCCACTTATAAATGTTCCCCTCCAAAGTTTCTCCTAGTTTTTCCCTTCCTGGTGCTCCCTTTCCCAGCTTCTTCCCATCTTCAACTCCTTTTCCTGCCTAACTTCTTGGTTTCTCCTCTGGCCCTTTTTGGGCTTCTTCCTGCCCATTCCCCCCACCCCATCACCTCCTCTCTAGTCTTTCCTGGGCCACAGCACTGGTTTCCTCACCTGGCCCTCCTCCCCATGTATGCCTGCGCCTTGCCCCTTACCCGCAGTTTGAGGGGAAGACATCCTTTGGAATGTCAGTGTTCAACCTCAGCAACGCCATCATGGGCAGCGGCATCCTGGGGCTGGCCTATGCCATGGCCCACACAGGGGTCCTCTTCTTCCTGTGAGTCCTAAGTGGCCTGGGTGGGGGCAGGGGTGTTCTAGGGCAGGTGGGAGGCTTGGGGGCCAAGTCTGAGTTGTGCCGTCTGCCACAGGTGCCTGCTGCTGTGCATTGCTTTTTTGTCTTCATACTCCATCCATCTCCTGCTGACCTGTGCTGGTGTTGTAGGTGAGCCCAGAGCTCCTCCCAGAGCCCTGGCCCGCTCCCCTGACCTGAGATCCCAGACTTCAACCCAAACTCCAGACTCTGAACATATCATCCTGACCCCAGATCCCAGACCCAGGACCCCAGACCCCACATTTAACTCCCTGGACTCAAGACCCCAGACTGCTCCATGGCCCTCAGACCTCATCTGGGCTCCCAGATTCCCGAGTCCCAGTCTCCAGCCCTCACCCTCAGTCCCTCTGCATTCCCAGACCACTACATTCCACCTTTAACCCCCACCCCTCAGTCTCTAGCCCACCCCCAATCATGTAAGCCAGCTGTACAACCCCAAGGCCCCAGTCCTCAGACCCCAGCTTCCAAGCTTCCACTGACCTTGATCTCAGACTTTACTCCCACCATGGTCTCAGACCATGTGTATGTGGTCTCAGACTTCGTTTATGTGATTTGCTCCCAAGACCCCACTACCCACCTCCAGCCTACCTCCAACCTTCTCCCTGTCCACAGTTCCTGGCCAGAGATCCTACCTCCCAGATTCTACTCTGAAACCCAATCCTAATTGCTTAACCCTCACCCCAGCCCTCATTAACCAGACCTAATGATTCCAAGCCCCAACTGCCCAGCTCCCAGACCCTGTGGTCCCTGACTTCACCCCTGACCCGGCTTCCTGGATAGACAACCTGTTCCTCCCCCCGCCCCCAACAGGCATCCGAGCCTATGAGCAGCTGGGACAGAGGGCACTGGGGCCTGTGGGGAAGGTTGTGGTGGCTGCAGTCATCTGTCTACACAATGTTGGGGGTGAGGACTCTGGGGGGTGGGGGTCAGCTTGGAGAAAGGGAGCGGGGTGAGGTGGCTTCCCCAGGCTGGCTGGGAAAATGGGGTATGGGGATGAGGCGAATCCTTTTGTTTACACTTACCCCACCTGCACCAGCCATGTCCAGTTACCTGTTCATCATCAAATCCGAACTCCCTCTGGTTATTGGCACCTTCCTGAATATCGACCCTGAAGGGTGAGTGAGCAACACCCCTTGGCTTTGGTTCACAGGCCACTGACTCTGCCTGTCAGGTCTGCCTGTTATGTTCAGCTTCGTGTCCCAGATGTTCTATTTTGAAACTGTTAGGCAGGCCACTTTGGTCTGACTGTGATTCCTGTGTATTGTGATGCCAGCTGTATGTGTGACTGTTGTTCTGACTATAGGAGTCCAGTAGACCATGAACTGATTTCTGTGACTATTGTTCTGGCTGATTCCATCTGGTGGCTGACTCTGTATGTCCAATGTACTCTGACGCTGACCGTGCGACTACTGTCCAGTAGATCTAAACTCTGTCTGTGGGTTTGCTTCTGTGGCTGTGTACTGGCTGGTTCTCTGGCCAGCTGCATGAGAGCTGACTACAGCTGTGTCCTGTATACTGTGATCCCAGCCATGTGCGTTTGACATTTGTTTACTCTGACTTTCCCTGCCCAGCAGATTCTGTTTGATTCTGGCTCCATCAGGCAGGCTGAATCTGTCTGGCTATAAGTGTGCGGTCACCGACTCCAACAGTGTGGTGTATGTGTGTGCTGTGCACTATGGTGCCAACAATGTGTGTGTGTGTGTGTGTGTGTGTGTGTGTGTGACATTTGCTCCAACTGCATGAACCAGTAGACTCCATTTCTGTTTAATTTAGTGACCATTGTTCTAGCAAATTCTCTCTGGCTGTGTGTGTGTGATCCTCAAGTATGACTGTATATGTCCTCTGTATTGTTCCAACCATGCATGTTTGATTTTTGTTCTGAGAATGGATCTCAATGACTGAATTTTTAAATTCTGGATCCATCTGCTGGCTGCATATGTTCAGTTGTTTGTATATGATGGTTGACTCTGGGTATCTGGTTAGATTTTTGGTTTGATTTGGAAACCATCCAGGTAGCTGGCAGTCTACATGTCTAGGTGTGTCTAATTATTATAATTAGCTCCAACTGTATATATAGCCAATGATGCTTTGTTTATTTCTGTGTAACTGCGTGTATGAGAGAGAAAGAGAGTGCGTGAATGCCTGGAACATAGTAGGCACTCAATAAAATCCTGTTTAACAAATGAACAGTGTTCAGCTGATTCTGTATTAACTGACCGTCTTGCGGGGATCCTCTCTGCACAATATCTGTGCAGATCCCACTCTTTTATTGAGCTTGGTTCCAATAGTGTGGCCAGCTGGCTGATTCATATGGTCTCTATTTCTATCTTTGGCCATGTGGCCAAATTGGCCCAGCTACTTGAAGGTGTTCAGCAAACCTTGGGCTGTTCAAACAACTGCACATGTGCATTTTGACCTTTTGTCTGACTCTGCACTGAGGTCTGCCGACCAGGCCAGCAGCCTGTTGTTCTACCTGTCATACACCAGGGTCACGACTCACTTTGTGTCTGGCACCTTGTATTGGACCGAGTCTGACTGACTTGGGGTGTTGTTTGCCCATTTGGTTGTATGCCCACCTGTGAGTCTGATAGTACAGTTTTGTCTGGCTGTGCTTGTGTTCTCAGATGTATCCTTCTGACAGTGTCTGACTGATAGTCTGATAATCAGTCTGGCTGTTTCTGTTCATCTTCTTGTGCCATCGCTGTAACCACCTGAATGACTCCACACAGCTGGGATGTTGGCTCATTTCTCCTGATTACAGGCAGAAATCTATCTGTCCAGTTGTCTGCTATGGATCTGCCTGACAGGATTTCTTGGCAGGCAGCTAATCACTATGTTTTCCTGTCTCCCTAGGAACAGGTTCTTGAAGGGAGAATTCCTCATCATCATTGTCAGTGTGTTAATCATCCTGCCACTGGCCCTCATGAGACACTTGGGTAAGAGGCTTCCTGCATTGTTCTTTGGATGATAGGATTAGAGAAGGGGACCACATTGAAGGAATCCCCGTTTTCAAAGACTGTGGAACACTAAGAGAGGGCTTGTTTGATGTGGGTTTTAACAGACAAATAGGAGTTTGCTCTAGAAAGGAGGCTGGTCCAGGTAGAAGTAAAAGCTTTTGCAAAGATATGGCATAATTGGGGTGAGATGGTCTTGAAGGCTAGACTAGGGTTTTTTTTTTTAATTTTATTTTTTTAATGGGGTGACATCAATAAATCAGGATACATATATTCAAAGATAACATGTCCAGATTATCTTGTCGTTCAATTATGTTGCATACCCATCACCCAAAGTCAGATTGTCCTCTGTCACCTTCTATCTAGTTTTCTTTGTGCCCCTCCCCCTCCCTCTTTCCTTCTCCCTCTTCCCCCTCCCCCCATAACCACCACACTCTTATCAATGTCTCTTAGTCTCTCTTTTATGTCCCATCTACGTATGGAATAATGCAGTTCCTGTTTTTTTTTCTGATTTACTTATTTCACTTCGTATAATGTTATCAAGATCCCACCATTTTGCTGTAAATGATCCAATGTCATCATTTCTTATGGCTGAGTAGTATTCCATAGTGTATATGTGCCACATCTTCTTTATCCAGTCATCTATTGATGGAGGACTAGGGGTTTAATATTTTTTTTGTTTGTTTTGTTTTTTCTTTTTTCTGAAGCTGGAAACAGGGAGAAACAGTCAGACAGACTCCCGCATGCGCCCGACCGGGATCCACCCGGCACACCCACCATGGGGCAATGCTCTGCCCACCAGGGGGCGATGCTCTGCCCATCCTGGGCATCTCCATGTTGCGACCAGAGCCACTCTAGCACCTGAGGCAGAGGCCACAGAGCCATCCCTAGCACCCGGGCCATCTTTGCTCCAATGGAGCCTTGGCTGCGGGAGGGGAAGAGAGAGACAGAAAGGAAAGCGTGGCGGAGGGGTGGAGAAGCAAATGGGTGCTTCTCCTGTGTGCGCTGGCCGGGAATCGAACCCGGGTCCTCCGCACGCTAGGCCGATGCTCTACCGCTGAGCCAACCGGCCAGGGCTAGGGGTTTAATATTTGCTGTATGTGGAGGTTCCTGGATTTCCGAGTCTCTGTGTCATTGCCTCTTCTAGGCTACCTGGGGTATACCAGTGGTCTTTCTCTGACCTGCATGCTGTTCTTCCTCATTTCGGTGAGTCTGCGAGAGAAGGACTTGAAAAAGTGGAAAGAGAGTTTGGGATGTTGGGACACAGCCTTCCCTGTAACCTCACTTCCCCACCCTCCTACCCTCAGGTCATCTATAAGAAGTTCCAGCTTGGCTGTACTGTGGGCCTCAATGTGACAGCAGAGGAGAGGCAGAGCCCCCTGGCCCTTTCCATCCAGGGGTTCAACAGAAGCTGTGAAGCCCAGTTGTTCACAGTGGACTCACAGGTGAGCGTGCAGGCTGATAGGGCTCACACCGCATTCATGCCTTCTGGTACTGTCACACAGTGTGCTCTTCTTAGAGTGGAGCCAGGGATTGGACACTGGGGGATTCCAAGTGTCTGATGTGGAGAGCAGCGATGGGGCCAAGGAGATGGAGAGGAGGGGATGGAGCCCTTAGGTTCTAATCTCGGGTACTTGGTCCATTCCCCCAGATGTTCTACACAGTACCCATTATGGCTTTCGCTTTTGTCTGCCACCCTGAGGTGCTGCCTATCTACACAGAGCTCCGCCGGTGAGTGGACAGGCACGTGGGCATGTGTGATGAGGCAACAGGTGGGGTGAGAGTCATAATGTTTGACAATCCCTACAGCAGTCCTGAGACTGTAGTTTGATTGTTGAGTTTAGGTTGTGCCAAGGGAGGGGGGTCTGAGGTGGTCAGGAGGCCTTGGGTGACACAGGGAAGTGAATGTTTACTGTTTGTGGCTTATTTTACTCTTTTAACATTCAGTACAAGTGTGAAAGGACAGAGTGGAGCAGCAGAGGTGATCAGATGGAGGGGATGGCATGCATGGATGGGGATGGGGAAAGGGGGATGGTCAGATGGAGGGAGTTAGGACTGGACAAAGGAGGGTTAGGGATGATATGATGGGGGATGTGTGGATACCTAGGTATGAATGGTCAGCTGGAAGGGAGGGCAAAGATGGTCATATGGAGTGAGATATGGATGGACAGAGAGGGGAGGCTTGTCTGTTGACACAGAGGAGGCAGAGAAAGGAATCCGTGTGTACTATCTAAAATTCAGCTCTGGGAGATGGGGACTTTTGAAGGTGGAGGCTGGTTTTGAGGAGCCTGAATCAAGTCCAGGACTATGGGCATTACAATTCTGTGACCGCTCTGCCATAGGCCTTCCAAGCACAGAATGCAGGCTGTGGCCAACGTGTCCATTGGTGCCATGTTTTGCATGTATGGACTTACAGCCACCTTTGGATATCTCACCTTCTACAGTGAGTGGGGCTGGAACCAGGATTGGGTGGGAACTGGGATGGGGCTTGGGCACTTTCCCTCCATGCCTTTGGACCTATCAGTTTCCAAAGGGATGGTATGCATCACACCTGTAGATTTTGTTGCTGTGTGTGTGTGAGTGTGTGTGTGTCTGTGTTTGAGATGTTGGTCCTGCTTCTCCTGCCACATACAGCATCCCATATTCCATATCCCATGTCCCATGTCTCAGGCAGCGTGGAGGCAGAGATGCTGCACATGTACAGCCGAGAAGACAAGCTCATCCTCTGTGTGCGCCTGGCGGTGCTGCTTGCGGTGACTCTCACTGTGCCAGTAGTGCTATTCCCTGTGCGTGGGGGTGAGGGGGAGCCATGAGCCGAGGGACATGTATGGATGGGTGGAGGGCATAGGCAGAGATTTTTGGATGGATGTTAAAGATAAGAGTGGATTAATGGATGGATGGAGGGGGTAAGGGATAGACAGACAGGGAAGGCAGAGTTATCAGATAGACAGAGAGGGCAAAATAGATGGCCAGACAGAAGGGGGCATAGATGGCAGGACAGAGAGTCAGGAGGATAAGGGTAAGAGTTGGAGGGAGGAGGCTCAAATGTCTGGCTAGAAAGAAGAAGGAGACAGGAATGATTAGATAGAGGGTAGAGTCATGGATAGATGGGCAGTCAGAATAAAGAAGCAGGGATGGACAAGAAAAGGGTGGAGGCAGAAGCAGTGAGGTGTAGGAGGGAGAAGGTTCTCAGATGGGTAGAGAGAGAGTTAGATGGAAAGAGAGGCAGGGATCTCAGACAGGATGGAAGGACAAGTGGATGGTCAGTTGGAGGCAGAGATAATAAGATAGAGGAGGAGGCAAAGATTTCAGACAGTGGGTAGAGGCATAGATGATCAGACAGAAGCAAAAGGCATGGCTTGTCAGAGAGGGGGTGGATGCTCATTCAGAAGTTGGAGGCACAGATGGATGGTCAGATAGGGTGGAAACAAAGAGAGATGACCATAAGGAGGGGATGGCAGTATTTGGGTCCTGACCTGTGTCTTACTGTACTCTGGCTACAGATCCGCCGGGCCTTGCAGCAGCTGCTCTTCCCAGGCAAAGCCTTCAGCTGGCTATGGCATGTGACCATAGCCCTGATCTTGCTTGTCTTGGTCAATGTCCTTGTCATCTACGTGCCAACCATCCGGGATATCTTTGGGGTTATCGGTCAGTACCTCGACTCTAGTCTCCATCTGATATGGGCCTTGTACCCTAAACTTACATTGACTCTTGTTCCTCCTGCTTGTGATCCAGGGTCCACCTCAGCCCCCAGCCTCATCTTCATCCTTCCCAGTGTCTTCTACCTCCGTATTGTACCCTCTGAGGTGGAGCCCCTCTCCTCCTGGCCCAAGATCCAGGTGAGCTTTCCAGGGAAGGGCTGGGGAAAAGGAGTGTTCTGAGGAGAGAGCACTCCAAGATGGCTAGAGATAGAAGGGACATTTTCAAGAGGGTCCTGGGGAAAGAGGGTATATCCAGGGAGAGAAGTATATAGTCTGGAAGAATGAAGGGGATTGTCTTAGGAAGGAGATGAGGAAGCAGAGCAACAGCAGGGTCTGGAAAGACAGAGGGGACACTCAATAAGGGGCTAGCCTCCAGACTGATGGAAGGTGCACTAAGAGAAGACAGAACTTTCAAGGAGGATGGAGGAGGAGAATAGTCCCTGAAGGGTTCTAGGAAGATGGAAGAAGATTCACAGGAATGGGCTGGTTTTAAGGAAGGAGAGGAGCACAAAGGAGAGAAGGTCCAAAATGAATGGGGACTCTTTGGAGAGGCTTGAAGAACATTCTCAAGAGGAGCTCTGGTGTGGAGACCCAACCAGTCCCACCTTCTCTCCCTCTCGTCCCTAGGTTCTGTGTTTTGGTGTCTTGGGGGTCCTTTTCATGGCGATCAGTCTAGGCTTCATTTTTGCCAACTGGGCCACAGGCCAGAGCCATGCAACTGGACACTGATCATGCCCTGTTCCAGCCAAGCTTCTGTGCACATGCACCTGTGTGTGTGGAGGAAGATGGGGCCACTCTCCTAGGTCCCTCCGGCCTGGTGTGTGAAGGTGGCTGGTTCCAATTAACATGGTTATCAGAGGTAGGGGGCAGCAGAGGTTGCAGAGTGGTCTGCTGCCCTCCCCGGGGATGCTGAGCTTGAATCATGGTCCTAACCTTAATGCCACAGGGGAAGGAGGAGGCCAGGTCATTGTGGAGCCCCTGCCCAGCCCACTCCTTTATGCCTCCTTTTGGCAGAAGCTGTTTGCCAGGATTACCCTCAAGTTAAAGGGGAAGAATAAAGATGTTTAATTGCAACTGTGGCCTCATAAGACTTTTTGGTGGAGCCTGCTTAGGTTCCAACAGGGCTGAATTGAGGCTCTGAGAGTTGTACTGAGCTGGATCTGATACAGTCACTCACTCCTCCACTCCTTCAATAACTTGCTACCCAACTCATTGTTTCATCCACTCGCTCACTTCAGAAACATCTATTGAGAGCCTACTGGCTGCCAGGCACTGTCTTAGGTGCAGAGATACAGCATTGAATCAAGTAGACAATTATTCCAGCACAAGAGTGGAAAAATACGGCCCACAGTCCAAATTCAGCCCACTGCCTAGTTTTGGCCCTGAACTAAGAATGGTTTGCACATTTCTAATGGATTTTAAAAAAGCAAAAGAATAATTTGACACTTGAAAATTATACGAAGAAAGACAGAAATCTTCATATTGAAAAGAACCACTAAATTCTGAGCGACATTACAAACATAGGTGCGCGCGCGCGCGCGCACACACACACACCCAAGAAATAAAATTTCTTGGTTTAAGATAAAATCCTGGGGCCCTGGCCGGTTGACTCAGCGGTAGAGCGTCGGCCTAGTGTGCGGAGGACCCGGGTTCGATTCCCGGCCAGGGCACATAGGAGAAGCGCCCATTTGCTTCTCCACCCCTCCGCCGCGCCTTCCTCTCTGTCTCTCTCTTCCCCTCCCGCAGCCAAGGCTCCATTGGAGCAAAGATGGCCCGGGCGCTGGGGATGGCTCTGTGGCCTCTGCCCCAGGCGCTAGAGTGGCTCTGGTCGCAACATGGCGACACCCAGGAGGGTCGCAACATGGCGACGCCCAGGATGGGCAGAGCATCGCCCCCTGGTGGGCAGAGCGACTCCCCCTGGTGGGCGTGCCGGGTGGATCCCGGTCGGGCGCATGCGGGAGTCTGACTGTCTCTCCCTGTTTCCAGCTTCAGAAAAATGCAAAAAAAAAAAAAAAAAAAGATAAAATCCTAAAGGTTAAAGAGAAGATGCTGCAAGGTCCAAGAGAGAAAGAAAAGAGAGAATACAGTGGAGTTGTGTTTTTTTTTTTTTAATTTTTCCGAAGCCAGAAATGGGGCGGCAGTCAGACTCCCACATGCGCCCGACCGGGATCCACCTGGCACGCCCACCAGGGGACGATGCTCTGCCCCTCCGGGGCATCGCTCTGTTGCGACCAGAGCCACTCTAGCGCCTGAGGCAGAAGCCACAGAGCCATCCTCAGCGCCCGGGCAAACTTTGCTCCAATAGAGCCTCGGCTGCGGGAGGGGGAGAGAGAGACAGAGAGGAAGGAGAGGGGGAGGGATGGAGAAGCAAATGGGTGCTTCTCCTGTGTGCCCTGGCAGGGAATCGAACCCGGGACTCCTGCACGCCAGGCCGACGCTCTACCACTGAGCCAACCAGCCAAGGCCTACAGTGGAGTTCTTTAGAGATGATGAGAAATAACTGTGAACCTAGATTTCTACATCCACCCAAGATAACCCATAAGAGAGCAAAAATATTTCAGAAAATTTATCAGACACATACCTTTTCTGAAAGTATTATTAGAGTATGGGAGCCAGCAAAAAGAAAAAAAAATGGCTTTAAGAAGAAGGAGGGGGATCCAATAAACAATGGTAAAGGAAAAAATAATAAAATTTATTGAAAAGTCTAAATAAGTTTTGACTGGGAATTAAAAAAATTATAATCTTGAACTAAAATTTCAGGTAATATAAACATGGGAGATGAGGGAAGAGTCAGGAAAAAAAAGTTATGTTTAGGAGATGGATATAGATTCTAGTTAATAGTAGAATTGTAGAATAGTTAAGACCACTAGCCTTTTAGAGTGCAAACTCTAAAACGAGACTGCATGGGTTCAAATTCTGGCTTCTCAACTTACTGGCTGTATGACCTTTCATAAGACACATAACCTTTTTGTGCCTCAGTCTACTCAGCTAAACTGGAGATAGCTAGGGTATCTAACTAACTCTGGATTGCTATGGTGATTTAATGAATTAATATATGTAAAGCACTTAGAATGAGTTGATATATATAAGGCACATGTTAAGTGCTATATATATTTTAGCTGTTGTTAGTAATGACTTAAAATGTATAATTCTAAAGTTTAAAGGCATATCTGGTTTTAGATGAACATGGTGCACCAGCAATAGTTGTTGACTTCCTTCCCTAAATCCAATCCTGCGGAAGCCACAGAAGAGATGAGATATTTGGATTTTAGGATGTTTTCCAGCAACAAACACTTTAATTGTTTGGAACCTATTGGGGGATGAGATGTCTCAGAGTGGGGAAAGGTCAGAGGCCACAGATGCAGGATAAGCTGAGATGGAGTTTTCTAATTGTGTCCTTTTCTCTCATATTTTTGGAAGGCTTGTTACCTGTCCTGTAAACACCACAGAACAGAAAAGTGGTAGGGCTGGCCCAGTGCCAATTTGAGGTTGCATGACCACATCAATGCACAGTGGGATTGAAAAGTTCATAGAAAAAGTTCAGTCATTCGGTATTCCTTCCCTAGCCTTCCTTCCATCCTTGGGGCTAGGCAGTTACAATGAATAACACCCTGTAAGGCCAGTAGCTGCGGCCATCACAGCCGCCATGCAGGTTCCCTTCGGACAGATGGTAATGAAACTGCGGAGCCAGGAACTGTTGGGCCATTTTCCCTTATTCCTTGCAACCGGCCAGCAAGAAAATACACACAGTGGGAAAACACTTTCCTTTCCATTCAGGGCTCCCAAAGCCATTGTCTTTCTCCAGTTTTTGCTAGAATCAAAGGCCTCACTCAGTCTCCTCTGCATGCCTCCATCTTGGCTGGCTCTTTCATGTGGCCTCCCTGCCCTGCTACAACATGGTCTCCTCCTCTCTACAACAACGTGGTCTCTCCTCAAAATGGTCTCCTAGCTCCACCTTTAAAAAGTTTTGGCACGAAATCCCCTCCTCCAGCACACATTAGTGTAACCAAGCCCCTTCTCACGCATGGAAGGCAATTAGCTGTATTACATGAGAGCATCATCATGTGAGCAGTGGCCATCTTTAACAAGAAGAGTGAGCATAAAAATCACATTAAACTTAATTTGCCCAACACACCCCAACCCCTAAAAGTGCTTGTCCAGCTGGATGTTGCTCACATCAATAGGACAAGACAGCCTGAGTAGGTGGTTGCACAGTGGTTAGAGCATCAGCCTGGAATGCTGAGGACCCAGGTTTGAAACCACAAGGTTGCCAGCTTGAGCGTGGCATCATAGACATGACCCTATGGTCACTGGATTGAGCCCAAGGTCTCTGGCTTGAGCAAGGGTTCACTCGCTCTACTGGAGCTCTCCCCACCGACAGCTAAGGAACTGTAAGAAAGAGTTGATGCTTCTTATCTCCCTTCCTGTCTGTCTGTCTCTGTCTATCTGTCTCTCATGCTTAAAAAAAATAGAACAAGACAGTATTTGGCAAAGCAAGTTAGAAAGTTTATTCCTTGGCCAACGAATGGAGAAAGATAATTGAATGCCTAATCTTTCTCCCCCATTCTGGGGAATTAGGAAAGTATTAAAGGGTCTAGGGGCAATGGTTCTCACAGTGTGTTCCAGGGTGCACTGGTGTACCCTAGAAGATTTCCAGGTGCGCCCTATGGTATTCCAGAGAAATATATGCCTGTTGAGGACCAAAAAACGAACAGGGTTTTTGGAGTTCAGATTTTTGGGAGACACAGATGTGGGGAATTGGTTGTAAGCTGACAGTCTGCCCAATCCTCCACCTCACTCGTCTGATTAGGTTGCAAAAGGCTGTTAAGCTGTGGTGCTGGATTGTTTACACTAGCCCCATGTTCCCCGGAAAGACTGGAGGCAAGTTTCTTCTATCCTTTGTTTGGTGTAAAGTTAAGGTGATATGTATGGTGGGGGTTTTGGGTTGATGATTAAACATAAGGAATCGTCTCTTGAAGCCTTTTGGATTTCTATAAAAGAAGAATATGTGGCAATATCTAAAAAAGTTTTGAACATTTTACTACAATTTTCAACATCCTATTTATGTGAATTAGGATTTTCTACCCTTAACACAATTAAGAGTAAAAAGAGAGGAATTCTTCAATGTATTGAAGAGGAAATGAGAGTTTCCCTTTTAAATATATGCCCAAACATTGAAGAAATCGCTAGGACACATCAGGCTCATGTTTCTCATAAACACAAGAATGAAAAAACTTAACACATTCACGCCGGGACATGCCGAATTTACTAAATCTTACTAAGAATGTATCTATATATAAAAAAAGACAACTTTTTGTTGTTTTTCTATTTTTTAACCCCTCTTTTTTTTTTACAAATTCTAAAAAGCACAACTCAAAAAATGTAATATAACAATGTTTTTTAACATCAGCATAAATTTAATTTTGTTGTATATATTTTGTTTAATTACCATAAAAGCACGCTTGAACTTTATATTTTTTCTTTAATATTTGACTTAATTATTATAACATATTTCTCAGAAATTTGCATATAGTGCGCCTACAATTATTTGTAGGATTTTAAATGCACCCCGATTTCAAAAAGTTTGAGAACCACTGCTATAGGGGATGGTGTAATCTGTGGTGGCGCAGTGGATAAGGCATTGACCTGGAATGCTGAGGTTGCCGGTTCAAAACTCTGGGCTGGCCCTGTGAAGGCACATATGGGAAGCAACTACTATGAGTTGATGCTTCCTGCTCTCCCCCTACAACCTATATCTCTCTCCCTCCTCTCCCTGAAATCAATAAAATCTAAAACAAACAAACAAACAACAACAACAACAAAAAAAAAACGGTCTGGGGGGGATGTAGGCAGGTGGTCGGTTTAGGGATGGGAATTCCCAAGGAATGGTGTTAGGTAGGATAGAAAGAATTTAGGCAAAGCTCTTGCATCTTGGCCACTGACACCCCATTCAGATTGAAGAAGACTTGGAAAATTTGGGGTGATGTGAGCCACCACCGTGGCCTGCATTAGCAAGCACAGGAAGCACCCAGAAGGCCTGAGGTAAAGCTGGTGGCTTGCATCATGCCAGGGTCAACTTCGACAAATATAACCCGGGTTACTTTGGGAAAATTGGGATGAGGCATTACCACTTAAAGAAGAACCAGAGCTTCTGCGCCACTGTCAACCTTGATAAACTGTGGACCTTGGTCAGTGAGCACACACAGGTGAATGCTGCCAAAAACAAGACTGGAGCTGCTCCCGCCATTGATGTGCTGCGATCGGCTACTACAGAGTTCTGGGGAAGGGAGGAAGATGAAGGGTGTTGGGGCTGGGGGAGCTCTATCCTTGCAGGTTGAAGCCACACGGAAGGAAGTTCATTAAATGCTCACAAATAAAAAAGAAAAGAAATTAGGAAAAGACTCCAACAAGTAAAGTGAGGAAGTAGGAGTCCACATCCTCTCACCACAGCCCCACCTCCTCCCAGCATGATCAAAGGGAAACAGTTAATGGCAGGAAACCCTTGAGGTTTTCACAACAAGGCCCCCTCCTAGCCAGAAGGTGGAGTGGCACTACAAAGCTTAGACACAACCCCCCCCCCCAAACAAAAAATCCCAAGAACTGACCATGCGTGCAACTCACTCTTGGGTTGGCCAGAGTCCACTGGGACACGTACTTTTCTCTTCTTTCACAGCCCATGCCCTGGCCTCTTTCTTTTTTTCTCTACTTGAATGAAACTTGCTTTGTTTTCATTCTGATCCCTCTTGAAATTTTTCATGGGTGAGTCAAGGACCTGGAGGTCACCTGACACTTGGAAAGACTGCCAGGGGTAGGGCCAGCCCTCAGGTGGAAGTGATCTTGTAACAGTTCTTGGGTTTCCAAGGGATAATGTGCAGTTTCCAAACATGTTTGGCACATATGTAGCAATGTCTCATTTTATATGTCCCATTTTAAAGTTAAGTCTCCATCCCTGGGTGTGATTTTTAGTATGCTAACGAAAAAGAGTTTGTCAAAAGGTCACTTGGGACGAAGTTTTGGTGACCATCTTGGATTTTTCCAGTGCAGCAGGTTTCTTGGTGGTGGTCCTTGGGTTTCTCATTTGATTCCTGCTGGCAAGCTTAGCTAGTCCTGGAATTCCACCCCACCTTTTTAAAAAACTAGTTCAGCCTGCTTTTCGTTAGGGGATATGTTGGAGAGAATATGAGAAAGTCATTAGAAGTTTAAAGATTAACTAATGATATGGTGGCACAACCTGGTGACATGATGAAGGAGAAATTTTGTGCATTGCTAAGCAAGAATCTGCTTTAGTCATTCACCATTGTTAATATTTTTTTCAAATTTAAAGGTTTTATTTTTGCCCCAAGGTAAGCATTATATTGAGTTTTAAATTTCGTTCTATTGTAATTCTGATAATTGCTTTACCTTGACTCTTATTCTGGACTTACTGGATATTTAGGCAGCTACAAACCACTCAGAAAAGGGCAGACATGGCAATGGAGATAACTCAAAAAATGATAGTGTGCCCTGGCTGGTTGGCTCAGTGGTAGAGCGTCGGCCTGGCATGCAGGAGTCCCGGGTTCGATTCCCGGCCAGGGCACACAGGAGAAGCGCCCATCTGCTTCTCCACCTCTCCCTCTCTCCTTCCTTTCTGTCTCTCTCTTCCCCTCCCCTAGCCAAGGCTCCATTGGAGCAAAGTTGGCCCGGGTGCTGAGGATGGCTCTATGGCTTCTGCCTTAGGCACTAGAATGGCTCTGGTTGCGACAGAGCAACGCCCCAGATGGGCAGAACATCACCCCCTGGTGGGCATGCTGGGTGGATCCCAGTCGGGCGCATGCGGGAGTCTGTCTGACTGCCTCTCCGTTTCCAACTTCAGAAAAAATACAAAAAAAAAAAAAAAAAAAAAAAAGATAGTGTAACTATAAAAGACTAACCGAAGGGGAAATTGTGAGACTTCCTCTCCACTTTTCTTCAAGCTTTTTCTTGAAAAACCAAGGATTTGTGAATCCTTGGTCAACCCCTTTGTTATGTATGCACATCTTTTTAAAAGCTAAAAAAGCTTCTTGCCAGCCTATGATCCAGGAGTGACTTTTTAAAGAGCTTTGTACTTGATATAAACTCTGATATGGTTCTGTTGCAGTGTCGAAAGAAAAGAATTTCAAAAGACCCACATTTGGAGAAGTTTAGGCTTTTAAATGGGGTGTTGCAGTTTCTAACTGAAACAGGCTTCCCAGTTTTATATAATATCTAACTGCTTTTGCTCTCTTTCCCAATCAGTATCTCACTACCTGCCTATGTTAACAGACCTATTGCTCTGAAATACATGTCAAGGAAGATAAGCATTCCATCACTTTTTCAGTGGGGAGTTTAGCCTAGGTGACTGGCTCTAAGCCAGGGGTCTCAAACTCAACTCAGCATGTGGGCCGCAGAGCAAGATCATAGCCGTTCGGCGGGCCGCACTAGGTCTACAAAAGGCAACTGTTACGCAACACTTTTCTCACTGCAGTTGAAAACAAAAAAAAAATCAGTACAACAAGCACAATTGTACATGCAGTTTACTCAATGTCACAAAACGACCAGAAACTGTAGTTCGCATCACAACTGCTGTTAACTAAGCTAATATCTAGCTAGGATGCTAGAGAAATGAAAAATACAAGTAGGCCCCTAGGCTTACTTAATTTTATCCAAAATATTTTGAACTTCGTGGATTAGTCTGCGGGCCGCACAAAATTGTTCGGCGGGCCGCGAGTTTGAGACCCCTGCAAGCTGTATGCAGCCCAGCCGCTTGTCATAGAGATAAAGAGTTTAATATTTCCTCCAGATTAAAGCAATTAGCACAGATGACTGCTTCAGCTACTAGGTGAATTTAGAACTTGGGCTGGGGTTATTTAGCTCTCACACTTGGATGCTGCTGTAAAAACAGGCCAATGAGAAGCGCACCTGAACTTACTAGCTCCTCCCACCACTTTTGGAATGTATGAAACACTACACCTCAAAGTGTTGTATCTGGCTTCCCAAACAGCTGCCCCAGGGTTCAGATGATACAGACTAGCAGTGTGGGGGAGTTAATACTTATTGGGTACATTTTGACCATTAAGAAAACAAAGACTTCACAGAAAGACTAATAGAAACAATAAATCAATACAGTAAGGTCTCAGGATACAAAAATCAACATACAGGAGTCTATTGCTTTAATATATGCCAACAATGAAACTTCAGAAAATGAACTAAAAAAATCTCTTTTACAGTTGCAACAGCAACAAAATACCTAGGAATAAACCTAGCAAACAATGTAAAGTATTTATATACTGAAAACTACAAAGCATTATTAAAGGAAATTGACACATTTTTAAAGGAAAAGATACAATGAAATGGAAAAAATATTCCATATTCATGGATAGGAAGAATCAACATAGTTAAAATAGTTATATTGCCCAAAGCAATATACAAATCTAACGCAATTCCATTCAAAATTCCAATGTCATTTTTTAAATAAGTGGAACAAAAATTCACCAGGTTTTTATGGAACCATAAAAAAAACCCTGAATAGCCAAATCATTCCTGAGAAAAAAGAATGAAGCCAGAGGTAATATAATACCTGACTTCAAATTATACTATAGAGCCACAGTAATCAAAACAGCATGGTATTGGCAGGAAAATAGACTCACGGACCAATAAAACAAAATTGAGAGCCCAGAAATAAAACCACATATAAACGGACAAATCATCTTTGACAAAGTTAGCCAAAAGTACACAATGGAGAAAATAAAGCCTCTTCAATAAATGGCGCTGGGAAAACTGGAAAGTTACATGCAAAGAAATGAAACTTGACTATAGTGTGTCTCCCTGCACAAAAATCAATTCAAAATAAATCAAAGATCTAATCATAATATCTGAAACAATACATTACATAGAGGAAAACATAGGCACTAAGCTTATGGATCTTGGCCACAGAAAACAATTTATGAATTTTGATATCAAAGGCAAGGGAAGCAAAGGTAAAAATAAATGAATGGGACTATATCAAACTAAAAAGCTTCTGCACACTAAAAGAAACTGACAACAAAACAAATAGCCAACAAAATGGGACATTATATTTGTAAACAATAGTTCTGATAAAGGGTTAATATCCAAAAAATATAAAGAACTTACAAAGCTCGGCAACAAAAATGAGGAGAGGACCTGAGCAGACACTTCTCCCAAGAAGACATACAAATTGGCAACAAATATATGAAGAAATGCTCATTCTCACTAGCTATTAGAGAAATGCAAATCAAAAGTACAATGAGATACCACCTCGCACCTGTTAGATTGGCTATTATCGAGAAGACAGGTAATATAACAAGTGTTGGAGAGGCTGTGGAGAAAAAGGAACCCATAAATTAGTACAACCATTATGGAAGAAAGTATGGTGGTTCCTCCAAAAATTAAGAACAGGATTACCATATGACTCAGCACTCCCTCTACTGAGTATCTACACCCAAAACTTGAAAACATTGGTATGCAGAGACACATGCACCCCCATGTTCATTGCAGCATTGTTCACAGTGGTTAAGACATGGAAACAGCCAAAGTATCCCTCAATAGATGACTGGATAAAGAAGATGTGGTACATATATACAATGGAATACTACTCAGCCATAAGAAATGATGACATAGTGCCATTTACAACAACATAGATGGACCTTGAGAACATTATACTGAGTGAAATAAGTAAATCAGAAAAAGCTAAAAATGATATGTTTTCACACGTAGATGGGATGCAAAACTGATACTTATGGACTCAGATAAGAGTGCAGTGATTACCAGGGGGAAGGAGATGTGAGGGAAGGGTAGGGGGGTTGGGGGGAGGGTGTAAAGAGGGACAAATATAAAGTGACAGAAAATGATTTGACTTTAGATGGTGGATATACAACATAATCAACTATTCAAATGATGTAGTGATGTTTGCCTGAAATCTGTGTATACTTGTTGATCAATGTCACTGTGTTAAATTTAATTTTCTAAATAAATAAAAGAAAAAGAAAAGGAACTGGTAGTGAGCCAGGCAAATTTCCCTCCTTTTTCTCTCTCGTGCACTGTCCTATGCATGGTTTCTCTGTATACGTGTGGTCTGTTTGGATATGGTTTATATGGCCCCAAAAGGCTGTTTCTCTGGGAACCTTGCATAAAACAATAGACATGTGAACACTAAAAGACAGTGGTTGTTATTTATTGTGGAGGATCCAGGTCTGATGAGAGTAAAATTAACTCAATAAAAAATGTAAAATTAGCCCTGGTCGGTTGGCTCAGTGGTAGAGCATCGGCCTGGCGTGCGGAAGTCCCCGGTTCGATTCCCAGCCAGGGCACACAGGAGAAGCGCCCATCTGCTTCTCCACCCCTCCCCCTCTCCTTCCTCTCTGTCTCTCTCTTCCCCTCCCCTAGCCAAGGCTCCATTGGAGCAAAGATGGCCCGGGCACTGGGGATGGCTCCTTGGCCTCTGCCTCAGGTGCTAGAGTGGCTCTGGTCGCAACAGAGCGACGCCCCGGAGGGGCAGAGCATCGCCCCCTGGTGGGCACAGCGTCGCCCCCTGGTGGGCGTGCCGGGTGGATCCCGGTGGGGCGCATGCGGGAGTCTGTCTGACTGTCTCTCCCCGTTTCCAGCTTCAGAAAAATACACACACACACAAAAAAAAAGAATGAAAAAAAAGTAAAATTTGAGGATTGGGGATAGAGGGAAGGAATAAGTGAACAGGTGGTAGAATAGCTTAAGGGCGATGTTTTTGGAGAAAAATTCAGTTCAGGGAATTTTTTCAATGAACTGCTCATCTCTGTAAAATATGTATTTCCTTTACCTCCACTAGTCTTCCTTATGAAATCTTCAATGAATTGTCCTATTATAATTATTTCCTGTTAAATAAATTTTCTTTTGGAGAATACAACAGATTGAGTCCTGTGCCAGAATGGGTGCAAGGGAGCCTGCAGAACAGAGCCGGGGAAGCAGCAGGTCTCGGAGGATTCAAGCCTGCCCTGAGAAGAAGCCCAGGATGGCCTGTTGGAGGATAAGATCACAAGAAGCAAAGACTGATCTGGCTGGGCCCTCACCAACCTGCTAGCTGACTGCAGGTGTATGAGTGATCCAAGACAAGACTAGCAGAACTCACTGGCCCCACCCAAATAGCTGACCCACAGAATACTGAGAAAATAAAATATTTGTTGCTATAAGCCAAAAAAACTCACAAAAAACCTATAAAATTTTCCCCCCAACCTGGTAAGTTTTCTACATATTAACACTAACCATTTAGAGAATAAAATGGAGAAAACTCACATTCATATAGTGACAAAAGTACATAACAGACCTAAAAACAGAAGACTGGAGCAAGATGGCAAATACAGCCCACATGTCCACCTCCCATCCCACCCAAAATCCCGTAGATTTGGGAGTAAAAGTGTTTTTAAGGATGATTTCTTAACAGTACAGGAAAAACAAGGAGAGGTGCTGGTGAGCCACCAGAAATAGAGGCACTCTTGGGAGATAGAAAAGTGGAATCAAATTGATAGAGAAATCCAAGGAGACAAAATTACTGCTCGAATCACCAGAGGCAAGAGCTGTTCTTTGTAACATTCTTTTCAAACACTCCAAACTCAGAATGAAAAAGGAGAAAGAGCAGGAATGGGCCTCAGGATAATCGTTAGGTACCAAGTTAATTTAAAAGTTTATTTGTAGGACACCGACAACAGTGTGGAGCTTGCCGGGGGTGGAGGGGGAGGTGCAGGAGGGTATAGGGGTGATAAATGGTGATGGACAAATAATTGACTTCTGAACACATAATATGGTGTACAGAGATGTGTTGTGTAATTAGGCACTGGAAACCTGTATAACCATGTTAATCAGTGTCACCCCAATAAAATTCAACTTAAAAAAAAGCCCTGGCCGGTTGGCTCAGCGGTAGAGCGTCGGCCTAGCGTGCGGAGGACCCGGGTTCGATTCCCGGCCAGGGCACACAGGAGAAGCGCCCATTTGCTTCTCCACCCCTCCGCCGCGCTTTCCTCTCTGTCTCTCTCTTCCCCTCCTGCAGCCAAGGCTCCATTGGAGCAAAGATGGCCCGGGCGCTGGGCATGGCTCTGTGGCCTCTGCCTCAGGCGCTAGAGTGGCTCTGGTCGCAACATGGCGACGCCCAGGATGGGCAGAGCATCGCCCCCTGGTGGGCAGAGCGTCGCCCCTGGTGGGCGTGCCGGGTGGATCCCGGTCGGGCGCATGCGGGAGTCTGTCTGACTGTCTCTCCCCGTTTCCAGCTTCAGAAAAATGAAAAAAAAAAAAAAAAGAATGGGCCTGACCTGTGGTGGCGCAGTGGATAAAGCGTCGACCTGGAAATGCTGAGGTCGCCGGTTCAAAACCCTGGGCTTGCCTGGTCAAGGCACATATGGGAGTTGATGCTTCCAGCTCCTCCCCCCTGTCTCTCTCTCTCCTCTCTCTCTCTCTCTCTCTCTCTCTCTCTCTCTCTCTCTCCCTCTCTCTCTCCTCTCTAAAATAAATAAATAAATAAAGAATTAAAAAAAACTCTTATAAAAAAAAAGAATGGTTAGGGGAAGAGGGTTAGAGGACTGGTTGAAAATTAAAGGGATTAAACAAAGAAAAAGATCTCATAGAGAAAACATCATGGTGATTACCAGAAGGAAAACGGGGCGGGGGGCGGGAGAGGTAGAAGAGGGAAAGGGAGGATGAATGGTGATGGAAGGAGATTTGGGGTGGTGAACACACAATACAATATACAGGGGATGTATTATAGAATTGTACACCTGAGCTCTATATAATTTTATTAACCAATGTCACCCCAATAGATTCAATTAAAATTTAAAAATAAAATTCAATTAAAAAATAAATAAAAGTTCATTTGTAGATTCCCCTCCTGCACCTCATCGATTGGTTGAAAGTAGCCACTTTTCACTTCTACAATGAAACTCCAAGAATTGTTCTTTCAAAAAAGTGATCAATTTGCCCAATCTTCTGTATAACACTCATGAACATTAAAACATGTAATAGGCCACAAATACAATCTTGAGACTCCCCCAGATTTATAGAAATATAAGGGACGTTCTCTGAACACAATATAATCAAACTAAGCCAACATTTACACTAGGAACATTTAAAAAATACCCTTAAGATGGCGGTTTAAGCAAACTTGTCAACCTTCCCAGTGATCCACTGAAATGACAGAAAAACATTCATAAAGTACAGATGGTTCTTGGTTTATGATGGGGCTATGCCTCAATAAATCCATCATAAGTTGGAAATATCATAAGTAAAAAATGCATGTAATATAGAACATCATAGCTTAACTTAGCCTACCTCAAACCTGCTTAGAACACTTACATTAGCCTCTAGTTGGACAAAATGATCTACCATAAAACTTATTTTATAATAAAGTGTTGACTATCTCATGTAATTTATGCATGAATTAAAAAATCCAAAACCATTGTACACATAGTACACTGTAGAATATTGATTTTTTTTTGTATTTTTCCGAAGCTGGAAACCGGAAGGCAGTCAGACAGACTCCTGCATGTGCCCCACTGGGATCCACCTGGCATGCCCACCAGTGGGCGATGCTCTGCCCATCTTGAGTTGTCGCTCTACCGCAATCAGAACCATTCTAGCGCCTGAGACAGAGGCCACAGAGCCATCCTCAGCGCTGGGCAAACTTTGCTCCAATGGAGCCTTGGCTGCGGGAGGGGAAGAGATAGACAGAGAGGAAGGAGAGAGGGAGGGGTGGAGAAGCAGATGGGCGCCTCTCCTGTGTGCCCTGGCCGGGAATCGAACCCGGGATTCCTGCACGCCAGGCCGACGCTCTACCACTGAGCCAACCGGCCAGGGCGAATATTGATTGTTTACCCTCACGATTGTGTGACTGAGGAAGCTGCGGCTCACTGCCACTGCCCAGCAACACGACAGAGCATTGCATCAAATGTCGCTAGCTTGGGAAAAGATCAAAATTCAAAGTACAGCCCCTGGCCGGTTTGCTCAGTGGGTAGAGTGTTGGCCCAGCGTATGGACGTCGTGGGTTCCATTCCCGGTCAGGGCACACAGGAGAAGCAACCATATCCCATCCCCTCTCCCCTTTCCCCTCCACTTCCGTCCTGCAGCCAGTGGCTCGACAGGTTCCAGCGTCAGCCTCGGGTGCTGAGGATGCCTCGATTGGTTGGAGTGTCGAGGTCTCAAGTGCTAAAAAATAGTTTGGATTTGAGTGTTGGCCCCAGATGGGGGTTACCAGGTGGATCCTGGTCGGGGGCGCATGTGGAAGTCTGTCTCACCATCTCCCCTCCTTTCACTTAAAAAAAAGATTCGAAGTACGGTTTTTAGTGAATGTGTATTGCTTTTGCATCATTTAAAGTAAAAAAAAAATTTAAGTCAAACCATCATTAGTTGGGAACCATCTGTACTGGAAAACAAGAAAAGGTGCCATCTGGGACCAGAAATTGTGAAGAATTCCTAAAAAAGAAGAAAGAAGTTCAGATGAGATTTACAAGGGTGAAGGGAACCAGAAGCCAAAATAAGCAGGAGGAATCAACTAAGAAGGTAAGAGTATATCCAGAGAAACTCAAGGCAGAGGATTAATGGATAGAGCAAGAACTACCTCCTGAACTAAAGGGGAAGTTGGGCTTACAACACTCTTACCAGCAGATGGCACTCTAACAACCTTTAATGACTAAAATTCCTACCTACTACCTGGGAAGGGCCCCTAGGATAGGTGTGGATAATGCTGAAAAAGGATCTTATCAGGGTCTGAGATACCTTAAGCCTGCCATAATAATAATGAAGGAGAGAAATGCTTTTGTAGAGAGGGGACTACTTCAGCTTCTCTGTTCCCTGGTTAATCACCCCAAAGGAAAGAGGATGATCAACATGTCCTAAACCCTTACAGAGAATCTGAACTAGGTTCCCTATAGTGATACCTTGATTCAGGCATTTTATGAATATAATATTCAAATAAAACTGTTAAACATATAAAATATTGTCAAAAGCACCACTGGCTTATTTCACTGGTTCAAAAACCATGTTCCCACAAGCATATGTCTTCTTAAAGGAGAATAAATCTTAAGAGAGCTAACAGAGTGATGTGAAACTGGACCTAATCCAGACAATATTATGGAGCCAGTGTTTTCAACTTTGGCACAACGTACATTTTGAGTCAGACAAGTATTTTGGGAGAGGGAGAGTTTTGTCTTGTGCGTTTTAAAATGTTTAGCAGCATCTTTTACCTTCACCCACTAGATGCCAGTAACCTCCTTTCCTCAAGTCATGACAACCAAAAATGTCTCCATACATTGTTGAATATTGCCTGGGCAAAACACACCCCTTTCCCTACCACTGAGAACCACTGTGTCTAGCAGTCCTCTCACACCACATTTTAAAAATGATGTCATACCCTCCTTGTGGCTGTTTTTATTTTATTTCTTATTGTCCTTGTGGCTGATTTTAGAATGTTCACAAATAACCTAGCTCTCTCGTCTCCCAGGGGACTGTACAATCTTTATTTTTTAAACTTCTTTTGTTTGTTTGTTTACAAGGACAGAGAGAGAGTCACAGAGAGGGATAGATAGGGATAGACAGACAGGAACGGAGAGAGATGAGAAGCATCAATCATTAGTTTTTCGTTGCGATACCTTAGTTGTTCATTGATTACTTTCTCATATGTGCCTTGACCGTGGGCCTTCAGCAGACCAAGTAACCCCTTGCTCGAGCCAGCGACCTTGGGTCCAAGCTGGTGAGCTTTTTGCTCAAGCCAAGTGAGCCCACCATCAAGCTGGCGACCTTGGGGTCTGGAACCTGGGTCCTCCACATCCCAGTCCGACACTCTATCCACTGCGCCACCGCCTGGTCAGGCGGACTGCACAATCTTGCCTTTATGGTCAGACTTGGCCATTTGTTGAGGCATGCTTATCCACGATCTTTCCTCTCTGCTGGGTTGCCCACGTGGTTGCTCTGTGTCCCTGGGTCATGGTACGAAGGTATTGATAATGTGGAGAATAGCCCCTTCCAGATTAGATGGACAAGCAGTACAAGTGAGAAATAAACTGTGGTTTTCTGTCATTTCAGCATAACCCAGTCAGTTCCTCACCAGGAAGATGAACCCTGGTATGTAAGTACAGGGGATCTTCGGGTTATGACTGAGTTCCATTCCTACGACAGTAATATAACCTGAATTTTGGTGTAAGTCTAAACACACCATAACCTAAGTCACTTACCTATCCTAACACAGTTGTAAAATTATAATCTAGAACATAAAAACACAACTAAGTCACAGAAAAAGGAAAAGAACATAAATATACTGTACTGTACTGTACATTGTACTGTAGTAACAGAAAAAGAATGACAAAAATTGAGTGTCAAAAAAGTACAATGCTAACAGCATATGCTGAAACACTGACATCTTGACATCTCAATTTTTAAAAATTTTTATGGACGTGAGCATCGTAAACTCGAAATGTCATATGTCAAGACTGTCGTAACCTGAGGACTCCTGTAATAGAAAATCCATATGCTGACCTTTCCTTTCCAGTTCCTGGCACAGAGCACCTAAATCCTTTGTAATTTCTTGAGTGATAAGGGCACTAGGAGCATCTTTTTTTTTTTTTTTTTGTATTTTTCTGAAGCTGGAAACGAGGAGAGACAGTCAGACAGACTCCCGCATGTGCCCAACCGGGATCCACCCGGCCCGCCCACCAGGGGGCGATGCTCTGCCCACCAGGGGGCAATACTCTGCCCCTCCAGGGCATTGCTCTGTTGCGACCAGAGCCACTCTAGCGCCTGGGGCAGAGGCCAAAGAGCCATCCCCAGCGCCTGGGCCATCTTTGCTCCAATGGAGCCTCAGCTGTGGGAGGGGAAGAGAGAGACAGAGAGGAAGGAGAGGGGGAGGGGTGGAGAAGCAGATGGGTGCTTCTCCTGTGTGCCCTGGCCGGGAATCAAACCCGGGACTTCTACACGCCAGGCCGACGCTCTACCACTGAGCAAACCGGCCAGGGCGCATCTTTTGTTCTAATGAGGCAACTCTGTTGGGCTATTGGATAGCTCCTGGATAGGGGCTGGTCACCAGAAAGACCAAGCCATGATTAGAAGCTTAGAACTTTCAGTTTCACCCTTCATTTTTCAGAGAAGGGAGAGGAGCTGGAAATAGAATTAATGATGGATCATGCCCACATGATGAAGCTTAGTTGAAATCCCAATAGTACAGGGGTTTGGGGAGCTTTCTGATTGGTGAACACATCCATGTGCTGGGGGAGTGAGGAACTCCAGCTCCACAGGGACGGGAGTTCCTATGCTTGGAACCTTTCCATGTGGGTGGAGTGCAGAGCGCATTCCTAGCGGCTGTGGCTGATGCAATGCTGCGAGAATACTCCAGCTCCCAGAAGCCTCCTGGGCATACCCAGGAAGGGAGCTTGCCCACTATAAGGAAGTGACTTAGCGCCAACCACACAGCTCCCTGATCTTTTCAGCCATTGGCTATGAAGGACATGCTGTAACACCCTATAGGCTGAACCCTGGCCTTCTCCACACCAACTATGCCTGAGGGAAAGAGGTCCTCAGTGCTCCAGAAGAAGACCTCGCAGCTGGTGTGCGCCCCATCACCTGGGGGGATGTGGAGGCTTTGGCAGGGCGGGTCCAGAGAATTGCCCCTGATGGGCCCCCAGGCCCTGGTGCTCTGTTCTTGCTTATGTGTGCTATAGTAACCACTGACTCCCAGACACAGGCGGCGGCAGCCCGGGGCTTGAGCCCAGTAGCGCGAGCTGGTGTTTTCAGTTCATCTTTGCAGGATGAGGAGAATTGGGCTGGAGTTGCGATTCACAGACTCCAGAAGATAAACAGCAGCAGCTGTGGTGGGAGGATGAACGGAAGCCAGGGTTGCATTGCTGAGTGGCTGCTGGAAAGGCAGGGAGTGCCTGCTAAACTGCTGGTGGGCTCACTGATACTTTGGGACATAGGGGTGGATGCCATCATGCTCTCCAGAGCCGAGATGGAAATGCTGGCTGCCATTACCACATGCTCCTCCTTGGGACAGTGTAAGACCTGCCAGGATGGCAGGGATGAGGGGGATGTCTGAGGCCTCATGTTTGTGGACTGATTTCCTGGACTACGACCCGAGTGAGCACTGGCTCCTTTGTTGGATGGACTTAGGGATTTTGGACAATGTGAAATACCCTGATGGGGGTGGGGGACGGCTTTGCTGGAGGCCCTTCCCCTGCCCCAGGAAGCTTTTCCCATGGCTAGAAAGAAGGCTGAGGACATTTTGCGCTTTTGGCAAAGTTCTCAGAGACTGGTGAAGTGTACCTCTGTAATTGTTGAAATTGTATGATTTGTCATGTTGTAATTTGTGTAATGTGCCTTGCAACCATATGCAGTATGCAGCCCATGGCAAGCCATCCGTTCTGTGTTTGGATGCTGGGACCTTTGTAGGAAGGGGGCGTGCATTGACCTACGTTCATTTTTTACAATCAAAATGGAACTGTGTTTAATGGCACCTAGAAGGTCTCTGTAACACAATGGGAGGGAAATGACATCCTGACCCCTAAGAGGAATCCCCTGTTTAAGACCCCCATTCTATTTCCTAACTAGTCAAACATTACAGAAGCTTGCTTCATTGTTTAATCCAGCTAATCTATTAGCATATAGTATAATAGGTATTATAGTTGTTTTAGTTCTACTAGGGTTCCGTTGCATAATGTGTAGCATTCAGAAGCTACAACAGCAAGCTGTCATTCATCAAGTCCAATTAGCCTTAATTAAAAGAGAAGGGGGAGATGTGGGTGGAGTGCAGAGCGCATTCCTAGCGGCTGTGGCTGATGCAATGCTGTGAGAATACTCCAGCTTCCAGAAGCCTCCTGGGCATACCCCGGAAGGATGCTTGCCCGCTATAAGGAAGTGACTTAGCGCCAACCACACAGCTCCCTGATCTTTTCAGCCATTGGCTATGAAGGACATGCTGTAACACCCTATAGGCTGAACCCACGTATGTAAGCTAGCTTACTTCCTGAATAAAGTGGATCTGTGTCACTGAACCTGGTCCCCAGAGTCGGATCTTTGCATCTCCATTGTCCTCACCCCGGCATGACTTCTCTACATTTCCAGACTTCATCTTATGTACCTCTTTATCTGGTTGTTCATCTGTATCTTTTATCACATTCTTTATTATATAATGACCCAGTAGACATAAGTAAGCATTTCTTGAGTTCTGTGAGCTATTCTACCAAATGACCAAACTCGAGGAGAGTCATGGGAACCTCGGATTTATAGCCAATTGGTTAGAAGTACAGGTGATAAACTAGGACTTATAATTGGCATCTGGGATGGTAGGAGCAGGCTTGTGTAACTGAGTCAAACTGTGGGCTCTGAGCTAACTCTGGTTAGTGTCAGGATTGAATTGAATTGTGGGACACACAGTTGGTATTGTAGAGAATAGCTTGGTGTGAGGAAAAACCCCACACATCTGCTGTCAGAAGTGTTGTGAGTATGAGAGTAGTGTGAGAATAAAAGAGAAACACAGGACTGTTTTTTCCAGACACCTGGGATGCATCCCCATATACCCTACTCCTGGTCAGGCAGGGGCCAAGAGAGCAAGAAGTCTCCAGGCTACCATTGCCCAGGAAACTCTGGCCCAGAGAAAAGTCATGAAACTTCCTTAAAACTTCTCTACAGGACTCACAACAGGAGGGTCACCTGGTGAACACACACTGGAACCCTGAAGGAGGGCCTCCAAACTACAGGTTGGAACTCATGAAAAGGTCAATAGAATACTGCATAGAACCTGAGAAAAATTTCATGGTTTTTAAATTTTTTATTTATTACTTTTATTTATTTGTTTGTTTATTTATTTATTTATTGTATTTTTCTGAAGTTAGAAGTGAGGATGCAGTCAGACTCCCTCATGCACCCAACCGGGATCCACCTGGCATGTCCACCAGGGGGCGATGCTCTGCCCATCTGGGGTGTTGCTCTGCTACAATGGGAGCCATTCTGGCACCTGAGGGGGAGGCCATAGAGCAGTTCTCAGCACCTGGGCAAACTTTGCTCCAATGGAGCTCTTGCTGCAGGAGGGGAAGAGAGAGATAGAGAGGAAGGAGAGGGGGAAGGGTAGAGAAGCAGATGGGTGCTTCTCCTGTGTGCCCTGACCAGGAATCAAATCCAGGATTTCTACACACCAGGCTGACACTCTACAGCTGAACCAACTGGCCAGGGATATTTATTCATTTTAGAGAGGTTGGGGAAGAGAGAGAGAGAGAGAGAGAGAGAGAGAGAGAGAGAGAGAGAGAGAGAAGGGCAAGGAGAGGAGCAGGAAGCATCAACTCTCATATGTGCCTTGACCAGGCAAGCCCAGAGTTTGAACCGGTGACCACAGCATTCCAGGTCGAAGCTTTATCCACTGCGCAACCACAGGTCAGGCTCATGGTTGTTTTAGGATTTTATTTATTGATTTTAGAGAGAAGAGAGAGAGAGAAAGGTGATGAAGTTAGAGTTGGGAGGAATAGGAAGCATCAACTCATACTTCTCATATGTGCCTTGACCAGGCAAATCCCGGGTTTTCAACTGGTGACCTCAGCATTCCATGTTGACGCTTTATCCACTGTGCCACCACAGGTCAGGCAAAAATTTCATGTTTTTTAATGAATTAGAATGGAATAACATAGTATATCACAGAACAGAACAGAAAACACCAGAATTTATCATGTTTTAAGGGACAGTATTTTTTTGTGAAGCATTCATTTTAAAGTCCCTGCAAAATGTGTTCTTTGCTGTGGGTCTTGGTGAATAATTCTCAGAAATTTCTTCTTGTGGTGCATGTACTGTTCTCACACATCCCCTGCATTTTCCCAATTCTCTACTAAAAATAGATATTAGCTTTAGAAACAGTTTTAAAAATTACTGGAAGACAAACAGATAGGAAGATTAAAACAGTACTTTTGGAGTCTCATCAGAAGGGCCCCAGGCTTGGTGAAGGAAGGGAGGAGAAAAATTGGGGTGTACTTGAGATGTGTACTGGCTGACTTCTGAGGTGGAGCAAAACCATAGTTCCCTGGATATCAAAATTTAGATCTGTCATGTGAAGGAGGATGAGGAAGAAAGTTCTATGTACCCATGGCACCTAAAGAGTTTTCCATTTTCCCTTGGCTGCACCAGTCTCACATGTTGGACAGCCAGTCGGTGGGTCCCATCTTCCCGGGGATAAAGAAAAATAAAATCTTTCAGGATCTCTTTTAGGTATTCGCTTATGTATTTGCATGGAGAGAAATGTAGTCAATGTTTATTAGCAGAATATTATCTTTGAGGAATGCAGAACTATATTAGGATAAAAGAGAATGTTTCTGCTGAGGCTTAGGTAGAGCATCTTCCTCACTGACCCAGGCCACACTCCCCTCTCATTGCAGCACCACTCAGGGTGTGCACCTTGTCCTGGAGGATCTTGGCCTTGGATGAGCTGACCCCTCACACTCTGCTTCCTGATGCCCTCTCCCTCCAGTAGCTTTGATTGCCCACTCTGGGCCTTGGGTCTCCATTTCCTCCATGCCAGCCCTTTCACACCCTGTGCATCTGTGTCCTCCTTTGCCCCCGTTATCACCAGGACCCTGCCTCTCCCTCTCTGCAGGCTCCCTCTCTGGAAGTTCTCATTTTTGGAAAAATGATCCCACATCTTCTGCCCTGAGATCTGAGGCAGATTCCAGAGCATCTCTGTCTCCTCTCACACTCCACAACGGACAATACCAGCTCCTGACCCTGAAGACCTGACAGAGAGTAAAGGCAAGGCCTCCAACCAACTGTAGAAACCTGTTTCTGGATTGTGGTGTACAGAGTCCATCAAGTAAAAACTGGAATTATCCCCCAGTAGAATGTCAAGTTCACGTAGGCCAGGACATTTCTGTATTGTTCCCTGCTGTCTCTTCAGCACCGGGGACAGCGCTCAGCACACAGTGCACGCCCATTAAGACGTTTGTGAAATGAATTAAACGCTTGACGTAGCAATTCCACTTCTGAGGATGTGCGCAAATAAAGCACGCACACATGTGCACAGCATTGTGTGTACAAGAACTAGAGGAGCAAACAAGTAAGAAAAGCCTGTTATTGTCCATTAACTGGCAGTGACTGACGCAGGGTAAATGAATAATGGGGGGGGGTTTGAGCAGCTGCTGAACAGAAAACAGAATATAAAGGACATGCCCAGTTCCCTCTGTTAGTGGAGAAAAGCAGGTGGGAGATGCTCATAGTCCCACCCTGTGTGTTACTATGTGTATGTGTGTAAATGCCAAAAGTCTGGAATCAAACCCCCAGAACTGCCTTCAGTAGTCACATCTGGGGAAGGCAAGGGTAGTGCTCTTCTGCAGACATTGCTGACAACGCTTGTTTCTGGGGGTAAGGCGCATGAGCTCATAGACAGAAACATGTATTAGTTATATGTGTTACTCACTAATGAAACTAACATTTAACAGAATATTTGGCATATTGTAAGAAACATAATGCTGAACTTTTTACTGTTGTTGAATGTTTTCTTTTACTTACTGTACACCTGCTGGTCAGGAGTTCATAGCCTTGCCCATGTATATGAAAGGCTGCCAGGATCTGTCTCTTGTCATGAGCACTTGTCATATCGCTGAGGTAAGGCAAGGAGAGAGAAGGAAAATAAGTGGCAGTGAGCTCCCACTGCCTGATCCATTGATACCTAGATATCTAACCCATTGTCCTGGCTTTTAGGACCCCAAGCACAGTGATTCTACCCTATCTCATAATCTGCATGTACCTCCCACTACTCCTTACAACGAATCTTCTGCTCATGCTAAAGAGACTGTTACCTGTTCTATGAGTTCCTAAGCTAGAGGAAGGTGTGGCCCACACAACAGGAGCAGCCCAAGGGGTTGGTAGCTCAGGGCATCATGGATGGGGACTATCCCTGGACATACAGAACAGAAAGTAAGGAGAGGGAGGAAAACCTCATCATTTAGTCTCAATGCTGCACTTTAAGGGTCTCAGAGAAAGAATGATTTGGGAATGAGTGAAAAGTTGGGATACCAAGAGTGTAACAGAATAGTGCTTTTTTACAAGGGCATGACTTGGATTGAAGTGTCATCTCTTCTTACGCAACTGGGTTCTCTATTTCCCTCAGCCTGTGGGCCCACACCTTAGTCTTCACTTTCCAGTGTCCTGAAGTGAAAAAAAGTTGGTCAAGAGGCATAAGTTGGGTTCTGTTTTTATCAGATTAGATGTCTGCATCCTGCCAAGTGCCCATGGGCCTTCTACTTGGTCTGTTGTCCACATTCTCTAGCTCAAAGACACTGAGATATCAGATCAACATAAATGCTCACCAAATGCCAGTTTGAGTTTTAGCTTTGGCTCCTCTCACTGTCAGATTTAGATTCCCAACCTCTTTACTTACCAGAAGGTCTATTTATTTAGACCTTCTTTCTCTCAGCATATATTGTTAAGGGCGTACTGTGTGTCAGACTTCAGCTGAGGGTGGGGGATACAACTCTGAGTTATATAATGTTCCCAGATTATCACAGATGGAATTACTTGAGCACTTTTCATGCTGTCAACCTTCTAGATTTCACTTAATGTCTTTAAACATTTTACAAACAATGATTATTTCTATTTTATTGACTAGGACTCTAGAGATCAGAAAAATTGGGTGCATAACCCAAAACAACATGGCATTTATATGGATGATATTCATTCTGTGATGCTGGAAGTCATGTTCTCAGGTCTGAGCTGGATATGATCTAGCTCATAAGTCTGCCTGGTCCCACGCTTGCCCAGGATCCACTCCTGACTTCAGGGGAGCTAGATGAGTTGTTCCCAGGTGGTTTCCCCTTACCTGCTGACTTCTCCTTCTCCTTCCCCTTCCCCTTCCCCCTCTCCTCTTCTTCTTCCTTCTTCTTCTTCTTCTTCTTCTTCTTCTTCTTCTTCTTCTTCTTCTTCTTCTTCTTCTTCTTCTTCCTCTTCCTTTAGCAACACAGACAGAGACAGAGAAACCAAGAGAGGAACTGATAGGGACAGACAGGAAGGGAGAGAGATGAGAAGCATCAATTCTTCATTGTGTGTCGGGAGGCGATCCACTAATGCTGGCTAACAAGGTCACAGCAGGAGAAGATCCACAACTGCTGGTTGACAAAGTCACAGCAGAAGAAGACCAATGACTGCTGGTTGATAAAGTCACCGCAGTGAAGACTAATAGCTGTGGGTTGACAAAGTCACCGCAGAAGAAAGGCACAACAATACTTCCCCCTTTGACCTTTTTGAATTAATCTGGCCTTATATCCCCCCTTTTCTGGGTGTGTGCTATTATTTATGGCACAGGGATAATAGTACCGTGCTTTCCCTGTAGATTCGTAGTAATTTCTTTGGAAATGAGACAGAAGGTGTAAGTTCCACAGAAAAGCCTGTAAGCCCCTTGAACTGGGCTCATAAACATAAGAGGCTGGCCATGATATCCCTCATAAAGGGTTAAGTTTGTAGGAGAATTTCTTCTTATTAATCATGTTAGAAAGAATAAAGTTAGAACTTAACTAGTGTATGAATATAGTAAATGAATAAAGTTTAACTAGACATTAGAATCTTAGGTAAGGTGTAGTGGAGTGGCCCGTTGTGTGGCCTTGGATGGGAGCGCAGCTGGCAAGTAAAGAATGTTTTGTTAAAAGACTTGTTTTGTGACTGAAGGCAGTTGCTGGGCTTTTCTCAGTAAAACATTCTCATGAGATTTTTGTATTTTCCAAGAATAAGGAGAGGAATGTAGTGGAATCCATAGCAGCAATAGCAATTAATGCCTTCTGATATTATGTTGCTACTAAGCTATCTTGCAGGTGCACTCTATGTATTTTTAAGCAAAAGTTACTCTTGATGTTATGCCAATTTCTCAGTAAAACACACTTTTTGTAGTCTTGTGAAAAAATTAGGACACTGCATGAACTCAAGGCCATTTGCCTGAGCAAGCGGTGGTCCTTTGCTAGTCCTTGATGATTTCGTCTGCTAATCTCTCTCTGCACCCTTGACTCACAACAACAGTGAAGTAGAGTTATTAATTAGTACTAATCTTTTAGAAGTTTGTACCGATATTGTTATTGCTATTCAAGTTATTGTATAACTGTACTTTGAATGACTTACCACCTGACTTGTAGCTTATAGATATGAATTAACTGTTATCTGGAAATAGATAACCATAGTAAAACTAAAACAATGATGTATTCAAAATACCATGTGATTGTAACTTAGTGTGTGCATAAAAAGAAAGCTAGACCAGCATTTGGCAGAGATGCTTGGCAGTAAATGCTAACTAGAGAATAAAGAGAAAGAAAAGAATTCAGCTCTCTCATTCGATTTCGCCAACGCCGTCTCTTCCTGTGGGACCCCTGGATTCCCCCTGGGGCTGGACCCCGGCAATTGTGGCACCTTAGTTGCTCATCGATTGGTTTCTCATATGTGCCTTGACCAGGGGATTCCAGCAGAGCCAGTGACTCCTTGCTTAAACCAGGCCATGGGATCATGTCTATGATCCCATGCTTAAGCCAGTTATCCTGCACTCAAGCTGGTGAGCCCGTGCTCAAGCCAGATGAGCTCTCGCTCAAGCTGGTGACCTCAGGGTTTCAAACCTGGGTCTTCAGGGTCCTAGACTGATGCTCTATCCACTGTACCACCACCAGGTCAGGCACCTGCTGACTTCTTGATCTGCTGACCAGACAGACACACTTGCATTTTCTGAGAAGCATAGATGTTTCTGCGCCAGCTCTGAGACAGGAGTTATTGGTAGTGACTTCAAGTCATTTTCTTATCTTTTGAGATTCTTGGCTATCACCTTGTGAATATAAAGGTCACACACACACACACACACACACACACACACACACTCTAAGTGCTTTAGAGCTTACAGTAGTACCCTAGGTCACATGCAGTACCATAATTAATGATCCCTACAACTCTGGGAGATCACAACACGAGCAGTATCTTAATTGTGAAGAATCTAGGAGGCTAGAAAGAAGAGAAATGGCCCCAAATAAGGGTGTTTTAAGGACTAGGACACTTATCTTCATGCTCTTTCCAGACAGACACTCTCACAATCAGCAGAAGTCTTCCTGTTAGCAGAAGTGTGGTATACAGAAGATTTGAGAAACAAGAGCATTCTAAGAATCCACAAGGTCTGTGAAAGCAATAAAGGGCTTCTATCAAGTATAAGTGATTGCATATAAGTGAGTAGACAGATGCCAGGAAAATAAATGTAAGAGTAGGGAGAAAACACTACTGGAAGATGTTGTGGAGGAGATGCATTTGAGGAAGGTAGAGAAAAGGCATGGTTCACAGATATTAATGGAGACAGCTAAGAAAATGATGCCTGATGTGACATACTGTCCTACCCTGACATGATCATTTAATGTAGAATGAAGGAAGTGGTTCCCACATCAATTCTGCATGTGTCAAGGTATATTGTGTCATGACTAACAATCTTAGGTTACCTTTCATTCAGTCTCCTCCTTTGGGAAACAGTGAACAATAAATGTAAAACAGGGGAAGTGAAACTATGTTCTTGCTTGTAAACACAGTTTAAATGTGGTAATAATAAAAATTAATCTGGTCTTTTGTGGTCCTTCAAATTCTCTTCTCAACTGTCTCCATACTTGAAACCCAACTCTTAGATCCCTTTCCCCTCTCAGCTAATTTCATCTGCAATTGTGGAATCATTTATTCAGTAAACATTCAGGCACCCCTGAGGCTCTCTAGGCTGAGACTGAGCCTTCAGAGTTGCTTAGGTGCAGACGAGGTCTGAAGGAGTTTCACAGTAGTGAGGAGCTCACAGTCTAAGTGGGTCCCCAGCCATGGAGAGTGGTCCTGTCACAGGCAGAGGGGACTGCTGCTTCCTATTGTGATAGGAAGTGTCCAAATGGAAGGACAGCAGCATATGGTGCAGCAATACCCCTATGGAGACAGTTTGAAGTTCATAAATATTTGAAAACAGGTTGGGTGGAAGGGAGTAAAGGGGGACAAATACACAGTGGTGGAAAATGCTTTGACTTTGGGTTATGGGCACCCAACACAATCAACAGTTCAACTGTTATGGAGATATATATTTTATTTTATTTTATAATTTTATTTTTTTAATGGGGTGACATCAATAAATCAGGATACATATATTCAAAGATAACATGTCCAGATTCTCTTGTCGTTCAATTATGTTGCATACCTATCACCCAAAGTCAGATTGTCCTCTGTCACCTTCTATCTAGTTTTCTTTGTGCCCCTCCCCCTTCCCCTTTCCCTTTCCCTCTCCCCCCTCCCCCCATAACCACCACACTCTTATCAATGTCTCTTAGTCTCACTTTTATGTCCCATGTTCATTGCAGCATTGTTCACAGTGGCCAGGACATGGAAACAACCAAAAAGCCCATCAATAGATGACTGGATAAAGAAGATGTGGCACATATACACTATGGAATACCACTCAGCCATAAGAAATGATGACATCGGATCATTTACAGCAAAATGGTGGGATCTTGATAACATTATACGAAGTGAAATAAGTAAATCATAAAAAACCAGGAACTGCATTATTCCATATGTAGGTGGGACATAAAAATGTTATGGAGATATTTACATGAAACTTATGTACTCTTATTCAGTGGTCCCCAACCCCTGGGCCACGGACCGGTATTGGTCCGTGGGCCATTTGGTACCAGTCCGCAGAGAAAGAATAAATAACTTACATTATTTCCGTTTTATTTATATTTAAGTCTGAACGATGTTTTATTTTTAAAAAATGACCAGATTCCCTCTGTTACATCCATCTAAGACTCACTCTTGATGCTTGTCTTGGTCACGTGATACATTTATCCGCCCCACCCTAAGGGCCGGTCCGTGAAAATATTTTCTGACATTAAACTGATCCGTGGCCCAAAAAAGGTTGGAGACCACTGCTCTTATTGACCAATGTCACACCATTAAATTTAACTTCTAAATAAAAAAATAATTAAGATTTTTTTTAAGTGAGAGGAGGGGAGATTGTGAGATAGACTCCCATATGCTCCCTGACTGGGATCCACCCGGCAACCCTCGTCTAGGGATGATGCTCAAATCAACCAAGCTATTTTTAGTGCCTTAGGCTGACTCTCAAACCAATGAGCTATCTTCAGTGCCTGGGACTGATGTCAGAACCAATTGAGCTACTGGCTATGGGAGGGGGAGAGGGGAAGAAGGAGGAGAGGGAGACGAAGAGAAGCAGACGGTTGTTTCTCCTGTGTGCCCTGACTGGGAATTGAACCTGGGATATCCATATGCCAGGTGGATACTCTATCCACTAGCCAGCAGGCCAGAGCCACAACTAAGATTTTAAAAAAACATATATGAAAACATTTATTAGCTTGGGTATGGTTTGGTCTTTGGATTAAACTACTATCACTGCCTTTGTGGTCTCAGGGAAATTATTTGACATCTGTGTAACATAACATCCTTATAATTATTATGTGCTATTATTGTTATTAATATTCATACAATTATTGGGTATAATAATAGTTACAAAGTCATAAAAATTTCTTATGGATTATGTCACATAAATTAATCCATTGATCTGCTTAAAGTAATATCTGATATCAGTATGAAAACAAAAGAAATATTAGCTATCACAATAGTCTCCCACTCTTACCATATTTACATTCATGCAGGAAAAAAAGGCTATGCCATCCTTCAGATTTGTGAAATGCCTTAGGTGTTTTCTTGGTTGTACATTGGAAACCTCCCGAGGATGTTCATTGAAAAGAAGGTGATCAAGCAGAGTTTTACCTGTTGGTAAAAGTTCCCAAAGTCCAGGGAGACTCCTGAACTATAAGGAAAATGTCCAGCAGATGGAATGATTCACTGTCCAGGTATTATTTTGAGCCTTGATTCTGAATTATCCTTAATAATGGCTTAATATTAATTTAGGGCATAAATTAATAACTTTTCTTATGATGGTTTATAAAATGTAAACTAAATCCCATCACTGCCTCATTCTACTCCATGACATATTTCTTACTTTTTTAAAACACAGAATCGAATGGATTCGTTGGGAATTTGAACTGTATCCACTTAAAATGTGTGGCAACTAGTAATCACTGTAGTCTTAAACTGGGTGAATTTTACAATATGTCAACTATACTTGAATGAAGTTGTTAATTGTTTGATGAAACATGGATGATTTAGTCCAATGGTTCTGGAGGGTTTCCAGTATGGAGACAGTTCTCAAATGTCAAGAACTTTGCAGTGTCCTAGCCACAGCAATCAGACAAGAAAAAGAAATAAAAGGCATCCAAATTAAAAGAAGTAAAACTATCGTTATTTGCAGATGATATGATATCATATATAGAAAACCCTAACGTCTCAGTCAAAAAACTACTGGACCTGATAAATGAATTCAGCAAGGTGGCAGGATATAAAATTAATACTCAGAAATCAGAGGCATTTTTATACACCAACAATGAACTGTCAGAAAGAGAAATTAAGGAAGCAATCCCCTTCACTGTTGCAACCAAAAAAATAAAGTACCTAGGAATAAATTTAACCAGGGAGATTAAAGACTTGTACTCAGAAAATTATAAAACACTGATAAAAGAAATCAGGGAAGATACAAACAAGTGGAAGCATATACCGTGCTCATGGTTAGGAAGAATAAACATCATTAAAATGTCTATATTACCCAAAGCAATTTATAAATTCAATGCAATACCGATTAAAATACCAATGACTTACTTCAAAGATATAGAACACATATTCCAAAACTTTATATGGAACCAAAAGAGAACACGAATAGCCTCAGCAATCTTGAAAAGGAAGAATAAAGTGGGAGGTATCACACCTCCAGATATCAAGTTATACTACAAGGCCATTGGTACTGGCATAAGAACAGGCATATAGATCAATGGAACAGAACAGAAAACCCAGAAATAAACCCACACCTTTATGGACAACTGATATTTGACAAAGGAGATAGGAGCATACAATGGAGTAAAGAGAGCCTCTTCAACAAATGGTGTTGGGAAAATTGGACAGCTACCTGCAAAGAAATGAAACTAAACCACCAACTTACACCATTCAGAAAAACAAACTCAAAATGGATAAAAGATTTAAGTGTAAGCCATAAAACCATAAGCATCTTAGAAGAAAATATAGGCAGTAAGCTCTCTGACATCTCTCGCAGCAATATATTTGCCGATTTATCTCCACGGGCAAGTGAAATAAAAGACAGGATAAACAAATGGGACTATATCAAACTAAAAAGATTTTGCGCAGCTAAAGACAATAAGAACAGAATAAAAAGACAAATTACACAATGGGAAAACATATTTGACAATACTTCTGATAAAGGGTTAATAACCAAAATTTATAAAGAACTTGTAAAACTCAATACCAGGAAGACAAACAATCCAATCAAAAATGGGCAAGCCCTGGTCGGTTGGCTCTGTTGTAGAGAGTCGGCCTGGCGTGCAGGAGTCCCAGGTTCGATTCCCAGCCAGGGCACACAGGAGAAGCGCCCATCTGCTTCTCCATCCCTTCCCCTCTCCTTCTTCTCTGTTTCTCTCTTCCCCTCCTGCAGCCAAGGCTCCATTGGAGCAAAGTTGGCCCGAGCGCTGATGATGGCTCTGTGGCCTCTGCCTCAGGCGCTAGAATGGCTCTGGTTGCAACAGAGCAACGCCTCAGATGGGCAGAGCATCGCCTGCTGGTGGGCATGCCAGGTGGATCCCAGTCGGGCGCATGCAGGAGTCTGTCTGACTGCCTCCCCGTTTCCAACTTCAGAAAAATACAAAAAAAAAAATGGGCAAAAGAAATGAATAAACACTTCTCCAAAGAGGACATACAGATGGCTAATAGGCATATGGAAAAATGCTCAACATCACTAATCATTAGAGAAATGCAAATTAAAACCACGATGAGATATCACCTAACACCAGTCAGAATGGCGCTCATCAACAAAACAACACAGAATAAGTGCTGGCAAGGATGTGGAGAAAAGGGAACCCTCCTGCACTGCTGGTGGGAATGCAGACTGGTGCAGCCACTGTGGAAAACAGTATGGAGATTCCTCAAAAAATTAAAAATCGAACTGTCTTTTGACCCAGTTATCCCACTTTTAGGAATATACCCCAAGAACACCATAGCACTGTTTCAAAAGAAGAAATGCATCCCCATGTTTATGGCAGCATTGTTCACAATAGCGAAGATCTGGAAACAGCCCAAGTGTCCATCAGTGCACGAGTGGATTAAAAAGCTTGGTACATATATACTATGGAATACTACTCAGCCATAAGAAATGATGACATCGGATCATTTACAACAACATGAATGGACCTTGATAACATTATACTGAGTGAAATAGGTAAATCAGAAAAAACTAAGAACTATATGATTCCATACATAGGTAGGACATAAAAATGAGACTCAGAGACATGAAAAAGAGTGGGAGGGAGGAGAGGGAGAGGGAAAGGGGGAGGGGAGGGGCACAAAGAAAACCAGTTAGAAGGTGATGGAAGACAGTTGGACTTTGGGTGATGGGAATGGAGCTTAATCAAATGTCAAAATAACCTAGAGATGTTTTCTCTGAACATATGTACCCTGATTTATCAATGTCACCCCATTAAAATTAATTTTAAAAAAGAACTTTGCAGTGGATTTTCAGCCCCCTGACATTGATTTTGGGGAGTTGGCCTATTGAGCTGGGAGTCATAGGTCTATTGAAGACAGTATGAACATTCTAACCCTGTCTTCTTACAACTGTGCTGTCAGAGGAGAAGAGCAAGTGAACATATCCATCCCCTTTATGGTGAGTAAATACACTGCTTCCATGAGCTAAGATATCTAGACTGTGTCCTATTAATCTGTTACTCTATGTTGCCTAAGCTCACTGACAAATGGGAAAAAAGGGACAGCTCAGTGTGTATGTGTGTGATTACTCTCTCAAACCCCATCCCACAGTCAACACTTTGAATTCAATTCAATTAAGAGTGAGAAAACCATTCAGTTTGGTAAAGTAAAAGTTGATGTCATTAGTGAATGCCTTAATCATTTTGTCTTTTAAGGTGTTTATTTTTTATTTAGAAATTTAATTTAATGGGATGACATTTATCAATAAGAATACATAGTTGTTTTTTGTGTGTGTGTGTGTGACAGAGACAGAGAGAGAGAGAGAGAGAGAGAGAGAGAGAGAGATAGGGACAGACAGACAGGAAGGGAGAAAAATGAGAAGCATGAATTCTTCGTTGTGGCACCTTAGTTGTTCATTGACTGTTTTCTCATATGTGCCTTGACTGGGGGTCTACAGCAGAGCGAGTGACCCCTTGTTCAAGCCAGCAAACTTGGGCTCAAGCCAGTGACCTTGGGCTTTAAGCTAGTGAGCTCACACTAAAGTTGGATGAGCCCACACTCAAGCTGGAAACCTTGGAATTTCAAACCTGGGTCCTTCGCATCCCAGTCCGATGCTCTATCTGCTGTGCCACCGCCTGGTCAGGCAGAGTACATAGGTTTTTTTTTTCTTTTTCCAATTTTCATGGCTTTATACATAAGATACTTGTTAAGCTGGTACATGTCTTTTTAAATTGAATCCGGCTTTAGAGGCCAATTAGACATTACAGATAATCTGTCCGCCATTTTAAAACAAAAGTTACGTAAAAATTTAATATTTAAACAAATGATGAATATAAAATGGTGCTTAAAGAACACTTAAATATATCTCTTTGTAAAGCTGAGGGCTTTTAACAGAAAAGAGAATGAAATGTTTTTCTGATGAAAACAACCCAAGTGTTCAGTGCATAAATTCTGAGTACATAGGTTTTTAAAAAAACAGAACATAGGTTTCAGGAAAACATTTCTGTAGCATTTGAACTGTTAACTGTGTTGTGTGCCCATCATCGCAAATCAAAAATTTTTGTCACCCTATATTTGTCCCTCTTTTTCCCCTCTCCCTGGTAACTATTTCACTTTAAGCCTCAGTTTTATGTCCCACCTATGAGTGCGATAATATATTTCTTAACCTTTTTTAAAAATTTATTTATTAAATTTAATGCAGTGACATTGATAAATCAGGGTACATATGTTGAGAGAAAACATCTCTAGATTATTTTGACATTTGATTGTGCTGTATACCTCTCCCCCAAAGTTAAATTGTCTTCTGTCACCTTCTATCTGGTTTTCTTTTGCCCCTCCCCTCCCCCAACCCCTGTCTCCTTCTTCTCCCCATCCCCCCTCCCCCCACCCCCACCCCTGTTGCCATCACATTCTTGTTCATGTCTCTGAGTCTCATTTTTATGTCCCTTCTATGTATGGATTCATATAGTTCTTAGTTTTTTTTCTGATTTACTTATTTCACTCCGTATAATGTTATCAAGGTCCATCCATGTTATTGTAAATGATCCGATGTCATCATTTCTTATGGCTGAGTAGTATTCCACAGTATATATGTACCAAAGCTTTTTAATCCACTCGTCCTCTAACGGACACTTGGGCTGTTTCCAGATCTTCGCTATTGTGAACAATGCTGCCACAAACATGGGGGTGCATTTCTCCTTTTGGAGCCATTCTATAGTGTCCTTGGGGTATATTCCTAAAAGTGGGATAGCTGGGTCAAAAGGCAGTTCGATTTTCAGTTTTTTGAGGAATCTCCATACTGTTTTCCACAGTGGCTGCACCAGTCTGCATTCCCACCAGCAGTGCAGGAGGGTTCCCTTTTCTCCACATTCTCGCCAGCACTTATTCTGTGTTGTTTTGCTTAACCTTTTTTGATTTACTTATTTCACTTAGTGTGATGTTCTCAAGGTTTATCCATGATGTTGTAAATGGCACTATGTCATCATTTCTTATGGCTGAGTAGTATTCCATTGTATATATATTTATCACATCTTCTTTACCCAATCCTCTATCAAGAGGATTGGATTGGAAACAACACTTTGGTTGTTTCCATGTCTTGGCCACTGTGAATAATGGTGTGATTAACATGGGCATGCATGTGTCTTTACATACCAATGTTTTTGAGTTTTTCAGGTAGATACCCAGTAGGGAGATTGCTGGGTCATATGGCCACTCTATTCTTAATTTTTTGAGGAACTGACATACTGTCTTCCATAATGGCTGGACCAGTTTACATTCCTACCAGCAGTGAATAAGAGTTCTTTTTTTCTCCATAACCTCTCCAACACTTGTTATTACCTGTCTTGTTGATAATAGCCAGTCTAACAGGAGTGAGGTGTCATGGTAATTTTGATTTGCATTTCTCTAAAAGCTAATGAAGATGAGCATCTTGTCATATATCTGTTGGCCATTTGTATGTCTTCTTGGGAGAAGTGTCTGTTCAAGTCCTCTCTCTGTTTTTTAATTAGATTGTTTGCTTCTTTGTTGCTGAGCTTTGAGTTCTTGATATATTTTAGATATTAACCCCTTATTGGAGCTGTTGCTTATAAATATAATCTATTTGGCTGGCTGCCTTTTAGATTTCTTGTCAGTTTCTTTTGATATGTAGAAGCTTTTTTTTGTGTGTGTGTTTTTCTGAAGCTGGAAACGGGGAGAGACAGTCAGACAGACTCCCGCATGCGCCTGACCGGGATCCACCCGGCACACCCACCAGGGGGCGACGCTCTGCCCCTCCGGGGCGTCACTCTGTTGCGACCAGAGCCACTCTAGCGCCTGGGGCAGAGGCCAAGGAGCCATCCCCAGCGCCCGGGCCATCTTTGCTCCAATGGAGCCTCGGCTGCGGAGGGGAAGAGATAGACAGAGAGGAAGGAGAGGGGGAGGGGTGGAGAAGCAGATGGGCGCTTCTCCTGTGTGCCCTGGCCAGGAATCGAACCCGGGACTTCTGCACGCCAGGCCGACGCTCTACCACTGAGCCAACCGGCCAGGGCGATATGTAGAAGCTTTTTAGTTTAATGTAATCTCATTCATTTATTTTTGCCTTTACTTCTCTTACCTTTGGGGTTAAATTTATAAAATATTCTCTACAGCCAAGGTCTATAAGTTTAGTATCTATGTGTTTTTTCTATGTAATTTATTGTTTCAGATCTTATATTTAGGTCACTGATTTATTTTGAATTAATTTTTGTGCAGGGGGACAAACTGTAGTCAAGCTTCATTCTTTTGCATGTGGCTTTCCAATTTTCCCAGCACCATTTATTGAATAGGCTTTCTTTTCTCCATTGTGTGTTTTTCACTCCTTTGTCAAAGATGATTTGCCCATATATATGTGGTTATATTCCTGGGCTCTAGATTCTGTTCCATTGGTCTGTATGTCTGTTTTTCTGCCAATACCATGCTGTTTTGATTATCGTGGCTCTATAGTATAATATAAAGTCAGGTAGTGTGATACCTCTGGCTTCATTCTTTTTTCTCAGGAGTGCTGTGTTTATTCTTTTTTTTTTCTTCTGGTTTCACACAAACCTGGTGATATTTTGTTCCACTTCTTTAAAAAATGACATTGGAATTTTGATGGGAATTGCATTAAATTTGTATATTGCTTTGGGTAATATGGCCATTTTCACTATATTGATTCTTCTGATCCATGAACATGGAATATTCTCCCATTTCATTGTGTCTCTTTCAATTTCTTTTAGTAATGCTTTGTAGTTTTCTGTATATAGGTTCTTCACTTCCTTTGTTAAGTTTATTCCTAGATATTTTATTTTTTGTTGCAATTATAAAAGGAATTTTTTTTCAATTCCTTTTCTGAAGCTTCATTGTCTATGTATAAGAAAGCGGTAGACTTTTGTATACTGATTTTGCATTCTGTGACTTTATTGCATTTGTCTATTGTTTCTAATAGTTTTTCAGTGGAATATTTGGGGACTTCTATATACAGAATCACGTCATCTGCTAAAAGTGATATCTTTACTTCTTCTTTCCATATATGGATGCCTTTTACTTCTTTCTCTTGCCTGATTGCTCTGGCTAAGACTTCCAGTACTACACTAAATAAGAGTGGAGAGAATGGACAACCTTGTTTTGTTCCTGACTTTAGAGGAAAAGCTTTCAGTTTTTCACTATTTAGTATGATATTGGCTGATGTTTGTCATATATAGCCTTTATTATGTTGAGGTACTTTCCTTCTATACCCATTTTATTGAGTGTTTTAAACATAAATGAATGTTGTATCTTATTGAATGCTTTTTCTGCATCTATTGAGATGATTAGGTTATTTTTTCCTTTGTTTTGTTTATGTGGTCTGTTGCATTGATAGATTTGAATATGTTAAACCATCTTTTTGCTCCTAGAATAAACCCCACCTGATTGTGATGTATTTTTTAAATGTATTTGATTTACTAGTATTTTGTTTAAGATTTTTCTATCTGTTATCATTAGAAATATTGGTCTGTAGTTTTTTTTGTGTGTGTGTTGTTCTTGCCAGATTTTGGTATCAAAGTTATGTAGGCCTCATAAAACGTGTTAGGGAGTATTGCTTCTTCTTCTATTTTTTGGAAGACTTTGAGGAGGATAGGTACCATTTCTTTGGATGTTTGGTAAAATTCACTAGTGCAGCCATCTAGTCCTGGACTTTTGTTTTTGAGAAGGTTTTTGATAGTTGTTTCTATTTCCTCTCTGCTATGAGTCTATTTTGGTTTTCCACTTCTTCGTGACTCAGTCTAGGAAGATTGTATAGTTCTAGGAATTTAGCTATTTCTTCTAGATTGCTAAATTTGGTGGCATATAATCTTTCATAATATTCTACTATAATCCTTTGTATATCTATGATGTCTGTGGTAATTTCTTCTCTTTCATTTTGAATTTTGTTTTATTAGTCCTTCCTACTTTTTCTTTAGTGAGTCTAGTCAGTGGTTTATTAATTTTGTTGATCTTTTCAAAGAAGCGCACTTTGTTGTATTAATTTTTTTCTATAGTTTTTTTTTGTTCTCTATTTCATTTAGTTCTGCTCTAATTTTTACTATTTATTTTCTTTTGCTGACTTTGGGCTATCATTGTTCTTCTTTTTCTAGTTCTTTAAGATGTGATGTTAGGTTGTTTACTTGGGATCTCTCTTGTTTCTTGATATAAGCCTGTAATGATATAAACTTTCCTCTTATTACTGCTTTCACTGCATCTTAGAAATTTTGATATGTTGTGTTGTCATTCTCATTTGTCTGTATATATCTTTTGATCTCTGCTTTTATTTGTTATTTGACCCAGTTATTTTTTAGAAGTATGTTGTTTAATTCCCACATTTGAGGGGGGGTGTTATTTACTTCCTTTTTGCAGTTGGTTTTCAATTTCAGAGCCTTATGGCCAGAGAATATGCTTGGTATAATTTCAACCCTCTCCACCTCTCCTACACACCCTTTCCCCTGGTAACCACCGCACTCTATGTCCATGAGTCTCAGTTTTATATCCCATCTATGTGTGAAATTCTTGCCAATCCCTTCTGGCCTGCAAAGTTTCTGTTGAGAAATTAGCTGACAGTCTTATGGAAGCTCCCTTGTAGGTAACTAACAGCTTTTCTCTTATTGCTTTTAATATTCTTTCCTGTCTTTAACTTTGGCATTTTAATTATGTTGTGTTTTGGAATGGGCCTCTTTGAATTCATCTCTCTGTGCTTCCTGGACTTGTATGTTTATTTCCTTCATCAGGTCAAGGAAGTTTTCTGTTACTATTTTTTTCACATAGGTTTTCAATTCCTTGCTCTCTCTGTTCTCTTTCTGGCACCCTCATGATGTGATTGTTGGTACACTTGAAGTTGTCGCAGAGACTCCTCATTTTATCCTAATTTTTTTTGATATTTTTATTGTTCTGAATGGGTATTTTCTGCTTTCTTATCTTCCAAATCTCTAATTTGATCCTGTGCTTCATCTACTCCACTATTGATTCCTTGCAATGTATTCTTTGTTTCAGTTAATGTATTCTTCTTTTCTGACTGGTTCTTTTTTATGTTTTCTAGTTTCATTTTTGTGTTTCCTATCTCTTTGTTGAAGTTCTCACTAAGTTCATCTACTCTTTCCCTAAGTTCATTGGCATTTTTGTGTGAGTGCGTGCATGTGGCAAAGACAGAGAGACTCAGAGAGAGGGATAGATAGGGACAGACAAAGAGGAAGGGAGAGAGTTGAGAAACATCAATTCTTCATTGCAGTTCCTTAGCTGTTCATTGATTGATTTCTCATATGTGCCTTGACCGGGGGGGTTACAGCAGACCGAGTAACCCCTTGCTCGAGCCAGTGACCTTGGGCTCAAGCTGGTGAGCCTTGCTCAAACCAGATAAGCCTGCACTCAAGCTGGTGACCTCGGGGTCTCAAACCTGGGTCCTCCACGTCCCAGTCCAATGCTCTATCTCAGGAGTCGGGAACTTTTTGGCTGAGAGAACCATGAATGCCACATATTTTAAAATGTAATTCCATGAGAGCCATACAACAACCCATTGTACATTATGCATTATCCAATAAAAATTTGGTGTTGTCCTGAAGGACAGCTGTGATTGGCTCTAGCCACCCGCAACCATGAACATGAGCAGTAGGAAATGAATGGATTTTAATACATGAGAATGTTTTATATTTTTTTATTAAAGATTTATCTGCAAGCCAGATGCAGCCATCAAAAGAGCCACATCTGGCTCGTGAGCCATAGGTTCCCGACCCCTGCTCTATCCACTGTGCCACCGGCTGGTCAGACATTGAGCATTCTTATAACCAGTGTTTTGAATCTTGCATCTAGTAGGTTGCTTGTCTCCATTTTGTTTAGTTCTTTTTCTGGAGTTTTGTTCTCGTCTTTCATTTGGGACATGTTTCTTTGTCTCCTCATTTTAGTAGCTGCTATACTTCATCGACTTGGTGGAGTGGTTTTATAAAATAAATATCCTGTCGGGCCTAGTATTCATCCAAGCTTGGCATTCAAGGTGTGCCTCCCCCCCATATGGGTTGTGTACAGCCTCCTGTTGTAGTTGAGCCTTGATTGTTGTTGGCATGCCAATGGGAGTGATTTACCCCCAGGCTGATTGGCTGCAAGGACTGGCTGCAATCACTGTTGACAATCAGCTATGCAGCAGTACACCCCACAGAGCAGGACTTACTTTAACAGGGCTCTGATGTACACTGAGTCTGCCCCTTGAGTGTATCGCTTGTGGGGTGGTTGGGTGGTGCTTTGATATGGTCTGAAGCTGCCCATTGGGTGTGCTGGCTCTGAGGCCTCCTGGGAGGTGCAATGTCAACCATTGCATGTGCCCTGTTTGGGGTCACCCAGCATAAGCTACAGAGTCATGTGCAGATAGCTGCTACCTGTGCTAGACTTGGAAGTGCCTGAGAGAGGTCAAGCTGTGAACCAAGGCCAACTGCCACTAACGTCAGGCTTAGGTCCACTTAACGAGAGGTATTGGGCATGCAGAGGCCAGATGCTGCTTGTTTGAGAGATTTTAAGAAAGTCTGAAGCATGAGCCAGGACAGGTCATTTGTTTGTAAAAGCCACTGGAAACAGCCTGGGTGGGCCCACGAGTTGGTGGTGTAGGGTCTCAGGAAATCACCTTGGTGGGGCTAACAGTGTTAGCCAGGTTGATGGATACTCAGATATAGCAACCACTTGCTGGTTCTGTGGTAAAGGGTTCAGAAAAGGAACAATGGCCTCTGACAGCACTCTGTCTGATAGAAAATTGCCTATCCAGCTCTCATTCTGATGCCAGACACTTCTATTCCTCCCTGTATGTCCCTGCTGCCTTTTAAACTGCTTCCTCAGCATTGGAGCTTGGAGCAAGCATGAGTAAATCCATGTGTGGGCTATTTAAGAGGATCACCTAGAATATCAGCAGTCTTCTGTCTCATTCAGCTGCAATCCATGCTGGTTTTTACAGCCAGAAGTTATGGGGAATTCTCTTCCTGGCATCAGAACCCTGGGGTGGAGAGGCCTGGTGTGGAGCTGGGACCCCCTGCTCTTTGAAGGGACCTTGGAAGGTAAGATAACCTTCCCAATTTTTTTTAAAAGGAAGCATTTTTTTCCTTTTAATTTTTTATTTTATTTATTCATTTTAGAGAGGAGAGAGAGAGACAGAGAGAGGAGAGAGAGACAGGAGAGAGGAGCTGGAAGCATCAACTCCCATATGTGCCTTGACCAGGCAAGCCCAGGGTTTCGAACCAGCGACCTCAGCATTTCCAGGTCAACGCTTTATCCATTGCACCACCACAGGTCAGGCTCCTTCCCAATTTTTATCTGCCACATGTGAGTATGGGACCAGCCAGTTCTGCATCTCTGCCCCTTCTACAAGTCTCAGTGTGACTTTTTCATTATAGGCTTAGTTGTAGCACTACTGTTCAACCAGATTTCAGGCAGTTCTGAATGATGGTTGTTCTGCAGTTTCATTACAATTTTGATGTGGTTGTGGGAGGATGGGAGTACTACATTTGCCTATGCCACCATCTTGACTGGAAGCCAAAGTGTTGTATTTTCATCTCCCAAGTGAAATTTATACTGATTAAAATGTACTTCTCAAATTACTTTGTGATTTACTCTTTGGAGAAGAGAGGACTTTGGATCATGGAGGAAGAAATCCCAAATTTGAGTTGTACAGCTATATAAGAAATGAACAGGTGGGAAATAATGAGAGAAAGATCCCAGTGGATCAGTGAGGGATGGACATCTTTGAAGGCTCAGAAATATCTTTTTAAAGGACATGAACATTTGTTTTCTAACTCTAAATTGTTAGTTTTGTGAATTACTGCTTGATGGTAATCTTGGAATGAGATGGTGAAGAACTAAACTACAATCTAGCCTGTCTTTTTTGCTGATTCTCTTGGTCACCTCAGGTATTTTCAGCTTTCCTGAAAGTCTCTTTTTATTCTATTTGAGTCCTCTCCCTCCAAATCCTGAATCTACTGCCTTTTCAAAATCCTTTCTTCCTATTCATGGCTCCCTAAACTTATCTTCACCATCTCTCCTCAATTTTAAGGTATTTTTCTGAAACAATCCAAGCCACTTATATTTATTACTTTCCTGTTCCAATTTCTATTATGGAAATTTGAGGTTTCCCCACCTCAGGCTCAGAGCATAGGAGAGACATGTACCTCATATCTTTTTTTCTTCTTATTATATACTTAAAATAAAGGTCAACCGCACCAGAGATCTGCTTATGGCAAAGGTGTATTCACAAGGTATGGCTTCTTTTTCTTTCTAGAAGTCTGGTAAGTTGATGACCAGTTGGAGAGGCACTAAGAAAACCAAAACAGGTACTTGAGGCAAGCTATATCTATCAACAAGAAGAATATAACTTAGGAGAGAAGTCATGAATGTCATGGATTTCTAAACCTATTTCCTTAGAATACTTGGGTGGGTTCTTCACACACACACTATAAATATATGGTTCATATGGGAAAAGTTCTAAAGATAATTTAGTCTTACTGAGTCCTAATAGAGGTTTTGTAACTCAGAAATGTTATGAATGTAATGAATGTGGTAAATTATTAATTCATGGCAGGTATGAAAAAAGAATGGAATGAAATCTCATCACTGTACGGTGGGTAAGAAAAGTCATAATCATGACTCATCCTTTGTTCAGCACAATATAATTCAAGTTGGAGAAAAACTGAATTAATTCCCTGAGTGTAGAAAAACTCTCAGCAAGAATCCTCTCCTTACTGCTCATCAAATCATGCAAGCAGGAGAGAAACCCTATGAATGTGAAGAATGCAGAAAAGCCTTCAATAAGAAGGCACACCACAGTGTACATCAGAGAATACACACAGGAGACAAACCCTTTGAATATAACGAATGTGGCAGATATTTCAGAGAGAAATCAACACTGCATATATATCAAAGAACTTGCACAGGTGAAAAACCATATAAATGCAGTAAGTATGACAAAAACTTCCAAGAAGAGACAAAGTTCATTGTACATCAGAGAACTCACAAAGGAGAATGTTCTGAGTGTGGCAAAACCTTCAATCAAAAGGCATACCTCAGTGTACACCAGAGAGCACACACAGGAGAATAACCATATGAATGTAATAAATGTGGCAAATCTTTCAGAGAGAACTCAACATTGCATAAACATCAAAAAACTCATACAAAAGAGAAACTTTATATGTATTCAGGCTGTGAAGAGCCTTAACCCTTAAGCTGAGTCTCGGTGATCATCAAAGAATTTATTCAAGAGAAAAAAACTGATGAATGTACTGTTTGTAGAAAAATATTTTCCCAGAAGTCATATCTCATGTTATATCAGAGAGCTCATACAGGAGAAACATTTGAAAAATCCTAGGAATGCAATTAATGTGATAAAACTTTCTCCCAGAAATCATATCTCATTATATATGAAAGCACTCATATAGGAGAGAAATCTTCTAAGTGTGATAAGTGTAGTAGAGCCTTCAGCAAGAAGTCAAAACTCACTGAACCCACATAGGATAGAAACCCTATGACTGTCCTGAATATGAGAAAAATCTTCTCTAGAAGTTAAGGCTCATGATGGATTAAAGAGCTCAGAGAAGAGAAACTTTGTGAAAAGTCAAAGGAAAAGATGAGGTGGGGGATCATGCTTTAGCTGAGGTGTCAGGCAAGGCCTTTCTGAGGACATGACATTTTGAGCTTAGACCTAAAAATGAGGTGTCAGCCATACTGGGGGTAAGAACATTCCAGGCAGAAAGAATAGCAAGAGGCAAGGTCCTGATGCAAAAACTTGGCCTCTGTACTTGTTATCATGGATGTATATTGAATGACTATTTTATATCACAGAGGTTGTTCAAATCTGTCATCTTTTTTTTAAGTCTGTAATCTTTTAAAGCCTTGAATATATGAGAGCTTTCAGCTAAAAACCAAACCTTCTGTAAATCTTAGCACATATTTACAGCAGACACCCAATTTATCTCAATAAACTTAGTCCCATGGAAATAAGTAGAGAGATATTCCAGTATTATACCAAAGTCTTACAGGAAAAAAAATCTACTATTTAGAATAGTTATTTTGGCATCTTTCATAATGAGGACTAAGTACCATCTATAAGGGAAAAAGATGGTTTACCAGTTAGAGATTTAAAGATAACCACTAAAGGAACAGTGACTATAAATATACTGTAAGTGTTATAAAATATTAGAAAAGGATGTGTAATCAGAACAATGTAAAAAAAACAATGCTAGGGTATCAGACCCAGTTTCCCAAAGTAGCAACAGTTTATAATATAGTATTTCTTCCCCAGTTTCTTCTATGGTCAAGAATTTTGGGTGGATTTCTTGGTGTGGACATTCCCCCTTTTTGAGCTTGATCATGCAGTCTTCTCAGAAATACCTGACAAGATTTTAGAAAATCCACTTGTTGCTTAAAATCAGAATTTATTTCTGCTGCTTTTGGTGAATAACTATCACATTCAGAAATTGGTACCCGCCTGGCTGGGCGGTGGTGCAGTGGATAGAGAGCATTGGACTGGGGTGCTGAGAACTCCAGTTTGAAGCCCTGAGGTCACTGGCTTGAGTGCGGGCTCACCAGCTAGAGCATGGGGTTGTTGGCTTGAGTGTGGGATCATAGACATGAATCCATGGTTGCTGGCTTGAGCCCAAAGGTCGCTGGCTTGAGTCCAAGGTTGCTGGTTTGAGTTAGAGGTCACTGGCTCAGCTGGAGCCCTCCCCCAATCAAGGCACATATGAGAAAGCAATCAATGAACAACTAAGGTGCCACAACTAAGGAGCCACAATGAAGAACTGATGGTTCTCATGTCTCTCTCTTCTTGTCTGTCTATCTCTGTCTGTCTCTCTATTTTTCTCTCTCGTTAAAAATAGAAAAAAGAAAAGAAATTGGTATCCAGTGTGATGGCACCCTTTATGGTCCCTTAAGAAAATGTGAGATTTGTTTATCCAGGCTGATAACAGGATTGGGTTGAAGGCAGGGAAAATCCGGTTGGTATAAAGGAGGGGGACTTGAAAATTCCTTGACATGCAGTGGAAGACAGCTGCTGAAAACAAGGCTTTGGGTAGTTGAGTATCCACCACTAACCAAAGAATACAAAGGACATGAAGGACTGCTTCCTCATGGGGGTGGCTGCTCCAGTGAGGGTGGCAGCACTTAAAGAAAGAGTGGCAAGTTCAAATTCCTAAATTCTCTGCTCAAGAACAGTCTGAAACCCAGGAATTCTGTAAAGAGAAACTTAACTTGTGCATTCATTGAATCCCTGGCTTAAATTCATCAGTTTATCATTTGAAACTTAGGATACTGATTACTGATTGTGAAAGAGTGAGCAGGGGCTGAGAGTTAGAATGGCAATATGTGGGAGGATGTGGGAGAAAGTGAATACTTTTAAACTTTTTTTTTTCTCACTGAGCTTGCTGAAGACACTGTATCTGCTTTAATTAAAGACTCTAGTAACCTCAACTGAGAGTGATACTTTTTAAGGGAAGCCAATTATCTCTACCCTTCGATATTCCACCCTATAACTGGCTTCTATATCAAGCACTTTATGTACTTTACAAACATTAATTCATTCAATTCTTCGAACAACCCCATGAGATAGTTACTGTCATTATCATCCTCATTTTACAAATGAGAAACAAGCACAGAGATATCAAGTGTCTCCCCCAAAACAACATGGCTAGTAAGTAGTAGAGATGGTATTTGAATCCAAGAGAACTAATGCTCTTTTTTTGTGTGTGTGTGTGTGTGACAAAGACAGAGAGAGTGAGAGACAGACAGACAGGAAGAGAGAGAGATGAGAAGCATCAATTCTTCGTTGTGGCACCTTAGTTGTTCATTGATTGCTTTCTCCTATGTGCCTTGACTGGGGGCTACAGCAGAGTGAGTGACCACTTGCTCAAGCCAGTGACCTTGGGATCAAGCCAGCAACCTTGGGTTTCAAGCCAGAGACTTTTGGGCTCAAGCCAGTGACCATGGGGTCGTGTCTATGATCCTCCACACCTCCTACTACCCGGAGTGATCTGGTGTCCCCTGATTAGAGATTTGAATATATGAAAATGATTGAATGGGAGTACTTCTAGGCATTGAAAAAAATGAAGAGAATCAAGCACCAGAGTTCTCTTGAATTCTTTACAGGTACTGCTCTTTATTGAATCCACAAAATAAAGAAAAGGAAGGAAAAGAATATCTGTCTCTGGGAATGAGTTATGAAGTAATTTTCTTTGGGTCAGGTTTTGCCTGCATATTACACCCCTTGAGCCATTGAGATAAATCATGGCCATGACAGTTCCGGATCCAAGAATCCCTGGAAAATGGAAGAAGGGAGGGAAGATGAAGTGGACAGGCTGATGGGGTGTCAGTGCCACTATTCTGGCTGCCCAGGGTTCAAGCTATTCTCATGAACTTACCAGGCATTCATACCATTCCGTAAGGACATCACCTGCTTGGCACACAAGATGTCATCTAGAATATGGCGGTTGAGAAGGTCTAGGGGAGAGGGACATAATGATCTGGTGCATTGGGGACAGGGTGACAGTATATGTGGGGCCCAGGGTGTCTGGATTCCTTGGGGCCTGAATAACATCAACTACTACATTAACTGATTCTGGATAACCTTGATTTACTTGTCTGCTGGTTACCTCAACTGCCATGGTGGCTGGTTATGTACGACTTTAACTCATGTTGACTGACTCTAGATGACCTTGACTGTCATTTTTAGCGGGTTATGAATAATCTCAGACACCATATTGGTTGGTCCTGGACAACCTTAAACTCCATGTTGGCTAGTGCTGGATGATTTCAACTGTCATTTTATGTGGTTATGAATGATCTCAACTGCAATGGTGGCTGGTCTGACATCACCTCAACCACCATGTTGGCTGATTGGAAAGCTATTCAACTGAAAGGTTGGTTAGCCTTGGTAACTTTAATCGTGTATTGTCAGGTCCTGGATGATCTCAACTCCCATTTTTACTGGTTACAATATGAATGACCTCAATCTCCATGTTGGCTAGTCCTTTTCAACCTCAATTACCATGGTGATCGACTATGATGGTAACTGGACTACGATGGGCTTAACTGCCATTCTTACTAGTTAATGATCTCAACCTCCATGTTGATTTTTCCTGGACAACCTTAATTGTCAATTCCATGTTGACTGGTTATAAATAACTTCAACCTCCATGTTGATTGGTCCTCAACTTTCATTTTAGCTAATTCTGGACTGCTTCAACTTCCATATTGACTCAAAGTTAACAACATTACTTTCATTTTAGCTAGTATTGAAAAACCTTAATATTCACTTTACCCTGTCCTAGATAACCTCAACCTCTATCTTGGCCAGTCCAGGACAACCTTAACATTCATGTTGGCTAATCCTGGGTGACCTCTTCTGTCACTGTGGCAGGACTTGGACAATCTCAAACTGGACCCAAGTAACTTCAGTCTCTTTTTATCTATCTTGGGCAACCTCAAACACCATTTTGGCCAACCCTGAACAATTTCTATTGCTATTCAATTTTGTCTTCAACAACACCACACTCTTATCTGGAGACTTCTCTCTTTTCTGCACAGAGGTACCTTGTTTGTGTTACTACAGCCAGATATCTGCTTCTTCCCTTAGAGGCTGAAAAACTTCAATCCCAAATCAGGACAATCTCAATTTCACATAGGGCTAACATTCCTGTTTCCTGAGTCCCAGAAAACTGAAACCTCTATTCTGGGTGAGGTTTGGGAACTCTGAGTCCTCTTGACCTAGGTAACATTTCAGTGCAGTCTGGGTAACAGACTCTAACAGTCCACATAACTCTGTTCCTTTCCCTATTGTTTTTAAGCTTGTTACTGGAAATTATGACATAGATAACCTTTCCCCTGTGTGTTGGGCTAGGCAGGTCTTCAGGGTATCCCATTGCTGCCTTACCATTACAGTCAATGTGACAGAGGTTCTTGGTGGGTGTAACACCATCGTCACACCACCAGGCAGAGTTCAGCTGGAAAATGCCATATTGACGGCTGCCATCAAGATTGTGGTCCACGAGGGAGGTGTCAAAACCACTCTCATAATGTGCCATGCACAGCCCTGGGGTAGGGAGAAGAAAGGTTGCAGATATACATAGGTTAGGTAGAGAGGGGGGGACAAGGAAGTTGTGGGGGTGATGATCTTAGTTTGGTGGTGGTGTTGATGTTGGTGATTTTGGTGAGATGTCAGTGATGGCAGCGGTGATGATATTCATGGTGGTAACAGCAGTGATGATGTTGATGGTAGTGATGGTGTTGATGGTAGAGATGAGGGTAATGGTTGTGAAGGCAATGATGGTAATGACATTAGAGTCAGTTTAAACACTCATTACAGTCAGTCAAGGGGTGATTGAGGATCATGCTCTAGCCTGGGGAGGTGATAAATGACAAGGGAGGCCTGAATCTGAGTATGGTAAGGGGCATAGAATGAGGATGGGGAATGGGGCAACTAGGTCTCACAGTCTCCAATTTTGTAGCCTTGGAAGCCATTGAGGCCTGCCTTCTCCAGCTTCATTGCCAGGTCGCAGCGTTCATAGATCTTGACATTCACAGTGGCCACTATCAGCATGGTCAGGGTCACCACAGTACCCCAGGCTTGCATTATGACTCCCACAAGCCTTCCTAGCAGACTCCTTGCTCCAGACTAATCCTGCAGTGTTCAGAACTAGGGTATTCCGGAACTCTGGGCTCTATGAGCAAAGACCTAAGTGATAGATTCTGGAACACATCTTCCTCAGTGCCAGCTCTTTTAGACTTACACACACACATGCACACACACACACACACACAGAAAAATAAAGACACTGACTTATACACTGAGATGGAAGGAGACAAAAACAAACAAACAAACAAACAAAAAACAACAAAAAGAGAAAGAAGACAAAAACAGAGAGAAACTGAGATGTCAAAAAGAGATACAGAGAGAGTGGGGCTGGGAACACACAAAGGACAGACAGGTCTCACACTTGGCCCACATTCCCCTGCAGTCCTGAACACTGCCCCAGTTAATCTGCTCTGCTGTTAATCATTCTCTAGCACTCGGCTCCCTCCATTTCCACTCACTCTGCCCCTCATCACCTCCATTCCCCTCATTCTTCAGCATAGTCAGCTCTGTTCACTACACTGTGCCTACTATCACCTAGGATTCCTCATGCTTTGCAAAATATGACCACTACGCCCTCACCCTTTGTTCCCCGTTACCTGTGTTTATTCATTCTTAGCACCTTCTTCATTTATTGTGCCCTGTTCTACCCTAATTTATTGAAATCTGCCCCACATTACCCCCATTCAATGACACTGCACCCTGTTACATATTATATGTTATATATTATATGTATACGCATTCTACTGCTTTTCACCTCCATTCTCATTCTGCCTTTTATTCCCCATTCACTTACACTGCCTCTCATCTACTCATATTTATTCACATCAGGCCTCATATTACAGCAACTCCCTAACCCTCTATTTATCGTTACCCAAATTCTCTCACATCATATTTCTTCTTCACCTCCATTCACTCTTTTTTTTTTTTTTTTTTTGTATTTTTCTGAAGTTGGAAACGGGGAGGCAGTCAGACAGACTCCTGCATACGCCGGACCGGGATCCATCCGGCATGCCCAGCAGAGGGCGATGCTCTGCCCATCTGGGGCATTACTCTGTTGCAACCAGAGACATTCTAGCACCTGAGGCAGAGGCCATAGAGCCATCCTCAGCGCCCGGACCAACTCTGCTCCAATGGAGCCTTGGCTGTGGGAGTGGAAGAGAGAGACAGAGAGGAAGGAGAGGGGGAGGGATGGAGAAGCAGATGGGCGCTTCTCCTGTGTGCCCTGGCCAGGAATCGAACCCGGGACTCCTACATGCCAGGGTGATGCTCTACCACTGAGCCAACCGGCCAGGGCTCATTCACTCTTAGTCACATTCATTTCTCACTTTTACCTCCACTTCCTGACACTGTGTCAGATGACTCGCGTTCACTCTCACATGGCACATCCTTCAGCTTTGTTCATTGACTCTGGACCTCATTTTCTCCCTAATTCTCTCTCTACCCCCTTTCACCTCTGCTCTCTCTAATTCTGCCCCCATATTGCCCCCATTTCCTGGACCTGTGCTCTGCATTACTCCTAAACACTAGCTCAAGTTACTTAGGTATACTCACGCTATGCTTGTTCAACTCCATTCTTTCTCGGTTTTCTTTTTATTGTCTCCACTTACTCTCAGTCTGCCTTTCATTATGTCATTCGTTTAAATTCACTCACAGCATAACCCTTATTTCCCTTTGTCACTCCCATTCTGTTCCTGATTCAAGTCTAGTTGCTCCCACTCTGCCCCACACTACCCCTATTCAGTCACACTCTGCCTTGAATTCACCACTTTTGGCTCACATTGGGTTGCATTTCCCCCACCTTACTCACCTTGGGCCATGTGAGTGGACCTTCATACCCTCTCTCTTTGCCTCACAATACCTGTTACTCACCTTCCTCTGCCATTTACTTCCATCCCCTCTCACCCTGCCCAACATTACCTCCATTCATGCACACGCTTCAACTCATTCACCTGGGCCGACTCACACTGGGATTCCTGTACGTCCCTGGAACACTGCCCTGCATTACCTCTATGTAATCCCAGCTTGTCTCTCATTCACCTTTCATCACTCTACTTCCCCTCATAGTATCGCCACTCAAACTCAACCTGATTCACATATTCACATTCTACCATGGATTCATCTTGATTCCTTCTTATTTTGTCCCTGTGTGCACCATTCTTTCCTCTATGCCTCACATTACCTCCATTCACTCCTACTTTCCCCTGAAATTCATCTCTCTTTACTCATATTGTACCTCATAAACCATCATTTATTCACACTTTAACCCTAGTATTCATATCAACTCTAATGTGTTATCAACTCCATTTACATTTATCATCTTTCATTCACTCACAGTCTGCTCCCACTTTAATTCTTTGCTACTTATACCGTGTCTCATTTTCCCATCATTTACTCAGTCTCATCCATAACTTCAGACTAGGGCACAATCTAATGCATAGCTGCTTCCTCACTCTGCACCACACTAGTCATATTCACTCCAGTCTATTGCTTATTCACCTATCTTCTATAGCCCTTTGTCTCACCAAATTTATTCCCAATTTATCCTTCATCTACCATTATTCTCCACCCTCCCAGTACCATGTATCTCCTGTTTACCAACACTCACACCAACCAAGATGGAAAAGTGTGATGTATTGTTCAGGATTCAGTTAGACTGCACATACCAACACCACCACAAATACCAGCAGCTTCAAGAGGTTGGAAGGCGATTCCTCACTTGGAGGCCAGTAGTTCAGGGCGAGTGTGACAGCTCCAAGGTTACCAGAGAACTGTCTCCTTCTGTGCCTTTGCTCCATCAAACACACCTGTTACATCATGGTCCAAAATGACTGCTCACAATTGGCAACAGCTTCACAGTTTTGATAAAATGAATCTTAAGAGCAACTGTCATGATGACTCACCATCAAAGTGGAAGGCCTTTGGGTGGGAGGGTCACATGGGTAGGACCAGCTATCAGCTTTCCATATCACTTCACCTAGCTATCTGCTGCTTAGGACACTGTATGAGGAGGTCTTGCCTATTGGGACTGATGGTAGAGGATGCCCAGGATAGATGGTGGGGGTCCTAGCTCTGCAGCAGAAAAGCTGGCCTCACAGAGTTTGTGGATGTGCACTGTGAACACTGGGACAGTTTCTGAAGGGCTGTATTACTGACTTAGGAACATTTCTGGAGCTTGCAATCACTGTACCCCAACACCTAAAGGATTTCCCTTCCACATGGATGCGTGTATGTATGTATGTATGTGTGTGTACAGGTGGTGGGGAAATGGTGCTTACTGGCTGGAAAAGGCCAGACTGGGATGGGCCTGAAGGTCTGGCTCCTCCTATTTTCTACATTCTAATGCATTCACAGGGTTGATAAGTTTTGCACCCTGGGAGCCAGAGATCTGAGTTACTCCCCTGCTTTCTCACATTGCTTTGTCTGCTAAGAAGCTCCATCTATATTTTTGGTAAAAACATTCCCTAGCTAGTTTTAATGGTTCTAGAATGAGTACCTCAAATACTTTCTGGGAGTTCTGTGCGATGTTAAATAAACAAGAGTATTATTGGGTAGAAGTTGAGGATTTGACCTTGGGAAACTATGTGACCTTGGGCAAGTTACTTAGTCTCCCTGGGACTCAGTTTCTTTATCTGAGAAGTGTGTGGGGTGAATAGGACTGTTCACAGATAGTGAGGACTATCTGAGGCAGGTCATGTCATGTGTTTCACATAGTGCCTGGCACAGAAGAGATTCCGAGGTAGGTCTGAGTCTTCATTATCATTCATCAGGCCTGTTGGCAGAAGCCTCCTCATTGGTCTTCCTGTTTTCGTCCTTGCCCTCTGCAGTCTGGTCTCAACAAAGAAGCCTGTAGATTACCGTTTTACTTTTTCTTATTACTAAAAAAGTTTTATACACGCAGCCTAATTTTATTTAAATCATTATTAACATTTATATAACATTTGGTATGTGCCAGGCATTGTTCTAAACCCTTTACAATTATCAACTAATTTGTCACCACAACCCCAACGAGGAAGGTATTGTCAGTACCCCTGTATTAGAGATGAGGAAATGTAGCACAGAGAAGTTGAACCCTGCCCTAAATTACACAGCTGGTAGGTGAGGGTTTGAAATGAGGTTGTCTCCAACATGTTTATCCGTCTTTGTTTTGTTTTTCTTTTTTCCAAGTGAGAGGAGGGGAGATAGTGAGACAGACTCCTGCATGCACCCCAACCAGAATCCAAGCTAGCCTCAGGGCCTGGATGCTTGAACCAACCAAGCCACTGGCTGCAGGAGGAGAAAAAAAAGAGAAGGGGGAGAGGGAAAGAAGCAGATGGTTGCTTCTCGTGTGCCCTGACTGGTAATCGAACCCAGGATGCCCATAAACTGGGCTGACGCTCTCTCCACTGAGCAAACCAATCAGGGCCCATTTTTTTGGGGGGGGGTTCTGTTTTCTTCCCTGCTGTATTCCCACTATCTAGAACAATACCTGCTGTATAGGAGGTACTTAAGCAAATTCCTGTGGAGCTTATGTTCTGATGGTGCAAGACAAGCCATAACAGAAGTCAAATATATGTGTATTTTTTTCCTTTGTATTTTAGTTCATTTTACAAACACAATGAAAAAAAATCCTGCTAATAGGATTGCCAACTGAGCAGGCCTCAGCAAGCAATTCCAAGTAAATATAGAGCATCCTGGCACACTTTGAGATTGAGGACAAGTCAGGAACCATGACAAGCGACCAGAAATCAGTCAGGAGAGTTGCTTTTACTGAAGGGAGGTTGGGTGGGGTAGGAGAGAACAAGTATGAGGCTGCAACCATTATGACCAACTCCTTTTGATTTTGTGCCTCTTTTTCTTGGGGTCCCCACAACTCCCAGGAGCAGAGGAAGCAGTCAGGTGGTTCTCTGGGCTGCCAGAGTGCTTGCTGCTCTGACTTCACCAGCTTCTCCTACTCCTCTGGGAGGGAGTCCACTGCCTGCGAAGGAGGGGCTTCTTCTGGGCCAGGGATAATAAACCATCTGTGGTCCTGAGCCCTGCCCTCCTGACCTCACTGGGAAGCACAAATATGTGTATTTTTAACATTAATATATAATGTTAGATTGCTTCAGACAGGTCTTTAAAATATCTGATCCCTTTTATGGCTTCTCATTACGTCCAGAATGAAACGTGAGCTCTGTTCCTGGCAGAGGAGACCCTACAGCATCTGGCCGCCACTCTCCTCTCCCTTGCTCACACCTCCTACACTCCCAATACAATAACACTTGTTTCCGTTTCTCCAAAGCGCCAAACTAAGTCTTACTTCAGGGCCTTTATCATTCGTGCCCTCCACCAGAAAGCTTTTTGCTTTAGGTATTTGTGGTCTACTCCTTTTGGACTAAGGAAGCAACTTGACTGCTCCTGCTTTACACATCCCTTTTGCTCCGAAGTGTGTGTGTGCGCGCGCGCGCCTGTATCCCAAGTCGCCATTTATGTATTCTTCACCTCGTTTGCCTTGAAACGCTTGACTGTCAACTTCCAGCCCTAGCCACTGGATGGAGCCAGCGACCCTTCCCTACTTCCTAGATTTTGTGCATGCCTAGCAATCCTGCTTCGTACCCCGTCTTACTGTTCAATTTACACCTGCAAACCCAATGCTGCCCTACAAGTTCAAGACACCAAAATCCTGTCTGCCAGAGCTTTCCTTAATTGGGTGCTTCCCCTTCCTGCAATAAGAAAATTGGTCTTGGAAGTGTTAGGAATGGCGTCCACCGCAGAACAAAGTAAACACCTGTTCAATTCGGCTACCCTCCAAGGTAGAAGATGCGAGGGGCGTAGCCATCTCCTTGGAGTGACATCATCGCGCGGCCATCTTCCCTCTGCGCCTGCGCAGCGGCCCTGTCGCTCTCGCTACAGGCCTTGGGAGGGGGGCTGCGTGTTGACTATTGGCGGACACGGGCTCCAAGCTCCAACTGAGCGTGCGCACACACGGGCCTTGCAGCTCTGTAGGCTGCGCAGCCCGAATTGGTCCCGAAGCGGAAGTGTTTCTGCGGGGTAGTTCTTTTAATGGTCTCTTCTGCAGCAAGCAGAAAAATCTGTTGGGGGGGGGGGGGAGGGCGAGTGCTAGGGGTGATGGGCCGAATGATGGGCGTTCTGGGGAAAGAGTAAAGGGGGATTTGTGAGGGTCATTGATGTGGAGAGTTGTAAGGGAGAATGATAGGATGGTCAGTGAATGAGGTTCTTTGGGGTCAATCGAGGGCAAAGTTATGGGGCTAGTCAGGGTTGGATGGGGCTTGTTAAACGTTGAATTTTACACATTTTCCAGCACAGTGGCCTGCGCTAAGGGTTCTTAGCACCCCCCCAGGCTCCTTAGGGGTGCCCTGTCTCTCCCTCTGCCCTTCTCCCCTTGCCCAAGTCCCCAGTTAGGGACCTGGGGTCAGTGTTCCAGCTGAAGTGAATCTGCACTCGAAGGCTTCCTTCTGGCTCTTGAGCAAGACGGCCCCAGTGAGGTGAGGAGAAGAAAGAAGGCACCTGAGAGGACTCACCTGCCTAAGAGCCTCGCTCAGAGCCTGGGGCTTGGGGGTGGGGGGAGCAGGCCCTGGGGCTACGGGGGCTGCGGAGGATCCGGCTAACGTCCTGGGGTAATGTTTGAAACTGGTTTTCTTGGCGATTAATAGATAAGTAACACATTTGGATTCTACATTAATTACAAAATAGAGGAAAAAACTGAAAAGGAATTAATTATATCTCCCTACATTTAAATGCCCATTCTTAGGCATTTTTTAGAGTGTATAAAGGGTATGCATTTTTAAACATTTTAAAAAAAGTTTTAAAAATGGGTTCCTGCAGTTTTATAACCTTTTATTTTTCATTTAGTTTACTGTGATTCAGCTTAAACATTTATTCTATAGTATTTAAAAAACTTAATTTAGATATATGTACAGAAAAGTACACAGATAGGTGAGGGCTATTATTATGTACAGGGCCAAACTAATGTTGCACACCTGAAACTTACATAATGTAATAAACTGATGTTGCCTCAATAACAAAGTACACAGATAATAAGTACAGTTCTATACAACATTATTTTTAATAGCTACATAGCATTTCATCTCTTGTATTTCCTTAGTTTAATGTTTAAATTTGGCATTGTTAAAATCAATGCTCAGATGAAGGTACTTACAGAGAAATGATGATACATTATTTCATTAAAGAGAATACCTAGAAATACAATTTATAGACCAATATATAAGTATATATAGAAAACCCTTTGTGTTAGATGTTCATATGAGGAAAAGAGTCAAGAAGACACAGGTGGTTAAAACCACATGGTTGCCCAAACTTTCACAGAGCAGCTTCACGTCTAGTTGGTGTGAGGGGATTTCTAGACAGATAATTCTGGACACTGGAAGCCTGATGGGGTCTCTCATATGCTCTATATTTCTCCACTCTTCCAGCTCAGCCTTCACACATCTGCCTTTTCCCAAGAAGAGCAGGAAATGGCCGAAGCACAGGTAAGACTTGTCTGTTTCGTCCTCTGTTTAATCATAGATGTGATGAGCTATGTAGGAATCTCTGATATAAAATGGGAAATTATTTGTAAATAAGCATTGGGATCAGGGAAAATGAGAGACAGCAGCAAGGTCAGTGTAGACATGTGGAAGACTTAGGGTATTGCAGATACTAATGATGAGTTACACATTTCTCTTTGAGCCTCTGGCAGCCAAAGGAAAGGAAATGCAACCAGTAACTTGGCTCACCTTGTTCATTATAGAGAGAGCACACCAAGTCCTCAGTAAAGAAAAGTTTCCTACAATTGGCTTTCAAGACTTTTTTTTAGTATTTTTCTGAAGTGAGAAGTGGGGAGGCAGAGAGACAGACTCCCCCATGCGCCTGACCTGGATCCACCTGGCAAGCCCACTAGGGGGCCATGCTCCATTGCAACTGGAGCCATTCTAGCACCTGAGGCAGAGGCCATGGAGCCATCCTCAGTGCCCAGGCCAATTTTGCTCTAATGGAGCCTTGGCTGTGGGAGGGAAGAGAGAGACAGAGAGAAAGGAGAGGGGAGGGGTGGAGAAGCAGATGGTCGCTTCTCCTGTGTGCCCTGGCTGGGAATTGAACCCGGGACTTCCACACACTGGGCTCATGCTCTACCACTGAGCTAACTGGCTAGGGCCTCAAGACATTTCTTTGCTGGGTCTTCCTGTGGGTGGTGGAGTTTTCTTCAACCACAGCCTGGTGAAAAACACAGTCCCTGGTTTCCTGAAGACGTTTCTTACAGCATTCCTCAGTGAGGTGTAGACTAATGTCAAAATATAGTAATTTGGAAATGAAATATCTTAGGGAACTGCTTGTCTTTCAGATGATTTTCCTGAATTAATTTTCTCAGAATTTTAATTCTCATTTGGCTAAGAGACAAAATCCTGCAGACACCCATAGCCCACCATGTTTTTCTTTTCATTTAAAAATTTTAAACAAATTAGAAACAGACTCCCCTGTCAGAGGGGAGTGGGTTTGGGAGGCTGGGTGAAAAAGGTGAAGGGATTAAGAAAATAAAAAGCACCTCAGACACAGAGAACAGCATGGTGATTTTCAGAGGGAAAGGGGTGTGGGGGCAGGTAGAAGAGGGTCAAGAGGGGATAAATGGTGATGGAAGGAGACTTGACGTTGGGTGTTGAACACACAATACAATATGCAGATGTATTATAGAATTGTACACTTGAAACCTATATAATTTTATTAACCACTGTCATCCCAATAAAGTCAATAAATTTAATTTTTTAATTTAGTGTGTAGTAAATTTAATTGTGTTGTCCAGTTCAATAAATGTTAACACATGTATAAATTGGTGTAACTAATCTGTAGGGTAGGGAATAGTTTCATCAAACCAAAGAACTGCCACATGCTATTCCACCTGTAACCTCAGGCAACCACAGATCTGTTCTGGGTCACTATACTTTTATCTTTTCAAGAGTGTCATATAGGCCCTGGCCGGTTGGCTCAGTGGTGGAGCGTCGGCCTGGCGTGCAGAAGTCCCGGGTTCGATTCCCGGCCAGGGCACACAGGAGAAGCGCCCATCTGCTTCTCCACCCCTCCCCCTCTCCTTCCTCTCTGTCTCTCTCTTCCCCTCCCGCAGCCGAGGCTCCACTGGAGCGGGGATGGCCCTGGCGCTGGGGATGGCTCCTCGGCCTCTGCCCCAGGCGCTGGAATGGCTCTGGTTGTGGCAGAGCGGCGCCCCAGAGGGGCGGAGCATCGCCCCCTGGTGGGCGTGCCAGGTGGGTCCCGGTCGGGTGCATGCGGGAGTCTGTCTGACTGTCTCTCCCCGTTTCTGGCTTTGGAAAAAAAAAAGAAAAAAAAAAAGAAAAAAGAAGAGTGTCATATAAATGGAATCGTGTGGTATGTAACCTTTTTGAAAAGAAACTAAACTGTCTTTTGAGATGATTGACATGCGATTTTAAAATAATACAGAGAAATCCTGTGTATTCTTTATCCAGTTTCTCCCAATGTTAACATCTCGCAAAACTGTACTACAATGTCACAACCAGGATATTGACGTTGATATGGTCAAGACACAGTTCCATCACTGTGAGGATCCCTTGTGTTGTCCTTTTATAGCCTCACCCACTCTTCCCCCCCTCATCCCTTTCCTAGACTCTTAGCAATTACTGATCTGTTCTCTATTTCTAGAATTTTGTCATTTCAAGAAAGTATATAAATTGAATCATATAGTATGTGACCTTTTGATATTGGATTTTTTTCTGGGTATAATTCTCTGGAGATTCAGACAAGTTGTTGTGTATGTCAGTTCTTTTTTATTGCTGAGTGGTATTATATGCTATAGATGTACCAGTGCTTATTTACCCATTCTCCTGTTGAAAGACATTTGAATTACTGTATTTCCAGTTTTGGGCAATTATTAGTGGGGCTCCTTTAAACATAACAGGTTTTTGTGTGAACATCTGTTTTCATTTCTCTACAGTAAATATCGGATTTCTGGGTCATATGGTAAATGTACGTTCACCTTTTTAAGAATCTGCCAAATTGTTTTCCAGAATGGTTGAATAATTTTTCATTTTCACCAGCAAATGTATGTGAATTCCAATTGCTTCACATTTTTGTCAGCTCTTGGTATTGTCAGTATTTTTTTTAAGTGAGAGGAGGGGAAATAGACAGACTCCCACATGCGCCCTGACCGGGATCCACCTGGCAACCCCCGCCGGGGGCTGATGCTTGAATCAACTGAGCTATTCTCAGCACATGGTGCCTATTGTTAGTATTTTTTGTTTTAGTCATTTTAGTAGCATAGCAGTCTATAGTTATGGTTTTAATTTGCATTTCACTAATGGCTGATGACGTTGGATATCTTTATATATGCTTATTTACTTTTTGTATATCCTCTGTTGAAGTGTCTGTGAAGTCTTCTGCCTATTTTTTTAATTGAATTTACTAGGGTGACACTAGTTAACATAATTATACAGGTTTCAGGTACCCAATTCTACAATACATCTCTGTACACAATATTATGTGTTCACTCCCCCAAGTTAGGTCTTCGTTCATTACCATTTAGGCCCCCATGCCCTCTTCCACCTCCCCTCTTCCCAGTGATCACCACACTGTTGTCCATGTCCATCAGTTTCTTTTGTCTTTCTTTTGCTCTATCCCTCTAGCTTACTGATCTAGCCCCCCCCAACCTCTCCCTCCAATAGCTGTCAGCCTACTCTCTATGTATGAGTTTGTCTCTCTTTTGCTTGTTATTTCATTTTGTTCACATATCAGTGAAGTCATATGGTACTCTCTTTCTCTGCCTGGCTTATTTCACTTAGCATAATGATCTCGAGGTCTCTCCATGCTGTTACAAAAAGGTAAGTTTTCTTTCTTTCTTTTTTTAAGTGAGAGGAGGGGAGATAGAGATACAGACTCCTGCATGCACCTCGACTGGGATCCACCCGGCAACCCGCATCTGGGGTTGAATCAAGTGAACTATCTATCCTCAGTGTCCAGGGCTGACACTCGAACCAATCAAGCCACTGGCTGCAACTGGAGAAGAGGGAGAGAAGGGAGAGAGGGAGGAGAAGAGAAGCAGATGGTTGCTTCTCATGTATGCCCTGACTGGGGATTGAACCTGGGACATCCGCTTGCCAGGCCAATGATCTATCCACTGAACCAGCCAGCCAGCACCCTAGGATTTCCTTTTTTTTTATGACCATGTAGTATTCCATTGTGTAAATGTACCACAGCTTTTTTTATCCACTCACCTACTGATGGGAACTTGAACTGTTTCCAGATCTTGGCTATTGTAAATAATGCTGCAGTGAACATAGGGGTGCATATATTATTTGGAATTAGTGTTTCAGATAGAGAGTCACAGAGAGGGACAGATAGGGACAGACAGACAGGAAGGGAGAGAGATGAGAAGCATCAATTCTTCATTGCAGCACCTTAGTTGTTCATTGATTGCTTTCTTATATGTGCCTTGACTGAGAGGGGGCGGCTACAGCAGAGCGAGTGACTCCTTGCTCAAGCCAGTTTCTTGGGCTCAAGCCAGAAACCTTGGTCTTCAAGCCAGTGACCTTTGGGATCAAGCCAATGACCATGGGTTCATGTCTATGATCCCACACTCAAGCCAGAGACCCAGTGTTCAAGCTGGTGAGCCTGCGTTCAAGCTGGATGAGTCTGCACTCAAGTCAGCAACCTTGGAGTTTTGAACCTGGGTCCTCTGTATCCCAGTCTGATGCTTTATCCACTGTGCCACTGCCTGGTCAGGCTGTTTCAGGCTTTTTAGGATATATTCCCAGTAGTGGGATTGCTGTGTCAAAAGGCAGCTCCATTTCTTATTTTTTTGGGATCCCTCTATACTGCTTTCCACAGCGGCTGTACCAATCTGCATTCCCACCAGCAGTGCACGAGGGTTCCCTTTTCTCCAGACCCTGGCCAACACTTGTTTGTTGATTTATAGACAGGTGTGAGGTGATATCTTACTGCACTTTAATTTGCATTTCTCTGGCAGTTAGTGATTTTGAGCATCTTTTCTTGTGCCTATCGGCCATCCATATGTCCTCTATAGAAAAGTGTTCAGATTCTTTGCCCATTTTTTTTTTTGAGTTTTCACCATTTATTTATGACAAATTTCACATCGGTGATGCTCTCCAGTCAGAAGTTCTTTGAGATGATGCTGTCGGCCTTGGTCAGTCGGAGAATGGAGTCATCTGACTCGCCTATCCAGCGAATAGCCCCGCATAGGTTTTAAATTGGCCGTTGAACCTGCCTGTCACTTTGTCAACCTCGGCCACGTTCATCTGGATGGACGCCTGATCCTTGGCGCCGATGATGCGTTTGCTGGCAGAGCATTTCCGTGGCACGTACAGGTCCACGAATTCGCCGGCGTCGTTCTGCCTGTTGGCCGCATGCCTGCTGCCACCACCAGGAGCCCGTCCACGGAAAGAGAGCGCTGCATGCCCCGGCAACTCTATGGGTGTCTTTGCCCATTTTTTAATTGCATTATTTGGGGTTTTTTGGTGTTGAGTTTTATAAGTTCTTTATACATTTTGGGCATTAATCCCTTATCAGATGTATTGGCGAATATGTTCTCCCATTTAGTGGGTTGTTTTTCAATTTTGTTGATGGTTTCCTTTGCTGTACAAAACATTTTAGTTTGATGTAGTCCCATTTGTTTATCTTTTCTCTCCTTTTCCTTGCCTGAGGAGATATATGAGAAAAAATATTGCTATGGGAAATGTCTGAAATTTTACTGCCTGTGTTTTCTTCCAGGATTTTTATAGTTTTGTGTCTAACATTTAATTATTTAGTCCATTTGAGTTTATTATTTTGTATGGTGTAAGTAGGTGGTTAGTTTTATTTTTTTCACATATCTAGTTTTCCCAACACCATTTATTGAATAGGTTGTCTTTACTTCATTGTATGTTCTTGCCTTCTTTTCAAATATTAATTGACCATATAGGCGTGGGTTGATTTCTGGGCTCTCTATTCTGTTCCATTAATCTGTATGTCTGTTTTTATACCAGTACCATGCTGTTTTGGTTACGATGGCTTTGTATTATAGTTTGATAGCAGGTAGCATTATTCTTCCAACTTTGTTCTTTTTTTTTTCAGGATTGTTGTGGCTATTTGGGGGCTTATGTGGTTCCATATAAATTTTTGGAATATTTGTTCTAGTTCTGTGAAATATACTGTTGGAATCTAGATAGGAATTATGTTGAATCTATAAATTGCTTTGGGTACTATGGACATTTTAATAATGTTAATTCTTCTTATCCATGAACGTGGTATATACTTCCATTTGTTTCTATCTTCAATTTCTTTCTTTAGTGTCTTATAATTTTCTGAACAGTACAAGTCTTTTACATCCTTGGTTAAATTGGTTCCTTAATATTTTATTCTTTTTAAAACAATTGTGAATGGTATCATTTTCTTAGTTTCCTTTTCTGATAGATCATTATTAGTATATGAAAATACAACTGACTTCTGGATATTTATTTTGTATCCTACTACTTTACTGAATTTATTTATCAGTTTTAGTATTTTTTTTTTTTGGAATTTTTAGAGTTCTCTGTATACAGTATCATGTCATCATCTGCAAATAATGACAGTTTTACTTCTTCCTTTTCAATTTGGATGCCTTTTATTTCTTTTCTGATTTCTGTGGCTAGAACTTCTAGTACTATATTGGATAAGAGGTGATAGTGAACATCCCTGTCTTGTTCCTGATCTTAGAGAAATGCTTGGCTGTGCTTGTCATATTTGGCTTTTATTACGTTAAAAAAATGCTCCCTCTATTCCTCCTTTACTGGGAGTTTATAACATAAATGGGTGATGAATTTTATCAGATGCTTTTTCTGTATCTATGACATGATCCTGTGATTTTTTCCCTTTATTTTGTTTATGTGGTATATAACATTTATTCATTTGTGGATGTTATATCAACCATGCATACCTGGAATAAATTCCACTTGATCATGATGTATGACATTTGTAATGTATTGCTGGATCCCATTTGCTAATATATTTTGTTAAGGACTTTAGCATCTATTAATCAGGGATATTGGTTTATAACACTTTCTTTGTAATGTCTTTATCTGGTTTTGGAATTAAGATAATGCTGGCTTTGTAAAGTGAGCTTGGGAATCTTTCCTCCTCTTGAATTTTTTGGAATAGTTTGAGAAGGATAGGTGTTAGTTTTTCCTTGAATGGTTGGTAAAATTCACCTTTAAAACCTTCCAGTCAAGGACATTTGTTGGGAGGTTTGTGATTACTGATACAATTTCACTGACTGTAATTTTGGGTTGTTATATTCTCATTTTTATTTGTTTCAGAGTATTGTTTGGTTTGTTTCTTGATCTCATTTTTAGTTTATTCATTGTTTAGTAGCATGTTTTTTTTAGCCTCCATGTCTTTGTGCGTGTGTTTTTTTCCTTCTTTTTGTGATTGATATCTATTTTATACCATTATGGTCAGAGAAGATGCTTGGTATGATTTCAATCTTAAATTTATTGAGACTTGTTTTGTGTCCTAAAATGTGGTCTATACTAGAAAATGTTTCATGTGTATTTGAAAAGAATGTATATTCTGCTTCTTTTGGGTGAAATGCTCTGTAGATATCAATTAAATCCAGCAGATCTAATGTGTCATTTAAGGCCACTGTTTCCTTATTGATTTTCTGTCTAGATGATCTATACATTGATGTCAGTGGGGTGTTAAAAATCTCCTACTATAACTGTATTCCTGTCCATTTCTCCCTTTATTTCCATCAATATTCTGTTTACATATTTAGGTGCTCCTATGTTGGGTGCATAAATGTTTACCAGGGTTATCTCCTGTTGTTAGATTGCTCCTTTATCATTATGTAGTGACCCTCCTTCTTTGTCTCTTAATATAGCCTTTATTTTAATATCTGTTTTGTCAGATATAAGGATTGCTACCCAAACATTTTTTTTTCATTTCCATTTGCATGAACTATTATTTTCCATCCCTTTACTTCTAATCTGTGTGTATCTTTTATTCTGAGGTGGATCTCTTGTAGACAGCATATATATGGGTCTTGCTTTCTTATTCATTCATCTACATTATCTTTTTTTTTTTTTTACAGAGACAGAGAGAGTCAGAGAGGGATAGACAGGGACAGACAGACAGGAACGGAGAGATGAGAAGAAGCATCAATCATTAGTTTTTCATTGCGCATTGTGACGCCTTAGTTTTTCATTGATTGCCCTCTCATATGTGCCTTTACCGCCAGTCTTCAGCAGACCGAGTGACCCCTTGCTTGAGCCAGCGACCTTGGGACCTTGGGTCCAAGCTGGTGAGCTTTTTGCTCAAACCAGATGAGCCCACGCTCAAGCTGGCGACCTCAGGGTCTCGAACCTGGGTCCTCGGCATCCCAGTCTGATGCTCCATCCACTGTGCCACTGCCTGGTCAGGCTCTGTCTTTTTTTTTTTTTTTTTTAATTTTTTTTATTTTAATTTATTCATTTTAGAGAGGAGAGAGAGAGGGAGAGAGACAGGCAGACAGAGAGAGAAGAGAAAGAGACAGGGGGGAGGAGCTGGAAGCATCAACTCCCATATGTGCCTTGACCAGGCAAGCCCAGGGTTTCGAACCGGCGACCTCAGTATTTCCAGGTCGACGCTTTATCCACTGCGCCACCACAGGTCTGTCTTTTTTTTTTTTTTGTGAAAGAGATATATATAGACAGACACAGAGAGGGACAGATAGGGACAGAGAAGCAGAAAGGGAAAGAGATGAGAAGCATCAATTTTTCATTGTGGCTCCTTAGTCTCCTTAGTTGTTCATTGATTGCTTTCTCACTTGTGCCTTGTCCGGGAGGCTACAGCATAGCGAGTGATCTCTTGCTCAAGCCAGCAACTTTTGGGCTCAAGCCAGTGACCATGGGGTCATGTCTATGATCCCACACTCAAGCCAGCGACCCCATGCTCAAGCTGGTGAGTCCCACTCAAGCTGGATGAACCTGTGCTCAAGCCAGTGACCTCAGGGTTTTGAACTTGGGTCCTCTGTATCCCAGTCCAACCCTCTGTCCACTGTGCCACCAACTGGTCAGGCCGTACACACATACTTTTAATTCATACAGTATCTTAGGAATCTTCCTAGTCTTCTCTTATTCTATATTTACATCTCCCTTTTCCAACAGTAAGAGACTGGCTCCTAGCATTAATATGTTGACTCATTTACTCAGTCTTATAATACATAGAAAGTAGAATTAGAATTCCTGCACCCATATCTGTGACAAACCAACCTACTGAGTACAGTACATGATTTGTTTGCATGTCATTTATACTGAGGATATGTAATCAAGGTACTCTGTTTAGAAATTATTTGGATTAATTTTTCACTTTCTCCTATCCAGTGTGCTTATGTTATTTGTTTGGTAGTTTAGTTCATTTATTCTTTTTGCATTCAGTTTTATATTTTATTTTTCATTTTTGTGGATTTTGTTTTACTCTTAACTATATTATATAAAATGTTAACATGTTTTGGAGATAAACTATACAAAAATACATACATAAAATTGTTACCTCTCCCCTGGACCTTCTACCCTACTCTAACTTTACCATGGAGATAACCAATCTTGTTAGTTTCTGATTTATGCTTATGATGTTTCATTTAAAAATAAGCAGATGAATGTATATTTTAAAAGTTTCCTCTTCCATATTCAAAAGGTAATGCAGCAGGTTCTTGGATAACATCATTTTGTTTAATGTCTTTTTGTTATAATATTGATGAAGTGCTGTAGGAATTTAACTCTTTTTTTTTTTTAAATAATTTTATTTTTTTTAATGGGGTGACATCAATAAATCAGGATACATATATTCAAAGACCAGGGTATCTTGTCGTTCAATTATGATGCATACCCGTCACCCAAAGTCAGATTGTCCTCTGTCACCTTCTATCTTGTTTTCTTTGTGCCCCTCCCCCTCCCCCTTTCCCTCTCCCATTCCCCCCTCCCCCCCGTAACCACCACACTCTTATCAATGTCTCTTAGTTTCACTTTTATGTCCCACCTACGTATGGAATAATGCAGTTCCTGGTTTTTTCTGAGTTACTTATTTCGCTTCGTATCATGTTATCTAGATCCCACCATTTTGCTGTAAATGTTCCGATGTCATCATTTCTTATGGCTGAGTAGTATTCCATAGTGTATATGTGCCACATCTTCTTTATCCAGTCATCTATTGACGGGCTTTTTGGTTGTTTCCATGTCCTGGCCACTGTGAACAATGCTGCAATAAACATGGGGCTGCATGTGTCTTTACGTATCAATGTTTCTGAGTTTTTGGGGTATATACCCAGTAGAGGGATTGCTGGGTCATAAGGTAGTTCTATTTTCAGTTTTTTGAGGAACCACCATACTTTCTTCCATAATGGTTGTACTACTTTACATTCCCACCAACAGTGTATGAGCGTTCCTTTTTCTCCACAGCCTCTCCAACATTTGCTATTAGCTGTCTTGCTAATAATAGCTAATCGAACAGGTGTGAGGTGGTATCTCATTGCTGTTTTGATTTGCATTTCTCTAATAGCTAAAGAAGATGAGCATCTTTTCATATATCTGTTGGCCATTTGTATTTCTTCCTGGGAGAAGTGTCTGTTCATATCCTCTTCCCATTTTTTTATGGGATTGTTTGTTTGTTTGTTGTTGAGTTTTATGAGTTCTTTGTATATTTTGGATATTAGGCCCTTATCTGAGCTGTTGTTTGAAAATATCATTTCCCATTTAGTTGGCTTTCTGTTTATTTTGTTATCAGTTTCTCTTGCTGAGCAAAAACTTCTTAGTCTGATGTAGTCCCATTCATTAATTTTTGCCTTCACTTCTCTTGCCATTGGAGTCAAATTCATAAAATGCTCTTTAAAACCCAGGTCCATGAGTTGAGTACCTATGTCTTCTTCTATGTACTTAATTGTTTCAGGTCTTATGTTTAGATCTTTGATCCATTTTGAGTTAATTTTAGTACAGGGGGACAAACTGTAGTCCAGTTTCATTCTTTTGCATGTGGCTTTCCAGTTTTCCCAGCACCATTTATTGAAGAGGCTTTCTTTTCTCCATTGTGTGTTGTTGGCCCCTTTATCAAAAATTATTTGACAATATATATGTGGTTTTATTTCTGGACTTTCTATTCTGTTCCATTGGTCTGAGTGTCTATTTTTCTGCCAATACCATGCTGTTTTGATTGTCGTGGCCCTATAATAGAGTTTGAAGTCAGGTATTGTAATGCCCCCAGCTTCATTCTTTTTCTTTAGGATTGCTTTGGCTATTCTAGGTTTTTTATAGTTCCATATAAATCTGATGATTTTTTGCTCTATTTCTTTAAAAAACGTCATTGGAAGTTTGATGGGAATTGCATTGAATTTGTATATTGCTTTGGGTAATATAGCCATCTTGATTATATTTATTCTTCCTAGCCAAGAACAAGGTATATTCTTCCATCTCATTATATCTTTTTCAATTTCCCTTAACAATGGTTTATAGTTTTCATTATATAAGTCCTTTACATTCTTTGTTATGTTTATTCCTAAGTATTTTATTTTTTTTGTTGCAATCGTGAAGGGGATTATTCTTTTGAGTTCCTTCTCAGTTGTTTCATTGTTGGCATATAGAAAGGCTATTGACTTCTGAATGTTAATTTTGTATCCTGCGACCTTACTTTATTGGCTTATTGTTTCTAGTAGTCTTTTTGTGGATTCTTTGGGGTTTTCGATGTATAGGATCATATCATCTGCAAAAAGTGATACCTTTACTTCTTCTTTTCCGATATGGATGCCTTTTATTTCTTTGTCTTGTCTGATTGCTGTGGCGAGAACCTCTAGTACCACATTAAATAAGAGTGGAGAGAGTGGACAACCCTGTCTTGTTCCTGATTTAAGGGGGAAAGCCTTCAGTTTAGTGCCATTTAATATAATGTTAGCTGATGGTTTATCATATATGGCCTTTATCATGTTGAGATATTTTCCTTCTATACCCATTTTGTTGAGAGTCTTAAACATAAAATTGTGTTGTATTTTATCGAAAGCCTTTTCTGCATCTATTGATAAGATCATGTGGTTTTTGTTCTTTGTTTTGTTGATATGGTGTATTACGTTAACCGTTTTACGTATGTTGAACCATCCTTGAGATTCTGGGATGAATCCCACTTGATCATGATGTATTATTTTTTTAATATGTTGTTGTATTCGATTTGCTAGTATTTTGTTTAGTATTTTAGCATCTGTATTCATTAGAGATATTGGTCTGTAGTTTTCTTTTTTTGTGCCATCCTTGCCTGGTTTTGGTATGAGGGTTATGTTGACCTCATAAAATGTGTTTGGAAGTATTGCTTCTTCTTCAATTTTTTGGAAGACTTTGAGTAGAATAGGAACCAAGTCTTCTTTGAATGTTTGATAAAATTCGCTGGTATAGCCGTCAGGGCCTGGACTTTTATTTTTGGGGAGGTTTTTAATGGTTTTTTCTATTTCTTCTCTACTGATAGGTCTGTTTAGGCTTTCTGCTTCTTCTTGACTCAGTCTAAGAAGGTTGTATTGTTCTAGGAATTTATCCATTTCTTCTAGGTTGTTGAATTTAGTGGCATAAAGTTTTTCATAGTATTCTACAATAATTCTTTGTATATCTACGTTGTCCGTGGTGATTTCTCCTCTTTCATTTTGGATTTTGTTTATATGAGTTCTTTCTCTTTTTTCCTTGGTAAGTCTTGCCAAGGGTTTGTCAATTTTGTTGATCTTTTCAAAGAACCAGCTCCTTGTTCTATTAATTTTTTCTATAGTTTTTCTGTTCTCTAATTCATTTATTTCTGCTCTGATTTTTATTATCTCCTTTCTTCGGCTGCTTTTGGGTTGTCTTTGTTCTTCTTTTTCTAGTTCCTTAAGGTGGGAAGTTAAGTGGTTCACTTGGGCTCTCTCTTGTTTGTTCATATATGCCTGAAGTGATATGAACTTCCCTCTTATCACTGCTTTTGCTGCATCCCATAGATTCTGATATGTCGTATTGTCATTTTCATTAGTCTGTATAAATCTTTTGATCTCTGCACTTATTTCTTCTTTGACCCATTCATTTTTTAAAAGTATGTTGTTTAGTTTCCACATTTTTGTGGGATTTTTTTCCTCTTTTTTGCAGTTGAATTCTAGTTTCAAGGCTTTATGATCAGAAAATATGCTTGGTACAACTTCAATTTTTCTGAATTTGCTGATGTTGTTTTTGTGGCCCAACATATGGTCAATTCTTGAGAATGATCCATGTACACTGGAGAAAAATGTATACTCAGTCACTTTGGGATGAAATGTCCTGTAGATGTCTATCATATCCAGGTGCTCTAGTGTTTTGTTTAAGGCCACTATGTCTTTGTTGATTCTCTGTTTGGATGACCGATCTAGAGCCGTCAGCGGTGTATTGAGGTCTCCAAGTATGATTGTATTTTTGTCAGTTTTTGTTTTAAGGTCAATAAGTAGCTGTCTTATATATTTTGGTGATCCTTGGTTTGGTGCATATATATTAAGAATTGTTATGTCTTCTTGATTCAGTGTCCCCTTAGCCATTATGAAATGGCCATTTTTATCTCTGAGTACTTTTCCTGTCTTGTAGTCAGCATTATCCGATATGAGTATTGCTACACCTGCTTTTTTTTGGATGTTATTTGCTTGGAGTATTGTTTTCCAGCCTTTCACTTTGAATTTGTTTTTATCCTTGTTACTTAGATGAGTTTCCTGTAGGCAGCATATAGTTGGATTTTCTTTTTTAATCCATTCTGCTACTCTGTGCCTTTTTATTGGTGAGTTTAATCCGTTTACATTTAGTGTAATTATTGATACTTGTGAGTTCCCTATTGCCATTTTATATCTTGCTTTCTGTTAGTTTTGTGTCTTGTTTGATCCTTCTCTTTCGTTTTTCTATCTTTTGTTTTTATTTGGTTGTATTCCATACATCTTTCCTCTGTTGCTATCTTTTTTATCTCATGTGCTTCTGTGGTGGTTTTTTCAATGGTGGTTACCTTTGAGTAATGAAAAGGGTCCCTACCCTGTTCATTGTAGCAAACTATTTTGTGAGTACTTTTGCACTCCATCGTCCTTTGCTACTGTTAATCTCCATCTTCTCCCCCTCTTTCTTTTTGTTGTTGTCACAGTTTAAATTTGGTTTTATTGTGTTCTTCTTGGAGCTTTTACTTGTGGCTCTGTTTTTTTTTTTGTTCTTTGTATCTGATTGGAGAACCCCCTTTAGTAATTCCTGAAGTGGGGGTTTTCTGATGATAAATTCCCTCATCTTTTCTGTATCTGTGAATGTTTTTATTTCTCCTTCATATTTGAAGGATAGCTTTGATGGGTATAGTATTCGTGGCTGAAAGTTTCTCTCTTTCAGGACTTTAAATATTGGGGTCCACTCTCTTCTAGCTTGTAGAGTTTCTGCTGAGAAATCTGATGATAATCTAATGGGCCTTCCTTTATATGTTGTATTCTTCTTTTCCCTGGCTGCCTTGAGAATTTTTTCTTTGCTGTTGGTTTGTGTCAATTTCATTATGATATGCCTTGGAGTAGGTTTGTTGGGGTTAAGAAAACTCGGTGTTCTGTTTGCTTCTTGAATTTGAGGCTTTAGTTCTTTCCACAGGCTTGGGAAGTTCTCATCTATTATTTGTTTGAGTATGTTCTCCATTCCATTTTCTCTCTCTTCTCCCTCTGATATACCTATTATTCTTATGTTATTCTTTTTGATGGAGTCAGATAATTCTTGTAGGGCTATCTCATTTTTTTAAATTTTTGAGTCTCTTTCTTCTTCTCTCTGTTGTGCCTCAAGTTGCTTGTCTTCTATTTCACTAATCCTCTCTTCTATCTGACCTGTTCTATTAGCTAAGCTTGTTACTTTGTTTTTCAGCTCGTGAATTGAGTTTTTCATCTCTGTTTGATTTGTTTTTATAGTTTCAATTTCTTTGGACATATATTCTTTGTGTTCATTGAGTTGTTTTCTGAGCTCCCTAAATTGCCTTTCTGTGTTTTCTTGTATATCTCGGAGGATTTTTAGGATTTCTATCTTGAATTCTCTGTCATTTAGCTCCAAGGTTTCCAATATATTAAATTTTTTCTCCATAGATTTTTCCTCATCTAGCTGTGTTACTTCTCTTTCTTTTGTATCCATGATATTCGATTTTCTCTTACTTAATGGCATCTGAGGGTGGTTTTGTTGATAGTATTAATGAGATTAATAAAGAATAAAAAGTTAAAAAAAATAAAAAATCAAAAAGAGTTTTATTTTTTTAAAAAATTAATAATGAAATAAAGAAAAATAAAATAATAATTTTTAAAAAAAGGAAATTATTCCCCCCCTCCTTTTTTCCTCTCCTCTCCCCTTTTTCTTGAGAAAATCTTGTGGTGAACTGTGAATTATAACAAACAATGCCTGTGATGGAGGTCCTGAATCGGGGAAAAGTAATAAAGGGGCAAAAAAAAAAGGAAAAAAAAAAGGGGGGGGCGGTATGGACCCACAAAAAGCAAATAAAGAAAAAATTTGGGTCAAGAATAAAATGATTTGCTTTTAGGTGTTGGTGTTGTCTAAGAGTTATGATGAGAGGAATAAGAGGACAGAAAAATGGGGGGACAAATTTAAAAAACAATATTGTATTTAGTGGAACAAGAACTAGATAAAATGGAGAGCCAGGGATGGGAGCACTGCTAGTGAGTTAAAAAGGTGAAGTAAAAAACCCCCAAAATGCCACAAACATAAGTTTGAGTCCCAGATAAGATAATTTGTTTGTTATTGAGGTTTGAATGAGAGGAGATGTAAAGGAGAAAGGAAGAAACTAATATAGAGGGAGAAAAGAAAGAGAGAGAGAGAGAAAAAAGAGGGAACCAGTAAAAGAAGAAAAAAGAAAGGAGAGAGAGAGAGTTAAGGGTTTTGGAGTGCAACCCTCATAGAAAGGAAGAGGAGAAAAAAGATAATGGGAGATGTAACACTTATGGGTAGTGTAGTTCAAGGAGAGGAGAGAGTAAGACCGGCAGAGAGTTAATCGGCCAAATTGGAGGAGGAAAAAAAGTATCAAGAATGAAGATAAGAGAAACAAACGAACAAATATAATAAAATGGGATAGGTTATAAAGTCTGCGTATTATTCTTGATTTTGAGAGGTTATCTTCTTGTTTTTTCTTTTCTCTCCCTCTTCCTGGTCGGTGACTCTATACCCCAGGTTCTGCCCCTTTGGCACGCTCAGGTAGAGGTTTGCAGTTGATAAGTCTCTATGGCAATGTCATGTATTGTGCTTTAGTCTCGTTGGGAGTCAAGGCTCATTAGCTTTCATAGGCTCCGACAGTGAGAGAGTCCGTGTTCCTGGAGCCTTTCTCCTAGTCTTTCGTTTCTCAATTAGTAGCCTGATAATCCAGCTATGGGTTTGTTGCTGCCTCTGCCTGGAAAGTAAGAGGTTCAAAGAGCTGGCAACTCCCCACTCTATTTCCACTCAGCACAGGGCTCTGGGTAAGGCTCAGTCAGTCAGAGCTGCTAGCATAATCAGGCGGGCTTTCCGCCCACTCAAAGACCTCTGGCTCTGCCACTCTGTCCGGTAACACAGGCGGGCACCCACTTCCGGGGTGCTTGGAGGAAACTCTCATTCACTATCTGCGCGCGCCGACCAGGATATCCAGCCAGTAGTCTCACGCTCTGAGTGAAACCCCCAACCGCATGGAAATTTGCAGCGCTGGAATTCGCTCTCACTCCGTCCCCGTGCGCGGCTTTTGCAAGGCGCTGGGGCGGCCCGAGATTCCGCTTTTGCCCACACAAAGGCCCCTGACTCTGCCCCTTTGTGAAATAACACGGGCGCGCCCTGCCGAGGCACTTGGAGGAATTGCTCACTACCTGTCTGCGCGCGCACACCAGGATATGAGGCCGGCCGCGTTTCCCTGAGTGAAACCCTCACCAGCACGGAAAATTTCCACTGTTGGAATTAGTACTCGCTCCCTCCCGTGCGCGGCTTTCCCAGGGCGCTGGGGCTGCCCAGAGATTCTGCTTTCGGCCCACAGAAAGGCCTCTGACCCTGCCTCTCTGTGGGGCAACACGGACACCCACTTCTGGGGCTTAGGAAGAGATCTCTCGCCCACTAACTGTGCACCAACCAGGAGAACGGGTAAAATGGCTGCCCCGCTTGTCTTTCTTTGTTTGGGTTTGGCGCGAGTGTTAGCTTGTATTGCCCGTCTTGCCACAGGAACAGTTTTTCCTCCGCTAGGATCTCCGTGCCACAGCCTGGTTCGGCCTTTTGTGCGCGGCCTGGATGTATTCACCCCCTTTGCCCGCCTCAGTTTCTATATTCACAGTTACCAGAGAAAGCCGCCCTGTTTAGGTTAGTGAGGAAGGCGGAGCATTTCTTACTCCCTATTTCCTTCAGGATTTGGTTATATATTTAGCCAATTTTTCACTCGACCATACCTTCGGGTGTATTGTGAAGCATCTGGAGGCTCCAAGTATAGGTTTTTCTGTTTCTGGTTGAAGATCTTGTTGAGTTTTGGGGGAGATTTATCGGTATCGCTTCCTACTCCGCCATTACTCTGACGTCATCAGGAATTTAACTCTTGTTTATATCAGTTAGCCTATAGTAAAATTTGTTTCATTGTATGTAGTTTCTCTTGAAGTCACAGAACCTATCAACGATATTAAGCAAGGACTCACTGTATACTTTTTTTATAGATTCTTTTGTACTTTGCTTTATTCCCTTGACAATATATCCTGGAAATTGCTCTGTGTATATTTACAAATATTGTCCTTATTCATTTTTTTTTCTCTGTTCCGTTGAGTGACAGCTGCCACTGGCACAGGCCCAGGGCAAGGATGCAATCAAGGCTTTTCTTTCAGCACCAGCTACCAAGTCCTGGCCCCACTGTCTCGAGGAGGACCTGTGAAAGTGCTAGTGTCCTTATTCATTTTTGAGATATAATTGACATATAACATTATATTTCTGGTATACAGCATAATTATTTGATTATTGTGTATGTTGTGAAATGATCACCACAATAAGTGTTAACATCCATCACCACACAGTTAGATATTTTTCCTTATAATGAGGACTTTTAAAATTTACTCTCTTAGCAACTTTCAAATATCCAGTACAATAATATTAACTATAGTTCCCATGATTTACATTAAAATCGCTACTTATTTTATAATTGGAAGTTTGCACCTTTTGACCACCTTCACCCGCTTTGTCTGTCCCCTCCCCTAACTCTTGCCTCTGGGAACCACCAGTCTGTTCTTTGTATCTATGATTTTTGAGTTTTTCGAGATTCCATGTATATGTGAGATTATACGTATATTGTTTTTCTCTCTCTCACTTATTTCACTTAAAATAATGCCTTCAAGGTCATTCCATATGTTGCAAATTGTTTTATAGTTTCAATTCTTACATTCAGATCTTTACTCAATTTTGAGTTACCTTGTAGGTGTGGTGTAAGATAGTAGTCTAGATTTGCATGTGGCTGCCCAGTTTTCCCAGCACCATTTATTGAAGAGACTGTTTTTTCCATATTCCATATTCTTGGCTCCTTTGTCATAAGTTAATTGACATATATATATATATATATATATATATATATATATATATATATGTATTTTCTGGACTTCATATTCTGTTCCATTGATCTAAGTGTCTGTTTTTATGTCAGTACTACACTGTTTGGATTAATGTAGCTTTGTCATACAGTTTGAAATTAGGGAGCATGAAGCTTCCAGCTTTGTTCTTCTTTCTCAAGATTGTTTTGGCTATTCAGGGTATTTTGTGCTTCCATACAAATTTTAAGACTTTTTGTTCTATTTCTGTGACTCATTTGTTTTTATAGCAGCACAGTATTCCATTAGTGGATGTATGAGTTTGTTCAACCATTGTCCTATGTATTTGAGAATGTTGGTTGTTTACACCAGGGGTAGTCAACCTTTTTATACCTATCACCCACTTTTGTATCTCTGTTAGTAGTAAAATTTTCTAACCACCCACCGGTTCCACAGTAATGGTGATTTATAAAGTAGGGAAGTAACTTTACTTTATAAAATTTATAAAGCAGAGTTACAGCAAGTTAAAGCATATAATAATAATTACTTACCAAGTACTTTATGTTGGATTTTCGCTGTTTGGCAGAATAAATCTTTATAAAACAACTTACTATAGTTAAATCTGTCTTTTTATTTATACTTTGGTTGCTCTGCTACCGCCTACCATGAAAGTTGGAATGCCCACTACTGGGCGGTAGGGACCAGGTTGACTACCACTGGTTTACAGTATTTAGCAATTAAGAATAATGCTGCAATGAACTATATTATGTATATGTTGTTTCCTTTTTGTTTAGGTATATTTTCTATATAAATTTATACAAGTGGCATTGCTAGATCAAAAAGTAAATATAATTGCAGTTTTGTTAGGTACTTCTAAATTCACTCCTGTAGAGGCTGTGCTTTTTCCACTCCCATTAGCAATGTATCATAGTGCCTGTTTCTACATGGCTGCACTAACAGAGTATGTTGTCAGGCTTTAAATTTTTTCAATCTGGTAGAAAAGGAATAGTATCTTTCTATAGTTTGAATTGGCATTAATCTTACTATGAGTAAATAGAAAATAATTTCATATATTTATTTTTTTAAGATTTATTTTTACTAAATTTAATGGGATGGCATTAGTTAATAAGATCATATAAGTCTCAGGTGTATATCTCTATGGTACACAATTTCTTTACCCACTTTTATCCTTTATCCACTGCCACCCCACCCCATTCCCTCAGTAATCACTGCGGCGGACTAGCATGGCTTGTAATTCTGGATCTTGAGGGAGAACGGTGCAGAATTAAGAAAACAGATTTATTGAGAAAAAAGGATAGGATTGGGAGGCCTCTTCAATGCTGATGGCAATATCCAAGTGCCCCATAGCCCCAGTTTGCTTTATTATATAGCCATATGCAAATCAAGGAAGGCCTTGATAGAAAGTTATACATCTGAGGCAAAAACAGGAACTCTCCCAAGGCATAAACAGGAATCCCTCCACCATGCATAAGCGAAATCAACCAACATCTGAATCAAACAAAGAATGAGAGGAAGGGCATGTAAATTGCTTCCAGAAACTTAAGCAAGCAAGTGAAGTGGGTGCAAATACTCAGCATCATAGCTGATATGGAGGTGGTGGGGGGAGAACTTAGCCTTTTGCTAAGCCTCGAATTTACAGAGGATTTTTGCCATTTGCAGTCTACAACAAATCACCATACTATTGTCTGTCTGTGACTTTTATTTTTATATCCCACAAAGCAGTGAAATCATACAGATCTTAGCTTTTTCTGATTTACTTATTTCACTTAGTATAATGTTCTGAAGGTCCATCCGTGTTGTCATAAATGGCAGTATTTCATAATTTCTTATAGCTAAGTAGTGTTCCATTTTATATATGTACCACATCTTCTTTATCCAATCATCTATTGAGGTACTTTGGTTGTCTCCATGTCTTGGCCACTGTGAACAATGCTGTGATGAATATTGGGGTGCATGTGTTTTTGCATACAAAAGTTTTTGAGTTGTTTGGGTAGATTCCCAGTAAAGGGATTGCTGGGTCATAAGGTAATTCTTTTCTTAATTTTTGAGTGACTACCATACTTTCTTCTATAATGGTTGTCCTAATTTACATTCTCACCAGCAGTGAATGGGGTTCCTTTTTCTCCACAGCCTCTCCAACACTTGGTATTACCTGTCTTGTTGATAACAGCCAATCTGATAGGTGTGAGGTTTTATCTCATTGTGGTTTTGATTTGCATTTCTCAAATAGCTAGTGAAGATGAGCATCTTTCCATATATCTATTTGTTTGTGTGTCTTCGTGGAAAAAGTATCTGTTCAGGACCTCTCCCATTTTTTTCATTGGACTGTTTGCTTGTTTGTTGCTGAGCTTTGTGAGTTCTTGACATATTTTGGATATTAGCCTGGAGCTGTTTGTTAATATCATCTCCTATTTGGTTGGTTGCCTATTTGTTTTGTTGTCAGTTTCTTTAGCTGTTCAGAAGCTTTTTAGTTTAATATAGTCCCATTCATTTATTTTTGCCATTATTTTCTTGCCTTTGGTGTCAAATTCATGAAATGTTCTCTACAGGAGAGACAAGATGGCCACAGAGTAGGCTGACGTTCTAACTCCCACATCCCAGAACCAAAGTGGATTACAACTTAATTTTGAGAACAGTCATCTTAAAAGACCAATTTTGGACTAAACAAAGAGGATTCTATAGCCAAGGACCACCAAAGAAGCCACACTGAGACTGGTAGGAAAGGCGGGTATGTGGAAAGGGCTGCCCCACTTCCGGGAGCAAGCAGCAACCTGGAAGGACTCTCGGTGGGGAGAGTTGCTGGGAGAGTTTTGGGTCCTCAGCCACAGAACCGGTGTCTCAGCCTAGAGCCCTGGAGCCTGGAAGGGGTGAACAGACTATCTGGCTGGGAAAGGAGCCTAGATACTGTTTGAGAGGAGACAGAACTCTTGGACCCAGGCTCTGTATTAAAGGGACCGCACGGAGAGCCTCGCTCACAGCTACCTGCCCGGGGCTCCGGTAGCGAGGAGTGCTGGGAGGACTGGGATTGCCAGGAGAGAGTGTGGTTTTGGAGGCACAAAGGGAGACACTTTAAGGGATAGATGCACTAACCCTTGGGCTGAATCACTCCCCAAATCTAAAGTGAACATTTTTCCTTGGAGCAGCAATACCAGCAAAGGGAAGAAATTACCCTCTATACCAGAGGCTCTCCTGCTCCAGTCAGAACAAAGAGGTGCTTAGAGGTAGGCAGCACATTAGGGACACAGGAAGTGAGTGATGAGGTCTGAGCTATACCCCCCCCCACTCTGTTGAGTGCTCGTTGGGGGCCAGCGAGCTGGTGGCGGTGAGGTGTGGCTGCAGGAGCCAGAGTAGTTTGAGCAAGCACATGCAGGCTCACTCACAGAGGCAGAAGCCACAACAGCCGCTGTGGAGGTTGGAGCGAGTGTGCAAGCCCACCCATGGAGTGAGCCTGGGCTACCTTGGAGGCGGTCCGAGTGGGTGCATGTGGGCCTGCCAGGGGCAGCGAGCTGGCACTAGCAGTGCTTGAGTCCAAATGCCCGAGATAGCAACAGCAGAGGCAGGGGCTGGCAGACAGACCACACATCGGGAGCACAGAGGCCACACCCACTGAACCCCTGTGACCACACCCTTCTGAGTGCTGAAAAGGAAGAAAAAATGAAAATAAAGTAAAATAAATAAAAAGTCTGCATAGAATGACATCTGAGGCTAAGGGGCAAGCCACATCTAATGTTGTACCTAATCACTGAATTATAGTACTGAGCCCAACAAGAAGCCAGCAATAAGAGGCAGCAGAAAGTGGATCTCAGGTGAAGTTGAACTTTTAAAGGAACTTCCCCTAGGTCAAGAGTAGATAAAAGTTGGTCTGGGAGTGCAGCTGATATCTACAATGGCACCTGGGCCCAGCAGAGGCAACCACAATATCTGGATCGCCTGTAGCTCCAAAAACATTGATAAGAGCCAGTCATAGGCAGTGACGCCCCACTGATCTGCACCAGGGTCCAGCCAGAGAGGTCCAGGGTAGGCACATCCAGTGGCCAGATATGGAGAGCATCAGTTCAGGACCCAACAACCCTTGTTAGAGTGGTAGCTTAAGGAAGGGCTCCTCACACCTGACCCAGCTAAGACATAGAAAACGCCAACACAAATAGCAAAAAGAATAGTGATAGCAGATAAGTAGCCCACAGCAGATTACAAACAACAGCTCATGCCAACCCAGGAAGACCTAGAAATAACACAACTGAAAATTTGAGGCAGACAATACCAACCCTAGACTCAGCTAGCTATGCAAACAACACATCCAAAAGAAGAGTGTATACACAGATAAAATGGGAAGACAAAGAAACGCAATCCAAATGAATCAACAAGAGAAATCATGAGAAAAAGAACTGAGTGAGATGGAAATAACCAAATTACTGGATGCAGAGTTTAAAATAATAAGATGCTCAAAGATCTTAGAGCAACATCAAGATGGACATAATGAACACCTAAATAAAGAGATAACAAGCATCAAAAAGGACATTAAAATAATAAAAATGAACCAGTCAGAAATTACAAATACAATATCAGAAATGAATACACTAGAAGGAATTAAAAGCATGCTGGATGAAGCTGAGGATCGAATCAGTGATTTAGAAGACAAGATATACGAAAACATGGAAGTGGAGCATCAAAAAGAAAGGAGGCTCCAAAAGTCTGAGGAAACTCTAAGAGAGCCCTGTGACAACAGGAACAGAAATAACATCTACATCATAGTGGTTCCTGAAGGATAAGAGAAAGAAGAAGGAATAGAGAACTTGACTGAAGAAATCATAGCTGAAAACTTCCCTAAATTGATAAAGGAAAAAGTCACAAAAGTTCAAGAAGCACAGAGAATCCCAATAAAGAGGAACCCAAAAAGACCTACACCAAGACACATCATGATTAAAATACCAAAGCTAAGAGATAAATAAAATACTAAAAGCTGCAAGAGAAAAGCAATCACCTACAAAAGAGCCCCCATAAGGATGACATCCGACTTCTCAACAGAAACACTTGAGGCCATAAGGGAATGGCAAGAAATATTCAAAGTAATGCAGAACAAGAGCCTACAACCGAGACTTCTTCTTCTTCTTTTTTTTTTTTGAAAAAAAAAATTTTTTTAATTTATTTATTGGTTTTTAGAGGGGGGAGAGAGAGAGAGAGAGAAAGGGGAGGAGCAGGAAGCATCAACTCCCATATGTGCCTTGACCGGGCAAGCCCAAGCTTTCGAACCGGCAACCTCAGTGTTCCAGGTTGACGCTTTATCCCACTGCGCCACCACAGGTCAGGCACAACCGAGACTTCTTTATCCAATGAGGCTGTCATTTAAATTTGAAGGAGAAATAAAAAGTTTCTCAGACAAAAAAAAAAAAACAACCAAAAAAAAACTCAAGGAATTCATTACAACCAAACCAATGCTGCAAAAAATGTAAAGGGGCCTGTTGTAAACAGAACAAAGGGGGGAAAATCTAGTAAAAGAGGAATGTAGATTTAAAGAATAAAATGGCAATAAACAGCTACATATCAATAGCAACCTTAAATGTAAATGGATTAAATGCTTCAATCAAAAGACATAGGGTAGCTGCGTGGATAAGAAAACAGGACCCATACATATGCTGTCTACAAGAGACCCACCTCAAAACAAAAGATACACATAGACTGAAAGTAAAAAGTTGGAAAAAAATATTTCATGCAAATGGAAATGAAAAAAAAAAAAGCTGATGGCCCTGGCCAGTTGGCTCAGTGGTAGAGCGTCAGCCTGGCATGCAGAAGTCCTGGGTTCAATTCCCGGCCAGGGCACACAGGAGAAGCGCCCATCTGCTTCTCCACCCATCCCCCCTCCTTCCTCTCTGTCTCTCTTCCCTTCCCGCAGCCAAGGCTCCACTGGAGCAAGGATGGCCCAGGCACTGGGGATGGCTACTCGGCCTCTGCCCCAGGTGCTAGAGTGGCTCTGGTCGCAACAGAGCGACGCCCTGGATGGGCAGAGCATCGCCCCCTGGTGGGCAGAGCGTCGCCCCCTGGTGGGCGTGCTGGGTGGATCCCGGTCAGGCGCATGTGGGAGTCTGTCTGACTGTCTCTCCCCGTTTCCGGCTTCAGAAAAATACAGAAAAAAGAAAGAAAAAAAAAGCTGATAGCAATATTTATATCTGACAAAATAGACTTTAAAATAAAGATATAGTAAGAGATAAAGAAGGTCACTCCATAATGATTAAAGGAATAATCCAACAGGAAGGTATGCCCATTATAAATATCTATGCACCTAATGTAGGAGCACCTGAATATATAAAGCAGACTTTGATGGACAAAAAGAGCGAGATCAACAGCAATACTATAATAGTAGGAGATTTCAATACCCCTACTGGATAGATTCTCAAGAAAGAAAATTAACAAAGAAACATCAGACTTAAAGGATACACTAGATCAACTGGATTTAATAGATATCTTCAGAACCTTTCACTCTAAAACAGCAGAATATACATTCTTTTCAAGTGCTCATGGTACATTCTCTAGGATAGACCACATGTTAGCACAAATGAGTCTCAACAAATTTAAGAAGATTGAAATCATATCAAGCATCTTCTCTGATCACAGTGGCATGAAACTAGATATCAACTACAATAGAAAAACTGAAAAACACTCAAACACTTGGAAACCCAATAGCATGTTATTAAATAACGAATGGGTTAACAATGAGATCCAGGAAGAAATAAAAAAATTTCCTTGAAACAAATGAAAATGAGCATACAACAACTCAAAATTTATGGGATACAGCAAAAGCAGTCCTGAGAGGGAAATTCATAGCATTACAAGCATACCTTGAGATGCTAGAAAAAGCTCAAATAAACAACTTAACCCTGCATCTAAAAGAACTAGAAAAAGAACAGCAAGTAAAGCCCAGAGGAAGTAGAAGGAAGGAAATAGTAAAGATCAGAGTAGAAATAAATGACATAGAGCAGTGGTTCTCAAAGTGTGTGCCAGGGCACACTGGTGCGCCCTAGAAGATTTCCAAATGTGCCCTATGGTATTCCTGAGAAATATGTGCCTATTTGGGAACAAAAAACCAATAGGGTTTTCAGAGTTTAGATTTTTGGGAGACAGAGGTGTAGGGAATTGGCTGTAAGCTGACAGTCTGCCCAGCCCCCCCCCCTCCCCACCTCACTTGCCTGATTAGGTTGCAAAAGGCTGTTAAGCTATGGTGCTGGATTGTTTACACTACCCCCCCATGTTCCCCAGAAAGACTGGAGGCAAGTTTCTTCTATCCTTTGTTTGGTTAAGTCGATATGTGTGGTGGGTTTTTGGATTGATGATTAAACATAAGGAATTGTCTCTTGAAGCCTTTTGGATCTTTATAAAAGAAGAATATGTGGCAATATCTAAAAAAGCTTTGAACATTTTACTACAATTTTCAACATCCTATTTGTGTGAATTAGGATTTTCTACCCTCAACACAATTAAGAGTAAAAAGAGAAGAATTCTTCAATGTATTGATGAGGAAATGAGAGTTTGCCTCTCAAATATATGCCCAAACATTGAAGAAATTACCAGGACACATCAGGCTCATGTTTCTCATAAACTCAAGAATGAAAAAACTTAACACATTCACAACAGGACCTGCCAAATTTACTAAAATTTACTAAGAATGTATTTATATATATATAAAGATAACTTTTTTGTCATTTTTCTATTTTTTAACCCCTCTTTTTTATTAATTCTTAAAAGCATAACTGATAAAATATAACATAAAAATGATTTTTATTGTCAGAATAAATGTAATTTTGTCATATTTATTTCATTTAATTACCATAAAATCACGCTTGGACTTTATTTTTTTCTATAATATTTGACTTAATTATTATAACATTTCTCAGAAATTTTTATATAGTGCACCTACAATTATTTGTAGGATTTAAATGCGCCCCAACTTAAAAAAATTTGAGAACTACTGACATAGAGGCTAAAGAAACAATACAGAGGATCAGTGAAACCAAGAGCTGGTTCTTTGAAAAGGTAAACAAGATTGATGAATCTTTAACCAGACTCACCAAGAAAGAAAGGACTCAAATAAATAAAATTAGAAATAAGAGTGGAGAAGTAACAACTGACACAGCAGAAATACAAAGGATTGTAAAAAAATAGTATTAAGAACTATATGCCAAAAAGTTAGACAACCTAGGTGAAATGAACATATTCCTTGAAACATATAATCTTTCATAAAACAATCTGGAAGAATCAGAAAACTGAAAGACAGATTACAACAAATGAGATCAAAACAGTTAAAAAAGAACTTCCAACAAACAAAAGTCCTGGGCCAGATGGCCTCACAGGCGAATTCTACCAAACACTGTATTCAAAGAAGAACTAATTCTATCCTTCTCAAGTTATTTCTAAAAAGTCAAGAGGAGGGAAGACTTCCAAGGTCCTTTATGAGGCGAGCATAGTTTTGATTCCAAAACCTGGCAAAGACAACACAAAGAAAGAAAACTATAGGCCAATATCCCTGATGAATTTAGATGCTAAAATTCTCAACAAAATATTAGCAAACCAGATCCAGCAATACATGAAAAAACTCATACATCATGATCAACTGGGATTTATTCTGGGGAGGCAACACTAGTTCAATATTTGCAAATCAATCAATGTGATTCATCACATAAACAAAAGGAAGGAGAAAAACCACATGATTGTATCAATAGATGCAGAAAAAGCATTTGATAAAATCTAGCACCCATTTATGATCAAAACTCTCAGCAAAGTGGGAATACAGGGAACATACCTAAACATGATAAAGGCCATCTATGACAAACCCACAGTCAATATCATACTCAACGGGCAAAAATTAAAAGCAATCCTCTTAAGATCAGGAACAAGGCAGTGGTGCCCCCTTTTACCACTCTTATTCAATTCAGTTCTAGAAGTCCTAGGCACAACAATCAGACAAGAAGAAGAAATAAAAGGCATCCAAATTGGAAAAGAAGAACTAAATTATCATTATTTGCTGATAATATGATACTGTCGATAGAAAACCCTAAACTTTCAGTCAAAAAACTACTGGACCTGATAAATGAATTCAGCAAGGTGGCAGGATATAAAATTAATATTCAGAAATCAGAGGCATTTTTATACACCAACAATGAACTGCCTGAAAGAGAAATTAAGAAAACAATGCCCTTCATTATTGCAACAAAAATAATAAAGTACCTAGGAGTAAATTTAACCAAGGAGGTTAAAGACTTGTACTCGGAAAATTATAAAGCATTGATAAAAGAAGTCAAGGAAGATACAAAGAAGTGGAATCATATGCCATGTTTGTGGATAGGAAGAATAAACATCATTAAAATGTCTATATTACCCAAAACAGTTTATAAATTCAATGCAATTCCTATTAAAATACCGATTACATACTTCAAAGATATAGAACACATATTCCAAAAATTTATATGGAACCAAAAAAGAGCACGAGTAGCCTCAGCAATCTTGAAAAAGAAGAATAAAGTGGGTTGTATCACACTTCCTGAGATCAATTTATACTACAAGGCCATTGTAATCATAACAGCCTTGTACTGGCATAAGGAACAGGCATATAGATCAATGGAAGAGAACAGAGAACCCAGAAGTAAACCCACACCTTTATGAACAATTGATATTTGACAAAGGAGGTAAGAGCATACAATGGAGTAAAGACAGTCTCTTCAACAAATGGTGTTAGGAAAATTGGACAGGTACCTGCAAAAGAATGAAACTAGACCACCAACTTATACCATTCAGAAAAATAAACTCAAAATGAATAAAATACTTGAATGAGGTGGGATATAAAAGCGAGACTAAGAGACATTGATAGGAGTGTGGTGGTTACGGGGGGTGGGGGAAGAGGGAGAGGGGGAGGGGGAGGGGCACAAAGAAAACTAGATAGAAGGTGACAGAGGACAATCTGACTTTGGGTGATGGGTAAGTAACATAATTGATTGACAAGATAACCTGGACATGTTTTCTTTGAACATATGTACCCTGATTTATTGATATCACCCTAGTAAAATTAATAAAAAAAATACTTGAATGTAAGTCGTGAAACCATAAGGATCTTAGAAGAAAACATAGGCAGTAAGCTATCTGACATCTCTCACAGCAATTATATTTGTTGATTTAGCTCCACAGGCAAGTGAAATAAAGGACAGGATGAACAAATGGGACTATATCAAACTGAGAAGCTTTTGCACAGCTAAAGACAATATGAACAAAGTAAAAAGACAAACCACACAATGGGAGAACATATTTTATAATATGTCTGATAAGGGTTTTTTTTTTTTTTTTTTAATAAATTTTTATTAATGGTAATGGGATGACATTAATAAATCAGGGTACATATATTCAAAGAAAACATGTCTAGGTTATTTTGTCATCAAATTATGTTGCAAACCCCTCGCCCAAAGTCAGATTGTCCTCCGCCACCATCTATCTAGTTCTCTGTGCCCCTCCCCCTCCCCCTAACTCTCTCCCTCCCTCCCTCCCATGTCCTCCCTCCCCCCCCCCTTGGTAACCACCACACTCTTGTCCATGTCTCTTAGTCTCATTTTTATGTTCCACCAATGTATGGAATCATGTAGTTCTTGTTTTTTTCTGATTTACTTATTTCACTCCTTATAATGTTATCAAGATCCCACCATTTTGCTGTAAATGATCTGATGTCATCATTTCTTATGGCTGAGTAGTATTCCATAGTGTATATGTGCCACATCTTCTTTATCCAGTCTTCTATTGAAGGGCTTTTTGGTTGTTTCCATGTCTTGGCCACTGTGAACAGTGCTGCAATGAACATGGGGCTACATGTGTCTTCACGTATCAATGTTTCTGAGGTTTTGGGGTATATACCCAGTAGAGGGATTGCTGGGTCATAAGGTAGTTCTATTTGCAGTTTTTTGAGGAACCACCATACTTTCCTCCATAATGGTTGTACTACTTTACAGTCCCACCAACAGTGAATGAGGGTTCCTTTTTCTCCACAGCCTCTCCAACATTTGCTATTACCCGTCTTGTTGATAATAGCTAATCTAACAGGAGTGAGGTGGTATCTCATTGTAGTTTTGATTTGCATTTCTCTAATAACTAATGAAGCTGAGCATCTTTTCATATATCTGTTGGCCATTTGTATCTCTTCCTGGGAGAAGTGTCTGTTCATGTCCTCTTCCCATTTTTTAATTGGATTGTTTGTTTGTTGTTGAGTTTTATGAGTTCTTTGTAAATTTTGGATATTAGGCCCTTATCTGAGCTGTCGTTTGAAAATATCAGTTCCCATATAGTTGGCTGTCTGTTTATTTTGATATCAGTTTCTCTTGCTGAGCAAAAACTTTTAATTCTGATGTAGTCCCATTCATTTATCTTTGCCTTCACTTCTCTTGCCATTGGAGTCAAGTTCATAAAATGTTCTTTAAAACCCAGGTCCATGATTTTAGTACCTATGTCTTCTTCTATGTACTTTATTGTTTCAGGTCTTATATTTAGGTCTTTGATCCATTTTGAATTAATTTTAGTACACGGGGACAGGCTGTAGTCGAGTTTCATTCTTTTGCATGTGGCTTTCCAGTTTTCCCAACACCATTTGTTGAAGAGGCTTTCTTTTCTCCATTGTGTGTTGTTGGCCCCTTTATCAAAGATTATTTGACCATATATATGTGGTTTTATTTCTGGGCTTTCTATTCTGTTCCATTGGTCTGAGTGTCTATTTTTCTGCCAATACCATGCTGTTTTGATTATCGTGGCCCTATAATATAGTTTAAAGTCAGGTATTGTAATGCCCCCAGCTTCATTCTTTTTCCTTAGGATTGTTTTGGCTATTCGGGGTTTTTTATAGTTCCATATAAATCTGATGATTTTTTGTTCCACTTCTTTAAAAAATCTCATAGGGATTTTGATGGGAATTGCATTAAATTTGTATATTGCTTTGGGTAATATGGCCATTTTGATTATATTTATTCTTCCTATCCAAGAACAAGGAATATTTTTCCATCTCATTGTATCTTTTTCGATTTCCTTTAACAATGCTTTGTAATTTTCATTATATAGGTCCTTTACGTTCTTTGTTATGTTTATTCCTAGGTATTTTATTTTTTTTGTTGCAATCGTGAAGGGGATTATTTTTTTGAGTTCGTTTTCTAATATTTCATTGTTGGCATATAGAAAGGCTATGGACTTTTGTATGTTAATTTTGTATCCTGCGACCTTACTGTATTGGTTTATTGTTTCTAATAATCTTTTTGTGGAGTCCTTCGGGTTTTCGATGTATAGGATCATATCATCAGCAAAAAGTGATAGCTTTACTTCTTCTTTTCCGATATGGATGCCTTTTATTTCTTTGTCTTGTCTGATTGCTCTGGCCAGAACTTCTAGCACCACGTTGAATAAAAGTGGAGAGAGTGGACAACCCTGTCTTGTTCCTGATTTAAGGTAGAAAGTCCTCAGTTTTGTGCCGTTTAATAGGATGTTGGCTGATGGTTTATCATATATGGCCTTTATCATGTTGAGATATTTTCCTTCTATACCCATTTTGTTGAGAGTCTTAAACATAAAATTGTGTTGTATTTTATCAAAAGCCTTTTCTGCATCTATTGATAAGATCATGTGGTTTTTGTTCTTTGTTTTGTTGATATGGTGTATTACGTTGACTGTTTTGCGTATGTTGAACCATCCTTGAGATTCTGGGCTGAATCCCACTTGATCATGATGTATTATTTTTTTAATATGTTGTTGTATTCGGTTTGCCAGTATTTTGTTTAGTATTTTAGCATCTGTATTCATTAGAGATATTGGTCTGTAGTTTTCTTTCTTTGTGCCATCCTTGCCAGGTTTTGGTATGAGGGTTATGTTGGCCTCATAAAATGTGTTTGGAAGTATTGCTTCTTCTTCAATTTTTTGGAAGACTTTGAGTAGAATAGGAACCAAATCTTCTTTGAATGTTTGATAGAATTCACTAGTATAACCGTCTGGGCCTGGACTTTTATTTTTGGGGAGATTTTTAATAGTGTTTTCTATTTCCTCCCTGCTGATTGGTCTGTTTAGGCTTTCTGCTTCTTCATGACTCAGTCTAGGAAGGTTGTATTGTTCTAGGAATTTATCCATTTCTTCTAGATTGTTGTATTTGGTGGCATATAATTTTTCATAGTATTCTACAATAATTCTTTGTATATCTATGATGTCTGTGGTGATCTCTCCTCTTTCATTTTGGATTTTATTTATTTGAGTCCTGTGTCTTTTTTCCTTGGTGAGTCTTGCCAAGGGTTTGTCAATTTTGTTGATTTTTTCAAAGAACCAGCTCCTTGTTTTATTGATTTTTTCTATAGTTTTTCTGTTCTCTATTTCATTTATTTCTGCTCTGATTTTTATTATCTCCTTTCTTCGGCTGGTTTTGGGTTGTCTTTGTTCTTCTTTTTCTAGTTCCTTAAGGTGTGAAGTTAAGTGGTTTACTTCGGCTCTCTCTTGTTTGTTCATATAAGCCTGAAGTGATATGAACTTTCCTCTTATTACTGCTTTTGCTGCATCCCAGAGATTCTGATATGTCGTATTTTCATTTTCATTTGTCTGTATATATCTTTTGATTTCTGCGCTTATTTCTTCTTTGACCCATTCATTTTTTAGAAGTATGTTGTTTAGTTTCCATATTTTTGTGGGTTTTTCCCCCTCTTTTTTGCAGTTGAATTCTAGTTTCAAGGCTTTATGATCAGAAAATATGCTTGGTACAATTTCAATTTTTCTAAATTTGCTGATATTGTCTTTGTGGCCCAACATATGGTCAATTCTTGAGAATGTTCCATGTACACTAGAGAAAAATGTATACTCTGTCGCTTTGGGATGAAGTGTCCTGTAGATGTCTATCATATCCAGGTGTTCTAGTATTTCGTTTAAGGCCACTATATCTTTATTGATTCTCTGTTTGGATGACCGATCTAGAGCCGTCAGCGGTGTATTGAGGTCTCCAAGTATGATTGTATTTTTGTTAGTTTTTGTTTTAAGGTCAATAAGTAGCTGTCTTGTATATTTTGGTGCTCCTTGGTTTGGTGCATATATATTAAGGATTGTTATGTCTTCTTGATTCAACTTCCCCTTAATCATTATGAAATGACCATTTTTGTCTCTGAGTACTTTTTCTGTCTTGTAGTCAGCATTATTAGATATGAGTATTGCTACGCCTGCTTTTTTTTGGGTGTTGTTTGCTTGGAGTATTGTTTTCCAGCCTTTCACTTTGAATTTGTTTTTATCCTTGTTACTTAGATGTGTTTCTTGTAGGCAGCATATAGTTGGATTTTCTTTTTTAATCCATTCTGCTACTCTGTGTCTTTTTATTGGTAAGTTTAATCCATTTACATTTAGCGTAATTATTGACACTTGTGGGTTCCCTACTGCCATTTTATAAATTGCTTTCTGTTAGTTTTGTATCGAGTTTGATTCTTCTCTTTTGTTTTTCTATCATTTGTTTTTGTTTGTTTGTGTTCCATACTTCTTTCCTCTGTTGCTACCTTTTTTAAGTCAAGTGTTTTTGTGGTGGTTTTTTTAAGGGTGGTTACCATTAAGTAATGAAAAGGGTACCTACCATATTCATTGTAGTACCCTATCTTATAAGTATTTCTGCACTTCATCATCCTTTGCTACTGTTAATCTCCATCCTCTCCCCCCTTTTTTTCCTTTGTTGTCACAGTTTAAGTTTGGTTTTATTGTGTTCTTGGTGGAGCTGTTACTTGTGGTGTTGTTTTCTTTTGTTCTTTGAATCTGGTTGGAAAACCCCCTTTAGTATTTCCTGGAGTGGGGGCTTTCTGTTGATAAATTCTCTCATCTTTTCTGTATTTGTGAATGTTTTTATATCTCCTTCATACTTGAAGGATAGCTTTGATGGTATAGTATTCTTGGCTGAAAGTTCCTCTCTTTCAGGGGTTTAAATATTGGGGTCCACTCTCTTCTAGCTTGTAGAGTTTCTGCTGAGAAATCTGATGATAATCTAATAGGCCTTCCTTTATATGTTGTACTCTTCTTTTCCCTGGCTGCCTTGAGAATTTTTTCTTTGTCATTGGTTTGTGTCATCTTTATTATGATGTGCCTTGGAGTGGGTTTGTTGGGGTTAAGAAAACTTGGTGTTCTGTTTGCTTCTTGAATTTGAGGCTTTAGTTCCTTCCACAGGCTTGGGAAGTTCTTGTCTACTATTTGTTTGAGTATATTCTCCATTCCATTTTCTTTCTCTTCTCCCTCTGATATACCTATTATTCTTATGTTATTCTTTCTGATGGAGTCAGACAATTCCTGTAGGGCTTTCTCGTTTTTTATTATTTTTGAGTCTCTTTCTTCTTCTCTCTGTTGTGCCTCAAGTTGTTTGTCTTCTATTTCACTAATCCTATCTTCAATCTGGGCTGTTCTGTTAGCTAAGCTTGTTACCTCATTTTTCAGCTCGGGAATTGAGTTTTTCATTTCTGTTTGATTTGTTTTTATAGTTTCAATTTCCTTGGTAATATATTCTTTGTGTTCATTGAGTTGTTTTCTGATCTCCCTATATTTCCTTTCTGTGTTTTCTTGTATATCTCTGAGTATTTTTAAGATTTCTATTTTAAATTCTCTGTCATTTAGCTCCAAGGCTTCCAATATGTTAAGTCTTTTCTCCATAGATTTTTCCACATCTATTTGTGTTACCTCTTTTTCTTTTGTATCCATAATATTCTATTTCCTCTTTCTTATCGGCATCTGAGGGTGGTCTTATTGATAGCACTAATTAGAATTAATAAAGAGTAAAAAGTAAAAAAAAAAAAAAAAAAGGGTAAAACACCCCACAAAAAAAAACAGTAATAATTTATTATTTCCCCCTTTTTTTTCTCTCTCTTCTCTTTCCCTCCTCTCCCCTCCTCAGGGAGATATCGTGCCTATAATGGAGGGTCTGATTTGGGGTGAAGAGTTCAAGGGGCAAAAAAAAGGGAGTAGGGACCTACTAAATGCAAAAAAAAAAAAAAAAAAGGAAGAAAATCTTAGACAAGCATAAGATGATTTGCTTGTAAGTGATGGTCAACTAAGAGATATAATGAGAGGGGTAAGAGGGAACCAGAAAAAAGGACCAAAAAAGAATAATAAAGAAGAAAAAATAAAAATAATAAGTAAAAATCTGTTGTATTAAGTGGAGCGAAGACTAAATACAATGGAGATCTTGGGTTGGGAGGACCCAAAATGCCACAAAAATAAACAAACAAGAAAAAAAAAAAATAAAAACGAAAGCAAAAAAGAGAAATAAAGCCAAAAAAAAGCCTTGAGTCCCAAATTAACTAATTAGTTCGTGATTGAGGATTATATGAGAGGAAAGTAAAATGAGAAAAGAAAAAAAGAATAGAAAGGAAAAAATAAGAAAAAGAGAAAAACGAAGGAAGAAATAAAATAGGAAGAGAAAAAAACAAAATAAAGCAAGACAAAAAAAAAAAAAAGAGGAGAGAGTGAGAGTTAAGTGTTTTGGAGTATAACCTTAAAGGAGGGTGAGGATGAAGAAGAAAAATAAAATGCAACACTCATGAGTAGTGTAGTTCAAGAAAGGGGAAGCATAAGATGGGCAGAGAATAGAAGGACCGAGGTGGAGGAAATAAAGGCAAAAAGATAGAAGAAACAAACAGCAACAACAACAAAAAAAAATTAGTGGATCAAGTTGTAAAGTCTGTGGGTTTTTCTTGATTTTGAGAGGTTAACTTCTTCCTTTTTCTTTTCTCTCCCTCTTCCTAGTCGGTGACTCTGTACCCCAGGCTCTGCCCCTGTGTCACTCTTAGGTAGGGATTTGCAGTTGATGGGATTCTATGGCAATGTCATATAATTGGCTTTAGTCTTGCTGGAAGTAAAGGCTTGTTGGCGTTTGCAGGGTCCAACGATGAGAGAGTTTGCTTTCCTGGATTCTCTCTCCTAGTCCCCCCTTTCTGAATTAGCAGCCTGGTGATCCAGCTATAAGGCTGCAACTGCTTCTGCCTGGGGAGTAAGAGGCTCAAAGAGCTGGGAAATCCCCACTCTATCCCCACTCAGTGCAAGGCTTTGGGAAAGGCTCTGACAGTCAGGGCCTCCAGTGTAATCAGGCGGGGGTGGGAGTCAATTGTTGTCAAGGTGACTGTTCAGCGCCTATCATTTAGTTGGACCTCTCAACCCAGGCTTTCCACACTTTGTAGCCTGTTTTTGCAGGGAAGAAGAGGCACTAGTCTCTGCTTACGACTAGTGTAGTATAGACCTTATTATCTACCAAGTCCTTCTTGTTAGCATTTATCCCTGAATATGGAGGCTCTATCAATCAGAAGTTGCCCCCGCCCCTTTAGCGAGAGGCACTAAAAAATATCAGGCCTCTTGTCTTGGATCGCTGAACTGAGAGAGATCTTATCAATTAGAACCGAGGGTGCGCAGATTTCATGGGTTAAGCTAATTTCAGTGATTGGGTCGCAGCTGTGCTTCCGAAGGTATTTTAAGCTGCCTGCGCGCGCCCCTCCCCCAACGCTTGATTGTTAGCTTGAATGGCTGGGTGAGATGCCCCGCCCACGGAGAGAATCTCCCAAGCCTCTCCCGCTTGCCCCGCCGCTGGCGGCTGGACCGCACCAGGCGCAGGATAATGGAGCCCCCTGGGTGTGCGGGCCAGCAGGGCGCCCTGGGCACGTGGAATGCCCAAGGCACGCGCGCGAATGGGGCGCTCCGGGCACCGGTGGCCGGCGACCCCCACTCGCAGTGTGCGGGCCGCTGGGAACGTCAGCGGTGCTCAACCGGACCGGGCGTGCGCACGGCTGCTCGCGGCGGCAGCTCGTGGCGGCCGCTGGCGGTGGCGGTTCGCGTCGGCCGCTCGCGGCGGCTCGCGGTTCCCAAGTATATGGGCTGACTCACCACAGGCGCACTTCCTTGCGGTTTGAAAGAACGTCCCTGTGGTAGATTCCTCCACACCCTCGTCTCTCAGATTCAAGTGATAACAGTCCTTTCGCTATCAGTTTGTGTGGAACTCCGGAATGCTCCGAGGATAAATTTTTCTGTTTCTAGTTGATAAATTTGTTGTGATTTAGGGGAGAGCTGTCGGACGCGCTGCTCACGGCGCCATTTCCGTGACGTCACCCTGATAAGGGGTTAATAACCAAAATTTATAAAGAGCTTGTAAAACTCAACACCAGGAAGATAAACAATCCAATCAAAAAAATGGGCAAAAGAAATGGACACTTCTCTAAAGAGGACATAGAGATGGCCAATGGGCATATGAAAAAAATGTTCAACATCACTAATCATTAGAGAAATGCAAATGAAAACCACAATGAGATATTATCTCACACCAGTCAGAATGGTGCTCATTAACAAAACAACACACAATAGGTGCTGGCGAGGATGTGGAGAAAAGGGAACCCTCCTGCGTTGCTGGTGGGAATGCAAACTGGTGCAGCCACTGTGGAAAACAGTAGGGAGATTCCTCAAAAAATTAAAAGTCGAACTGCTTTTTGACCCAGCTATCCCACTTTTAGCAATATAATCCAAGAACACCACATCACTGATTCAAAAGAAGAAATGCACCCCCATATTTATGGTAGCATTGTTCACAATAGCCAAGATCTGGAAACAGCCCAAGTGTCTATCAGTGGACGAGTGGATTAAAAAGCTGTGGTACATATACACAATGGACTGCTATAGGGCCATGAAAAAGAAGGAAATCTTACCTTTTGCGCCAACATGGAAGGACCTAGAAACTATTATGTTAAATGAAATAAGCCAGGCAGAGAAAGAAAAATATCATATGACCTCACTCATCTGAGGAATCCAGTGAACAATGTGAATTGAGAAACAGAATATAGACAGGCGGGATCAAAGGAACTAGAGGGAAAGCAGACAGAGGGAAAGGGAATGATATGACGGGATAATTCTGGAGGTAAAGGGGGAGGGTGTTCCGGGGAGGGGGGAAAGGGGCATGTTGAGGGAAACACAGGGGACAGGGAATGCATTCAAGGGGACACTAGAATCTATGTAAACACAATAAATTAAAATCAATTTAAAAATGAAAAAAGATACATGTATAAGAAAAGAAACGTTACTCACATTGTTATATGGGCATAAAATCTGGACAAATTTGTGTTATCGATAAACAAAGAAATGGCTTATAAATTATGGCACATTAATACTATACAATATTGTGCATCTAGTTAGAAATATGGGCTAGATAAGAGTATGAATGATAAACTATTGAGGAAGAAAAAGTTTCAGAACAATATAAATGTTGTGATTTATTTGTAAGAATAAAAATCAGAACCTTCAAAAAGAGATGTTCTCTACGGCCAAGGTCCATGAGATTAGTACTGTTTTCTTCTGTGTAATTTATTGTTTTATATTTTATATTTAGGTCTTTGATCCATTTTGAATTAATCTTTGTGCAAGGAGACAAGGTGTAGTCAAAGTTTCATTCTTTTACATGTGGCTTTCTAATTTTTCAAGCACCATTTATTGAAGAGGCTTTCTTTTCTCCATTGTGTGCTTTTGGGTCCTTTGTCAAAGATTAATTTGCTCATCTATATATAGTTTTATTTTTGGTCTCTCAGTTCTGTTCCATTGGTCTGTATGTGTGTTATTCTGCTAATATCGTGTTGTTTTGATTATTCTGATGCTTGAGGATTTCCTATAGTCATTTTATGTTTTGTTTTCTGGTAGGTCTGTATCTCTCTTGGTTCTTCTCTTTTGTGTTTCAGTTATTTTTGTTTGGTGGTATTCCATACTTCTTTCACCTGTTTCTTCATTAAGCTATCTGTTTCAGTAGTGGCTGTTTTGTGGGTGGTTACTATTAGTTTATTAAAGAATAATTTTCATATATACAAGTCTTTTGTCCTACGAGTGCTTCTGCACTCCATCCTCCTTTGCAACTTCAGATCTCTTATCTTCTTCCCTTTTATGTTATTGTCACAGATTATCCTTGTTTATATTGAAACCTTGTTGGTGCTTTTATTTGTAGTTTTATATTGTTTTGTTCTTTTATTCAGTAGAATAACCCCCTTTGAGTATTTCTTGCAATGGGTTTTTCTGGTGATAAATTTCCTCAGCTTCTGTATGTCTGCAGACGTTTTTATTTTTCCTTCATATTTGAAGGATAACTTTGATGGATATAGTATTCTTGGCAGGTAATTCCTCTCTTTCAGTACTTTGAATGTTTGGGTCCACTCTCTTCTGTATTGTAGAATTTCTGCGGAGAAATCTGATGAAAACCTGATGGGCCTTCCTTAATGTTATGTTCCTCTTTTCCTTAGCTGCCTTGAGAATTATTTCTTTGTCATTGACTTTTTACAGTTTTATTACAGTGTGACTTGGAGAAGGTCTGTTTGGGTTGACGTAACTCGGCATTCTGTTTGCTTCTTAGATTCAAGGATATAACTCTTTCTATAGGCTTGGGAAGTTCTCATCAATTGTTTGAATAGGCTCTCCTTTCCCTCCTCCCTCTCTTCTTCTTCTGATATACCCAATAGTCTTATATTGCTCTTTCTGATGGAATCAGAATGAATTGTAGAGCTCCCATTTAGAAAAATTCTTGAGTCTCTTCTTCCTTCTGTATCATCTTAGTTGCCAGTCTTCAATATTACTGATTCTCTCCTCTGTATGTGCTATTCTATTAGATAAACTTGCTAGCTCATTTTTCAGTTCATATATTGAGTTTTTCATCTTTTTTTAAAGTTTCAGTCTCCTTGGTGAGGTACTCTTTTTTCTTTATCTGAGTTCATTAAATTGACTACCAGTGCTTTCTCTCATCTCATTGAGTATTTCCAGAAATTCAATTTTGAATTCTCTATTGTTTGATTTCACAGTTTCTATGTGATTGAGATTGCTTTCTAAAGATTTTTCATTTTTTTCCCTGAACTATGTGTTTTTCTTGTGTAGCCATGGTATTAGTTTTTTTCTGCCTCAATGGCATTTGGGAATGGTATTGTTGACATCAAACAACTTCAAGTACAAAAAAATACAATAAAAAATAGAAAAATTTAAAAATTCCTAAAAAGTAAAAAAATTATACACACTAAAAGAACAAAAAGCATAAAACAATAATAAAAAACAGCCTGACCAAGTGGTGGTGCAGTGGATAGAGCATCAGCCTGAGATGCAGAGGACACAGATTTGAAACCCTGAGGTTGCAAGTTTGAGCCTGGGTTTACCAGCTTGAGTGTAGGGTCGCTGGCTTGAGTGTGGGATCATAGACATGACCCCATGGTTGCTGGCTTGAGCCCAAAGGTTGCTGGATTGAAGCCCAAAGGTCGCTGGCTGAGCCCAAGGTCACTGACTTGAGCAGGAGGTCACTGGCTCAGCTGTAGCCCGCTAGTCCAGGCACATATGAGAAAGCAATAAATAAACAATGAAGGTGCTGCAATGAAGAATTAATGCTTCTCATCTCTCCCCCTTCCTGTCTGTCTGTCCTTCTCTGTCTGTCTTGCAAAAAGAAAATCAAAACAAAGGAAATATCCACAAAAATAAAATTAAAAGAGAATAAAATTCAAAAAAAAAGAAGAAAAAGTTTCAGTTCCGAGAGTTTTTTCTGTTTTTTTTTTTGTTTTGTTTTGTTTTTTTTTTCCTGCTGTACCATTGGATCACAAGATTTAGCTCTGTAATTCCTGTGCTGACCTCTGCTGAGATTTTGCTGTGGTGATGATGGAGATAGCCTGCAGTTGTAATGATGAGTAGGGTGTATTGTGAGGACTTTACCACTTTAGCAATGGTTATTTCAGGCCTCTGGGTGCTCCTGCCCATGTCTCAACAAGCCAGGGGACCAGACAGAGAGCACTTCTGTTTGTCAGGGCTAAGAGCGGCCCTGTAGAACTAGCTGTGGGTTATGTCTCTGCACCTTTCTGTACCCTGCGAGGGGAGGGAGGTGAGATCAGGGAGGATGGGAGGCTGCACTTTGTTATTCTATGTCTCTGTGCTGAGTGCTGGCTGCCAGCAGGCCATGGGGATGCTGGAAGTGAAGTGATCCCGTTTGCCAACACTTTGGTTTACCATCTCTCAAACTGCCCCGCCTCCCGATCTCTCTGCTCCTCCCCACAGAAGATGACCCAGTCTGGGTTTCTTCCCTCTCTGGAGCCCCAGCAGACAGAAATCCACACAGTCCAGGTTTCTCTCCAGACCGGAACATGAGTGCGTCTTATCTTCTGTCCCCTCTTCTCAACACTTCCTGCCTTTAGTCGATTGCATGTATGGATCTTTTCAGGCAAGCCTGCTGGCCTTACTGGGGTTCTTTTACTGCATTATAGCTATTCAGTTTGTTGAAATTTCAAGGGGAGAGATTAAGGGTATCTCTCATACCACCATTACTCTGACATCATCCTCAATCTATTCATGCTCCCTTGCCCTTACTGCGAATAGCAGATTTTCCTTTGTTTATTAGCTCTTTCTCTTTTGTTGTTTATTTTCTCATCTGCCTTTGCAAGCCTCCAATAAATGGATATAGCCTGATACTTTCCGACTCCACAGTTTCTCTACCATCAGCCTGAATACAATATGAACCTGCCTGCCTCGGCCACTGGCATTACACTCAGTAATATTACATTTTATGGATTCCAGTTTGTGTATTCATTTGCTGGTTGAAAAACATTTAGTTTGTTTCTGACTTGGGTGATTGCAAACGTAAATATAATAAATATAAATAAATATTCATGTACAAGTTCTGGGGTTTACATAAGTTTTCATTCAATTTGGGTAAATATACCCATGAGTGGGATTGCTGGGTCATATGGGAATCTATGCTTAACTTCTTAAGAATCTGGAAAACTGTTGTCCAAAGTGGCTGTGCCATTTTGCATTCCTACCATTGAGAGTTCCAGTTCCATATCCTCACCAACACTTGTTATTTTCAAGTATTTTTTTCCTTTCTCATAGGTGTGTAGTGGTGTCTCATTATGGTTTTAATTTGCAGTTTACTCATGACTAATGATGTTAAGCCTGTTTGTACGTGCTTGTCATTTGTATATCTTCTTTGGTGAAGTGTCTCTCTTTTGCCCTTTTTCATTCTTAGCTTTGAGAGTTCTTTATATATTCTCATTACAACTTCTTTGCCACATATGTGACTTGTAAATATTTTCTCCCATTGTGTGACTTTTTATTTTCATTACAGTGTCTTTTGAATTTTGGTGTCACATTTAAGAAATTATTTGGCTAACCTAAGGTTAAAAAGATTTTCTCATAGTTTCTTCTAGAAATTATATAGGTTTAAATTTTACATTTAGGTCTGTAATCCATTTTGAGAATGTATTTTTATTTTTTTTATTTAGAAAATTAACAGGGTGACATTTATCCACAAGAGTAAATAGGTTTCAGATAAACATCTCCATAGCATTTGAACAGTTGATTATGTTGTATACCCATCACCCAAAGTCAGATCTTTTTCCGTCACCTTATATTTGTCCCTCTTTGTGCCCTTCTCCCTACTCCCTCCTCCTGAAGAGTTTATTTCTATATGTGTTGGAGGTATTAAGTAAAGTTCTTTTTTTTTTTTTTGCACCTGGATATCTAATTGTTCCAGTATCAATTGTTGAAACGAGAATTCCCATTTTCCATTGAATTGCCTTTGCACTTTTGTTATGAATAATTTAAGTATAAATATATAAAATGCATTTAATTATACATGAAGTACAGTATATAAGTCTCCAGCTTAATGAATTATTGCAAAATGAACACACTATGTAACAACCTCATAGGTCAAGATTAGAACATAATTAGGACCTCCAAATCCCCGCTCATGCTCTCTTCCAGTAAATGCCACTCCCAAAGGCAATCACTTGCCTAGCTTCTAACATCATGTATTGGCCTTGCCCGTTTTCTTACTATATTTAAATAGAATCATGCAGTATATAACCATTTGTGTCTGGATTCTTTTACACAACAGTATATGTGTGAGATTCATCTATATTGGATATTCAGTTGTAGTTCATTCATTTTTATTACCCTGCAGTATTCCACTGAATGACTGGGCTACAATTTACCCATTGTATAGTGAGGGCCATTTTTTTTCCTCCACAGTTTAGTCTTAGAAATAGGGCTACAGTGAACATCACTGTACTTGTTTCCTAGAGCACATGTTCATGTTTTTCTCTAAGGTGTGTACCTTTGAGTAGAATCACTGGATCATAGTGTGTGCAAATAATTAACTTTTGTAGAAACTGTTGTCCCAAGCAATTATACCAGTTTATATTCCTACTAACAGTGTGTGAAAGTTCCCACATCAAAACCATCTTATGGTATTTTAGTCTGCTTAATTGTAACCCTTCTGGTGGGTGCCTAGTGGTGTCTCATTGTGGCTTAAATTTTCATTTGCCTAAGTGCTAATAGATTGAGTCCATTTCATTGATTACCTGAATGCTAATGCGGTCAAATACATTTTCTCATGTTCATAGATCATTTGGTTTTTCTTTTTAGTTAAGTGCCTATTCACATATCTTGTCTATTTTTTGTGTTGTTTGTATGATTCTTACTGATTTGTAGAGGTTATTTTATATGTCCCAGATAAGATCCCTTTATCACTTCCGAATGTTGTGGATAATCTTTGCATCTGTAGGTTGCCTTTTTACTGTTGTGCTTGTAATTTTGTAACATTTATAAGTCTTTTACTTTAAGAGTAGTGCTTTTCATGTTTTATTTTAGAATTCTTTCCTTATCCCAAGACTGTGAAAACATTTTTCTATATTATTTTCTACACACTTTATTGTGTTACCTTTCACATTACATTTACAATTTACCTATAGCTCATTTTTATGTATGGTGAGTGTTAGGGGTTAAATGTCATTTTCCCTCATGTAGATATCAGTAACTCATCCACATTTATTTGGAAAGATCATCTTCTCCCCATTGCTTAGCAAGCCAACTTTGTTGTAACTCAGGTGTCCATACATATTTGGATTCTTTCCTTAGTTCTACTGGACTATTTGTCTAGCCTTGTGTTAATACTACATTGTCTTACATGTTCTATTATTTAATGGAATAGGTTTTTTACCATGATTTGTGATTTCCTCACTAGGTAGGTCACTAACTTGATGTTAATTAGGCATCCTGTATTAAGACATCATCCTGAACTGGGAACCCAATCAAAAGTTTCCCTAAATTCCATCCTCATCACCCAGTGATCAGCATTTTAGAATAAAAGATATGTGTAATTACAGGGACTCGTGACATTTGAGGAGGTGGCTGTGTATTTCACCCAAGAGGAGTGGCAGTACCTGAACCCTCCACAGAGAACCCTGTACAGGGATGTGATGCTAGAGACCTATAGCCACCTGGTCTCTGTGGGTAAGAATGACTTCCTCAGGTAATTTTTCTATTTTTGATTATTGTGTCCAATAGAGGGCCCTTACTTTCTCAATTTCAGAATTTTGCAAGGTCTCTGAACTGTTTGAAGAGTTTGACACTGAGTTCCAGGGATCAGAGTTTCTTTTCCCCTTTTGCCCTCCTGACAAGGTGTTTGTGAACTCAAAACCCAGGTGAAATGATTTGACTTAAACATTTTGTCAAGCAATAGGTCTCTTGTGTTGCCCCAGACTCTACCTTCCGCTTTCTTAGAGGCTCTGAAGATCAAGGAGGTGTTGCTGTCATTTTTCATTAGCAGGGCAACAGGCTACCAAACCAGATCTCATCCTCAAACTGGAGGTAGAAGAGCTGTGCCTGGCAGAAGGAACCGTCCCAATTCAGAGCTTCTCAGGTAAGTGGGATTGAACCAGGCTATGGGGACATGAGGTCCCAGCTTGTCAGTCAGGAGTGAGGACCTCTGAAAGGGCTTTCAGGAATATCTGGGGAAAGGATGTGGCTCTTTGATGTTGTTCAAGGACAGGAACATAACACCCCAGACAGAAGAATGACTCCCCTGCCCCATGCCACACCTACCAGATCATTCTCCTTAAATTGGTGCTTACTCACAAGTTTCTGCATAGTTCCTATCCCCATTGCGTATGCCGATCCCCTGCCTCCAAGCTCTGCCACTTCTACCCTCGTCAGTTCTCACTGTTTTATCTTTATCTGAAGACAGGCCCACATTAGTCACAGCCCTAGGCTAATGCTGCACTTCCAGATGGAATTAGCTGATTTTATTCAGCTTAGAGATTCCTATCAGATTTACCTTAAAACATCTTGCTTATCTCTTTTTAAAAAGAGCTTTATCTCAGAATTTACATACTCTAGAATTCACTCTTTTGAAATACACAAATTCATTGATGTTTAGTATATTTAGGGTTGTGCAACCATCACCACTACCTAATTTTAGAACATTATCATCAGCCCAAAAAGGAACCCCTCTTATCAGTCATTCTCCACCCACCCCCGGCCCCTGGCAGCCACTAATCCATTTTCTGTCTCCAAGGTTGTGCCTATTATGTACATTTCATATACTAAATTGAACATAAAAAATGCAGCCTTTTATGTCTGGTTTCTTTCACTTCTTGGCATGTTTTCAAGGGCCGTCTGTCCATATTGTAGCATGTGTCGGTACTTCATTTATGGCACAATGATATTCCATTGTACGGAGACTGTGTTTTATTTTTCACTTGATGGACATTTAAGTTGTTTCCACTTTAATGTTTCTGTGAACATTAATGTAGTTTTTGTGGTGATGTATGTTTTCATTTCTTTTTTTTAAAATTTTATTGGGTGACACTGGTTAACATAATGATAGAGGTTTCAGGTGTCCAATTCAACAGTACATCTCTGTACACTGTACTGTGTGTTCGTCCCTCCAATCAAGTCTTCATCCATCACCATTTATCCCCCTACACCCTCCTCAACTCTTCCTCCCCAGTGGTCTCCACACTGTTGTCCATGTCTGTGAGGTGTTTTTTTTTTCTTTTTGTATTTTTCTGAAGCTGGAAACGGGGAGAGACAGTCAGACAGACTCCCGCATGCGCCTGACCGGGATCCACCCAGCACGCCCACCAGGGGGCGACGCTCTGCCCACCAGGGGGCGATGCTCTGCCCCTCCGGGCGTCGCTCTGCCACGACCAGAGCCACTCTAGCGCCTGGGGCAGAGGCCAAGGAGCCATCCCCAGCGCCCGGGCCATCTTTGCTCCAATAGAGCCTTGGCTGCGGGAGGGGAAGAGAGAGACAGAGAGGAAGGGGGGGGGTGGAGAAGCAAATGGGCGCTTCTCCTATGTGCCCTGGCTGGGAATCGAACCTGGGTCCCCCGCACGCCAGGCCGACGCTCTACCGCTGAGCCAACCGGCCAGGGCCTGTGAGGTGTTTTTATGTCCTTTTCTGCTCTATCCCTCCACCTCCCTCACCGAACCCCTCCACCTGGCAGCTAGCTGTCAGCCTGCTCTCGATGTATGAGTCTGTTTCTATTTTCGATGATTTCCTGTCTTTAGAGTACATACACAGGAGTGGAATTGTTGAACAATGTAATAACTGTGTTTAACATTTTGTGCAACTACCAAACTGTACATATCCTGTTCATCAAAATCTTTTATCCAGTGGTTTTAACATTCCCTGATGCTTCTTGCTTAAATCAAATTTTACTGAGACTGTTGAAAAATGATGAAGTTTTCTATCATTCCCTTTACATTTGTGAGTTGGCACTCTTCTGTAATGGACTCTCTCATACTGCATCTCCATTACTGTACTTCACTAATTAATTTTAGTCTCAGTAAGAATTCATGGATTTCTGTTTTCCAATGTATTGTAGCCCATTAATTTCTACTGTCATGATTCACTTTGATGTTCAAATTATTCTCAGTTTGGCTAGTAAGAATCCCCTCGGCTGGTTCTGATGTCTTTTGACATGTTTCCATCATTCCTTCAGCACTTTATAGCTCAAAAATATGTTGCAAGTTCACCTTGTATTTTCCTCATTTCTGACCTGGAATGAGTCACTTCTCCAAGGGCCTCTGATTGCATTTAGTGGGGAATGGTACATAGAAATCAGGATTTAGATGCTGGGTTTGCTCATAGCTACTCAGATTCTTGCCTTATAATTTACAGACGATTCCCCTTCATCTGCTTTTTCCCCTTGTACTTATTTAAGTAACTGGGTCATTTGTCCTTTAGTGTCTCACATTCTGGATTTTGCTGTTAAGTACCGCATAGTGGTATTCAACATATTCCTCTCCCCTGTTTTTCTTGCAAATTGATAGTTGGATCTCAAAGCTTCATCAGATTCAGGGTTCTAGTTTATTATTTTTTTTCTTTTAGCAAGATTACTTACTAGGTGATGTAACATACATCTATCTGGAGGCATGTTATATATGATTGTCTCTTTTTTTCTGTTATGAGTCATTTATAATTATTTAGATTTAACAATTCATTAATGGTTGCAAAATGGTAATGCTCCATCATTCCTTATTTGTTGATTAACTAAAAATAATTCTGTAAAGAGGGATTGCTCTGTTTCGTTATATATGAGTTTTATATTATACAAAATGTACATAGTATACATATGAGTTTTTCCATTTACTTACTAGTTTTCAAAATAAGGAGTTGGACAGTGTACAAAGATGAGTTGTATAATTAGGCATCTGAAACCTGCATAATTATGTTAACCAGTCTCACCTCAATAAAACAACTAAAAAAAATAAGGAATTGGTTTTGTAGCATCATTTAAAGGTGACTAATGTGCCTTTTTAAGTATCACTTATGGATTAGGGATTTAAACATGTTTATGTTTTAATCCATTGCCTTATCCCTGTTATGAATCAAAGTGTTCCATCTCTGGCCAATGAAAACTCTTTCAAGTTGGCTTCCGAATCCTTGGTAGATTCCTTACTTTCTGGTGTTACAAGATGTTCCAGGATCATTTTACATATTTCCTATCTCGTATTTACTTGTGGCACTGGAGAAGACTCAAGTCCCTGGGGCTTCTTCCTCCTCGGTTCTTGTCACGATTGTGAGAATAAATTTAGGTGAGAGACAGGGTGCAGTGTTCAAGCAAAGCAAGCAGTTTATTAAGCAAAGCTAAACACTTGGCACAAGCCATAAATGGGCAAACTCAGCTAGTCTGAGCGCCCTGCCTGTTGGGGTCTTAGGAGTTATATACTCTTACCTTCAAGGCTTTGTTTCCCTGTTATCAGGGCTAATAGGGTTTCAAAGTTCCCCTTTGTAGTTTTTCTTGTAACTGTTGGGACACCTGCTTATCTTATTTTGTCAGGTCTTGGGTCTGCTGACTCCTTCATTCAGTGGGTGAGATAACCCACCTTTTGTTCCCCTTCTGCTTTTCCTGCCCTGATAACTGTCTATGCTCTAATACCCGGAATCAGACACTTCTAGGAGCCCTGGTTCTTTTCAGTGATAAATGTTGTGAAACCACAATTTGAATGTTAGAGAATAGTTTCATTGACAGAGCTAGTAATTATGTAAATAAATTTTTTTAAAAGAAAAAATACACCATGTATTTAAACTGGTATTTCCAAATCAAATTCTAGACTTAAAAGTTTTTATTAATATTCCATCTGATGATAGTGTTAACCTAAAAATAAAAGACCAAAGTGTGAGGCAGTAAACATTTATTTGAGATAAAAAAGAATAGCTATTCAGTACAAATTGGTAGTTACAAAATAGTCACAGGGATGTAAAGTACAGCATAGGCAATAGAGTCAATAATACTGTAATAACTATGTATGGTGCCAGGTACTGGAAATGGGGGGCAACCACTTTGTAAAATATCTGATTGTTTAACCACTCATTTATGCACCTGAAACTAATACAAAATAATATTCAATGTCAACTATAATTGAAAAAGTTTCAAGTTCTTTAACAACAAAAAGAAAGAAATAGCTATTTGGGAAGCACTGATTCAGGCAGAAACCCAAATGATGTTCTGATGAGGAGAAAAAGGCAAGGGGTATTAATAAGAAAGGGAAGGGAAACAATTACATTAACAGAAGGAAGTCATTTCTATAGGTGCAGATAAGCTAACATAGTGATGCCAGTTCTAAGCAATATTTTTAATTTTCAGTTCAGCAGTTTGGTAGTTATCAGTCTGGTAGTCATAATATCTGCTTTCTTCTTATCTTTTCAAACAGTTGTTTGAGATACAACAGGCCCAGTCCAAAGTCCCCCCCCCCCCGTTTTTAACATTCCAAGGTTTGAGGAGTACCATGTATAAGGCAGTTCCTCGAGGATGGCAGCTCCAACTCCATTTGAAAGTGGTTCCATTTATATTATATTTTACAGTTGGATTGTTAGTATTATTTTGAGACTGCTGAATGTGTATAGAGGGTTGAATCAGTTGAAGTAATCATGTTGGTGCCACTGAGAATCAAGACTTCTAAGCATGGTAATTACGAAATACAGATGAGAGGACATTTATTATTAGGGAACCCTTTTATATTCTATTTTCTTGTCTGGTCATATAAAATTTGCAAATGTTAAAGAACAAAAATTCAGCCAAGTAACTTGTAAGACATAATTGACAGTATTAAACAATTCATGAACCGGGGAGCATTCCATCTAGCAAACAGAAAGGAGCTCCAAAGAGCTGTACAACCTGGAAAGTGTTTATAGACAGGAGAGTGGGGTAAGGAGGCTTAAAAGAGTGTATTATTTCAGGCAAGGTCACCTTCCCTTAGGGGAAGTCAGGGATTCTTATCAGACAGATTACCTCATTAGTATTGATCAGGAAATCCAAGAGTGGTTTTAAAATTCTACTACTGGCAGAGAATGAAACTGCAATTATTAAGCCTTGGTGAGGCTTACCACCACAAGTTACTCCATTTTGGGTCTATTGTTTCTTTTTCTTTTTTTTTTTTTTTTATTCAGTGAGAGGAGGACAGGCAGAGACAGACTCCCACATGTGCCCCAACTGGGATCCACCCAGCAAGCCCACTAGGGGGCGATGCTCTGCCCATCTGGAGCTGTTACAATGGAGCCATTTTTTAGCACCTGAGGTGAGGCCATGGAGCCATCCTCAGTGCCTGGGGCCAACTCGCTCTAATTGAGCCATGGCTGGAGGAAGAGGAGGAGGAGGAGGAGGAGAAGGTGGAGTAGGAAGGGGGAGGGGGAGGGGGACAGAGAGGAGGAGGAGGAGGAAGAGGGAGAAGTGAGAGGCAGAGGGGTAGAGAAGCAGATGGGCATCTCTTCTGTGTGCCCTGACCGGAAATCGATCCCAGGACATCTACACGCTGGGCTGACGCTCTACCACTGAGCCAACTGGCCAGGGCCTGTTTCTTTTTAACACAAATGTTTGCTTGGTTCTAAATTCAAATCTAGAAAACAGGTATAATCCAAGAAATCCAGCTTCTTTCCCAATACTACTGTCAGATATAACTATTTACTACAGTTTTAAAGTTTATCCTTTTTTGTAACATGAGCCCATATAAACATATATTTATATATTTTTCCTTCTTTAGAAAAATGCAGTTTTATTAACCTAGTTTTCACTTGATATTCAAGAACATGTGTAATATGCTGAAATATTCCTTATTTTATAGTAATATAGTGGCTCTTAGTAATAATAACAGTAGTAGTAGTAGTATAGTCATTGTTTTAGTTCACATTTTTTTTTTTGTATTTTTCTGAAGCTGGAAATGGGGAGAGACAGTCAGACTGACTCCCACATGTGCCCGACTGGGATCCACCCGGCACGCCCACCAGGGTTGACGCTCTGCCCACCAGGGGGTGATGTTCTGCCCCTCCGGGGCATCGCTCTGCTGCGACCAGAGCCACTCTAGCGCCTGGGGCAGAGGCCAAGGAGCCATTCCCAGCACCCGGGCCATCTTTGCTCCAATGGAGCCTCGGCTGCGGGAGGGGAAGAGAGAGACAGAGAGGAAGGAGGGGGGGTGGAGAAGCAAATGGGTGCTTCTCCTGTGTGCCCTGGCTGGGAATCGAACCCGGGTTCCCCGCACGCCAGGCCAACGCTCTACCGCTGAGCCAACCGGCCAGGGCCATTTTAGTTCACATTTGAAAGTACTTTCTATGTGCCATTCATACTTTTATAGATACTTTAGTCATATCAACAACCATTTGGGTGGGCGCTGTTATAATTCCTGTTTTCCAGGTGGGAAAGTAAGATACAGATGGATTAGATAACTTGCCTAAATTCACAGAGCAAGTGAAAGGCAAAGACAGGGGTAAGGCCAGTAGCTGCAGCCATCACAGCCGCCTGGTTCGTGCAGGTTCCCATTTAATTCAGATAGATCATAATGAAACAACGGAGCCAAGAACTGGTGGGCCATCCTTTATTCCAGCTCACAATTGGCGGGTGAGAAAATACACACAGCAGGAAAACAGTTCCCTTTCCATTCAGGGTTCCCAAAGCCACGGACTTTCTCCATTTTTTTCTAGAATCAAAGGCCTCACCAGCCTTATTCACCTCTGTTCCCCATCTCCTTCTCTCTGCACAAACTGGCTTCTCATTCAGCTCCCCGCCATCTTGCTGTCTGCCTCCTCTGCCACCATGTGGCCTTTCTTTCCTGCAACAACGTGGTCTCTCCTCCCTTCTCTGCAACAATGTGGTCTCCCCTAAAATGGCCTCCTATCTCCTCCTTTTAAAACTTTTTTTTAACTTAAAATTTTATTTTTAATTTATTGTGTTGATATGGTTTCAAGTGTCCCATTCAGTATAACACCCTCTATACACGGCATTGTATCCCCTCCCCCATTTTTTGATTAATTTTAATGGGGTGTCCTTTTAAAACTTTTAAGTGCAAAAGCCCTTCCCTAGCACACATTAGTATAACCAAGCCCCTTCCCAAGCAGGAAGGCAATTAGCTGCCCCATGTGGGCAGCACCATTTTAATAAAAGCAAAACCAAATAACACAAATTTTACAAACTTATTTGCCTAACAACAGGATTTGATCCTGGGCTACACAGGGCCCATGACCCTAACCACATGTGCTATGCTGCTTTTTACAACCTAAGAGGATTCAGATGCAATGGCTCCTTGATGGGGCTTGGGTCCCATCAGACGTATTTTGTACAAGCTTTTTCTGTGATTCTAATGTTTACTCCTGGTTAAGGATCTATGCTTTGCAATCCAAAGAAAGGATGTCACAGGAAGAGAAACCACAGTTGCATGCGCCATTTTAAAATTCAGTATTATTATCATAAATATTGTTCTTATTAAGTCTAAGCAGTGATATGAGTAGTTTAGTTATTGTTATTTCAATTTCTCTGTATGTTTGAAAATTTTTATATAAAATTTTAGGAAAAGGTAAGAGGAAAAGTAAACTTCAAAATTGATAAAAATTAAATATATGTGCAAAAAGTATTTACCATATTTTATTGCCTTCAAGATACCATTGGATTTTAAGACACACCATTAATAAAGAAAGTTGCCACCAATTTATTTTTGACATGTCATTGATTGTGAGGTGCATCTGGATTCATTAATGTTAAAATGTGGAATGATACTCATCTTGTGGTTAATGAAACATGATATATTAAAGGCAAGGTTTACAATTTTAACTGTCTGAGTGGTACAGATGAACAACTACTTTAGGAGTCAATAAAAATTAAAGTTGTAGAGGTAAGTTTTGAAAAGACTGAACTTCTTGAAAATTATCTAGATTCTGAATTTAGCAAAATATGGAGGGCTAGGCTGTATGGGTGATGGAACGTGAGAAAGGGTTTGGAGTTCATCATAGACATAACTCTTAGTGGAAATAGTATGGACAGGAGCAGAAGGAGCTGTTGAAGAACTGAATACAATGGTAGATGGATACAAAGATGAATCCAGATTGGTCAGAGATCTTTAGATTTTTCTTTGTTTTTTTGTATGACTAATTATTCTGAAATTTTCATTTACTGGGATTGTTGTAAACAGTGTAAGTCAGGTACAGTTAATATGGTAAATGAAGATTAAGGGTGATCACCACAGTTGATGGGAATCAGAGATGATGTAAATGTGGAGATAAAGACTTTGGTGTCAGCGTCAGATTGTTCTTGGTAACAAAAAAGGCTAGTAGGTGGGAGTTGAGTAAAAGAACAGAATTTAACAATCAAGTTTCTCTCTGTAGGAACTCTGGTAAAACAAGATAATAATATCAGTTTTCCTATGGCAGGGCATTTCTAAAGAGGGTCCATTTCACAATGTCAAAGTATAAAAATGGTTTATTCTACTTCTTTCTAGAAGAATACTGCCAAATTGATGAACAGATTGAGAGACAGCATCAGGATGACAAAGATAAATGTTTGTTGATGCAAGTTGGATTCCCAGACAAGAAAACAATTACTACCAAGAGTGAACATGACTATAATGAATTTGGAAACATACTTTATCTGAGTACAAACCTTGTTGCTTCAATACAAAGACCGCATAAACATGAGTTGTTTGGAAATGATATGGTAGATAATTTAGACTTACTTAGTAGAAGCTCTGTAGGAAAGAAACATGATAATGGACGTGCAAAATTATTATTCTATACTGAATATGAGAAAACAACTCCTGGAGTGAGAACCTATGGATATAAAGAGTGTGGGAAGACCCTCAGGCGAAAGAAAGGTCTTAGTCTACATCAGAGAATTAAAAATGGAGAGAAACCCTTTGAATGTACTGCATGCAGGAAATCTTTCAGCAAGAAGTCACATCTCATTGTACATTGGAGAACACATACGGGAGAGAAACCTTTTGGATGTACTGAATGTGGAAAAGCATTTAGCCAAAAATCACAGCTCATTATACACCTGAGAACTCATACAGGAGAGCGACCCTTTGAGTGTCCAGAATGTGGAAAAGCTTTCAGAGAAAAGTCAACTGTCATCATACATTACAGGACTCACACAGGAGAGAAACCTTATGAATGTAACGAATGTGGAAAAGCCTTCACTCAGAAGTCAAACCTCATCGTCCATCAGAAAACCCACACAGGAGAGAAAACTTATGAATGCACTAAATGTGGAGAATCTTTCATACAGAAGCTGGATCTAATTATACATCATAGTACTCATACAGGAAAGAAACCCCATGAATGTAATGAGTGTAAGAAAACTTTCAGTGATAAGTCAACTCTCATTATACATCAAAGAACTCACACGGGAGAGAAACCTCATAAATGCACTGAATGTGGGAAGTCTTTCAATGAGAAGTCAACTCTGATTGTGCATCAGAGAACTCATACAGGAGAGAAACCCTATGAATGTGATGTGTGTGGGAAAACCTTCACCCAAAAGTCAAACCTTGGTGTACATCAGAGAACTCATTCAGGAGAGAAACCCTTTGAATGTAATGAATGTGAGAAAGCATTCTCTCAGAAATCCTATCTCATGCTCCATCAGAGAGGTCATACAGGAGAGAAGCCCTATGAATGCAATGAATGTGAAAAAGCATTTTCCCAGAAATCATATCTCATTATACATCAAAGAACTCATACAGAAGAAAAACCCTATAAGTGTAATGAATGTGGCAAAGCCTTCAGAGAAAAGTCGAAGCTCATCATACATCAGAGAATTCACACAGGAGAGAAACCCTATGAGTGTCCTGTATGTTGGAAAGCTTTTAGCCAGAAGTCTCAGCTCATAATCCATCAGCGAACACACACAGGAGAGAAACCCTATGCATGCACTGAGTGTGGCAAAGCCTTTAGAGAAAAATCAACATTCACTGTCCACCAAAGAACTCATACCGGAGAGAAACCCTATAAGTGTACAGAATGTGGGAAAGCATTTACCCAAAAATCAAACCTTATTGTACATCAGAGAACGCATACAGGAAAGAAAGCCCATGGGAAAGGCCATACCCGGAAGTCAAAGCTCATTGCACATTAGAGGGTAAATCAGTAGTGTCTGTTATGTTCCCTGAAGGAAAGTTTTGTCAATTAACATTTTTTAAAGTGTGTTTTGACTTCTCGTTTAAATCTAGGGAATAAAGTCAGTCTTTTTTCTTTTCATCTCAGTCTTCACCCAAAAACTACACGGAGAAAAAGAAGCAGAAGTGTAATCTCTGTATGTGACAAAATTAGGACATATCAGAAACCCTGATGAGAGGGCTGCCACAGGCTGATATAGGAGATCTCAGAGAGAGACTGCTCAAGGCTCCAGATGTGAGAACACTAGTAATAACTCACAGCTGAGGTTCAGGACACACTCTGAGTGCAGCACCATATACAAACACAACAGCAGTCACCCAGGGAATGGGTAGATGGGAGGAAGGATGTTTCCAAGACCCATTTAGTGTCTGAGTAGAGACAGGCAGGGGCTTAGACAAGGAATTTCCCAGACAAGCCATATTTAGCAGAAGCTAGTCTGTACTAATCAAGGAGCAGTTGGTGGGGGCTGAGGCAAGAGAAGGGAGTGTTTCTTGTGACAGACCCTACAGCTGCCCTTATTTACTGATTCCAGAAAAGTCAAGTCTGAAAAAACTACCAAATGGGGAAACAATCCTGGTTCTAAGAAAACCTCTAATCTACCTTAAATGTGGCCCCAGTTTCTTTTTCTACATGAATCTCCGGCAAATATCGAGTCCAAGAAAAACTCTTATTCAAAGAGGAATGATTTCAAAGTAATCAAAACCACAAGTGTACATGGTTTTGCCAGCAATTCCACTTCTAGGAGTGATTATCTCAGGCAGGTACAAAATGATGAACACATACAGAGGCATTCATTGATGCACTGTTTGTGACTGCAAAAGGTTGGAAGCTGTCTAAATGACAACACCAGGGGTCTGGTTCCTGAGATCCTGGTATGTTGATAACAGCAAATTCCTAGGTAGACAAATGAATAAAATATATAAAGAATTTGTACACTACTTATGTAGTGATGTGAGATGATCTCTAACATACATTATTACTTGGGAAAAGCAAGGTGCAGGATACTGAGTATAATGTGTGACCATTTGTATATAAAAAGGAGAACAAATGGTAAGTACATAATTGAGTGTATGCATAAACTGTTTCTGGAAAGATACACAAGAATCTGGGAACCATAATTACCTCTGGGAAAGAAAAAGAAAGTGGGTGGCTGGGGGGATGGGATTGGAGGGAGGTAACCATATCCTTTTATAACTTTTGAAAATTATACTATCTGTATGTACTACCTTTTCAATAAATAAATAAAACTTTTAAGAAGCATAGTTTGTTTTATTACTATTATAATGAAGTCAGATTCTAATACAGGGTTTCATGGTATTTAATAGAGATATGCTCAATGTGGAGTTTTAATTTTTTAGTGTGAATAAACTGAATAATCAGCCTGACCAGGTGATGGCGCAGTGGATAAAGTGTCGGACTGGGATGCAGAGGACCCAGGTTCGAAACCCTGTGGTCGCCAGCTTGAGCATGGGCTCACCAGCTTGAGCCCAACGTCACTGGCTTGAGCAAGGGGTCACTGGCTCGGCTGGAGCCCCCCCAGTCAAGGCACATATGAGAAATCAATCAATGAACAACTAAGGTGCCGCAACAAAGAATTGTTGCTTCTCATCTCTCTGCCTTCCTGTCTCTGTCATACAAAAAAAAAAATTGAATAATCAGATAGAACAATAGATATCCAGTGCGTTTCAAAGGCACACAGGTATGACTTTCCTGGAAGTGTCAAAGTGAATCTCACATCAGCTGGGAGCACATCATGTAACCTAAAATAATTGAGACTGGTACGCATTTCTTAGTATGCACAGTGACATCTGAAAATATTCCTTACTAAAGCCTGCTACTGGCTTTCCATATCTTAACAAAATGATTTAAATTATTTCATTTGTATTTATGTGTGTGTGATTTTAACAAGAGTTATAAAGCATGAATCCACAGAAAAGTTAAGTAACTCGACCCCCAGATCATACTACTGCTGGGGACTACATTTTCCAAGGTGAGGGACAGATTGGGATCTATAGTCTGAATGGATACAGGCAAAGACTACATAACAGCACATCTGCTCCGAAATAAGACCCGGTGTGTGAATGACTGTATTTGTAGCCCTCATGTTTCTGTGGTGGAATAGGACAACCCAATCTATGTAAAACCTGGGCATGGTCAGTGGATTCAACAAAACAGGTGGATGAGTGAGACCTGAGACCATGCCTACACCCTCCCAGGCTTTGTTTATTCCCTAAATTAGTCTGTAAGAAAATAAGTCATGGACTCATTTTTTTTTTTTTTTTTTTAGTTACGTTAAGTCAGACATGTCACACACGGTGGGGCAAAAGTAGGTTTATAGCTGTAAGTACATAAAACAAGTTTATTCTTGTATTATTATTTATTAATTATTGCATTATTTTCCATACAGACTGTAAACCTACTTCTGCCCCACCCTGAATTTAGTGCTTTTCTAGGGAGAAGGAGACTTGGGGCAAATGTGAGCTGACTTTCTTGCTCTTTGTGCGGGCTGCTGAGAGAATGCCCAGAGGCACTAGAAGAGAAACATCATTTTCCTGCTGATAAAGAATATTCCTGGGGTCAGGGCCAGCAAAGGTCATCCTGGTGTGGGGTAGAGGAAGTCATATCTTGCCATTTCAGGTTAATCTTGGACTTCTGCTGCCTGGGACACAGATGGCAATCTAATGGGTCACATGTCGGTGAATGTTGATGAGGGCAGTGATGGGTGAACAGCAGGATGTGGATAAATGGACTGGAGTTAGGAGAAGAGAGATACAGGAGTAATGAAAGGCCAAATGTGGGGGAATGGAGTATTGAGGGGCAGAGTTGGGGTGTATAGGAAGAGTATGGAGAGAGAGGAATATACAGTGGAGTGGTTCCTGGAAGAAAACAAGTAAATAAGAGTAATGCTGGGAGAGTGGGAGTGAGTGGAGTTTAACTGAACGGGCAGACTGATAGGAGGTACAGTGGGAATGATGGTGGTGAACGAGGCTGAGTAGGGGTGATTGGGGCAGAGTAAAGAGCAGCCAAGCAAATGGCAAAATGTGGCAGAGCGTTAGTGAGTGCAGAGACAAAATATGGGCTGTCAGTGTGGGAACTGGGAAGTGAATGGCACTCTGTGCAGTGAGCAACGGATCTGTGGAGTTGGCCTGTGGGGTCTTGGCTTCTCATTAGTGCAAGATCTCATGTTGATGGTGAGAAGTTGGTGAGGAATAAGTGAGTAGAGGAGGCAGGACATGGTCACTGGAATTTCTCTTATTGCTTTAATTAAAAGCTCTAAAATGAGATTCATTATGATCCCTCTTTAGTCTGTTCCCCAGGACCACTCTGGGATAGGGATCAGCTCTATGACTCTTTATTAGCCCTATTAGCACCCAGATCAGTTCAAGGTCCCCAGTATTGTAAGACAAAATATGACATAATTGGTTCTTTAGCAAGATTCCAAACTATGAATTATCCCTTCTCACCTCATCTTCTGGGACTTGTTAATATGAGAATTCCCTTGATACAATGATGAACTCCAACATACTACCAGCAAGGTATGCCAGAGGTCTCAGAATAGAAAGGCTTACAGACTAAATTAAAATGCTTGTTGTATGGCTTATTAAATCAATGTAAAATATATTTAAAAGTACATCAAGGAAGAATGAGTTAACACATTTAGGGCGAAAATATAATGAACCATATTTTCTGAATCCTTTGTTATGTAATGTTGATACACCTTTTCTATGTCTCTTGCATCAGCTTCATTGGTTACTAGTATCAGAGTTGAGGTTTGAACAAGGGTCCCAAGAAGACAGAAGGTGCTCAGAGCCAGTGGCATACTCTGCTCACCTAAGATCTAATTCACCAATTAGCCTCCTGCATGGTCATGGGATTTACCTGTGTTCAGTGGAACAATACTGAGTGTCACCAATTGATGGCTGATTTTACTAAAATGTAACTCTTGGCTGAGGTGATAGGATTACTTATGGCTTGGTCATTGCATTCCTTCCATCTTTAAGTAACACTCTTGTTTGTTCCATCATATATTCCATTTATTCTATTATTTTTTGTATATTCCACACACTACTAACCTACTTGATAACTACATTTAACATGTCTTAAGAATTCTGCCTGTGTCTCTAAAGCTGCTTGCTTCCTCATTATCTAGATTTCACACATGAAGCTAGTTCAAGTTCCTAACTCACTATCTATACTTAACACTTATGAGTTACCTCCATTACATTTATTTTCATATCATCTGGAGAACAAGCAATTGAGAAAAATCAAAAGAAGTTCTTTCAAAAGATTTTAAAAAGTCAGAAACCCTAAACTGATCAAGAAACAAAGAGAAACCCAAATTTTCAAATCAGGAATGATATAATGGACTTCACCACATGCTATAACATTAAAATGACAGTAAGGGGATTATGAAAATACTTTATGCCAAGAAAGTTGATAATTTAGTCATTGTAACCAATAAAGGATAAAAATCACAATAAGCCATATAGATGCAGAAAAAGGGATTTCATAATTCGATACCCATTCATAATAATTCTTAACAAACTGGAACTAGTAGAGAACTTACTAAGCTTGGTAAAGGGTGTGTTTTTTAAAAAGACAGCAAAATTTAATGCTGACATGATACCTTTCCTCCTGAGATTAGAAATGAAACAAGGATGTCCACTTCTATTTAACACTGTTCTGGAGACCCTAGTCAGTGAAATAAAGCAAGAAAAAGAAAAGTAACAACTGAAAATAAAACTCAATCTCTGCAGTTGATATCTGTGCACACAAAGTCCAAAAGGATCTACAGATAAATTATTAGAATTAATAAGTGAATTTAGCAAGGTTTCTAAATATAAGTTCAAACACAGAAATTGTTTTTCTTTGTACCAGTAAGAAACAACTAGAAGACAACTTCAATTTGGGGGAACAGAGAAGACTAATGGGGTTCTATAATGGACATCCTTGGAAGAAGACATTTAAATGTGGGTGGGGCGGAATCTGCTTGTAAGACTCGGAGAAAACCCCTTGAAGGATTCTCCCAAGGATGAGAGAAGAAAGTAGAAAAAAAAACAAGCCACAAAGTTAAGGACAGATCTATAAATGTCTGAATGTATCAGCAAAGGAATTGATGACAACTGGAGGCAGGAGAAGTGAAAAAGCCAGGGAAAGGGATAATGACCTAGAAAGGCTAAAGGAGTCAGGGATCAGATCTTGAGGACAAAGATGGAAGGAAGGTATGGTTCTTTCTCAAAGCCAAGCAAAGAATTGAGGGAGACATGTGGAAAGGTCATTTAATCCGAGGAGCTTACATCTACGTCATGTAACTGCCAGAGGCCTACCTCCTCTTTTTTAAGGAAGACTGATGGAAAAATATCAAAGGAACCACGCCCCCCAGACAGCAGCGAGAATCTTCCATCTACCATACCCAGTCTTTCTAGTTATCACTCACCCAGGAGACTTAAAATTTTTCTCTCTTCTTTCTCAAACATGAAGATCAGTTCTGGTTTGGTAACTTGACTGTAAGAAGACATGATTCATGCCAGGGTTTGGGAGGCCTCAGAAAACTGAGGAAGAGACAACTTCAGGAACTATACAATGAAGCTGCCCAATTATATCTTGGCAAAGTCTGGTCATTTCCCTTGGGAGGTAAAAGAACAAACACCGAGAGTAATGGCGGGGTAGGAAGCGATACCGATAAATTTTCCCCAAAACTCAACAAGATCTTCAACCAGAAACAGAAAAACCTATCCTTGGAGCCTCCAGATGTTTTGCAATACACCCAAAGGTATGATCGAGTGAAAAATTGGATAAATATATAACCAAACCCCAAAGGAAATAGGGAGTAAGAAATGCTCCCCCTTCCTCACTAACCTAAACAGGGCGATTTTCACTGGAAACTGAGAATATAGAAACTAAGGCGGGCAAAGGGGGTGAATAGATCCAGGCCGCGGCACAAACGGCCGAACCAGGCTGTGGCATGGAGATCCAAGCCAAGGAAAAACTGTTCCTGTGACAACCCGGGCAATACAGCTAACACTCGCGCCAAACCCAGACAAAGAAAGACAAGCGGGGCAGCCATTTTACCTGATCGCCTGGTAGGCGCATAGTGGGTGAGAGATTCCTTCCAAAGCCCCCGGAGGGTGTGCCTGTGTTACTCCACAGAGAGGCAGAGTCAAGGCCTTTGTGTGGGCCGAAAGCCTCCGGGCTGCCCCAGCACCCGGGGAGAGCCACACACGGGGAGGGAGCGAGAGCTAATTCCAACACTGGAACTTTTCAGTGCGGGTGGGAGGTTTCACTCAGAGGGCAAGACTCAGGCCTCACATCCTGGTCTGCGCACACGGAGAGTGGGAAGGAGACTCCTCCCAGCACCTCCGGAGTGGGAGCCCATGTTGTCCCACGGAGGGGCAGAGTCGGGGGCCTTTGTGTGGGCCGAGGGCGGAGTCACAGGCTGCCCCAGCGCCTTGAAAAAGCCACACACGGGGACGGAGCGAGAGCCAATTCCAACACTGGAACTTTTCAGTGCGGGCGGGGGTTTCACTCAGAGGGCGAGACTTCCGGTCTAACATCCTGGTCTGCGCGTGCAGACCCTCCCGTGTTACCAGACAGAGTGGCAGAGCCAGAGGTCTTTGAGTAGGCGGAAGCCCCGGCTGATTATGCTAGCGGCTCTGACTGACTGAGCCTTACCCAGAGCCCTGTGCTGAGTGGGAATAGAGTGGGGAGTTGCCAGCTCTTTGAGCCTCTTACTATCCAGGCAGAGGCAGAGGCAGCAGCAACCCCATAGCTGGATTCTCAGGCTACTAATTGAGGAAGGAAAGACTAGGAGAGAGGCTCCTGGAACACAGATTCTCTCACTGTCGGAGCCTATAAATGCTAATGAGCCTCGACTGCCAATGAGACTGAAGCACAATACATGACATCGCCATAGAGACTTATCAACTGCAAACCTCTACCTGAGTGTGCCAAAGGGGCAGAACCCGGGGTACAGAGTCACCGACCAGGAAGAGGGAGAGAAAAGAAAAAGCAAGAAGATAACCTCTCAAAATCAAGAATAATACGCAGACTTTATAACCTATCCCATTTTATTATATTTGTTCATTTGTTTCTCTTATCTTCATCCTTGATTTTTTTTTTCTTTTTTTTTCCTCCTCCAATTTGGTCATTTAACTCCCTACCGGTCTTACTCTCTCCTCTCCTTGAACTACACTACCCATAAATGTTACATCTCCCATTATTTTTTCTTTCCTCTTCCTTTCTCTCTATGAGGGTTGCACTCCAAAACCCTTAACTCTCTCTCTCTCTCCTCTTTTTTCTTTTTTCTTCTTTTAGTGGTTCCCTCTTTTTTTCTCTCTCTCTCTCTTTCTTTTCTCCCTCTATATTAGTTTCTTCCTTTCTCCTTTACGTCTCCTCTCATTCAAACCTCAATAACAAACAAATTATTTTATCTGGGACTCAAACTTATGTTTGTGGCATTTTGGGGGGTTTTTACTTCACCTTTTTAACTCACTAGCAGTGCTCCCATCCCTGGCTCTCCATTTTATCAAGCTCTTGTTCCACTAAATACAATAGTAATTTTTTAATTTGTCCCCCCATTTTCCTGTTTCCCTCTTACTCCTCTCATCATAATTCTTAGTCAACCAACACCTAAATGCAAATCATTTTATTCTTGATCCAAATTTTTTCATTATTTGCTTTTTGTGGGTCTATACCCCCCCTTTTTTATTTTATTTTATTTTTTATTATTTTTTTTCTTGCCCCTTTATTACTTTTCCCCAATTCAGGCCCTCAATTACAGGCATTGTTTGTTCTATTAAATACAATATAATTCACAGATCACCACAAGATTTTCTCAAGAAAGAGGGGAGAGAAGAGAGAAAAAAAGGAGGGGGGGAATAATTTCCTTTTTTTAAATTTTTATTTTATTTTATTTTTCTTTATTTCATTATTAATTTTTTTATTAAAAAAACAACTTTTTTTCAATTTTTTATTTTTTAACCTTTTATTTTTTATTAAATCTCATTAATACTATCAACAAAACCACCCTCAGATGCCACTTAGGAAGAGAAAATCGAATATCATGGATACAAAAGAAAGAGAGGTAACACAGATAGATGAGGAAAAATCTATGGAGAAAAAATTTAATATATTGGAAACCTTGGAGTTAAATGACAGAGAATTCAAGATAGAAATCCTAAAAATACTCAGAGATATACAAGAAAACACAGAAAGGCAATTTAGGGAGCTCAGAAAACAACTCAACGAACACAAAGAATATGTCCAAGGAAATTGAAACTATAAAAACAAATCAAACAGAGATGAAAAACTCAATTCACAAGCTGAAAAACGAGGTAACAAGCTTGACTAATAGAACAGGACAGATAGAAGAGAGGATTAGTGAAATAGAAGACAAGCAACTTGAGGCACAACAGAGAGAGGAAGAAAGAGACTCAAAAATTAAAAAAATTGAGATAGCCCTACAAGAATTATCTGACTCCATCAGAAAGAATAACATAAGAATAATAGTTAAATCAGAGGGAGAAGAGAGAGAAAATGGAATAAAGAACATACTCAAACAAATAATAGATGAGAACTTCCCAAGCCTGTGGAAAGAACTAAAGCCTCAAATTCATGAAGCAAACAGAACTCCGAGTTTTCTTAACCCCAACAAACCTACTCCAAGGCACATCATAATGAAATTGGCACAAACCAATGGCCAAGAAAAAATTCTCAAGGCAGCCAGGGAAAAGAAGAATACAACATCTAAAGGAAGGCCCATTAGATTATCATCAGATTTCTCAGCAGAAACTCTACAAGCTAGAAGAAAGTGGACCCCAATATTTAAAGTCCTGAAAGAGAGGAACTTTCAGCCACGAATACTATACCCATCAAAGCTATCCTTCAAATATGAAGGAGAAATAAAAACATTCACAGATACAGAAAAGATGAGGGAATTTATCATCAGAAAACCCCCACTCCAGGAATTACTAAAGGGGGTTCTCCAATCAGATACAAAGAACAAAAAAAAAGCCACAAGTAAAAGCTCCAAGAAGAACACAATAAAACCAAATTTAAACTGTGACAACAACAAAAAGAAAAGGGGGAGAGGATGGAGATTAACAGTAGCAAAGGATGATGGAGTGCAAAAGTACTCACAAAATAGTGCACTACTATGAACAGGGTAGAAACCCTTTTCATTACCTAAAGGTAACCACCATTGAAAAAACCACCACAGAAGCACATGAGATAAAAAAGATAGCAACAGTGGAAAGATGTATGGAATACAACCAAATAAAAACAAAAGATAGAAAAACGAAAGAGAAGGATCAAACAAGACACAAAACTAACAGAAAGCAATCTATAAAATGGCAATCGGGAACTCACAAGTGTCAATAATTACACTAAATGTAAATGGATTAAACTCACCAATAAAAAGACACAGAGTAGCAGAATGGATTAAAAAAGAAAATCCAACTGTATGCTGCTTACAGGAAACTCATCTAAGTAACAAGGATAAAAACAAACTCAAAGTGAAAGGCTGGAAAACAATACTCCAAGCAAATAACATCCAAAAAAAAGCAAGTGTAGCAATACTCATATCTGATAATGCTGACTACAAGACAGGAAAAGTACTCAGAGACAAAAATGGCCATTTCATAATGGCTAAGGGGACACTGAATCAAGAAGACATAACAATTCTTAATATATATGCACCAAACCAAGGAGCACCAAAATATATAAGACAGCTACTTATTGACCTTAAAACAAAAACTGACAAAAATACAATCATACTTGGAGACCTCAATACACCACTGACGGCTCTAGATCGGTCACCAAACAGAGAATCAACAAAAGATTTTGTGGCCTTAAACAAAACACTAGAGCACCTGGATATGATAGACATCTACAGGACATTTCATCCCAAAGTGACTGAGTATACATTTTTCTCCAGTGTACATGGATCATTCTCAAGAATTGACCATATGTTGGGCCACAAAAACAACATCAGCAAATTCAGAAAAATCGAAGTTGTACCAAGCATATTTTCTGACCATAAAGCCTTGAAACTAGAATTCAACTGCAAAAAGGAGGAAAAAAATCCCACAAAAATGTGAAAACTAAACAACATACTTTTAAAAAATGAATGGGTCAAAGAAGAAATAAGTGCAGAGATCAAAAGATATATACAGACTAATGAAAATGACAATACGACATATCAGAATCTAAGGGATGCAGCAAAAGCAGTGATAAGAGAAACCACATGATCTTATCAATAGACGCAGAAAAGGCTTTCGATAAAATACAACACAATTTTATGTTTAAGACTCTCAACAAAATGGGAATAGAAGGAAAATATCTCAACATGATAAAGGCCATATATGATAAAACATCAGCTAACATATCACTTCAGGCCTATATGAACAAACAAGAGAGAGCCCAAGTGAACCACTTAACTTCACACCTTAAGGAACTAGAAAAAGAAGAACAAAGACAACCCAAAACCAGCCGAAGAAAGGAGATAATAAAAATCAGAGCAGAAATAAATGAAATAGAGAACAGTAAAACTATAGAAAAAATTAATAGAACAAAGAGCTGGTTCTTTGAAAAGATCAATAAAATTGACAAACCCTTGGCAAGACTTACCAAGGAAAAAAGAGAAAGAACTCATATAAACAAAATCCAAAATGAAAGAGGAGAAATCACCACGGACACCGTAGATATACAAAGAATTATTGTAGTATACTATGAAAAACTTTATGCCACTAAATTCAACAACCTAGAAGAAATGGATAAATTCCTAGAACAATACAACCTTCCTAGACTGAGTCAAGAAGAAGCAGAAAGCCTAAACAGACCTATTAGTAGAGAAGAAATAGAAAAAACCATTAAAAACCTCCCCAAAAATAAAAGTCCAGGCCCTGACGGCTATACCAGCGAATTTTATCAAACATTCAAAGACTTGGTTCCTATTCTACTGAAAGTCTTTCAAAAAATTGAAGAAGAAGCAATACTTCCAAACACATTTTATGAGGCCAACATAACCCTCATACCAAAACCAGGCAAGGATGGCACACACAAAAAAAGAAAACTACAGACCAATATCTCTAATGAATATAGATGCTAAAATACTAAACAAAATACTAGCAAATCGAATACAACAACATATTAAAAAAATAATACATCATGATCAAGTGGGATTCATCCCACAATCTCAAGGATGGTTCAACATACGTAAAATAGTTAACATAATACACCATATCAACAAAACAAAGAACAAAAACCACATGATCTTATCAATAGACGCAGAAAAGGCTTTTGATAAAATACAACACAATTTTATGTTTAAGACTCTCAACAAAATGGGTATAGAAGGAAAATATCTCAACATGATAAAGGCCATATATGATAAAACATCAGCTAACATCATATTAAATGGCACAAAACTGAAGCCTTTCCCCCTTAAATTAGGAACAAGACAGGGTTGTCCACTCTCTCCACTCTTATTTAATGTGGTAGTAGAGGTTCTAGCCAGAGCAATCATACAAGACAAAGAAATAAAAGGCATCCATATCGGAAAAGAAGAAGTAAAGGTATCACTTTTTGCAGATGATATGATCCTATACATCGAAAACCCCAAAGAATCCACAAAAAGACTACTAGAAACAATAAGCCAATACAGTAAGGTCGCAGGATACAAAATTAACATACAAAAGTCAATAGCCTTTATATACACCAACAATGAAACAATTGAGAATGAACTCAAAAGAATAATTCCCTTCACGATTGCAACAAAAAAATAAAATACTTAGGAATAAACATAACAAAGAATGTAAAGGACTTATATAATGAAAACTATAAACCATTGTTAAGAGAAATTGAGAAAGATATAATGAGATGGAAGAATATTCCTTGTTCTTGGCTAGGAAGAATAAATATAATCAAGATGGCTATATTACCCAAAGCAATATACAAATTTAATGCAATTCCCATCAAAATTCCAATGACATTTTTTAAAGAAATAGAGCAAAAAATCATCAGATTTATATGGAACTATAAAAAACCCCGAATAGCCAAAGCAATCCTATAGAAAAAGAATGAAGCTGGGGGCATTACAATACCTGACTTCAAACTCTATTATAGGGCCACGACAATCAAAACAGCATGGTATTGGCAGAAAAAATAGACACTCAGACCAATGGAACAGAATAGAAAGTCCAGAAATAAAACCACATATATATAGTCAAATAATTTTTGATAAAGGGGCCAAGAACATACAATGGAGAAAAGAAAGCCTCTTCAATAAATGGTGCTGGGAAAACTGGAAAGCCACATGCAAAAGAATGAAACTGGACTACAGTTTGTCCCCCTGTACTAAAATTAACTCAAAATGGATCAAAGATCTAAACATAAGACCTGAAACAATAAAGTACATAGAAGAAGACATAGGTACTAAACTCATGGACCTGGGTTTTAAAGAGCATTTTATGAATTTGACTCCAATGGCAAGAGAAGTGAAGCCAACTAAATGGGAAATGATATTTTCAAACAACAGCTCAGATAAGGGCCTAATATCCAAAATATACAAAGAACTCATAAAACTCAACAACAAGCAAACAATCCAATAAAAAAATGGGAAGAGGACATGAACAGACACTTCTCCCAGGAGGAAGTACAAATGGCCAACAGATATATGAAAAGATGCTCATCTTCTTTAGTTATTAGAGAAATGCAAATCAAAACTGCAATGAGATACCACCTCACACCTGTTAGATTAGCTCTTATTATTATTTTTTTTAATAAATTTTTATTAATGTTGATGGGATGACGTTAATAATTCAGGGTACATATATTCAAAGAAAACATGTCTAGGTTATCTTGTCATTAAATTATGTTGCATACCCCTCACCCAGAGTCAGATTGTCCTCCGTCACCCTCTGTCTAGTTTTCTCTGTGCCCCTCCCCCTAACTCTCTCTCTCCCTCCCTCCTGCGTCCTCCCTCCCCCCACCCCTGGTAACCACCACTCTCTTGTCCATGTCTCTTAGTCTCGTTTTTATGTTCCACCAATGTATGGAATCATGTAGTTCTTGTTTTTTTCTGATTTACTTATTTCACTCTGTATAATGTTATCAAGATCCCACCATTTTGCTGTAAATGATCTGATGTCATCATTTCTTATGTCTGAGTAGTATTCCATAGTGTATATGTGCCACATCTTCTTTATCCAGTCTTCTATTGAAGGGCTTTTTGGTTGTTTCTATGTCTTGGCCACTGTGAACAGTGCTGCAATGAACATGGGGCTACATGTGTCTTTACGTATCAATGATTCTGAGGTTTTGGGGTATATACCCAGTAGAGGGATTGCTGGGTCATAAGGTAGTTCTATTTGCAGTTTTTTGAGGAACCACCATACTTTCCTCCATAATGGTTGTACTACTTTACATTCCCACCAACAGTGTATGAGGGTTCCTTTTTCTCCACAGCCTCTCCAACATTTGCTATTACCCGTCTTGTTGATAATAGCTTAAAAGGAATCCTCATACACTGTTGGTGGGAATGTAAAGTAGTACAACCATTATGGAAGAAAGTATGGTGGTTCCTTATGACCCAGCAATCCCTCTACTGGGTATATACCCCAAAAACTCAGAAACATTGATACGTAAAGACACATGCAGCCCCATGTTCATTGCAGCATTGTTCACAGTGGCCAGGACATGGAAACAACCAAAAAGCCCGTCAATAGACGACTGGATAAAGAAGATGTGGCACATATACACTATGGAATACTACTCAGCCATAAGAAATGATGACATCAGATCATTTACAGCAAAATGGTGGGATCTTGATAACATTATACGAAGTGAAATAAGTAAATCAGAAAAAACCAGGAACTGCATTATTCTATACGTAGGTGGGACATAAAAGTGAAACTAAGAGACATTGATAAGAGTGTGGTGGTTACAGGGGGAGGGGGGAAAGGGAGAGGGAAAGAGGGAGGGGGAGGGGCACAAAGAAAACTAGATAGAAGGTAACAGAGGACAATCTGACTTTGGGTGATGGGTATGCAACATAATTGAAAAACAAGATAACCTGGACTTGTTGATCTTTGAATATATGTAACCTGATTTATTTTTGTCGCCCCATTAAAAAAATAAAATTATAATTAAAAAAAAACAAAAAAAACTATTAAACATAAAAAAAAGAACAAACACCTCCTCCCAGGTCCAAAAGGGATGAGGCCTCTTTCACCCCTGAACTATTTCAGTACTTGAGACGTAAGAAGTTCCCATATAACTTTTCCTCATCTCCCAGGGATGATGTTGGTTCTTAAATTGGCCCCTGTTCTTGGAAGGCAAGTAGACACTGAAGAAAGAGGCAGACCACTCCAGATTGGTACGGGGCAGTTTTCATAAGCAAGAGCATTTACTTATTATGCTTGTCTTGAGTGGCTGCAAGACAAGTAGATCTCTGCACTGACATGCCAAATCTTAAAAGTTAATATAAAGGCCTTAGCTGGGCTCAGTCACTATACTATCCAGATGGCCTCCATGACATGACATGTTTCTTTCTCAAGGCTGAATCTTTGAAAAGAGTCCCCACTGAGGGAACAGTGGGGGAAGTGTACATTCCAGCTCAGCTCCAGCTCACAGGCCAACTGGCTGTTATGCCCTCTTCAATTACCTTCTCCAGCTTACCTTGACCACTTCAGATGGAGCCATCATGTCATTACAGGACCAGTGACAACTGAGGATGAGGCTAAGGACTTCACCTGGCAGGAGTAATAGCACCTGGACCCTGCTCAATATGAAGATTTGATCATTGAATTATGGCAGCCCCCACCTGGTCCCTGGGTAGTTTTGTATTTGTCATTCTTGTGTCCTGCATAGCACTTTTTATTTTTAGGTTTTAGAAGTTATCTTTCTTATTCATCTTCATATGCCACTGATTCTGTGATAACATGGTAAGTCCTTCTGAAGTGGGCATCCCTGGGTGATGAGGTAAAAATATATGGGACATTCTTACTTCTCTGTTCACAAAAAGTATGCCTTCAACCTGCTTTTGTTATGCATTGGAAGAGAAACAAACATTTAATTTCTAAATAATAATAATAAAAAGAAATGTCTGCTTTCGGTGATGACAGAGAAGATTTTAGCATACTGATATTCCTACTAAGAACAACTAAAAAACTGGATAAAGGACAAAAAATATTTGGAGGCATCAGAAAGCTGCCGAGGCACCTGAGATTTAAGAAGCCAAGATGCCAGAGACTTAAAAGACCAAAGTTGTTAGACCAGATGATGACCAAGCCCAACCATAGCATGTGCTACGTATAAGAGCCGTAGCTGTTCTAAACAGTCCCTCCCTTAGACCAGGGGTAGTCAACATTTTTACACCTACCACCCACTTTTGTATCTCTGTTAGTAGTAAAATTTTCTAACTGCTCACCAGTTCCACAATAATGGTGACTTATAAAGTAGGGAAGTAACTTTATAAAATTTATAAAGCAGAGTTACAGCAAGTTAAAGCATATAATAATAATTACTTACCAAGTACTTTGTCGGATTTTTGCTAAGTTTGGCAGAATAAATCTTTTTTTCTTTTTTAACAGAGAGAGAGACTCAGAGAGAGGGATAGACAAGGACAGACAGACAGGAATGGAGAGAGAGGAGAAGCATCAATCATCAGTTGTTCTTTTTTGTTTGTTTTTTTTTTGTATTTTTCTGAAGCTGGAAACGGAGAGACAGACAGACCCCCGCATGCGCCCGACCAGGATCCACCCGGCACGCCCACCAGGGGCGACGCTCTGCCCACCAGGGGGCGATGCTCTGCCCCTCCGGGGTGTCGCTCTGCTGCGACCAGAGCCACTCTAGCGCCTGGGGCAGAGGCCAAGGAGCCATCCCCAGCGCCCGGGCCATCTTTGCTCCAATGGAGCCTTAGCTGCGGGAGGGGAAGAGAGAGACAGAGAGGAAGGAGGGGGGGCGTGGAGAAGCAAATGGGCGCTTCTCCTGTGTGCCCTGGCCGGGAATCGAACCCGGGTCCCCTGCATGCCAGGCCGACGCTCTAACCGCTGAGCCAACCAGCCAGGGCCAGAATAAATCTTTATAAAACAACATACTATAGTTAAATCTTTTTATTTATACTTTGGTTGCTCCGCTACCGCCCACCATGAAAGCTGGAACACCCACTAGTGGGCGGTAGGGACCAAGTCGACTACCACTGCCTTAGACCCTGCAAGTTGGGACTCTGGGCCTTTTGTGAGTACCTCCTTGAAATTTGATAAGTCTCTCTCCAGTGCCTGAAACTAAGTGGGCCCAGTGCCATCCAGAAAAGTCACCAGGCCTACTTCTAGTACTGCAAGCAGATTGCTCTTGCTGCATGGCATTACATTTATTTCATGGGCTCTTGTGAGATTATGCCATCGGGATGATGCTCACATTGAGTACAAGATGTGTTCTGCACTCTGGGCTATATGGACCCATCCCCAACCCTTAGGCTTGAGCGACATGTGTGGGCCCATGTATCAGCTCATCTGTCACTGTTCCAACTGTACTGTCACCTCTGTCTTCAGCACCCAAGAACAGTGAGTGCCTTTATTACGCAAAAATGTGGAGAAAGATATACCATGCAAAGACTAACTCAAGAAAGCAGGTGTGTCTACACCAATATCAGGCAGGGGGACATGAACCTCCAAATTCAGCATATTCATGAACACTATGGAGAGAGCAAGAGGAAAAAGAGAAGGGAGGTGTACTTAGGCAGCTTCGACTGCATCTGTCTATAATGGTTTGTTTGGTTTTTTTGCAAAGGAGAAAGAGAGAGACAGAGAAGGACAGACAGGAAGGGAGAGAGATGAGAAGCATCAGCTTGTAGTTGTGGCACCTTAGTTGTTCATTGATTGCTTTCTCATATGTGCCTTGACCAGGGAGCTCCAGCTGAGCCAGTGACCCCTTGCTCAAGCCAGCGACCTTGGATTCAAGCCAGCGACTTTTGGGCTCAAGCCAGCAACAATGGGGTCATGTCTGATTCCATGCTCAAGCCAGTGACCCTGTGCTCAAGCTGGTGAGCCTGCACTCAAGCTGACGACCTCGGGGTTTCAAACCTGGGTCGTCAGCATCCCAGGCTGATGCTCTATCCACTGCACCACCACCAGTCAGGCTGTAACGGTTTATTTATAAAAAAATATCTGAAGCAAACATGGAAAATTATAGAGAGCTATTAAAACTGGGCAGAGAGATTACTCAAGTATTGTTCTCTACATTTGGGTTGAAATATTTCATAATTTCAAAAACTAATTTTGAAATAAAAAGACATGCTAATAAAATAACAATGGACATATTTTTCTTTTTTTATTTTATTCATTTTAGAGAGGAGAGAGAGAGAGAGAGACAGAAAGAGAGAAGGGGGGAGGAGCTGGAAGCACCAACTCCCATATGTGCCTTGACCAGGCAAGCCCAGGGTTTTGAACTGGTGACCTCAGCATTTCCAGGTCGACACTTTATCCACTGTGCCACGACAGGTCAGGTGACATATTTTTCTTTTAAAAAATATTTTTCTGAAGTTGGAAACAAGGAGGCAGTCAGACAGACTCCCGCATGCGCCCGACCGGGATCCACCGGCATGCCCACCAGGGGGCGATGCTCTGCCCATTTGGGGTGTTGCTTTGTTGCAACAATGGACATTTTTAAAGGCAAAAACATTAAGCAGGACAAAGATGGATATTTTATATTAATAAAAGGTAAAATTCATCAAAAGACATAATGGCATTGCATGTTTATGTACCTAACAACATAGAATTAAAAGGTATACAGCTGTTAAAATAAAAGAGTGGGATAAATTTTCAATTACTGAGACATAAACTGGCACACTTCTCTTGGCATAAACAGAAAAGAAGTAGATGACTCACTTGAGCAGCACAATTACTGGGCCTGATATATACATAACACATGGATATGAGTGCACATATTCATATTTAAATCTAATGGAGAATAAACAGGAAACATTTACAAATATAAATTACTGGGAAAATCACAACTAAAATTCCACAAATCAGGGACGTTTTATCTATGCACAATGCAATAAAATGATCTTTGAATTAAAGAAATTATAAACAATTTAGAAATGAAGAACAATGAATGAGCATAAAATATCAGTATGTAGAATGTGGGTAAAACGGAATTAAAAGAAAACTGCACATACTTAATATATAAATTGTAAGTAAAGTCTAGAAAAAAATGAATCAAACATTTAATGCAAAAACAGTAAAATAAGTTCAAACAATGTTAAAAGTAGGAATTAATAATGATAAAATTAGATATTAACAAATAAGACAAATTACTAGGTTTTATTAACAAAATCACTAGATTATACCAAAGATATCTGGTTAATAAAAAAGATCAAAGAGCCTGGGGAGATGACGTCAGAGTAATGGCGGGGTAGGAAGCGATACTGATAAATCTCCCCCAAAACTCAACAAGATCTTCAACCAGAAACAGAAAAACCTATCCTTGGAGCCTCCAGATGTTTCACAATACACCCAAAGGTATGGTCGAGTGAAAAATTGGCTAAATATATAATCAAACACCGAAGGAAATAGGGAGTAAGAAATGCTCCGCCTTCCTCACCTAAACACGGCGGCTTTCTCTGGGATCTGTGAATATAGAAACTGAGGCGGGCAAAGGGGGTGAATAGATCCAGGCTGTGGCAAAAACGGCCGAACCAGGCTGTAGCACGGAGATCCAAGCCGAGGAAAAACTGTTCCTGTGGCATCCCGGGCAATACAAGCTAATACTCGCGCCAAACCCAGACAAAGAAAGACAAGCAGAACAGCCATTTTCCCCGATCCCCTGGTCGACGCACGCAGATAGTGGGTGAGGGATTCCTTCCGAAGCCCCGGGAGTGGATGACCATGTTGTCCCACAGAGAGACAGAGTCACGGGCCTTTGTGTGGGCTGAAAGCGGAATCTCTGGGCAGCCCCAGCACCCTGGGAAAGCCACACATGGGAGGGAGCAAGAACTAATTCCAATGGTGGAACTTTTCCGTGCTGGTGGGGGTTTCACTCAGAGGGAAACGCGCCCGACCTGAGATCCTGGTCTGCGTGCACAAATAGTGAGCGAGAAATTCCTCCAAGTGCCTCGGCAGTGCGCGCCCGTGTTATCGCACAGAGGAGCAGAGTCAGGGGCCTTTGTGTGGGCCAAAGCAGAATCTCGGGCCGCCCCAGCACCTTGCAAAAGCCACGCACGGGGATGAAGCGAGAGCCAATTCCAACGCTGGAACTTTTCCATGCGGTTGGGGGTTTCACTCAGAGCGTGAAACTGCCGGTCTGATATCCTGGTCTGCACACGCAGATAGTTAGTGGGAGTTTCCTACAAGCGCCCTGGGAGTGGGTGCCCGCCTGTGTTACTGGACAGAGTGGCAGAGCCAGAGGTCTTTGAGTGGGTGGAAGCCCCGCCTGATTATGCTAGCAGCTCTGACTGACTGAGCCTTACCCAGAGCCCTGTGCTGAGTGGAAATAGAGTGGGGAGTTGACAGCTCTTTGAACCTCTTACTATCCAGGCAGAGGCAGAGGCAGCAGCAACCCCATAGCTGGATTATCAGGCTACTAATTGAGGAAGGAAAGACTAGGAGAAAGGCTCCAGGAACACGGACTCTCTCACTGTCAGACCCTATAAATGCTAATGAGCCTCAACTGCCAACAAGACTAAAGCACAATACATGACATCGCCATAGAGACTTATCAACTGCAAACCTCTACCTGAGCGTGCCAAAGGGGCAGAACCTGGGGTACAGAGTCACCGACCAGGAAGAGGGAGAGAAAAGAAAAAGCAAGAAGATAACCTCTCAAAATCAAGAATAATCTGCAGACTTTATAACCTATCCCATTTTATTATATTTGTTCGTTTGTTTCTCTTATCTTCATTCTTGATATTTTTTTTCCTCCTCCAATTTGGACGATTAACTCTCTGCCGGTCTTACTCTCTCCTCTCCTTGAACTACACTACCCATAACTGTTACATCTCCCATTATCTTTTCTTTCCTCTTCCTTTCTCTCTATGAGGGTTGCACTCCAAAACCCTTAACTCTCTCTCTCTCTCCTCTTTTTTTTTCTTCTTTTAGTGGTTCCTTCTTTTATTCTCTCTCTCTCTTTCTTTTCTCCCTCTATATTAGTTTCTTCCTTTCTCCCTTACATCTACTCTCATTCAAACCTCAATAACGAACAAATTATCTTATCTGGGACTCAAACTTATGTTTCTGGCATTTTGGGGGGTTTTTACTTCACCTTTTTAACTCACTAGCAGTGCTCCCATCCCTGGCTCTCCATTTTATCTAGTTCTTGTTCCACTAAATACAATAGTAATTTTTTAATTTGTCCCCCCATTTTTCTGTTTCCCTCTTATTCCTCTCATCATAAATCTTAGTCAACCAACACCTAAAAGCAAATCATTTTATTCTTGACCCAAATTTTTTTCCTTATTTGCTTTTTGTGGGTCCATACCCTCTTCTTTTTTTTTTTTTTTTTTGCCCCTTTATTACTTTTCCACAATTCAGGCCCTCCATTATAGGCATTGTTTGCTATAATTCACAGTTCACCACAAGATTTTCTCAAGAAAGAGAGGAGAGGAGAGGAGAGGAAAAAAGGAGGGGGGGGGAATAATTTCCTTTTTTTAAAATTTTTATTTTATTTTATTTTTCTCTATTTCATTATTAATTTTTTTTTTAAAAAACAACTCTTCGATTTTTTATTTTTTAAATTTTTATTCTTTATTAAATCTCATTAATACTATCAACAAAACCACCCTCAGATGCCATTAAGAAAGAGAAAATTGAATATCATGGATACAAAAGAAAGAGAGGTAACACAGATAGATGAGGAAAAATCTATGGAGAAAAAATTTAATATATTGGAAACCTTGGAGCTAAATGACAGAGAATTCAAGATAGAAATCCTAAAAATCCTCCAAGATATACAAGAAAACACAGAAAGGCAATTTAGGGAGCTCAGAAAACAACTCAACGAACACAAAGAATATATGTCCAAGGAAATTGAAACTATAAAAACAAATCAAACAGAGATGAAAATCTCAATTCACGAGTTGAAAAACGAAGTAACAAGCTTAGCTAATAGAACAGGTCAGATAGAAGAGAGGATTAGTGAAATAGAAGACAAGCAACTTGAGGCACAACAGAGAGAAGAAGAAAGAGACTCAAAAATTAAAAAAAATGAGATAGCCCTACAAGAATTATCTGACTCCATCAAAAAGAATAACATAAGAATAATAGGTATATCAGAGGGAGAAGAGAGAGAAAATAGAGTGGAGAATATACTCAAACAAATAATAGATGAGAACTTCCCAAGCCTGTGGAAAGAACTAAAGCCTCAAGTTCAAGAAGCAAACAGAACTCCGAGTTTTCTTAACCCCAACAAACCTACTCCAAGGCATATCATAATGAAATTGGCACAAACCAACAGCAAAGAAAAAATTCTCAAAGCAGCCAGGGAAAAGAAGAATACAACATCTAAAGGAAGGCCCATTAGATTATCATCAGATTTCTCAGCAGAAACTCTACAAGCTAGAAGAGAGTGGACCCCAATATTTAAAGTCCTGAAAGAGAGGAACTTTCAGCCACGAATACTATACCCATCAAAGCTATCCTTCAAATATGAAGAAGAAATAAAAACTTTCACAGATACAGAAAAGATGAGGGAATTTATCATCAGAAAACCCCCACTCCAGGAATTACTAAAGGGGGTTCTCCAATCAGATACAAAGAACAAAAAAAAAAAAACAAAGCCACAAGTAAAAGCTCCAAGAAGAACACAATAAAACCAAATTTAAACTGTGACAACAACAACAAAAAAGGGAGGGGGGAGAAAATGAAGATTAACCGTAGCAAAGGACGAAGAAGTGCAAAAGTACTCACAAAATAGTTTGCTACAATGAACAGGGTAGGAACCCTTTTCATTACTTAAAGGTAACCACCATTGAAAAAACCACCACAGATGCACATGAGATAAAAAAGATAGCAACAGAGGAAAAATGTATGGAATACAACTAAATAAAAACAAAAGATAGAAAAACGAAAAAGAAGGATCAAACAATACACAAAACTAACAGAAAGCAATATATGAAATGGCAATAGGGAACTCACAAGTGTCAATAATTACACTAAATGTAAACAGATTAAACTCACCAATAAAAAGGCACAGAGTAGCAGAATGGATTAAAAAAGAAAATCCAACTGTATACTGCCTACAAGAAACTCATCTAAGTAACAAGGATAAAAACAAATTCAAAGTGAAAGGCTGGAAAAAAATACTCCAAGCAAATAACATCCAAAAAAAGCAGACGTAGCAATACTCATATCTGATAATGCTGACTACAAGACAGGAAAAGTACTCAGAGACAAAAATGGCCATTTCATAATGGCTAAGGGGACACTAAATCAAGAAGACATAACAATTCTTAATATATATGCACCAAACCAAGGAGCACCAAAATATATAAGACAGCTACTTATTGACCTTAAAACAAAAACTGACAAAAATACAATCATACTTGGAGACCTCAATACACCGCTGATGGCTCTAGATCGGTCATCCAAACAGAGAATCAACAAAGACATAGTGGCCTTAAACAAAACACTAGAGCACCTGGATATAATAGACATCTACAGGACATTTCATCCCAAAATGACTGAGTATACATTTTTCTCCAGTGTATATGGATCATTCTCAAGAATTGACCATATGTTGGGCCACAAAAACAACATCAAAAAATTCAGAAAAATCGAAGTTGTACCAAGCATATTTTCTGATCATAAAGCCTTGAAACTAGAATTCAACTGCAAAAAGGAGGAAAAAAATCCCACAAAAATGTGGAAACTAAACAACATACTTTAAAAAAACGAATGGGTCAAAGAAGAAATAAGTGCAGGGATCAAAAGATATATACAAACTAATGAAAATGACAATACGACATATCAGAATCTATGGGATGCAGCAAAAGCAGTGATAAGAGGGAAGTTCATATCACTTCAGGCATATATGAACAAACAAGAGAGAGCCCAAGTGAACCACTTAACTTCACACCTTAAGGAATTAGAAAAAGAAGAACAAAGACAACCCAAAACCAGCTGAAGAAAGGAGATAATAAAAATCAGAGCAGAAATAAATGAAATAGAGAACAGAAAAACTATAGAAAAAATTAATAGAACAAGGAGCTGGTTCTTTGAAAAGATCAACAAAATTGACAAACCCTTGGCAAGACTTACCAAGGAAAAAAGAGAACGAACTCATATAAACAAAATCCAAAATGAAAGAGGAGAAATCACCACGGACACCATAGATATACAAAGAATTATTGTAGTATACTATGAAAAACTTTATGCCACTAAATTCAACAACCTAGAAGAAATGGACAAATTCCTAGAACAATACAACCTTCCTAGACTGAGTCAAGAAGAAGCAGAAAACCTAAACAGACCTATTAGTAGAGAAGAAATAGAAAAAACCATTAAAAACCTCCCCAAAAATAAAAGTCCAGGCCCTGACGGCTATACCAGCAAATTTTTCAAACATTCAAAGAAGACTTGGTTCCTATTCTACTCAAAGTCTTCCAAAAAATTGAAGAAGAAGCAATACTTCCAAACACATTTTATGAGGCCAACATAACCGTCATACCAAAACCAGGCAAGGATGGCACAAAAAAAGAAAACTACAGACCAATATCTCTAATGAATACAGATGCTAAAATACTAAACAAAATACTAGCAAATCGAATACAACAACATATTAAAAAAATAATACATCATGATCAAGTGGGATTCATATCCGAATCTCAAGGATGGTTCAACATACGTAAAACAGTTAATGTAATACACCATATCAACAAAACAAAGAGGAAAAACCTCATAATCTTATCAATAGACGCAGAAAAGGCTTTTGATAAAATACAACACAATTTTATGTTTAAGACTCTCAACAAAATGGGTATAAGAAGGAAAATATCTCATCATGATAAAGGCCATATATGATAAACCATCAGCTAACATCATATTAAATGGCACTAAACTGAAGGCTTTCCCTCTTAAATCAGGAACAAGACAGGGTTGTCCACTCTCTCCACTCTTATTTAATGTGGTACTAGAGGTTCTAGCCAGAGCAATCAGACAAGACAAAGAAATAAAAGGCATCCATATCGGAAAAGAAGAAGTAAAGGTATCAATTTTTGCAGATGATATGATCCTATACATCGAAAACCCCAAAGAATCCACAAAAAGACTACTAGAAATAATAAGCCAATACAGTAAGGTCGCAGGATACAAAATTAACATACAGAAGTCAATAGCCTTTCTATACACCAACAATGAAACAATTGAGAACGAACTCAAAAGAATAGTCCCCTTCACGATTGCAACAAATAAAATAAAATACTTAGGAATAAACATAACAAAGAATGTAAAGGACTTATATAATGAAAACTATAAACCATTGTTAAGGGAAATCGAAAAAGATATAATGAGATGGAAGAATATACCTTGTTCTTGGCTAGGAAGAATAAATATAATCAAGATGGCTATATTACCCAAAGCAATATACAAATTTAATGCAATTCCCATCAAAATTTCAATGACATTTTTTAAAGAAATAGAGCAAAAAATCATCAGATTTATATGGAACTATAAAAAACCGCGAATAGCCAAAGCAATCCTAAAGAAAAAGAATGAAGCTGGGGGCATTACAATACCTGACTTCAAACTATATTATAGGGCCACGACAATCAAAACAGCATGGCATTGGCAGAAAAATAAACGCTCAGACCAATGGAACAGAATAGAAAGTCCAGAAATAAAACCACATATATATAGTCAAATAATTTTTGATAAAGGGGCCAACAACACACAATGGAGAAAAGAAAGCCTCTTCAATAAATGGTGCTGGGAAAACTGGAAAGCCACATGCAAAGAATGAAACTGGACTACAGTTTGTCCCCCTGTACTAAAATTAACTCAAAATGGATCAAAGATCTAAACATAAGACCTGAAACAATTAAGTACATAGAAGAAGACATAGGTACTCAACTCATGGACCTGGGTTTTAAAGAGCATTTTATGAATTTGACTTCACAGGCAAGAGAAGTGAAGGCAAAAATTAATGAATGGGACTACATCAGACTAAGAAGTTTTTGCTCAGCAACAGAAACTGACAACAAAATAAACAGAAAGCCAACTAAATGGGAAATGATATTTTCAAACAACAGCTCAGATAAGGGCCTAATATCCAAAATATACAAAGAACTCATAAAACTCAACAACAAACAAACAAACAATCTAATAAAAAAATGGGAAGAGGACATGAACAGACACTTCTCCCAGGAGGAAATACAAATGGCCAACAGATATATGAAAAGACGCTCATCTTCTTTAGCTATTAGAGAAATGCAAATCAAAACTGCAATGAGATACCACCTCACACCTGTTCGATTAGCTATTATTAACAAGACAGGTAATAGCAAATGTTGGAGAGGCTGTGGAGAAAAAGGAACCCTCATCCGTTGTTGGTGGGAATGTAAAGTAGTACAACCATTATGGAAGAAAGTATGGTGGTTCCTCAAAAAACTGAAAATAGAACTACCTTATGACCCAGCAATCCCTCTACTGGGTATATACCCCAAAAACTCAGAAACATTGATATGTAAAGACACATGCAGCCCCATGTTTATTGCAGCATTGTTCATAGTGGCCAGGACGTGGAAACAACCAAAAAGCCCGTCAATAGATGACTGGATAAAGAAGATGTGGCACATATACACTATGGAATACTACTCAGCCATAAGAAATGATGACATCGGATCATTTACAGCAAAATGGTGGGATCTTGATAACATGATACGAAGCGAAATAAGTAAATCAGAAAAAAACAGGAACTGCATTATTCCATACGTAGGTGGGACATAAAATTGAAACTAAGAGACATTGATAAGAGTGTGGTGATTGCGGGGGCAAGGGGGGAAAGGGAGACGGAAAGGGGGAGGGAGAGGGGCACAAAGAAAACTAGATAGAAGGTGACAGAGGACAATCTGACTTTGAGTGATGGGTATGCAACATAATTGAACGACAAGATAACCTGGACTTGTTATCTTTGAATATATGTATCCTGATTTATTGATGTCACCCCATTAAAAAAATAAAATTAATTAAAAAAAAAAAAAAAAAAAAAAAAGAAGAGCCTGACCAGGCGGTGGCACAGTGGATAGAGCGCTGGACTGGGATGCGGAGGACCCAGGTTTGAGACCCCAAGGTCTCCAGCTTGAGCGCGGGCTCTTCTGGTTTGAGCAAAGATCACCAGCTTGGGCCTAAGGTTGCTGGCTCAAGCAAGGGGTTACTTGGTCTGCTGAAGGCCTACAGTCAAGGCACATATGAGAAAGCAATCAATGAACAACTTGCAGGGGTCCCCAAACTACAGCCCGCAGGCCGCATGCAGCCCCCTGAGGCCATTTATCCGGCCCCAGCCATACTTCGGGAAGGAGCACCTCTTTCATTGGTGATCGGTGAGAGGAGCACTGTATGTGGCGGCCCTCCAACGGTCTGAGGGACAGTGAACTGGCCCCCTGTGTAAAAAGTTTGGGGACCCCTGAAAGGTGTTGCAACGAAAAACTGATGATTGATGCTTCTCGTCTGTCTCCGTTCCTGTCTGTCTGTCCCTATCTATTCCTCTCTCTGACTCTCGCTCTGTCTCTGCTAGAAAAAAAAAAAGAAAAATTATAAGTGAGAAATGGAACATTATTAGACACACAAAAAAGATTTTAAATAAATAAGACCCTAATCTAAGATTTCTAGTTAAAAAGGTAAATGACCACATATACTTATCCCTTGTCTCTCGAGACACAAATATATTGCCTTTAAAATTTTATTTGAAAAGAATTATAAATCCATCAGAATTGAAGGAATGGGAGAGGCATTTCCATTCATGTTAAAAACTTAGCAAACGAGAAATAGACAAGAACTCTTTTTTTAAAAAAATTTTAATTTAATTAGGTGACAATAATAGTATATAGGTTTCAGGTAGACATCTCTATACAATTGGAACTGTTGATTGCATTATGTGCTCATCACCCAAAGTCAAATCCTTTTCCATCACTGTATATTTGTCCCTCTTTAGTCCCCTCCATGCCACCTCCCTCGCCCTGGTAACCACTTCACTTTTTTCTATGTCCATGGGTCTCAGTTTTATCCCACTGGCGTGTAAAATCGTATAGTTCTTAGCTTTTTCTGATTTACTTATTTCACTTAATAGAATGTTCTTAAGGCCCACCCATGTTGTCATAAATGTACCACTTCATCTATCCAATCCTTTATCAAGGAACACTTTGCTGATTTCCATGTCTTGGCCACTATGAATAAGGCTGCAATGAATATGGGAGTGCACGTGTCTTTGCATACCAATGCTTTCCAGTTTTTCAGGAGATACCAGTAAAGGAATTGCTGGATCATATGGTTATTTTATTCTTAATTTTTTGAGGAACCACCTGTTTTCCATAATGGGTGTACCAATTTACATTCCCACCGGCAGTGAACGAGTGTTCATTTTTCTCCAAAACCTTTCCAACACTTGTTATTACTGTCTTTTTGATAATAGCCAATCTAACAGTGCGAAGTGGTATCTCATTGTGGTTTTGATTTGCATTTCTCTAACAGCTTGAAAAAATGAACATCTTTTCATATATCTATTTTTGTATGTCTTCATGGGAAAAGTGTTCTGGTTCTCTCTCATTTTTCAAAATAAATTTTTATTAATTTTAATGGGGTGACATCAATAAATCAGGGTACATATGTTCAAAGAAAACATCTTCAGGTTACCTTGTCATTCAATTATGTTGCATACCCATCACCCAAAGTCAGATTGTCCTCTGTCACCTATCTGGTTTTCTTTGTGCCCCTCCCTCTTCCCTCCCCCCCCCCCCCGCAACCACCACACTCTTGTCCATGTCTCTTAGTCTCGCTTTTTTTTTTTTTTTTTTTTTTTACAGAGAGAGAGTCAGAGAGAGGGAAAGACAGGGACAGACAGACAGGAACGGAGAGATGAGAAGCATCAATCATTAGTTTTTCGTTGCATGTTGCACCACCTTAATTGTTCATTGATTGCTTTCTCATACGTGCCTTGACCACAGTCCTTCAGCAGACTGAGTAATCCCTTGCTCGAGCCAGCGACCTTGGGCTCAAGCTGGTGAGCTTTTGCTCAAACCAGATGAGCCCTTGCTCAAGCTGGCGATCTCGGGTTCTCGAACCTGAGTCTTCCGCATCCCAGTCTGACACTCTATTCACTGCGCCACTGCCTGGTCAGGCTCTTAGTCTTGTTTTTATGTCCCACCTATGTATGGAATCATGCAGTTCTTAGTTTTTTCTGATTTACTTATTTCACTCCGTATAATGTTATCAAGATCACATCATTTTGTTGTAAATGATCCGATGTCATTATTTCTTATGGCTGAGTAGTATTCCATAGTGTATATGTACCACATCTTCTTTATCCAGTCATCTATTGAAGGGCTTTTTGGTTGTTTCCATGTCTTGGCCACTGTGAACAATGCTGCAATGAACATGGGGCTACATGTGTCTTTACGTATCAATGTCTCTGAGTTTTGGGGGTATATACCCAGTAGGGGGATCTCTCCCATTTTTAAATTAGATTGTTTGCTGGTTTGTTGCTGAACATTGTTAGTTCTTTATATATTTTAGATATTAACCACTTATTGGAGCTGTTGTTTGCAAATATTTCCATTTAGTTGGCTGTCTATCTGTTTTGTTGTCAGTTTCTTTTGCTGTGCAGAAGCTTTTTAGTTTGATGTGTCGCCATTCATTTATTGTTACCTTTACTTCCCTTGCCTTTGGGTTCAAATTCATAAATTGTTCTCTATGGCCAAGGTCTATGCGTTTAGTACCTATGTTTTTTTCTATGTAAGTTATTGTTTCAGATCTTATATTTAGATATTTGATCCATTTTGAATTAACTTTTGTGCAGGGGGACAAGGTGTAGTAAAGTTTTGTTCTTTTCCATGTGCTTTTCCAATTTTCCCAGCACCATTTATTGAGGAGGCTTTCTTTATTGTGTGTTTTTGGCTCCTGTGTCAAAGGTTATTTATCCATATATATCTGGTTTTATTTCCGAGCTCTCAATTTTATTTCATTCAACTGTCTGTCTGTTGTATTTCTGCCAATACCATGCTGTTCTGATTATCCTGGCTATGTAGTACAATTTGAAGTCAGGTAGTCTGATGACTCTGGCTTTGTTCTTTTTTATCAGGATTCCTTGGACTATTCAGAGTCTTTTATGGTTTATTCAAATGTTGTGATTTTTTTCGTCTATATCTTTTAAAAATGAAATTAGGATTTTAAAGAAGATTGCATTAAATTTGTATATTACTTTAGGTAATATGGCCATTTTAACTATGTTGATTATTTCCATCCATGAATATGGCATATTTTTATTTTATTTTAGTTTGCTGTGTTAATATAGTTACAAGTGTTCCCTTGAATATAACTCTCTCTCCCCTCCATGTTCTCCTTGATACCCCTTTGGCCCCTTCCCCCTACTTCCTTCCCCCCTTTCCTCCATGATTTACTATCCTGCCCTCTATCTCTCTGTTATGTGTATATACTTTCCCTAATGTCCTTCCTTTCTTTGATCCCCTCCTCTCATCATGACCCTTTCCCTCTGACCTCTTTCACTCTGGACTCTTTAACCCCTTCTCTGCCTCTCTTCTGTTCCTCAGTTCACATTGTTCATTGGATTCCTCATATTAGTGAGGTCATATAATATTTCTCTTTCTATGCCTGGCTTATTTCGCTTAGCATAGTAGACTCCAGGTCCATCCATGTTTTCGCAAAGGATAAGATTTCCTTTTTAAGACAAACTACACAATGGGAGAACATATTTGACAATACGTCTGATAAGGGGTTAATAACCAAAATTTATAAAGAACTTGTAAAACTCAACACCAGGAAGACAAACAACCCAATCCAAAAATGGGCAAAAGAGATGAATAGACACTTCTCCAAAGAGGACATACAGATGGCCAATAGGCATATAAAAAAATGCTCAACATCACTAATCATTAGAGAAATGCAAATTAAAACCACAATGAGATATCACCTCACACCAGTCAGAATGGCGCTTATCAACAAAACAACACAGAATAAGTGCTGGCGAGGATGTGGAGAAAAGGGAACCCTCCTGCACTGCTGGTGGGAATGCAGACTGGTGCAGCCACTGTGGAAAACAGTATGGAGATTCCTCAAAAATCTGAAAATCGAACTGCCTTTTGACCCAGCTATCCCACTTTTAGGAATATACCCCAAGGACACCATAGAACGGCTGGAAAAGGAGAAATGCACCCGCATGTTTGTGGCAGCATTGTTCACAATAGCGAAGATCTGGAAACAGCCCAAGTGTCCGTCAGAGGACGAGTGGATTAAAAAGCTTTGGTACATATATACTATGGAATACTACTCAGCCATAAGAAATGATGACATTGGATCATTTACAATAACATGGATGGACCTTGACAACATTATACGGAGTGAAATAAGTAAATCAGAAAAAAAAAAACTAAGATGAATCCATACATAGAAGGGACATAAAAATGAGACTCAGAGACATGAACAAGAATGTGATGGCAACAGGGGCGGGAGGTTGGGGGAGGGGGGAGGGGGTGAAGAAGGAGAGAGGGGTTAGGGGAGGGGAGGGGCACAAAGAAAACCAGATAGAAGATGACAGAAGACAATTTAACTTTGGGGGAGGGGTATACAGCACAATCAAATGTCAAAATAATCTAGAGATATTTTCTCTCAACATATGTACCCTGATTTATCAATGTCACTGCATTAAATTTAATTTAAAAAAAACTGAAAAAAAAGGAAAAAAAGACTTACATTAAACATTTGTAAAATAAAAAAAATAAAAAAATAAAAAAGATTTCCTTTTTAACAGCCCATAGTATTCCGTTGTGTATATGTACCACAGCTTTTTAATCCACTCATCTACTGATGGACACTTGGGCTGTTTCCAGATCTTGGCTATTGTAAACATTGCTGCAATAAACATGGGGTTGCATTTCTTCTTTTGAATCAGTGATTTGTTATTCTTAAGATGTATTCCTAGAAGTGGGATAGCTGGGTCAAAGGCAGTTTTTTAATTTTCTGAGGAATCTCCATATTATTTTCCACAGTGGCTGCAGCAGTCTGCATTCCCACCAGCAGTGCAGGAGGGTTCCCTTTTCTCCACATCCTCGTCAGCACTTATTATGTGTTGTTTGTTAATGAGCACCATTTTGACAGGTGTGAGATGGTATCTCATTGTGGTTTTTAAAAAATTTATTTATTTATTTAATTGTGTTTACATAGATTCTAGGGTCACCCCGAATGTATCCCCCCTCCCCCATATTCCCCTCAACATCTCCCTTGCCCCCCTCCCTACAGCACCCTCCCTCCTTCCCTTCAGATTTATCCCATCCTATCTTCCCCTTTCCCTCTGTCCTCTTTCCTCTGGTCCCTTTGATCCCTTCTCTGTCTCAATTCCGTTCCTCAGTTCTTATTGTTCCTTGGATTCCTCAAACAAGTGAGGTCATATAATATTTTCTTTCTCTGCTTGGCTTATTTCACTTAACATAATAATTACCAGGTCCATCCATGTTGTTGCAAAAGGTAATATTTCCTTTTTCATGGTCCCATAGTATTCCATCGTATATATGTACCACTACTTTTTAATCCACTCATCCACTGACGGAACTTGGGTTGTTTCCAGATCTTTGCTATTGTGAACAATGCCACCATAAACATGGGGGTGCATTTTTTTTCAGTTGGTGATACTTTTCTTTGGGATATATTCCTAAAAGTGGGATGGCTGGGTCAAAAGGCAGATCCATTTTTTAATTTTTTGAGGAATCTCCATCCTGTTTTCCACAGTGGCTACACCAGTCTGCATTCCCACCAGCAGTGCAGGATGGTTCACTTTTCTCCACATCCTCGCCAGCACCTATCATGTGTTGTTTTGTTAATGAGTGCCATTCTGACTGGTGTGAAGTGGTATCTCATTGTGGTTTTAATTTGTATTTCTCTAATGATTAGTGATGAACATTTTTTCATCTGTCTATTGGCCATCTGTATGTCCTCTTTAGGGAAGTGTCTATTCATTGTTTTTGCCCATTTTTTGATTGTATTGATTGTCTTCCTGGTGTTGTTTTACAAGTTCTTTATAAATTTTGGTTATTAACCCCTTATCAGATGTATTGTCGAATATGTTCTCCCATTGTGTGGTTTGTCTTTTTATTCTGTTTTATTGTCTTTAGCTGTACAAAAGCTTTTTAGTTTGATATAGTCCCATTGGTTTATCCTGTCTTTTATTTCACTTTCCCATGAAGATAAATCAGTAAATATATTGCTGTGAGAGATGTCAGTGAGTTTACCGCCTATGTTTTCTTCTAAGACCCTTATGGTTTCATGACTTACATTTAAGTCTTTTATCCATTTTGAGTTTATTTTTGTGAATGGTGTAAGTTGGTGGTCTAGTTTCATTTTTTTGCAGGTAGCTGTCTAATTTTTCCAACACCATTTGTTAAAGAGACTGTCTTTAGTCCATTGTATGCTTTTACCTCCTTTGTCAAATATCAATTGTCCTTAAAGGTGTAGATTTATTTCTGGGTTCTCTGTTCTGTTCCATTGATCTATATGCCTGTTCTTATGCCAGTACCAAGCTGTTTTGAGTACAATGACCTTGTAGTATAACTTGATATCAGGAAGTGTGATACCTCCCACTTTATTCCTCTTTTTCAAGATTGCTGAGGGTATTCGTGTTCTTTTTTGGTTCCAAATAAATTTTTGGAATATGTGTTCTATATCTTTGAAGTATGTCATTGGTATTTTAATTGGTATTGCATTGAATTTATAAATTGCGTTGGGTAATATAGACATTTTAATGATGTTTATTCTTCCTAACCACAAACATGGTATATGCTTCCACTTGTTTCTATCTTCCTTGATTTCTGGTTTTAAACTGCATTTCTCTAATGTTTAGTGATGTTGAACATTTTTTCATATGCCATTGGCCATATGTATGTCCTCTTTGGAACAATGTCTATTCAGTTCTTTTTCCCTATTTTTGGTTGGATTGTTTACTTTCCTGGTGTGGAGTTTTACAAGTTCTTTATAGATTTTGGTTATTAATCCCATATTGGACGTGATAGCAAATATGTTCTCCCATTGTGTGGGTTGTCATTTTATTTTGCTCATGTTGTCTTTAGCTGTGCAAAAGCTCTTTAGTTTGATATAGTTTCATTTGTTCATCCTGTCCTTTATTTCACTTGCCCTCAGAGCTAAATCAGTAAATATATTGCTGCGAGAGATATCAGAGAGCTCACTGCCTATGTTTTCTTCCAAGATAATCATGGTTTCATGACTTACATTCATGTCTTTTATCCATTTTGAGTTTATTTTTGTGAATGGTGTTAGTTGGTGATCAAGTTTCATTTTTTGCATGTATCTGTCCGATCTTCCCAGGATCATTTGTTAAAGAGACTGTCTTTACTCCATTGTATGCTCTTACCTCCTTTGTCAAATATCAATTGGCCATAAAGGTGTGGGTTTATTTCTGGGTTCTCTGTTCTGTTCTATTGATCTGTATGCCTGTTCTTATGCAAATACCAAGCTGTTTTGAGTACAATGGTCTTGTAATATAACTTGATATCAGGAAGTGTGATACCCCCCCCCACTTTATTCCTCTTTTTCAATACTGCTGAGGCTATTCGTGTTCATTTTTGGTTCCATATAAATGTTTGGAATATTTATTCTATATCTTTGAAGTATGACATTGGTATTTTAATAGGAATTGCATTGAATTTATATATTGCTTTGGCTAGTATAGACATTTTAATGATATTTATTCTTCCTATCCATGAACATGATATATGCTTCTGATTGTTTGTATCTTCCTTGACTTCTTTTATCAATGTTTTATAATTTTCTGAGTACAGGTCTTTAACCTCCTTGATGAAATTTACTCCTAGGTACTTAATTTTTTTTTTTTTTGCAATAGTGAAGGGGATTGTTTCCTTAATTTTTCTTTCAGACCATTCATTGTTGGTGCATAAAAATGCCACTGATTTCTGAATATTGATTTTATATCCTGCCACCTTGCTGAATTTATTTATCAGTTCCAGTAGTTTTTTGACTGAGACTTTAGGGCAGTAGTTCTCAAAGTGTGCACCAGGGTGCACTGGTGTGCTCTATAAAACTTCCAGGTGCGCCTTTATGGTATTACAGAGAAATATGTACCTGTGGGGACCAAAAAACAACAGGGTTTTTGAGTTTAGATTTTTGGGGGACAGAGGTGTAGGGAATTGACTCTCTAAACTGACAGTCTCCAGCCCCCCACATCACTTGCCTGATTAGGTTGCAAAAGGCTGTTAAGCTGTGGTGCTGGATTGTTTACACTGCCCCCATGTTTCCCAGAAAGACTGGAGGCAAGTTACTTCTATCCTGTGTTTGGTGTAAAGTTAAGATGATATATATGGTAGGGGTTTTCTGCACTCAGCACAATTAAGAGTAAAAAGAGAGGAATTCTTCAATGTATTGGTGAGGAAATGAGAGTTTGTCTTTCAAATATATGCCCAAACATTGAAGAAATCACTAGGACACATCAGACTCATGTTTCTCATAAACACAGGAATGAAAAAACAACACATTTGCGCTGGGACCTGCCAAATTTACTAAATCTTACTAAGAATGTATCTATATATATAAAAAGATAACTTTTGTCATTTATTTATTTATTAGCCCTTTTTTCACAAATGCTAAAAAGTATAACTAAAAAAATGTAACATAAAAATGTTTTTTAATGTCAGAATAAATTTAATTTTGTCATATTTATTTCATTTAAGTACCGTAAAGGCATGCTTGGACTTTATATTTTTCTTTCATATTTGACTTAATTATTATAACATATTTCTCAGAAATTTGTAAATAGTGTGCCTGCAGTTATTTGTAGGAGTTTAAATGCACCCTGACTTCAAAATGTTTGAGAACCACTGCTTTAGTGTTTTCTATGTACAGTATCAAGTCATCAACAAATAATGAAAGTTTTACTTCTTTTCCAATTTGAATGCCTTTTATTTCTTCTTCTTGTCTGATTGCTGTGGCTAGGACTTCCAGAACTATGTTGAAAAGAGTGGTGAAAAGGGGCACCCCTGCTTTTTTCCCGATCATAAGAGGATTGCTTTTAATTTTTGCCCATTGAATATGATGTTGGCTGTGGGTTTGTCATAGATGGGCTTTATCATGTTTAGGTATGTTCCCTGTATTCCCACTTTGCTGAGAGTTTTGATCATGAACAGGTGCTGGATTTTATGAAATGCTTTTTCTGCATCTGTTGATATTATCATGTGATTTTTCTCCTTCCTTTTGTACATGTGATGAATCACATTGATTGATTTGCAAATATTATACCAGCTTCACCCCCCCAGAATAAATCCCATTTGATCATGATGTATGAGTGTTTTCACATATTGCTGGATCCGGTTTGCTAATATTTTGTTGAGAATTTTAGCATCAACGTTCACCAGGGATATTGGCCTATAGTGTTCTTTCTTTGTAGTGTCTTTGCCTGGTTTTGGTGTAAGGATTATGCTCCCCTCATAAAAGGAGCTTGGAAGTCTTACCTCTTTTTGAATTGTTTGAAGTATCTTGAGAAGACTAGGAGTTAGTTTTTCTTTGATTATTTGGTAAAATTTGCCTGTGAAGCTGTCTGGCTCAGGACTTTTGTTTGTTGGGAGTTTTTATGATAACTGTTTCTATCTCATTTGTTGTAATCAGTCTGTTTAGGTTTTCTGATTCCTCCAGATTGATTTTTGAAAGATTATATGTTTCAAATAATTTGTCCATTTCACCTAGGTTGTCCAATTTTTTGACATATAGATCTTCATAGTATTTTCTTAAAATCCTTTGTATTTCTGTGGGTGTTAGTTATTACTTTTCCACTTTCATTTCAATTTTATTTATTTAAGTCTTCTCTCTTTTTCTCTTGATGAGTCTGGTTAAAAGTTGATAAATCTTGTTTACCTTTTCAGAGAACCAGCTCTTGGTTTCATTGATCTTCTATTGTTTTTTTTTAGCTTCTGTGTCATTTATTTTCACTCTGATCTTTATTATTTCCTCTTTCTACTTCCTCTGAGCTTTACTTGCTGTTCTTCTAGTTCTTTTAGATGCAGGGTTAAGTTGTTTATTTCAGATTTTTTCTTAAAAGTATGCCTGTAATGCTATGAAGTACAATCTCAGGACTGCTTTTGCTGTGTCCCATAAATTTTGAGTGATTGTATCTTCATTTTCACTTGATTCAAGGAAATTCTTTATTTCTTCTTTGGTACCATTGTTAGCCCATTCACTATTTAATAACATGTTATTTAGTTTCCAAGTGTTTGCATGGTTTTCATTTTTTTCTATTTAGTTGATTTCTAGTTTCATGCGATTGTGACCAGAGAATATGCTTGATATTATTTCAGTCTTCTTAAATTTGTTGAGACTCGTTTTGTGTCCTAACATGTGGTCTATCCTATGAAAATGTACAATGAGCTCTTGAGATACACAGACAAGATGGCAATGGAGTAGGCGGACATACTAACTCCCACCTCCCATAACCAAAGTGGATTACAAACTAATTTTAAGAACCATCATCTGGAAAAACCAACTTTGGACTAAACTAAGAGGACTCTTCAACCAAGGAACACTGAAGAAGCCACACTGAGACTGGTAGGAAAAGCAGAAATGTGGAGAGGGCTGCCCAGCTCCCTGGAACAAATGGCAGTTAGGAGAGACTCATGTGGCAGGAAGTGAATTTAGCAGAGAGGGCAGGGTCCTAAGTCCCAGGAACAAAGCCCCAGCCTGCAGCCCCACAGCCTAGAAGAAGCGTATGGACAGTATTTAGCTGGAAACAAGACAGGATACTATTTGTGAGAAAAAGACTGATTTCTCAGACCCAGGATTCTTCTGAAAGGGACCGTGCAGAAAACCTCTCTCACAACCACTCACCTGGGGCTCCAGGGGACAGGGAGAGAGGAGAGAACCAGAGTAGCAGAAGAAAGTATAATCTAGGAGGCACAGGGAGAAACATTTTGAGAGACAGCCACCCTAACCCCTGGGATGAGTCATTCCCCAAATCTGAAGTGAATATTTCCCCTGGAAACAGCAATACCAGCAAAGGGAAGCAGGACACCAGCCAAAAAGCTCTCCCGTGGCACTCAGAGCAGAGTCACTTAGAAGGAGCGAGCTTTCAGGACTACAGTAGTGAGTGTTAGGGTCTGAGCTGCAGCGCCCCCATCCACACAGCTGAGGGCTTGCATGAGGTCGGGCGGTGGTGGGACATGGAAGCGCGGTACTGTCGGCAAGGGTGGATGCCAGCTGGCCACCACTGAGGCCCAGGTGTGAGCTCAGTCTTGCCCGACTGGGGAGTAGGGGGTGTGCAAAAGTGGTCAAGCCCAGCTGCAAGCCAGGCCGCCTGCAATCCAGCCTGCGGGGGAAGGGCAGGAGCCCCGGAAGGGGTGGAGACCACCCTTGAGCAAGGGCACAGGAGCACAGTCCTGCCCTGCCCACAGAAACAAGGCTTGTAGCCTGACTTGGGAGCCGGCTCCTCCAGCGGGGGTGGAGCCAAAAGCCCAGAACAGGCAGAGTCCCACTACTGAGCGTGGGCTTGCAGTCCGGCCTGGCCTGTGGAGCCAAGGCTTGCAGCTGTCCCACGAGTGGGCTCCTCCTGCAGGGGCGGGGTACAAGCCCAGAATTAGGCAGAGACCCACAGCTGAGCAAAGGTGCTCACCCCTGCCCTCAGAGCCGAGCATAATGCCACTTGCGGGGGCGGGTTGAAGGCCATAGCCAGCGAGGCTTGTACACCTGAGCACGTGATCACAGCCACTCCTGTGAAGGAGAGGCAGAAACCACAGCAACAGCCCCAGTGGGCAGGCACCAGCAATGCCTATACCCGAACGCCCTAGGCAGAAACAGTAGAGGGTGTGACGGGCCTGCAGACAGACCAGACCTAGGGAACACAGAGGCCACACCCAGTGGACTCCAGTGGCCAAAACCTTCTTTTACACAGACAAAATAAGAAGGCAGAGAAATGCAACACAAATGAATCAAGAGAAATCCCCAGAAAAGGACCTGAGTGAGTCAGATATAACCAAATTACCAAATGCAGAGTTTAAAATAACAATTGTTAGGATGCTCAAAGATATTAGAACAACTATATATGGTCATTATGAATACCTAAATAAAGAGATAGCAAATATAAAAAAGAACATTGAAATAATAAAAAAGAATCATTCAGAAATGACAAATACAATATCAGAAATCAAGAACACAATGGAAGGAATTAAAAGCAGGATGGATGAGGCTGAGAATCAAATCAGTGAGTTAGAGGACAAGATAAATAAAGGCATGGAAGCAGAGCAGAAAAAAGAAAAGAGACTCGGCCCTGGCCGGTTGGCTCAGTGGAAGAGCGTCAGCCTGGTGTGCAGGAGTCCCAGGTTCGATTCCCGGACAGGGCACACAGGAGAAATGCCCATCTGCTTCTCCACGCCACCCCCTCTCCTTCCTCTCTGTCTCTCTCTTCCCCTCCTGCAGCCGAGGCTCCATTGGAGCAAAGATGGCCCTGGCGCTGGGGATGGCTCTGTGGCTTCTGCCTTAGGTGCTGGAATGGCTATGGTTGCAACAGAGTGACCCCCCAGAGGGGCAGAACATCGTCCCCTGGTGGGCATGCCGGGTGGATCCCGGTCGGGCGCATGCGGGAGTCTGTCTGACTGCCTCCCTGTTTCCAGCTTCGGAAAAAAGAAAAAAAAAAAGAAAAAAAAAAGAGACTCAAAAAGTCTGAGGAAATTCTAAGAGAGCTCTGTGACAACATAAAGAGAAATAACATCCACATCATAGGGGTTCCTGAAGAAGAGAAAGAACAAGGGATAGAGACTTTGTTCAAGCATATCATAGCTGAAAACTTCCCTCAATTAAGGCAGGAAAACATCTCACAAGTTCAAGAAGCATAGAGAACTCCATTAAAGAGAACCCCCCCCAAATCTACACCAAGACACATCATAATTAAAATGCCAAAGCTAAGTGATAAAGAGAAAATATTAAAAACTGCTAGAGAAGCCTGATCTGTGGTGGCGCAGTGGATAAAGCGTCAACCTGGAAATGCTGAGGTCACAGGTTTGAAACCTTGGGCTTGCCTGGTCAAGGCACATATGGGAGTTGATGCTTCCAGCTCCTCCCCCTTCTCTCTCCTCTCTCTCTCTCACACACTCTCTATCCTCTCTAAAAATGAATAATAATAAAAAAAAACTTAAAAAAAATAAAATAAAAACTGCTAGAGAAAAAAAGAGACTATCACCTACAAAGGAGCTCCCATAAGAATGACTTCTGGCCCTGGCTGGTTGGCTCAGTGGTAGAGCATCAGCCTGGTGTGAGGGGGACCCAGGTTCGATTTCCGGCCAGGGCACATAGGAGAAGCGCCCATTTGCTTCTCCCCCCCCTTCCTCTCTGTCTCTCTCTTCCTCTCCCGCAGCCAAGGCTCCATTGGAGCAAAGATGGCCCGGGCGCTGGGGATGGCTCCTTGGCCTCTGCCCCAGGAGCTAGAGTGGCTCTGGTCGTGGCAGAGCAACACCCCGGAGGGGCAGAGCATCGCCCCCTGGTGGGCAGAGCTTCGCCCCTGGTGGGCGTGCCGGGTGGATCCCAGTCGGGCGCATGCAGGAGTCTGTCTGACTGTTTCTCCCCGTTTCCAGCTTCAGAAAAATACAAAAAAAAAAAAAAAAAAAGAATGACTTCTGACTTCTCAACCGAAACACTTGAGGCCAGAAGGGAATGGCAAGAAATATTCAAAGTAATGCAGAACAAGACCCTACAACCAAGATTACTTTATCCAGCAAGGCTATCGTTTAAAATTGAAGGAGAAATAAAAAGCTTTACAGACAAAAGAAAAAAACTCAAGGAATTCACTACAACCAAACCAAGGCTGCAAGAAATGCTAAGGGGCCTGTTGTAAATAGATCAAAGGAGAAAAAGAATATAGTAAAAGAGTAATATAGTTTTAAAGAATAAAATGGCAATAAACAATTACATATTCATAACAACCTTAAATGTAAATGGCTTAAATGATCTGATCATAAGACATAGGGTAGCTGCGTGGATAAGAAAACAGGAACTATACATATGCTGTCTACAAGAGACACACCTTAAAACAAAGATGCACATAGACTGAAGGTAAAAGGATGGAAAAAATATTTCACGCAAATGAAAGTGAGAAAAAAGCTGGGGTAGCAATACTTATATCAGACAAAATGGACTTTAAAACAAGGACTATAGTAAGAGGTAAAGAAGGTCACTACATAATGTTAAAGGGAGCAATCCAACAGGAAGATATAACCGTTATAAATATCTACACACCTAATATGGGAGCACCTAAATATATAAAGCAGACTTTGATGGATTTAAAGGGCTAGATCAACACCAATTCTACAATAGTAGGGGATTTCAATACCCCACTAACACTACTAGATAGATCCTCAAGAAAGAAAATTAATGGCCCTGACCAGTTGGCTTAGTGGTTGAGCATCAGCCTGGTGTGCAGGAGTCCTGGGTTCGATTCCCAGCCAGGGCACACAGAAGAGGTGTCCATCTGCTTCTCCACCCCTCCCCCTCTCCTTCCTCTCTGTCTCTTCTCTTCCCCTCCTGCAGCCAGGGCTCCATTTAAGCAAAGTTTGCCTGGGTGCTGAGGATGGCTTTGTGGCCTCTGCCTCAGGCGCTAGAATGGCTCTGGTTTCAACAGAGTGACACCCCAGATGGGCAGAGCATCGCCCCCTGGTGGGCATGCCGGGTGGATCCTGGTCGGGCATACACGGGAGTCTAACTGCCTCCCCAATTCTTAACAAAGAAACAGCAGACTTAAAGGACACACTAGATCAACTCAATTTAACAGGTATCTTCAAAACCTTTCACCCTAAAGCAGCAGAATATACATTCTTTTCAAGTGCTCATGGTACATTCTCTAGGATAGACCACATATTAGGGCACAAAAGTGGTCTCAACAAATTTAAGAAGATTGAAATCATATTGAGCACTTTCTCTGATCATAATGGCATGAAACTAGAAATGAACCACAACAGAAAAGCTCAAAAACTCTCAAACACATGGAAACTAAATAGCAGGTTGTTAATAATGAATGGATTAAGAATGAGATCAAAGAGAAATAAAAAAATTCCTAGAAACAAATGACAATGAGCATACAACAACTCAAAATCTGTGGGACACAGCCAAAGCAGTACTGAGAGGGAAGTTCATAGCACTACAGGCACACTTGAAGAAACTAGAAAAAGCTCAAATAAACAACTTAACCCTGCATCTAAAAGAACTAGAAAAAGAACAGCAAGTAAAGCCCAAATATAGTAGAAGGAAGGAAATAATAAAGATCAGAGCAGAAGTAAATGACATAGATGCTAAAGAAACAATACAGAAGATCAATGAAACTAGGAGCTGGTTCTTTGAAAAGGTAAACAAGATCGATGAACCTTTAACTAGACTCACCAAGAAAAACAGAGAGAGGACTCAAATAAATAAAATTAGAAATGAGAGTGGAGAAATAACAACTGACACAACAGAAATACAAAATATTATAAGAAAATACTATGAAGAACTGTTTGCCAAAACCTAGACAACCTAGATGAAATGGACAAATTCCTTGAAACATACAATCTTCCAAAGATCAATCTGGAAGAATCAGAAAACCTAAACAAACTGATTACACCAAATGAGATCGTAACAGTTATCAAAAAACTCCCAATAAAGAAAAGTTTGGGGCCTGATGGCTTCACAAGTGAATTCTACCAAATATTCAGAGAAGAACTAACTCCTATCTTCCTCAAGCTATTTCAAAAAATTCAACAGGAAAGAAGACTTCCAAGCTCCTTTTATGAGGTGAGCATAATTCTGATTCCAAAACCAGGCAAAGACAACACAAAGAAAGAAAATTATACACCAATATCCCTGATGAATATACATGCTAAAATCCTCAACAAAATATTAGCAAACCAGATCCAACAATATATGGAAAAAATCATACACTATGATCAAGTGGGATTTATTCTGGGGAGGCAAGGCTGGTACAGTATTTGCAAATCAATCACTGTGATTCATCACATAAACAAAAGGAATGAGAAAAATCACATGATAATTTCAATAGATGCAGAAAAAACATTTGATAAAATCCAGCACCTGTTCATGATCAAAACTCTCAGCAAAGTGGGAATACAGGGAACATACCTCAACATGATAAAAGCCATCTATGACAAACCCATAGCCAACATCATACTCAATGGGCAAAAATTAAAAGGAATCCCCTTAAGATCAGGAACAAGGCAGGGGTGCCCCCTTTCACCACTCTTATTCAACATAGTCCTGGAAGTCCTAGCCACAGCAATCAGACAAGAAGTAGAAATAAAAGGCATTCAAGTTGGAAAAGAAGTAAAACTATCATTGTTTGCCAATGAGATGATATTGTATATAGAAAACTCTAAAATCTCAGTCAAAAAAGTACTGGACCTGATAAATGAATTCAGAAAAGTGGCAAGATATAATAAAATTAATACTCAGAAATCAGAGGCATTTTTATACGCCAACAATGAACAGTCAGAAACAGAAATTAAGGAAACAATCCTCTTCACTATTACAACCAAAAAAAAATAAAGTACCTAGGAGTAAATTTAACCAAGGAGACTAAAGAGTTGTACTTGGAAAATTATAAAAAATTGATAAAAGATATCAAGGAAGATACAAACAAGTGGAAGCATATATCGTACTCATGGTTAGGAAGAATAAACATCATTAAAATGTCTATATAACCCAAAGCAATCTATAAATTCAATGCAATACCAATTAAAATACCAATGACATACTTCAAAGATATAGATTACATATTCCAAAAATTTATAGGGAACCAAAAAAGAACACGAATAGCCTCAGGAATCTTAAGAAAGAAGAATAAAGTGGGAGGTATCAGACTTCCTGATATCAAGTTATACTACAAGGCCATTGTACTCAAAACAGCTTGGTACTGACATAAGAACAGGCATATAGATCAATGGAACAGAACACAGAATCCAGAAATAAACCCACAGCTCGATGGACAACTGATATTTGACAAAGGAGGCAAGGAAATACAATGGAGTAAAGACAGCCTATTTAATAAATGGTGTTGGGGAAATTGGACAGCTACCTGCAAAAAAATGAAACTAGACCACCAACTTACACCATTCACAAAAAGAAACTCAAAATGGATAAAAGACTTAAATGTAAGTCGTGAAACCATATGTATCTTAGAAGAAAACACAGACAGTAAGCTCTCCGACCTCTCTTGCAGCGATATATTTGCCTATTTATCTCCGTGGGGAAGAGAAATAAAAGACAGGATAAACAAATGGGTCTTTATGAAACTAAAAAGCTTTTGCACAGCTAAAGACAATAAGAACAGAATAAAAAGACAAACTACACAATGGGGGAACATATTTGACAATACATCTGATAAGGGGTTAATAACAAAAATTTATAAAGATCTTTTAAATCTCAACACCAGGAAGACAAACAATCCAATCAAAAAATGGGCAAAAGAAATGAATAGACACTTCTCCAAAGAGGACATACAGATGGCCAATAGGCATATGAAAAAATGCTCAACATCACTAATCATTAGAGAAATGCAAATTAAAACCACAATGAGATATCATCTCATAACAGTCAGAATGGCGCTCATCATCAACAAAACAACACACAATACGTGCTGGCAAAGATGTGGAGAAAAGGGAATGCTTCCTGCACTGCTGGTGGGAATGCAGACTGGTGCAGCCTCTGTGGAAAACAGTATGGAGATTCCTCAAAAAATTGAAAATCGAACTGCCTTTTGACCCAGTTATCCCACTTTTAGGAATATACCCCAAGAACACTATAGAACAGCTCCAAAAGGAGAAATGCACCCCCATGTTTGTGGCAGCATTATTCACAATAGCGAAGATCTGGAAACAACCCAATTGTCCGTCAGAGAACTAGTGGATTAAAAAGCTTTGGTACATATATACAATGGAATACTACTCAGCCATACGAAATGATGACATCGGATCATTTGCAATAACATGGATGGACCTTGATAACATTATACAGAGTGAAATAAGTAAATAAAAAAAATCTAAGAACTGTATGAATCCATACATATAGGGGCATAAAAATGAGACTCAGAGATATGGACAAGAATGTGATGGTAACAGGGTGTGTGTGTGGGGAAATGGGGCGAGGAAGGAGAGAGAGGGGTTAGGGGGAGGCGAGGGGCACAAAATAAATCAGATAGAAGGTGTCGGAAGGCAATTTGACTTTGGGTGAGCGGTATGCAGTATAATCAAATGTCAAAATAACCTGCAGAAGTTTTCTGTCAACATATGTATCCTGATTTATCAATGTCACTGCATTAAACTTAATAATAAAAAAATCAATGGGAAGTACAAAATAAAGGAAAAGAATGTATATTCTGCTGCTTTAGGGTGAAAGGTTCTGAAGATGTCTATTAAATCCTGTTGATCTAATGTGTCCTTTAAAGTTGCCATCCTTTGTTAATTTTCTGTCTTGAGGGTCTATCCATTGATGTTAGTGGTGTATTAAAATCCTCTATTATAATATTGCTGTTGATCTCACCCTTTATATCCATCAAAATCTGCTTTATATATTTAGATGCTCCTATATTAGACACTTAGATTTTTTTTTTTTTATAATTTTATTTTTTTAATGGGGTGACATCAATAAATCAGGATACATATATTCAAAGATAACAAGTCCAGGTTATCTTGTCGTTCAATTATGTTGCATACCCACCACCCAAAGTCAGATTATCCTCTGTCACCTTCTATCTTGTTTTCTTTGTGCCCCTCCCACCCCCTATCACTCTCCCATTCCCCCCTCCCCCCCGTAACCACCACACTCTTATCAATGTCTCTTAGTTTCACTATTATGTCCCACCTACGTATGGAATAATACAGTTCCTGTTTTTTTCTGATTTACTTATTTCGCTTCGTATCATGTTATCAAGATCCCACCATTTTGCTGTAAATGTTCCGAAGTCATCATTTCTTATGGCTGAGTAGTATTCCATAGTGTATATGTGCCACATCTTCTTTATCCAGTCATCTATTGATGGGCTTTTTGGTTGTTTCCATGTCCTGGCCACTGTGAACAATGCTGCAATAAACATGGGGCTGCATGTGTCTTTACGTATCAATGTTTCTGAGTTTTGGGGATATATACCCAGTAGAGGGATTGCTGGGTCATAAGGTAGTTCTATTTTCAGTTTTTTGAGGAACCACCATACTTTCTTCCATAATGGTTGTACTACTTTACATTCCCACCAACAGTGTATGAGGGTTCCTTTTTCTCCACAGCCTCTCCAACATTTGCTATTACCTGACTTGCTAATAACAGCTAATCGAACAGGTGTGAGGTGGTATCTCATTGCCGTTTTGATTTGCATTTCTCTAATAGCTAAAGAAGATGAGCATCTTTTCATATATCTGTTGGCCATTTGTATTTCTTCCTGGGAGAAGTGTCTATTCATATCCTCTTCCCATTTTTTTATTGGATTGTTTGTTTGTTTGTTGTTGAGTTTTATGAGTTCTTTGTATATTTTGGATATTAGGCCCTTATCTGAGCTGTTGTTTGAAAATATCATTTCCCATTTAGTTGGCTTTCTGTTTATTTTGTTATCAGTTTCTCTTGCTGAGCAAAAACTTCTTAGTCTGATGTAGTCCCATTCATTAATTTTTGCCTTCACTTCTCTTGCCATTGGAGTCAAATTCATAAAATGCTCTTTAAAACCCAGGTCCATGAGTTGAGTACCTATGTCTTCTTCTATGTACTTAATTGTTTCAGGTCTTATGTTTAGATCTTTGATCCATTTTGAGTTAATTTTTGTACAGGGAGAGAGACTGTAGTCCAGTTTCATTCTTTTGCATGTGGCTTTCCAGTTTTCCCAGCACCATTTATTGAAGAGGCTTTCTTTTCTCCATTGTGTGTTGTTGGCCCCTTTATCAAAAATTATTTGACTATATATATGTGGTTTTATTTCTGGACTTTCTATTCTGTTCCATTGGTCTGAGTGTCTATTTTTCTGCCAATACCATGCTGTTTTGATTGTCGTGGCCCTATAATAGAGTTTGAAGTCAGGTATTGTTATGCCCCCAGCTTCATTCTTTTTCTTTAGGATTGCTTTGGCTATTCGGGGTTTTTTATAGTTCCATATAAATCTGATGATTTTTTGCTCTATTTCTTTAAAAAACGTCATTGGAAGTTTGATGGGAATTGCATTAAATTTGTATATTGCTTTGGGTAATATAGCCATCTTGATTATATTTATTCTTCCTAGCCAAGAACAAGGTATATTCTTCCATCTCATTATATCTTTTTCGATTTCCCTTAACAATGGTTTATAGTTTTCATTATATAAGTCCTTTACATTCTTTGTTATGTTTATTCCTAAGTATTTTATTTTTTTTGTTGCAATCGTGAAGGGGATTATTCTTTTGAGTTCCTTTTCAGTTGTTTCATTGTTGGCATATAGAAAGGCTATTGACTTCTGTATGTTAATTTTGTATCCTGCGACCTTACTGTATTGGCTTATTGTTTCTAGTAGTCTTTTTGTGGATTCTTTGGGGTTTTCGATGTATAGGATCATATCATCTGCAAAAAGTGATACCTTTACTTCTTCTTTTCCGATATGGATGCCTTTTATTTCTTTGTCTTGTCTGATTGCTGTGGCGAGAACCTCTAGTACCACATTAAATAAGAGTGGAGAGAGTGGACAACCCTGTCTTGTTCCTGATTTAAGGGGGAAAGCCTTCAGTTTAGTGCCATTTAATATGATGTTAGCTGATGGTTTATCATATATGGCCTTTATCATGTTGAGATATTTTCCTTCTATACCCATTTTGTTGAGAGTCTTAAACATAAAATTGTGTTGTATTTTATCGAAAGCCTTTTCTACATCTATTGATAAGATCATGTGGTTTTTGTTCTTTGTTTTGTTGATATGGTGTATTACATTAACCGTTTTACGTATGTTGAACCATCCTTGAGATTGTGGGATGAATCCCACTTGATCATGATGTATTATTTTTTTAATATGTTGTTGTATTCGATTTGCTAGTATTTTGTTTAGTATTTTAGCATCTGTATTCATTAGAGATATTGGTCTGTAGTTTTCTTTTTTTGTGCCATCCTTGCCTGGTTTTGGGATGAGGGTTATGTTGGCCTCATAAAATGTGTTTGGAAGTATTGCTTCTTCTTCAATCTTTTGGAAGACTTTGAGTAGAATAGGAACCAAGTCTTCTTTGAATGTTTGATAAAATTCGCTGGTATAGCCGTCAGGGCCTGGACTTTTATTTTTGGGGAGGTTTTTAATGGTTTTTTCTATTTCTTCTCTCCTGATAGGTCTGTTTAGGCTTTCTGCTTCTTCTTGACTCAGTCTAGGAAGGTTGTATTGTTCTAGGAATTTATCCATTTCTTCTAGGTTGTTGAATTTAGTGGCATAAAGTTTTTCATAGTATTCTACAATAATTCTTTGTATATCTACAGTGTCCGTGGTGATTTCTCCTCTTTCATTTTGGATTTTGTTTATATGAATTCTTTCTCTTTTTTCCTTGGTAAGTCTTGCCAAGGGTTTGACAATTTTGTTGATCTTTTCAAAGAACCAGCTCCTTGTTCTATTAATTTTTTCTATAGTATTTCTGTTCTCTAATTCATTTATTTCTGCTCTGATTTTTATTATCTCCTTTCTTCGGCTGCTTTTGGGTTGTCTTTGTTCTTCTTTTTCTAGTTCCTTAAGGTGGGAAGTTAAGTGGTTCACTTGGGCTCTCTCTTGTTTGTTCATATATGCCTGAAGTGATATGAACTTCCCTCTTATCACTGCTTTTGCTGCATCCCATAGATTCTGATATGTCGTATTGTCATTTTCATTAGTCTGTATATATCTTTTGATCTCTGCACTTATTTCTTCTTTGACCCATTCATTTTTTAAAAGTATGTTGTTTAGTTTCCACATTTTTGTGGGATTTTTTTCCTCTTTTTTGCAGTTGAATTCTAGTTTCAAGGCTTTATGATCAGAAAATATGCTTGGTACAACTTCAATTTTTCTGAATTTGCTGATGTTGTTTTTGTGGCCCAACATATGGTCAATTCTTGAGAATGATCCATGTACACTGGAGAAAAATGTATACTCAGTCACTTTGGGATGAAATGTCCTGTAGATGTCTATCATATCCAGGTGCTCTAGTGTTTTGTTTAAGGCCACTATGTCTTTGTTGATTCTCTGTTTGGATGACCGATCTAGAGCTGTCAGCGGTGTATTGAGGTCTCCAAGTATGATTGTATTTTTGTCAGTTTTTGTTTTAAGATCAATAAGTAGCTGTCTTATATATTTTGGTGCTCCTTGGTTTGGTGCATATATATTAAGAATTGTTATGTCTTCTTGATTCAGTGTCCCCTTAGCCATTATGAAATGGCCATTTTTGTCTCTGAGTACTTTTCCTGTCTTGTAGTCAGCATTATCCGATATGAGTATTGCTACACCTGCTTTTTTTTGGATGTTATTTGCTTGGAGTATTGTTTTCCAGCCTTTCACTTTGAATTTGTTTTTATCTTTGTTACTTAGATGAGTTTCCTGTAGGCAGCATACAGTTGGATTTTCTTTTTTAATCCATTCTGCTACTCTGTGCCTTTTTATTGGTGAGTTTAATCCGTTTACATTTAGTGTAATTATTGATACTTGTGAGTTCCCTATTGCCATTTTATATCTTGCTTTCTGTTAGTTTTGTGTCTTGTTTGATCCTTCTCTTTCGTTTTTCTATCTTTTGTTTTTATTTGGTTGTATTCCATACATCTTTCCTCTGTTGCTATCTTTTTTATCTCATGTGCTTCTGTGGTGGTTTTTTCAATGGTGGTTACCTTTGAGTAATGAAAAGGGTCCCTACCCTGTTCATTGTAGCGAACTATTTTGTGAGTACTTTTGTACTCCATCGTCCTTTGCTACTGTTAATCTCCATCTTCTCCCCCTCTTTCTTTTTGTTGTTGTCACAGTTTAAATTTGGTTTTATTGTGTTCTTCTTGGAGCTTTTACTTGTGGCTCTGTTTTTTTTTTTTCTTTGTATCTGATTGGAGAACCCCCTTTAGTAATTCCTGTAGTGGGGGTTTTCTGATGATAAATTCCCTCATCTTTTCTGTATCTGTGAATGTTTTTATTTCTCCTTTGTATTTGAAGGATAGCTTTGATGGGTATAGTATTCGTGGCTGAAAGTTCCTCTCTTTCAGGACTTTAAATATTGGGGTCCACTCTCTTCTAGCTTGTAGAGTTTCTGCTGAGAAATCTGATGATAATCTAATGGGCCTTCCTTTATATGTTGTATTCTTCTTTTCCCTGGCTGCCTTGAGAATTTTTTCTTTGCTGTTGGTTTGTGTCAATTTCATTATGATATGCCTTGGAGTAGGTTTGTTGGGGTTAAGACAACTCGGAGTTCTGTTTGCTTCTTGAACTTGAGGCTTTAGTTCTTTCCACAGGCTTGGGAAGTTCTCATCTATTATTTGTTTGAGTATGTACTCCATTCCATTTTCTCTCTCTTCTCCCTCTGATATACCTATTATTCTTATGTTATTCTTTTTGATGGAGTCAGATAATTCTTGTAGGGCTATCTCATTTTTTTTTAATTTTTGAGTCTCTTTCTTCTTCTCTCTGTTGTGCCTCAAGTTGCTTGTCTTCTATTTCACTAATCCTCTCTTCTATCTGACCTGTTCTATTAGCTAAGCTTGTTACTTCGTTTTTCAGCTCGTGAATTGAGTTTTTCATCTCTGTTTGATTTGTTTTTATAGTTTCAATTTCCTTGGACATATATTCTTTGTGTTCATTGAGTTGTTTTCTGAGCTCCCTATATTGCCTTTCTGTGTTTTCTTGTATATCTCAGAGGATTTTTAGGATTTCTATCTTGAATTCTCTGTCATTTAGCTCCAAGGTTTCCAATATATTAAATTTTTTCTCCATAGATTTTTCCTCATCTAGCTGTGTTACCTCTCTTTCTTTTGTATCCATGATATTCGATTTTCTCTTCCTTAATGGCATCTGAGGGTGGTTTTGTTGATAGTATTAATGAGATTTAATAAAGAATAAAAAGTTAAAAAAAATAAAAAAAATTAAAAATCGAAAAGAGTTGTTTTTTTAAAAAAAATTAATAATGAAATAGAGAAAAATAAAATAAAATAAAAATTTTTTAAAAAAGGAAATTATTCCCCCCCTCCTTTTTTCCTCTCCTCTCCTCTCCACTCTTTCTTGAGAAAATCTTGTGGTGGACTGTGAGTTATAACAAACAATGCCTGTGATGGAGGGCCTGAATTGGGGAAAAGTAATAAAGGGGCAAAAAAGAAAAAAAGAAAAAAAAAAAGGAAAAAAAGAAAAAAGAAAAAAAAAAGAGCGTATGGACCCACAAAAAGCAAATAAGGAAAAAATTTGGGTCAAGAATAAAATGATTTGCTTTTAGGTGTTGGTTGTCTAAGAGTTATGATGAGAGGAATAAGAGGAAAACGGAAAAATGGGGGGACAAATTAAAAACTTACTATTGTATTTAGTGGAACAAGAACTAGATAATATGGAGAGCCAGGGATGGGAGCACTGCTAGTGAGTTAAAAAGGTGAAGTAAAACCCCCCCAAAATGCCACAAACATAAGTTTGAGTCCCAGATAAGATAATTTGTTTGTTATTGAGGTTTGAATGAGAGGAGATGTAAAGGAGAAAGGAAGAAACTAATATAGAGGGAGAAAAGAAAGAGAGAGAGAGAGAAAAAAGAGGGAACCAGTAAAAGAAGAAAAAAGAAAGGAGAGAGAGAGAGAGTTAAGGGTTTTGGAGTGCAACCCTCATAGAGAGAAAGGAAGAGAAGAGAAAAGATAATGGGAAATGTAACACTTATGGGTAGTGTAGTTCAAGGAGAGGAGAGAGTAAGACCAGTAGAGAGTTAATCGGCCAAATTGGAGGAAGAAAAAAAAGTATCAAGAATGAAGATAAGAGAAACAAACGAACAAATATAATAAAATGTGATAGGTTATAAAGTCTGCAGATTATTCTTGATTTTGAGAGGTTATCTTGCTTTTTCTTTTCTCTCCCTCTTCCTGGTCGGTGACTCTGTACCCCGGGTTCTGCCCCTTTGGCACGCTCAGGTAGAGGCTTGCAGTTGATAAGTCTCTATGGCAATGTCATGTATTGTGCTTTAGTCTCGTGGGAGTCGAGGCTCATTAGCATTTATAGGCTCCGACAGTGAGAGAGTCCGTGTTCCTGGAGCCTTTCTCCTAGTCTTTCCTTCCTCAATTAGTAGCCTGATAATCCAGCTATGGGGTTGCTGCTGCCTCTGCCTGGATAGTAAGAGGCTCAAAGAGCTGGCAACTCCCCACTCTATTTCCACTCAGCACAGGGCTCTGGGTAAGGCTCAGTCAGTCAGAGCTGCTAGCATAATCAGGCGGGCTTTCCGCCCACTCAAAGACCACTGGCTCTGCCACTCTGTCTGGTAACACAAGCGGGCTCCCACTTTTGGGAGGCGCTTGGAGGAAACTCTCACTCACTGTCTGTGACCAGGATATCCAGCCAGCAGTCTCACACTCTGAGTGAAACCCCCAACCGCAGGGAAAAGTTGCAGCGTTGGAATTGAGTCTCGCTCCGTCCCCGTGCGCGGCTTTTGCAAGGTGCTGGGGCGGCTCGAGATTCCGCTTTGGCCCACACAAAGGCCCCTGACTCTGCCCCTCTCTGCGATAACACGGGCGCCCAGTGCGGAGGCACTCGTTGGAATCGCTCACTCCTTATCTGCGCACGCAAACCAGGATATGAGGCCGGCCGCGGTTCCCTCTGAGTGAAACCCTCACCAGCACGGAAAATCTCCACCGTTGGAAGTAGTTCTCACTCCCTCCCGTGTGTGGCTTTCCCAGGGCGCTGGGGCTGCCCAGAGACTCTGTCCTCGGCCCACAGAAAGGCCTCTGACCCTGCCTCTCCGTGGGGCAACACGGGCACCCACTCTCGGGGCCTAGGAAGAAATTCTCGCCCACTAACTGCGCACCGACCAGGAGACCGGGTAAAATGGCCGCTCCGCTTGTCTTTCTTTGTTTGGGTTTGGCGCGAGTGTTAGCTTGTATTGCCCGGGTTGCCACAGGATCAGATTTTCCTCGGCTTGGATCTGTATGCCACAGCCTGGTTCGGCCGTTTGTGCCACGGCGGCCTGGATCTATTCACTAGATCTATTCCTTTGCCCGCCTCAGTTTCTATATTCACAGTTACCAGAGAAAGCCGCCCTGTTTAGGTTAGTGAGGAAGGCGGAGCATTTCTTACTCCCTTTTTCCTTCAGCGTTTGGTTATATATTTAGCCAATTTTTCACTCAATCATACCTTTGGGTGTATTGCGAAGCATCTGGAAGCTCCAAGTATAGGTTTTTCTGTTTCTGGTTGAAGATCTTGTTGAGTTTTGGGGGAGATTTATCGGTATCGCTTCCTACCCCGCCATTACTCTGACGTCATCCTCTGGGTTCCTCTTTAATGGGACTCCTGTGCTTCTTGAACTTGTGTGATTTTTTCTGTCATCAATTTAAGGAAGTTTTCAGCTATGATTTCTTTAATCAGGTTCTCTATCCCTTGTTCTTTCTCTTCTCCTTCAGGATCCCCTATGATGCAGATGTTGTTTCTCTTTGTGTTGTCACAGAGCTCTCTTAGGCTTTCCTCAGACTTTTTGAGCCTCTTTCCTTTTTGCTGCTTTGCTTCTGTGCTTTTGTTTATCTTGTTCTCTAAATCACTGATTTGATCCTTTGCTTCATCCAGCCTGCTGTTAATTTTTTCTAGTGTAGTCTTTATTTCTGACATTGTATTTTTCTATTCTGACTGATGCTTTTTTATGATTTCAATGTCTTTTTTGATGCTTGCTATCTCTTTATGTAGGTGTTCATTACGGCCATCCATTGTTGCTCTAAGATCCTTGAGCATCCTAACAATCATTATTTTAAATTCTGCATCTGGTAATTTGGTTACTTCCATGTCATTCAGTTCTTTTTCTGGGTATTTCTCTTGTTGATTCATTTGGATTGCATTGCTCTATTTTCCCATTTTTTTTTCTGTGTATAGACTCCTCCTTTGAGTGTGATGTTAGTATAGCTAGCTGAATCTAGGGTTTAAGTTGTCTGTTTCCAGCTATCTGTTGTGTTGGTTGTAGATTTTCTTGGTTTGGTATCATCTGTTGTTTGTAATCCACTGTGCAGCTACTGTTCTTTTTGCTGTTTGTGTCAGTGGTTTCTGTGCCTGGGTAGTGTGATAGGGGCCAACCTGTCTATAAGGATCAACTTCCTCCTACTTAGAGCTGTCAGTAGCTCCATACAAGTGGCAAGCTCTGAAAGATTTGCCTTCACTCTTTAGCTGTTCCAGCTCCTCTTGCAGCTGCTTTGTCTTTCTAGAGTATTTTGTTGAAAGACTGTAGTGTGGGCCTGACTGGCCTCACCTAATTAACCCCTATACAGATTGCAAGCTTGTTAAGTTAGGGCAGCTGAAGTTGGGACTACAACATTAGTGGGATCCCCTACTTCAGGGGTCTTGGGCTGTAGCTCAGTACAGGGATTGTGGCCCCTATTCCAGGGCCTAATCTCTCAGCCTCTGCTGGATACTCGAATTTTATTTCTCCCCAACAAGGTGAGCTGAAGAAAAGTGAATTTTTCTGAGTTTCTCTTTCTTTGCCTTTGGCTGCTCGCTGGGTCCAGCAGAGAACTCCAGGAATTAGGATGGGTAGTGGGCATAGCTTGCTCCTTGGCCCCAGTTGTCACTCTATCCAGACTTTTTTTTTTTTTACAAATCTCCATAGGGCATTGCCACAGGAGTGTGGTGGGTATGGCCTCTGAGATCCAGAGGTGTGGACTGCCAGCCAGCTCTCCAGGGGCAGGGTGCATTCTCAGCAGTGGAGAGGGGAGATGTAGCTCGGGTGTCATGGGAAATCTGAGTCTCTGACCGTCCCCCTGCTTCCTCGTGTTTCTGAACAACCCTTTTTCATGGCTGGATCTGGAGAGATTTCTGGAGGTGGGGCAGCTGCCTTTCCCCAAGCTGGTGCGGGAAAAAGGGATTGCTCTTCCTATGAAAATGGTTGCTCCAGCACTGGAGAATGACTTAGCGTACATGTTCTGGTCACTGTCATTATGTCTCTCCCTGTGCCTCCAACTTTACTCTCTCCTCATGCAAGTGCAGTCCTCTCAGCTCTCCTACCCCTGGAGCCTCAGGTAAGTGGCTGTGAGATTTTCTTCTCTTTTCACCACTCAATGCTATCTGGTTGCCTCTTTTAGTCACTGGGGCTCAAGGCTGGGTGTAAAGCCAGTAGCTATGGTCACCATCACAGCCACCTGGCCCATGTAGGTTTGCATCTGATTCAGACAGACAGTAATGAAACATTGGATCCAAGAACTGGTGGGCCATTAGTTTTAATCTTAGCTTGCACCTGGCAGGCAAGAAATACACACAGTGGGAAAACACTTCCCATTCCATTCAGGGCTCCCAAAGCCACTGACTTATCCGGGTTTCCTAGAATCAAAGTTTTCTAGCTCACCAGCCTTATTCACCTCTGTTCCCCATCTCCTTCTCTCTGCACAAACTGGCTTCTCCTTCAGCACTCCACCATCGTGGCTGCTTCTCTTCTCCCCCACATGGACTTTCTCTGCTCTCTTTTATAGTGTAGAAATCAAAACCTTTAATCTAATATACAAACAAGGAAGTCTCTGATACAAAGCCACTTATCTGAGACATAATGGGATTCCTCATGAGAGTGCACCATCCCCCACCATGCAACAGTCAAGGGTGTGGGGAAAAGCTTAGTTTTAAAACTAAGCCCGTTAAGCTATAAGGATCCTGCCTGCTTACAGCCTGTCCCCCATACCCAATGCAAATTATAAGTGAGCAAACATATATTTACAAACTTATTTGACCAACACTGGGTCTCCGGGCCTGGGGATGAGAACCCCCATCTCTCGGGGTCCCTTCCCTGCAGTTAGAGTCCCTCTGGACACTCTACCACCCCTCGCTCCTGGGAGTGGGGCACCCCTACTGTGTCTCTGCCCTTCCTACCAGTCTCAGTGTGGCTTCTTTGGTTATCCTTGGTTATAGCGTCCTCTTCGATTCGTCCAAAGTTGGTTTTTCAGGATGATTGTTCTTAAATTAAGTTGTAATCCAATTTGGTCCTGGGAGGTGGCCGTTGAAACATCTGCCTACTCCATTGCCATCTTGGAATCCTCCCTTATATTACTCTTTCTGATGGAATCAGACAATTCTCATAGAGCTCTGTCAAAATTTTTAAAATTTGTTAGTCCCTCTCTTCTGTCTGTAGCATCTCTATTTTCTTTTCCTCAATGTCACTGTTCCTCTCCTGTATCTGGCCTATTCTATTAGCTTAACTTGCTACCTCATTTTCCATTCATGTATTGAGTTATTCATGTCTGTTCGGTTCTTTTTAAAAGTTTTAATCTCCTTAGTGAACTACTAATTTTGTTCATTAATTTGTATTTTTGAGCTCACTAAATTGCCTATCATTGTTTTATTTAATCTCATTGTTTTCAGAACTTCAATTTTGAATTCTCTCGTTCACTTCCAAGGTTTCCATGTGATTGAAATTTCTTTCTGGAGATTTTTCATTTTACTTCTGAACTAGTTGTCTTGTGTAGCCATGGTATTTTATTTCTTCTTTCTTGATGGCCTTTGAGAGTTACATTGTTAAGAACTCTAACAACAACAAAAAACAACTAGAAAAAGAAAAACAAAAAATAAATATATAAAAATTGAAAACAAAATTTAAAAATGATAAAGAGAAAAAAGAAAAAAGAAAAGGAAAAAAATTTTCAGTTTTGAGAGGTTACTGTTTTATTCCAGTAAGTGTTGCTGTATTACAAGTTTTAGCTCTGTGAACTCACTGGGCTGACCTCCACTGAGATGTTGTCACTGTGATCTGTCTGTGCCTCTCTCCATCCCTGCAAACTGAGGGAGACTAGATCCAGGAGGCTAGGGGCCACACTGTTTTTTTTTTTGTCTCTGCACTGAGTGTGGGCTGCCGGCAGACTGTGGGAACACTGGTTGTGACCCCCACACTCTGCAGCCACTTTGGTTTAGTATCCCTGCTGTGCTTTCCAACCTCTCAGCTCCTCCTGGAAGAGTAGACTCAGTCACTCCAGGCCTCTCCTCTCTCTGTAGCCCCAGCAGAAAAAAAACCCAGTCATCCCGGACTTCACCCCTCTTTGTAGCTCTAGTGGGGAAAAACAAAACAAAACCCGGTCACTCTGTGTTTCTCTTCTCTCTCTGGAGCCTACTGTAAGTATGTTTTATCTTTTGCCCCCCTTTTCAAACCTTCCCACCTTTAGTCCATTTTGTGCATGGATTTTTCAGGCAAGCCTGCAAACCCAGCTGGGGTTGCTTTGCTAAGTTATAGATGTTCAATTTGCTGACATTTCAAGGGGAGAAATCAGGAGTATCTCTCATGCTGCCATTACTCGGACACCATCCCAGTTTTTCTATTGTAGTAGATACTAGTTTTGTGCCATTGTGGTCAGAGATGTTTGATATGATTTCAAACTTCTTAAATTGAGATGTTTTTTGTGTCCTAACATGTGGTCTATCCTAAAGAATGTACCATGTGCACTTGAAAAGATTGTATATTCTGCTCCTTTGGAGCTGAAATGTTCTGAAGATATCAATCAAATACAGTTGATTAAGTGTGTCATATAAGGCCACTGTTTCTTTGTTGATTTTCTGACTGAAGGCTATTTTTTAAAATTTATTTATTAAATTTAATGCAGTGACATTGATAAATCAGGGTACATATGTTGAGAGAAAACATCTCTAGATTATTTTGATATTTGTGCTGTATACCCCTCCCCCAAAGTTAAATTGTCTTCTGTCACCTTCTATCTGGTTTTCTTTGTGCCCCTTCCCTCCCCCAACCCCTCTCTCCTTCTTCACCCCATCCCCCCTCCCCCCACCCCCCACCCCTGTTGCCATCACATTCTTGTTCATGTCTCTGAGTCTCATTTTTATGTTCCTTCTATGTATGGATTCATGTAGTTCTTAGATTTTTTTTTCTGATTTACTTATTTCACTCCGTATAATGTTATCAAGGTCCATCCATGTTATTGTAGAGGATCCGATGTCATCATTTCTTATGGCTGAGTAGTACTCCATAGTATATATGTACCAAAGCTTTTTTTTTTTTTTTTGTATTTTTCTGAAGCTGGAAATGGGGAGAGACAGCCAGACAGACTCCCGCATGCGCCCGACCGGGATCCACCTGGCACGCCCACCAAGGGCTACGCTCTGCACACCAGGGGGCGATGCTCTTCCTCTCTGGGGCATCGCTCTGCCGTGACCAGAGCCACTCTAGCGCCTGGGGCAGAGGCCAAGGAGCCATCCCCAGCGCCCGGGCCATCCTTGCTCCAATGGAGCCTTGGCTGCGGGAGGGGAAGAGAGAGATAGAGAGGAAGGAGGGGGTGGGGGTGGAGAAGCAGATGGGCGCTTCTCCTATGTGCCCTGGCCGGGAATCAAACCCAGGTCCCCCGCACGCCAGGCCGACGCTCTACCGCTGAGCCAACCGGCCAGGGCCTGAACCAAAGCTTTTTAATCCACTCATCCTCTGACGAACACTTGAGTTGTTTCCAGATCTTCGCTATTGTGAACAATGCTGCCACAAACATGGGGTGCATTTCTCCTTTTCAAGCCGTTCTATGGTGTCCTTGGGGTATATTCCTAAAAGTGGGATAGCTGGGTCAAAAGGCAGTTCGATTTTCAGATTTTTGAGGAATCTCCATACTGTTTTCCACAGAGGCTGTACCAGTCTGCATTCCCACCAGCAGTGCAGGAGGGTTCCCTTTTCTCCACATCCTTGCCAGCACTTATTCTGTGTTGTTTTGTTGATGAGCACCATTCTGACTGGTGTGAGGTGATATCTCATTGTGGTTTTAATTTGCATTTCTCTAATGATTAGTGATGTTGAGCATTTTTTCATATGCCTGTTGGCCATCTGTACGACCTCTTTGGAGAAGTGTCTATTCATCTCTTTTGCCCATTTTTGGATTGGATTGTTTGTCTTCATGGTGTTGAGATTTACGAGTTCTTTATAAATTTTGGTTATTAACCCCTTATCAGACGTATTGTCAAATATGTTCTCCCATTGTGTAGTTTGTCTTTTTATTCTGTTCTTGTTGTCTTTAGCTGTGCAAAAGCTTTTTAGTTTGATATAGTCCCATTTGTTTATCCTGTCTTTTATTTCACTTCCCCATGGAGATAATCATCAAATATATTGCTCCGAGAGATGTCGGAGAGCTTACTGCCTATGTTTTCTTCTAAGATGCTTATGGTTACACGGCCTACATTTAAGTCTTTTATCCATTTTGAGTTTATTTTTGTGAGTGGTGAAAGCTGGTGATCTAGTTTCATTTTTTTGCAGGTAGCTGTCCAATTTTCCCAACACCATTTGTTAAAGAGGCTGTCTTTACTCCATTGTATTTCCTTGCCTACTTTGTCAAATATCAGTTGTCCATAGAACTGTGGGTTTATTTCTGGGTTCTCTGTTCTGTTCCATTGATCTATATGCCTGTTCTTATGCTAGTACCAGGCTGTTTTGAGTACAATGGCCTTGTAGTATAACTTGATATCAGGAAGTGTGATACTTCCCACTTTATTCTTCTTTTTTAAGATTGCTGAGGCTATTCGTGTTCTCTTTTGGTTCCAAATAAATTTTTGGAATATGTGTTCTATATCTTTGAAGTATGTCATTGGTATTTTAATTGGTATTGCATTGAATTTATAGATTGCTTTGGGTAATATAGACATTTTAATGATGTTTATTCTTCCTAACCATGAGCACAGTATATGCTTCCACTTGTTTGTATCTTCCTTGATTTCTTTTATCAATGCTTTGTAATTTTCCGAGTACAAGTCTTTAGTCTCCTTGGTTAAGTTTATTCCTAGGTACTTTATTTTTTTGGTTGTAATTGTGAAGGGGATTGCTTCCTTAATTTCTGTTTCTGACTGTTCATTGTTGGTGTATAAAAATGCCTCTGATTTCTGAGTATTGATTTTATATCCTGCCACTTTGCTGAATTAATTTATCAGGTCCAGTAGTTTTTTTACTGAGACTTTAGGGTTTTCTATATACAATATCATATCATCTGCAAATAATGATAGTTTTACTTCTTCTTTTCCCACTTGAATTCCTTTTATTTCTTCTTCTTGTCTGATAGCTGTGGCTAGGACTTCCAGGACCATGTTAAATAAGAGTGGTGAAAGGGGGCATCCCTGCCTTGTTCCTGATCTTAAGGGTATTGCTTTTAATTTTTGCCCTTTGATGGATTTAAAGGGCGAGATCAACAGCAATACTATAATAGTAGGGGATTTCAATACCTCACTAACATCACTAGATAGATCCTCAAGAAAGAAAATTAACAAAGAAACAGCAGACTTATTGGAAACACTAGATTAACTCGATTTAATAGATATCTTCAGAACCTTTCACCCTAAAGCAGCAGAATATACATTCTTTTCAAGTGCTCATGGTACGTTCTCTAGGATAGACCACATGTTAGGGCACAAAAGTACTCTCAACAAATTTAAGAAGACTGAAATCGTATCAAGCACTTTCTCCGATCACAACGGCATGAAACTAGAAATGAATCACAACAGAAAAGCTCAAAAATTCTCAAACACATGGAAACTAAATAGCAGGTTGTTAAATAATGAATGGATTAAGAATGAGATCAAAGAAGAAATAAAAAATTCCTAGAAATGAATGACAATGAGCATACAACAACTGAAAATTTTTGGGACACAGCGAAAGCAGTGCTGAGAGGGAAGTTCATAGCACTACAGGCACACTTTCAGAAGCTAGAAAAAGCTCAAATAAACAACTTAACCCTGCATCTAAAAGAACTAGAAAAAGAACAGCAAGTAAAGCCCAAATGTAGTAGAAGGAAGGAAATAATAAAGATCAGAGCAGAAATAAATGACATAGAGGCTAAAGAAACAATACAGAAGATCAATGAAACTAGGAGCTGGTTCTTTGAAAAGGTAAACAAGATTGATGAACCTTTAACTGGACTCACCAGGAAAAAGAGAGAGAGGACTCAAATGAATAAAATTAGAAATGAGAGAGGAGAAATAACAACTGACATAACAGAAATACAAAATATTATAAGAAAATACTATGAAGAACTGTATGCCAAAAAACTAGACAACCTAGATGAAATGGACAAATTCCTTGAAACATACAATCTTCCAAAAATCAATCTGGAAGAATCAGAAAACCTAAACAGACCGATTACAACAAATGAGATCGAAACAGTTATCAAAAAACTCCCAACAAAGAAAAGTCCAGGGCCCGATGGCTTCACAACAGAATTCTACCAAATATTCAAAGAAGAACTAACTCCTATCCTTCTCAAACTATTTCAAAAAATTCAAGAGGAAGGAAGACTTCCAAGCTCCTTTTATGAGGCGAGCATAATTCTGATTCCAAAACCAGGCAAAGACAACAGAAAGAAAGAAAATTATAGGCCAATATCTCTGATAAATATAGATGCTAAAATCTTCAACAAAATATTAGCAAACCGGATCCAACAATATTTGGAAAAAATCATACACCATGATCAAGTGGGATTTATTCTGGGAGGCAAGGATGGTACAATATTCGTAAATCAATCAATGTGGTTCATCACATAAACAAAAAGAAGGAGAAAAACCATATGATAATTTCAATAGATGCAGAAAAAGCATTTGATAAAATCCAGCACCCATTCATGATCAAAACTCTCAGCAAAGTGGGAATACAGGGAACATACCTCAACATGATAAAAGCCATCTATGAGAAACCCACAGCCAACATCATACTCAATGTGAAGGCTATTTATTGATGTCAATGGTGTGTTAAGATCCCTTACTATTACTGTATTGCTGTTAGTCTCTTTATTTCCATCAAATTCTACTTTATATATTTAGATGCTCCAAATTGGGCACATAAATATTTACAATGGTTATATCCCTTGTTGGATTGCTCCCTTTATCATTATGTAGTGACCTTCTTTGTCCTATAGAGAGAGGGACAGGAACAGACAGGAAGGGCGAGAGACGAGAAGCATCAAGTCTTTGTTGTGGCACCTTAGTTGTTTATTGACTGCTTTCTCATGTGCCTTGATTGGGGGCTACAGCAGAGTGAGTGACTCCTTGCTCAGGTCAGTGACCTTGGGCTCAAGCCAGTGACCTTGGGCTTCAAGCCAGTGACCTTTGGGCTCAAGCCAATGACCCTGGGGTCATGTCTATGATCCCATGCTCAAGACAGCAACCCCACATTCAAGTGGGATGAGCCTGCATTCAAGCCAATTACTTTGGGGCTTCAAACCTGAGTCTCTGATAGTGAGAAAGTGCTGGACATCATAAATCCAGAGGAGAGCTTGACACTGGACTGAGGGAGAGCTATCCCTGACTCTATAACAGGTTACAGAAGGAAGAGGTTGCTGCAGCCAGGCCCATAATTTGGGGGTACTCTGAAATGAGATGTCTGCATCCCTGGGGACTACTAAATGAGAGGTAAATTGAAAAGGCAGAGACATCAGTCTGATACTAGTCACCTAAGTTCAGGTGGGGTGAGCACATTTAAAAGCAACAAGCATATCTCAGCTGTTGTGACATTCAATTATTCTGCTGTAAATGACATTATTTTACCCCTATCATAGAGGTATATTGAGATCTTAACTTTTGGGCTGAGTTGGCTAAAGCATTACTTAAAGTGACTACAGGAAGTTTATATTGTTCCTCACAGGACTCTGAGGAGGTTGCTGTATTGCTTAACAGGGGTTGTCAACCAGGAGAAGTGTGCTGGACCTTGCTCCCAGGCAGCTCTTTATCACATGCAACCTGGCGAGAAGGTAGAATCTCAAACTCCAGGGAAAGACAGATGGAAAGTAGAATGTGGGGAGGCAAAATGGTGCTCTCTACAGGCACGGGCAGCATGATACCACCATGGTAGTGGTGAGAAGAATTTAGCATTTGCCAATGATTCTCAAAGTAATAAAGACAGAAGAAGCATGACGGGAAAGTCAATAAGGAGGGGCTGATTCTCATTTGGAGGAGACACATCTTCTCTCATCCTGAGGCCTAGTCTTAAGGAACTAGCAATGGAACCAAATTAGAAAGTAGCTGCCAGTATTTTTTTTAAATTTATTTCCCTTAGCTTAATACTGTCTAGGTATATACATATGATCGAAAATGGTAAGATTTCATTCTTTTTTATGGCAGAGTAATATTCCATTCTATATATTATATGTACCACTTCTTAACCAATTGTCCATTGATAGGCACTTAGGCAACTTAGGTTGCTTCTGTATGTTTGCTATTGTAACTAATGCTGCAATGAACACAGAGGTGCATATATTCTTTGAAATTAGTATTTTAGATTTCTTTGGATAAATAACTAGAATTAGAATTGCTGGGCTAAAAGGTAGTTATATTTTTAATTTTTTGAAGAACCTCCATACTGTTTTCCACAGTGGCTCTATCAATTTTCAATCCACAAACAATGCAGAAGGGTTCCCCTTTCTCTACATCCTCACCAACACTAGCTGTTTGTCTATTTATTGATGATAGCCATTCTGACAGGTATGAGGTGATCTCTCATTGTGGTTTTAATTTGCATTTCTCTGACAATTAGTGATGTTGAGCATCTTTTCACATGTCTATTGGCCATCTGTATGTCCTCTTTGGGGTAATGGCTATTTAGGTTCTCTGCCCATTTTTTTATTGGATTGTTTTTTGGTGTTAAATTGTATGAGTTCTTTATACATTTTAGATATTAACCCCTTATCAGATGTATCATTGGTGAATATTTCCTCCGAATCAGTAGGTTGTCTTTTGTTTTGTTAATGGTTTCCTTTGCTGTGCAAAAACTTTTTAGTTTGTTTGATGTAGTCTCATTTGTTTATTTTCTTTTGTTTCCCTTGCCTGAGGAGATAGATCAGAAAAAACATTACTAAGAACAATGTCAGAGAGTTTACTGCTTGTTTTCTTTTTGGAAGTTTATGGTTTCAGGTCTTACATTTAAGTCTTTATTCCATTTTGAGTTTATTCTTGTGGTCTAGTTTAATTTTTTTGTCTATGTATCTGTCCATTTGTCCCAATGCAATTTATTGAATAGACTGTCTTTACACCATTGTATATTCTTGCCTTCTTTGTCATAGATTGACGATACAGGCGTGAGTTTATTTCTGGGCTCTCTATTCTGTTCCATTGATTGATGTGTCTGTTTTTATGCCAGTAACACACAAACAAACAAAACACAAACAACCCCCCCAAGCCACTTAAAAAAAACTAATGTACAATTGACATATTACATTGTGTAAGTTTAGGTTGTACAACATGTTGATTTGATGTATTTAGGTATTGCAATATGATTACCACCATAGTGTTAGCTAACACCTCCATCATGCCATATATTTTTGTGTTTAGAACATTTAAAATCTAGACTCTTAGCAAATTTCAAGTATATAAAACAGAATTAACTATAACCACAATGCTGTACATTAGGTCACCAGAACGTATTTATTTTCTAACTGCAAATTGATACCATTTGATCAACATCTCCCTATCTCCTCACCCTCTAGTCCCTTATACCCACCATTCTACTTTGTTTCTGAGTTTAGCATTTTTATATTTTGTGTATATGTAACATTATACAATATTTGTCTTTCTCTGTCTTACTTATCTCACTTAGCACAGTGCCCGTAAGCTCCACCCATGTGGTTACAAATGGCAGGATTTCCTTCTTTCTCATGAATAATATTCCCGTGTGTGTGTGTGTGTGTGTGTGTGTGTGTGTGTGTATGTGTGTGTGTGTACACACATATATACCACATCTTCTTTCACAAAATAATTCCAGTACCAGGTGGCTTCAGTGTCAAATTCTACCAAACATTAAAGGAAGATATAATACCATTTCTACACCAACTCTTCACAACTCATTTTATAAGCCCAGCACTACCCTGATATCAAAAGAAAAATATAATCAGACAAAAATTAAGAAAACTAAAACCATTGTTCTACATAAATAATCATGCCAAAATTCTTAACAAAATTTTTAGCAAATTGAGTCCAGTGATATATAAAATGATAATACATCATGACTAAGTAGGGTTTAATTCTAGGAATGATAGATTTAACTATCAAAAAGTAATCTAATCACTAGTTTTACATAAATAAGTCACAAGGATGCAATGAACAGCACAGAGAATATAGTCAATAATATTAAAATAACTTTGTATGGTTACTAGACATATAATGACCACATCATAAGGTATAAAAATGTAGAATCACTGTTGTATACCTGAAACTAATATAATATTGTCAACTATACTTTAATTTAAAAACCTATGTAATTCAACAGATTAACAAACTAAAAAATAAGAAAGATCAGCCAAATAGCTGGAGAAGAAAACATTTGACAAAATCAAACATCTGTCCTTGGTAAAAAACTATCAACAAATAAGGAATAGAAGTAACTTTCTCTTCTATTTTCTTTTTTTTTTTTTTTGTATTTTTCTGAAGCTGGAAAACGGGGAGAGACAGTCAGACAGACTCCCGCATGCGCCCGACTGGGATCCATCCGGCACGCCCACCAGGGGCGAAGCTCTGCCCATCAGGGGGCGATGCTCTGCCCCTCCGGGGCATCACTCTACCGCGACCAGAGCCACTCTAGCGCCTGGGGCAGAGGCCAAGGAGCCATCCCCAGCACCCGGGCTATCTTTGCTCCAATGGAGCCTTGGCTGCGGGAGGGGAAGAGAGAGAAAGGAAGGAGGGGGAGTGGAGAAGCAAATGGGCGCTTCTCCTATGTGCCCTGGCCGGGAATCAAATCTGGGTCCCCCGCACGCCAGGCCGACGCTCTACCGCTGAGCCAACCAGCCAGGGCCAGAAGTAACTTTCTCAACCTGATAAACAGCATATTTGAAAAACCTACAGCTAACATCATACTCAACAGTGAAAGACTAAATGTTCTCTTTCTAAAATCAAGAAAATGGCCAAGCCTGACCAGGTGGTGGTGCAGTGGATAGAATGTTGACCTGGGATGCTAAGGTCCCAAGTTCGAAACCCTGAGGTTGCTAGCTTGAGTGTGGGTTCATCTGGCTTGAGCATGGGCTCACCAGCTTGAGTGCAGGGTCACTGGCTTGAGTGTGGGATCATAGACCTGACCCCATGGTCATTGGCTTGAGCCTAAAAGTCACTGGCTCAGCTGGAGCCCCCCAGTCAAGGCATGTATGAGAAAGCAATCAATGAATAGCTAAAGTGCTGCAACTATGAGTTGATGCTTCTCATCTCTTTCCATCTCTGTCTGTCCCTGTCTGTCTCTCTCCCTTTTACAAAAAAAAAGGAAAAAGGCCAAGATATTCACTCTGATTACTTCTATTCAGTATTGTACTACATGTTCTAGTCAGTGCACTAAGACAAGAAAATAAATAAAAGGTCATAGTGGAAAGGAAGAAGCAAAATTATTATTTATTACAGGTGACATTACTGTCTATGTAGAAAAGTTTACATAATCTACAAGAAAGCTATTAGAACTAATAACTGAGGATAGCAAGATTATGGGATACAAGATTAATATATATAAGCCCATTGTATTTATATATACTTAAATAACTACTGCAAATTTAAATTAAAAAGTAAGTAATACTATTTAAAATATTATAGACATATGAAATACTTAGGGATAAATTTGACAAAATGTGTAAAATTTGTACTGTAGAAAACTATAAAATACTTTTGAGATAAATTAAAGAAGACCTAAATACATGCAGAAATGTACCCTTCTTCATGGACCTGAAAATTCAATTTTGTTAAAATGTCATTTCTTTCCAAATAAACCTGTAGATTCAATTCAATCCCAATCAAAACCCAAGCAGACTTTTTATAGTAACCAGCAAGCTAATTTTAACATTCATTGGGAAATTCAAGTGACCTAGAATTGCCAAAAGAAATGTAGAAGAAAAAAAAAAAAGAAATGTAGAAGAGTAAAGTTGGAGGACGCATACTAACTGACTTCAATACTTATTATGAAGCTACAGTAGTCAGAAATACTACAATATTATAGAAGCTACAGCAATGACAATAGTAGTACTGTCATCAAGACAGATAAACAGAGAAACTGAACTGAAGTACTTCCAGAAATAATTCAACAGACTGATTTTTTTACAGAAGTGACAAGGCAATTCAATGGAGAAAGGATAATCTTTTTCAACAAATAGTTCTGGAGCAACTGGAAAGCCATATACAAAACAAAATAAATCTAAACCCTTTCCTAAGACCACACACAAAATTAAATAAAAATGGACCACAGAACTAAATGTAAGGGCTAATATTATAAAACATCTAGAAGCAAGCGTAGGATAAAATCTTAGTGACCTTGAGGTTTGCAAAGATTTCTTAAACCTGACTCAAAAAGCATGGACTATAAAAGAAAGTATAAATGGACTGGAATTATTAAATTAAAAATTTTGCTCTTCTGTTATTCAAATGAAAAGGCAAATCTGAAAGAAAAAAGTTTGTAAAATATTTACTCAATAAAGACCTTATGTTTAGATATATAAAGACTTCTTTCAACTCAATAAGACAAACAGCACAGTTAAAAGTGGGCAAAATGGCCCTGGTCCATTTGCCCAGTGGATAGAGCATCAGTCCAGCATATGGATGTCCTGGGTTTGATTCCCGGGCAGGGCATACAACAGAAATGACCATCTGCTTCTTTCCATATCCCTGTCCTCCTTCTCTCCTTCTCTCCTCCCACAGCCAGTGGCTCAATTGGTTTGTGTCGGCCCCAGGTGCTGAGGATAGCTCAGTGGTTCTGAGTGAATCAGCCTAAGGTGCTAAAAATAGCTCAGTTGATTCAAACATCAGCCCTAGATGAGGCACATGTGGGAGTCTGTCTCATTATCTCCCCCACTTCTCACTTAAAAGAAAAATTGGCAAAGTATTTTAAAAGATACATCAACTAAGAAGATATATAAATGACAAATAAGCCCAAGATGCTTAATGGCATTAGTTATTAAGAAAGTATAAATTAAATCCACAGTTGGATACCACGCCATTCCCACTGAAGTGGCTAAAATTAAAATGGCAAAAATCCGAAGTGAATGGACACATAGCCTGCTGGTGGGAATGTAAAATAGTACAGCTCTTTGTAAAACAGTTTGGAGGACGTCAGATAAATGGCGCCGTGAGGAGCATGACTGACAAATCTCTCCAAAATTTCAATAAGTTCATCAACCAGAGACAGAAAAATCTATCCTTGGAGTGTCCGGGAGTTCCACACACTGAAGGCGAAGGTAGGGTCGAGTGAAAAATGGACTAAATATATAATCAACCCTGAAGGAAATAAGTTGGACAAAGGAACACTCTGCCTTCCTCACTAACCTGAGCAAAGGCTGCTTTCACTTGGAACTGAGAGTTGGGGGAGCTAAGGGTGTGGAGGAAGCTAGGCTGTGGCACAAACGTTGGTTCAAGCCGAGGAAAGAGTGTGCCTGTGGTGAATCAGCAAATGCAAGCAAACACCCGTGCGCCACTAGCAGCAGCTGCCAGCAGCACGTAGGGAGTGTGCCAAAGCAAACTTCCCTATGCCCCAGCTTCTCTAGGCGGGTGGGGTGCCTCACCCAGCCATTCAAGCAATCAAGTGTTGGGGGAGGGGGGCACAGGCAACTTGCAGTCCTTTCTGGAGATCAGCGGACCCAATCGCTGAAATTAGCTCAACCCAGTCTGCTCACCTCCCAACTGACCTACGTGACTCTAATTAACAAGATCTCTCTCAGTTCAGCGATCTAAGACAAGAGGCGTGATATTTTTTAGTGCCTCTTGCTAAAGGGGTGGGGGCAACTTCTGATTGGCAGAGCTTTCATACGCTAAAAAGAGGGACTTGGCAGATGTTAAGACCTCCTGTACTGAAGGCAGCGACTAGGGCATCTTCTCCCCAGCCAAAACAGGTTACAAAGTGTGGAAAGCCTGGGGAGAGTGGTCTCACAGAGTGCTAGGCATGGTGAATAGGCCTGGAGGCTCATAGAAAGTCACCTTGAGAGCAACTGGCTCCCAGCCCCGCCTGATTATGCTGGCGGCTCTGACTGCCAGAGCCTTACCCAGAGCACTGCATTGAGTGTGGATAGAGTGGGGATTTGCCAGCTCTTTGAGCCTCTTACTCCCCAGGCAGAGGCAGCAGCAGCCTCATAGCTAGATCATCAGGCTGCTAATTCAGGAAGGAGAGACTGGGAGAGAAGCTCTGGAAAAACGGACTCTCTCATTGCCGGAGCCTGCAAACGCTAACAAGCCTTGACTACCAACGAGACTGAAGTCTAATATATGACATCACCTGCAAATCTTTACCTAAGTGTGCCACAGGGCAGAGCCTGGGATACAGAGTCACCAACCAGGAAGAGAAAGAGGAAAAAAAAGGAAGAAGTTAACCTCTCAAAATCAAGAAAAATCCACAGACTTTATAACTTGTTCCAATATTTTTTTGTTTCTTTCATCTTCTTGCCTTTATTATTATTATTATTTCTATTTCCTCCACCTTGGTCCTTTTATTCTCTGCCCATCTTATTCACTCCTCTTCTTGAACTACACTACCCATAAGTGTTACATTTTATTTTTCTTCTTCCTTACTCTCCATGAGGGTTACACTCCAAAACCCTTAACTCTCTCTCTCTCTTTGATTTTTCTTCTTTTCTTTTCTCCTTTATCTTATTTCTCCCTCTCTATTAGTTTCTTCTTTTCTCTCCTTTTACTTTTCCTCTCATTCAATCCTCAATCACGAACAAATTATTTAATTTGGGATTCAAGTGTTTTTTTTTTTGTGGCATTTTGGGTGCTTTTTACTTTGCTTTTTAACTCATTAGCATTCCTCCCAACCCAAGATCTCCATTCTATTTAGTTTTTGCTCCACTAAATACAATAGTTATTTTTTTCCTTTTTCCTTTTTCCTGTTTCCCTCTTATCCCTCTCATTATATCTCTTAGTCAACCATCGCTTACAAGCAAATAATTTTATACTTGACCCAAATTTTTTTCTTTTTTGCATTTTGTGGGTCCTTACTTCCTTTTTTGCCTTTTAAACATTTCCCCCCAACTCAGGCCCTCCATTATAGGCAGTTTTTGTTCCATTTAGCATAATATAATTCACAGTTCATCACATTTTCCTAAGGAGGAGGGAAGAGGAGGGAAAGAGAAGAAAGAAAAGGGGGGGCAGAATCATAATTATTTTTTTCCATTTTTTTTTACTTTTTATTCTTTATTAATTCTCATTAGTGCTATCAACAAGACCACCCTCAGATGCCATTAAGAAAAAGGAAATCCAATATCATGGATAAAAAGATAGAGAAGTAGCACAGATGGATGTGAAAAAAATCTATGGAGAAAAAATTTAATATATTGGAAACCTTGGAGCTAAATGACAGAGAATTTAAAATGGAAATCCTAAAAATACTCAGAGATACACCAGAAAACACAGAAAGGCAATTTAGGGAGCTCAGAAAACATCTCAACAAACACAACGAATATATTACCAAGGAAATTGAAACTATAAAAACAAATCAGAGATGAAACACTCAATTCATAAACTGAAAAACGAGATAACAAGCTTAGCTAATAGAACAGGCCAGATAGAAGGTAGGATTAGTGAAATAGAATACAAGCAACTTCAGGCACAACAGAGAGAAGAAGAGAGAGACTCAAAAATTTTAAAAAATCAGAAAGCCCTACAGGAATTGTCTGACTCCATAAAATAGAATAACATAAGAATAATAGGTATATCAGAGGGAGAAGAGAGAGAAAATGGAATGGAGAATATATTCAAACAAATAATGGACGAGAACTTCCCAAGCCTGTGGAAAGAACTAAAGCCTCAAATTCAAGAAGCAAACAGAACACCGAGTTTTCTTAACCACAACAAACCTACTCCAAGGCACATCATAATGAAAATGGCACAAACCAACAACAAAGAAAAAATTCTCAAGGCAGCCAGGGAAAAGAAGAATACAACATATAAAGGAAGGCCTAATACATTACCATCAGATTTCTCAGCAGAAACTCTACAAGCTAGAAGAGAGTGGACCCCAATATTTAAAGCCTTGAAAGAGAGGAACTTTCAGCCAAGAATACTATACCCATCAAAGCTATCCTTCAAATACGAAAGAGAAATAAAAACATTCACAAATACAGGAAAGATGAGGGAATTTATCAGCAGAAAACCCCCACTCCAGGAAACACTAAAGGGGGTTTGCCAACCAGATTCAAAGAACAAAACAAAACAATACCACAAGTAAAAGCTCCACCAAAAACACAATAAAACCAAATTTAAACTGTGACAACAAAAGTAAAAAAAGGGGAGAGGACGGAGATTAACAGTAGCAAAGGATGATGAAGTGCAGAAATACTCATAAGATAGTGGACTACAATGAATATGGTAGGTACCCTTTTTATTACTTAATGGTAAGCACCCTTGAAAAAACCACAACAGAAGCACACGACTTAGAAAAGGTAGCAACAGACGAAAGAAGTATGGAATACAAACAAACAAAAAAAAAAGAGAAGAATCAAACAAGATACAAAACTAACAGAAAGCAATTTATAAAATGGCAATAGGGTAGCCACAAGTGTCAATAATTACACTAAATGTAAATGGATTAAACTCACCAATAAAAAGACACAGAGTAGCAGAATGGATTAAAAAAAATCCAACTGTATGCTGCCTATAAGAAACACATCTAAGCAACAAGGATAAAAACAAATTCAAAGTGAAAGGCTAGAAAACAATACTCCAAGCAAATAACATCCAAAAAAAGCAGGTGTAGCAATACTCATATCTAATAATGCTGAGTACAAGGCAGAAAAAGTACTTAGAGACAAAAATGGTCATTTCATAATGATTAAGGGGACACTGAATCAAGAGGACATAACAATTCTTAATATATATGCACCAAACAAAGGAGCACCAAAATATATAAGACAGCTACTTATTGACCTAAAGAGAAAAGCTGACCAAAATACAGTCATACTTGGAGACCTCAATACAGCGCTGATGGCTCTAGATCGGTCATCCAAACGGAGAATCAATAAAGATATACTGGCCTTAAATGAAACACTAGAGCACCTGGATATGATAGATATCTACAGAACATTTCATCCCAAAGCGACAGATATACATTTTTCTCTAATGTACACAGAACATTCTCAACAACTGACCATATGTTGGGCTACAAAAATAACATCAGCAAATTCAAAAAAATTGAAGTTGTACCAAGCATATTTTCTGAACATAAAGGCTTGAAACAAGAATTCAACTGCAAAAAAGAGGAAAACCCCCCACAAAAATGTGGAAACTAAACAACATACTTTTAAAAAATGAATGGCTCAAAGAAGAAATAAGCACAGAGATCAAAAGATATACACATACAAATGAAAATGACAATACGACATATCAGAATCTCTGGAATGCAGCAAAAGCAGTAATAAGAGGGAAGTTCATATCACTTTAGGCCTATATGTACAAACAAGAGAGAGCCCAAGTGAACCACTTAACTTCACACCTTAAGGAACTAGAAAAAGAAGAACAAAGAAAACCCAAAACCAGCTGAAGATAGGAAATAATAAAAATCAGAGCAGAAATAAAGGAAATAGAGAATAGAAAAACTACAGAAAAAATTAATAGAACAAGGAGCTGGTTTTTTGAAAAGTTCAACAAAATTGACAAACCCTTGGCAAGACTTACCAAGGAAAAAAGAGAAAGGACTCATATAAACAATCCAAAATGAAAGAGGAGAAATCACCACAGACATCATATATATACAAAGAATTATAGAATACTATGAAAAACTATATGCCACCAAATTCAACAATCTAGAAGAAATGGATAAATTCCTAGAACAATACAACCTTCCTAGACTGAGTCATGAAGAAGCAGAAAGCCTAAACAGACCAATTAGCAGGGAGGAAATAGAAAAAACTATTAAAAACCTCCCCAAAAATAAAAGTCCAGGCCCACACGGTTATACTAGTGAATTCTATCAAACATTCAAAGAAAACTTGGTTCCTATTCTACTCAATGTCTTCCAAGTAATTGAAGAAGAAGCAATACTTCCAAACACAGTTTGTGAAGCTAACATAACCCTCATACCGAAAGCTGGCAAGGACGGCACAAAAAAAGAAAACCACAGACCAATATCTCTAATGAATACAGATGCTAAAATACTAAACAAAATACTGGCAAATCGAATACAACAACATATTAAAAAAATAATACGGCCCTGGCCAGTTGGCTCAGTGGTAGAGCAACAGTCTTGCGTGCGGAAGTCCTGGGTTCGATTCCCAGCCAGGGCACACAGGAGAGGCGCCCATCTGCTTCTCCATCCCCCCTTTCTCTCTGTCTCTCTCTTCTCCTCCCGCAGCTGAGGCTCCATTGGAGCAAAAAGATGGCCTGGGCGCTGGGGATGGCTCCTTGGCCTCTGCCCCAGGTGCTAGAGTGGCTCTGGTTGCAACAGAACGACGCCCTGGGTGGGCAGGGCATCGCCCCCTGGTGGGCGTGCTGGGTGGATCCCGGTCGGGCACATGTGTGAGTCTGTCTGACTGCCTCCCCGTTTCCAGCTTCAGAAAAATACAAAAAAAAAAAATAATACATCATGATCAAGTGGGATTCATCCCACAATCTCTAGGATGGTTCAACATGTGTAAAACGGTTAATGTAATACACCATATCAACAAAACAAAAAACAAAAACCGCATGATCTTATCAATAGATGCAGAAAAGGCATTCAATAAAATACAACACAACTTTATGTTTAAGACACTCAACAAAATGGGTATAGAAGGAAAATATCTCAACATGATAAAGGCCATATATGATAAACCATCAGCCAACATCATATTAAATGGCATAAAACTGAGGACTTTCCACCTTAAATCAGGAATAAGACAGGGTTGTCCACTCTCTCCACTCTTATTTAACGTGGTGCTAGAAGTTCTGGCCAGTCTAATCAGACAAGAAAAAGAAATAAAAGGCATCCATATTGGAAAAGAAGTAAAGGTATCATTTTTTGCAGATGATATGATCCTATCTATCGAAAACCCCAAAGACTCCACAAAAAGATTACTAGAAACAGTAAACCAATATAGTAAGGCCTCAGGATACAGAAGAAACATACAAAAGTCCATAGCTTTTCTATATGCCAACAATGAAATATTAAAAAACGAACTCACAAAAATAATCCCCTTCACGATTGCAACAACAACAAAAAATACCTAGGAATAAACATAACAAAGAATGTAAAGGACCTATATAACAAAAACTACAAAGCATTGTTAAGGAAAATCGAAAAAGATACCATGAGATGGAAAAATATTCCTTGTTCTTGGATAGGAAGAATAAATATAATCAAAATGGCCATATTACCCAAAGCAATTTATAAATTTAATGCAATTTCCATCAAAATTCCTATGACATTTTTTAAAGAAATGGAACAAAAAAGCATCAGATTTATATGGAACTATAAAAAACCCAGAATAGCCAAAGCAATCCTAAGGAAAAAGAATGAAGCTGGGGTCATTACAATACCTGACTTAAAACTATATTATAGGGCCACGACAATCAAAACAGCATGGTATTGGCAGAAAAATAGACACTCAGACCAATGGAACAGAATAGAAAGTCTAGAAATAAAACCACATATATATGGTCAAATAATTTTTGATAAAGGGGCCAACAACACACAATGGAGAAAAGAAAGCCTCTTCAACAAATGGTGCTGGGAAAACTGGAAAGCCACATGCAAAAGAATGAAACTGGACTACAGCTTGTCCCCTTGTACTAAAATTAATTCAAAATGGATCAAAGACCTAAATATAAGACCTGAAACAATAAAGTACATAGAAGAAGACATGGGTACTAAACCCATGGACCTGAGTTTTAAAAAGCATTTTATGAATTTGACTCCAAAGGCAAGAGAAGTGAAGGCAAAGATAAACGAATGGGACTACATCAGAGTAAGAAGTTTTTGCTCAGCAAGAGAAACTGACAACAAAATAAACAGATAGCCAACTAAATAGGAAATGATATTTTCAAACAGCAGCTCAGATAAGGGCCTAAATATCCAAAATATACAAAGAACTCATAAAACTCAACAACAAACAAACAGACAATCCAATAAAAAAAATGGGAAGAGGACATGAACAGACACTTCTCCCAGGAAGAAATACAAATGGCCAACAGATATATGAAAAGATGCTCATCTTCATTAGTTATTAGAGAAATGCAAATCAAAACTTCAATGAGATACTACCTCACACCTGTTAGATTAGCTATTATCAACAAGACAGGTAATAGCAAATGTTGGAGAGGCTGTGGATTAAAAGGAACTCTCATTCACTGTTGGTGGGAATGTAAAGTAGTACAACCATTATGGAAGAAAGTATGGTGGTTCCTCAAAAAACTGAAAATAGAACTACCTTATGACCCAGCAATCCCCTCTACTGGGTATATACCCCCAAAACTCAGAAACATTGATACATAAAGACGCATGTAGCCCCATGTTCACTGCAGCACTGTTCACAGTGGCCAAGACATGGAAACAACCAAAAAGCCCTTCAATAGAAGACTGGATAAAGAAGATGTGGCACATATACACTATGGAATACTAGTCAGCCATAAGAAATGACGACATCGGATCATTTCCAACAAAATGGTGGGATCTTGATAACATTATACGAAATGAAATAAGTAAATCAGAAAACACCAAGAACTACATGATTCCATACATTGGTGGGACATAAAAACGAGACTAAGAGACATGGACAAGAGTGTGGTTACTGGGGGGGGGGGCGTGGGAGGGAAGGAGGGAGAGGGGAAGAGGGAGGGGGAGGGACATAAAGAAAACTAGATAGAGGGTGACGGAGGACAATCTGACTTTGGGTGATGGGTATGCAACATAATTGAATGACAAGATAACCTGGACATGTTTTCTTTGAATATATGTACCCTGATTTATTGATGTCACCCCATTAACATTAAAAAAAATTATTTATTAAAAAACCCAAAAAACAAACAAACAAACAAAAAACAGTTTGGCAGTTTCTTAAATAATTAATATATACTCATCATGTGACCAAATCATTCATTCCTAGGTATTTACACAGGAAAAATAAAATGATATCCACACAAAGACTTGTATACAAATGTTCATTATCAGTTTTATTTTGTAACAGCCCAAAACTAGAAACAACAGATTTCTATCAACACATAAATGGATAAACACATTTGGTGTATCTATATAATTAAATACTACCTAGCAATAAAAAGGAATATAGATGCGTGTAGCAACACAAATGAATTACAAAACAATTGTGCTGAAAGAAGCCAAACAAACTATAATACCTATAGTGTAATTCTATTTATATAAAATTTTAGAAAATGCAAACTAATCTATAGCAACACAAACAGATCAGTGGTTGCCTGTGGATGGAGGGAAGGCTGTGGAGAAAGAGGGTTGGATGATAAAGAGGCATAAGGAAACTTTTTTTTTGTATTTTTCTGAAGCTAGAAACGGGGAGACAGTCAGACAGACTCCCGCATGCGCCCTACCGGGATCCACCCGGCATGCCCACCAGGGGGCGACGCTCTGCCCACCAGGGGGCGACGCTCTGCCCCTCCGGGGCGTCGCTCTGCTGCGACCAGAGCCACTCCAGCGCCAAGGAGCCATCCCCAGCGCCCGGGCCATCTTTTGCTCCAATGGAGCCTCGGGCTGCAGGAGGGGAAGAGAGAGACAGAGAGGAAGGAGAGGGGGAGGGGTGGAGAAGCAGATGGGCACTTCTCCTGTGTGCCCTGGCCGGGAATTGAACCCGGGACTTCTGCACGCCAGGCCGATGCTCTACCACTGAGCCAACCGGCCAGGGCCGCATAAGGAAAGTTTTGGGGGCGATGGATAATTTTTTAAAATTCTAATATTTTTCAGTGGAGAAATTTTTGAAATGTTATTTTTGCTGTAGTGATGGTTTTAAAGGTCCATACGTATATCAAATGTCATCAAATTGTACACTTTAAACAAGTTCTACTTACTTATGCTAATTATACCTCAGTAAAGCTGTAAACTATGTTTTGGGGACAATAGGAGAAATTTGAAAATGAATTAGAGGGGGTAGAGGATGGGTGAAAAAGGTGAAGGAAAATATAATGAATAAAAGAAAATGGACTGAACATGAGATATTATGGAATTAGTTTGATAATGATAATCTAGTTATATGGGAGAATGTCCTTATTTTTAGGAGATAAATGCTCAAGTATTTGACTGTAAAGTTATAATGTCTATAACATGAATTTTCAGAAAAAAACTTACATGGTTGAATCTAGATGAAAGTTGTATGTGTGTTCATTATACCACTTTCAATATTTCTACATGACTGAAAATTTACATAATTAAAATAAGGGAAAAACACAATAATGTTATGGAATATTGTTTTATTGACCATCCTCCTCTTCAGAGAAAGAGACGTTATCTGTACTGTCCTGGAACATAAATAAGTCTCAGTACATTGACTGTTAATGTTTAGACAATAAGAAATATGAGAGATTCATGGAGAATTAACTCTGAACAGGAGGCTAGAGCCAATCACATACAACCAAAAAGAATGATATGAAACAAATATCAACTGTTATTAAATGGATGGAGAGGGTTACAAAGACACATTACTTATGTAATTGATGTCCCTGAAGAGGAAAAGAAATAGATCAGAAAAAAGTTAAACAAAATAAACCTTCCATGAAATAAAAGGCTTGAGTCATGATTGGAACAGCTTACTATAACCTAAGTAAAATCAAATTAACAATAAACTCAAGATTAAGGCATATGCTTTTAAACATCCCTAACTTCAAGCATAAGGAAAGAATCATGTGGCACAAAGATAAAAGAGAAAAAAAGAGAGGATGGTTTAAGACTTCTCAGTGGAATCACTCAATTTTATTTTATTTTATTATTATTTTTTTTTTGTATTTTTCTGAAGCTGGAAACGGGGAGAGACAGTCAGACAGACTCCCGCATGCGCCCGACCAGGATCCATCCGGCACGCCCACCAGGGGCGATGCTCTGCCCACCAGGGGCGATGCTCTGCCCCTCTGGGGCATCGCTCTGCCACGACCAGAGCCACTCTAGTGCCTGGGGCAGAGGCCAAGGAGCCATCCCCAGCACCCGGGCCATCTTTGCTCCAATGGAGCCTTGGCTGCGGGAGGGGAAGAGAGAGACAAAAGAGAGGAAGGAGGGGGGGGGATGGAGAAGCAAATGGGCGCTTCTCCTATGTGCCATGGCCGGGAATCAAACCCGGGTCCCCCGCACACCAGGCCGACGCTCTACTGCTGAGCCAACCGACCAGGGCCGAATCACTCAATTTTAGAGAAGACCCTGACCTGTGGTGGAGCAGTGGCTAAAGCGTCGACCTGGATTGCTGAGGTTTGAAATCCCAGGCTTGCCTGGTCAAGGCACATACAAAAAGCAACTAGTATGAATTGATGTCCCCCACCATTCCTCTCTCTTCTCTTTCTAAAATCAATAAATAATTCTTTTAAAAAATTTTAGAAAAGAAACATTTACCAAGTTCTCAGGAAAAGAAAGTGTAACATTAACACTCAGGTTCAATCAAGTAGGTTCCCTATGAGTATTATAAAATAAGAAATTTTTATATGAATTAGAGCATGCACAACTGTGGGAGTAGCAGAGGAAGTAAAGGTATGGAAGTGGTAGTTGGAAGATTAGAGAGGTCAATAAACCTGACCTTTTGAGACACTGGCATGGATGGATAAGTCAGAGCGTACAGGAAAATCTGAGAAGCCAGGCACATCCAGTTGCTGAAGTGAGACTGTGATGGGGGGAGCTGATAGAAAAGTCTGAAGCCTTTCTGAGCCTCTGATAGTAGTCCTGGGCTGCTGTTGACCACCAAGGCTGGGGAATGCAAAGAAGGACTAAACACGGAGTGGAAGAGAGTAAGAAAGAATTAAAACCTCCTGGCCTGACCAGGCTGTGGCGCAGTGGATAGAGCGTCGGACTGGAATGCGGAAGGACCCAGGTTCGAGACCCCGAGGTTACCAGCTTGAGCACGGGCTCATCTGGTTTGAGCAAAAGCTCACCAGCTTGGACCCAAGGTCACTGGCTCCAGCAAAGGGTTACTCGCTCTCCTGAAGGCCCACAGTCAAGGCACATATGAGAAAGTAATCAATGAACAACTAAGGTGTTGCAACGCGCAAGGAAAACCTGATGATTGATGCTTCTCATCTCTCTCCTTTCCTGTCTGTCTGTCCCTGTCTATCCCTCTCTCTGACTCTCTCTCTGTCTCTGTAAAAAAAAAAATAATAATAATAATAAATAAAATTTAAAAATATATATTAAAAAAAAAAAAGAAAAAAAAAAAAATTAAAACCTCCTGGGTACCTCTGTGTCTGTCCTTCGCTGAATATAATAGCAAACTTTTAGAGTAATGGTTTGCTCCTTCCCTTTGACCTCCCAAATCTCTTGCAATTTCTACTTCTGGCCAACTCTAACCTGGAGTAAAACAGGATTCTTGAAAACGCATATCTCAGTATAACCCAGATAACAATAGAGCGATATAGCCCAGTGACCTAATGTTTTTACTACAGGGAAAGCTTCATGGTGAAGTAACATTACCTGAGTTCAGTAATCCCTTGGAGTTTGCTATTTTCTTTAAAGTTAAATCCATTTCTCAAATAATGCTCACCAAAGTCAACAATGACCTCCTTATCACAAAATGCAAGAACCAGTTTTCCATCCTCATATGAATTTAACGTCTGGAATGGCTAATTCTTCCAAATGCAATGCTCCTTAAGAACACTGCCAACTGCAAACATCCTGCTCACCTGGCATGTTTCTACCTCTTGGTCTGCTCCTTCCCATTATCCTCTATAATTAAATTCTTCCTGACCTACTCCTCAGAGATGTTGATAGCATAGACTGTGGTCCTAGGCCTGCTTTTCCTGTTACTACATACATTTCCTGTTACTACATTTCTTTAGAGGGTTGGATGAGATGAAGATATCACAGACAAAGCTCTCAAATCCTACCCAAGTAGAGAGTTGTAGGGGACCTAGGCAGGCTCAGGAAGTAGGGTGTATTTAATATTCATCAAGAACTTCTTTCCATGCATAGTTCTAAGTACTTTATACAGATTAGTGCATTAACTTCTTCTTATGGGTTGAACTGTGGTCCCCCAAAAAAGGTATTGAAGTTCTAAGCCCCAGTACTTCAGAAGTACAACCCTTTATTTGGAAATAGTCTTTTCAGAAGTAATTAAGTTAAATTAAGGCCATTAGGGTGGGTCTAATCCAGTGGTTCTCAAAGTGTGCGCCAGGGTGCACTGGTGCACCCTAGAAGATTTCCAGGTGCGCCTTATGGTATTCCAGAGAAATATATGCCTGTTGGGGACCAAAAACACCAACAGGATCTTTGGAGTTTAGATTTTTGGGGGACAAATGTGTGGGGAATTGGCTACAGCTGACAGTCTGCCCAACTTCCCACCTCACTTGCCCGATTAGGTTGCAAAAGGCTATTATGCTGTGGTGCTGGGCTGTTTGCACTACCCCCCATGTTTCCCGGAAAGACTGGAGGCAAGTTTCTTCTATCCTTTGTTTGGTGTCAAGTTAAGGTGATATGTATAGTGGGGGTTTTGGATTAATGATTAAATGTAAGGAATTGTCTCTTGAAGCCTTCTGGATTTCTATAAAAGAAGAATATGTGAAAATATCTAAAAAAGCTTTGAACATTTTACTACAATTTTTAACATTCTATTTATGTGAATTAGGATTTTCTATCCGCAACACAATTAAGAGTAAAAAGAGAGGAATTTTTCAATGTACTGATGAGGAAATGAGTTTGTCTTTCAAATATATGCGCAAACATTGAAGAAATCGCTAGGACACATCAGGCTCATGTTTCTCATAAACACAAAAATGAAAAAACTTAACACATTCATGCCGGGACCTGCCAAATTTACTAAATGTTACTAAGAATGTATCTATATATATAAAAAGATAACTTTTTTGTCGTTTGAAAAAAATTTTCAACCCCCTTTTTTTTTTACAAATTCTAAAAAGCATAACTCAAAAAATGTAACATAAAAATGTTTTTTAATGTCAGAATAAATTTAATTTTATTGTATTTATTTTCTTTTTTTTTTTTTTTTTTTCTTTCTTTTTTCATTTTTCTGAAGCTGGAAACAGGGAGAGACAGTCAGACAGACTCCCGCATGCGCCCGACCGGGATCCACCCGGCACGCCCACCAGGGGCGACGCTCTGCCCGCCAGGGGGCGATGCTCTGCCCATCCTGGGCGTCGCCATGTTGCGACCAGAGCCACTGTAGCGCCTGGGGCAGAGGCCACAGAGCCATCCCCAGCGCCCGGGCCATCTTTGCTCCAATGGAGCCTTGGCTGCAGGAGGGGAAGAGAGAGACAGAGAGGAAAGCGCGGCGGAGGGGTGGAGAAGCAAATGGGCGCTTCTCCTGTGTGCCCTGGCCAGGAATCGAACCCGGGTCCTCCGCACGCTAGGCCGACGCTCTACCGCTGAGCCAACCCGGCCAGGGCTATTTATTTTCTTTAATTAGCATAAAAGCACACTTGGACTTTATATATTTTTCTTTAATATTTGACTTAATTATTATAACATATTTCTCAGAAATTTGTATATAGTGTGCCTACATAGGATTTTAAATGTGCCCCAACTTCAAGTTTGAGAACCACTGGTCTAAACTAATATGACTGGTGTCTTTATAAGAAGGAAAATCAGACACAGACACAGAGAGGGAACATGACACACGGAGAAAATGGCCATGTGGCTAGAGTAACACATCTACAAGCCAAGGAATACCTGAGGCTACTGAAAACTAGGAGAGATATAGGGAATAGTTCCTGACACCTTGATTTCAGACTTCCGGCCTCCGAAACTGTGAGACAATAATTCTTTTTTTAAGCCACTCAGTTTGTGGTATTCTGTTACAGCAGCCCTAGGAAGCTAATACACTTCTCATGCCAAATCTGAGATAAGTACTAGTGTGAAATCTTTTAAAGCTGAAGAAATCAGGACAGAGAGTTTAGTCTATACAAGGTCACATAACTAATAACGAGTAGATTGAGGCTTGAAACCATAGCATGCTTGTTTGTGAGCCTATCTATCTAATCACTATGCAAACTGCCTCTTAATAATTTTAACAGCTTTGTTCCTAGTGACAAAAAAGTTGAATGAGGGAGGGGTTATAAATCTTAATATGCAAATGTTGAATAAACTGTTGCATATTCATCCCATGAACTATCTCCCAACCATTCAAAAGAGCTATTGTTGAGTAATAAAGCAAGATACAGATATGGTTGTTTAACATGATCCCACCCTTGAAAATCAAAGAAAGCAAACCTTATATAGCTTCTATCTGATTACAAGCATGGTAACATATATGTACAATCACGTGCCAAATAATGACATTTTGGTCAACAACAGACCATATATACGACAGTGGTCCTGTAAGATTATAATTGAGCTGAACAATTCCTGTCACCTGGTGCACGGTAACATCATAGCACAATGTGTAGTATAAATAAACCTATTGTGCTGCAAGTCACATTAAAGCAGAGTACATACAATTATGTACAATACATAATACTTGATAATGATACTAAATGACTGTTATTGGTTTACATATTTACTATACTGTATTTTTATCATGCAGGCGTCCCCAAACTACGGCCCGTGGGCCTCAATGCAGCCCCCTGAGGCCATTTATCCAGCCCCCACTGCACTTCTGGAAGGGGCACCTCTTTCATTGGTGGTCAGTGAGAGGACCACTGTATTTGGCAGCCCTCCAATGGTCTGAGGGACAGTGAACTGGCCCCCTGTGTAAAAAGTTTGAAGACCCCTGCTAGAGTGTACTCTTTCTTAGGAAAAATGTTTGCTGTAAAACAGTATGTTATGTTGCCTGACCAGCGGTGACCCAGTGGATAGAGGTCCCAGGTTTGAAACCCCAAAGTCACCAGCTTAAGTGCAGGCTCTCTGGCTTGAGCAAGGTATCACTGGCTCGGCTTGAGCCTCCTGGTCAAGGCATGTACAAGAAACAATCAATGAATAACTAAAGTGAAGCAACTATGAGTTGATGCTTCTTAGTCTCTCTGCTCCCTCTGTCTCTCTCTCCTTTCCTCTGTCTCCAAATCAATAAAAATGACAGACACATCCTATCAAACAGTATGCTGTGTTAAACCAGCAGCAGCCTCATACATTTTGTGTTTGTGCATCTCTTGATAGCATCATTTATCTCGTGCTTGATTCAGTCTCATGTTGTTTTATAAATTTGTTTAGCCTAAGTATGCAGTGTCTGCAAAGTCTACAGTAGTGTACAGTAATGTCCTAGGCTTTCACATTCACTCACCACTCACTGACTCACCCAGAGCACCTTCCAGTCCTGTAAGCTCCACTCATGGTAAGTGCCCTATGTAGGTGCACTATTTTTTATCTTTTATACTGTTTTACTGAACCTTTCCTATGTTTAGATACATGGATACCATTGTGTTATAATTGCCTATAGTTGAATAAACTGTTGCATATTCATCCCGTGAACTATCCCATTACCTCTGCTTCATTCAATTTACTAGAGCCAAGTCATTAAACCCAGCCCAAACTCAAGGGGAGGAGATTACACAATGTGTGGAGACAGGAGAGGGGCTCATTCAGGGTCATCTTGGAGGCTTCCCACCACGGTAGGCTTGACCACGGTTTGGTGGCTAGGATAGCTTCATTTAAATGTCTGGCGGTTGAAAATCTGGTTGGTCTAGCTAGGGCACCTCAACTCGGACGGCTCATTTCTGCTCCATCACTGCTCCATGTGGTATTCAGCACAGTAACATGCGGTACACATTTGTAGTCTAGGAGTGATAGGCCATACCATAGAGCCTAGATGTGTAGTAGTTTATAACATCTAGGACTGTGTAAGCACACTATGCTTGCACAATGACAAGATCACTTAAGGATGCATTTCTCAGAATGTATCTCCATCATTAAGTGGTGCGTGACTGTCTATGTGCACAGATTAAAACTTTAAAGTATTTATAGTAGTTGATTAGTACTGGTTATCTGTTAGAATTGAATAGTGGAGGAGGAAATTCAGGAAATAATAAATATATTGGTTAGTTTTTTTCTGGGTCACAAGCCACCTAAAACATAGTGGTTTAAAACAAACATTTTAATCTATGATTAGGTGAGTTGTCTGGGATGGGTGGGATACATAGATGGCAGGCTTTTCTAGTCTGGGATGATGTATTACTAATTCATTCTTCTATAACAAATTACCCTAAAATTTAGCTTTTTTTTTTTTTTAGCGAGAGATAGGAAGAGAGAGAGAGATGAGAAACATCAACCAGTAGTTACGTCACTTTAATTGTTCATTGATTGCTTCTTATCTGTGCCTTAACTGGGGGGCTCCAACTGAGCCAGTGACCCCTTGCTCAAGCCAGCAACCTTGGGCTCAAGCCAGTGAACATGGGGTCATGTCTATGATCCCATGCTCAAGTTGGTGACCCCACACTCAAGCTGGTGAACCTATGCTCAAGTTAATAAAAATGACACACACATCCTATTAAACAGTATGTACAATGTAAAAGCCCACACTCAAGTCAGTTACCTTGAGGTTTCAAACCTGGGTCCTCAGAGTCCCAGATCGATGCTTTATCCACTGCACCACCACCTAGTCAGGCAAATTTAGCATCTTAAAACAACAAACATGTATTATTTTAGTTTTTGTGGATCAGGAATTTAGGTGTGGCTTAGAGGTGTGACTTTGGCTGAAGGTCTCTCATAAGGTTGCAGTCAAGCTGTCAGCTGAGGCCATGGTCTCCTTTGAAGGTTAGACTACGGAGCTCCCAAGCTCGCTTATATGAGGCCTTCCACAGAGCCGCCTCATGAGATGGCAGCTGGTCTTCCCTAGGGTGAGCCATCTGAGAGCACCCCAAAATGGAAGCCATAGTCTTTCTATAACCTAATCTTTGAAGTGACATCCATTACCTCTGCTTCATTCAATTTACTAGAACCAAGTCATTAAACCCAGCCCAAACTCAAGGGGAGGAGATTACACAATGTGTGGAGACAGGAGAGGGGCTCATTCAGGGTCATCTTGGAGGCTTCCCACCACGGTAGGCTTGACCACGGTTTGGTGGCTAGGATAGCTTCATTTACATGTCTGGCAGTTGAAAATCTGGTTGGTCTAGCTAGGGCACCTCAACTGGGATGGCTCATTTCTGCTCCATCACTGCTCCATGTGGTCTCTCATTGTTCAACATCACAATCCAGGCTTTACCACATGAGGGCTCAGGAGGCCAAAGAGCAGCAGAAATTTAGTACTTTTCAAGCCTCTGCTTGGGTCATATTTGCTAATGAGCCACTGACCAGATATGGTATCTAAAAGGAGACCATTCGGACTTCTGGAATCTTCCTGTGGTGTAGACATCTTTAAAGAACACAGTTCCCATTTGTATAACAAGATAAAATCTGGAAAATCTACAAAATCGTAACTTTTCTTGATCTCATCAGAGAGCTAACATCATAGAGCAACCAACTAACTTGACATATGACAAGTTTTTCACTGGGTCACCTGTGGCAGTGCAAGAAGGAAGATGGGCTCACCATACCAGCACTAAGAATTCAGCAAGAATTTTTAATAAACCTCTAAAAGCTGAGTGTGGGATAGCGTGGGACTATAGAACCCCTGAGAGCTGGAGACCTAAGAGTTATTGGCTCTCACCTACAGGCTCTTTCCCAGAGACCTCAACTAGGTGCTCCTAAAAAACATCAGGGGTAGGCCAGGAGATTAGGGAATACCTCTCTCAGTGGTGTAGGTCTGCAATGAGACAGTTGCCGATACAGAAATGGTACAAAGCCTCAGTGGGACCCTACTCCTTTATAGAACAAAAGCCTTAAGCCACTGGGGAAAGTGCAGCAAATTCTGTTGTCTCCAAGACACAAGTAAGATCCACTGTGCCTAGAGGAAGGGAAAAGTAAAAAAATGCCTACTCATGGAGTTAGAGCAAGTGACCATCCTGGGCCCATGGTCATTAAAAGCCTTCTACCAGTAGGAAGAGGCAGGATCACTGAAAAAGCCCCACCCACAAGACCTAGGATACAAACTTGTCTAAAACTGAGGCTGGCCCAGGATAACTCCTACCCTCTCAACAATAGGTCACTTAGACCCAAGTAATAATAGCAGTCTGCTACTAAGGGAGAGGCAAGAGCATGGACAGAGATCTTCCCTGAGGTGCGGGCACACAAGAAAGCCTAAAGATCAGGTGGTGCAGGAACACTGAGAAAAATTCTCTGAAAAATCAGTGCCTATCCTAAGCATAAAGCAACACTAGAGAAATCTGAAGTCTATGGTACACTGAAGGTAACCAGAGCAACAACAAAACCCAAACCCAACCTAAATCCTGACTAGATAGACTCAATCCCCCTACACTAATGACCTATCAGAAAAGTAACCATGTCTATTTCCATGAAAAAGTAATATTTACCTCGGTTTCTACTCTCCTACATACAACATCCGACATTCAGCCAAATATTACTATTGTTAGATGCAAAAATAGCAAGAGAAAGCAATCCACTGTCAAGAGACAATAGCAATCAACAGATACAGACTCAGGTGACGTGGTTGTTGGAACTATCAAAAAGGAAAGTTACAATAACAGTGATTTAATATGTTAAAGAGAATAGTAGAAAATGTGAACAATAGACATGAACAGATAAGGAATTTCAACAGGAAGGTGGAAACTCTTGAGTCGAATGGAAATAGCAGAAATAAAAAAAAATAACATAACTGAGATGAGGAATGGCTTCAATGAGTTCATCAGTAGACCTGACAAAGCCAGAGTAGGGGTTAAAATCAGTGAACTTGAAAACAAGTTAATAGAAATTATCCTAACTGAAATACAGAGAGAAATAAAGGTTTAAAAAGAGCATACATGTAGGGATAGGAGAAACTTGTAGCATTTTTCTAGCTAACACTGTCTATCTTCTGATCAGAAATTATGTACAATACCATACCATCCAACAATATGTTCACCCCATTCCAAGATCTCCAAATGTCTCATCCCAAATTCTGGCACCGTGTTTAAATCCAGGACCTCAAGTCTCCTTTCTGTAGCATGTTCAGATGTGGCTGAGGCTCTTCGGGTGCAGTTTCTCAGTTTCTTGATCCAGAGACCTGTGACTTGAATGACAAGTTATATAAACACCACCCCTCCGACACACACACACACACACACACACACACACACACACACACACACAACATAGGGACAGAATTAACTGCCATACTCCAATTCAAAAAAAGGGGAAGAACAAAAAGTCACATATCCATCACTGTTCTGTAAGAATTCTGATATCCCACAGAACAAATGTTGTCAGGTCTCCCTGCTCCAGGGGCAGACGTTTCTTGATTAGGTCACAGTTCTGCCTGGGAATGGCTGCCCCGTCCATTTTAATATATTGTTCTTGGGTCTTCTCTCTGAGACTTCCTTCTTTTCCCATAAGAAATGGCCCATGTGTGCCACTGAGTAACTTTCTCAGCTTTACTCCTATTCATAGAAGTCAGAGAGGGAAGTCCAGAGGTCACTTTTCATTCTGGACTGTTTCTGTCTCTTTAAGTCCAACTTGGAGGAGGTAGTTTCATTAGTAAAACATAATTAGAAACTTTAGAGGTTTTGTATGAATCTGGTATGTGCTATATTTATTCTATGCCTCAAACGCCACATTGACAATTCTTTTTAAGACAGGCTCCTCCCTACTTTGAGCAGTGTGTCAGATTACTGGGGACAATGCCATGAAGCTTACAGAAGCCAGTTAGCTAGCTGAGACAGTCTCCTAAATACCAACTTTAAAATTTCATACATTTTAAGAGGGTATTACAGCCACTCATGACTTGATCTATATCCTGAGCCCATTTTTCACCTTGAAAATATTTTGATGGCTGGAGAGACCAGAGATGTAAAACAGTTATTTTCTAACCCAGCAAGTCCTGGATTTTTAAAAATAATTCTTCTGAATTCTGCTTGTAAATGGAACAGTCATTCTCTTAAATCATGCCTCTCTTTCTGTGCCTTATATGCAGCTAATGGAAGCAAACTAATCCAAGGTTCGGTTCAAAATCTCCTTAGCCAGATCCACAGGTTCCTTTTGTACATTCTGTATCTTCCCACAGAGTATGGGGACTGTTTTGCTATTTATTCCCTTACTAAATAACATGGGATGCCATCTCTTTCAGCCTTTCTTAACACTTTTTCTCATTGTTTTTCCAGTCTCTACCTGCTGCCCAGGCCCAAAGCCAATGTACAAAACTTATGTTTTAATACAATGCCCCCCCATGCATACATTAAGTATTATTAGCATTTGCTGTTCAACAAAGTACCCCCAAACTTAGCAGTTTAAAACATGATTTTATTTATCTCACAATTCTCCAGGTTGGCTGGGGTAACTGGGACAGCTCTTCTGCTATGCACTGGCTTGGCTGGGGCTGGAGGTCAAGGAAAGCCATGCTCCCATGTCTGCCAGTTGGCCTAAGGGGCTTGGCTGGGCAGACTCATCTTTGCTCCATCTGCTTACTCATCCCTAAGTAGAATAATCTGAGCTTCTTCATATAAAGGTCTTAGAATTTCAAAGAGTAGCAAGACAGTAAGCCTCAAAGTAAGATTTTTCACACTTCTTGAATCTCTTTACTAATGTACAGTGGCCAAAGCAAGTCACATGGCCAAGCTCAGAGTCACAGAGTAGAGAGAAAGCTCTACCTCTCAGTAAGGGGAACAACAGAGTAACACTGCAAAGGAGCATGCATAAAAGGACGGGAGAGATCTGTGGCTATTTTGCACTGTACCACAATGAAAGAGGATAAAGCCCTGGCCGGTTGGCTCAGCGGTAGAGCGTCGGCCTAGCGTGCGGAGGACCCGGGTTCGATTCCCAGCCAGGGCACACAGGAGAAGCGCCCATTTGCTTCTCCACCCCTCCGCCGCGCTTTCCCTCTCTGTCTCTCTCTTCCCCTCCCGCAGCCAAGGCTCCATTGGAGGAAAGATGGCGCTGGGGATGGCTCTGTGGCCTCTGCCCCAGGCGCTAGAGTGGCTCTAGTCGCAACATGGCGACGCCCAGGATGGGCAGAGCATCGCCCCTGGTGGGCAGAGCATCGCCCCTGGTGGGCGTGCCGGGTGGATCCCGGTCGGGCGCATGCGGGAGTCTGTCTGACTGTCTCTCCCTGTTTCCAGCTTCAGAAAAATGAAAAAAAAAAAAAAAAAGAAAGAGGATAAAAATACGATGTCATGGGAACCAGTATGAATGATAGGATTACATTTATGTGTTCATGTAAAATTATATCTGCAGATATGTGTATATATAAAACCATCATGACTAAAACTGAATTCATGTGAGAGAAAATTCAATAGAAAACATATTTGATAGACATTCAATTAAAAAAATGAACTTCAATTATTCCTCTTGTGCAATGTGTTTGTTCAGCCACAGCCGACCTACAGCACTAGTAGGTCTACACATCAAATATATTATTTTCTTGTCCACCTTTCAATTGTTGTCACTTTAAATTGCTTAATATAACACAGTAAACACGACTGACATTTACATAAGTTTACACACTCCCTTATAAAGAATTGGTAACAATTTATCTTATAATGCTTTCTTTACAATAGAAAGTCTTTTCCTTAATGTATCAAACTGACAGCATTTTTCCCATGTGAGTTCTATTATATTTTGTGAGGTTGTACAAATAAGAAATCTCCTCTTCATTCAATGCATTCTTAGAGGATCTCTTCTAAATAATTCTTTTCATCTCAGGCAAGAGAGTCTGATGAATACTTTTTATTATGCAGTATAGTCATAAAATCTTTCTTGGATGAATTTTATGATATATACTTAGACCTGACTTCTGTGATAAGGCTTTCTCATTTTCAAGAAACGGTTACTTTCACGTATGATTATTGCGATGCATACTAAGAACTGATTTCTGGGTAAAGCCCTTTCCACAGTCACTGCATTTATAGGGTTTCTCTCCAGTGTGAATGGTCTGGTGTTTATTGAAATTTGACCTGTCAGTGAAGGCTTTCCCACATTCTGCACATATATATGGTTTCTCTCCTGTGTGAATTCGTTGATGCACTTTGAGATGTGGTTTTTTGGAGAAGGATTTCTCACAGTCAGGGCATTTATAAGGCTTCTCTGTAGTATGAATTCTCTGATGTGTAATTAACTCTGACTTCTGGATAAAGGCCCTTCCACAATTAGCGCAAACATAGGGTTTCTCTCCAGTGTGAATTGTCTGGTGCTTATTGAAATTTGATCTGTCAGTGAAGGCTTTCCCACATTCAGCACATATATAAGACTTCTCCCCAGTATGAGATTTCTGATGAGTATTGAGATTTGACCTGTTGGTGAAGGCTTTCCCACATTCAGTGCAGACATAGGGTTTCTCACCTGTGTGAATTCTCTTGTGCATCTGGAGCTGTGATTTAGAAGGGAAAGATTTCTCACAGTCATTGCATTCATAAGGTTTCTCTCCAGTATGGATTCTTTGATGTGCTACCAAGTGAGCCTTCTGGATGAAGGCCTGCCCGCATTCGGCACATATGTAGGATCTCTCTCCTGTATGGATTCTCTGATGCATCCTGAGTGTTGATTTTTGGGTGAAGGCTTTCCCACACTCACTGCACTTGTGGTGTCTCTCTCCAGTATGAATTTTCTGATGTACATTGAGGGCCGAGTTCAGGGAGAAGCCTTTTCCACATTCACTGCATTCATAGAGTTTTTCTCCGGTATGAGTTGTCTGATGCCTAAGTAGAGATGACACCTGGAAAAATGATTTTCCACATTCACTGCATTTATAGGGCTTTTCTCTAGTATGAGTTTTCTCATGCATAATTAATTCTGAATTCTGGATGAATGCCTTCCCACATTCAGTGCATATATATAGTTTTTCATCTCTATGAACTCTCAGGTATATACTGAGTAGTGGTTTCTGTGTAAAAACATTTACACATTTCTTAATTTCATGAGGTTTTTCCATAGTATGCATTCTCTGAGATGCAAAGAGGTGTGACTTCTGGGTGAATATCTTCCCAAACTCAGTACACATATTTGCTTTTTCCCCAATAGGAAATTTCAGATTGTGACTGAGTGCTTGTTTGAGGTTAAGGGCTTTTCCACACTGATTACTCTCACAAAATTTCATTCCTGTATGCCTGTTTTCATGGTTAGTATAAGAAGAACTCTGAGTGGAAATCTGACTGTGTCCAGCAATTTTATCAAAGTTTTTTGTTGCTTTGTTTTTAGTATGAATATGTAAGTCTAAATTATGCTTAAAATGCTTTTCAAATGAGTCACACTTATGGAGTCTTTTTTGTGAAGCAATAATATGATCTGGGCTTGGATGAACACATATTCCACTGTCTTTATATTCATAATACCACTCTGTGTTCAGTATTTCCTTATTGGTGAATGTAGCATGACTCACAGGTTTGTTCTGTTTTTCTTGATATCTTTCCATCTGTTCAGCATTGTGCCACAGTTCCAAAATGGAATACAAAGAATTATCTCTTATATCTTCACCCTCCATTTCACTAGGAAATGAAGCTTTCCCAGAAATTCTTTTTTGCGAGGTCTTAATACCAAACTTCCCATCTAAAAAGAGAGAAAAAAGTAAAATCGACACAGAGTAGATAACAGAAAATTAAAAGGCACATATAAAATAATCCACATAGAACACAAGAAAACCAGCAAATCTCATGATGATGACAATGATGATAGGAAATACATCTATAGCACTTATTATGTGCCAAACTCTTACAAGACACTTAAGATGTTTCAGGCATTGTTCTAATAAATACATACATGTGAACTCATTTAATCCTTTCCAAAGTCCTATGACGTATTTTTTCTATTATTCACCTACTGTAGATCAGAAAAGTAAAGCTCAGAATGGTTATATGTATAATTTGTCTTAAAACATGTTTATTAAGTATTGGAGATTAAAGTTCAACATAAGCTCAGTTTAGCTCAATTTTGGTAGGGGGCTTGCATATTAAGTCGAGGGACCGAAGATTTAAAGGACAAGGTTTTTCAGGGAAAATGTTGATGGAGAGCCGAGGCTTGGAGGGGGTGACCCAGAGCTTAAGTCCTAATTAGCTTGAGATTCTAAATCCTCACTAATCTTGTTGCTTCTTGCTCATTAGCAACAATATCAAATTTATGTGATCAAAATCCAAATTTGCTAAGAGAGTATATCCTAAAAGTTCTCATCACAAGGAAAATAACATTTTTATATCTATATGAGGTGAGTGTTAACTAAACTTATTGTAATCATTTCACAATGTATGTAAGTCAAGTCATTAGGCTGTATACCTTAAACTTATACAGTGCTGTGTGTCAATTATATCTTTTAAAAAAACCTGAAAAAATTATTCATGCCTCTAGGAAAGATATTGTGGTAACAGCCATCTTGACCAATATAAACAATAAATGGATGTCTGTACTATAATTCTCTATCACATGTAATTGTTTACTATTAAATGTAACACCCTCAAGAGCTGAATATACACATAGAACATTTGCTAAAATTGTGCAGAGTGTATTCTCAGACTACAACAAAATTAAATTAGACAACATAAAGGAAACAGACAAATTACTTGAAAAAATACAACCTATGTATGACAAAAGATGAAACAGGAAATCTAAAGAGCCCTATCTATGTATATAAAGAAGTTTAATTTGTTATTAAAAGTTTCCCATTAAGAAAACTCCAGGGCTAGACAGTTTCACTGGTGAATTCTGTGAAACAGCATAAGAATAATAACGTATACACAAACTATTTTAGAAAATAGAGAAAAAAACTCATTCACAACTCATATTATGTGGCCAAGCATAACCCCAATACCAAAACCTGACAAAGGCATTTAAAAATAAGAAAACTACAAACCAATTTCACTCATGAAAATATTTAAAAATAAAACATAAAAAGAGAATCTAACAATATACAATTAAGGTAATATATCATAATCACTAGTATTTATCTCAGAAATACAAGGTTAATTTAACGTTTGAAAATTAATAACCTGATGAGGAGGTGGCACAGTAGATAGGCATATGACTGGGATGCAGAAGACCCAGGTTCAAAACCCTGAGATCACTGGCTTGAGCGCGGGCTCACCAGTATGAGCACGGGGTCACTGGCTTGAGTGTGGGATTATAGACATGACCCTATGTTTGCTGGGTTGAGCCCAGAGGTTGTTGGCTTGAAGTCCAAGGTCACTGGCTTGAGCAAGGGGTCATTCACTCTGCTGTAGCCCCCCATTCAAGGCACATATGAGAAAGCAATCAATGAACAACTAAGGTGCTGCAACAAAGAATTGATGCTTCTCATCTCTCCCTTCCTGTTTGTCTGTCCCTGTCTGTCCCTTTCTCTGTCTCTCTGTCTGTCACACAAAAAAGAAAATGAATAAATTTACATATTCACAAAATAAAAGCATTAACTCTTATCACTCTAGTAAGATGAAGAAAAAGCATTTGACAAAATTCAACACTTAACTATGATATGATTTAAAAAGAACAACAACCTCTTTAATAAGCTAGGATTAGAAAGGAACTTATTATATAACCTGATAAAAGGCAGATTCAAAAAACCTGCAGCTAACATCGTACCTAATGATATGATATTTTGTCCCTGCTATTGAAAACAAGGCAAGCATGCCCACACTCACACTTCTATTCAAAATCAAACTGAAGGTCTTAGACAGTGAAATAAGGAAAGGAAAAGAAATAAAAAACATGAGTTTGGACAGGAAGAAGAAAAAGTATCCCTAAAGTGATAATGATACTTACATAAAAAATCTCAAGGAAAGAACTAATAGGTGGATTTAGTTATGCCTCAGGATACAAAGTCAATGTGCAAATATCAATCACTAGTAATCTATGCTAGCAATGAGCAATCTGAAAATAAAACTTTAAAAAGCAATGCCATTTACAACAGTGTCAAAAACATTAAATACTTAATGAAGAATGCATAAGACTTCTACACTGAAAACTATAAAATCTAGCTGAACTAAATCAAAGATCTAATAAACAAATATAAAAAATATCTGTGTTGGTGGATTAGAAGGCTCAACATTAAGATACCAATTCTCCTAAAATTGATCTACAGAGTCAACTTGACTCCAAATAAAATCTCAGCAGGCTTTTTAAAAATAAAATACAAACTAATTCTAAAATTACATGGAAATGCAGGTACCTAAAAGAGACAAAGTAATGAAAACAAGCAAAGCTGGAGAACTTATCCTATCTGATTTCAGGACTCACTATAAAAGCAAGTATGGGTTTGCCAAAAGGACTGTGTATTAACTATATTTTCTTATAGTCTGTATTCTTCATACTCTGCTACCTGCTGCCTTGCTGATCCCGGAGAGACTGTCCCTCTCAGGGCTAGTTAATTTCTAGAGATAGCAAATGACTTCCCTGAGAGCATACCTTTCACATGCAAACCAACCAATCCAGAACCTATATCCACCAACTATCTCCTGTATCAATTTTCATAAGTTGAGCCACTCTGTGGTCTAATCACCTCAGGGCCAGTTACTAGGCAACTAGGGACAGTCTTTACATTCCAGAGCCTTCAAAGAAGTACTCAAACTAGCCAATAACCTGTCCAGCCTGCTTACTCTGCCTCACTCATTCTTTCCCATGAAAATCACAATAAAGGATCTTGTCCCATGAAAATCACAATAAAGGATCTTGCCTATGTTCTCCCCTCACAACTTCTGCCTCCTGACTGAACCTGGTGATTTCCTTTGGGGTCTTGCATGGTGTGGCATGATCCCTCCTGCTGGGAGCTGTGAATTACAAACTATCTTTTCAATGGCAGTCATCTCTGGATCTCATATGGTGGCCTCACCATATCTAAATAATAATAACACCAATATTTTAAAACAGAAAGACATATTGATCAATTGTGCAGAATAAAGAGTCTAGAAATAGGTTCATATATGTAAAGTTAATTGATTTTGATTAACATTTTAGGAAATTCAATGGGGAAAAGGAAGTCTCTTCAGCAAATGGTTCTGGAACAACTGGATTTCATATTGAAAAAATGAACATCTGTCCTTACATCAAACACACAAAATGGATGATAGACCTAAACTGAAAAAGCTAAAACGATTAAACTTATAGAAGAAATGTGAGAAAAACCTTTGTGACCTATGGTAGGCAAAGGTTTGTTTTTGTTAAACAGTTCACAAAAAATACTGACAAGTTTTTAAAAGATGATAAATTAAACTCCATCAAAATTAAAATATTTTGTCTTTGACAGACACCATATAAGAAAATAAAATTGCAAGCCACAGATTGAAATAAAATATTGGCAATACATAGATTTGGCAAAGGAACTGGTTCCAGCAAATATATACAACTCTTACAAACTCAATAAGAAGACAAACAACTCAACAAAAACGAGAAAAATACTTGACTAGACACCTCACAAAAAAATGTATGAACGGTCAATAAGCACATGGAGATACTTAACATCATTACCACTAGAAGAATGCAACTTAAAATCATAAGGAGATACCATTACATATCTACTATAATATAAAAGTTAAAGAGACTGATGATAGCAAGTGTTGGCAAAGATGTGGAGCAACACGCATCCTCGTGTATTGCTATTGGGAATAAAATGGCACAACCACTTTGGAAGACAGTTTGGCCTTTTCTTATAAAGGTAATCATACAGTTACTATATGACTGAGCAACTCCATTCCTAGGTATTTATCCAAGAGAAATATAAACATATGTTCACACAAAGACATATTAAAATGTTTACTGCAGCTCATAATAACCAAATAATAACCACCTGTCATCAATGGGCATATAGACAAATTACCATGTATTCATACCATGGAATAGTATTCAGCATCTAAAACAGGGTTCGGGAAACTTTTTGGCTGAGAGAGCCATGGACGCCACATATTTTAAAATGTAATTCCGTGAGAGCCATACAACAACCCGTGTACATTACACATTATCCAATAAAAATTTGGTGTTGTTCCAGAGGACAGCTGTGATTGGCTCCAGCCATTCGCAACCATGAACATGAGCAGTAGGAAATGAATGGATTGTAATACATGAGAATGTTTTATATTTTTAATGTTATTATTATTATTTTTTTACAGAGACAGAGAGAGTCAGAGAGAGGGACAGATGGGGACAGACAGACAGGAACGGAGAAAGATGAGAAGCATCAATCATCAGTTTTTTGTTGTGGCACCTTAGTTGTTCATTGATTGCTTTCTCATATGTGCCTTGACCGTGGGCCTTCAGCAGACTGAGTAACCCCTTGCTTAAGCCAGCGACCTTGGGTCCAAGCTGGTGAGCTTTGCTCAAGCCAGATAAACCCGCGCTCAAGCTGGCGACCTGGGGGTCTCGAACCTGGGTCCTCTGCATCCCAGTCCGACGCTCTATCCACTGCGCCACCACCTGGTCAGGCAATGTTATTATTATTTTTAAAGATTTGTCTGTGAGCCAGATGCAGCCATCAAAAGAGCCATATCTGGCTCATGAGTCATAGGTTCCCGACCCCTGATCTAAAAGGAACAAACTAGTGATATACTCAATAACATGGATAAATCACAAAATCATTATGCTGAGTGAAAAGATTAACACAGTATGATTCCATTCATATATAACATTAATAGACAGAAATATAATCTATAGTGACAAGAAGCATGTCAACAGTTGCCTGGAGCTGAAGTGGTGGTAAACATTGACTACAAAGGGCATGAGAAAGAATTTCTGTGTGATGGAACGTTATATATCATGACTGGGTGGTGGTCATACTAGTGTGTCCTTTGTTAAAACTCAGTAAACTGTACACCTGAAATGAATAGTTTTTTGTAAGCAAATTATACCTTAATAAATAGAATCTAATGAACAAAATGAACTAACAAGCAAAATAAAGACAAACTCATAAATAGAGAGCAGGCTGACAGCTGTTGAGGGGTTTAGGGGACTGTGTGTGGGGGGGTGGAGGGATTGAGCAAAAAAGAGAACTCATGGACAGGGACAACAGTGTGGTGAGTGCTGGCGGAAGGAAGGAGGGGAGGTAGAAAAGGGTAGGGGTAGATAAACAGTATGGACAAAGACTTGACATGGGAAGGGTGAACACACAATACAGTATACAGATGATGTGTTACAGAATTGTGCACCTGAAACCTGTATAATTTTGTTAAACAGTGTCACCCCAATAAATTCAGTAAAAAGGAAAAAAAATATTTCTTTTTAATTGAGAGCAGGGGAGGCAGACAGATAGACTCTCACATGTACCCTGACTGGGATCCACCTGGCAAGCCCCCTATAGGACAATGCTTTACCCATCTGGGGTGTTGCTTTGTTGCCCGGCAACTGAGCTATTCTTAGTGCCTGAGGCAAGGCCACAGAGATATCCTCAGCACTGGGACCAACTCTCTCGAGCCAATCAAGCCATAGCTACAGGGAGTATGGGGGGAGAAAGAGAAAGAGGGGAGCGGAAGGGGTGGAGAAGCAAATAGTTGCTTCTCCTGTGTGCCCTGACCAGGAACTGAACCTGAGACATCCACACATCGGGCTGATGCTCCAACACTAAGCCAACCAGCCAGGGTCCAAAAATAGTGTGTTTTTTGTTGTTGTTGTTGTTGTTTTTTGTATTTTTCTGAAGTTGGAAACGGGGAGAGACAGTCAGACAGACTCCCGCATTTGCCCGACCAGGATCCACCTGGCACGCCCACCAGGGGCAACGCTCTGCCCACCAGGGGGTGATGCTCTGCCCCTCCGGGGCGTCGCTTTGCCGCGACCAGAGCCACTCCAGCGCCTGGGGCAGAGGCCAAGGAGCCATCCCCAGTGCCCGGGCCATCTTTGCTCCAATGGAGCCTTGGCTGCGGGAGGGGAAGAGAGAGACAGAGAGGAAGGAGGGGGTGGGGGGTGGAGAAGCAAATGGGCGCTTCTCCTATGTGCCCTGGCCAGGAATCAAACCCGGGTCCGCCGCACGCCAGGCCGACGCTCTACCGCTGAGCCAACCGGCCAGGGCAAAATAGTTTATTTTTAAAAGAAAAAAATAATACATTACAGGTATCACAAAGTCAGAAGATGGGAGAGAGGCATGGACATGGGGGTGTGTGTGGAGAGGAGTAAAGAATCTGAAGGTGACATGTACAAAGAGAAGAGGTGAGGCTGGTTGCAGGTGACAGTTTATTGGTATCTTAAAGTGAGAATCCTGGTATCTTAAAGTGAAAGGAAGAAGAAATTGAAAGCATAGTAGGAAAAACAGGAGTGAGGCAAAGAAGAAAAATTCATTAAAACCTGAGTATATATGATAAGACTCTAAGACCCTGGGGTTGGGGTTAAGTAATGAAGCACAAACATGTAATGAAAGAAAAGAATATCCAAGAAATCAACATTCATAGTGAAGAAGACTGGCATATGATCCAGAGTACAGGAATTGTGGGAATTCTCCTGGAGGGAACCCAAACAAAGACAGTTGATAACAGTAGAGAAAATAAAAGGAGAGAGCAATTTGGTACCTGAGAGGCCAATGTTATTTATTCTTAAGCAGTTTCTAAAGTTTAAATCTTCAAGACAAGCAGCAACAATAGCATTTTAAAGGCAACAGCCTCTTTTAGGAAAAATTATTTCTATGTCCTCCTTTTGCCTGGGTCACACTCACTCACCTGAACAGCTTTGATGTGGGGTTTCTTCCTCCAACATCCATGGCTCCTCTCCTTGTTCCAATTTGAAGATGACCTCTGGTTTGGGAACTTCATATCCTGTTAATAAGACATAATAGAGAACTGGGTCTAGCCAATTGCTTTCCATTTGTTCTTTAGAAAAGTACCTACATTTCATCGGGAAAACACTAATAATCACAGAGGTTGAAAGGGACCAAAGAATGTCAAACCAGTCAAGGATGACATCATCACACACTTACAATGTCCCAGAACACTCAGCAGCTGAGAATGGAAATACCCTTACTAAGATTCTCTCTTAGCTTCCTAGATCTGCTATATCAAACTACCATTAACTGGTTGACTCAAAACCACAGAAATATACTGTCTCATATTTCTGGAAGCTAGAATTCTGAAATCAAAGTATTAGTAGGGTTATGTTCTGTCTGGAGGCTACAAAGGGAGAATCCTTTCTTGCATCTTCTCGTTTCTGCTGTTGGCAATATTTGGCATTCTTTGGGTTGTCAATGCATCACTCTAGTCATTACATGGCTGTCTTCTCCTTGTGTGTTTTCTCATCATCTTCCCTTTATGCTTGTTTATTTCTGTGCCCAAATTTCCCTTTATTATAAGGACAATAGTTAGATTAGGGCAAAATCCCATGACTTCATTTTAACCCGATTACCTCTGTAAAGACCCTATTTTCAAATAAGGTCACATTCTGAGGTACTGGGGGTTAATACTTCCACATATCCTTTGGGAAGGGCATAATTCAACCCATTAGAGCTTGCCCTCTAAGTCTTAATCATTCCAGCATCGACTCCTAAGTCAAAAATCACCAACTCAAAGTGTCAAATATCATCTAAATCAGCCAAATCAGTTATGGGTCTGACTTGAATATGAGTCATCTTGGGACTAAATTACCCTCCCTGATAGCCTATAAAAGCTGACAAATTACCTGCTTCTAAAACACAATGGTGGGACAGACATAGGATAACTATTACCTTTTGAAATAAAAAAAGGGATTGCAAGCAAGTTTGAAAGCTAGCAGGGCAAATTCCATTCAATTTTAAAGGTTTGAGAATAATCCTCATTAAATAAATGATCTGTCCATCAAGTCCACTGGGGTTGTGCTATTACCCCCTTGGCCCTGGGCCAGGAATGGCAGCACTCACTATTACCTTTAGTGGTTCACTAGCAAAATGATTGCTTCTTGTTCCCACGACCTTATACTCTGCTGGTCTAGAGGTCTTCATGCCAAAAGGAGGAATGCTTTCACCAGGAGATAGAACAATGATTCCACTGAACTGGAAGTTAAGGGTACTGTGGGCTGCTGATGCCTTGGAATCAACAGGCAAAGAAGGGAGTTCTTGTGCTGCCAGGTGTGATTGAATCTGTCTACAAAGGAGAAATTGGACTGCTATTGCACAACGGAGGTAAGAAATACAGTACAGGTAATCCCTTAAAGCATACTACCATTGACTTTACTATAAGTAAAGTCAATGGAAAATTACAACAATCCAATTCAGGCAGGTCTATTAAATGGCCCCAGACCCTTCAGGAATGAAGGTTTGGGTCACTCTAACAGGTCAAGACCACAACTAGCTGGGGTGCTTGCTGAGGGCAAAGGGAATAAGGAATTCTGCCTCAAGGCCACACACAGAAACCTTGCCTCAGTTTACAGTCTGTTGGTCTGCCCTCCAGATTCCCAACTCAACACTGCAATCAGCTCTTATCTAAATTTCAAGTCTGCTGGCCTACAGTATAAATTTCAGACTTACAGTCTCCACAATCGACTGAGCCAATTCCTTAAAATAAATCTCTTCCATCCTATGTATATGAAAGTATCTAATATATATACATGTGTGTATGTGTGTGTGTGTCTATTCTGTATATATGCACATACATATGTATTGTTGGTTCTATTTCTCTGGAGAACCCTAATACAGATTTTGGTACCAAGAGTAGTTCTAGAGGAACAGAATCTTGAATCTTAAGGATATCTTAAGGATGCACTTTTTGAATTGGTTATGGGGTTTCTAGAATTCATTCCCTATTCTAATTACATTTAAAGGCATTAATGACTGTTTCCAGAAGTAAAGATGACACCAACAGTCTCTGGCATGAAGCAACAATATATATATATATATATATATATATATATATATATATATATATATATATATATATCACCATTGGATACTCTTAAATGCTTATAAGAGGGAAGATTCTGGATGACCATGCAATTTAAAACATTAGAAATTTTTGGAGAGACTGTGGGATGACATCAGAGTAATGGCAACTTGAGAGATACCCTTGATCTCTCTTTTTGAAATTTCAACAAATTGAACAGCTGTAACTCAGTGAAGGAACCCCAACTGGGATCCTAGGTTTGCTGAAAAGATCTGTGCATTGAATCAACTAAAAGTAGGAAGGGTAAAAACAGAGGGTGGGGAATAAAGTAATTGGTGAAGCTCCAGAGAGAAATGAGGCCGAGAGCCTCTGAATTTTTGCCTGCTGGGGCTCCTGAGAAGCATGAAACCTGGAATGATGGGTCTTCTTCAGTTGGGAGGAGCAAAGAGATTGAGGAACATCTGGAGGGACACTGAACATAAGCAGTGGCAAAGCAAGAGGTCACTGCCAGCAGCCTGTATGTACTCAGGACAAAGACAGAGAAATAAACAGTGTGGTCCCCCAGCCTCCCAGATCCTGTCTCACTCCCCTTGTGTCTACAGAGAGTGACAGGGAGATACCCCACTCTTTCCCTGAAAACAGAGGTGCTCTGGGTCTAGTTCCTTGGTCTGTTGAGACACAATAAGGAGCATCCAGAGGCTTCAGATTGCCATTGCTAATGTTGTAAACCTCACAGGATGCCCTACCCATCACCATGAATGCATCTCCACCTCTAACTCATCATAGTAGCTTCTCACAGAGCTAAAACTTTAAATCCAGCACCACCTACTGGAAAATAATAGAATAACTTCTCCTTTTTCTATCTGAGGTATTTTGGGGTTCTTTTGCTGTTGTTTTGTTTATTTTTGTGGTTTATCTTTTTTTATTTTTAAAATTAATTCTTTATTTTTATTTCTCTTTAATTTTTATTCTTTATTTTTATTTCTTGTTTGATTTCTTAACAGAACCACTCTCAAATGCTATCAAGGCAGAAAAAAAGAATACCATGACTACTCAAGAAAGAGACGCAGTTCAGGAAGAAAATGAAAAATCTCCAGAAAGTGATCTCAATCACTTGGATACCTTGGAGGTAAACAATTGAGAATTCAAAATTGAAGTTTTGAAATACTCAATGAGATGAGATAAAACACTGATAGGCAATTTAGTGAGCTCAGAAAACAAAACAAGTACCTCACCAAGGAAACTGAAACTTTAAAAACAGAGATGAAGAACTCGATGCATGAATTGAAAAATGAGCTAGCTAGTTTACCTAGTAGAAAAGGCCAGATAGAGGAATCAGTGACATCAAACACAGGTAACTAAAGGTGATACAGAAGGAAGAAGAGAAACTCAAGAATTAAAAAAAAAATGAGAGAGCTCTATGAAAACTATGTGACTGCTTCAGAAAGAGCAATATAAGAAAAATGGGTAACCTGGCCAGGCGGTGGCACAGTGGACAGAGTGTTGGACTGGGTCACAGAGGACCCAGGTTCAAAATCCCAAAGTCGGTGGTTTGAGCACAGGCTCATCTGGCTTGAGTGTGAGCTCACCAGCTTGAGCGCAGGGTCGCTGGCTTGAGCATGGGATCATAGGGATGATCCTATGGTTGCTGGCTTGATCCTAAAGGTCACTGACTTGAGCAAGGAGTCACTCGCTCTGCTGTAGCACCCCAGTCAAGGCCCATATGAGAAAGCAATCAATGAACAATTAAGGTGCTGCACTGAAGAATTGATGATTCTCATCTCTCTCCTTTCCTGTCAGTCTGTCCCTAACTGTCCCTCTCTCTGTATCTCTCTCTCTGTCTCTGTCACGAAAAGAGAAAGAAAAGAAAAGAGGATATGTCAGAAGAAGAAAGTGAGAGGCTATTGAAACAAATTATTCATGGGAACTTCCCAAGCTTGTGGAAAGAATTAGAGCCTCAACTCAAAGAAGCAAACAGAAAGTCAAGTTACCTCAACTGAAACAGGATTTCTCCAAGTCACACTAATAAAACTGTCAAAAATCAGTGGCAAAGAAAGAATCTTCAAAGCAGTCAGGGAAAAAAAAAGAGCATAACATACATAAGTAAAGTCACAGGATAAAAATATCAAAATACAAAAGTCTATTGCTTTCCTATATGCCAACAATACAACTTCAGAAAATAAACTGAGAAAAAATTCCTTTCACAATTGTAACCACCACAACAACAAAAATACCTAAAAATAAACTTAAAAAAGGATGTGAAGGACCTATATACTGAAAAGTCCAAAGCTTTACTAAAAGAAATTGAAAAAGACACAATGAAATAGAAAAATATTCCATGTTCATGGATTGGAAGAATCAACATAGTTTAAATGTTACCCAAAGTAATATACAAATTTAATGTCATCCCCATTAATATCCTAACTTCATTTTTTAAAGAAATAGAACAAAAAAAATCACCAGATTTCTTTGGAATCATAAAAGACCCTGAATAGCCAAAGCTAACCTGGGAATAAAGAATGAAGCTGGAGGTATCACACTACCTGACTTCAAATTATACTATAGAGCCATGATAAAACAGTGTGATACTGGCAGAAAAACAGACATACAGACCAATGGAACAGAGAGCCCAGAAATAAAACCACATATACATATATGGACAAATCATCTTTGACAAAGAAGTAAAAAACACACGATGGAGAAAAGAAAGCCTTTTTAATAAATGGTGCTGGGAAAATTGGAAAGCACGTTCAAAAGAATGAAACTTGACTATACCTTGTCTCCATGTATGAAAATTAATTCAAAGAGGATCAAAGGTCTGAATATAAGATCTGTAACAATAAATTACATAGAACAAAACACAGGTACCGAACTTAAGGACCTTGGCTGTAGATAATATTTTATGAATTTGACTCCAAAGGCAAAAGAAGTAAAGGCAAAAATAAATCAATGGGACTATATTAAAATAAAAAGCTCCTGCACAGGAAAAGAAATCAACAACACAAAAAGGCAGCTAACTAAATAGGAGATAATAGTCACAAACAACAGCTCTAACAAAGGGTTAATATCCAAAATATGTAAAGAACTCACAAAGCTCAACAGGAGAGAAGCAAACAATCCAATTAACAAATGGGGAGAGGACCTGAACAGACACTTGTTGCAAGAAGCCATACAAATGGCCAAAAGATATATGAAAAGATGCTTGTCTTTGCTAGCTATTAGAAAAACGTAAATCAAAACTGCAATGAGATACCACCTCACACCTGTTAAGTTGGCTGTTATCAACAAGACAGGTAATAACAAGTGTTGGAGAGGCTGTGAAGAAAAAGGAACCCTCATTCACTGCTGGTGGGAACGTGAACTGGTACAGCCATTATGGAAGACAGTTTGGTGGTTCCAGTAATCCCTCTACTAAGTATCTACGCCCAAAACTCAAGAACATTGGTACATAAAGACACATGCACCCCCATGTTCATCGCAGCATTATTCACAGTGGCCAAGACATGGAAACAACCAGTGTCCTTCGATAGAGGATTGGATAAAGAAGATGTGGTACATATATACTATGTAATACTACTCAGCCATAAGAAATGATGACATTGTGACACTTACAACAACATGGATGGACCTTGAGAACATTATGCTGAGTGAAACAAGTAAATCAAAAAAGCTAAAAACTATATGATTTTATGCATAGGTGGGAAATAAAAACAAACTCACAATCATAGATAAAAGTGAACTGGTTACCAGGGGAGGGGAGTAAAGAGAGACAAATATTTCATACATGGTGACGGAAAATGATTCGGCAGTTCAAATGCTATGGAAATGTTCACCTGAAACCTTGTACTTTTATTGATTAATGTCATCCCATTAAATTTAACTTCTAAAAAAAAATTCTGTCAAAAAGCATACAAATACAATATAATATGATTGGCTCATTGCTCCTGATGTCTCTGGACACACTGGGAAAAGCAAAGGATGAGCTCAGGGGGTTCGCAGCTCAAGCACTGCATGAATGACTGAAAATGCCACTTTGTCCTGAAACAGAAATAGCTTCTGTAGCTGTAGCGCTGAGATTGTTGAAAACCAAATCCAGAGTCTCATCCTGAGAGTGTCTACATTTCAACCCAAATGGAATTCCCAACTTGTAGGACATGTGCTGTGAGAGTGAGGGCACTGATTGGAAAGGGAGGAGGGCCTGAGCACTGAAATGTGGTCATATGAAGACACGGAACTTCTAAATTCTGATGAGTCTTTTTTGCCAAAAGAAGCAGCCTTTCTACCCCCGACTGAGCAGACTACCCCTGCTTTGCCTGAGGAGCCTGCAACAGCCTCTCCTGGGGTACTCACCTTGCAAGGCACTGCTGATTCCCATTAGAATCCACCCCTACACCCCCCTTTGCTTCTAGATCTATAACTAGACTCAAGTCCCATCAGGCCCCAAAGGGTAAGGTGCAGAGTGTGACCCATGGGAAGGTTACACATTAAATGAACTGCATGATTTGTCCAATTGATACAGATAGAAATCTGGGAAATACAAGTGGAAGTGGATATTAAGAGTGTGGGGTAATGGAAGAAACAAAGGTGGATCAGTCTGAATTTATTGATTTGGGCAAACTAAGCAGAATCTGAATTTAATATTGCTAACTTGAAGGGTTAGACAGGGCTTGAACAGTTTGTTTGGTTGGCTGAAACATAGACCAAAAAGTGACCTATACTAAGTGCAGTTTAAGTGCCAGAACTGCTCTGGGACTGTAGAGAAAGGTATCCAGAGGCTTAGGGAAATTGGAATGTTAAAGTGGATTTATCATGTAAGATCTGCTAACCCACACTGGGAGGGTCCAAACAACACATATGTCATCGTGACTGAGAAATCAATTTGTGAGGGGGCTCCCAGTGTCCCTGAAGAGAGCTCTGTGAATGCGCTTCTCTGTAGGCCAGAAATTACAGTAGGAACTGCAGCCAGCTAATTGGGAAATCTAAATGCAATGTCCAGGGGTGTCAGGGGCCAAGTAGAGGCACTTAACTGCCAAATGCAAAGTGGACGTGATTATGGTAATAAACAGCAGGTTCAAACCAGATTCAGCACAGTCTGATTTGCAGAGAACTACTGTTGTTGGCTACTTGATCATGATATCCCTAGAAAAGAGATAGATGGGAAGCTACTAAATCCTTACTTGGTCTGTATAAGAAGAAGAGTTCTAGGTCAAATGAACACAAGTCTAATTTGAAACATAAACAGAGTACTGAGTCATCAATCAATTTCCAGGCTTGGGCCAGTTTATAGACTCAGGAACCTCTGAATGAGAGAAGACCAGATCCCTTGAGGAAGGGCTCCACTAAACTACCAAAAAGTAATACTATATCGCCTGACCTGTGGTGGTGCAGTGGATGAAGTGTCGACCTGGAAATGCTGAGGTCGCCGGTTCGGGACCCTGGGCTTGCCTGGTCAGGGCACGTATGGGAGTTGATGCTTCCAGCTCCTACCCCCCTTCTCTCTCTCTGTCTCTCCTCCCTCTCTCTCCCTTTCCTCTCTAAAAAATGAATAAATAAATTTAAAAGGTTGCTAAAACTATTAAAAAAAAAAAAAAAGTAATACTATTAACATTTCTCCCAACCTTCCCTGAAGGGACCGACAGCCCTTGACCAAGGTGAATGTGCACTGAAGACAAGTAAATAATGAGGCTTTTCAGAAATTACTGGGCACTGGCTCTGAACTAACCACTGATTCCTGGAGACCCAGAAGGTCACTGTGGCCCGCCAGACAGAGCAGGGGCTAATGAAAGTGGTGTGATCACTGGAGTTTTAGCTCAGGTATGTCTCACTGTGGGCCCAGTGGGTCCATGAATCCATCCTGTGGTTATTTCCTGAGTTCAGGAATGCATAATTGGAACAGACATATACAGCAACTGGCAGAATCCTCACACTGGTTCTCTTACCTGTTGAGTGAGGGCTATTATGGTGAAAGGCCAAGTGGAATTGCAGAGAGTGCCACCATCAAGGACTTGAAGGAGGCAGGGATGGTGATTGCCACAACAGCCCCATTCAACTAGTCTATCCCGCCTGTTCAAAAGATAAATGGATCTTGGAGAATGACAGTGGATCATCAGAAGCTTAACCAGGTGGTGACTGCAATGGCAGGTGCTGTACCAGATGTGATTTCATTGTGAACAAATTAACACACCCCTTGGTACCTGGTATGCAGCTACTCATCTGGCAATTGTTTTCTTCCCTCCCTCCCTCTTTCTCTCTCTTTTTTTTCAATACCTGTTAGTAAAGACCACTAGAAGCAGTCTGCCCTTTACCAGGGTGACTGTGCTATAAACAAGGTGTATATATAAGGCAAGTCCTACTATACGTCTTTACCATCTTACCTCAGAGGTATATCAACTCTCCTGCCCTATACCATAATTTGGTCTACAGTGATCTTGATCACGTTTCTCTTCCACAGGATATCATCCTGGCCTATTACACAGATAACATTATGCTGATTGGACCTAGTAAATAAGTAGCAACCATTCTAGACCTTTGGGTAAAATATCTGTGTATCAGACACTGGGAAATAAATTTGACAAAAATTTAGGGGCCTTTACTTCAGTGAAATTTCTAGAGGTTCCTTGTTGTATGGGTCATGTTAAGATATCCCTTCTAAGGTAAGAAAGTTTTCGCCTCTGGCTCCTCCTACAAGTAAAGAGACACAATGCCTCCTGGGCCTGTTTGGATTTCAGAGGCAGCATATTCCTCATGTGGGTGTGTTACCATGGCCCACTTACCGAGTGACCGAAAAAGCGTTAGTTTTTTTTTTTTTATTTTTTTTATTTATTTTATTTTATTTTTTTAATAAATTTTTATTAATGGTAATGGGATGACATTAATAAATCAGGGTACATATATTCAAAGAAAACATGTCTAGGTTATTTTGTCATCAAATTATGTTGCAAACCCCTCGCCCAAAGTCAGATTGTCCTCCGTCACCCTCTATCTAGTTCTCTGTGCCCCTCCCCCTCCCCCTAACTCTCTCCCTCCCTCCCTCCCATGTCCTCCCTCCCCCCCACCCTTGGTAACCACCACACTCTTGTCCATGTCTCTTAGTCTCATTTTATGTTCCACCAATGTATGGAATCATGTATTTCTTGTTTTTTTCTGATTTGCTTATTTCACTCCTTATAATGTTATCAAGATCCCACCATTTTGCTGTAAATGATCTGATGTCATCATTTCTTATGGCTGAGTAGTATTCCATAGTGTATATGTGCCACATCTTCTTTATCCAGTCTTCTATTGAAGGGCTTTTTGGTTGTTTCCATGTCTTGGCCACTGTGAACAGTGCTGCAATAAACATGGGGCTACATGTGTCTTCACGTATCAATGTTTCTGAGGTTTTGGGGTATATACCCAGTAGAGGGATTGCTGGGTCATAAGGTAGTTCTATTTGCAGTTTTTTGAGGAACCACCATACTTTCCTCCATAATGGTTGTACTACTTTACAGTCCCACCAACAGTGAATGAGGGTTCAAAAGCGTTAGTTTTGAGTGGGGCCCAGGATAAGAGAATCCTATGCAACTGGTCTGGGCTGCTGTGAGAGCTTCTGTTCCTGAGCCCTTAGACCCAGTAGATCCAGTGGGTTTTGAAGTGGCAACGGCAGGTAGAGACGGAACCTTCGGCAGGCCCCTCTAGCTGAACCACAGCACAGATCCTAGGGTTTTGGATCACAGTCATGCCACCCTCTGTGAATAACTGGTCTCTTTTTAAGAAACCGCTTTTGGCTTGCTACCGAGTCTCAGTGTACTCGCTCACTGAATTTAAGCATATTAGTCAATGGAGAAAAAAAACTTCCCATGGATCTTCTCAGTAACAATGAGTGAACACAGAAGAGCCCAGTACTGACTGAATCGAATCCTTGTCCTGTGATGGGACACAGGACATGTGCCATATGGAAGACCCACCTCCTGCATCACTCACGGGAAACCCAGGTCCTTCTGATCAAGGCCTAACCTGTGGATGGTGTGAGACCAGTAGCAGTCCCTGGGCACTGAGCCTGGGTCTTCTTGGAGTTGTGTTATTTGAGAATGTAGCCTAAAGTGCAGCCTAAAGTGAATGGTAAACTCCACCTAAGGCTAAATCTCAGCATGAAATCAATAGTCAACAAGTAAGGGGAAATTGAAAAGAACTTTGAAGAAAGTGTGTAACTGTTGAGAGGTATGACTTCAAATCAGATGTGGCAAGCTAACACCTTCTGCCCTCGGTGGTAGTCCTGCCCCCTCATCCGTGGAACCAAGTGGATGATGACCCACCATCTGGAACCAAAGAGATGACAGCTTGTCTCCCTGCGTCTGCTTGGCCTGTGCCCTCTGGGCCCTTGGTGGCCGTGACCGCCGGAACCATTCTCGGGCTCCTTCATTCCTTTTCTTGAAGTTTAACACACGTTCACAGCCAAATAGTTTTATCAGACTGTTTCCTGTCTTTAGAATCCAACAAATCTAAAGCCTTCCTTCATTTTTTTTCCTGTCTGTCCTCTTCAGACTGACTGGATCCACAAGTCATACACCAATTTCTTTAGCAACTGTTTGTCCAGCCACACTCTTGGTGTTCTTTCTAGAGTACACCTCATTTTTTTGCAATATGGATAGGCTGAGAATTTTCCAAATCTTTACGCTCTGGTTCCTTTTTACTAACAATTCCTTCTTCAATTTCCTTCTTTCTTCTAACATTTTACTCTAAGTTATAAGGAGAAACCAGTCCATGTCTTTAATACTTTGCTCAGAAATCTCCTCAGCAAAATATCCAAGTTCATCGTTTACAAGTTCTACTTTCCATCCAAGAGAACACAATACAGCCAAATTATCTGCCACTTTATAACAAGATTGCCTTTCCTCCAGTTCCCAATAACACGTTCCTCACTTCCACCTGAGACCTCACCACACCACTGTTAGCATTCACATTTTCACCAACAGTCTCTTCAAGGAAATCTAGGCTTTTTCGATCAAGCACCTCAAAACCTTTCCACTCTCTACCCATTGCCTCATTACAAAGTCACTTCCATGTCTTTTTAGGTATTTGTTATAGCAGCACCACACTTCCGGGTGTAAAAATCTGTATTTGTTTTTTAGGGTAACTATAACAAAGTACCACAGACTGGGAGGCTTAAAACAACAGAAATTTTTGCCTTACAGTTCTCGAGGCTAGAAGTCCAAAATCAAGGTTTCAGCAAGGCCAAGCTCTGCCTCTTTCTGGGCTTCTGGTGGTCTCAGGCATTTCAGTCATATGGCCATCTTCTCCTTGTGTGTATTCACATTGTCTTCCTTGTGTGTGTGTTTGTGTCTGTGTTTAGATTTCTCTCTTTTCTTAATAAAGACACCAGTCACAATGGATTAGGACGCACCTGAAGAATCTAATTTTAGCTTGATTACTTCTGTAAAGACCCTATCTTCAAATAAGGCAACATTCTGAGGTACCGGGGGGTTAAGACTTCAATATATCTTATTTAGGGGACACAATTTTACCCATAACAGGCTTCTCACAGATTCACAGAGTGGCTGTGCTCACCCACTGAGAGCAGATGTCTGTAATTCTCCAGCATCACCTCCTGGTACAGGCGCCTCTGTCTAGAGTTCAGTTGCTGCCATTCCTCCCTGCTGAAGTCCACAATCACATCCTCAAATGACACTGAGACCTGTAACAACACAATCCTGTTCAAGGTGACATGGTCAACACTGGGGAGTGGGGAGAAAAGAAATAGAAAACAGTTTTTAATGATCTTTCACCATAATATAACATATAGTATGCTTATTAAATACCTAGTTATAGATAATGCTGTGTAAACTACAAACATCAAATCATATATTTCTGCTATTCACTGTATACAACATTTAGTCTTTCATTTTTAAAAAGAAAAATTTTGTACAGAATTTGACCTTGATCCTATTTTGTTGCTTATTTTAATAAGAAATTTGTGTTCTATAACTTTTAGGAGGAAGCATTATACTTTTTTTTAACTTCACATGGCTCTCTCTACTGTTGCATATATACTTTCAAAAATATGGCCATTTCTTTAAGGTCTTTTTATTGCTCATGTCTAATTTAATTCCATAGTGGTCAGAAAATATATTCTGTATGATTTCAACATATGGTCTATCTATGTGACTGTGTCATATGCCTCTGGAAAAGAATAATATTTGGCTGTTGATGGGTGTAGTGTTCCATAATATATAAATCAAGTTGGTTGAGTGTTGCCAAAATTCCCTATCACTTTACCCATTTGTCTTCTACGCATTCAACCAGTTATTTGTTAAGTTTTTGGTAAAAACTGACAAGGAGATGTTAGTTTATATGGTTATGCAAAGGACACAGAATAGCCAAAACAAGGAAGAGTATGAAATATTTATACCATGTAATGTTAAGACTTCCTATAAGTTTTGGTACTGATGTAAGTACAGTTACATAGATCAATGGAACATAATAGAGAATCCAGAAACAGGTCTGCACATATATTGGTGATTGTTTTTTTGACAAAGATGCCAATGTGATTTAATGGAGAAAAGAAGAATCTTTTCAAAAAAATTGTGCTTGAACAAATGGATAACAGTATTGGAAAAAAACAAACCTTGAACCATACTTAACACCACATATAAAAATTAACTCCAAAATTAAGAGAAATTAAGTTCCAACATGACTGAATTGCTTTTATTAGACCAACCCTCAACAGACAAAAACTATAAACTCTAAACAAAATATAAAAAAAAATCAACAGAAGACACTGAAGAGCAACCAAAATCAGGCATCTACTAGAAGAGAGTTGGCACAAGAAGGGATGATATTGGATATGCTTACCATTTTTACAGCTTTTAGTTTGCAAATAGGCCCAGTCAGCCATGCAAGGTAACTAAAAGTCCAATGAAAAATAACTTTAATCTCACTGACTTGAATCAGAGTGTTTCGCAGTTATCAACGCTCACTGGAAAGTCAAGGGGAAATCCAGACAGAGAAGAGTGCTTACATTCTGTGTATGAACTCTGCCCAAATCTCTGCTTAGACGAGATCGGGCGCGTTCAGGGTGGTATGGCCGTAGACACCTGGCAAAATCTCTGCTTAGCTAATTAGATTAACTAAAATTTGAACTACTACACACCACAGAGAAGGTAGTTTCCAGTTTTAGTCCAGCCAACTTAGTGCTTACTAAACAAACAAAAAAATCAGCAATGTTTAAGAGAACTAAACAAAATCTCAAATCTCTACAATTTATGATTTATAACGACCAAAATGCAATCCCAAACAACACAGAAAGAGACAGAAAGGTGAAAAGAGAAAGAGAAGAGGTTCAAGAGTAAATACAGAGACAGACCCTGAGATGATCCAAATGCTGGAATTAACAGAAAAGAACTTCAAACCAGTTATGTATAAGTGTGCTCAAGAACATAAATAAATAATACGATCATAATGAATAATAGGATAGCTCAGTGGTCGGCAAACCGCGGCCCGCAAGCCACATGCGGCTCGTTGGCCCCTTGAGTGTGGCTCTTCCACAAAATCCCATGTGCAGGTGTGCAGGTACGCACGGGGGTGTCAGTTGGTGGGGGGGGCAGGAGACACGGCGCAGGCAGGCTGTGGGATATGCAGTATGGGGGAGGCGCACATGATCCATGCACGAGTTGAGTAAGCCAGTCAGTCAGCAGTCTCCTGTGCAGTGGTTAGTGCTAGTCGCGTCCGCAAATCACGCGGGTGACAAAAGTACCTACTTGAAGCATAAAGTTACCTGTATTTTTCCAACCAGCTGCAAATCCTAAGGTATTTTTGTCATCAATTTAAGAATTGTAATTATTTTGTGTTGGTGGCTTTATTATTATAAAATGAAACAGTTTTTAGGCCCTGGCCAGTTGGCTCAGTGGTAGAGTGTCGGCTAGGCGTGCAGAAGTCCCGGGTTCGATTCCCGGCCAGGGCACACAGGAGAAGCGCCCATCTGCTTCTCCACCCCTCCCCCTCTCCTTCCTCTCTGTCTCTCTCTTCCCCTCCCGCAGCCAAGGCTCCACTGGAGCAAAGATGGCCCGGGCGCTGGGGATGGCTCCTTGGCCTCTGCCTCAGGCGCTGGAGTGGCTCTAGTCTCAACAGAGCGACGCCCCGGAGGGGCAGGGCATCGCCCCCTGGTGGGCGTGCTGGGTGGATCCCGGTTGGGCACATGCGGGAGTCTGTCTGACTGTCTCTCCCCATTTCCAGCTTCAGAAAAATACAAAAAAAAAAAATGAAACAGTTTTTTAGGTGCCCTGTCTGACATGGCTACAAAGAAAAAGCAAAGAAAAACGGAAGAAGAAAACCATGAATTTAAAGTTGAATGGACCGAGACTTTCACGTTTATTCAAAATTTAAATGGCCTTCTGATCTGTTTTATTTGTCAGGGAAAACTGGTGCATAACAAGAAATCAAATTTGGAGAGACACTTTACAACTAAACACGTGTCATTTAGTACTAAATGTCCTGTCGGTGATGCAAGGAAGAAAGCAGTTGAGGAACTTCAGAACAGTTGAGAAAAATCAAGTTCTGTATTTAATTACTGGATGCAATCTACCAACAATGTTAATATTGCAAGTTTTGTGGTTAGTCAAGAGATTGCAAAGAGAGGAAAACCATATACAGATGGCAAATACATAAAAAAGTTGTTTTATAAATGCATCTGAAGAGCTATTTCGGGATTTTAAGAACAAAGCAGATATTCTAAAAAAAATTAAAGAGTTACCATTGTCTGCTAAAACAGTAGAAGATAGAACAGTCAAAATGTCTTAGAATATAATCAACTAGCAAGTTGAAGATCTTAAATTGCTTTCAGCTTTATCAATAGCAGTTGATGAGTCTTGTGACATAAATGATACAGCGCAAGTTTCACTTTTTGTATGATTTATTTCATCTACAGGTCCTAAAGAAGAACTTTTAGGATTATTGCCACTCAAAGGTCAAACATGTGGAGAGGATATAGCAAATGCTGTAAACGAGTGCATTGAAAGCCATCATATTCCACTTGATAAAAGTGCCTCAATTTCAACAGGGCGAAAAGTATGACGGGCATAAGAAAGGGGTTTGTTGCTATTTTGAAAGAAAAAATTAATCACGAGATACTTACCATTGCATTATTCATCAAGAAGCCCTTTGTGTGCAGACATTTCCAGAAGAAATCTGCATAGTTATGGAATTGGTGATTAAGATTATCAACTCCATTATAGCTAAAGCTCTTAATCATCGCCAATTTAAAGAACTTTTAGTTGAAATGGAGAGTGAGTACGCAGATCTTCTGCTGCATAACAAGGTACATTGGTTGTCAAGAGGAAACATTTTGAAACGTTTCGCTTCCTTATTAACAGAAATTAAAGCATTTCTCCTTGAGAAGGGTGTTCACTATCCAGATCTAAACAACGATCAGTGGATCCAAAATTTTTATTTCATGGTAGATGTTAATGTCTCATCTAAATCAGCTTAATCATAAACTACAGGGGAATGGGAACACAATTTTTTTGATGTTAGAAGAAGTTATTTCATTCGAAAACAAATTATTTTTGCTCAAGATTTTGAAAGAGAAACTTTGATTCACTTTCTAGCCTGTTGAAACATTGCCAAGAAAATAATTCTGATATTGACATTTGTTATTTCAAAACAACACTTTTAAATATGAGGGAAGCTTTTCTCAACAGGTTTCAGGAATTCAGAAACAGCAAAGCAACGTTGTTAGACGTTTGTTTGCCTTTGTTAAAAAACATCTTAATGCTACTGTAACAGAATTAAAATTTTCTCCCTTTAATATTGACATTTGGCAACTTTGAAATGCAGTTGCTGGATTTAAAAGACAAAGAATTGTGGAGCTCGAAATTTGAACGTCTATACACTGATATAGAAATATTCGAGAAAAACAAATGTGAACTCAGTTCAAAGCACAAGTGATTTGCTTTGAAAGACTTGGAGAAGAAAGATATGTTGATTTTTAACACCTGGAACAGTATTCTTGACTCATATAATCAGCTGAAAAAACTAGCATTTGCTGTTCTTTCCTTATTTGGGTCTACATATTCATGTGAACAATCATTTTCAAGGATGAACCTTATCAAGAGTAAATTGAGAAGTCGTCTTATTGATGAGAACCTAGAATTGTGCATAAAATTAAAAACAACAACATACAAACCTGACTTACCCAAACTTTCCAAGGAAATGCAAGGCCATTGTTCACATTAGTGTTTGTCAGTCATTGTCATGATTTCATTTTCTGGTTACCTTACAATTTAATTTTATCAATAAATAATATCGTTTGTTTGTTGTTGAGTTTTATGAGTTCTTTGTAAATTTTGGATATTAGGTCCTTATCTGAGCTGTGGTTTGAAAATATCAGTTCCCAATTAGTTGGCTGTCTGTTTATTTTGATATCAGTTTCTCTTGCTGAGCAAAAACTTTTTATTCTGATGTAGTCCCATTCATTTATCTTTGCCTTCACTTCTCTTGCCATTGGAGTCAAGTTCATAAAATGTTCTTTAAAACCCAGATCCACGAGTTTAGTACCTATGTCTTCTTCTATGTAGTTTATTGTTTCAGATCTTATATTTAGGTCTTTGATCCATTTTGAATTAATTTTAGTACACGGGGACAGGCTGTAGTCGAGTTTCATTCTTTTGCATGTGGCTTTCCAGTTTTCCCAACACCATTTGTTGAAGAGGCTTTCTTTTCTCCATTTTGTGTTGTTGGCCCCTTTATCAAAGATTATTTGACTATATATATGTGGTTTTATTTCTGGGCTTTCTATTCTGTTCCATTGGTCTGAGTGTCTATTTTTCTGCTAATACCATGCAGTTTTGATTATTGTGGCCCTATAATATAGTTTAAAGTCAGGTATTGAAATGCCCCCAGCTTCATTCTTTTTCCTTAGGATTGCTTTGGCTATTCGGGGTTTTTTATAGTTCCATATAAATCTTATGATTTTTTGTTCCATTTCTTTAAAAAATGTCATAGGAATTTTGATGAGAATTGCATTAAATTTATATATTACTTTGGGTAATATGGCCATTTTAATTATACAAATGGCCAACAGATATATGAAAAGATGCTCAGCTTCATTAGTTATTAGAGAAATGCAAATCAAAACTACAATGAGATACCACCTCACCCCTGTTAGATTAGCTATTATCAACAAGACGGGTAATAACAAATGTTGGAGAGGCTGTGGAGAAAAAGGAACCCTCATACACTGTTGGTGGGAATGTAAAGTAGTACAACCACTATGGAGGAAAGTATGGTGGTTCCTCAAAAAACTGCAAATAGAACTACCTTATGACCCAGCAATCCCTCTACTGGGTATATACCCCAAAACCTCAGAAACATTGATACGTGAAGACACATGTAGCCCCATGTTCATTGCAGCACTGTTCACAGTGGCCAAGACATGGAAACAACCAAAAAGCCCTTCAATAGAAGACTGGATAAAGAAGATGTGGCACATATACACTATGGAATACTACTCAGCCATAAGAAATGATGACATTAGATCATTTACAGCAAAATGGTGGGATCTTGATAACATTATACGGAGTGAAATAAGTAAATCAGAAAAAAACAAGAACTACATGATTCCATACATTGCTGGAACATAAAAACGAGACTAAGAGACATGGACAAGAGTGTGGTGGTTACCAGGGGTGGGGGGAGGGAGGACGCAGGAAGGAGGGAGGGAGGGAGGGAGTTAGGGGGAGGGGGAGGGGCACAGAGAAAACTAGATAGAGGGTGACGGAGGACAATCTGACTCTGGGCGAGGGGTATGCAACATAATTTAATGACAAGATAACCTAGACATGTTTTCTTTGAATATATGTACCCTGAATTATTAATGTCATCCCATTAACATTAATAAAAATTTATAAAAAAATAAATAAATAATATCATTATTAAGTATGATGTCAAGTTTTATTCAACATACCTATAGTTTAACTAAGACTTAAAACATTAAGTTTATTAAGTTAATTTTAGGGAGTATTGTGGAGTGAAAGAAGATGTAATGTCAAGGACTGAGAAAGGTATGTTGAGACGGTTTAGAAATATAAAGAGGATGAACAAAAGGAGATAGACAAAACAAGTATACAAGATGAATGTGGATGGGAGAGTTGGAAGGGGCCGACTTCAGTGAACGTATAATACTTCAATCAGATTGAGGATGTTTTTAGCAAAGGCCAGCTTAGAAGTACCCTAATTAAGTTAATAACAATGTAGCTACCTATATAGTTTAAGTTTAAAAAATTTGGCTCTCAAAAGAAATTTCAATTGTTGTACTGTTGATATTTGGCTCTGCTGACTAATGAGTTTGCCAACCACTGGGATAGCTCAACTGAGAAATAGAAACTATAAAAAATAACCAACTGAAAAGTCTAGAACTGAAAAAAACAACCTGAAACTGAACAAATCAAAAAAATCTCTGGATGGGCTTAACGGCAGAGTAGAGGTAACAGAAGAGCTAATGAACATAAGACAAACCAACAGAAATGATCAAAAGTGAAAAGCAGAGAAAATCCTTGAAAAAACAAAACAAAACAATAGAGTCTCAGGGATGGGTAAGAAAAAATCAAATAATATACATGTAATTTGAAGCCCAGAAGGAAAGGAGAAAGGGGAAGAAAAGATTTTTTTAAAAAATAATAGGCAACAGAGGTTCAAAACCCCAAGGTTGCCAGTTTGAGTGCGGCTCATCTGGCTTGAGTGCGAGCTCACCAGCTTGAGTGCAGTCTACTCAGCTTGAGGGTAGGATCATGGATATAACCCTATGGTCACTGGCTTGAGCCCAAAGGTCGCTGGCTTGAGCCCAAGGTCACTGGCTTGAGCAAGGGGTCACTGGCTTGGCTGAAGCCCCTTGGTCAAGGTACAAATGAGAAAGCAATCAATGAACAACTAAGATGCCGCAGCTATGAGCTGATGCTTCTCATCTCTCTCCCTTCCTGTCTGTCTATCCCAACAATGGCTTTAGGTGACCCCGTGTTTTGGTCGTTCGACCCCCGCCGGGGTCGTGACCCACAGGTTGAGAACCGCTGGTCTATCCCTTCACCTCTTGCTATTAAAATATAAAATAAAATAATAAATGACAAATACAGTAAAGTTGCAGGATACAAAATCAATATACAGAAGTCTACTGCTTTCTTATATGCCAACAATGAAACTTCAGAAAATGAATTGAAAAAAACAATTCCTTTTACAATTGCAATAGCAACAACAACAAAATACTTAGGAATAAAGTTTTCAAAGGATGTGAAGGACCTATATATTGAAAAATACAAAGATTATTAAAAAAATTGAAAAAGACACAATGAAATGATAAAATAGTCTATGTTCATGGATGGGAAGAATCAACATAATTAAAATGGCCATATTACCTAAAGTAATATACAAATTTAATGCATCCCCATTAAAATCCCAATGTCATTTTTTAAAGAAATAGAACAAAAAATCACCAGGTTTGTGTGAAACCATAAAAGGCCCCGAATAGCCAAAGCACTCCTGAGAAAAAAAAAGAATGAACCTGGAGATATCATACTACCTGACTTCAAATTATACTACAGAGCCACGATAATCAAAACAGCATGGTACTGGCAGAAAAACAGACATACAGACCAATGGAACAGAATTGAGAGCCCAGAAATAAAACCACATATATATGGACAAATCAGCTTCAACAAAGGAGACAAAAACACACAATGGAGCAAAGAAATACTCTTCAATAAATGACATTGGCAAAACTGGAAAGTGACATGCAAAAAAAAAAAGAAACTTGACTACATTTATCATCTTGCACAAAATTTATCATCTTGCACAAAATTTAATTCAAAATGGATCAAAGGCCTAAATATAAGATCTGAAACAATAAATCACATGGAAGAAAACAATAAACTCATGGACCTTGGCCATAGAGAATATTTTATGAATTTGACCCTAAAGGCAAGGGAAGTAAAAGCAAAAATAAATGAATAAAAAGCTTCTGCACAACAAAAGAAACTGACAACAAAACAAAAGGCAGCCAACCAAATGGAACATGATATTGATAAACAACAGCTCTGACAGGGGGTTAATATCCAAAATATATAAAGAACTCCAAAGCTCAACAGCAAACAAGCAAACAATCCAATTAAAAAATGAGGAGAGGACCTGAACATTTTGTTATGAAGACATACAAACTACAAATATATAAACAAAAAGATGCTCATCTTTGCTAGCTATTAGAGAAATGCAAATCAGAACTACAATGAGATACCACCTCACACCTGTTAGATTGGCTATTATCAACAAGACAGGTAATAACAAGTGTTGGAGAGGCTGTGGAGAAAAAGTAACCCTCATTCACTGTTGGTGGGAATGTAAACTGGTATAACCAGTATGGAAAACAGTATGGCAATTCCTCAAAAAATTAAGAATAAAGCTACCATATGACCTAGCAATCCCTTTACTGGGTATCTACCTGAAAAACTTGAAAACATTGATACGCAAAGACAGAAGCACCTACATGTTCATCGCAACATTATTCACAGGGTCCAAGACATGGAAACAATGAAAGTGTCCCTCGACAGAGGATTGGGTAAAGAAGATGTGGTACATATGTACAATGGAATATATCCTCAGCCCTAAGAAATGATGACATATTGCCATTTATGACAACATGGACACTGAGAACATTATACTGAGTGAAATAAGCAAATCAGAAAAAGCTAAGAACTTTATGATTTCACTCATAGGTGGGATATAAAACTGAGACTAGTGGGCGTGGACAAAGTTGAAGTGGTTACAAGAGGGAGGGGGAGGGTAGTAAAGAGGGACAAATATATGGTGACAGAAAATGATTTGACTTCGGATAATGGACACACAATGCAATCAACAGTTTAAATGCTATGGAGAAGTTTTCCTGAAACCTGTATGTTCTTATGAACCAATGTACCTCATTAAATTTAATTCTTAAAAAAGAAAAAAAAAGATATGTAATGTGTCAATACAACAGCCCCGTGTGGCCAGTGGAATAGCCTAGCAAAAGCTGCAAGGTCACTGTGGATTACTGCCAGTGAAATTCAGCTGTCACTCCCATGGCCCTGGCCGTTCAAGACATTGTGGTTGTAACACATTGCACAGACTGATGATGGCACTTGAGATGCTGGGTTGGATGCTGCCTGGGTTTTCCTTTTTTATCCCAGTGGAGATGGAAGACACTTCATAGATCTCTTGTGCTCCTATATCTCTTGCTGGGTATGACAAAAAAGCAAGAGAATGTCTTTTCCCTGGCATTTTTCAGGTTTGTATTGGCAGCAAGTAATGCTGAGGTTGGCTTCCAGGCTGTTATTGAGCAACAGGTTTCCCGGGTTCAGTGTTCATTTCCCATGATGCAACTCATAGCACACACTGGCAGCTGTGCAGGATGACCTGAACCGCCTGTGGGAACTGGGCCTTAGGGAAACCGCAGCCAATAAGTTTTTTTTTTAAAGGAATTTTCCCTGTGGCCAAAGGCAAAACGACCTTTCCCCACCCCTTCCCTTTTCTTAGAGCATTTGCTTGACAAAACTACATGTATCTTTCCTCTGCCCCTTTGATAGGTATTCAATCTTTTGAAAAGCTAAATAAACCTGTTATCAGAATTACAGCCTGGGAGCCACCTCTATGAAATACAAACATCGAGAACAAAAGAGCCCCTATCTGCCTGTCACCTTTGGAGCTTAGGCTAGGTGCCTAGCTCCAAGCTGTAAACCACCTGCTTGTCATAGAGACAGGAGAAGTTTCATTTTGTTTTTGAATACAGCCAATTAACTAGCACAGATGGCTAACCCAATTACTAGGTAAATTTAGGATGAACTATGAAAGAATGCAGAGAACACATGCTGTCATATCCTTTTGCATGAGAACAAATTATCATTTATTTTGAGAACATGTATGTGATGGACTCTATCTGCTCTGCTACACAAAAGAGTGACATTGCTTTTCATCTTCGCAATCTCATTAGCAGATTGCCCATGATGCAAATCAGTGTGGTTTAATATTCAGAAATAAAATTATTTTCTTTCTTTTATACAATTGTAAAAAGTATAAAAACGACGATTTCCTAGGTTTCCCGGAGATTAAAAAAAATTTCCCCAATCATCTGCTGACGAGAATGAGATGGCCTGAAAGTTTCTCAACTGATCAGACCAGCTGAAGAGCAGTGAACTATAGAATGTTTCCCTCCTAGCTCTATGCTCTTTCAAAATACTAGCCAAGTGAATCATACTCTCCAAATTTCAGATTTTATTCGAGTAAGCATATGTTATAGAAGACCTAAAGTCCATCAAGATTACTGTTAGCCGTGATGGTGGGAAAATATGGGAAGCCAAAAATGTTGCCTGCAGTTCTGTCTCTTAAAGGGTTAATACACAGAGTGGGGCAAAAGTAGGTTTACAGTTGTGAGTAGGTGAAACAGAGTTTATTCTTGTATTATTATTATTATTAATTAGTGGCCTGAGGATGATGCCTTTGATTTCAGCAAATTAACTAAAGATGTGGTAAGTTTTAGTAGCATCTCATGCCCTGCAAATGAATTACTTGCGTTCACAGGATGAATATTGTAGAGCCAGTAGCTGCGGCCACCATCACAGCCGCCTGGCCTGTGCAGGTTCAGGTTTAATGCAGACAGACGGTAAGGAATCAACCGAGCCAAGAACTGGTGGTCTATTTTCCTTTATTATAGACTCGTGCTGGCAAACAAGTAAAAAACAAACACACAGGACACCAAAACCCACTCATATGTTCCTTCAATTCCACATCAAGAGAATCTTTCCAGTTTTCCTAGAATCAAAGGCCTTCACTAGTCTTATTCACCTCTGTTCCCCATCCCCTTCTCCTGCACAAACTGGCTTCTCCTTCAGCAGTCTGCCATTTTGGCTGCTTGCTTCTTCCACCACCACGTGGCCTCTTCCCTCTCCAACAACATGGTCTCCTCTCTAAAATGGCCTCCTCGCTCCTTCTTTTAAAACTTTTCAGCGGGACAACCCCCTCCTCCAGCACACATTAGTATAACCAAGCCCCTTCCCAAACATGAAAGGCAATTAGCTTTATCACACGAGAGCATCATCATGTGAGCAGTGGCCATCTTTAACAATAAGAGTGAGAAAAAAACAGAAAATACATTTTACAACTCATTTGCCCAACAAATATCATTCTAGGAAGAAAGTTTAAAATTATTTGGAAAGATTGAAGAAAATGGAAGAGGAAATGGGAGAGGAATGGTTTCAACAAACCCTCCTCCTTTCTCAGCTGTCGCCACTCCCATTGTTTTCCTTCCAGCCTCAAAATGACTCCCGGTAAGAGGGAAGCTTTGAGAGAGCCAATTCTGATAATTAGCAGATTTCCTTGCAAAGAGAGATGAGGATACAATTTTTTGAGCCAGTATGAATTATCTTCCCTGTGTGATATTTGTGTGCCTCATGCCCTAATTCCTGAGGGGAATCCAAGTTGTGCTGCTCCAAAATAAGCCTGCTGGGATACTGATTTTTCACCTGGACACTAAGGAGCAAGACTGAGAAGAACCTTTGACCCTTCCCCCTTACCTGCCTAAAGAAATTCAAATAGAAAACCCTGCTCAAGAAAGGGACCATCACCTTAGCATCATAATACAAAACTAAATGTGACAGACAAGGATAAATCCAGCAAAGCCTCTTTGTTGGACTTCCTTCTATGTCCCATTGTTTGTGGGTGACCCAGCAAGAATTTGTTTACCATGTTTTTGTTCTTTCTCATCCACCTGTGAACTTTACCTTTGAAACACCAGACCCTGCCTCCTTTCTCCTTAGTTCAAAAACGGCATATAAGCCTCAGTTGCTCAATGTCTTCTTGGGACTCATATTCTTACGGAACCCCCATGTGTACATCCATAATAAACATTAAACAATTTCTTATGTTAATGTCTCATGTTAATTTGATTATCCCAGCTAGAAGAACTTCGAAGGTGGGAAGAGAGGCTTTCTTTGATCCCCACACTCCAATTCCATTTCCTGCTTAGCCTACATTCCACCTCTAAGAGTCTCTTCTCATCCACATATCATATAGCTAAGGAAGCAGAGATGATAAAGCAACATTATCAGGGAATAATTGAGAACTTGGATAAGAGACTGTGATCCTTAAAGACAACAAGATGGAGAGCCTTTGCAGTCATCACTTGGAAAAGAAAAACAAAAACAAAAAAAAGGTGCTAGGCTGATAAGAATCTACATGGGATACATTGGTGGGACATAAAAATGAGACTAAGAGACATGGACAGGAGTGTGGTGGTTACGGGGGGTGGGAGGAGGGAAGGAGGGAGAGGGGGAGGGGAAGGGGGAGGGGTACAAAGAAAACTGGATAGAGGGTGAAGGAGGACGATCTCTCTTTGGGTGATGGGTATGCAACAGAACTAAATGACAAGATAACCTGGAAATGTTTTCTTTGAATATATGTACCCTGATTTATTGATGTCACCCCATTAAAATAAAAATTTATTTATATATAAAAAAAGCAGACTTTGCTTTGTTCTATAATCAGTACTTCTATTTAAGGAACAGTTGGTCGTTCACAACCCACTTTCATATGGACCATGCCAGCTGATCCAGTGCGAGTATTTTATAAATATGGAGGAAGTGTGGAATAAAAGGGGAGCATGCTGGTTTAGAGCCCTGTGAAGCTCTGCTCAACTCTGACCCCTTCCCTTGGACAAGCCATGGCGGTTCTCTCGTTGGCTTGCTATGTAAAATGAAGAAACATGCCAGTTACCATTGATAAAACGGTAGAGTTCCATCAGTGGTTATTTTGTTTTAGAAAGTAAGCAAAAAAGGACATATTCCTGCCTAGCTACGATAGTGATTACTCAGATAAAAAGGGAAATGATAAAAAAAAGAATCTACATGGGAAAGGAAACTAAAACGCCATCTAATTCTACATATTTCTTGACTCAATGAAAAGATAGCCAGTCCTTCCTACCCACATGACTCATAAAGGAGGGTGTAGGGCAGGGGTCCCCAAACTACGGCCCACAGGCCACATGCGGCCCCCTGAGGCCATTTATCCGGCCCCACTGCACTTCCGGAAGGGGCACCTCTTTCATTGGTGGTCAGTGAAAGGAGCATAGTTCCCATTGAAATACTGGTCAGTTTGTTGATTTAAATTTACTTGTTCTTTATTTTAAATATTGTATTTGTTCCTGTTTTGTTTTTTTACTTTATTATCGTGGCTCTATCATGTATTTTTTTTTTTGTATTTTTCTGAAGCTGGAAATGGGGAGAGACAGTCAGACAGACTCCCGCATGCGCCCGACCAGGATCCACCCGGCACGCCCACCAGGGGAGATGCTCTGTCCCTCCAGGGGGGGGGTCGCTCTGCAGCAACCAGAGCCACTCTAGCGCTTGGGGCAGAGGCCAAGGAGCCATCCCCAGTGCCCGGGCCATCTTTGCTCCAATGGAGCCTTGGCTGCAGGAGGGGAAGAGAGAGACAGGGAGGAAGGAGGGGGGGTGGGGAAGCAAATGGGCGCTTCTCCTATGTGCCCTGGCCGGGAATCGAACCCGGGTCCCCCGCATGCCAGGCCGATGCTCTACCACTGAGCCAACCAGCCAGGGCCTAATTAACAGGGATTTTTAAAGCATTAGACTTACTACCCTTACCAAAAAGACAAACTTATTCAAAATATATTCAAGAGATGTGCTATTTGTCAGCAGAATTCTTTACAGGCAACTACTAAGGTAAGCACCAGACGCCTTTCCCTACCAATTGGTGGGAGTTGGATTTCACAGAAGCAATGCTTGCAGAAGGTAAGTTTTGTCCAGTTATGGTGTGTATGTCAGGATAGCTTCAAATAATTGCTTTCTTCAAAAAGCCAATACTTAAGCAATGGTAAGGATTCTCTAAATAAACATAATTTCCATTTTGAAGCTACCAGTATACTGAATCAGACAGAGGAAGTCAATCTATTTCCACTGTTTTTCAGGATAGAAAGAAAGGGAATTTTTCAATTCCAAGATGGTGATGGAGTAGGCAGATGGATGTTCCACTCATCTCCTCCCAGGACCAAACTGAAGTTATAATTATAACTATATTTAAGAACAATCATCCTGAAAAACCAACTTGGGACTAAAAGAAGAGTAGTTTATAACCTTCATTCACAGAAGAAGCCATATGGAGACTGGTAGGAAGGGCAGAGATGCAGAAAGGGCTGCCCCACTCCCAGGGGCAAGCAGATGCAGGAAAGTTTGCCATGAGAGGTGTGGATACTAAACCCCAGGCTGGGTACTCCAGCCTAGAGCACCAGAGCCTAGAAGAGGTGACCACATCGCATTTGACAGTGAAAAGAGGTGAAGTTTCCATCTACGAGAAAGAGATGGGAGATCTCAGAGATGTGGGCACCCTCTTAAAGGTCCAGTGCAGAAAATCTCGATCATAGCCACTTACCCTGGGCTCTGGCAGAGGGAGGGCTGAGAGGGCCAGAGTCACATGAGGAGAATGTGAAATTGTTAAACTCAGGGAGAAGCTCCATGAGGTCACAGCCACCGGAACCCTTGTGCTGAATCATTCCCCAATACTGCAGTTGTCATCTTTCTTGGGTGGAGCAGTCCCCTCTGTGTGGCATCAGCCTGGGGAAAGCAACTGCCTCTTCTTTGGAAATCTCTCTTGCCCCACCCTATAGACATTGGGTCTTGCTGAGAAGTAAGGAGTCTTAGCCAGGAATCAAGGGCTGAAAAAATTCAGGGATGACAGTGACTCAATTGTTTGGTGTTGAAGCTTGAGCTTTCCCCCTCACTTTCCTGAGAATATGACTGGTGCTTCTGCCCCACAGGAGATTGAGTAGAAGCTGTCTGGACTGTGGGCAGACCAAATCTCTGGGTGTCAGAGGCCTCATCTACTGGACTCCTAGTGAAATCCTTACAAAGGTCTGTGAAAAAATTCAAGACAGACTGACCCCTGGGACCCTGGGGTGAGAATCATACCCACTACCTTTCTTAACACCTGATTAGCCCCAGCATCTATACTCTACCAGAAGTTTCTTCAGGGGACAAGCCCAACAAACAGCCAGCAGACAGAAGCAGCAGGAGGTGGATCTCAGGGAAATTTGGGCTTTTTACTGACCTGCCCCAGGCCCAGGGCTAATAACAGCCAGCCTAGGTGTGCAGCCTGGACCTTCCACGTGCACCAAAGACAAATTCTGGATTGCTTGTATCTCCAAAAAGGTTGCTGAGTGCCAGTCATGGGCAGTGTCTTACACTGGTCTGTACCAGTTTTCCTCCTAAGAGGTCCAGAACCAAAATATCCAGAGGCCAGCTACAAACAACATCAGAGCAAGACCCAATTACCCTTACTAGCGCATATCCAAAGGAGAGCTTGTCAGGTGCCAAATCCAGCTGAAGCTAATTCTGTTTTCTGTGGTCAGCACCTACACAGCAGCTCGTATACACTGAATGAGGTAGAGCATCACAGTTGGTCAGCCAAAGTCTCAAATATCCTGCCCCACTGGCCTAAGATCCACAAGGGGAAAGGAGAGAGGCTGAGCTCAGATATTCAAAAAGTGAGTTCCTTGGAAACTATTGTTGGGATTGGTAGAAGGGCTTAGCCACCTTCTGGGAAGTCAAAACAAACCCCAGTGGAAGACTCTCTCAACCTTCCTCCCTGGCACCAGGAACTCTCCAGGTAAAAGAACTACTGCAGAGAGGACTGTTGGCCCCACCAAACATGACCTTGTGGGTTGCCTTGATGGGGAGAAATAGAATTAGAACACCTAGCAGTGGCCAAGGGACTATGCCCTGGAGTAGAGGCCACAGTCCCCATACTGAGCTTCTGACCAAGAGACCCTAAAGTAGGGGGTCCCACTAAATTTATCTTCTTGATCTCAGTTGCCCTAACCCACCAAGCTTGTGACCTGTGAAGGGGTTGGTGGGATGAGGTCAGTCTGAGCCCACTTTACAGTCTTTCTAAGGAAGACCAGGCAGTTGTAAGAGGAAATGTGGAGGCAAATCATAAGGAACATGGGCCCTTTTATGGAGCTGCTGTCAGCTCTAAGCAGGATGAAGTCGATCCTTACACACAGGTTGGCCCCTACCACAGACATCCAGGCACAGAAAATGCAGAAACAAACAGTTAACAGAGTTGTCGGTCCAGACAGGTAGGCCACGGTGGGTTACAAACAACGTCTGACATCAACTTGTAACTAAACTCCTCCCAGGAGGACCCAGAACCAGCACAACCAGTAGTAGGATGCAGACCACAACAATGCTGGACTCAACTAGCCACACAAGTTGCATGCCCAAAGGCAGAATTCTGCAGGCACCAGACACTGCTGAGAATAACTGTGCCCCATAGGACAGACACTGCACAGCTGACCCTTAGAGTCAGCCAGCCTGAAGGGTTAACTCCAGCCATGAAAGGACCAACACATTCAAGACTCATATAGAACAGGAGGGTAAATATAACCCTCAGGAAACATTGCTAAGCAAGGAGTTTAGGTGGTCTGAAGGTTATTATCATTGAGACCACCTTTGTCATAAGATGTTACAACAAATTTGGGAGTCACAGCAGAGCTACCTAATACAAAGACAAAATAGGAAGACAAGAAAATATGCCCCTAATGAATCAACAAAAGAAATACTCACAAGAGGATGACGTCAGAGTAATGGCGGAGTAGGAAGCGATACCGATAAATCTCCCCCAAAACTCAACAAGATCTTCAACCAGAAACAGAAAAACCTATACTTGGAGCTTCCAGATTCTTCGCAATACACCCAAAGGTATGATTGAGTGAAAAATTGGCTAAATATATAACCAAACCCCGAAGGAAATAGGGAGTAAGAAATGCTCCGCCTTCCTCACTAACCTAAACAGGGCGGCTTTCTCTGGTAACTGTGAATATAGAAACTGAGGCGGGCAAAGGGGGTGAAGAGATCCAGGCCGCCGCAGCAAAAACGGCCGAACCAGGCTGTGGCTCAGAGATCCAAGCCAAGGAAAATCTGATCCTGTGGCAACCCGGGCAATACAAGCTAACACTCGCGCCAAACCCAAACAAAGAAAGACAAGTGGAGCGGCCATTTTACCCGGTCTCCTGGTCGGTGCGCAGTTAGTGGAAGAGAGATTTCTTCCTAAGCCGCGGAAGTGGGTACCCGTGTTGCCCCACGGAGAGGCAGGGTCAGAGGCCTTTCTGTGGGCTGAGGGCAGAGTCTCTGGGCAGCCCCAGCGCCCTGGGAAAGCCACGCACGGGAGGGAGTGAGAACTAATCCCAACGGTGGAGATTTTCCGTGCTGGAGGCTGTTTCACTCAGAGGGAACCGCGGCCGGCCTCATATCCTGGTTTGCGCGCGCAGATAAGGAGTGAGCGATTCCTCCGAGTGCCTCGGCAGTGCGCGCCCGTGTTATCGCACAGAGGGGCAGAGTCAGGGGCCTTTGTGTGGGCCAAAGCGGAATCTCGGGCCGCCCCAGCGCCTTGCAAAAGCCGCACACGGGGACGGAGCGAGACTCAATTCCAACGCTGCAACTTTTCCCTGCGGTTGGGGGTTTCACTCAGAGCGTGAGACTGCTGGCCGGATATCCTGGTTGCAGACAGTGAGTGAGAGTTTCCTCCAAGCGCCCCGGAAGTGGGCGCCCGCTTGTGTTACCGGATAGAGTGGCAGAGCCAGAGGTCTTCGAGTGGGCGGAAAGCCCGCCTGATTATGCCAGCAGCTCTGACTGACTGAGCCTTACCCAGAGCCCTGTGCTGAGTGGAAATAGAGTGGGGAGTTGCCAGCAATTTGAGCCTCTTACTATCCAGGCAGAGGCAGCAGCAACCCCATACCTGGACTATCAGGCTACTAATTGAGGAAGGAAAGACTAGGAGAAAGGCTCCAGGAACACGGACTCTCTCACTGTCGGAGCCTATAAATGCTAATGAGCCTCGACTCCCAACGAGAATAAAGCACAATACATGACATTGCCATAGAGACTTATCAACTGCAAACCTCTACCTGAGCGTGCCAAAGGGGCAGAACCCGGGGTACAGAGTCACCGACCAGGAAGAGGGAGAGAAAAGAAAAAGCAAGAAGATAACCTCTCAAAATCAAGAATAATCTGCAGACTTTATAACCTATCCCATTTTATTATATTTGTTCGTTTGTTTCTATTATCTTCATTCTTGAGACTTTTTTTTCCTCCTCCAATTTGGCCGATTAACTCTCTACCGGTCTTACTCTCTCCTCTCCCTGAACTACACTACCCATAAGTGTTACATCTCCCATTATCATTTCTCTTCTCTTCCTTTCTCTCTATGAGGGTTGCACTCCAAAACCCTTAACTCTCTCTCTCTCTCTCCTTTCTTTTTTCTTCGTTTAGTGGTTCCCTCTTTTTTTCTCTCTCTCTCTTTCTTTTCTCCCTCTATATTAGTTTCTTCCTTTCTCCTTTACATCTCCTCTCATTCAAACCTCAATAACAAACAAATTATCTTATCTGGGACTCAAACCTATGTTTGTGGCATTTTGGGGGGTTTTTACTTCACCTTTTTAACTCACTAGCAGTGCTCCCATCCCTGGCTCTCCATATTATCTAGTTCTTGTTCCACTAAATACAATAGTAAGTTTTTAATTTGTCCCCCAATTTTTCCATTTTCCTCTTATTCCTCTCATCATAACTCTTAGAAAACCAACACCTAAAAGCAAATCATTTTATTCTTGACCCAAATTTTTTCCTTATTTGCTTTTTGTGGGTCCATACGCTCTTTTTTTTTCTTTTTTCTTTTTTTCCTTTTTTTTTTTTTTTTTTTTTTTTCTCTTTCTCTCTTTTTGGCCCCTTTATTACTTTTCCCCAATTCAGGCCCTCCATCACAGGCATTGTTTGTTATAACTCACAGTCCACCACAAGATTTTCTCAAGAAAGAGGGGAGAGGAGAGGAGAGGAAAAAAAGAGGGGGGGAATAATTTCCTTTTTTAAAAAATTTTTATTTTATTTTATTTTTCTTTATTTCATTATTAATTTTTTTTAAAAAAAACAACTCTTTTCGATTTGTTATTCTTTTATTTTTTTTAACTTTTTATTCTTTATTAAATCTCATTAATACTATCAACAAAACCACCCTCAGATGCCATTAAGGAAGAGAAAATCGAATATCATGGATACAAAAGAAAGAGAGGTAACACAGCTAGATGAGGAGAAATCTATGGAGAAAAAATTTAATATATTGGAAACCTTGGAGCTAAATGACAGAGAATTCAAGATAGAAATCCTAAAAATCCTCCGAGATATACAAGAAAACACAGAAAGGCAATATAGGGAGCTCAGAAAACAACTCCATGAACACAAAGAATATATGTCCAAGGAAATTGAAACTATAAAAACAAATCAAACAGAGAAGAAAAACTCAATTCACGAGCTGAAAAACGAAGTAACAAGCTTAGCTAATAGAACAGGTCAGATAGAAGAGAGGATTAGTGAAATAGAAGACAAGCAACTTGAGGCACAACAGAGAGAAGAAGAAAGAGACTCAAAAATTAAAAAAAATGAGATAGCCCTACAAGAATTATCTGACTCCATGAAAAAGAATAACATAAGAATAATAGGTATATCAGAGGGAGAAGAGAGAGAAAATGGAATGGAGAACATACTTAAACAAATAATTGATGAGAACTTCCCAAGCCTGTGGAAAGAACTAAAGCCTCAAGTTCAAGAAGCAAACAGAACTCCAAGTTTTCTTAACCCCAACAAACCTACTCCAAGGCATATCATAATGAAATTGACACAAACCAACAGCAAAGAAAAAATTCTCAAGGCAGCCAGGGAAAAGAAGAATACAACATATAAAGGAAGGCCCATTAGATTATCATCAGATTTCTCAGCAGAAACTCTACAAGCTAGAAGAGAGTGGACCCCAATATTTAAAGTCCTGAAAGAGAGGAACTTTCAGCCACGAATACTATACCCATCAAAGCTATCCTTCAAATACGAAGGAGAAATAAAAACATTCACAGATACAGAAAAGATGAGGGAATTTATCATCAGAAAACCCCCACTCCAGGAATTACTAAAGGGGGTTCTCCAATCAGATACAAAGAACAAAAAAAAACAGAGCCACAAGTAAAAGCTCCAAGAAGAACACAATAAAACCAAATTTAAACTGTGACAACAACAAAAAGAAAGAGGGGGAGAAGACGGAGATTAACAGTAGCAAAGGACGATGGAGTGCAAAAGTACTCACAAAATAGTTCGCTACAATGAACAGGGTAGGGACCCTTTTCATTACTCAAAGGTAACCACCACTGAAAAAACCACCACAGAAGCACATGAGATAAAAAAGATAGCAACAGAGGAAAGATGTATGGAATACAACCAAATAAAAACAAAAGATAGAAAAACGAAAGAGAAGGATCAAACAAGACACAAAACTAACAGAAAGCAAGATATAAAATGGCAATAGGGAACTCACAAGTATCAATAATTACACTAAATGTAAATGGATTAAACTCACCAATAAAAAGGCACAGAGTAGCAGAATGGATTAAAAAAGAAAATCCAACTGTATGCTGCCTACAGGAAACTCATCTAAGTAACAAGGATAAAAACAAATTCAAAGTGAAAGGCTGGAAAACAATACTCCAAGCAAATAACATCCAAAAAAAAGCAGGTGTAGCAATACTCATATCGGATAATGCTGACTACAAGACAGGAAAAGTACTTAGAGACAAAAATGGCCATTTCATAATGGCTAAGGGGACACTGAATCAAGAAGACATAACAATTCTTAATATATATGCACCAAACCAAGGAGCACCAAAATATATAAGACAGCTACTTATTGATCTTAAAACAAAAACTGACAAAAATAGAATCATACTTGGAGACCTCAATACACTGCTGACGGCTCTAGATCGGTCATCCAAACAGAGAATCAACAAAGACATAGTGGCCTTAAACAAAACACTAGAGCACCTGGATATGATAGACATCTACAGGACATTTCATCCCAAAGTGACTGAGTATACATTTTTCTCCAGTGTACATGGATCATTCTCAAGAATTGACCATATGTTGGGCCACAAAAACAATATCAACAAATTCAGAAAAATTGAAGTTGTACCAAGCATATTTTCTGATCATAAAGCCTTGAAACTAGAATTCAACTGCAAAAAAGAGGAAAAAAATCCCACAAAAATGTGGAAACTAAACAACATACTTTTAAAAAATGAATGGGTCAAAGAAGAAATAAGTGCAGAGATCAAAAGATATATACAGACTAATGAAAATGACAATACGACATATCAGAATCTATGGGATGCAGCAAAAGCAGTGATAAGAGGGAAGTTCTTATCGCTTCAGGCATATATGAACAAACAAGAGAGAGCCCAAGTGAACCACTTAACTTCACACCTTAAGGAACTAGAAAAAGAAGAACAAAGACAACCCAAAACCAGCCGAAGAAAGGAGATAATAAAAATCAGAGCAGAAATAAATGAATTAGAGAACAGAAAAACTATAGAAAAAATTAATAGAACAAGGAGCTGGTTCTTTGAAAAGATCAACGAAATTGACAAACCCTTGGCAAGACTTACCAAGGAAAAAAGAGAAAGAACTCATATAAACAAAATACAAAATGAAAGAGGAGAAATCACCACGGACACCGTAGATATACAAAGAATTATTGTAGAATACTATGAAAAACTTTATGCCACTAAATTCAACAACCTAGAAGAAATGGATAAATTCCTAGAACAATACAACCTTCCTAGACTGAGTCAAGAAGAAGCAGAAAGCCTAAACAGACCTATCAGTAGAGAAGAAATAGAAAAAACCATTAAAAACCTCCCCAAAAATAAAAGTCCAGGCCCTGACGGCTATACCAGCGAATTTTATCAAACATTCAAAGAAGACTTGGTTCCTATTCTACTCAAAGTCTTCCAAAAAATTGAAGAAGAAGCAATACTTCCAAACACATTTTATGAGGCCAACATAACCCTCATACCAAAACCAGGCAAGGATGGCACAAAAAAAGAAAACTACAGACCAATATCTCTAATGAATACAGATGCTAAAATACTAAACAAAATACTAGCAAATCGAATACAACAACATATTAAAAAAATAATACATCATGATCAAGTAGGATTCATCCCAGAATCTCAAGGATGGTTCAACATACGTAAAACGGTTAATGTAATACACCATATCAACAAAACAAAGAACAAAAACCACATGATCTTATCAATAGACGCAGAAAAGGCTTTCGATAAAATACAACACAATTTTATGTTTAAGACTCTCAACAAAATGGGTATAGAAGGAAAATATCTCAACATGATAAAGGCCATATATGATAAACCAGCAGCTAACATCATATTAAATGGCACTAAACTGAAGGCTTTCCCCCTTAAATCAGGAACAAGACAGGGTTGTCCACTCTCTCAACTCTTATTTAATGTGGTACTACAGGTTCTAGCCAGAGCAATCAGACAAGACAAACAAATAAAAGGCATCCATATCGGAAAAGAAGAAGTAAAGGTATCACTTTTTGCAGATGATATGATCCTATACATCGAAAACCCCAAAGAATCCACAAAAAGACTACTAGAAACAATAAGCCAATACAGTAAGGTCGCAGGATACAAAATTAACATACAGAAGTCAATAGCCTTTCTATATGCCAACAATGAAACAACTGAGAAGGAACTCAAAAGAATAATCCCCTTCACGATTGCAACAAAAAAAAAATAAAATACTTAGGAATAAACATAACAAAGAATGTAAAGGACTTATATAATGAAAACTATAAACCATTGTTAAGGGAAATCGAAAAAGATATAATGAGATGGAAGAATATACCCTGTTCTTGGCTAGGAAGAATAAATATAATCAAGATGGCTATATATACAAATTTAATGCAATTCCCATCAAAATTCCAATGACATTTTTTAAAGAAATAGAGCAAAAAATCATCAGATTTATATGGAACTATAAAAAACCCCGAATAGCCAAAGCAATCCTAAAGAAAAAGAATGAAGCTGGGGGCATAACAATACCTGACTTCAAACTCTATTATAGGGCCACGACAATCAAAACAGCATGGTATTGGCAGAAAAATAGACACTCAGACCAATGGAACAGAATAGAAAGTCCAGAAATAAAACCACATATATATAGTCAAATAATTTTTGATAAAGGGGCCAACAACACACAATGGAGAAAAGAAAGCCTCTTCAATAAATGGTGCTGGGAAAACTGGAAAGCCACATGCAAAAGAATGAAACTGGACTACAGTCTCTCCCCCTGTACAAAAATTAACTCAAAATGGATCAAAGATCTAAACATAAGACCTGAAACAATTAAGTACATAGAAGAAGACATAGGTACTCAACTCATGGACCTGGGTTTTAAAGAGCATTTTATGAATTTGACTCCAATGGCAAGAGAAGTGAAGGCAAAAATTAATGAATGGGACTACATCAGACTAAGAAGTTTTTGCTCAGCAAGGGAAACTGATAACAAAATAAACAGAAAGCCAACTAAATGGGAAATGATATTTTCAAACAACAGCTCAGATAAGGGCCTAATATCCAAAATATACAAAGAACTCATAAAACTCAACAACAAACAAACAAACAATCCAATAAAAAAATGGGAAGAGGATATGAATAGACACTTCTCCCAGGAAGAAATACAAATGGCCAACAGATATATGAAAAGATGCTCATCTTCTTTAGCTATTAGAGAAATGCAAATCAAAACGGCAATGAGATACCACCTCACACCTGTTCGATTAGCTGTTATTAGCAAGTCAGGTAATAGCAAATGTTGGAGAGGCTGTGGAGAAAAAGGAACCCTCATACACTGTTGGTGGGAATGTAAAGTAGTACAACCATTATGGAAGAAAGTATGGTGGTTCCTCAAAAAACTGAAAATAGAACTACCTTATGACCCAGCAATCCCTCTACTGGGTATATATCCCCAAAACTCAGAAACATTGATACGTAAAGACACATGCAGCCCCATGTTTATTGCAGCATTGTTCACAGTGGCCAGGACATGGAAACAACCAAAAAGCCCATCAATAGATGACTGGATAAAGAAGATGTGGCACATATACACTATGGAATACTACTCAGCCATAAGAAATGATGACATCGGAACATTTACAGCAAAATGGTGGGATCTTGATAACATGATACGAAGCGAAATAAGTAAATCAGAAAAAAACAGGAACTGTATTATTCCATACGTAGGTGGGACATAATAGTGAAACTAAGAGACATTGATAAGAGTGTGGTGGTTACGGGGGGGAGGGGGGAATGGGAGAGGGATATGGGGTGGGAGGGGCACAAAGGAAACAAGATAGAAGGTGACAGAGGACAATCTGACTTTGGGTGGTGGGTATGCAACATAATTGAACGACAAGATAACCTGGACTTGTTATCTTTGAATATATGTATCCTGATTTATTGATGTCACCCCATTAAAAAAATAAAATTATAAAATAAAATAAAAAAAAAAAAAGATATACATTCTCAAAAAAAAAAAAAAAAAAAGAAATACTCACAAAAAGAGTTAAATGAAATAGAAGTAACAAAACTACAAGATGCAGAGTTTAAAATAATGGTATTAGGATTCTCAAGGATCTTAAAATGTTAGAGCAAGAACGAATGATCTAAGTGAGAATTTAAACAAAGAGATAGTAAGCATTGAAAGGACATTGAAATCATAAAAAAGAACCAGTCAGAAATAGGAAATATGAAAACAATCTCCTTCACTATTGCAACAACAACAAAAATAAAGTACCTAGAATAAATTTAACCAAGGTAATAAAAGACTTGTACTTGGAAAATTATAAGACATTGATAAAAGAAATCAAGGAAGATACAAATAAGTGGAAGGATATACCAGGTTCATGGATAGGAAGAATCAACATCATTAAAATGTCTACACTACTCAAAGCAATCTATAAATTCAATGCAATTCCTATTAAAATACCAATGGCATACTTCACTGATCTAGAACAAATATTCTAAGAATTTATACGGAACTAAAAGAGAACCCAAGTAGCTTCAGCAATCTTGAAAATGAAGAACAAAGTAGGAGGTATCACACTTCCTGATATCAAGTTATATACTACAAGTCCACTGTAATCAAAACAGCTTGGTACTGGCATAAGAACAGGCATATACAAATCAAAACTGCAATGAGATACCACCTCATACCTGTTAGATTAGCTATTATTAACAAGACAGGTAATAGCAAATGTTGGAGAGGCTGTGGAGAAAAAGGAACCCTCATACACTGTTGGTGGGAATGTAAAGTAGTACAACCATTATGGAAGAAAGTATGGTGGTTCCTCAAAAAACTGAAAATAGAATTACCTTATGACCCAGCAATCCCTCTACTGGGTATATACCCCAAAAACTCAGAAACATTGATACGTAAAGACACATGTAGCCCCATGTTTATTGCAGCATTGTTCACAGTGGCCAGGACATGGAAACAACCAAAAAGCCCGTCAATAGATGACTGGATAAAGAAGATGTGGCACTTATACATTATGGAATACTACTCAGCCATAAGAAATGATGACATTGGATCATTTACAGCAAAATGGTGGGATCTTGATAACATTATACGAAGTGAAATAAGTAAATCAGAAAAAACCAGGAACTGCATTATTCCATACGTAGGTGGGACATAAAAGTGAAACTAAGAGACATTGATAAGAGTGTGGTGGTTACCGGGGGAGGGGGGAGAGGGAAAGGGAAAGGGGGAAGGGGAGGGGCACAAAGAAAACTAGATAGAAGGTGACAGAGGACAATCTGACTTTGGGTGATGGGTATGCAACATAAGTGAACGACAAGATAACCTGAAGTTGTTATCTTTGAATATATGTATCCTGATTTATTGATGTCGCCCCATTAAAAATAAAATTATTAAAAAAAAAAGAACAGGCATACAGATCAATGGAACAGAACAGAGAACCCAGAAATAAATCCACACCTTTAAGGACAATTGATATTTGACAAAGGAGGCAAGAGTATACAATGGAGTAAAGACAGCCTCTTTAATAAATGGTGTTGAGAAAACTGGACAGGTACATGAAAAACAAATGAAACTAGACTACCAAGTTACACCATTCCAAAAACAAACTGAAAATGGATAAAAGACTTAAATGTAAGTTGTGAAACCATAAAAATCTTGGAAGAAAACACAGGCAGTAAACTCTCCAATATCTCTCAAGCCAATATTTTTGCTGCCATATCTCCATGGGCAAGTGAAATAAAGGAAAATGTAAATAAATGGGACTATATCAAACTAAAAAGCTTTTGCACAGCAAAAGACACCTTTAACAACATAAAAAGACAACCCACACAATGGAGAACATATTCACCAATACATCCAATAAGGAGTTAATAACCAAAATTTATAAAGAACTTATAAAACTCAATACCAGGAAGGTAAACAATCAAAATGGGCAAAGGACTTGAACAGACACTTCTCCAAAGAGGACATACAAACTGTCAGTAATCATCAGAGATGCAAATTAAAACCACAATGATATATCACCTCATACCTGCCAGAATGGCTCTCATTAACAAATCAACAAACAAGTGCTGTTGAGGGTGTGGAGAAAAGGGAACCTTCCTGCACTGCTGGTGGGAATGCAGACTGGTGCAGCCACTGTGGAAGAGTATGGAATTTCCTCAAAAAGTTAAAAATGGAACTGCCTTATGACCCAGATATCCCACTTCCAGGAATTTGTCCTAAGAACAAAAAACACTACTTCAAAAGATATGCACCCTCATGTTCACTGCAGCATTGTTTGTAATAGCAAAGATCTGGAAACCACTCATTTGTCCACCAGTTGATGAGTGGATAAAAAAGCTGTGGTATATTTACCCAGTGGAATACTATGTGACTGTGAAAAAGAAGGAAATCTTACTTACTTTTTGTGATGGCATGGATGGACCTGGAGATTATTATGGTTAGTGAAATAAGTCAGGCAGAGAAAGACAAATACCATATGATCTCACTTATATGTGGAGTTTAGTGAACACAATAAACTGAGGAACAAAACAGAAATAGAGGCAAGGTCACAAGAAACAGATGGACAGCTGTCAGAGGGAAGGGGGAAGAGGTGATGGGACCGAAGAAGGTGAAGGGATTACGGAAAATCATATATACATAACACATAGATACAGGCAACAGGGTAGCAACAGCCAAAGAGAAAGGAGGGGTGGAAGTAGGAGGAGGGGGAAATATGGGGGCAGAAAGAGACTGCATAGGGCATGGAGGGTGCGATGTGGTGTGTAGAGTGTGTTATATTGAGTAGAGCAGTTGAAACCATGTGAACACAATAAATTAAAGAATTTAAAAAGGTGGAAATTACAAGCCACAGTGTACAGGGGTCCCCAAACTTTTTACACAGGGGGCCAGTTCACTGTCCCTCAGACTGTTGGAGGGCTGGACTATATAAAAAAAAAACAACTATGAACAAATCCCTATGCACACTGCACATAACTTATTTTAAAGTAAAAAAACAAAACAGGAACAAATACAATATTTAAAATAAAGAACAAGTAAATTTAAATCAATAGACTGACCAGTATTTCAATGGGAACTATGCTCCTCTCACTGACCACCAATAAAAGAGGTGCCCCTTCGGAAGTGTGGAGGGGGCCGGATAAATGGCCTCAGGGGGCCACATGCGGCCCGCAGGCCATAGTTTGGGGACCCCTGGTGTAGGAAAAAGGAGAGACAACAGAGGACTTATAGCCAGAACGTATCAAGAACAACAAAATAGTAAGAAAAAGCAGACTACAGAACAGTCAGAGGTCTTATTTGAACAGACATGTAACAGGGTGCCCAATCTCATTAATTGTAAGGGAAATGCAATATTTAAACCATAATGTAATACCACCAACTCCCAACAGAATGGCTAAAATGAAGAAGACTGACCATGACAAATTATAGCAAGGATGAGGAGCCATATGAGCAGCTCATATGCAGCTGGGGAGAGTATAAATTGGCACAATCTTTTAGGGAAACATCTTAGCCTTCATCAAAGCACATTTAGACCATATGAGGAAACAATTCTAGGAAAATAACAACAGAAACCCTTGGCTGATGCACCAGGACACATGTATAAATGGTCACTGTAGCATTTATATTATAACACGAGACATGTGGAGAACTGTCTCCCCACAATATCCTCCCTTCATTTGTGCACTGTCTTGCCTTCTGCAAAATTTCCCATTAGTATACTACTCTGTCAGCCACTCTGATTAATGTCACTGACAGAGATGAAGGCCAAAACTGTTCAGTTTATCTTATGCAACAATTAATTAATCAACAGGACTCCAGGTGGCAGAATGAGGCCAATCTGCAGTATTTTGTTCAACCATGATATCCATGGTTCCAGATTCAATCAGCTGAACAAATCCTTTAAAGCCATCAAGGCTTATCTTACAAAGCCAGGTGTCTTTCTATCTAAATTTCCAAATTGACTTTTCCACTTGGTGTGAGACACTAGTCCAGGTACAGCAGGATGTATTAGTGATTGCACAGCTTCTGCTTTGGCCCAAGGGGGCAATTTCATCATCTGTAACAACCCTGTATGGTAAGCTGAGCCTGACTTGCCTTCCAGTGCTAAGATAGTGTGTGGATCACCTCAGATAAAAGCAGGGACAAATGTTCTACCACTTTTTTAAATTGGATGATTCCTATCATAGGACTATGTACCCTTATGGTGTGCATAAATAACAAGCCATTCACTCTTCTAGAAAGCTCTTGCTAGCAGCCAAGTACGTAGCCTCCTTTTGGAGAGATCCTGAAAATCATTTAAAGGCTACCTGAACCACCAGCCACCATGTTAGACACTTGCAGGTCGCTTATGACCACCCTTAAGGTGCAGATCACATTATTTTTGGAAGGAAGGAGAGTTACTGCCTGGCTTCTGCACAAGAATGACAATCCCAGGGTGCTCCCAGAAGGAAGTATTGTTTACAAGTGTAGGGACCCCCTAAGGGGGGGTCAGGAGTCATAGGTTAACAGTGCCTCCAGTATGGCCTCTCAGATGTACTGGATGCACTGGAAGATAATCTAACTGTTAAAGACAAAACTGAACAGGAAAGGAAACTGATTTTATTCAGGCTATTGCAATCAGGAGAGCACAGATGTGAAGATCAGTGTCTCGGCAGGATGGTTTTGCTTTTACTTTCATAGTGAGGATTACACAAGTTATGATGGAGAGAGATTTACAGGTGAGATTGTTTCTGTATTCAGAAGTCTCTGTCAGCTGGAAAGGAAATTCTTATCTCTGTGTCTAGCTATAGTTTAAGGGGACAAATTTCTAATCTCAGTTAATCATTCATGAGGCAATGGGGAGTTGGAGGGTCTGTGTCTGGCCTTTTAGCAAGTTCAATAAAAGGAGAAAGTTTTGTGCTTGGCCTTGTCACAAGTCAACCCCAGGAGTCTTATAGGGGAGCTCATAAGAAAGAGTGGACAGCAAATCTTATCTAAGTCATAAGGGGAAAGGTGTTATTTGCGGTAAGTCATTTCTAAGGTCATAAAAAGGTGACGGGATTTCTTAATTGTTGACTGGGAATTTTACACAGAAGTTATCTCATGTCACTGGCTATTTTTTCGTAATTGAGTATGAAAGTGAAACAATCTAAATAAATTCAGTATAATATATTTATACATAATGAATTTAAATGAAACTTTGTACATATCTGCTACATTATATTTTATACATATTATATATTTTAGTAATTATTTTGGTGTGGTATACTGTATAGCAATCACCTACATGTAATGATACTTTTGTAATACTATAATTGCGATAAAAACTTAGTATCAGACTCATGGACTTGGGTTTTAAAGAGCATTTTATGAATTTGACTCCAATGGCAAGAGAAGTGAAGGCAAAAATTAATGAATGGGACTACATCAGACTAAGAAGTTTTTGCTCAGCAAGAGAAACTGATAACAAAATAAACAGACAGCCAACTAAATGGGAAATGATATTTTCAAACAACAGCTCAGATAAGGGCCTAATATCCAAAATATACAAAGAACTCATAAAACTCAACAACAAACAAACAAACAATCCAATAAAAAAATGGGAAGAGGACATGAACAGACACTTCTCCCAGGAAGAAATACAAATGGCCAACAGATATATGAAAAGATGCTCATCTTCGTTAGTTATTAGAGAAATGCAAATCAAAACTGCAATGAGATACCACCTCACACCTGTTAGATTAGCTATTATTAACAAGACAGGTAATAGCAAATGTTGGAGAGGCTGTGGATTAAAAGGAACCCTCATACACTGTTGGTGGGAATGTAAAGTAGTACAACCATTATGGAAGAAAGTATGGTGGCTCCTCAAAAAACTGAAAATAGAATTACCTTATGACCCAGCAACCCCTCTACTGGGTATATACCCCCAAAACTCAGAAACATTGATACGTAAAGACACATGCAGCCCCATGTTCATTGCAGCATTGTTCACAGTGGCCAGGACATGGAAACAACCAAAAAGCCCGTCAATAGATGACTGGATAAAGAAGATGTGGCACATATACACTATGGAATACTACTCAGCCATAAGAAATGATGACATCGGATCATTTACAGCAAAATGGTGGGATCTTGATAACATTATACGAAGTGAAATAAGTAAATCAGAAAAAAACAGGAACTGCACTATTCCATACGTAGGTGGGACATAAAAGTGAAACTAAGAGACATTGATAAGAGTGTGGTGGTTACGGGGGGAGGGGGGAGAGGGAAAGGGGGAAGGGGGAGGAGGAGGGGCACAAAGAAAACTAGATAGAAGGTGACAGAGGACAATCTGACTTTGGGTGATGGGTATGCAACATAAGTGAATGACAAGATAACCTGAAGTTGTTATCTTTGAATATATGTATCCTGATTTATTGATGTCGCCCCATTAAAAATAAAATTATTAAAAAAAACTTAGTATCAAGAAAAGTCACTTTTTTATAATAAACAACATGACTGAACACGACAAAGAAAATATTTTACAATATCCTTGATATGTATGTTCAAACTGCGAGCAGTTAGAAGATAGTCCAAGTTTAGACAGCTCAACACTGTGATTGTTTTTGTTTACTGTACCTTTGATTTTAGGGTCTCACATCTGGAGGAGTGGGAAGAAAAGGAGTCCGCATGACAATATAGAACGGTGTGCTGTTTTTTGAACTTTGACCTTCAGGGTGAAGAGTCACAAATACAATAATCCTATATTAACCTGAGCTTCAAAAGTTGAAATAGCTAATGTAAGTGCAAACACGAGTTAACTCGTGAGCAGTCAACAATGTGTTAACTGTCACCGTTTTCAGGGCTCAGGTGAAGCTGAGGATTGTCAAGGTTCTTCAGTTCTATTTGGAAACTTGATCTAGTTCTTGTTATTGGAGAGCCTGCCTGAAGGTGTTCATTCTAACCCATCCTATATGTTCATGCCACCAGCTGCATGGTATTCTTCCACCCCACAGAATGACTAACAGCTAGGGGAGGTGGTTCCAGGAGAGGAGACATTTGGAGGTGTTTACAGGTATTCTGTGTGTGTGATGCAGGAGCTGGGGCCCTCCCTGCTGTTTCCAATAGACTTCTCAGCAAGCTTAAGGGGAATGATGATAAATTTAAAGACCTTGCATCAGTTTGGGGGAGATGTTACCAGGGCATATTCCTTTGTGAGGAAGGATCCAGAGGTGATTTTAAAAGACAGAGATTATTAATGCTCTTCCCTTTCCTGTACCTCCCAGAGTCTAAGGTTTTTCATGTTCAGTTTCTGTGTTGTTGCTCAACCTATACTGTAGTGGAATAATCCATTGCATGACCTTGGATGGGAACACAACCAACAAGAAAAGAATGTTTTACCAAGAGAATTGTTTTGTGATTTGAAGGCTAGTCACTGAAACAAGTCTATGTGACCGAAAGCATCTGCTAGACTCTCTTCTTAGGCTATTCATTGAGATAAAAGAAAGGAATGTTGTGAGAACCATAGAAGCAATAACAGTTAATGCTTTTTGATATTGTATTGTTATTAAGCTATCATGCAGATGTATTCCATATATCTTTAAGTAAAGGTTATGCTTGATGCTATGCCAATTTCTAGGTAAACAAGCTTTTGGAAATCTTGTGAATAAAAATAGGACACAGCGTGAACTCGGTGCCATTTGCCTGAGCAAGCGGTGGTCCTTTGCTAGTTCACTGACATTTCGTCTGCTGATCTCTCTCTCTCTGCGCCCCCGACTCACAACAACATTTGGCACCCACTGTGGGGCCTTAAGGGAAAATTAGGAACGGATGAAACCGAAAGGGTAAGTTGGACGCGCTGTGTACGAGAAACTTTCGGGATCTACTAGCAAAGTCATGGGGAATTTCCACTCATTATTACATGATTATGTACAAGTTTTAAAATCCCTTTTAAAGGGCTTTGTTACGTCTTCTAAATGCTATTCAGAAACATTGTTATTGGTATACTCCTGAACATCTAATCAATTGAATTTGAATGTTTGGCAACAAGTAGGGAAATCTTTAGCCACACTCATCAGCACGGAGATCTGTTTGATGCTGAAATGTGGGCTGCTTATAATCTTATTGCTACAGCCCTTGGCCCTTTGCAATCAGATGGAGATTCTGTTAAAGACTTGAGTGAGGTTATTTATAATGACCCTGAAGGACCTGATTCAGCACAGAATAAACAGAATAATGACTTGGACAAAACTGTCTCTGCTTCTGAAGTTACTGATAATCTTAATGAAATTCAGCCATCCACAGGCTTTCATCTCTCTTTCTTAAAAAATGAGGGAGCCCTATAGATGATGTTGCCTGTCTAAAACATTGATTAAATAAACTACAATTTACACTAGAACAACAGAGGATGGAAATCAGTTTACTGCTTTTCCTGTTCAAAAGCAAAATACATGTCAGCCTACAGCTCCTCCAATTCAAGGTCAAGAAGTAATTGGTACTGGCAGGAAAAGGATTTTTCAATTCCCTGAAATCTCTGAAATGCCAACAGGCGCTTATGCATCATGATGGTTTAGAATCTAATTCTAGTAATTTTTCTGCATCTATTTTTCCAATTATTCAAAAGCCTTTCCCTCCTAATGCACAATATCCTGGGGGAGGGCATAATGTCCAATTCGACCAAATTGAATTTACTTTCTTAAAGCTAGTCAAACAATCTGTTGCTACGTATGGACCTCAGTCCTCATATGTTCAAGGCCTTATCTCTTCCTATTGTAATGATCATTTAATGATTCCTTTGGATTGGGATTTACTTGCTAGTATGGTTTTGGAACCAGGACAATATTTACAATTCAAATCTTGGTGGAGAGAGGAGGATCTTTGAATAAATAATCCCCTGGGAGCTACTTTTTTTTTTCATTTTTCTGAAGCTGGAAACAGGGAGAGACAGTCAGACAGACTCCCGCATGCGCCCCACCGGGATCCACCCGGCACGCCCACCATGGGATGATGCTCTGCCCACCAGGGGGCGATGCTCTGCCCATCCTGGGCGTTGCCATGTTGCGACCAGAGTCACTCTAGCACCTGAGGCAGAGGCCACAGAGCCATCCCCAGCACCCGGGCCATCCCCGCTCAAATGGAGACTTGGCAGCAGGAGGGGAAGAGAGAGACAGAGAGGAAAGCACGGCGGAGGGGTGGAGAAAGAAGCAAATGGGTGCTTCTCTTGTGTGCCCTGGCGGGAATCAAACCCGGGTCCTCCGCACGCTAGGCTGACGCTCTACCGCTGAGCCAACCAGCCAGGGCCCCCGGGAGCTACTTTTGAAATGCTCATCACGTTGGCGCTTATGCAGCTGTGGGACAACAAACTGGTTATACTGATGCTGTTATAGCTCAGATTAGATCGCTTGTCTTAAAGCCTACTTGCAAATCACTGGAGTGACAAGGGAGAAAAGCTTGCAGCTTTACATTAGTTGGTACAAATTCAATTAGAATTAGGACATATAGAAGAATCATGAAGTCCTTAGAATTCTCTAGTCTTTGTAATAATAAAATAAATACTGATTTTCTTTGGTGTTTTAGCTACAATCCTCTGAGCTATCATTTTGTTTCTTTCTTATTCTTTGCCTAGAAACTGAGGCAGGGGACATGTGTTAGGTCTACTATAGAAAATATCCCAGCAGCTGCCAAGAAAATTTTCTTGGGGAAATTGTTTAGTCCCATCCATCATCAGTCTCTCTGTCAGAAAATGCCCTGATTAAAATCAGGCAGGCATCTTTTTAGTCTGACTGTGCTCTGAAATCCTGGGTTTCTCTTTGGTTTGTCTGGTCCTTTTTGTCTGATTCTAATTTCTGTTTAATTTTTGTTTAATGTTGTCTAAAATGTGATTTTTAAGGCCTGAATTAAGTGTTTACATGCAAAAACTAAAAATGCCGGCTTTTATATTGAAAAAAGTTTCACCCATATATTTTTTGCTTTAAAATTAGAAATTATTCGGAGCACTCATTTAAATTTAAACTGAATTGAATATGGATCCTTAAGACTTGCTAATTTGGTTAATACATTGTAAGGTGTATTCAAAGTTTGAAGTCAAATAAGAATTCAAGTATTAGGATTAATTAAAGTTATATGTTATACTTGTGTTTCTGTGTTGAAAATTATCTTGTTTGTGTGTAAAAATATGCTCAAATCTGTAAAACTAAGGAATTAAGTAAAATTAAGTCATCTTAAGAATTTATCTCGGCCCTGGCCGGTTGGCTCAGTGGTAGAGCGTCGGCCTAGCGTGCGGAGGACCCGGGTTCGATTCCCGGCCAGGGCACACAGGAGAAGCGCACATTTGCTTCTCCACCCCTCCGCCGCGCCTTCCTCTCTGTCTCTCTCTTCCCCTCCCGCAGCCAAGGCTCCATTGGAGCAAAGATGGCCCGGGCGCTGGGGATGGCTCTGTGGCCTCTGCCCCAGGCGCTAGAGTGGCTCTGGTTGCAACATGGCGACGCCCAGGATGGGCAGAGCATCGCCCCCTGGTGGGCAGAGCGTCACCCCTGGTGGGCATGCCGGATGGATCCCGGTGGGGTGCATGCGGGAGTCTGTCTGACTGTCTCTCCCTGTTTCCAGATTCAGAAAAATGCAAAAAAAAAAAAAAAGAATTTATCTCAAGCTGCTTCAGGCAGTTGGCTGCTTGTAAGGCCACATCCTGAAAAGGGAGGCACCGAGGAAAGCAGGAATTTAGTTCCTCTGATGCCCTACTTTAGACTTAACAATACAAGACTTTTAGATATAGCTGATGCATCTCTTATTTCTAAGCAACATTAGTTTTCTTTTTAGCTTGCTTAGGCAGTAGTCACTAAGCTGCAAGGCTTAGGGAAAGTCCCTAACAAAGCTCTAAGATTTTTTTTTACAATAGGAAAATAACAAGGGTCATTTAGCCTCTGATGGGGAAAAACTGTTATCTTGTAAATAATTAAAAAGAGCAACTTTTTAATTTAGAGTCTAAACTTTCTGACAAGGAGATTTTTATACTATGACCAAATTTTTGACAAAGTTCTTAAAGAGTTAAAAATGGCTTGCTCCCGGTATACAAATAACTGTCTTTATACGCAGGAACTGCTATCCTCCTTTGTGGACTCTGAATGTTTATCTCAAAAGATTTAGAAATGTTAGCTCGGATTGTTCTTTCAAAAGCGAAAGAGTTACAATTTATGACTTAGTAGGAGAATCAGGCTTGTATTCAAGCTAATCGGAATGCTAATCCTAACCATCTTATTAATATTACACAAGATGAACTTTTTAGATGAACAGTTTGCTAATTTACAACAGCAATGTAGGCAAAATGTAGGGGTGAGGATTTGCTCTTATCTCCACAGATACGGGGCCAGTAGATACCTTCCAGAAGATTGAAGCCTCGGCATAAGTCGGAAATAGAAAAAAGGGAGATTTGACAATTAAATAAGCTTATCCAGGAGGCAAAAAAAATGTTTTAATTAAGACTAAGACTTCAAAAAACACCTTTAACTGTTTCTAACAATGCTAGCTGTTGTGTCTATAACAATAAGCAGAACTAACTATTCTTACTAAGTTTATATTACTTCCACAAGCAATGTTGAATAGTCCGACACTGTATCAACATTATGTAAATAAACCTTTAGAAAAAATTCATCAGAAATATCCTCAATCTTTAATAATCCATTATATAAATAACATATATATTAATAGCTTGTAAAAATAATGCTTAACTTTCAGTAGTTCTTAAAGATGCTTCTGAAACCTTAAATGGGTATAGTTTAATTATAGCTGAAGATAAAATTCAAATATCCTCTCCTATTGTTACTGATTCACAATATATAGAACGTATAGTTAAACTTACAGAAGCTATTTATATTTCAAATGATAGTTCTAGATTGCACAAATTGTTTCAAGAGTTACAACTTTTATTGTAAAAACAAAGTTTGCCTGTCTATATAACACACATTCGTTCTCATACAGCTTTACCAGGACCTATGTCTACTACAAATAATAAAGTTAAGCAATTACTCATTAGGTCAATAGAAATAGCTACTAAATTTTATACAGAGACTCATACAAATAGAAAAGGTTTAATGCAAAAATTTTAAATGACCAGGCAGGAAGCTCGGAATATTGTTAGAAACTGTCCTCAGTATATAGTACAGTATGTCCATAAAGTCATGGTGCACTTTTGACCGGTCACTGGAAAGCAACAAGACGATAGAAATGTGAAATCTGCACCAAATAAAAGGAAAACTCTCCCAGTTTCATACCTATTCAGTGCAGTTCAATGTGGGCTCACACACAGATTTTTTAGGGCTCCTTAGGTAGCTATCCTATATAGCCTGTACAGACTTATCACTGACTGATGGCCTACCAGAATGGGTTTCTCCACCAAACTGCTGGTTTCTTTCAACTGCTTATCCCACCGAGTAATGTTATTCCTATGTGGTGGCGCTTCGTTATATACGTGCCAATTTCACGTTGCACTTTGGTCACGGATTCGAATTTAGCGTGCCACAGAACACACTGAACTTTCCTTTGTACCATCCACATCTCGACTGACATGGCCATGGGCTGCTCCGCTGCGCTGTATACATGGTGTTATGTCATCATCTGCACATGTGCACATGCTGCCACATCATCCTACAGAAACTGGGAGGGTTTTCCTTTTATTTAGTGCAGATTTCACATTCCTATTGTCTTTTGTTGCTTTCCTGTGACTGGTCAAAAGTGCACCACGACTTTACAGACATGCTGTATAATAAATGCTCCACCATTACCGAGAGGAATGAATCCTAGAGGACAACACAGTAATAACCTGTAGCAAATAGATATTACTCATATTTCTTCTTTTATAAAACTATCTTATGTACAATTTTACTGACACTTATTCTTCCTTTCAATAGACCACACCTTTGCCTAGAGAAAAGGCTGAATGTGTCATTCAACATCTTATTGAAGCTTTTAATGTTATAGGCATTCCTAAAGCAATTAAAACTGACAATAGTCCTGCCTATACATCTGCTAAATTTCAACAATTCTCAGCCTTTTAGAATATTAAACATACTACTAGAATTCCATATAATCCACAAGGACAAAAAGCAATTATTGAACGCAGTAATTGCACTCTGAAAAATATGTTACTTAAAAAAAAAGGAGAGAGAAGGAAGATTATCCCCTAGACTTATGTTACACAAAGCTTTATTTACTTTAAATTCCTTAAATACAGGACAAAATAATTTTACTGCTGCAGACAGACATTGGACAAAAAATAACAGTTCTAAGATTAATCAACCTGTGCATTATAAAAATGAGTTGGATCAATAGGTACCTAGTGTAGTACAACATTGGGGAAGAGGGTTTGCTTGTGTCATTGCAGAATCCAGTGAAGTCCTTTGGAGTCCTGCTCGCAGAATTAAACTAACAACATGAATAAGAACAATAGATTCTTTCCATATCTACCCATTGCTGAGATGGAAGAAATGGATTTTGAAAAAAAAACCTAACACCATGATCAAGTGGGATATATTCTTGGGAGGCAAGGCTGGTACAATATTCGCAAATCAATCAATGTGATTCATCACATAAACAAAAGAAAGGAGAAAAACCACATGATAATATCAATAGATGCAGATAAAGTCCAGCACCCATTCATGATCAAAACTCTCAGCAAAGTGGGAATACAGGGAACATACCTCAACATGATAAATGCCATCTATGACAAACCCACAGCCAACATCATACTCAATGGGCAAAAATAAAAAGCAATCACCTTAAGATCAGGAACAAGGCAGGGGTACCCCCTTTCACCACTCTTATTCAACATAGTTCTGGAAGTCCTAGCCACAGCAATCAGACAACAAGAAGAAATAAAAGTCATCCGAATTGGAAAGGAAGAAGTAAAACTATCATTATTTGCAGATGATATGATATTGTATATAGAAAACCCTAAAGTCTCAGTCAAAAAACTACTAGACCTGATAAATAAATTCGGCAAGGTGGCAGGATATAAAATCAATACTCATAAATCAGAGGCATTTTTATACACTAATAATGAACTATCAGAAAGAGAAATCAAGGAATCAATCCCCTTTACCATTGCAACCAAAAAAATAAAGTACCTAGGAATAAATCTAACCAAGGAGATTAAAGACTTGTACTCGGAAAATTATAAAACATTGATAAAAGAAATCAGGGAAGATACGAATAAGTGGAGGCATATACCGAGCTCATGGTTAGGAAGAATAAACATCATTAAAATGTCTATATTCCCTGGCCGGTTGGCTCAGTGGTAGAGCATCGGCCTGGCGTGCAGAAGTCCCGGGTTCGATTCCCGGCCAGGGCACACAGGAGAAGCGCCCATTTGCTTCTCCACCCCTACCCCTCTCCTTCCTCTCTGTCTCTCTCTTCCCCTCCTGCAGTGAGGCTCCATTGGAGCAAGGATGGCCCGGGTGCTGGGGATGGCTCCTTGGCCTCTGCCCCAGGCGCTAGAGTGGCTCTGGTCGCAACAGAGCAACGCCCCGGAGGGGCAGAGCATCGCCCCCTGGTGGGCGTGCCGGGTGGATCCCGGTCGGGCGCATGCGGGAGTCTGTCTGACTGTCTCTCCCCATTTCCAGCTTCAGAAAAAGAAAAAAAAATGTCTATATTACCCAAAGCAATTTATAAATTCAATGCAATACCGATTAAAATACCAATGACTTACTTCAAAGATATAGAACACATATTCCAAAAATATATACGGAACCAAAAGAGAACACGAATAGCCTCAGCAATCTTGAAAAGGAAGAATAAAGCAGGAGGTATCACACTTCGGATATCAAGTTATATTATAAGGCCATTGTACTCAAAACAGCATGGTACTGGCATAAGAACAGGCACATAGATCAATGGAACAGAACAGAGAACACAGAAATAAACCTACAGTTCTATGGACAACTGATATTTGACAAAGGAGGTAAGGAAATACAATGGAGTAAAGACAGCCTCTTCAACAAATGGTGTTGGGAAAATTGGACAGCTACCTGCAAAAAAATGAAACTAGACCACCAACTTACACCACTCACAAAAATAAACTCAAAATGGATAAAAGACTTAAATGTAAGCCGTGAAACCATAAGCATCTTTGAAGAAAACATAGGCAGTAAGCTCTCTGACATCTCTCGCAGCAATATATTTGCTGATTTGTCTCCACAGGCAAGTGAAATAAAAGACAGGATAAACAAATGGGACTTTATCAAACTAAAAAGCTTCTGCACAGCTAAAGACAATAAGAACAGAATAAAAAGACAAACTACACAATGGAAGAATATATTTGACATTGCACCTGATAAGGGGTTAATAACCAAATTTATAAAGAACTTGTAAATCTCAACACCAGAAAGACAAACAATCCAATCAAAAAATGGGCAAAAGAAATGAATAGACAGTTCTCCAAAGAGGGCACACAGATGGCCAATAGGTATATGAAAAAATGTTCAACATCACTAATGATTAGAGAAATGCAAATTAAAACCACAATGAGATATCCCCTCACACCAGTCAGAATGGCGCTCATCAATAAAACAACACAGAATAAGTGCTGGCGAGGATGTGGAGAAAAGGGAACCCTCCTGCACTGCTGGTGGGAATGCAGACTGGTGTAGCCACTGTGGAAAACAGTATGGAGATTCCTCAAGAAATTAAAAATCAAACTGCCTTTTGACCCAGCTATACCACTGTTAGGAATATACCCCCAAAACACCATAGCACTGTTTCAAAAGAAGAAATGCACCCCCATGTTTATGGCAGCATTGTTCACAATAGCAAAGATCTGGAAACAGCCCAAGTGTCCATCAGAGGACGAGTGGATTAAAAAGCTTTGGTATATATATATACTATGAAATACTACTCAGCCATAAGAAATGATGACATAGGATCTTTTACAACAACATGGATGGGCCTTGATAACATTATAATGAGCGAAAGAAGTAAATCAGAAAAAACTAAGAACTATATGATCCCATACATAGGTGGGACATAAAGATGAGACTCAGAGACATGGACAACAGTGTTGGGGGTACAGGGTGGGGGAAGGAGAGGGAGGGGGTTGGGGGAGGGGAGGGGCACAAAGAGCATGGCTTTTCAGCATTTGCCATATTCCCCCTTTAATCTATAGACAGACAGCAAATATTTACTTATGGTGTTTCCACTATAAAGACTGCTGTCTTAGGGACAAATGCTGATGAACTATTTCAGTAGTTCCTCCTTCTTCAAAGACTTATATGTCAACATAGAGCTCCATGTTTCATAGGACATACTCAAGCTCACTCCCATGCTCCCTGGAGCTTTAACACAAGGGAATGCCCCCCCCTTTTTTTTGGTTGTATTATTTCTTTCTTTCTTTCTTTTATTTATTTTTTGTATTTTTCTGAGGATGGAAATGGGGAGACAGTCAGACGGACTCCCGCATGCGCCTGACCGGGATCCACCTGGCATGCCTACCAGGGGAGAATGCTCTGCCCATCTGGGGTGTTGCTCTGGTACAACCACAGCCATTCTGGTGACTGGGGTGGAGGCCATGGGGCCATCCTTAGTGCCCGGGGTGGCTTTGCTCTGGTGGAGTCTTGGCTCGGGGGGGGGGAGGAGGTGAGAGACGCAGAGGAGGGAGAGGGGGAGGGGTGGAGAAGTAGATGGGCGCTTCTCCTGGGTGCTCTGGCCAGGAATCGAACCCGGGAATCCTGCACAGCAGGCCAATGACTCCTACGGGTCTACCATATCATGCTTTTTACTTAAAAAAAAAAATTTACATTTCTTTTGAAGGCTGATGAACAGGAGACACCAAATCTTTTTCGCCTGCAAACTACTACCTTCTTTATTAGATCCAGATAATAACACTGTTTTGTCTTTTCCAAATAGCTCCAGGTATATGGAAAAGGTTTATATAGATGGATGGGGATCCTCAAACCCCTCAGCGAGATCTTCTGAGAATGGCTTTTAAGATACCTAGAGGCAGAAAAAGCCCAATAGAGATCAGGGGAACTACCAGCTTTTAGGATACACCCTTAAAGGCTCCAACGCCCCAAAGGGGTCTCATAGGATGCCATCTGGGTCCTGCTTCAATAGTGGAAAGGAAGGTCATTGAGCTAAAGCCTGCCAGGCTTACATTCCTTTGCTGTGAGGAAACAAGGACACTGGAAGGTAGGCTTCCCCCTTGCTCCTCTAAGGAAGGGTTCAGTCTCTTCCAGCCCTGCTCCAGCCACCTATGACCTAACCTTGCCCAGAAAGCTGGAGTTTGCCACTGAAGGCTGAAGGTGCCTAGTGCCGTCAGACCCATCTATGACACTGTGGATGAGCCTAGGGTATTTCTTCCAAGAAGCAGGTAAACTGATCTCATTTGCACAAGGGCCACTTAACTATGTCTTGCCTGAATAGTCAGGTGTTTTATTCTTCCCTCGAAGATCTCTGTTGTGGGTGTTGATAGTCCTACTTTCTGCTGCTTTGCTTAATATATAGTGTTTCCTTTATCCCTCCTACCTCAATGTCCCACTCATTTTTCAGGCTGGGACCTACTCCTAATTTAGAGCTCTCTTTCCCCCTTTTGCCAACTTGTATTATGAATCTACCTTTGCCACCCAGCTTAGTGTATCCCAAGGTTCTCTTTACCATGCCACAGTTGCAGAGCTCCAGGAAAAAGCAACCTGGTCTCAACTCTCCAGGCAGAGGAGAACAGAAGCTCCATATCTACGCATGCTGCAAATGGCTTTTCCAGTCTACCTGAATCATTACCAGCTAGAAGCAGCAGTCATTGGGACTTGGTCATGATCTGCAAAATATAGAATGGTGACAACAATTCCAGTGCCATGTGGACTTTTCCTGTGTGGACTTTTCCTGGACTCCTGCTCCCTGTGACAGCTCCTAACAGACTGAACTGTGGTTGGGTTGCATTTTTCAGGGATTTGGCATGGTGATGGGGCCAATTTGGACTTGGTGAACAGATTAAGGACACTACTTTTTTATGGATTCTTGCTGTATTGGCCAAGAGTTTGCTTAAAGGCTTCTAATCACTGTAAAAAAAATAGAAGACTGGATAAAGAAGATGGGGCACATACACACCATGGTATACTATTCAGCTAGAAGAAATGATGACATCGGATCACTTACAGCAGAATGGTGGAACCTTGATAACATTATGTGGAGTGAAATAAGCGAATCAGAAAAAAACAAGAACTGCAGGATTCCATACATTGGTGGGACATAAAAGCTAGACTAAGAGACATAGACAGGAGCGTGGTGGTTACGGGGGGTGGGGAGAGGGAAAGGGGAAGAGGGGGAAGGGGAGGGGGAGGGGTACAAAGAAAACTGGATAGAGGGTGATGGAGGACAATCTCTCTTTGGGTGATGGGTATGCAACAGAACTAAATGACAAGATAACCTGGAAATGTTTTATTTGAATATATGTACCCTGATTTATTGATGTCACCCCATTAAAATAAAAATTTATTTATAAAAAATATGAAAAGAAAAAAAACCTTAGAGGTGCTGCTGCTTGATATTGAAAAAATTAAAATACCAAAGTTGGGGTCAACTTAAAAAGCTGATCTTTAATAGTAAAAAGATGCTACAAGCTTCTAGAAAAGAAGAAAATGCTACCAACCTATTTTTAGCAATGATTGCTTTGGTAACAATTCCAGTAAGTAGAGCTGAAAATTTTAGTTATTGGGCATATGTCCCTAATCCTCCATTAAGTAGAGCTATTCATTAGGAAAATAGTGCCTTTCCTATTTTTGTTAATGACTCTAATTGGCTTCCAGGACCTTTTAATGATAGAGGTCCCTTAGCACCTTTGGAAGAAGGCATGAAATTAGAAAATTATACAACAGGAGTTGAGGGATTACCTATATGTACAGGACATGAGCCACATTGTTTGAAAATAGAAGCTCAAGCTTGGCTCTCTATTGTCAAAAGTAACAGTAAAGGAGAAGGAAAAAAACGTTTGTTACAAGGATATGGATTTAAAAGTAATACATCTGTACATGAAACATCATAGATTAAAGCCCTCATGGTTCTGCCCGAGTTAAAGGGCAGGGTGCTGATCTAAGGTGGCATAAGAACAATGGTTTAATTATAGCTGGTGGTCAAGGTAATTATACTATCATATGCCATGGAGGAGGGATGTCACCTCAAGCTCCACATACAAAATTTGGTCCTATGCAATATCATTTGTGGAAAGTTGCCACGGCACTTAAACATATGTTAGTGTAGAAAGGAAAAATCTGGAGAAGTTATCCTTCTAATCATACTATGTTAATCTTTAAGAAAAATGAAACACATTTCATATCTGCTTATGTTAGATTGCCTTATATGTTTATTATAGATGAAACCAAATAGACAGCTGAAAATTATTCAATAACTTGCAACAAGTGTACTTTTTATATATGTATTAACTCTTCTATTTTTTTTTTAATGAAAATAGTCAAAATCTTTACATTTTAAGAACCTGAACAGGAGTCTGGATTCCAGTACAGATGCATTGGATGTGGCAGGGTTCCCCTTCCATGATGCTGTTACAACATCTTATTAAGTCCTTGAAGCGAACCAAGAGACTGGTTGGACTGATTATTGCCATCGGTGTAGAACTAATAGCTGTAACCACCGCAGCTGCTATATATGGAGTTGCATTACATCAAAGCATATAGACTGTGGACTTTTTGCAAAACTGGCATGAAGATTCTGAACAACTGTGGACTTCTCAATAACATATAGATAGTAACATTAATACTAAAGTTAATTATTTAGAGCAGACTAAGATTATGTTAAGAATTCAAATTGTTAGCCTGCAAAGACAAATTAAACTAAGATGTGATTAGAATGTAACTACTTTTTGTGTTACCCCTATTCCTTAAAATCATACTTATTTCCCTTAGGAAAATGTTAAAAAGCATTTGTTAAATCATGATAATATGACTAAAGAAATCATTGAATTACAAAGATATATTCATGAAGCTTTTCAAAGAAAATTAGAAATTCTGACAGGTCAACCTATATTGAAGGGATTAATAGATAATTTATCATAATTAAATCCTATTGAACATATTAAAGGATTTTGGGGATCTACTGTGGGACTTTTTATAATAGTATTAATTCTATGTTTTCTTTTATATATAGTCTGTCGACAAATTAAAGCAAGAGAAATAAGGGATGAATAACAGAAGGCTGTGTTTTCTGTGGTGCATCATAACATTCAGCATAAACAAAAAAGGGGAAATGTAGTGGAATAATCCATTGCATGACCTTGGATGGGAACACAGCCAACAAGAAAAGAATGTTTTGCCAAGAGAATGTTTTGTGATTCAAAGGCAAGTCACTGAAACAAGTCTATGTTACTGAAAGCGGCTGTTAGACTCTCTTCTTAGTAAAACATTCTCATAAGATTTTACTGCTCTCTCCAAGGCAATTCCTTGAGATAAAAGAAAGAAATGTTGTGGGAACCATAGAAACAATAACAGTTAATGCTTTTTGATATTGTATTGTTATTAAGCTATCATGCAGATGTAGTCCATGTATCTTTAATTAAAGGTTATGCTTGATGCTATGCCAATTTCTAGGTAAACAAGCTTTTTGAAATCTTGTGAATAAAAATAGGACACAGTGTGAACTCGGCGCCATTTGCCTGAGCGAGTGGTGGTCCTTTGCTAGTTCACTGACATTTTGTCTGCTGATCTCTCTCTCTCTCTGTGCCCTGATTCACAACAACACTACACTGACACAAAATCATTGTGGTTTATTCTAGAAGCTATGAATTCACTTCCCCTCCAATCATCTCCTACTAGTTTCCAGACCTTTCATTTCAATGTGTCAGATATAAGAGGGACAGGGCTATTTTTGTAAATTTGTAGAGATCTGTTATATTCTACTCTTTGGCTCACATGGAACACAGTAAGCAATGTAATGAACCAAGTGCTAATTATCTTTATGATCTAGGACAGTGTCAGTACAACCAGAGAATCAGGTGACTGCACCAGAATTAAATTTAAATCTCAGCTGAACAGATGGGGATGACATCACAGTAATGGCGGTGTGAGAGATACTCCTGATCTCTCCGCTTGAAATTTCAACAAATTGAACAACTATGTAGCAACGGAATACCAGCTGGGCTCACAGATGCACCTGAAAGATCCACATACCGAATGGACTAAAGGTGGGATAGTGTGAAAAGGGGGAGGAACATAAAATGCATTCATGATGGGCTTTGGAGAACAGAGGAGACAAGCCTGGAGAGACTGTATTTTTTTCCCTCAAGTGGGCTACAGGTAGGAGGGAAGCTCAGTCTCTCTGGATTTTGTCTGAGGGGTACGGAGAGGGAAACTCAGAGTGACTAGGTCTTCTTCTGCCAGGAGGAGTGGTGAGATAGAGGGGCAGAGGGAGAGAGAATCCTAAGCATCCAGAGCAAGAGGTCATGGTCAGTGTTCCTGTGAGTTGCCTGCAGCCTACACTTGGCTGAGACAGAGAAAGCTAAAGTGTGGCCCCTAAGCATCTGAGAACATGTCTCCCTCACCTCCTGGATAAGAGAATAGCAGAGAGAGACACCAGAGTGAGCTCTGCAGATCAACACTCTCCCTTGAAGAACAGAGGTGCTACAGTCTGGTCCCCAGATCTGTTGAGATGTGGGAGGACTGCCCAGAAACCTGAGGTCACCATTGCTAGAATGGTAAAGCCAGAAAGCTGAAGCTGTAAAACCCTCACAACACACTCCACCCACTAACGCAACTGTAGGCCCACCTACATCATTGCCAAAGAAAAGTCTCAATGGAAGACAGCCCAGGAACTTCACAGAGCTAAAAATTGTAATACAGTGACACCTACTGGAAGAAACATCTCAAAACCAAAATTCATATTTCCTTTTTATCCCTTTTTCCTTATTTCTTTTTATTCTTATTCTTTTTCTCTTACTCTCTTTTGAATTTCATTTTCTTTAATTTTTATATTTTTATTCTTATTTTTGTGGGTGTTTTGTTTTTCACTTTTTTGTTTGCTTTCAATCTTTTCTGTGATACTTCTTGTCAAAAAATTTTAAGTTTTTATATTTTTATTGTATTTTTTATTTTAATTTTTTAGTGGTTCTTTTGTTAGATTTTTTTTTATGTGCCCTGACGACAGGCATTCAGCAACCAAGAAACCCCTTGCTAGAGCCAGCAACATTGGGCTCAAGCTGGTGAGCTTTTTGTTGCTCAAACCAGATGAGCCCTCGCTCAAACTGGCGACCTCGGGGTCTCGAACCTGGGTCTTCCGCATTCCAGGCGGACACTCTATCCACTGCGCCACTGTGTGGTCAGGCTAGTTAGGGTTCTTAACAATACCACTCTCAAATGCCATCAAGAAAGAAAAAGTCCAATACCATGGCTAAACAAGACAGAGAAGTAGTACAGAAAGAAAATGAAAAATCTTCAGGAAAATTTCAATCACATGGAAACCTTGGAGTTAAATGACAAAGAATTCAAAATTGAAGTTCTGAAAATACTCAGTGAGATGTAAGAAGATGCCAATAGGCAACTTAATGAGCTCAGAAAACAAATTAATGAACAAAACAAATACTGCACCAAGGAGATTGAAACTTTACATACAGAGATGAAGAACTCAATGCATGAACTGAAGATTGAGGTAGCAAGTTTGGCTAATAGAACAGGCCAGATAGAGGAAAGAATCAGTGACATCGAAGACAGGCAACTACAGATGCTACAGAGATAAATGGAGAATGACTTATGAATTAAAAAAACTGAGAGACCTCTACAAGAATGGTTTGATTCCATCAGAAAGAGCAATATAAGAATAATAGGTATATAAGAAGAAGAGAGGAGAAAGGAATGGAGAGCCTATTCAAACAAATAATTGATGAGAATTTCCCAAACAAATGAAAGGAGTTAGAGCCTCATATCCAAGAAGTAGACAGAATACTGAGTTACCGCAACCCAAAGAGATCTACTCCAAGGCATACTGTAATAAAATTGTCAAAATCAATAATAAAGAAAGAATCTGAGAGTGGGTCCAAATATTCAAAGTACAGAAAGAGAAATTACAGCCAATAATACCATATCCATCAAAGTTATCCTTCAAATATGAAGGAGAAATAAAAACATTTACAGACATGCAGAAGCTGAGGGAACTTATCACCAAAAAAACCCCACTATAGGAAATACTCAAGGGGGGTTATTTGACCAGATACAAAGAACAAAATAAATCAAAACTACAAGTAAGCCTGACCAGGTGGTGGCACAGAAGAAAGAGCATTGCCTTGTGATGCTTAGGAGCCAGGTTTGAAACCCTGACATTGCTGGCTTAAGCGTGGGCTCATCCTGTTTGAGCATGGGCTCACCAGCTTGAGCACGGGGTTGCCAGCTTGAGTGTGGGATCACAGACAAAATCCCATGGTTGCTGGCTTGAGCCCAAAGGTCACTGGGCTGAGCAAGGGGTCACTAGATCTGCTGGAGCCCCCCGGTTAAGGCACATACGAGAAAACAATCAATGAACAACTAAGATGCCACAATGAAGAAAAGATGCTTCTCATCTCTCTCCCTTCCAGCCTATCTATCCCTGTCTGTCCCCCCCTTCTCGTTTAAAAAAAAATAAAACTACAAGTAAAAGCTCCAACAAGGTCACAATAAAAACAAGAATAATCTGTGACAACAATAACATAAAAGGAGAGAGGATAAAGATCTGCAGTAGCAAAGGAGAATGGATTGCAGAAGCACTCATAAGACAAAGGACTCTTGTACAGATGAATATTTTTCTCTTACTAACCTAATGGTAGCCACCCACAAAAAAGCCACCACTGAAACACACAGCTTAAAAAAAGAAGAAACAGGGGAAAGAAGTATGGAATACCACCAAACAAAAACAACTGACAAACAAAAAGGAGAAGAACCAAACAAGATACAGAGCTACCAGAAAACAAAACAATAAATTGTTATAGAAATCCTTGTGTCAATAATTATCCTCAATGAAAATGGACCGAGCTCACCAATAAAGAGGCACTGAGTAGCAGATTGGATCCAAAAGCAAAATCCAACCATAGGCTGCCTTCAAGAGACACATCTAAGCTGCAAGGACAAAAGTAGACTCAAAGGTTGGAAAACAATTCTCCAAGCAAATAATATCTAAAGAAAAGCAGGTATAACCATATTCATATCTGACAATGCTGACTTCAAGACAACAAAGGTAACCAGAGACAAAGTTCAACATTTCATAATGACACAGGGACACTGTATTGAAAAGACATAACATTTCTCAATATATCTGTACCAAACCAAGGAGCACCAAACTGTATAAGACATCTACTAACTCAGTGGTAGTCAACCTGGTCCCTACTGCCCACTAGTGGGCGTTCCAGCTTTCATGGTGGGTGGTAGCGGAATAACCAAAATATAAATAAAAAGATAGATTTAACTACAGTAAATTGTTTTATAAAGATTTATTCTGCCAAACAGCGAAAATCCGACATAAAGTACTTGGTAAGTAATTATTATTATATGCTTTAACTTGCTGTGACTCTGCTTTATACATTTTATAAAGTAAAGTTACTTCCCTACTTTATAAATCACCATTACTGTGGAAACGGTGGGCAGTTAGAAAATTTTACTACTAACAGAGATACAAAAGTGGGCGGTAGGTATAAAAAGGTTGACTACCCCTGTACTAACTGATCTAAAAATAGAAGCAGACAAAAACATGATCATACTTGGAGATTTCAAAACACGATTGATGGCTTTAGATACATCATCAAAACAGAAAGTCATTAAGAAATATAGACCTTAAATGACACACTGGACCAAATGTACATAATAGACATTTTTAGGACATTTCATCACAAAATGACATATTACACATACTTCTCCAGTGTGCATGGAACATTGCAAAAATAGTCCACATGTGGAGCCACAAAGTTAACATCAACAAAATCAAGAAGACTGAAACTATACCAAGTATACTTTCTGACCATAAGGTTTTGCAATTAGAATTCAACTCTAAAAAGCAAGTAAAGAAACCCAGAAAAATGTGAAACTTAAACAACAGCCTTCTAAAAAATGATTAGGTCAAAGAAGAAAGAAAAGCAGAGATCAAAATATATATACAGACAAATGAAAATGACAACACGACACATCCAAATTTCTGGGATGCAGTGAAAGCAGTAATAAGAGGGAAGTTTATTTCCTTACAGGCTTATATCAAGAAACAAAAGATTCCAAGTAAACAACCTAACATCACACATTAAGAATCTAGAAAAAGCCCTGGCCGGTTGGCTCAGTGGTAGAGCGTCGGCCTGGTGTGCAGAAGTCCCAGGTTTGATTCCCGGCCAGGGCACACAGGAGAAGCGCCCATCTGCTTCTCCACCCCTCCCCCTCTCCTTCCTCTCTGTCTCTCTCTTCCCCTCCCGCAGCCAAGGCTCCATTGGAGCAAAGATGGCCCGGGCGCTGGGGATGGCTCCTTGGCCTCTGCCCCAGGCGCTAGAGTGGCTCTGGTCGTGACAGAGCAATGCCCTGGAGGGGCAGAGCATCGCCCTCTGGTGGGCAGAGCGTCGCCCCCTGGCGAGCGTGCCAGGTGGATCCTGTTCGGGCGCATGCAGGAGTCTGACTGTCTCTCCCTGTTTCCAGCTTCAGAGAAATACAAAAAAAAAAAAAAAGAATCTAGAAAAAGAAGAACAGAGGCAACCCTAAGTCAGCAGAAGAAAGAAAATAGTAAAAATTAGAGCAAAACTAAGTAAATAAAGAACAATATCTATAAAAAATTAATTCAACAAAAAGCTGGTTCTTTGAAAAGATCAATAAAAATCGACAAACAACTGGCTAGACTCACTAGAGGAAGGACTTGTGTAAATTAAATCGAAAATGAAAGAGAAGAAATTACCACAGACATCATAGATATACAAAAGATTATAGTAGAATATTATGAAAGATTATATGCCACCAAATTCAACAACCTAGAGGAAATGAATGAATTCCTAGAACTATACAATCTTCCTAGACTGAGTCACGAAGAAGTGGAAAATTTAAATAGACCTATAAGCAGAGAGGAAATAGAAACAACTATCAAAAATCTCCCAAAAAACAAAAGTCCAAGGCCAAACAGCTACACTGCTGAATTCTACCAAACATTCAAAGAATATTTGGTACCTGTTCTTCTCAAAGTCTTTCAGAAAATAGAAGAAGCAATATTCCCCAACACATTTTATATATAACCCTCATAACAAAACCTAGCAAGGACAATACAAAAAAACAAAACTACAGACCATTATCTCTAATGAATATAGATGGAAAAATCCTAAACAAAATACTAGTAAAATAATACATCATGATCAAATGGGATTCGTTCCAGCACAAGGGTGGTTCAACATACAGAAATTGATCAACATAATATTCCACATCAACAAAACGAAGAACAAAAATCATATGATCCTATCAACAGTTGCAGAAAAGGCATTTATAAGATACAATATGCTTTTATGTTTAAAATACCTGTACTCAATAAAATTGGAATAGAAGGCAAGTACCTCAACATAATAAAGGCCATACATGACAAACCATCAGCTAATATCATACTAAATGGTGAAAAAATGAAGGCCTTTCCTCTGAAATCAGGAAAAAGACAAGGCTGTCCACTCTCTCCACTCTTATTCAACATAGTTCTGGAAGTTTTAGCCAGAGCAATCAGGCAAGAAAAAGAAATAATTCGACTTCTTCTTTTCCATATCTAGAAAGAAGTAAAGGTATCACTTTTTTGCAGATGACACGATCCTGTATACAGAAAACTCCAAAGCTTCTACTAAAAAACAATTAGAAACAACAACAAAAAATACAGTAAAGTCACAGAATACAAAATCAGTATGCAAAAGTCCACAGCTTTTCTATACGCCAACGATGGAACACCGGAAAATGAACTCAAAAAAACAATTCTTTTTACATTGCAACATTAAAAAAAAACACCTAGGAGTAAACTGAACAAAGGATGTGAGGGACCTATATACTGAAAACCACAAAACAATATGGAATGAAATTGAAAAAGACAATGAAATGGAAAAATATTCCATGTTCATGGATTGGAAGAATCAACATAATTAAAATGGCCATATTACCCAAAGTAATGTACAAATTTAATGCAGTCCCCATCAAAATCCAATGTCATTTTTTAAAGAAATAGAACAAAAAATCACCAGGTTTATATGGAACCATAAAAAACTCTGAGTAGGCCCTGGCCGGTTGGCTCAGCGGTAGAGCGTTGGCCTGGCGTGCGGGGGACCCGGGTTCGATTCCCGGCCAGGGCACATAGGAGAAGCGCCCATTTGCTTCTCCAACCCCCCTCCTTCCTCTCTGTCTCTCTCTTCCCCTCCCGCAGCCAAGGCTCCATTGGAGCAAAAGATGGCCCAGGCGCTGGGGATGGCTCCTTGGCCTCTGCCCCAGGCACTAGAGTGGCTCTGGTCGCAGCAGAGCGACACCCCGGAGGGGCAGAGCATCGCCCCCTGGTGGGCAGAGCATCGCCCCTGGTGGGCATGCCGGGTGGATCCCGGTCGGGCGCATGCGGGAGTCTGTCTGACTGTCTCTCCCTGTTTCCAGCTTCAGAAAAATACACAAAAAAAACAACAACCCCCAAACAAAACAACAACAACAAAAAAAACTCTGAGTAGCCAAAGCAATCCTGGGGAAAAAGAATGAAGCTGAAGGTACCACACTACCTGACTTCAAATTATACTATATAGCCACAAAAATCAAAACAGCATTGTACTGGCAGAAAAACAGACATATAGACCAATGAAACAGAATGAAGACCCAGAAATAAAACCACATATATATGGACAAATCATCTTCGACAAAGGAAGCAAAAACACACAATGGGGGAAAGAAAGCTTTTCAATAAATGGTGCTTGGAAAATTGGAAAGCCACATGCAAAGGAATGAAATTGGACTACAGTTTGTTCCCATGCACAAAAATTAATTCATTGTACAATTTCATTCCTTTGCATGTGGCTTTCCAATTTTCTCAGCACCATTTATTGAAGAAGCTTTCTTTCCCCCATTGTGTGTTTTTGCTTCCTTTGTCGAAGATGATTTGTCCATATTTGACAGTACGTATGATAAGGGGTTAATAACCAAAATTTATAAAGAACTTGTAAATCTCAACACCAGAAAGACAAATAATCCAATCAAAAAATGGGCAAAAGAAATGAATAGATACTTCTCCAAAGAGGATATACAGATGGCCAATAGACATATGAAAAAATGCTCAACCTCACTAATCATTAGAGAAATACAAATTAAAACCACAATGAGATATCACCTCATACCGGTCAGAATGGTGCTCATCAACAAAACAACACAGAATAAGTGCTGGCGAGGATGTGGAGAAAAGGGAACCCTCCTACACTGCTGGTGGGAATGCAGACTGGTGCAGCCTCTGTGGAAAACAGTATGGAGATTTCTCAAAAAATTGAAAATTGAACTGCCTTTTGACCCAGCCATCCCACTTTTAGGAATATACCCCAAGGACACCATAGAATGGTTCCAGAAGGAGAAATGTACCCCCATGTTTATAGCAGCATTGTTCATAATAGCGAAGATCTGGAAACAGCCCAAGTGTCTGTCAGAGGATGAGTGGATTAAAAAGCTTTGGTACATATATACTATGGAATACAACTCAGCCATAAGAAATGATGACATCGGATCATTTACAATAACACGAATGGACCTTGATAACATTATACGGAGTGAAATAAGTAAATCAGAAAGAACTAAGAACTATATGAACACATGCACAGATGGGTCATAAAAATGAGACTCAGAGACATGGACAAGAATGTGATGGTAACAGTAGGGTAGAGGGGTGGGGAGGGGGCGAAGAAGGAGAGGGAGGGAGTTGGGGGAGGGGAGGGGCACAAAGAAAATCAGATAGAAGGTGACAGAGGATGATTTGACTTTGAGTGAGGGGTATGCAGCACAATCAAAGGTCAAAATAATCTGGAGATGTTTTCTCGGAACATATGTACCCTGATTTATCAATGTCACTGCATTAAAATTAATAAAAATAAGATTAAAAAATTAATTCAAAATGGATCAAAGATAAATAAATTACATAGAAGAAAACATAGGTACTAAGCTCATGGACCTTGGCCATAGAAAACAATTTATGAATGTGACCCCAAAGGCAAAGAAAGTAAAGGCAAAAATAAATGAATGGGACTGTATTGAACTAAAAAGATTCTTCAAAGCAAAAGAAAACTGACAACAGAACAAATAGGCAACCAACTAAATGGGAGATGATATTTGCAAAAAACATCCTTGATAAGGGGTTAATATCCAAAATATATAAAGAATTCACAAAACTCAACAAGAAACAAGCTAACAATCCAATTAAAAAATGAGGAGGACCTGAACAGACACTTCTCCCAAGTGGACATACAAATGGCCAACAGATATATGAAAATATGCTCATCTCCACTAACAGAGAAATGCAAATCAAAAGTACAATGAGATACCACCTTACACATTAGATTGGCTGTTATCAACAAGACAGGTAATAACAAGTTGGAGAGGCTGTGGAGAAAAAGGAACCCTCATTCACTGCTGCTGGGAATGCAAATTAGTACAACCATTATGGGAGAAAGTACGGTGGTTCCTCAAAAAATTAAGAATAGAACTACCATATGACCCAGTAATCCCTCTACTGGGTATCTACCCCCAAAACTCAAAAACATTGATACCTAAAGACATATGCACCCCCATGTTCATTGAAGCATTATTCATAGTGGCCAAGACATGGAAATAACCAAAGTGTCCCTTGATAGAGGACTGGATAAAGAAGATGTGGTACATATATACAATGGAATACTACTCAGCCATAAGAAATGATGACATATTGCCATTTACGACAACATGGATGGACCTTGGGAACATTATACTGAGTGAAATAAGTAAAGCAGAAAAAGCTAAGAACTGCATGATTTCACAAATAGGTGGGATATAAAACTGAGACTCATGGACATAGATAAAAGTGAAGTAGTTACCAGGGGAGGGGGACATGAGGGACACGGACAAAGGAGGAGGTGGGGAGAAGGGTGTAAAGAGGGACAAATACCAGGTGATGGAAAATTATTTGACTTTGGATGATGGATATACACCATAGACAACAGTTCAAATGCTATAGACATGTTTATCTGAAACTTATGTACTCTTATTGATCAATGTCACCATATTAAAGTTAATCTTCTGAATAAAATTAAAAAATTAAAAAAAATTAAAGTCTCTTGGGTGCCCTTCCTTCAGGCTGATATTGCCACCCAGAGGGTTAGCGTTGCTTTTAGGTGGGGGGGGGGGAAAGATTATACTGAAGAATGTTTGAGACAAGATCCCAAATTGTCAAAATATGTCCATCCATATAATCCCTAACACCTTTTATCCAGATCATTACCCAGGGAACGGCTGACAAGAGATGACTCCTTTTTGGGGCCAGCCATATTCATGGACTAAACTGCCTTACTAGAGAGTGTGCATGGAAGAGGAAGAGTTGAGGGAAGTAGTGTCTGAAATCCTGTTGAGTTCCTTTTTTGAGGAGGTCATTCCAATGCTCAACAGTACCATATGCTGGTGGATGGTATGGAGCATGGAAGTCCACTGAATATCTTGACTATCAGGCCATTGCTGTATGGCTTTTGCAATAAAACATGTTCCGTTTTTAGTCTGCAAATAGTCTAGAAAGTAGAAAACCTGACACAGGTTAATTTTAACTGCCACAATTGTGTGGCTGGAGTGGGCTGAGCAGACTGAAACATGAAACAGCTACCTTTTAACCTGAAAAACCAACATTAACCTGATGCAATGTTAGTGAAAGCTCTGAAAGGGGTCTTGGGGTGTTATGCAGTCAGTTGACCGGGAGCAGGTGCTATGTACCCTTCCTCATCACAACAGGTCATCTTTTGGAAGGAGTCACAAGTTTGGTATAAAATAATAGCTTCTGCATCAGAAAGGCAGAATGTGTTATTTGTGCCCAGTCTGTGATGATGGATGTATTGCCATGTATCATGTGATGAAGGATCCAGAAATCAATGGCAGTAATCTGGCAGTGAAGGCTCAGTCAGCAGCTTGATTCCAGTCAGTGTTATCAGAGAATAGATCTTTACCATGGGCATCTACATGGGTAACCCAGACGATTCAATTAGTAGCTGCAATTTGTTTCCACAGTCCATACCACAGAGGGCTGTTTATTCTTTCAGTCTGCAATCTTCCAAGTGGGAGACTGAACAGCTGGGCATTGGCAATAGCTCAGAAATAAATAAATATCAAAGAGATTATTGTCCGGAGTTATGAGAATGGCCTTGAGTTCTGCCTGTTGAGTAGAGTGCCCGCATCCAATCTCAGTGTTGCTTTGGTGGAACAGCCCAGTGGGAATCATTAGATTCCAATTTAGCCAGACCATTAGTGGATCAGGTCCAGGCATTGGGGGAGCCTCTGTAAATCGAGAGCCCATTAAGCTCAGCAGCCTTGCTCCAGTTGGCAGAGTAGGAAATAAAATTTCCCCCAAAGGATGGCTGTCCCATTTTTATGTAATGCCAAGATGCTGCTGGGACCAGGCCAGTTGTGGTCTGGAATATACTCTTTTTTATTGACAGGTGAAGCTTGTTGGGTCCCTCCCACCTTGTTAGTCATTGAGTTTGAATTGACCAACCCCCAAATGGAACTCTCAGGCTGCAAGAGAGGTGCAAGGCCATCATGGGTCAGGTGTCCAGTTTTGACAAAGGCCCAGTAGCAAGCTAATAGCTGCTTTTCGTAAGGGGAGTAGGTGATAGCTATGTAAGGAGGATGACAAGGCCAAAACCACAAGGGATTGTTCTGAGTAGACGCTGCCTCCCTTTGCAAGAACCTCAATTGGCAAAATCATCAGTTATGCAGTTGGTAGCTCCAGAGGGTCATATAGGCTTTTTGGGACTGAAGGTAGGAAGCCAAAAATGTGCCACAGCCTGCTGGACAGCATTCTGCACTGCCTGTTGGTTTGTGCCCGACTCAGAGGACATTAGTTTGCAGTTTAGGATCCAGAAGAATGGCCAGGTGAAGAACATACAGTCTCCCATACCCAGACAGTTTAGTAGGGTGCTGGGCTTCCTTTTTGCTGTGGGGTTCAAAGAGATAGAAGTTTTTCCTTTACTGAATGGAAGATAGAGCATTGTGAATCCACCCAGAGATCCCAGGCACTTTACTTGGTGATCTAGCCCCTGAATTTTGTCAGTGTTTACCAGCCACCTCTGATGGCAAAGGCATGATTAACCACAGAAGAGCTGTTGAGACCGAGGCTTCTGACTGGCTGACCAAGAGGACTTCACCTATATAGTGAAAAGTTTGGAGAGCAAAAGGTAGAGGCTGTCACCCTAAAGCTTGACCCACTCACTGGTATTAAACACCAGGGTACGCTCATTACTCCTGGGACAGCACTGCAAAAGTGTATTGAAGGTCTTACCATGTGAATGCAGCTTGGGCTCAGTCCTTGGTGTCAAGAACTGGGAAAGGTATGAAATTTTTACCCTACTTGTAAACTAAGAGGTGCCAAGTATGTACCAGCGGTTCTCAACCTGTGGGTCGCGACCCTGGTGGGGGTCGAACGACCAAAACACAGCGGTTGCCTCAAGCCATCGGATGTAGACAGAAGTCATGAGACTCCTGAGTCAGAGATGAAAGACTTTATTACTCACAGAAAAAAAACCCCACAGATGACGTCAGAGTAATGGCGGGGTAGGAAGCGATACCGATAAATCTCCCCCAAAACTCAACAAGATCTTCAACCAGAAACAGAAAAACCTATACTTGGAGCTTCCAGATTCTTCGCAATACACCCAAAGGTATGATTGAGTGAAAAATTGGCTAAATATATAACCAAACCCCGAAGGAAATAGGGAGTAAGAAATGCTCCGCCTTCCTCACTAACCTAAACAGGGCGGCTTTCTCTGGTAACTGTGAATATAGAAACTGAGGCGGGCAAAGAGGGTTAATAGATCCAGGCCGCCGCAGCACAAACGGCCGAACCAGGCTGTGGCACGGAGATCCAAGCCGAGGAAAATCTGATCCTGTGGCAACCCGGGCAATACAAGCTAACACTCGCGCCAAACCCAAACAAAGAAAGACAAGCGGAGCAGCCATTTTACCCGGTCTCCTGGTCGGTGCGCAGTTAGTGGGAGAGAGATTTCTTCCTAAGCCCTGGAAGTGGATGCCCATGTTGCCCCACGGAGAGGCAGGGTCAGAGGCCTTTCTGTGGGCTGAGGGCAGAGTCTCTGGGCAGCCCCAGCGCCCTGGGAAAGCCACGCACGGGAGGGAGTGAGAACTAATCCCAACGGTGGAGATTTTCCGTGCTGGAGGGTGTTTCACTCAGAGGGAACCACGGCCGGCCTCATATCCTGGTTTGCGCGCGCAGATAAGGAGTGAGCGATTCCTCCGAGTGCCTCCGCAGTGCGCGCCCGTGTTATCGCACAGAGGGGCAGAGTCAGGGGCCTTTGTGTGGGCAAAAGCGGAATCTCGGGCCGCCCCAGCGCCTTGCAAAAGCCGCGCACGGGGACGGAGCGAGACTGAATTCCAACGCTGCAACTTTTCCCTGCGGTTGGGGGTTTCACTCAGAGCGTGAGACTGCTGGCCGGATATCCTGGTTGCAGACAGTGAGTGAGAGTTTCCTCCAAGTGCCCCGGAAGTGGGCGCCCGCTTGTGTTACCGGATAGAGTGGCAGAGCCAGAGGTCTTCGAGTGGGCGGAAAGCCCGCCTGATTATGCTAGCAGCTCTGACTGACTGAGCCTTACCCAGAGCCCTGTGCTGAGTGGAAATAGAGTGGGGAGTTGCCAGTTCTTTGAGCCTCTTACTATCCAGGGAGAGGCAGCAGCAACCCCATAGCTGGATTATCAGGCTACTAATTCAAGAAGGAAAGAATAGGAGAGAGGCTCCAAGAACACAGACTCTCTCACTTTCGGAGCCTATAAATGCTAATGAGCCTCGACTCCCAACGAGACTAAAGCACAATACATGACATTGCCATAGAGACTTATCAACTGCAAACCTCTACCTGAGCGTGCCAAAGGGGCAGAACCCGGGGTACAGAGTCACCGACCAGGAAGAGGGAGAGAAAAGAAAAAGCAAGAAGATAACCTCTCAAAATCAAGAATAATCTGCAGACTTTATAACCTATCCCATTTTATTATATTTGTTCGTTTGTTTCTCTTATCTTCATTCTTGAGACTTTTTTTTCCTCCTCCAATTTGGCCGATTAACTCTCTACCGGTCTTACTCTCTCCTCTCCTTGAACTACACTACCCATAAGTGTTACATCTCCCATTATCATTTCTCTTCTCTTCCTTTCTCTCTATGAGGGTTGCACTCCAAAACCCTTAACTCTCTCTCTCTCTCTCCTTTCTTTTTTCTTCTTTTAGTGGTTCCCTCTTTTTTTCTCTCTCTCTCTTTCTTTTCTCCCTCTATATTAGTTTCTTCCTTTCTCCTTTACATCTCCTCTCATTCAAACCTCAATAACAAACAAATTATCTTATCTTGGACTCAAACCTATGTTTGTGGCATTTTGGGGGGTTTTTACTTCACCTTTTTAACTCACTAGCAGTGCTCCCATCACTGGCTCTCCATAATATCTAGTTCTTGTTCCACTAAATACAATAGTAAGTTTTTAATTTGTCCCCCCATTTTTCCGTTTTCCTCTTATTCCTCTCATCATAACTCTTAGACAACCAACACCTAAAAGCAAATCATTTTATTCTTGACCCAAATTTTTTCCTTATTTGCTTTTTGTGGGTCCATACGCTCTTTTTTTTTTCTTTTTTCTTTTTTTTTTTTTCCTTTTTTTTTTTTCTTTCTCTTTTTGCCCCTTTATTACTTTTCCCCAATTCAGGCCCTCCATCACAGGCATTGTTTGTTATAACTCACAGTCCACCACAAGATTTTCTCAAGAAAGAGGGGAGAGGAGAGGAGAGGAAAAAAGGAGGGGGGGAATAATTTCCTTTTTTAAAAAATTTTTATTTTATTTTATTTTTCTTTATTTCATTATTAATTTTTTAAAAAAAAAACAACTCTTTTCGATTTGTTATTTTTTTATTTTTTTTTAACTTTTTATTCTTTATTAAATCTCATTAATACTATCAACAAAACCACCCTCAGATGCCATTAAGGAAGAGAAAATCTAATATCATGGATACAAAAGAAAGAGAGGTAACACAGCTAGATGAGGAAAAATCTATGGAGAAAAAATTTAATATATTGGAAACCTTGGAGCTAAATGACAGAGAATTCAAGATAGAAATCCTAAAAATCCTCCAAGATATACAAAAAAACACAGAAAGGCAATATAGGGAGCTCAGAAAACAACTCCATGAACACAAAGAATATATGTCCAAGGAAATTGAAACTATAAAAACAAATCAAACAGAGATGAAAAACTCAATTCACGAGCTGAAAAACGAAGTAACAAGCTTAGCTAATAGAACAGGCCAGATAGAAGAGAGGATTAGTGAAATAGAAGACAAGCAACTTGAGACACAACAGAGAGAAGAAGAAAGAGACTCAAAAATTAAAAAAAATGAGATAGCCCTACAAGAATTATCTGACTCCATCAAAAAGAATAACATAAGAATAATAGGTATATCAGAGGGAGAAGAGAGAGAAAATGGAATGGAGAACATACTCAAACAAATAATAGATGAGAACTTCCCAAGCCTGTGGAAAGAACTAAAGCCTCAAGTTCAAGAAGCAAACAGAACTCCAAGTTTTCTTAACCCCAACAAACCTACTCCAAGGCATATTATAATGAAATTGACACAAACCAACAGCAAAGAAAAAATTCTCAAGGCAGCCAGGGAAAAGAAGAATACAACATATAAAGGAAGGCCCATTAGATTATCATCAGATTTCTCAGCAGAAACTCTACAAGCTAGAAGAGAGTGGACCCCAATATTTAAAGTCCTGAAAGAGAGGAACTTTCAGCCACGAATACTATACCCATCAAAGCTATCCTTCAAATACGAAGGAGAAATAAAAACATTCACAGATACAGAAAAGATGAGGGAATTTATCATGAGAAAACCCCCACTCCAGGAATTACTAAAGGGGGTTCTCCAATCAGATACAAAGAACAAAAAAAAACAGAGCCACAAGTAAAAGCTCCAAGAAGAACACAATAAAACCAAATTTAAACTGTGACAACAACAAAAAGAAAGAGGGGGAGAAGACAGAGATTAACAGTAGCAAAGGACGATGGAGTGCAAAAGTACTCACAAAATAGTTTGCTACAATGAACAGGGTAGGGACCCTTTTCATTACTCAAAGGTAACCACCATTGAAAAAACCACCACAGAAGCACATGAGATAAAAAAGATAGCAACAGAGGAAAGATGTATGGAATACAACTAAATAAAAACAAAAGATAGAAAAACGAAAGAGAAGGATCAAACAAGACACGAAACTAACAGAAAGCAAGATATAAAATGGCAATAGGGAACTCACAAGTATCAATAATTACACTAAATGTAAACGGATTAAACTCACCAATAAAAAGGCACAGAGTAGCAGAATGGATTAAAAAAGAAAATCTAACTGTATGCTGTCTACAGGAAACTCATCTAAGTAACAAGGATAAAAACAAATTCAAAGTGAAAGGCTGGAAAACAACACTCCAAGCAAATAACATCCAAAAAAAAGCAGGTGTAGCAATACTCATATCGGATAATGCTGACTACAAGACAGGAAAAGTACTCAGAGACAAAAATGGCCATTTCATAATGGCTAAGGGGACACTGAATCAACAAGACATAACAATTCTTAATATATATGCACCAAACCAAGGAGCACCAAAATATATAGACAGCTACTTATTGATCTTAAAACAAAAACTGACAAAAATACAATCATACTTGGAGACCTCAATACACCGCTGACGGCTCTAGATCGGTCATCCAAACAGAGAATTAACAAAGACATAGTGGCCTTAAACAAAACACTAGAGCACCTGGATATGATAGACATCTACAGGACATTTCATCCCAAAGTGACTGGGTATACATTTTTCTCCAGTGTACATGGATCATTCTCAAGAATTGACCATATGTTGGGCCACAAAAACAACATCAGCAAATTCAGAAAAACTGAAGTTGTACCAAGCATATTTTCTGATCATAAAGCCTTGAAACTAGAATTCAACTGCAAAAAAGAGGAAAAAAATCCCACAAGAATGTGGAAACTAAACAACATACTTTTAAAAAATGAATGGGTCAAAGAAGAAATAAGTGCAGAGATCAAAAGATATATACAGACTATTGAAAATGACAATACGACATATCAGAATCTATGGGATGCAGCAAAAGCAGTGATAAGAGGGAAGTTCATATCGCTTCAGGCATATATGAACAAACAAGAGAGAGCCCAAGTGAACCACTTAACTTCCCACCTTAAGGAACTAGAAAAAGAAGAACAAAGACAACCCAAAAGCAGCCGAAGAAAGGAGATAATAAAAATCAGAGCAGAAATAAGTGAATTAGAGAACAGAAAAACTATAGAAAAAATTAATAGAACAAGGAGCTGGTTCTTTGAAAAGATCAACAAAATTGACAAACCCTTGGCAAGATTTACCAAGGAAAAAAGAGAAAGAACTCATATAAACAAAATCCAAAATGAAAGAGGAGAAATCACCACGGACACCGTAGATATACAAAGAATTATTGTAGAATACTATGAAAAACTTTATGCCACTAAATTCAACAACCTAGAAGAAATGGATAAATTCCTAGAACAATACAACCTTCCTAGACTGAGTCAAGAAGAAGCAGAAAGCCTAAACAGACCTATCAGTAGAGAAGAAATAGAAAAAATCATTAAAAACCTCCCCAAAAATAAAAGTCCAGGCCCTGACGGCTATACCAGCGAATTTTATCAAACATTCAAAGAAGACTTGGTTCCTATTCTACTCAAAGTCTTCCAAAAAATTGAAGAAGAAGCAATACTTCCAAATACATTTTATGAGGCCAACATAACCCTCATACCAAAACCAGGCAAGGATGGCACAAAAAAAGAAAACTACAGACCAATATCTCTAATGAATACAGATGCTAAAATACTAAACAAAATACTAGCAAATCGAATACAACAACATATTAAAAAAATAATACATCATGATCAAGTGGGATTCATCCCAGAATCTCAAGGATGGTTCAACATACGTAAAACGGTTAACGTAATACACCATATCAACAAAACAAAGAACAAAAACCACATGATCTTATCAATAGATGCAGAAAGGCTTTCGATAAAATACAACACAATTTTATGTTTAAGACTCTCAACAAAATGGGTATAGAAGGAAAATATCTCAACATGATAAAGGCCATATATGATAAACCATCAGCTAACATCATATTAAATGGCACTAAACTGAAGGCTTTCCCCCTTAAATCAGGAACAAGACAGGGTTGTCCACTCTCTCCACTCTTATTTAATGTGGTACTAGAGGTTCTAGCCACAGCAATCAGACAAGACAAAGAAATAAAAGGCATCCATATCGCAAAAGAAGAAGTAAAGGTATCACTTTTTGCAGATGATATGATCCTATACATCGAAAACCCCAAAGAATCCACAAAAAGACTACTAGAAACAATAAGCCAATACAGTAAGGTCGCAGGATACAAAATTAACATTCAGAAGTCAATAGCCTTTCTATATGCCAACAATGAAACAACTGAGAAGGAACTCAAAAGAATAATCCCCTTCACGATTGCAACAAAAAAAATAAAATACTTAGGAATAAACATAACAAAGAATGTAAAGGACTTATATAATGAAAACTATAAACCATTGTTAAGGGAAATCGAAAAAGATATAATGAGATGGAAGAATATACCTTGTTCTTGGCTAGGAAGAATAAATATAATCAAGATGGCTATATTACCCAAAGCAATATACAAATTTAATGCAATTCCCATCAAAATTCCAATGACATTTTTTAAAGAAATAGAGCAAAAAATCATCAGATTTATATGGAACTATAAAAAACCCCGAAAAGCCAAAGCAATCCTAAAGAAAAAGAATGAAGCTGGGGGCATAACAATACCTGACTTCAAACTCTATTATAGGGCCACGACAATCAAAACAGCATGGTATTGGCAGAAAAATAGACACTCAGACCAATGGAACAGAATAGAAAGTCCAGAAATAAAACCACATATATATAGTCAAATAATTTTTGATAAAGGGGCCAACAACACACAATGGAGAAAAGAAAGCCTCTTCAATAAATGGTGCTGGGAAAACTGGAAAGCCACATGCAAAAGAATGAAACTGGACTACAGTCTCTCCCCCTGTATAAAAATTAACTCAAAATGGATCAAAGATCTAAACATAAGACCTGAAACAAGTACATAGAAGAAGACATAGGTACTCAACTCATGGACCTGGGTTTTAAAGAGCATTTTATGAATTTGACTCCAATGGCAAGAGAAGTGAAGGCAAAAATTAATGAATGGGACTACATCAGACTAAGAAGTTTTTGCTCAGCAAGAGAAACTGATAACAAAATAAACAGAAAGCCAACTAAATGGGAAATGATATTTTCAAACAACAGCTCAGATAAGGGCCTAATATCCAAAATATACAAAGAACTCATAAAACTCAACAACAAACAAACAATCCAATAAAAAAATGGGAAGAGGATATGAATAGACACTTCTCCCAGGAAGAAATACAAATGGCCAACAGATATATGAAAAGATGCTCATCTTCTTTAGCTATTAGAGAAATGCAAATCAAAACGGCAATGAGATACCACCTCACACCTGTTCGATTAGCTGTTATTAGCAAGTCAGGTAATAGCAAATGTTGGAGAGGCTGTGGAGAAAAAGGAACCCTCATACACTGTTGGTGGGAATGTAAAGTAGTACAACCATTATGGAAGAAAGTATGGTGGTTCCTCAAAAAACTGAAAATAGAACTACCTTATGACCCAGCAATCCCTCTACTGGGTATATACCCCCAAAACTCAGAAACATTGATACGTAAAGACACATGCAGCCCCATGTTTATTGCAGCATTGTTCACAGTGGCCAGGACATGGAAACAACCAAAAAGCCCATCAATAGATGACTGGATAAAGAGGATGTGGCACATATACATTATGGAATACTACTCAGCCATAAGAAATGATGACATCGGAACATTTACAGCAAAATGGTGGGATCTTGATAACATGATACGAAGCGAAATAAGTAAATCAGAAAAAAACAGGAACTGTATTATTCCATACATAGGTGGGACATAATAGTGAAACTAAGAGACATTGATAAGAGTGTGGTGGTTACGGGGGGGAGAGGGGAATGGGAGAGGGATAGGGGGTGGGGAGGGGCACAAAGAAAACAAGATAGAAGGTGACAGAGGACAATCTGACTTTGGGTGGTGGGTATGCAACATAATTGAACGACAAGATAACCTGGACTTGTTATCTTTGAATATATGTATCCTGATTTATTGATGTCACCCCATTAAAAAAATAAAATTATAAAATATAAAAAAATAAATAAATAAATAAACTACATTGAAATCTCAAAAAAAAAAAAAAAACAAAACAAAAAAAAACCCACAACAACAGCCAAGTAGCTTAGTTGCATTTTAAGGGGAAAAACATTAAAAATAAACTCTACTGCAAATCCAGGAAATCCATTCCACGAATGTAGAATAGAAAGAAAACCATTTTATTAATGAAAAAGCACTAAACCAGACTGCATTGCACATCACAGGCAATTGGCAAAGGAGATTGCAAAACTGAAATCTCACCCTTTTGTTTAGCTGAGCAAATACAGTCCATCACGTGCATATTCTCTAGATAAATGATAACTTGTTCTCATGCAAGAAGACTTGACAATGTATGTTCTCTGCATTCTTTCAAAGTTCATCCTAAATTCACCTGGTATTGGAATGGCAATCTGTGCTAGTTAATTAGCTTTTTCCAAAGGTAAAATCAAACTTCTGTCTTATGACAAAAGGTGGTTACATCTTAGAGCCAGTCACCTACCCTTAGCTCCCAGGGTATCTCTGACATTTGTATTTCAAAGAGATGACTCTCGGACCCCTAAGGAAAAAAAACTTCAAAAAAAGAAAAGAAAAAAAACATTTCTGGGCTGTAATTTCAACAAAAGCTTTATTTACCTTTTAAAAAGATTTATATTCATATCAAAACAGAGGAAGGACTTACAAATACCAGTTTTCTCCAGGAAATGCTATAGGAAAAAGAAAGTTCTCTTTCCTGTTCAGCAACAAGGAAGATCCCCCTCCCTTTTTTAATGGGTCATATGGTATTTGTCTTTCTCTGCCTGGCTTAGTTCACTTGGCATAATAATCTCCAAGTCTATCCATGCTGTTGCAAAAGGTAAGATTTTCTCCTCTTCACAGCTGCATAGTATTCCACTGCATAAATGTAGCACTGCTTTCTTTTTATCCACTTGTCCACTGATGGACACATAAATTGTTTCCAGATCTTGGAAACAATGCTGCAGTAAACATGGGGGTACATATCTTCTTTCGAAGTAGTGTTTTGGGATCCTTAGAAAAAAATTCCTAAAAGTGGGATAGCTGGGTGATAAGGCAGTTTCATTTTTAATTTTTTGAGGAAACACCATCCTATTTTCCACAGTGGCTGCACCAGTCTGCATTCCCACCAGTAATACAGGAGGGTTCCTTTTTCTCCACATCCTCACCAGCACTTACTGTTTGTTAATGAAAGCCATTCTGGCAGGTGTGAGGTGATATCTCATTGTGTTTTTAATTTGCATTTCTCTAATGATTAGTGATGTTAAACATTTTTTCATATGCCTATTGGCCATCTATCTGTATGCTCTCTTAGCAGAAGTGTCTATTCAGGTCCTTTGCTTATTTTTTAATTGGATTGTTTACTTCTCCAGTGTTGAGTTTTACAGGTTCTTTATAAATTTTGGTTATTAACTCCTTATCAGATGTATTGACGAATATGTTCTACCATTGAGTGGGTTGCCTTTTTAATTTTGTTTAAATGAGAGGCCAGGATAGTGAGACAGATTCCTGCATGCACCCAAACTGTGATCCACCTGCAACCCCCGTCTAGGGATGATGTTCATATCAACAGAGCTATTCTCAGTGCCTGAGGCTGAAGCTCAGACCAACCGAGCTATCCTCAGTGCCTGGGGCTGACACTTGAACCAATCAAGCCACTGACCAATGAAAGGGGAAGAAAGAGAGAGCAAGGGGAGAGAGAGGGAAAGAGAAGCAGATGATCAATTCTCATGTGTGCTCTGACTGAGGATTGAACCAGGGATGTCCGTATGCCAGGTCAATGTTCTATCCACTAAGCTAACCAACCAGGGCCCTTTTAATTTTGTTAATGGTGTCTTTTGCTGTGCAAAAGCTTTTTAGTTTGATATAATCCTATTTATTTTGTCCTTTATTTCACTTACCCATAGAGATATATTGGCAAAAATATTGCTACAAGAGATGTCTGAGAGTTTACTGCCTATGTTTTCTTCCAAGATTTTTATGATTCCATGACCTACATTTAATGACTTTTATCCATTTTGAGTTTATTTTTGTGAATGACATAAGTCGGTAGTCTAGTTTCATTTTTTGTTTTGCATGTATCTTTCTAATTTTCCTAACATTTATTTTATTATTCTTTGACAGACAGAGAGAAGGACAGATAGGGACAGAGAGACAGGAAGGGAGAGATGAGAAGCATCAAGTCTTTCTTGTGGCACCTTAGTTGTTCATTGATTGCTTTCTCATGTGTCTTGACCAAGGGGCTACAGCAGAGCAAGTGAATACTTGCTCAAGCCAGCAATCTTGGGCTCGAGCCAGCGAACTTGGGCTTCAAGCCAGTGACCTTTGGGCTCAAGTCAGTGACCATGCTTCACATCTATGATCCCATGCTCAAGGCTGCGACCCTGCACTCAAGCCGGATGAGCCCATGCTCAAGCCACCGACCTCGGGGTTTCGAATCTGTGTCCTCAGCATACCAGGTCAAAGCTCTATTCCCTGCATCACCGCCTGGTCAGGCTCTTTTTCTACTTCTTTTAAGTGCCAGGTTAGATTATTTATTTGAGTTTTTTCTTGCTTCTTCAGGTAGGCCTGTACAATAATGTGATGAACTTCCCTCTTGGGACTGCTTTCACTGTGTCCCACAGATTCTGAGTTGTATGTAGATCTTCATTTGTTTCAATAAAATTTTTTATTTCTTCTTTGATTTCATTGTTAACCCATTTGTTATTCAATAACATGCTATTTAGCCTCCAAGTGTTTGAATGTTTTTCAGTTTTTCTGCTTTAGTTGATTTCTAGTTTCATGCCACTGTGGTCAGAGATGAGATGTTAGATATGATTTCAATCTTCTTAAATTTATTGAGACTTGTTTTGTATCCTAACATGTAGTTTTATCCTAGAGAATGTACCATGAGCACTTGAAAAGCATGTATATTCTGATGCTTTAGGCTGAAGTATTCTGAAGATATCAATTAAATCCAGTTGACTTATTATGACATTTAAGACCACTGTTTCTTTGATGATTTTATATTTGAAGGATCTCTCCATTGATATTAGTGGGGTATTAAAACACCCTACTATGATTGCATTGCTGTTAATCTCTCCTTTCCTGTCTATCAAAATCTGCTTTATATATTTAGGTGCTCTTATACTGGGTGCATAAATTTTTATAATGGTTATATTCTCTTATGGGATCACTCCCTTTATCATTCATTATGTAGTGATCTTCTTTGCTCCTTGCTAGAGCCCTTGTTTTAAAGGCTATTTTGTCAGATATAAGTATTGCTACCCCAGCTTTTTTTTTTCCTTTTCATTTGCATGGAATATTTTTTTCAATCCCTTCAATCCCTTCAGTCTCTGTGTATCTTTTGTTCTGAGATGGGTTTCTTGTAGACAGCATATATGGGTCATGTTTTCTTATCCATTCAGATACCCTATGCCTTTTGATTGGAACATTTAATCCATTTATATTTTTTAATCTATTTTTAAATCCAGTTACATTTAAGGTTACTATTAATATGTATTTTTTTGGTCTGGAAAGCTCTTTATTTCTTCAGTTTTAAATGATACCTTTGCTGGATAGAGGTCTTGGTTGTAGGTTCTTGTTTTGCATCACTTTGAATGTTTCTTGCCAATCCCTTCTGTCCTGAAGTGTTTCTGTTGAGAAGTCAGATGTCAGCCTTATGTGGTCCCTTTGTGGGTAATTAATTGCTTTTCTCTTGCAGCTTTTAGTACTCTTTTCTTTGTCTCTTATCTTTGGCCTTTTAATTATGATGTGTCTTGGTATGGACCTCTTTGGGTTCATCTTTTATTTATTTTTTTAACAGGGACAGAGAGAGAGTCAGAGAGAGGAATAGATAGGAACAGACAGACAGGAATGGAGAGAGATGAGAAGCATGAATCATCAGTTTTTCATTGCGACACCTTAGTTGTTCCCTGATTGCTTTCTCATATGTGCCTTGACCGTGGGCCTTCAGCAGACAGAGTAACCCCTTGCTTGAGCCAGCGACCTTGGGTCCAAGCTGGTGAGCTTTTTTATTTTTGCTCAAGCCAGATGAGCCTGCACTCAAGATGGCAACCTTGGGGTCTTGAACCTGGGTCCTCTGCATCCCAGTCCAATGCTCTATCCACTGTGCCACCACTTGGTCAGGTTGGGCTCATCTTCAATGGGACTTTCTGTGCTTCTTGAACTTGTGTGACTCTTTCATCAGATTAGGGAAGTTTTCAGCTATAATTTCTTCAAACAAGTTCTCTATCCTTAGTTCATTCTCTTCTTCAGAAATCCCTGTGATGCAGGTGTTGTTTTGCCTGAGTTTCTTAGAGTTTCCTCAGGTTTCTTGAGCCTCCTTTCTTTTTGCTGCTTTGATTCTGTGCTTACGTCTATTTTGTTCTTTAAATTCCTGATTTGAGGCCCTGGCCGGTTGGCTCAGTGGTAGAGCATCGGCCTACTGTGCAAGAGTCCCAGGTTCGATTCCCGGCCAGGGCACACAGGAGAAGCGCCCATCTGCTTCTCCACCCCTCCTCCTCTCCTTCCTCTCTGTCTCTCTCTTCCCCTCCCGCAGCCAAGGCTCCATTGGAGCAAAGTTGGCCCGGGTGCTGAGGATGGCTCCATGGCCTCTGCCTCAGGTGCTAGAATGGCTCTGGTTGCAACAGAGCAATGCCCTGGATGGGCAGAGCATTGCCCCTTGGTGGGTGTGCCAGGTGGATCCTGGTTGGGTGCATACAGGAGTCTGTCTGACTGCCTCCCCATTTCCAACTTCGGAAAAATACAAAAAAAATAAAATAAATTCCTGATTTGATTCTCCACTTCATCCTACCTGCTGCTGATTTCTTCTAGTGCAGTCTTCATTTCAGATATTGTATTTGCTGTTTCTGACTAGTTATTTTTTATGGTTTCAATATCCTTTATAACAGTATTTTTCATTTAAGTTCTCACTAAGATCATCGATTGTTATTCTAAGATCCTTGAGAATCCTAATAACCACTATTTTAAACTCTGCATCTGGTAATTTGGTTACTTTCATTTCATTTAGTTTTTTCTCTGGGTATTACTCTTGTTGATTCATTTGGGGCATATTTCTTTGCTCATATTGTCTGTGTATTAGGTAACTCTGCTCTAACTCCCAAATTTGTTTGATGTGTTTATGAAGAAGGTGGGTTCAGTGGTAATAACCTCCTGACCACCTGAGCTCCTTGCTCTAAAAATGTTTCTTGAGAGTTATATTTATCCTCCTGTTGTATGTGAGTTTTGGATGTGTTGGCCCTTTCATGGGTGGAGTTAACCTTTCAGGCTAGCTGGCTCTATGGGTCAACCTTGATCATGTGTATTAGGCACTATTCAGTGTCTCTCCTATGGGGTGTAGATATTTTCAGCAGGATTTGGTGCCTGCTGGACTCCTCCTTTAGGTGTGGCACTTGTGTGGCTAGCTGAGTCTGCCATTGGTGCAGTCTGCAACCCTCTACTGGTGGTGTTGGATCTGGGTGGTCTTGGGCAGAGTTCAGTTACGAGTTAATGTCAGGCATTGTTTGTAACCCAATGTAGGCTACCATCTGGAGCTACCTCTCTGTTCACTGTTTGTGTCTGCATTTTCTGTGCCTGGGTGTGTGTGGGAAGGACCAACCTGTGTATAAGGATTGACTTCCTCCTGCTTAGAGCTCACAGTAGTTACGTAAAAAGGCCCAAGTTCTTCAGGATTTGCCTCCACGTTTCAGTTACTCCACCTCCTCTCACAGCTACCTTGTTTTCCTGTAGAGTCTTCTGTAGAAAGACTATAGAGTGGGTTCAGAGTGGCCTCACACCACGAACTCCTCTGCAGGTTGCAAGTCTGGTGGGTTAAAGCAACTGAGGCCAGGAGGACAACATTTGTGGGACCTCTATTTGGGGAGGTCTCTTGGTCAGCAGCTTGGGTATGAGGAAAGGGGCCCCTACTCCAGAGCCTAAACCCTCAGTCACTGCTGGAACTCCAATTCTGTTTCTTTCCAGAGAGATGAGCAGCAATTTCTGGTTGCATGGGTTTGGCAGTACACTCAGCAGAAATTCTTTCAGCTGAGCAGCCCCTGGTCTCAGGGAAGATTGAGAGAATCTTCCACTGGGGCTTAGCCTCCTTCTGAGGAAGGTGATCAGTTTCAACAATAGTCTCCAAGGAACTCACACTTTGAATGTCTGGACTCTAAGACTCTCTCCCCTCCATGTGGGGAACGTAGCTCAGTGGGGCAGGGTATCTGGGACTTGGGCAGCTGACAGGAGGCTCCAGCTCATCCAATGTGTGCAAGCTGCTGTGCAGTTGCTGACCACTGAAAGCAGAATTTTTCTCATCTGTGTTTGTTGCCTGATGTGCTGTCCCTTTGGATACGATTCTAGTAATGCTGGTTGGATCTTTCTCTGACATTGTCTGTAGCCTTTTACAAGGGAACCTGGTACAGACCAGTGTGAGACAATGCCCCTGACTGGCCCTCAGCAAACATTTGGTTCTATAAGCAATCCAGAGTTTGTGGCTGCCTCTGCTGAACTTAGATGCACATGGAAGGACCAAGCTGCACACCTAGGCTGGCTTTTACCACCACTGGGCCTGGAGCAAGTCACCAAAAGACTCAAGGTTCCCTGAAATCCTCCTCCTATTGCTTCTTTCTGCTAGCTGTTTGTTAGGCTCGGCTCCTGGAAAAACTTCTGGTAGAGTATAGGGGCTGGGGCTAATCCGGCATCAGGAAAGGTGGCAGGTGTGGTTCCCACCCCAGGGCCCCAAAGTTTCAGTCTGTCCTGAATTTTTTTATGACTTCAGTAGGGTGTGGCCACTAGGAGTCCAGTGGGTGTGGCCTCTGTCACCAAGAGATTTGGGCTGCCCACTGTCTGAACAGTTTCTACTGAATTTCCTGTGGGGCAGAAGCACCATATTCTCAGAAGAGTAGGGGGGAAAGTTCAGGTCACAATGCCAGACAACTGAGTCACTGTCACCTCCTGAGTCTTTTCTGTCCCTACTTTCTGGCCAAGACAACTTACTTCTCACAGGGCCAATGTCTATAAAGTGAGATAAATGAGATTCCCAAGGTGAGGCAGTTGTTTCCCCCAGGCTGATGCTGCACAGAGGGTACCGCTCCACCCAAGAAAGACTCCAACTGTGGTATTGTTGAATGATTCAGCAAAGGGGTTCTGGTGGCTGTACCCTACCATGTCTCTCCCCTGAGCTGCTAATTTCATACTCTCCTCATGTGACTCTAAGTCTTCTCAGCCCTCCCTCTGCTGGAGCACAAGATAAGTGGATGTGATGAGATTTTCTAAATTGACCCTTTAAGAGGGTGGTTGCATCTCTGATAACTCCTGTCTCTTTCTCACAGACAGAAACCTTGCCTTTTTTCACTACCAAATGATATGTGGGCACCTATTCTAGGCTCTGGTGCTCTAGGATGGAGCGCCCAGCCTGGGGCTTGGGACCCACACTTCTTAGGGTTCATCTCCCCACAGTGAGAGTCCCCAGAGCCTCAGCCACCACTTGCCCCTGGGAGCAGGGTAGCCCTTTCCGCATCTCTGCCCTTCCTACCAGTCTCGGTGTGGCTTCTTCTGTGTACCTTTGGTTACAGACTTCTATTCCCTTAGTCCTGAGTTTATTATTCAAGATGATTGTTCTTAAATTTAGACATAACTCCAGTTAGGTCTTTGGGGAGGTGAGTGGAACATCCATCTGCCTAGTCTGTTGCCATCTTAGATCCGTAATTTTCTTCTTTGTGGAAGTGATTATCATAAAAGTCAAGATAGTAATTACCTTTGGAGTAGGACAATTCTTAAATGTTGACTATGAATACTTTCTAGACTGACATAGTGAAAAATCACCAAGCTGTAAATGTTTTTTGTATACTTTTCTGTATATATGTTGTATTTCACAATAAAAGCATTTTTATAAAGATAGGTTTTGCCTGGTCTGTGGTGACACAGTGTAGACAGCATTGACTTAAACTACTGAGGTCACTGGTTTGAAACACTGGGTGTGCCTAGACAAGGCACATACAACAAGCAAGAAGCAAGCAATGAATAACTAAAGTGAAGCAACTATGAGATACTACTTCTTGTTCACCCCACTCCTCTGTAAAATCAATAAATAAATATTAAATATATATATACAGGCTTAATTGCCTTGGCTGTTTTGTTCAGTGGTAGAGCATTGGCCCATGCATGTGGATGCCCCAGGTTCATTGCCGGTCAGAGCACACTGAAGTGCCCATCTACTTCTCCACCCATCCCCCTCTCTCTTTTCTCTCTCACTCTCTCTATTCTCTACTCCTGCAGCATTGCTCGATTAGAATGAGTTGTACCAGGAGACTGAGGATGGCTCCATAGCCTCCGCCTAAGGCACTAAAAAATGGCTCAGGTAGCAACAGAGCAAGGGCACCAGATGTGCAGAGCATCGCCACCTATTGTGCTTGCCAGGTGGACCTGGTCAGGGCACATGCAAAACTCTGTCTCTGCCTCTCCTCCTCTCATTAAATTTAAAAAAATGCATATAGTTAAGAGAGGGGTATACACATACACATGAGAAAAAATGAACAAAAATTCTTTGTTCATGGCAGCATGATTTATACTTTGTATTATATTTTACCAAAATATTTTAAATTAACATAATTATAAATGTTTGTTCACTAGGGTATCTTTTATGAAAAAGGAGAAAGTAAAAATGTATCCTTAGTTGCTTTTATTTTTATAAAGAAACCCTAATCATGTGGAAAAAACTAACCTGGCTATACGCATGAGATATAGGTGAACATACAGAAGAAAGGTAGGTAAGAAAATTTAGATTATGTAGATTTTTATATTTTTAAATTGTGTTTTTCATTTTTGAGCTCTGTTTTTATATTGTTATTCAAAATTAAATTTAAAAACTGTTACTGCCCTGGCTGGATAGCTCAGTTGGTTAGAGCGTCATCTCAAAGCACAGAGGTTGCCAGTTTGATCCCCAGTCAGAGCACATACAGGAACAGATCAATGTTACTGTGTCTTTCTCTGTCTCCCTTCCTCTCTCACTAAAATCAATAAATAAAATTTTAAATAAAATGTTACTAACATTTTTAGTGACAAAATGCTGCATCCATTAAACAAAAATAGCATGTTCTTAAAAGGGAATATTCTGAAAAAAAGCAATTTAACATAAAAATATATAACAGCATTAATGAGAGACACAAAACATTTAGAAGATAAAGTTTTCATAAAAACCTACTTGAAGGATTCCAAGATGGCGACAGAGTAGGCGGACATTCCAACTGCCACCTCAGAGGACCAAATTGGATTACAACTTAATTTAAGAATAATCATCTTGAGAAACCAACTTTGGACTAAAGGAAGAGGACTCTATAACCAAGAATGACAAAAGAAGCCACACTGAGACTGGTAGAAATGGCAGAGAAACGGAAAAGGCTGCCCTGCTCCCAGGAGCAAGGAGTCCTTTTGGACCCTCACTGCAAGGAGGGTTGCCCTGAGAGGTGTGGGTGCTCAGCCCTAGGATCGGAGTCCCAAGCTAGAGCTCCAGAGCCTAGAAGTGGTGCCCAGACAGCATTTGGCAGTGAAAAGAGCAGGGTTTTTGTCTTCAAGAAAGAGACTGAGCTTTCCAAAATGCAGACTCCACCTTAAAGGTCATGTGCAGAAAATCTTGTTCACAGCCACTTACCAGGGCTCCGGTGGAGGGAGAGCTGAGAGGACTGGAGTTTCATGAGGCAAGTGGAAAGTTGGAGGCCAGGGAGAGATACTGTGGGGGATGGCCACCAGAACCCCTGTGCTGAGACATTCTCCAGTACTGCAGTCACCATCTTTCATGGGCCGAGCATCTCCTTTGTGCAGCATCAGCCTGGGGAAAAGCAACTTCTCTGCCCTCAGGAGTCTCTCCTACCCCAATCATGGTCATGGGTCATTCTGAGAGGCCAGGAAGCAGGGGGCACATCAGTGGCTCAGTTTTTTGGTGTTGAGACCACAGAGTTTCTCCACACACTCCCAATTCTAGGACTGGTGCTTCCACCTCACAGGGGATTCAGTAGAAACTGTTCAGAGAGTGGGCAGACCACACCTCTGGGTTTGAGGCCACACCCACCGAACTCCTGGGGCCACACCCTACTGAGGTCTGTGAAAAAAGTCTGGACTGATACCTGGGAGCAAGAGATGGAGCCACACCCACCACCCTTCCTAATTCCTGAATTGCTACAGGAACTAGACTCTAGCAGAGGTTTTTTTCAGTGGCTGAGCCCAACAAGGATCCAGCAGACAGAGGCTGGAAGGACTCAGGGAAACTTGGTGTTTTAAGCGGAACTTGCCCTAAGCCCAGTGTAGGTAAAAGCCAGCCTAGGAGTGCAGTTTGGTATTTCCATGTACACCTGGGCCCAGCAGAGGCAGCCAAAAATCTGTATTGCTTGTAGCTCCAAGAAGGTTGCTGAGGGCCAATCACAGGCAGTGTCCCCCACTGGTCTGTGCTGGGCTTCTGCTTGGGAGGCCCAGGGCTGGCAAATCCAGGGGCCAGCTGCAGAAAGCATTGGTTCAGGACCTAAAAAACCTTGCTAGAGTGGTATCATAAGGAAAGGTTCTTCACACCTGGCCCAGCTGAGGCAAGTTCCACTATCTGTGATCAGCAATGGTACAGCAGCTCATGTGCATTGAATAGGGTGGAGCTTCGCAGTCAGCCTGCCTGGGTGCTGGATATCCTGCCCTGCTGGCCTAGATTCCATAGGGGAAAGGAGACAGGCATGCACCATGGACATTTATTGTGTTGGTCCCTGTGAGTCTATTGTTGGAGCTGGTTGAAGGGCTTAGCCACCTTTGGGGGAGCACAGTCAGCCCCAGGAGAGGACTCTCTCAGTCTTCTTCCTGAGACCAGGGTCTCATCAGCTGAAAGAACTTCTGCAGAGGGAAATGTTGGCCACAATCAGTATGAACCTGCTGCTCACCCTGTTGTAGAGAAATAAAATTTGAGTTTCCAGCAGTGGCTGAGGGATTAAGCTCTTGAGTAGGGGCCACATTCCCTGTAATAAGGTCCCGACCAAGGACCCCAGAAGTAGGGGTCCCACTAACATTGTAGTCCCAACCTCAGCTGCCTTAACCCACCAAGCATGCAACCTTTAAAGGCATTGCTTGGGTGAGGCCAGTCTGAGCCCACACCACAGTTTTACTATAGAAGACTGTGGGAAGACCAGGCAGCTGCAAGAGGAAGACGAGCAGCTGAAAAGTGGAGGCAAATCTTACAGAGCTTGAGGTTTTATGAAGCTGTTGCCATTATAAACAGGTGGGCCCCTCCAACACTACTGAGGCAGAGAAAACACAGACACAAACATCAAAAAGTACAGTAGCTGCAGACAAGTAGTCCACAGAAGGTTACAAACAACAGCTGATGCCAACCCAAGAAGTGGGTGGCAGACAGCACCAACCCCAGACTCATCTACATGCATAAGCAGCACGCCCAAAGGTAGAGTCTAGCAAGCACCAGACACTGTAAGAAATAAATATGCCCAACAGGACAGACATTGCACAGTGTGTAAGACAAATGATTGAGAATGACCCTTAGACTCAATCACCCTGAAGGGATAACCGTACCTAGGAAAGGACCAACTGCATGGAATACTCAAATATATAGTAAGAGAAAAAATAGTACCCTCAAGAAGCATTTCCAGCCATGGCCGGTTGGCTCAGTGGTAGAGCGTCGGCCTGGCGTGCAGGAGTTCTGGGTTCGATTCCTGGCCAGGGCACACAGGAGAAGCGCCCATCTGCTTCTCCACCTCTCCTTCCTCTCTGTCTCTCTCTTCCCCTCCCGCAGCTGAGGCTCCATCGGAGCAAAGTTAGCCCGGGCACTGAGGATGGCTCCATGGCCTCTGCCTCAGGTGCTAGAATGGCTCTGGTCACAACAGAGCAATGCCCCAGATGGGCAGAGCATCGCCCACTGGTGGGCATGCTGGGTGGATCCCGGTCGGGTGCATGCGGGAGTCTGACTGCCTCCCCATTTCCAACTTCAGAAACACACACACACACACACACACACAGAAAAAAGAAGCATTCCTAGAACAAGGAAGTCAGGTAGCCTGGAGGTCAGTACCACTGAGCCCATCTTTATAAAGACACCACAAAAATTTCAAAGTCAGACAGCACTACCTAATGTAAAAATGCACAGAGAAAATGGGAAGATAAAGAAATGCAACCCAAACCAATCAACAAGAGAAATCCCCAAAAAAGAATTGAATAAGATGGAAGTAACCAAACTACCAGATGCAGAGTTTAAAACAATGATTTTTAGGATGCTCAAGGATTTTAGAGAAATAATAGATGGACATAATGAGCTCCTAAATAAAGAGATAGCAAGCTTAAAAAGGACACTGAAATCATAAAAAAGAACCAGTCAGAAATGACAAATACAATATCAAAAATGAAGGCTACACTAGAAGGAATCAGTAGCAGGATGGATGAAGCAGAGGATCGAATCAGCGATTTAGAGGACAAGATAATTGAAAGTACAGAACAGAGTAGCAAAAAGAAAAGAGGATCAAAAAGACTGAGGAAACTCTAAGAGAGCTCTGTGACAACATGAAGCAAAATAACATCCATATCATAGGGCCATGATGGCGAACCTATGACGCGTGTGTCAGCACTGACACATGTAGCCATTTTCTTTTCTTTTTTTTTACACATAGCCATTTTCGATGACACTCGGCCGCATGTGGCTGCATACCAGAGAAGTATGGGGCCGCATGCCAAGAAGGACGTTTCATCCTTGGCTCCTGCACGGCCAGGTGCAGTAGCTGAGGACAAAACATTTGCTGTAGTGTAGACACTCTGTGCCAGAGGTCTGTAGGCCAAAACAACAGAACCCAGGCATAGAGTGTCTAGTTCTGGGACTTCCGGTTAGATCGTTAGGGGATCTTTGACCTCACTTCTGGCCGGCACAGTAGGGCGCAGCGGAAAGCCACGGGGGACACATCTCTGGGGGCCCTGTGATCGCCATTACCAGCAACCACATAACCACAGCAACCATCATCCAATCTACTGTTCTGGGGTGTTGTGGATTTCTAATTGACCATCATTACTGAGATAAGTGAGGGGGAGGTTGGGAGAGGCAAGGGCCTGTGCTATGGGTGCCGTTTCCCACCATTAGAAATAGTGGCAGCCATCTTAATTTACATAAGATGCAACTTGCAGAATTTCAAGACAGCATCTGGGCTCAGGTGTTTGTTGACTTGAGGTCAAAGCTTGAGAATCTGGAAAGATGCTGCTTGGAGAATCAAGAGGAATGCCACTACGAACAGGAAATTTGGAGTGCCTGGAACCGATTACCAGACACTTTTAGGACCCTGAAAAATATAGCAATGGTTTTATTCACAATTTTTCCCCCTATGTACTTTTGTGACACCTTATTCTCAGCATTAAATAATATCAAAACCAACAAAAGAAACAGATTGACAGATGAAGTTAGTAGCGCTTGCTTGGGCTTGAAGTGTACAAAATACCAACCTTCAATTGACGATTTAGCCAATGAAATTCAGCAACAAAAAAGTCATAATAGGCAGGTTAGTTAAAGAATTTCCCCCTCCCCCACTTATCTTAGTTCACAGGACCCCACACAAGTTAAATAATATCAAGACCCACAAAAGAAACTGACTGACAGATGAACAAAGAAGTCACTAAGCAGGTAAGTTAAATAATTAGTTTTTGGTTTATTAAGTACAGTTATATATTACAATTATATATTTTTGTTATTTAAACTATAAACATTGTGAAATTATGGGTTTTTTCTCAAAGTGATATACCACCGAAGTTATGCATGGTTTTTTGGTGAATTTTGACACATCAAGCTCAAAAGATTGCCCATCACTGTCATAGGGGTTCTGGAGGGAGAAGAGAACGAACAAGGGATAAAGAACCTGTTGGAAGAAATCAAAGCTGAAAACTTCCCTAAATTGATGAAGGAAAAAGTCACATAAGTTCAAGAAGCACAGAGAGTTCCATTAAAAGATATTTCATAATTAAAGTGCCAAAGTTAAGAGAAAAAGAAGGACTACTAAAAGCTGAAAGAGAAAAGCAGTTAATTACCTCAGAGGAGCCCCCATGAGGATGACATCAGACTTCTTGACAGAAACACTTGATACCAGAAGGGATTGGCAAGAAATATTCAAAGTGATGCAAAGAAAGAACCTACAATCAAGCCTCGTTTATCCAGCAAGGCTATTGTTTAAAATTGAAGGAAAAATAAAAACCTTCAAAGACAAAAAAAAAAACCAACAAAACTCAAAGAATTCATTACAACCAAACCAGTGTTGCAAAAAATGTTAAGGGGTCTGCTGTAAAAGAGCGAAGGGGGGAAAAATTCAGAAAAGGAGGATTGTAGATTTGAAGAATAAAATGGCAATAAATAAGTACATGTCAATAATAACCTTAAATGTTAAATGGATTAAATACTCCAATCAAAAAACACAGGATAGCAGCATGGGTAAGAAAACAGGACCCGTACATACGTTGTCTACAAGAGACCCACCTCAGAATAAAAGAGATACATAGATGGAAAGTGAAGGGATGGAAAAAAGTATGTCATGCAAATGGAAATGAAAAAAAAAAAGCTGAGGTAGCAATACTTATATCTGACAAAACAGACTTTAAAACAAAGGCTATAGTAAGAGATAAAGTCACTACATAAAGATAAAAGGAGCAATACAATAGGAGGATATAACCATTGTTAATATTTACACACATAATATAGGAGCACCTAAATATATAAAGCAGATTTTGGTGGACATAAAGGGCAAAATCAACAGCAATAGTATAACAGGGGATTTTAATACCCCTCTAACATCAATGGATAGATCCGTCAGACAGAAAATTAACAAAGAAACAGCAGCCTTAAATGACACACTAGATCAACTGGATTTAATAGATATCTTCAGAACCTTTCACCACAAAGCAAAAGAATATACATTCTTTTCAAGTGCTCATGGTACATTCTCTAGGATAGACCACATGTTAAGACACAAAACAAGTCTCAGTAAGTTTAAGAAGACTGAAATTATATCAAGCATCTTCTCTGATCGCAATGGCACAAAACTAGAAATTAACTTCAATAGAAAAACTGAAAAAACATTCAAACACTTGGAGGCTAAATACCATGTTATTAAAAACAAATAGGTTAACAATGAGATCAAGGAAGAAATAAAATATTTCCTTGAAACAAATGAAAATGAACATACAACAACTCAAAATTTATGGGACACAGCAAAAGCAATCCTGAGAGGGAAGTTCATAGCATTACACACATATCTTATGAAGCAAGAAAAAGCTCAAATAAACAACTTAACCATGCATCTAAAAGAATTGGAAAAAGAACAACTACTAAAGCCCAGAGGAAGTAGAAGGAAAGAAATAATAAAGATGAGAGCAGAAATTAATAACATAAAGGCTAAAAATATATATATATAAAAGATCAATGAAACCAACAGCTGGTACTCTGAAAAAGTAAACAGGATCGATAAACCTTTAACCAGACTTATCAAGAACAAAAGAGAGAGAGGACTCAAATAAATAAAATTAGAAATAAAAAAGGAAAGTAACAACTGACATGGCAGAAATAAAAGGATTGTAAAAAAAAAAATACTATGAAGATCTAAATGCCAAAAAATTAAACAACCTAGGTGAGATGAATAAATTCCTAGAAACATACAATCTTCCAAGACCTGACCTGATCTGGAAGAATCAGAAAACCTAAACAGACCAATTACAACAAATGAAATTGAAACAGTTATCAAAACACCCCCCCCCAAAAAAAAGTCCTGGACTGGATAGCTTCACAGGTGAATTTTACTAAATATTCAAAAAGAACTAACTCCTATCCTTCTCAAACTATTTCAAAAAATTCAATAGGAGGGAAGACTTCCAAGCTCCTTTAATGAGGCAAGTATTATCCTCATTCCAAAACCAGGCAAAGACAATACAAAGAAAGAAAACTATAGGCCAATATCCCTGATGAACTTATATGCTAAAATTCTCAACAAAATATTAGCAAACCAGATGCAGCAATACATTAAAAAACTCATACATCATGATCAAGTGGGATTTATTCCGGGGAGGCAAGGCTGGTACAATATTTGCAAATCAATCAATGTGATTCATCATATAAACAAAAGGAAGGATAAAAATCACATGATTGTTACCAATAGATGCAGAAAAAGCATTTGATAAAATCCAGCATCCATTTATGATCGAAATTCTCAGCAAAGTTAGAAAACAGAAAACATAACTTAACACAATAAAGGCCATCTATGACAAACCAACAGCCAACATCATACTCAATGGACAAAAGCAATCCTCTTGAGATCAGGAACAAGGCAGGGATGCACCTCTCACCATTCTTATTCAATATAGTTCTGGAAGTCCTAGCAACAGCAATCAGACAAGAAGTAGAAATAAAAAGCATCCAAATTGGAAAAGAAGTAAAATTATCATTATTTATTGATGACATGGTTTTGTACACATAAAACCCTAATGTCTCATTCAAAAACTACTGGGGACGTCAGAGAAATGGCACCATAAGGAGCGATACTGATAAATCTCCCCAAAAATTCAACAAGATCTTCAACCAGAGACAGAAAAATCTATCCTTGGAGCCTCCAGAAGTTCCACACTAAACGTGAAGGTATGACTGCGCGAAAAATTGACTAAATATAAAATCAACCCCGAAGGAAATAAGGAGGAAGAAACACTCCGCCTTCCTCACTAACCTAAATAAGGGCTGCTTTCACTGGGAACTGAGAGTATGGGAACTCACGCGGGCATAGGGTGTGAATAGAACCAGACTGCGGCACAAACGTCAGAACCAGGCTGTGGCACGGACATCTAAGGCGAGGAAATACTGTGCTTGTGGCAATCCAGTAAACACAAGCTAATGCTCGCTCCAAATCCAGACAAAGAAAGGCACTTGGGACAGTCATCCGCCCAGATCTCCTGGTTGGCGCGCGCAGATAGTGGGAGAGAGATTCCTCCTAGAGCCCCAGCAGTGGGCGCCCGTGTTCCTGGACAGAGGGGCAAAGTGAGAGGCCTTTCTGTGGGCCGAAACCAGAGTCTTGAAATCGCCCCTGTGCCCTGAAAAGCAGTGCACGGGGAGTGGAAGTGAAATTGCCTATGTTCGAACTTTTTTGTGAGAACGGGGCACCTGACTGGGAGTGAGAGACGGCTGGCCGAATATCCTGGTCAGTGAGCGCAGATAGTGGGTGAGAGATTTTCCTGGGAGTGGGCGCCCGTGTTCCTGGACAGAGGGGCAGAGTCAGAGGTCTTTGTGTGGGCCAAAGCCCCGCCTGATTATACTAGCGGCTCTGACTGATTGAGCCTTACCCAGAGCCCTGCGCTGAGTGGGAACACAGTAGGATTTGCCAGCTCTTTGAGCCTCTTACTCTCCAGGCAGAGGCAGCAGAAACCCCATAGCTGGATCATCAGGCTACTAATTCAGAAAGGAAAGACTAGGAGAGAGGCTCCGGAAATACGGACTCTCTCATTGGCGGAGCCTGCAAATGCTAATGAGCCTCGACTGCCAACGAGACTGAAGCCCAATACATGACATCGCCATAGAGACATATCAAATGCAAACCTCTACCTGAGCGTGCCAAAGGGGCAGAACCCGGGGTACAGAGTCACCCACCAGGAAGAGGGAGAGAAAAGAAAAAGCAAGAAGATAACCTCTCAAAATCAAGAATAATCCACAGACTTTATAACCTACCCCATTTTATTATATTTGTTCGTTTGTTTCTCTTATCTTCTTGTCTTGATTATATTCTTCCTCTTCCAATTTGGTCGTTTAATTCTCTGCTGGTCTTACTCTCTCCTCTCCTTGAACTACACTACCTACAAGTGTTACCTCTCCCATTATCTTTTCTTTCTTCTTCCTTTCTCTCTATGAGGGTTGCACTCCAAAACCCTTAACTCTCTCTCTCTCTCCTTTTATTCTTTTTTCTTCTTTTTGTGTTTTCCTCTTTCTTTTTTTTTCTCACTCTATATTAGTTTCTTCTTTTCTCCTTTACTTTTCCTCTCATTCAATCCTCAATCACAAACAAATACTTTATCTGGGATTCAAATTTTTCTTTGTGGCGCTTTGGGGTTTTTTTACTTCGCTTTTTTAACTCACAAGCAGTGCTCCCAACCCTGGCTCTCCATTTTATCTAGTTCTTGCTCAACTAAATACAATAGTAATTTTTTATTTTTTCCACATTTTCCTGTTTTCCTCTTATTCCTCTCATCATATCTCTTAGTCAACCATCGCCTAAAAGCAAATCATTTTATTCTTGACCCAAATTTTTTTCCTTTTTTGCACTGTCTGGATCCATACCCCCTTTTTTGCCCCCTTATCACTTCTCCCTAACTCAGGCCCTCCATTATAGTTTTTGTTCTATTAATCACAATATAATTCACAGTTCACCACAAGATTTCTTCAAGAAGGAGGGGAGAGGAGAGGAGAAGGGGAAAAAAAGGGGGGTATAATAATTTTTTTTACTTAGTCTTTTTTATTTTTATTTGTTTAACTTTTTATTCTTTATTAATTCTCATTAATACTATCAACAAAACCACCCTCAGATGCCATTAAAAAAAAGAAATAGAATATCATGGATACAAAAGACAGAGAGGTAGCAGAGATAGATGAAGAAAAATCTATGGAGAAAAAACATAATATATTGGAAAACTTGGTGCTAAGTGACAGAGAATTTAAAATAAAAATCCTAAAAATACTCAGATATATACAAGAAAACACACAAAGGCGATTTAGGGAGCTCAGAAAACAACTCAGTGAATACAAAGAATATATTACCAAGGAAATTGAAACTATATAAACAAATCAAACAGAGATGGAAAAACTCAATTCATGAGCTAAAAAATGAGTTAACAAGCTTAGCTAATAGAACACACAATGGAGAAAAGAAAGCCTCTTCAACTAATGGTGCTGGGATAACTGGAAAGCCACATGCAAAAGAATGAAAATCGACTACAGTTTGTCCCCTTTTACGAAAATTAATTCAAACTGGATCAAAGACCTAAATATAAGAACTGAAACAATAAAGTACATAGAAGAAGACAGGTTCTAACTCATGGACCTTGGTTTTAAAGAGCATTTTATGAATTTGACTCCAAAGGCAAGGGAAGTGAAGGCAAAAATAAATGAATGGGACTACATCAGACTAAGAAGTTATTGCTCAGCAAGAGAAACTGATAACAAAATAAACAGACAGCCAACTAAATGGGAAATGATATTTTCAAACAACAGCTCAGATAAGGGCCTAATATCCAAAATATACAAAGAACTCATAAAGCTCAACAACAAACAAACAATCCAATAAAAAAAAAATGGCCCTGGCCGGTTGGCTCAGCGGTAGAGCGTCGGCCTAGCGTGCGGAGGACCCGGGTTCGATTCCCGGCCAGGGCACACAGGAGAAGCGCCCATTTGCTTCTCCACCCCTCCGCCGCGCTTTCCTCTCTGTCTCTCTCTTCCCCTCCCGCAGCCGAGGCTCCATTGGAGCAAAGATGGCCCGGGCGCTGGGGATGGCTCTGTGGCCTCTGCCCCAGGCGCTAGAGTGGCTCTGGTCGCAACATGGCAACACCCAGGATGGGCAGAGCATCGCCCCCTGGTGGGCAGAGCGTCGCCCCTGGTGGGCATGCTGGGTGGATCCCGGTCGGGCGCATGCGGGAGTCTGTCTGACTGTCTCTCCCCGTTTCCAGCTTCAGAAAAATGAAAAAAAACAAAAATAAAAAAATAAAAAATAAAAAATAAAAAAAATGGGAAGAGGACATGAACAGACACTTCTCCCAGGAAGAAATACAAATGGCCAACAGATATATGAAAAGATGTTCATCTTCATTAGTTGTTAGAGAAATGCAAATCAAAACTGCAATGAGATACTACCTCACACCTGTTAGATTAGCTATTATTAACAAGACAGGTAATAGCAAATGTTGGAGAGGCTGTGGAGAAAAAGGAACCCTCATTCACTGTTGGTGGGAATGTAAAGTAGTACAACCATTATGGAAGAAAGTATGATGGTTTCTCAAAAGACTGAAAATAGAACTACCTTATGATCCAGCAATCCCTCTACTGGGTATATACCCCCAAAACTCAGAAACATTGATACATAAAGACATATGTAGCCCCATGTTCATTGCAGCATTGTTCACAGTGGCCAAGACATGGAAACAACCAAAAAGCCCTTCAATAGAAGACTGGATAAAGAAGATGTGGCACATATACACTATGGAATACTACTCAGCCATAAGAAATGATGACATCGGATCATTTACAGCAAAATGGTGGGATCTTGATAACATTATACGAAGTGAAATAAGTAAATCAGAAAAAAACAGGAACTGCATTATTCCATATGTAGGTGGGACATAAAAGTGAGACTAAGAGACATTGATAAGAGTGTGGTGGTTACGGGGGGAGGGGAGAGAGGGAGAGGGAAATGGGGAGGGGCACAAAGAAAACTAGATAGAAGGTGACAGAGTACAATCTGACTTTGGGTGATGGATAGGCAACATAGTTGAATGACAAGATAACCTGGACATGTTATCTTTGAATATATGTATCCTGATTTATTGATGTCGCCCCATTAAAAAAATAAAATTAAAAAAAAAAGAGTGTGGTGTTTGGGGGGGAGGGAGAGGGAAAGGGGGAGGGGGAAGGGCACAAAGAAAACTGGATAGAAGGTGACAGAGGACAATCTGACTTTGGGTGATGGGTATGAAACATAATTGATTGACAAGATAACCTGGACATGTTTTCTTTGAACATATGTACTGTGATTTATTGATGTCACCCTAGTGAAATTAAAATAAATAAATAAAAAAGTGATTAGTCAATACGACTCTAATGAGGTTATCACTACACAGCTCTACATGGGGAAAGTCTCAGTGCTATAGGTTGAGAAACAGTTCCAGAAATTCCTTTATAATTTGTTTGGCGTAAGGTTTTTATTGTGTCTTTAGCCAGTAGAGATTTTGATATTTTTTCTATCTGAGATTGATACATGATGCAATTGTCTATACTACTTTATACACAATAGCTTTATTTCAGTAATACATACATATACATTTTATATTAGGTACATGAACAAAAGAATGAAAACTACATTGCTCAAAAGTATGTTCTCAAACTGGCTACCAAAACTGGAGAACTGGAGTAATATTTAGTTTCCCATAAAAATTGGGGCTTCTGTTCTTAATTAAAATTTAATATCATCATTTCAATCTTTATTTTAACATTTATCATGCAAATTATAAAATCCAGAGAACCGCCTGACCTGTGGAGGCGCAGTGGATAAAGCGTCGACCTGGAACGCTGAGGTCGCCGGTTTAAAACCCTGGGCTTGCCTGGTCAAGGCACATATGGGAGTTGATGCTTCCTGCTCCTCCCTCCCCCCCCTCTCTCTCACCCTCTCTCCTCTCTAAAAATTAATTTAAAAAAAGAAAAATTAATAAAATCCAGAGAACCATCTCAGTCATCCTAAGGTAACACGTATTGAACCTTGCCTATGGAGAGCCACAACATGAAGAATTTTACATGTATTATCTCATTCAAACCTTACACCAACTCTGTGAGATAAGCAATTGAGGTTTGAGATACTTAAAAACACATATAGTCACACAGCTAGTTATTTATGGAGCTAGCAATTTATGGAACTAGTAATTTGTGAACCAAAATTTGATTCAGATTTTATTTTCCTTTTGTGATATTTTCCTAAAACATGTGCATTAATTATTTAGCTTTACCCTGGGAGACCTGTATTTGTATGTGTTGCTTGTGTTTTACTAAAAACCAAAATATAGCCTGACCAGGCGGTGGCGCAGTGGATAGAGCGTCGGACTGGGATGCAGAAGGACCCAGGTTCGAGACCCCAAGGTCGCCAGCTTGAGCGTGGGCTCATCTTGCTTGAGCAAAAAACTCACCAGCTTGGACCCAAGGTCGCTGGCTCCAGCAAGGAGTTACTTGGTCTACTAAAGGCCCCTGGTCAAGGCACATATGAGAAAGCAATCAATGAACAACTAAAGTCTCACAACAAAAAACTGATGATTGATGCTTCTCACCTTCTCCGTTCCTGTCTGTCTGTCCCTATCTACCCCTCTCTCTGACTCTCTCTCTGTCCCTGTAAAAACAACAACAACAAAAAAACCCAAAATATATTATAGGTAAAGGGATTTAAAACATTTTCAATAGTAATACATTAAAGTTTTACAATAAGGAATTTAACAATCTATTAAAAGTAGTTATTTAAAAGGTAATAAAGTTACCTTTCGAACAAAAACAAAACAAAACAAAAAAACTACTGGACCTGATAAATGAATTCAGCAAGGTGGCAGGATATAAAATTAATATTCAGAAATGAGTGGCATTTTTATACACCAACAATAAACTGTCTGAAAAAAAATTAAGAAAACAATCCCCTTCACTATTGGAACAACAACAACAAAAAGTATCTAGTAGTAAATTTAACCAACAAGGTAAAAGACTTGTATTCGGAAAATTATAAAACATTGATAAAAGAAATCAAGGAAGATACAAACAAGTGGAAGCATATACCGTGCTCATGGTTAGAAAGAATAAACATCATTAAAATGTCTCTATTATCCAAAGCAATTTATAGATTCAATGACATTCTTATTAAAATATCCATGGCATACTTCAAAGATATAAAACAAATATTCCAAAAATTTACATGGAATGAAGAAAGAACAATAATAGCCTCAGCAATCTTAAAAAGGAAGAATAAAGTGGGAGGCATCTCACTTCCTGATATCAAGTTATACTACACGGCCATAGTAATCAAAACAGTTTGGTACTAGCATAAGAACAGGCATACAGATCAATGGAACAGAACAGAGAACCCAGTAATAAACCCACACCTTTATAGTCAATTGATATTTGACAAAGTAGGTAAGAGCATACAGTGGAGTAAAGACAGTCTCTTTAATAAATGGTGTTGGGAAATTTGGACAGGTACCTGCAAAAAAAATGAAACGAGACCACCAACATATACCATTCACAAAAATAAACTCAAAATGGATAAAAAATTTAAATGTGAGTTGTGAAATTATAAACATCTTGGAAGAAAACATAGGCAGTAAACTCTCCGATATGTCTCGTAGCAATATTTTTGCCAATTTATCTCCATGGGCAAGTGAAATAAAGGACAAAATAGACAAATGGCAGTACATAAAACTAAAAAGGTTTTGCACAGCAAAAGACACCATGAACAAAAGACAACCCACACAATGGGAGAACATATTCACCAATACATCTAATAAAGAGTTAATAACCAAAATTTATAAAGAACTTCTAAAACTCAACACCAGGAAGGTAAACAGTCCAATGAAAAAATGGGCAAAAGAATTGAATAGACACTTCTCCAAAGAGGACATACAAATGGCCAATAGGTGTTGTGGACCGTAAATGGTAAAATGCCTTTGTAGACTCGAGGCTTAGCAAAAGGCTAAGTTCTTCCCCCTTCACCTTCATATTGGCTATGAAGCTGAGTATTTGCACCCACTTCACTTGCTTCCTTGACTTGCTGGAAGCAATTTACATGCCCTTCCTCTGACTCTTTGTTTTCAGATGTTGGTAGATTTCACTAATGCATCCTGTTTATGCCTTGGGAGAGTTCCTATTTTAAGCCTTGGATGTGTAACTTTGTATCAAGGACTTCCTTGATTTGCATATGGCTACATAATAAAGCAAACTGGGACTATGGGGCACTCGGATACTGCCATCAGCATTTGAAGAGTCCTCCCAGTCCCGTTTTTTCTTAATAAGTGTGTTTCCTTAATTCCGCACCATTATTAGGAGCCACGCTGGTCCACGGGAAGTGGCGCCCGAACAGAAGACTTGAGTATGAGTACGAGGAAACTAAAACTGAAGGAAGGTGACGGAACTCCCCAAAGTGAAGTGCGCACAGTGAGTAAAGAAAGTTTTTGGGGAAAGTGTAGTCAGGAGTAAAAGATTATGGGACAGATAGGGTCAAAAATAAGGGACCTTTTTGTAGAAATGTTTCTGTATGAAGACAAATTGTTGTCTGAAGAGTATCAGGGTGAGCTGGAAACAGAGGGATGTGAATACGAGGATAACTTGGAGTCTGAGGAAGACTCGGGGAATGAAAAATCTGTGGCTATAACTGCCTTAGCCACAGGGCCTTCACTGCGCTCAGCTCCTTCCTACATTCAACCCTCTGCTCCTCCGTTTCCTTATTGGGCTGATTGCGGAGTCTATAGCTCAAAATCTGGGAAATCCCCTCTCCAACAATCTATAGACCAGGCTCAAAATGTAGGGGAAACAATAAATGGCTTTACCTGTTTTCTTGTTGTAGATAGACAGGATGATACAGGGAGACTAGTGCGAGAACATAAACCTGTACCTTTTAGAACTCTGAAAGAGCTTAAACTTGTTTGTGTTCAGTATGGGCCTACTGCCTCTTTTTCACTTGATTTATTAGATACTATTAGTGCAAAGCCTCTTCCCCCAAATGACTGAAAGGGGATTGCTTGTGCTTGTCTCTCCAAGGGTAATTATTTGCTGTGGAAGTTGGACTTTCTTGAGACTGGATAGGAGACTCAGGTATTAGGAAAACTACAGCTTTTCCCGTCATGGTCTGATTTTCTTTCATGTTTTAATTACAATCTTCTGAACTATCATTTTGTTGCTTTCTTATGCTTTGCCTGGAAATTAAGGCAGGGAATCTGTGTTGGATCTGACTATAGAAAATATCCCAGAGAGTAATGGTGCGGTAGGAAGCGATACTGATAAATCTCCCCCAAAACTCAACAAGATCTTCAACCAGAAACAGAAAAAACTATCCTTGGAGCCTCCAGATGTTTCGCAATACACCCGAAGGTATGGTCGAGCGAGAAATTGGTTAAATATATAATCAAACCCAAAAGGAAATAGGGAGTAAGAAATGCTCTGCTTTCCTCACTAACCTAAATAGGGCTGCTTTCACTGGGAACTGAGAATATAGAAACTAAGGCGGGCAAAGGGGGTGAATAGATCCAGGCCATGGCACAAACGGCTGAACCAGGCTGTGGCACGGAGGTCCAAGCTGAGGAAAAACTGTGCCTGTGGCAACCCAGGCAATACAAGCTAACATTCGTGCCAAACCCAAAGACAGACAAGTGGGACAGCCATTTTCCCCGATCTCCAGGTCGGCGTGCGCAGATAGTGGGCGAGAGATTCCTTTGAAATCCCCGGGAATGGGCACCTGTGTTACCCCAGAGAGAGGCAGAGTCAGAGGCCTGTGTGGGTTTCACTCAAAGTGTGAGGCGGACAGCTTGAAATCCTGGTCTGTGCGCATGGAGAGTGGGTAAGAGTTTCCTCCGAGCACCTCAAGAGTGGGCACCCATGTTATCCCACAGAGGGGCAAAGTAAGGGGCCTCTGTGTGGGCCAAAAGTGGAATCCGCAGGCCACCCTAGTGCCCTGAAAAAGCCGCACATGGGGAGGGAGCGAGAGCCAATTCCAATGCTGGAACTTTTCCGTGCGGGTGGGGGTTTCACTCAAGAGGGTGAGGCGGCCGGCCTGTTATCCTGGTCTGCGTGTGCAGATAGTGAGCGAAAGATTCCTCCGAGTGCCTCGGCAGTGGTCGCCCGTGTTATCCCAAGGAGGGGCAGAGTCAGGGGCCTTTATGTGGGCCAAAAGCAGAATCTCCAGGTCGCCTCAGCGCCCTGAAAAAGCCGCGCACTGGGAGGGAGCAAGAGCCAATTCCAACGCTGGAACTTTTCCGTGTGGGCGGGGCTTTTACTCAGAGTGTGAGACTGCCGGCCTGACATCCTGGTTTGCACACAGATAGTGAGCAAGTTTCCTGCAAGCGCCACGGGAATGGGAGCCCGACCGTGTTACCGGACAGAGTGGCAGAGCCAGAGGTCTTTGTGGGCGGAAGCCCCGCCTGATTATGCTAGCAGCTCTGACTGAACGAGCCTTACCCAGAGCCCTGTGCTGAGTGGGAATAGAGTGGGAAGTTGCCAGCTCTTTGAGCCTCTTACTATCCAGGCCGAGGCAGCAGCAACCCCATAGCTGGATTATCAGGCTACTAATTCAGGAAGGAAAGACTAGGAGAGAGGCTCCAAGAACACAGACTCTCTCACTGTCGGAGCCTATAAATGCTAATGAGCCTCAACTGCCAACGACACTGAAGCACAATACATGACATCGCCATAGAGACTTATCAATTGCAAACCTCTACCTGAGCGTGCCAAAGGGGCAGAACCCAGGGTACAGAGTCACCGACCAGAAAGAGGGAGAGAAAAGAAAAAGCAAGAAGATAACCTCTCAAAATCAAGAATAATCTGCAGACTTTATAACCTATCTCATTTTATTATATTTGTTCATCTGTGTCTCTTATCTTCATTCTTGACTTTTTTTTTTCCTCCTCCAATTTGGTCGTTTAACTCTCTGCCGGTCTTACTCTCTCCTCTCCTTGAACTACACTACCCATAAGTGTTACATCTCCCATTATCTTTTCTTTCCTCTTCCTTTCTCTCTATGAGGGTTGCACTCCAAAACCCTTAACTCTCTCTCTCCTCTTTTTTCTTCTTTTAGTGTTTCCCTGTTTTTTCTTTCTCTCTCTTTCTTTTCTCCCTCTATATTAGTTTCTTCCTTTCTCCTTTACGTCTCCTCTCATTCAAATCTCAATAACGAACAAATTATCTTATCTGGGACTCAAACTTATGTTTGTGGCATTTTGGGGGTTTTTACTTCACCTTTTTAACTCACTAGCAGTGCTCCCATCCCTAGCTCTCCATTTTATCTAGTTCTTGTACCTCTAAATACAATAGTAATTTTTTCATTTGTCCCCCCATTTTTCCGTTTTCCTCTTATTCCTCTCATCATAACCATTAGTCAACCAACACCTAAAAGTAAATCATTTTATTTTTTTTACAATTTTATTTATTTATTATAGAGAAGGGGGGGAGGAGCAGGAAGCATCAACTCCCATATGTGCCTTGACCAGGCAAGCCCAGGGTTTTTTTTGTTGTTGTTGTTGTTTTTATTGTTGTTTTTTCTTTTTGCATTTTTCTGAAGCTGGAAACAGGGAGAGACAGTCAGACAGACTCCCGCATGCGCCCGACCGGGATTCACCCGGCATGCCCACCAGGCGCGACGCTCTGCCCACTAAGGGGCGATGTTCTGCCCATCCTGGGCGTCGCCATGTTGCGACCAGAGCCACGCTAGCGCCTGGGGCAGAGGTCACAGAGCCATCCCCAGCGCCCGGGCCATCTTTGCTCCAATGGAGCCTTGGCTGCGGGAGGGGAAGAGAGAGACAGAGAGGAAAGCGCGGCGGAGGGGTGGAGAAGCAAATGTGCGCTTCTCCTGTGTGCCCTGGCCGGGAATCGAACCCGGGTCCTCTGCACGCTAGGCCGACGCTCTACCGCTGAGCCAACCAGCCAGGGCAAGCCCAGGGTTTTGAACCAGCAACCTCAGTATTTCCAGGTTGACGCTTTATCCACTGCATCACCACAGGTCAGGCAAATCATTTTATTCTTTTTTTTTTAAATTTTTTAATTATTTATTTATTCATTTTAGAGAGGAGAGAGAGAGAGAGAGAGAGAGAGAGAAAGGAGAGAGAGACAGGGGGAGGAGCTGGAAGCATCAACTCCCATATGTGCCTTGACCAGGCAAGCCCAGGGTTTCGAACCAGCAACCTCAGTATTTCCAGGTTGACGCTTTATCCACTGCATCACCACAGGTCAGGCAAATCATTTTATTCTTGACCCAAATTTTTTCTTTATTTGCTTTTTGTGGGTCCATACCCCCTTTTTTTCTTTTTTTCTTTTTTTTGGCCCTTTATTACTTCTCACCAATTCAGGCCCTCCATTACACGCATTGTTTGTCCTATTTAGTACAATATAATTCACAGTTCACAAGATTTTTCTCAAGAAAGAGGGGAGAGGAGAGGAGAGGGAAAAAGGAGGGGGGAATAATTTCCTTTTTTAATTTTAATTTAATTTTTCTTTATTTAATTATTATTTTTTTGAAAAAAACTTTTATTTTTTTAACTTTTTATTCTTTATTAAATCTCATTAATACTATCAACAAAACCACCCTTAGATGACATTAAGGAAGAGAAAATCGAATATCATGGATACAAAAGAAAGAGAGGTAACAGATACATGAGGAAAAATCTATGGAGAAAAAATTTAATATATTGGAAACCTTGGAGTTAAACAACAGAGAATTTAAAATAGAAATCCTAAAAATACTCAGACATATACAAGAAAACACAGAAAGGCAATTTAGGAGCTCAGAAAACAACTCAATGAACACAAAGAATATATGTCCAAGGAAATTGAAACTATAAACACAAATCAAACAGAAATGAAAAACTCAATTCACGAGCTGAAAAACGAAGTAACAAGCTTAGCAAATAGAACAGGTCAGATAGAAGGTAGGATTAGTGAAATAGAAGACAAGCAACTTGAGGCACAACAGAGAGAAGAAGAAAGAGAATTAAAAAATTTAAAAAATGAGATAGCCCTACAAGAATTATCTGACTCCATCAAAAAGAATAACATAAGAATAATAGGTATATCAAGGGAGAAGAGAGAGAAAATGGAATGGAGAACAAATTCAAACAAATACATGAGAACTTCCCAAGCCTGTGGAATGAACTAAAGCCTCAAATTCAAGAAGCAAACAGAACTCCGAGTTTTCTTAACCCCAACAAACCTACTCCAAGGGACATCATAATGAAATTGGCACAAACCAACGGCAAAGAAAAAATTCTCAAGGCAGCCAGGGAAAAGAAGAATACAATATATAAAGGAAGGCCCATTAGATTATCATCAGATTTCTCAGCAGAAACTCTACAAGCTAGAAGAGAGTGGACTCCAATATTTAAAGTCCTGAAAGAGGAACTTTCAGCCACGAATATTATACCCATCAAAGCTATCCTTCAAATACGAAAGAGAAATAAAAACATTCACAGATACAGAAAAGATGAGGGAATTTATCATCAGAAAACCCCCACCCCAGGAATTACTAAAGGGGGTTCTCTGTTCAGATACAAAGAACAACAACAACAACAAAAAGCCACAAGTAAAAGCTCCAAGAACACAATAAAACCAAATTTAAACTGTGACAACAACAAAAAGAAAGGGGGGTAAGAGGATGGAGATTAACAGTAGCAAAGGACGATGGAGTGCAAAAGTACTCACAAAATAGTGTGCTACAATGAACAGGGTAGGAACCCTTTTCATTACTTAAAGGTAACCACCATTGAAAAAACCACCACAGAAGCACATGAGATAAAAAAGATAGCAACAGAGGAAAGATGTATGGAATACAACCAAATAAAAACAAAAGATAGAAAGATGAAAGAGAAGGATCAAACAAGACACGAAACTAACAGAAAGCAATGTATAAAATGGCAATAGGAAACTCACAAGAGTCAATAATTACACTAAATGTAAACGGATTAAACTCACCAATAAAAAGGCACAGAGTAGCAGAATGCATTAAAAAAGAAAATCCAACTGTATGCTGCCTACAAGAAACTCAAATAAGTAACAAGTATAAAAATTCAAAGTGAAAGGCTGGAAAACAATACTCCAAGCAAGTAACATCCAAATAAAAACAGGCGTAGCAATACTCATATCTGATAATGCTGACTACAAAACAGCAAAAGTACTTAGAGACAAAAATGGCCATTTCATAATGGCTAAGGGGACACTGAATCAAGAAGACATAACAATTCTTAATATATGTGCACCAAACCAAAGAGCACCAAAATATATAAGACAGCTACTTACTGACCTTAAAACAAAAATTGACAAAAATACAATCATATTTGGAGACCTCAATACACCGCTGACGGCTCTAGATCAGTCATCCAAACAGAGAGTCAACAAAGATATAGTGTGGCCTTAAACAAAACACTAGAGCACCTGGATATGATAGATATCTACAGGACATTTCATCCCAAAGTGACTGAGTATACATTTTTCTCCAGTGTACATGGATCATTCTCAAGAACTGACCATATGTTGAGCCACAAAAACAACATCAGCAAATTCAGAAAAATTGAAGTTCTACCAAGCATATTTTCTGATCATAAAGCCTTGGAACTAGAATTCAACTGCAAAAAAGAGGAAAAAATTCCCACAAAAATGTGGAAACTAAACAACATACTTTTAAAAAATGAATGGGTCAAAGAAGAAATAAGTGCAGAGATCAAAAGATACATACAGACAAATGAAAATGACAATAGGAGATAATAAAAATCAGGGCAGAAATAAATGAAATAGAGAACAGAAAAACTATAGAAAAAATTAATAGAACAAGGAGCTGGTTCTTTGAAAAGATCAACAAAATTGACAAACCCTTGGCAAGACTTACCAAGAAAAAAAGAGAAAGAACTCATGTAAACAAAATCCAAAATGAAAGAGGAGAAATCACCACAGACACCATAGATATACAAAGAATTATTGTAGAATACTATGAAAAACTTTATGCCACTAAATTCAACAACCTAGAAGAAATGGATAAATTCCTAGAACAATACAACCTTCCTAGACTGAATCAAGAAGAAGCAGAAAGCCTAAACAGACCTATCAGTAGAGAAGAAATAGAAAAAACCATTAAAAACCTCCCCAAAAATAAAAGTCCAGGCCCTGACGGCTATACCAGCAAATTTTATCAAACATTCAAAGAAGACTTGGTTCTTATTTTACTGAAAGTCTTCCAAAAAATTGAAGAAGAAGCAATACTTCCAAACACATTTTATGAGGCCAACATAACCCTCATACCAAAACCAGGCAAGGATGGCACAAAAAAAGAAAACTACAGATCAATATCTCTAATGAATACAGATGCTAAAATACTAAACAAAATACTAGCAAATCGAATACAACAACATATTAAAAAAGTAATACATCATGATCAAGTGGGATTCATCCCAGAATCTCAAGGATGGTTCAACATACATAAAACGGTTAATGTAATACACCATATCAACAAAACAAAGAACAAAAACCACCTGATCTTATCAATAGGCGCAGAAAGGCTTTCGATAAAATACAACACAATTTTGTGTTTTAGACTCTCAACAAAATGGATATAGAAGGAAAATATCTCAACATGATAAAGGCCATATATGATAAACCATCAGCTAACATCATATTAAATGGCATAAAACTGAAGGCTTTCCCCCTTAAATCAGGAAAAGACAGGGTTGTCCACTCTCTCCACTCTTATTTAATGTGGTACTAGAGGTTCTTGCCACAGCAATCAGACAAGATAAAGAAATAAAAGGCATCCATATCGCAAAAGAAGAAGTAAAGGTATCACTTTTTGCACATGATATGATCCTGCAAAAACCCCAAAGAATCCACAGAAAGACTACTAGAAACAATAAGCCAATACAGTAAGGTTGCAGGATACAAAATTAACATACAGAAGTCAATAGCCTTTCTATATGCCAACAATGAAACATTTGAGAACGAACTCAAAAGAATAATCCTTTTCACGATTGCAACAAAAAAAAAAAAAAATACTTAGGAATAAACATAACAGAGAATGTAAAGGACTTATATAATGAAAACTATAAACCATTGTTAAGGGAAATTGAAAAAGATATAATGAGATGGAAGAATATTCCTTGTTCTTGGTTAGGAAGAATAAATATAATCAAGATGGTCATATTACCCAAAGCAATATACAAATTTAATGCAATTCCCCTCAAAATTCCAATGACATTTTTTAAAGAAATGGAACAAAAAATCATCAGATTTATATGGAACTATAAAAAACCCCGATTAGCCAAAGCAATCCTAAAGAAAAAGAATGAAGCTGGGGGCATTACAATACCTGACTTCAAACTATATTATAGGGCCAAGACAATCAAAATTTTTCTTCCAACATGGTATTGGAAGAAAAATAAACACTCAGACCAATGGAACAGAACAGAAAACCCAGAAATAAAACCACATATATACAGTCAAATAATTTCTGATAAAGGGGCCAACAACACACAATGGAGAAAAGAAAGCCTCTTCAATAAATGGTGCTGGGAAAACTGGAAAGCCACATGCAAAAGAATGAAACTGGACTACAGTTTGTCCTCCTGTACTAAAATTAACTCAAAATGGATCAAAGATCTAAACATAAGACCTGAAACAATAAAGTACATAGAAGAAGACATAGGTACTAAACTCATGGACCTGGGTTTTTTCCTGTGGTGGTTTTTTTTTTTTTTGTATTTTTCTGAAGCTAGAAACGGGAAGAGACAGTCAAACAGACTCCCGCATGTGCCCGACCAGGATCCACCCGGCACGCCCAACAGGATGCGACGCTCTGTACACCAGGGGGCAATGCTCTGCCCCTCCGGGGCGTTGCTCTGCCACGACCAGAGCCACTATAGTGCCTGGGACAGAGGCCAAGGAACCATCCCCAGCACCCGGGCCATCTTTGCTCCAATGGAGCCTTGGCTGCGGGAGGGGAAGAGAGAGACAGAGAGGAAGGAGGGGGGTGGAGAAGCAAATGGGCGCCTCTCCTATGTGCCCTGACCGGGAATTGAACTCGGGTCCCCTGCACGCCAGGCCAACGCTCTACCGCTGAGCCAACCAGCCAGGGCCTGGACCTGGGTTTTAAAGAGCATTTTATGAATTTGACTCCAAAGGCAAGAGAAGTGAAGGCAAAAATTAATGAATGGGACTACATCAGACTAAGAAGTTTTTGTTCAGCAAGAGAAACTGATAACAAAATAAACAGACAGCCAACTAAATGGGAAATGATATTTTCAAAAACAGCTCAGATAAGGGCCTAATATCCAAAATATACAGAGAACTCATAAAACACAACAACAAACAAACAATCTAATAAAAAAATGGGAAGAGGACATGAACAGACACTTCTCCCAGGAAGAAATACAAATGGCCAACAGATATATGAAAAGATGCTCATCTTCTTTAGTTATTAGAGAAATGCAAATCAAAATTGCAATGAGATACCACCTCACACCTGTTAGATTAGCTATTATTAACAAGACAGGTAATAGCAAATGTTGGAGAGACTGTGGAGAAAAAGGAATCCTCATACACTGTCGGTGGGAATGTAAAGTAGTACAACCATTATGGAAGAAAGTATGGTGGTTCCTCAAAAAACTGAAAATAGAACTACCGTATGACCCGGCAATCCCTTTACTGGGTATATACCCTTAAAACTCAGAAACATTGATACGTAAAGACACATGAAGCCCCATGTTCATTGCAGCATTGTTCACAGTGGCCAAGACATGGAAACAACCAAAAAACCCTTCAATAGATGACTGGATAAAGAAGATGTGGCACATATACACTATGGAATACTACTCAGCCATAAGAAATGATGACATCGGATCATTTACAGCAAAATGGTGGGATCTTGATAACATTATTCGAAGTTAAATAAGTAAATCAGAAAAAAAACAGGAACTGCATTATTCCATATGTAGGTGGGACATAAAAGTGAGACTAAGAGACATTGATAAGAGTGTGGTGGTTACAGGGGGAGGGGAGAGAGGGAGAGGGAAAGGGGGAGGGGGAGGGGCACAAAGAAAACTAGAAAGAAGGTGACAGAAGACAATCTGACTTTGGGTGATGGGTATGCAACATAATTGAACAACAAGATAACCTGGATATGTTATCTTTGAATATATGTATCCTGATTTATTGATGTCGCCCCATTAAAAAAATAAAATTATTAAAAAGAAAAGAAAAGAAAATATCCCAGCAGCTGCCAGGAGCAAATTTTCTCGGGGAGATTTTGTTTAGTCACATCCTTCAGTCCATCTGTCTGAAAATTCCCTGACTAATATCAGGCAGGCATCTTTCTAATCTGTATGTGAACTGAAATCCCGGGTTTCTCTCTGGTTTGTCTGGTTCGTCTAATTCTTGTTTCTGTTTAGTCTTTGTTTAATGTTGTCTAAAATGTGTCTGTTTTTAAGGCCTGAATTAAGTTTTATTTTGCATGCACAAATTGGAAATGCTGGCTCTAATATTTAGAAAAAATAAAATGTTTTTAGAACTTATAAGGAGTGCTCATTTAAATTTAAATAGAATAGAATGTAGATCCTTAAGACTTACTGATTTGGTTAGTGCATTGTGAGGTGTGTTCAGAGTTAGGAGCCAAATAGCAATTTAAGTATTAGGATTAATCAAAGTTATATGTTATACTTGTGTTTTTTTGTGTGTAAATTGTCTTGTTTATGTGTAAGGTTATACTCAGACAAAACAAAGGAATTGAGCAAAATTAAGCAGGGCCCTAATAAGTCATTTCAAGAATTTGTCTCACAGCTAATTCAGGCAGTTAGAAGAATAGTATAAGGATGCTAATTCTGCTTCTCAGGCCACATCCTGCAAAAGGGGCTCCAAGGAAATTGGTGATTTGGCTCCTCTGATTTTGCCAATTGGATTAAAAAAATAGGTCAGAAACGCCCTGAAATGGAACTAACAATACAAGGGTGTAAACTTAAAGGACTTTTAGATACTGGAACTGATGAATCTGTTATTGCTAAGCTACATTGGCCTCCTTCCTGGCCCACTCATGCAGCAGTCACAGAATTACAAATCCCCTCAACAAAAAGCTCTAGTTTTTATAATGGGAAGATAACGAAGGTCATTCAAGATTTTTTAATCCTTATATGCTTTCTGGATGGCCATTTAATTTGTGGGGTAGAGATGTTTTGAAAAATACGGGAGCATTGCCTGTCAGTCTTAATGGTTTAGTCAGTACTGAGATGCTTGATAGGGGATTTTTGCCCACTAAGGGACTAGGAAAAAGAAGAGCGGGAAATTCTAACTCCCATAGAAGTGGCACCCAATACTAGAAGGCATGGATTAGGATATCAAAATTTAGCATAGGGGCCTTGGTAGCTCCTGCTACCTCAATAATGCATTGTGCCGACCCAATTACTTGGAAATCAGATAATCTGGTATGGGCAGACCAATGGCCCCTTTCTCAGGAGAAACTTAAGGCTGCTGCTCAATTGGTACAAGAGCAGTTACAGCTCGGTCACATTGAACCATCTAATAGTCCATAAAATACGCCTATATTTCTCATTAAAAAGAAATCAGGAAACGAGGCTATTACAAGATTTGAGAGCAATAAATAAGACTATGGAAATTATGGGTCCTCTCCAGCTAGAACTTGCTTTCTCTACTGCCATTCCATGGAATTTTCACCTTGTAATTATTGATTCAAAGGATTGCTTGTTTACTATTCCTTTAAGCCCTCATGATTGCAAGCGTTTTGCATTCAGTGTTCCTTCAGTTAATTTCCAGGCTCCAATGGAGCGATACCAGTGGAGAGTTTTGCCTCAAGGTGTGGCTAACAGTCCCACCTTGTGTCAAAAATATGTTGCTCAAGCTATCTCTCCAGTACAAAGGCAGCACCCTAAGGCATACATAATTCATTATATGGATGATATTCTTATCGCTCATCCAGATAAATACACGGTGTTGATCATTTTGCAACAACTAGAATATTCTTTGAAAGAATCAGGACTTTATACAGCTCCTAAAAATGTACAGCAATCTTTACCTTTTTCTTATTCAGGACAAATTATTGAGGGACAACAAATTTGTCCACAGAAATTAGAAATACAGATCATTTGCAAACTTTAAACGATTTCCAGAAACTGTTAGGAGACATTAATTGGTTTAGACCTTCCTTGAAATTAACTACCGGGGAACTGAAACCACTTTTTGATAGTCTTAGAGACTCTGCTGAACCAGCTTCTCCTCGGCTACTTACAGCTGCAGGACAGAAAGCTTTAAAGTTTGTAGAAAAAGCCTTGCAACAAGCACAACTAAAATGCATAAATTCTGAAGAATCAATTGCCTTACTAATTTGTCCCTTGAGTTACACTCCAACGGGACTACTGTGCCAAGTTTCACGTCCTATTAAATGGATTCATTTAGCTGTTACTCCTAAGAAAGTTTTATCTCCATATTTTGATCTTGTTGCCTCCTTGACTATCAAGAGGCATAGGCGACCCTTACAGCTTATAGGTTTTGAGCCTCAAATTATTGTTGTTCCTTTTTTCAAAGGATCAATAACAATGGCTCTGGAAAACTTCCACTAAGCAAATCGCTTTTGCAAATTTTACAGGCCAAATTGATTCTCACTACCCAGCTGATAAAAGTTACATTTGTATTTCCTAAAACAATTGTTAATAAGCCCATTCCTGAAGCACCTACAATCTTGACTAATGGGTCCAGCTCAGGAATGGCAGGCTTAATAATCAATGGACTTTATACTAAAACAGTCAACTTAAAATCAGCTCGAAGAGTAGAATTACATACCATAATCATGGCTTTTCAGCATTTGCCATATTCCTCCTTTAATCTATATACAGACAGCAAATATTTACTTATGGTTGTTTCCACTATAGAGACTGCTGTCTTAGGGACAAATGCTGATGAACTATTTCAGCAGTTCCTCCTTCTTCAAAGACTTGTATGTCAACATAGAGCTCCATGTTTTATAGGATATACTTGAGCTCACTCCATGCTCCCTGGAGCTTTAGCACAAGAGAATGCCCTTGTTGATCAAGCTATCCAAAAGAAAATGATTTGGAGCAACCATGACGGATTGAGCAATTCAGTCTCATACTATTCATCACCAGAACGCTGCAGCCCTGTGTAAACAGTTTCAACTTTCTCGGGAAGCAGCACGGCAGATTCTTAAATCCTGTCCAAGGTGTCCTATACTATAATCTGTCCCTTCATTTGGAGTTATCCCTCAAGGACTCCTACCAGGACAACTTTGGCAAATGGATGTTTACTCATATACCTTCATTTGGCAAACAGTCCTATGTCCACGTTACAGTGGATACATATTCTGGATTTATAGTATCCTCTGTCAGAACAGGAGAGGCTGCTAAGCATGTTATAACTCATTGTTTGTACGCACTTTTTATTATTGGACTTCTTGATGTGATTAAAACTGACAATGCTCCTGCATATGTAGCAAAAGTATTTACTGTATTTTGTCAAACCTTTCAAATTACGGGTATTTCTTATAATCTTTAAAGTCAAGGTATTATTAAAGTGTACCCAGAAAATATTTTAAGGTCAATTTTAAAAAATTTAAAGGGGGGAGTCATATCCTGGAACTCCTATGGGTCTACCATATCATGCTTTTTACTTTTAAAAAAATTCTTTTGAACGCTGATGAACAGGAAATGCCAAATCTTTTTCTCCTGCAAACTTCTACCCTCTTTTATTTGATCCAGCTAATAACACTGTTTTGTCCTTTTCCAAATAGCTCCAGATATACGGAAAATGTTTATATAGGCAGATGGGATCCTCAAACCCCTCAGCAAGATCATCTGAGCATGGCTTTTAAGATACCTAGAGGCAGAAAAAGCCCAATAGTGATCAGGTGAACTATCAGCTTTTAGGATACACCCTTAAGGCTTCAGCACCCCAAAGGGGTCTCATAGGACTCCATCTGGGCCCTCCTTCAATAGTGGAAAGGAAGGTCATTGAGCTAAAACCTGCCAGGCTTACATGCCTTTGCTGTGAGGAAGAAGGGACACTGGAAGGTAGGCTTCCCCCTCGCTCCTCTAAGGGAGGGTTCAGTCTCTTCCAGCCCTGCTGCAGCCACCTGTGACCTAACCTTGCCCAGAATGCTGGGGTCTGCCACTGAAGGCTGAGGTGCCCAGGGCCATCGGCCCCATCTACGACACTGTGGATGAGCCTAGGGTATTTCTTCCAAGTAGCAGGTAAACTGATCTCATTTACAGAGGGGCCACTTAACTATGTCTTGCCTGAATATTCAGGTTTCTTATTCTTCCCTCAAAGATCTCTGTTGTGGGTGTTGATAGTCCTATTTTCTGCTGCTTTGTTCAATATATAGTGTTTCCTTTATTCCTCCTGCCTCAATGCCCCAATCATATTTCAGGCTGGGACCTACTCCTAATTTAGAACTCCTTTTTTCCTTTTTGTCCAATTTACAGATTTACCTCTACCACCCAGCTTAGTGTATCCCAAGGTTCTCTTTACCACGCCACATTTGCAGAGCTCCAAGAAAAAGCACCCTGGTCTCATCTCTCCAAGCTTAGGAGAACAGAAGCTCCATCTCCACATATGCTGCAGATGGCTTTTCCAGTTTACCTGAATCATTACCAGCTAGAAGCAGTGGTCATTGGGACTTTGACGCTAGCTGCAGAGTGTGGAAGTGTGACAGCAATTCCAGTGCCATGCAGACTTTTCCTGGATGTGGACTTTTCCTGGACTCCTGCTTCTGTGACAGCTTTTGATGGACTGAACTGGGGTTGGGTTGCATTTGCAGAGATTTGGAATGGTGTTGGGGCCAACTTTGACTTGGTGAACATGTTAAGGACATTACTCTTTCATAGATTCTTGTTATATTGGCCAAGAATTTGCTTAAAGGCTTTAATCACTGTAATGTATTAGAATGTTTGTTTGGGTATCTGTTAGCATTGGCTATACTAATATTGTGTTTGTTCTGTATTTTTTCAGCCTGCTTCCAAATTAGAATCAGGGAAACTAGGAAATCAGATGAGTGCAAATCTCAGCACACAAATTAAAAATAAAAAAGGAAAGGAGGACATGTTCTGGACCGTAAATGGCAAAAAGCCTTTGTAGACTTGAGGCTTAGCAAAAGGCTAGGTTCTCCCCCCTTCACATTGGCTATGAAGCTGAGTATTGCACCCACTTCACTTGCTTACTTGACTTGCTGGAAGCAATTTATATGCCCTTCCTCTGACTCTTTGTTTGTTTTCAGATGTTAGTAGATTTCACTAATGCATCCTGTTTATGCCTTGGGAGAGTTCCTGTTTTAGCCTGGATGTGTAACTTTGTATCAAGGACTTCCTTGATTTGCATATGGCTACATAATAAAGCAAACTGGGGCTATGGGGCACTCGGATATTGCCATCGGCATTTGAAGTCTTCCAGTCCGATTTTTTCTTAATAAGTGTGTTTCCTTAATTCTGCACCATTATTAGGAGCCGTGCTGGTCCACAGCAAATAGGCATATGAAAAAATATTCAATGTCATTAAATCATCAGAGAAATGCAAATTGAAACCACAGTGAGATATCACCTCACACCTCTCAGAATGGCGCTCAGTAAAAAATCAACAAACAATAAGTGCTGAAAAGAGTGTGGAGAAAAGGGAACCCTCCTGCACTGCTGGTGGGAATATAGACTTGTGCGGTAACTGTGGAGAAGAGTATGGAGTTTTCTCAAAAAATTAAAAATGGAACTGCCTTTTGACACAGCAATCCCACTTTTAGGAATATATCCTAAGAATACCAAATCACTGATTCAAAAGAAGATATGCGCCTGACCAAGCAGTGGTGCAGTGGATAGAATGTTGGACTGGGATGCCGAGGACCCAGGTTCAAGACCCTGAGGTCGCCAGCTTGAGTGTGGGCTCGTCTGGTTTGAACAAAAGCTCACCAGCTTGGACCCGAGGTCGCTGGCTCCAGCAAGGAGTTACTCAGTCTGCTGAAGGCCCACGGTCAAGGTACATATGAGAAAGCAATCAATGAACAACTAAGGTGTTGCAACACGCAACGAAAAACTAATGATTGATGTTTCTCATCTTTCCATTCCTGTCTGTCTGTCCCTATCTATCCTTCTCTCTCTGACTCTCTCTGTCTCTGAAAAACAAACAAAAAAAGAAGATATGCGCCCCCATGTTTATGGCAGCATTGTTTACAACAGCCAAGATCTGGAAACAGCCCAAGTGTCCATCAGTGGACAAGTGGATCAAAAAGTGTGGTACAATGGAATACTACACGGCCCTGAAAAAGAATGAAATCTTACCTTTTGCAACAGCATGGATGGACCTGGAGATTATTATGCTAAGTGAAATAAGCCAGGCAGAGAAAGACAAATATCATGTAATCTCACTTATATGTGGAATCTAATGAACAAAGTGAACTGAGCATGGAATAGAGGCAGATGTGGGGTTACAGGGAGCAGAGGGACAGCTGTCAGAAGGAAGGGGGATGAGGGGATGGCATCAGAGAAGGTGAAGGGATTAGTGAAATTATATATACATAACATGTAGATATAGATAACAGGACAGCAAATCCCAAAGGGAAGGGGGGAGGGAGCTTGAGGGAAGGGAGCAAAGGAACGGTAATGGGGGATAAGGGGTTGGGGGTGAGGAAGTTATATTGAGTGGGACACTTGAATTCATGTTAACACAATAAATTGAAATTAATGAAAAAATTTTTAAAAAATGAAAAAAAACAAGTGCTAGAATAAAGAACTGTTAAGTGCAAAAAAATAAAAATAAAAACTACTTGAAAGAAAATCAAAAGGGAAAGAAATGGAAATCTGTAGAATAAAGACTAAAAGAAAAAAGGATCAAAAACCAAATACGAAAAGTTTTTTGAAAAGCAGAGAAAATATGTGTGTGAGAAGAAAAGGACTAAATTGGAAAAAGGCTTTTAAAATTCTGCACAAAAATAATTTCCAACCTAAAATTCTGTATCTAGGCAAAAAGATATATTTAGCATCAGAGGCATTTATTACTTTTTTACTTGTATAAATTTATTTCTACAATTATATATATATTAAATAAATATATTTTGGCATGACATTTTCAGACATGCAAAGTTTCATAAAATCTATCTGTCATGTATCCATTTTCACGGATAGATTGGAGGATGTGCTCCCACAAAATGAGAGGGTAAACCAAGAAAGAGAAAGACACAGGATCCCTAGGAAAGCGGATATGCAACAAGACAGAGGTGAAAAAGATTTCTTGGGGGATGGCAAAGAGAAGACACCAAGATAACTGCTGTGTGTGAAGCTGAGAGAGCAACCAGATCAGCCTCCAGCAACGCAGTAAGTTCCAAAAAAGATTTCTATAAAGAGAAGACATTGATGCCCAGAGTTGAGATCAGCCACACCTACTACTAGCTGTATGATCTTAGGCCACATTGCTTTTCTCTATGCTTTAGTTTCCCTCTATAAAATGAGAATAACAATGGCATCCACTTCTTGAGGTTGTTATGAAGATGTATTAGTATGTTTTGTGTGTGTATAATAGTGCTGGGCACACAGTAAACATTATATGTGTTTACAATTATTGTCACTATGATTATTACCTAATATGTCTGAATACACAGAGAGGAGATTTAAACAACGAGGAAGAATTTGGAGTTGAATTATTGATATGTATATAGTAAAGGAAAGAAATTACTAAACTAGAAAACTGTTAATTCTAAGGAAAATAAAAAGTTGTATAGAAATAGTAACTACAGCATGGATATCACATGATTCATACTATAAACATTCACAGTAATAAACATTGATGGTGGATCTGATCAAAATAATGATACTTACAGACAGATGTGTATGTGAGTGAGGGTGTGCAGAAAAGCTAAATCTCCACCTCCTACAGTGGAAAGTCAATAAATAATGCCCAAAAATAAAAATAAAAATAAGAAAACCTGTTAAAAAGATTAAGTGCTTACCTCTAGGGAACTGGAATCGGGGAGAAACAAAGCTGGAAAGAGCCATTTTTTAAAAGAAGACTTAGAGAACTACTGACAATTTTTACCATTTGTAAATCAAACTAAAAAATGACTTTAAATTACGATGTGAAAAGATACAAAAATATACAAGAAATGATAATGATGATAATGGATTATTAACCTTAATATTAAGCCTGACCTATGGTGGTGCAGTGGATAAAGTGTCAACCTGGAACTCTGAGGTCACTGGTTCGAAACCCTGGGCTTGCCTGGTGAAGGCACATATGGAAGTTGATGCTTCCTGTTCCTCCCCCCTTCTCTCTGACTCTCTCTCCCCTCTCTAAAATGAATAAATAAAACCTAAAAAAACCTTAATATAAAAAAACTATTTAAAATAAATAAATCAGCAATGAATAGGAGAAGGAAATTCACACAAGGGATTAATAAATTACCAATAAAAATCCTCTGATTATGCTACCTAATTTTTTTAAGTCATACATATTAAAATAATGCAATGTTATCATTCATTCTGAATAAATTCCTGCCCTTGGGTGCCTCTTCCTCCTCCTTACCTCACAGGAGTTTTCTCTTCTTCCTGCAGTCAGGGCCAAGGACCACTGGGGAGAGCTCTGGTTGGCTGGCATGTTTACTCTGGGACTCAGCCCTCAGGATCTCTTGAGGACAACAGCTTTTCCCAGGAGCCTATGGCTGGGCAGGGTCCACGGACTCAACCAGAGCTGCTGGGACCAGAGGAAAGATCCTGCAGCCTTCACTATGGAGTCTAGTCTGGGGACTTCACAGAGACTCCAAGAAACCTAGAAAGAAAAGTATTCACATGGTCAGTCATTGAGCATTCACCCCACAAACGTTACTTGGGGGCACCAGAGTTCAGCTCACGGCACTGGATGCTGTGGGATAGACAAGGTCTAACAATACCAATTCCAGTTATTAATCAAAATAAAATGTGAGTGAGGCCACAGATTTACACTAAAATTAAAAAGGGTTTAAATTCTATCTTGGCCAACTTTTAGCTATGAGAATATAAAATGCTTCTTCAGTTATTTTTTTTTTTTCAAAATGAGTCAAAACTGTCTCAAGGGCTTGTGAAAATTAAATAAGATGGTGTTTGTAAGGCACTTAGCACCAGAATGGCCCAAGTAAAGTTTTAATTGATATTAGCAAGTATTGTTATTACGAGGAATCATATAATGTGCAAAAGCAGGTACCTCATTTAATTTGCACAACAATCCTGTCATCTATGTGTTGCTGTAATCATTATATCACTTTATACATGCGACAATCTATCTGGCTTCAAAGTTCACATTCTCAACACCATACCAACGGCACCTGTTAGTAGTAGGCTAAAAATAAAAGTAGTTCTGAGTAGATACTGAAAACATGACTGTGATTTGGAATAAGGAAAATATTAATAGCCTGGGACTAAAATTCTTTAATTACCTCAAAATACTCAAAGGTAAAAAACTGTTTATCCTCCTATTGAGGGAGGAAAGGGTGTCTCAGTGTCCAAGCTGAGGTACAATTTTATTCTAGTCAACCAATAGAGGAGAGGCACTACAGATTTAGTCATTCTTTATAGGAATGGGAAAATATCCACATAAAATGAAGAGGAATTTAATTAAGACAACAAAAATGAGAGACAGGATGAAGAGAAAACAAGGAAGTAAAGTAAGGAGCAAAGTAAAAGGCATGAACAAGTAAGTTTTTAAACTCATAAAGATGATGTCATACCAAAGAAAGAGAATATACTTTTTTTTTTTGTAGTTTTCTGAAGTTGGAAATGGGGAGGCAGTCAGACAGACTCCCACATGCACCCGACCAGGATCCACCCAGCATGCCCAACAGGGGGCGATGCTCCGACCATCTGTCGCAACCAGGGCCATTCTAGCGCCTGAGGCAGAGGCCATGGAGCCATCCTCAGTGCCCGGACCAACTTTGCTCCAATAGAGCCTTGGCTGCAGGAGGGGAAGAGAGAGGCAGAGAGGAAGGAGAGGGGGAGGGGTGGAGAAGCAGATGGGCACTTCTCCTGTGTGCCCTGGCCGGGAATCGAACCCGGGACTCCTGCACGCCAGGCCGAAGCTCTACCACTGAGCCAACCGGCCAGGGCTGCTTTCTTTTTTTATGCCCATGGAACTTTTACAAAACTCTATCAAGTAACTTGTCCACAAAAAAAATCTGATAGGTGTTTTAATGTTGGAAATTAACAGGCTACATTCTCTGATCATAGTATAAAGTGTTCAATTTCATTAGTCATTAGGGAAACGTAAATCAAAACCAAAATTTTCCATTAATTAGGAGACAACAGCAAGTCTTCCTAAGGTGTGAATAACCTGGAACTCTCATACATTGCTGGTAGAATTGTAAAAAAAAAATGCAGCCATTCTGAAAAACAGTTTGGCAAAATGTTACCCACAGAGTCACCATATGTCCCAGGAGTTACAGTCCTAGGTATCTACCCCAAAAAAGTGAAAACACATGTCTACTCCAAAACTGTACACAAATATTCATAGAGTCAAAAAATGAAAACTACCTAAATACACATCAACTGAAGAATGGATAACCAAATGTGGAATATCCATACAATAAAGTTATTTAGCAATAAAAAGTAATAATACATGCTACAACATGAATGAACCTTAAAATCATTATCTTACATGAAAGATGCCAGTCACAGAAGAACACATATTTTCTAATTCCATTCATATGAAATGTCTAAAATGGGCAAATATACAGAGACAGAAAATTAATTAAAGATTTCCCAAAGCTGGGGGTTTGGAGGTGGCATGAATGGTGAATGTCTGCTAATGTATACAAGGTTGAAAATGTGCTAAAATCACATTGTGGTGATGATCGCATAATTCTGTGAATGTACTTAAGACTATTGGATTGGGTCCTGGCCAGTTTTGCACAGTGGATAGAGCATCAGCCTGGCATGTGGACGTCCCAGGATCGATTCTGGTCAGGGCACACAAGAATTGACTATCTGCTCTCTCCCTCTCTATCTCCTCTTTCTCTCACTCTTCTCCTCTCGCAGCCAGTGGCTCGATTGGTTTGAGTGTTGGCCCTGGGTGCTGAGGATAGCTCGGTTGATTCAAGCATCAGACCCAGACAGGGGTTGCAGGGTGGATCCCGGTTGGAGCACATGCAGGAGTCTATCACCCTTCCTCTCACTTTAAAACAAAACAAAACAAAAAAACACTGAACTGTATACTTAAAATGGGTGAATTTTATGATACTGGAATATATCTAAATAAGTCTGTTTTAAAAGAAAAGAAACCGTTTCCTAAATAACCCAGGACCAAAGTGGGAAATCAATACAGAAGCTACACAATGTTTACCAGCAGTCACAGAACATACTAAACTTATATATAAAGTGAAGTGTGCAGCTTTAAATGGCTTTATTTTTAATTAAAAATAAATATTACAAAAAAGAACTATGTTCCACCTAAAACATTCAAAACAGAAAAAACGGAATTAAACTAACCTCCCCCAAAATAAAGTAGTACTGAATAAAAATAAAATTTTGAACGATCAAATAAGTATAACAATAGGAAGTTTAAAGCAAACAAAGAGTTGGATCTTTGAGATGACCAATGTCGTAAATAATGCACTAACAAACCAGATAGAGAAGAGTTTATATATGTGTGTGTGTGTGTGTGTGTGTGTGTGTGTGTGTATATATATATATATATATTGAGAGGAATAATCTTTCCCAGATAAGGCAGTGGTTCAAAGTAGTTATTGTGGGATATCATGTATAACTGTGCAGCAACACAGTTTAATATTGATGTGAAAGAGGTGCTCCCCCAGCAAAAAACATAAATTAACAAGGTTAACAGAGAAAAAGACATAGAAGAGAACAATGAATGTAGAAGAGACCAGAACAAGAAGGACATAAGACAACAAATACAAAGACTGAAAAGCAGAAAGGAAAGGTGGCCAGCCCAGACCTCAGGGACTGGAGAACATTACAGCGATAAGTTCCCTGGGTTTCATTCTCCCTCCCATGTATCAGACAAGGCGCTGGAGAAGCCTGTAACTCAAAATTGTCAACAGGCACAGGCAAACAAAACTCTAAGAAAAGCCTACTCCCCTTAATCACAAAGAACCAAGGAAAGTGTGGCTGAACTGAATATACTCACCCTACTCCAGCCAAATAGTAACAGAACAAACACACTTTCTCTTCAAGCACCCATGCAACATTCTCCCAAACATACAATATCTAGGGTCATAAAACAAACCTAAACAAATTAAATTATAAAGCATATGTTCCTTATTTTAAGAGCATTGAACTAGATAATCAATAACAAAAAGATAACAGGAAAGCCTCCAAACACTCGGGAATTAAGAAATACATTTCTATATAATCCATGGATCAAAGAGGAAGTCTCAAAGGAAATTAAAAAGTAGCCTGACCAGTGGTGGCACAGTGGAGAAAGCGTCAACCTGGGACGCTGAGATCCCAGATTCAAAACACTGAGGTCGCAGCTTAAGCACAGGCTCATTCGGCTTAAGCATAGGCTTGCTAACTTGAGCACAGAATCTCCAGCTTGAGCAAGTGGTCACTGACTTGGCTTGAGCGGACCCCCACACCCCATCCAGGATTGTATGACAAGGAATCAATGAATAACTAAAGTGAGTGATGCAATTACAAGTTGATGCTTCTCATCTTTCTCCCTGTCCCCTTCTCTCAGTCTCTCTCTCTCCCTCTCAAAAATAAATCAATGAATAAAAATAAAAATACAACATAATGATATTCGTGGAATGCAGATAAAGCAGTGCTGAAAGGGAAATTTATAAATTTAAATGTTTATATTAGAAAAGAATTAAGGTCTTAAATCAATCATCTAAATTGCCACTTTAAGAAACTAGAAAAAGAGCAAAGTAAACCCAAAACAAGCAGAAGGAAAGAAGTAATAAACATAACAGCAGAAAACAATGAAATTAAAAACAGAAACAATGAATTTGAAAACAAAAATAAAGAAAAATCAATGAAAGCAAAAGCTGGTTCTTTGAAAACATTGATAAAATTGGTAATCTTCTAGGCAAGACTGACAGACAAAAAGAAGACACAAATCACCAACAACAGAAATGAAATAGGAGATATAACTACAGTTCCTGCAGCCATTAAAAGGGAACAGAATACCACGCACAACTTGATATACATTAATTCAACAACTTGGATGAAATGGTCCAATTCCTCACAAAACACAGACTCCCACAACTCATCCACTATTAGCTACTCTGAAAAGATATTAACTAAATAATCTGAACACTCGTGTAACAACTACAGAAATTGAAGACATAATCAAAAAGTTTCCAAAAGAAAATTTCCAGGCCCAGAAGGTTTCACTGCAGAGTTCTACCACATATTTAAAAAAAAAAAAAAATTAGCATAATTTTTCCACAATCTCTTCCAGAAAACATAACACTTCCCAGCTCGTTCTACAATGTCAGTATTGCCTTAATATTAAAACCAAAGACAATACAGAAAAGGAAAACTATAGACTAACATTTCTCATGAACTTAGATGCAAAAATTCTCAAAAAAAAATATTAGCTAATCAATTCCTGCAACACATAAAGAGAATTATACACCACAATCAAGTGAAATTTATTACAGGAATGTAAGGCTGGTTCAATATTCAAAACTCATTGTACTCCTCCATATTCACAGGCTATAAAGATAAAATATCATAAGATCATATAAATTCATATAGTACGGCAAAATTCAACATCTATTCATGATACACGTAGACAAACACACAGATCAATGGAACAAAAAGTAGTCCTACACAAGTATGGCCAACTCATTCATTCATTTACTCACTTTATCTATCTAATCTATCTATCTATCTTATCTATCTAATCTATCCTATCTATCTATCTATCTTATCTATCCTATCTATCTATCTATCTTTCTATCTATTTATGTGAGAGCAGGGAAGGCAGAGAGACAGACTCCCACATGCCAGGACCAGGATCCACAGGGCAAGCCACCTATGGGGCAATGTTCTGCCCACTGGGGTGTTGCTCAGTTGCAACCTGAGCTTTTTTAGTGCTGGGAGCCAACTAGCTCCAGCCAATCCAGCCAGGGCTGCAGGATAGGAGAGGGGGGAGGGGGTAGGTAGATAGAGGGGAGGGGGAGGGGTAGAAAAGCAGATGGTTGATTTTCCTGTGTGCCCTGACCAGAATCGCACCAGGGACATCCACACCTGGGGCAGACGCTCTACCACCGAACCAACCAGCCAGGGCCTGCCAATTTATTTTTGACAAAGGTGCAAAATAACAGGAAGGACAGTCTTTTCAATAAGTAGCATTAGTACTTGGCGCTTGAGTAACTGGACATTCAAATAAATAAACCTCAATCTAAGTCTCACATTTCATACAAACTTAACTCAAATGGATCATGAACAGCAGGAAGGAGAAATGGACAACTCAGTATCACAGTGGAAAATTTATCTCTCCTCTCCCTGGAACAGAAGCAGCAGATAAAAAAAAAATTGTACAAATCGTGTACAACACAACTGACAACTAAATAATTAAATATTATTGTCGAGTTATAAATGGAACATTTACAAAAATTCACCACTCACTAGGCCATGCATCCTCTCATATTTCAAAGAATGAGCTTCATGTAGACATTTTTCAGACCACGTTTTTCTAAGGTTAGAAATCATGAAACAGATAAACTTTTGTAAACTGAAAACACACTTCTAAATAACTCAATGGGCAAAAGAAAAATTATCAACTCTTAAAAACACTTCAAACATAATGCATCAAACCTTGTGGGTTTTAGAGTGAACTTAAAAACCTTAATATTGATATGAGAAAAGAGGAAATCCTGCAAAGTAATGAGTGAATCATTCAACTACAGTTAAACAAACGAGTACCTCACTGACCACACAAAATTCCTCAACACTCACCCTCCCCAGGGCCGCATCACTGCAAAACGCCTCCTGCACAGCGCACTGAGATTCTCCTGACTACTGTTAAGCCTCGACTCAGAACCACAGCCGCTTCCGGTCACCACCCCTAGCACCGCCCTTTCTCTGGATTTGGAGCTTCGCAGGAATGGGGCGTGGTTCTACACATGCGCAAAACCACATTTGAAGCCACAGTCAGCCAAGAATCAACATGGAGTTGCTACTGAATCAGTGTTTTAGGGCATTAGGTGCCATTGGGCAGCCGTGGGGAACATGACCGTACTCGGGTCGCGCTTCCTCATGGGGTTCGCCATGGTGGAGGAGGGGCCGTTCAGTACTGAGGATGAGGAAGCCTCTAAAGTCACAGAGCTGAGCAGTGGAGGTGTCTCGTAGGTGGTGGGAGGAGCAGGGTTAGAGACGTTTCCCTGGGCAGGCTTCCTGAAGGAGGGGTCTTTGGATCTGTACTCTATGGATCTGAAATAATGTTCAGAGAAGCCGAGGGGCCTTTGGAAAGAGGCAGAGATGCCTGTGGCTGTCAGCTCTTGGCGGATACCATAGGATGAGAAGGGGGTAAAAGACGGGTTACAGGCCTCTCCTGGAACATACCACGAGGGGAGAAGGGAAAGAAATCAGAAATGTGCAGGCCCCGCCCCTCAACTATAGCACTGGAGAGAAAAAAGGGAGAAGTCAGCGTTAGCTTCCCCTCTACTGTACTTGTGGAGGTTGGTTATGGGGTTTGAGTGTTCCCATAATCTACATTTTTTCCACTCCAGCTACCCAAGCTAAAAGTATAATAATACATGAAATGTAATAATTATATAGTTATATAATACTTTTTCTTAACCTAATGTAATATGTCACTAAAAACATCTTTAAGAAACTATTATTTTTATTTCTATGTAAAATAAAATCTACATAGTGATAGCTACCTTACTTTGCAAATGTAGTTTTAAGACAAGACTGATACTGCCCTTCAACCAGTTTTCTTTCCCTAATGATCTACAATACGGAAAGTATGAAGATGCCCTGCCCTTCTGAGAGATGTCACTGTGGCAAATGGGGAAGAAGTTGTACTGCCTTTCACTTGACAGTACCTATACTGTCAACAGCAAGGTCAAATATCTCCTCCTCCATGGTATCCTCCAGACAGAGGTAGAAATCTGAGGGCATTCCCGAATCCTCAGGTTGAGGGAACTCCTATAACCCTGGTCTGGGTGTTTATTGAATAAGTAAATGAAAGAAGAAATGGAATCAATGGAAGTACATTTGGCATGTATACACTTGTAACAGAGTGCCTGGAATCATTGTTAATGTTGTTGAGTGTCATAATAGTACTAGGATATGTTTAAGAAAAATAGATCTGTTAGACCATTTCAGAGAAAAAAAGATAGAGCCAACAAACATATGAAGGGATGTTCAAAGTCATTAGTGATTAAGGGAATACAAATCAAGACATGTTGAGGTGACATTTTACATACACCCATTCAATTTGCAAAAATTTAAGTCTGAAAATACCAAGTGTAGGAGAGGATGTGCACCCACCAGATTTTCTGACCTGTTGAAGGAATGTAAACAACTGAAACCACTTAGGAAACAGTTGGCATTCCCTTCAACAGTGAAATATACCTCATCATCCAGCCAGTCCTCTCCTAGGAATATATCCAAAAGAAACCTTGCACATGAAAGTGAGGATATGTGTGGCATCCTGTTATTGACAGCAAAACCTGAAAACAAAAATGGATGGTCATCAACAGGAGTCAAAATGAATGAACTAGAATAATACCCAACAGTATGGATGAATATTAAGGGAAAAAATCTTATAATTCCCAAAAGACTGTATAAAGCATAACTCACTTATATAAAACTAAAAGCTACTAATATAAAGAACATGAACTATTTAGGATTGTGTGTAGTTGTAATAAAATTATATAAAAAGGGCCTGACCTGTGGTGGAGCAGTGGATAGAGCATCGACCTGGAGCACTGAGGTCACTGGTTCAAAGCTCCAGGCTTGCCTGGTCAAAGCACATGTGGGAGTTGATGCTTCCTGCTTCTCCCTCCCTTCTTTTTCTCTCTCTTTCCTCTCTCTAAAATGAATAAATGGAAAATAATTTTATAAAAAATAGATTAACTTAGCCTGACCAGTGGTGGCGCAGAAGATAGAGCATCAACCTGGGACACTGAGGTCCCAGGTTTGATACCCAGAGGTCGCCAGCTTGAGTGCAGGCTCACCAGCTTGAATGCAGAGTTCCCACTTTGAGTGTAGGATCATTGACATGAACCCGTGGTCCCTGGCTTTAGCCCAAAATCACTGGCTTGGCTAAAGCCTCCCCATCAAGGCATGTATGAGAATGAATCAATGAACAACTGAAGTGAGTGACACAACTACGAGTTGATGCTTCTCATCTCTCTCCCTTTCTGTCTCTGTCTCTGACTGTCAGTCACTCACTAAAAAAAATAGATGTAGGGACTCAGGACGATGTTTACTTCAGTTGAGGGGAGGCAGGACAATGAATTGGGGGAACACATGAATAGGTGGAGGTTATTGTCAAGGCCCTACCTTTTCTTTTAGGTGGTAGGTGCATAACTGTTAATTGTATTATTAAAACTAAGTATTTCAATTAATTGGGAATATTTAATGGTTAGATCAATAGCTACACGTAAAAAGAGAAAGTTTGCATGGAGAAAAGTACTGCCGTTTCCCTGAATGGGGCAGGAAAACCTTTGGTAGAATGAGCAAGGAGGCAGGAGCCTCACAGCTCTCACACTTACTAAGGCTGCTGCCATATACGTGCTCTGGCTCCGGCCCACCTCATCACGCCACTCATCTGCTCCAATGTTTTTCTTCATATCTTTCTTTCCTGACCTACCTCACCACTCCCTAGCTCCTCGCCATGCTTATGTTTTCTTCATAGCCTTCCTTTTTAACAGAAATTATCTTATTCATTTACTGTTTGCTCATTTCCTTGTTTGTGCTGATACTGCAATGATTTCTGCTTCTCACATATCAACTTCTTATTTTTTGGCATATTTACCACACATGTAGAGAGCAGCAAAACACACACACTGGATTCATTTTCTTAAAAGATTACTTATTTCCGCTTGGTCTGTGGTGGCACAGAGGATAAAGCATCAACCTGAAATGCTGAGGTCGCCAGTTCAAAACCCTGGGCTTGCCCCGTCGAGGCACATATGACAAGCAATCAATGAACAACTAAAGTGAAGCAACTATGAATTGATACTTCTCATTCCCCTCTCTCCTAGATCTGTAAAATCAATAAATAAAATATTTTTAAAAACAAATTATTCCCTCCAAAAACCTCTTCAGATATCTCTGAATGACACAATTAATTATAAAATTGATTTGGTATGAGTAATGCAGGAAATACTAAAGAGACAGAGACCTTGTAAGTATATGAGATTCTATTTGTTCTTCATCAAATGTTTATTGATCACCAGTAACAGCCCTTAGTACTTGATATTTGGTAAAACAGAAGAGCCCCCAAATCCTTAGCTTCGTTGACCTGCATCCTAATAGAGAAGAGAGCTAATAAACATTGTTTATTAAAAGGCTGTATCTGCTAAAGGGCAGAGTGATGTGACTTAGAAATGTTGGGGGACAGTCACTTTAAATAGGAGGATCAGAGTTACCTTTTAAACTCTATCACTGATTTCCTACATCCTGGAGTAGACCAGTTGCAAATCTTCACATTTATGTGAGTATCCATTTAAAAACAAAGAAGAATGCAAGGTCAGAATATTTTCATACTGCAGCTAAAGACAAAATAGTGAGCACATCTGTGTTGTACAATAGATTCAAGGAATAATGATGTCTAAAGAAAATTACTTAAGTGACTGCAATAAAGTTTAAAGGTGTTATTAAGCTGGTATGCATCAGATAACTCTACAATAGAAGCAGAGCTAGGGTTTTATAGGGGAAAGTTGAGTTCATGTCCCTGAAGTTTTTTACTTTTTAAATTAAACTCACAATTTGGGAGGGCCAATCTTGTTTTCATGTACCTCGTGGGATTGGAGCCCCATAACATCAGAACAGTATTTTCTGAGAATTGTTTTGTAAACCTTGAAGCCAGTGGTGGGATTCAAATAATTTTAACAACTGGTTCTCTGCCCTAATGAACGTTTTAAGTATAAAAAAACAATATACCAAAAGGTAGTTTATTATTTCATGCATTTAATATTTTTTTAAAAAATTCCTCTTTTTTATTTTTATTTTTTTGCAGAGACAGAGAGTGAGTCAGAGAAGGACAGACAGGGACAGACAGACAGGAATGGAGAGAGATGAGAAGCATCAATCATTAGTTTTTCATTGCGCGTTGCAACACCTTAGTTGTTCATTGATTGCCCCCTCACATGTGCCTTGACCGCGGGCCTCCAGTAGACGGAGTAACCCCTTGCTGGAGCCAGCGACCCTCGGCCCATGCCGGTGGGCTTTTTGCTCAAACCAGATGAGCCAATGCTCAAGCTGGTGACCTCGGGGTCTCGAACCGGGGACTTCCGCATCCCAGTCCAACGCCCCATCCACTGCGCCACCGCGTGGCCAGGCTCATGCATTAATATTTAAATAAGAATAATAAAAGAGGTATACAAAATTAGGTTTAATAAGAGTTTAAAAATATTAATGGAAAATATTAACTAATACCTGACAAAAAACAATAAAACTATTAAGATATTTCCATATTGCTTCTTGATTGGTGTCCTCACTTGCAATTTTCTTCATTTTTGACCAAGCATCATTGGTTGTGTGATTTATCCTTAATGATCTTCTCACTGTAGGGGTAGGATCTCATTCCTTGCAGGCGTCCCCAAACTACGGCCCGCGGGCCGCATGCATCCACCCTGAGGCCATTTATCTGGCCCCCGCCGCACTTCCGGAAGGGGCACCTCTTTCATTGGTGGTCAGTGAGAGGAGCACTGTATGCGGCAGCCCTCCAATGGTCTGAAGGACAGTGAACTGGCCCCCTGTGTAAAAAGTTTGGGGACTCCTGCAAGGGTAGGCCAGTTAGACTAATAGTCATTGTGTTTGATACATTAGAAACAGTTAGGTGATTTCTCTTCTCTGAACATATTATGTTCGTTTTTGTGTGTTTTTTTAACTTCACTTAGAAAATTAACTTAAACAGGCTGACACTGATCAATAAGAGTATATAGGTTTCAGGTAAACATTTCTATAGCATTTGAACTATAGATTATGTTGATTTGACCCATAACCTAAAGTCAAATCATTTTACGTCACCTTATATTTGTCCCTTTCTACAGCCTTTGCCTTACCCCCTTCCCCACATCCTCCTTCCCCTGGTAACCACTTCACTTTTATCTACATCCATGAGTCTCAGTTTTATATTCCACTTATGTGTGAAATCATACAGTTCTTAGCTTTTCCTGATTTACTTATTTATATCAGTATAATGTTTTCAAGCTCCATCCATGTTGTTGTAAATATCACTATGTCATCATTTCTTATGGCTGAGTAGTATTCCATTGTATATATGTACCACTTCTTCTTTATCCAATCCTCTATCAAGGGACAATTTGGTTGTTTCCATGTCTTGACCACTTTGAATAATGCTTCGATGAACATGGGGTGCATGTGTCTTTACGTATCAAAATTTCTGAGTTTTTGGAGTAGATACCCAGTAGAGGGATTGCTGGGTCATATGGTAATTCTATTCTTAATTTTTTGAAAAACCACCATACTTTCTTTCATAATGGTTTTACTAATTTGCATTTCCACCAGCAGTGAATGAGATGTTGCTGTCACAATGATGTAGGTGGGACCAAAGATGCGTTGGTGGGGGGGATATGTTGTGAAGGCTTTACGGCTTCAGCTTTACAGCTTCAATTTTATGGCTTTATGGCTCTAGCAATGGCAATCTCAGGCCTCTGGGTACTCCTCCCCATGTCTCAACAGACCCGGGGACCAGATGCAGAGCACCTCTGTTCTTCAGGGGAGAACAGGGCTCTGGAGAGTTAACTGTGGGGCTTGTCTCTGCCACTCTCAGTACCACAAGGTCAGAGAGGCAGGATCTAGTAAGCTGGGGGCCACACTTTAGTTTTCTCTGTCTCTGCTAAGTGCAGGCTGCAGGTAGACTGTGGGAATACTGGCCATGACCACATGCTCTGGCTGGTTTGGTTTATCTCACCTTTGCCCCTCTATCTCACCACTCCTCTCAGCAGAAGGAGACCCTGAGTTTCCTTCTCTGTACCCCTCAGACAAAATCAAAACAGCTTGAGCTTCTCTCCTCCCTGTAGTCCAAAGAGAGAAAAAAAACTCAGTCACACTGGGTTTGTCTCCTCCTCAGAGCTGTCCGTGAGTGCATTTTATCTTCTGACCCCCTTTTCAACCCATACCACTCATAGTCCATTCAGTGTGTGGATTTTTCAGGCATACCTGTGAGCCCAGCTGGGGTTCTTTCACTGCATTGTAGTTGTTCAACTTATTGAAATTTCAAGGGAGAGAGATCAAGAGTATCTCTCATGCCGCCATTACTCTGACATAATCTGTCTGATTATTTAAAAATAAAATTTAAAGTAATTACTCAAATTCTTAGATGTGAGAATGGGCTTTTGGCTGTGCAAGAAAATGTCCTTGTTCTTAGGAGTGTGTCAATATACAAAGATGACCCAAATGAGGATAGAGACTATTTACAATTTTTTATAGCAAGGGAGTCAGCTACCATCACTTGCGTTTGGCAGAGATTCAACGGCAAGCAGGAGAGTGAGAAAGCTTTATACTGAAAAAAGTAAGGTTTTAGGTGTGCCTTAATAGGAGACTACTGGCATTGGGAAGCTGGAGGTGGGCTAAATAGAAACAGGGCATACTATGTTATTGGTTAGGGGAACAGATTTGGCTTTCTATGGTGGGACCAGAGTTGGAACTGGAGAGTGGAGGCAAAAATTAAGAGTCTGGTAGTCACTGACCAAGACCTGACCAATTGATGCAGAGGTAGTGGTTTGTCTTCCTATGCCTACAGAGGTTGTAGGTCAGAGTTCTATTATTCTATTATTATCTGGTCATAGTCCATTTGAATATTTAGTCCCTCAAGAGATATGTGTTGAGTATTAAGCTTTGAAGGAGCATGTCTGCAGCTTACTATAAAATGTATTATACCATTTATGACAAACCCTCAGCCAATATCATGCTATGTGTTGAAAACTGAAAGATTTTCCTCTAAAATCAGAAATAAGACAAGGATGCCCACTCTCTCCATTCTAATTCAACATAGTTCTGTAAGTCTTAGCCAGAGCAATTAGGCAAGAGAAAGATATAAAAGGCATCCATATTGGGAAACAAAAAGTAAAGGCATCACTTTTCACACATGACATGATTCTGTTTATAAAATACCCCAAAGACTCCACTGAAAGACTATTAGAAACAATAAACCAATACAGTAAAGTTGCAAGATATGAAATCAATATACAAAATTCTACTACTTCCTGTACACCAACAATGAAACTTGAGAAAATGCATTTTAAAAATTCCTTTTACAATTTCAACAACAACAAAATGCCTAGGAATCAACTTAACATAGGATGTGAAAGACCTATATACTGAAAACTACAAAGCATTATTAAAAAGAGATTGAAAAAGGCACAATAAAATGGAAAGATATTCTGTGTTTGTAAGTTAGAAGAATCAACATAGTTAAAATAGCCATATAATAATAGCATATTACACAGAGCAATATAAAGATTTAACACAATCCCAATGAAAATTCTAGTGTCATTTTTTTTAAAAGTAGAAAAAAATGATCATATTTGTATGAGACCACAAAAGACCCCAAATAGACAAAATAATCCCAAGAAAAAAGAACAAAGCTGGAAGTATTATGCTACTTGGCTTTATATTATACTATAGACTGAGTCACCATCTTGGAATTCTTTGGGTCCCTTTTTGCCTTCTCCTTTCTTTGCATTCAAGGCAGGATTTCTATCATCTCTTAGTATTTTTGGTCACTGAGTTCTTCCTCTGCCTGCTAGCTCCAAACTCCTTGTCTTGTTGAGGATCCAGAGAGCCCAGGCAAAATGCCAACACATTTCTCTGTCCAGCTGGTGGCACATCTGTATTTATCATGAGTTCAGTTCAATACCCATCTCCTGTATGTAATCTTCCCCTATTATTGCCAGCCCACAGTTAAACATATCAGGCTCTAGAGCTTTGACAGCGAGGTACAACAACACTACATCATACAGTGACTGGGTCATGCTTGCTGTTGTATTAAGAAGAATAAACCAAAGAGCATCAGGGTGAAACAAGGAGACTGCTGAGCCGATGATGGTGATGACTCAGATGTTAGAAAATAAGAAAAAAAATGATGTCCGAGTAATGGCAGCATGAGAGATACTCCTGATCTCTCCCCTTGAAATTTCAACAAACTGAACAACTATAACACAGCAAAGGAACTCCAGGTGGGCTTGCAGGCACACCTGAAAGATCTGTGCACTGAATGTATTAAAAAATTTTTGTTAGTGTTCTTAACAATACCACTCTCAAATGCCATCAAGGAAGAAGAAATCAAATATCATGGCTACACAAGACAGAGAGGTAGTTCAGAAAGAAAATAAAAAATCTCCAGAAAACGGCCTAGCGTGCGGAGGACCGGGGTTTGATTCACGGCCAGGGCACACAGGAGAAGCGCCCATTTGCTTCTCCACCCCTCCGCCGCGCCTTCCTCTCTGTCTCTCTCTTCCCCTCCCGCAGCCAAGGCTCCATTGGAGCAAGGATGGCAGGGGCGCTGGGGATGGCTCCTTGGCCTCTGCCCCAGGCGCTGGAGTGGCTCTGGTCGCTGCAGAGCGACACCCCGGAGGGGCAGAGCATCGCCCCCTGGTGGGCAGAGCGTCGCCCCTGGTGGGCGTGCCGGGTGGATCCCGGTCGGACGCATGCGGGAGTCTGTCTGACTGTCTCTCCCTGTTTCCAGCTTCAGAAAAAATGCAACAACAAAAAAAAAATCTCCAGAAAAAAATTTCAATCATATTGTAAACTTGGAGTTAAATAATAGAGAATTCAAAGTTAAAGTTCTGAAAAAACTCCACAAGATGCAAGAAGACATGAATAGGCAACTTAATGAACTCAGAAAACATACTAATGAGCAAAACAAATACCTCACCAAGGGGACTGAAACTTTAAAAACAGAGATGTAGAATTCAACACATAAATTGAAAACTGAGGCAGCAAGTTTGGCTAATAGAACAAGCCTGATAGAGGAAAGAATCAGTGATATTGAAGACAGGCAACTAGAGATGCTACATACAGAGAAGAAAGAGACTCGTGAACTAAAAACAAAACAAAACAAAACAAAACTGAGAGAGCTCTATAAGAATTGTCTAAATCAGGCGTCCCCAAACTACGGCCCGCGGGCCGCATGCAGCCCCCTGAGGCCATTTATCCGGCCCCCCACCGCACTTCTGGAAGGGCTACCTCTTTCATTGGTGGTCAGAGAGAGGAGCACTGTATGTGATGTGGCGGCCCTCCAACATTCTGAGGGACAGTGAACTGGCCCTCTGTGTAAAAAGTTTGGGGACCCGGCCCTGGCCGGTTGGCTCAGCGGTAGAGCGTTGGCCTGGCGTGCGGGGGACCCGGGTTCGATTTCCGGCCAGGGCACATAGGAGAAGCGCCCATTTGCTTCTTCACCCCCACCCCCCTCCTTCCTCTCTGTCTCTCTCTTCCCTCCCGCAGCCCAGGCTCCATTGGAACAAGGATGGCCGGGGCGCTGGGGATGGCTCCTTGGCCTCTGCCCCAGGCGCTAGAGTGGCTCTCGTTGCGGCAGAGCGACGCCCCGGAGGGGCAGAGCATCGTCCCCTGGTGGGCAGAGCGTCGCCCCTGGTGGGCATGCTGAGTGGATCCCGGTCGGGCGCATGCGGGAGTCTGTCTGACTGTCTCTCCCCGTTTCCAGCTTCAGAAGAAATTAAAAAAGAAAAAAGTTTGGGGACCCCTGGTCTAAATCCATCAGAAAGACCAATATAAGAATAATGGGTATATTAGTAGAAGAATAGAGGAGAAGGGAATGGAGAGCTTATTCAAACAAATAATTATTTAATTATAATTGATGAGAATTTCCCAAACAAATGGAAAGAGAGCCTCAAATACAAAAAGCAAACAGAACTCTGAGTTACTGCAACCCAAACAGACATACTCCAGGGCACGTCATAATAAAATTGTGAAAAATCAATGACAGAAAAAAATCCTCAAGGCAGCTAAAGAAAAGAACATAACCTATAAAGGAAAGCTCATTAGGTTATCATCAGACTCCTCAGCAGAAACTCTACAAGCCAGAGGAGAGTGGACCCAAACATTCAAAATACTGAAAGAGAGGAATTACCAGCCAAAAATACTATATCCATCAAAGCTATCCTTCAAATATGGTGGAGAAGTAAATATTTTCCAGACATGCAGAAGCTGAGGGAATTTATCACCAGAAACTCTCCCCACTATAGGAAGTACTCAAGGGGAGGTTGAGGGGTGAGGGTGTTATATTGAGTGGGACACTAGAATCCATGTTACCACAATAAATTTAAAAATTTTTAAAAAATCCTTGAGGTCTCTGTCTTGAATTTGAGCTCACCAACTTGAGCACAGGGTCAATGGATTAAGCACAGGTTTGCCAGCTTGAATGTGGGGTCGCAGGCTTGAGCGCAGGACCATCAACATGATCCTGAAGTTGCTGGTTTGAGCCCATAGTTGTAGGTTGGAGCCCAAGGTCACCAGTTTGAGCAAGGGGTCACTATCTCAACCTAAGCCCAGGGTCACCAATCAAATCGCTGATCAAGGCACATATGAGAACCAGTCAAGGCACAACTAAATGTAACAACAAGTTGATGCTTCTACCTTCTTCTTTCTCTCTCTCTCTCAAAAAAAATTATCATATAGCAAAATTAAATTTTTGTTGTACAGTTATTTTAATTTAAATACATGTATAGATTTGTGTATGCACCACCATCATGAGGACATAGAACAGTTCCATTACATCTCTCTAAAAAACAACTCTCATCACACCTAGGGTATTTAACAACGTTACAATAATACCATGCAGTTCAAAATCAAATTTTTCTAATTATCCCCAAAATGCTTTACTTTTATAAAAATCCCAAATCCAAATAAGGTTCATACATTGCATTTGGTTGTCATGCTTAAGTCTCTAACCTATCTTTAGTCTTTAAATGTATTTTTCCAGTCTATTTTGTCTTTCACAGCCTTGATATTTTTGAAGACCCTATGTCAATTGTGGTATAGATGGCTGTACATTTCTTATTGTTTCTTCATTAAGAGATTCAGGTCAAACAACTTAGGAAAGAAAATCTACATCGATGAGGTGGCCCTCTCAGTGAATCACGTCTGCAAGCATGTTTCCGTGCATCCTATATTTGGTAATACTAAATTTAATTACTTTATTGTAAATATATGTTTTTATTTAGGGTAATTCTTTGGGAACCCTGTGAATAATCTGTTTCCCAATGTATTAATTTGCTAGGGCTGCCATAACAGAATATCATAAACCGGTTGACTTAAACAACAGAAGTTTATTTTCTCACAGTTTTGAACGCTCAAAATCTAAGATCAAGGTACTGGCAGGTTTGGTTTCTCCTGAGGCCTTTGTACTTGTTTTGCATATGGTCATCTTTTTACTGTTTGTTTACATGCTTATCTTCTGTGCACACCCAGTGTCTCTCTACATATCCTAATTTCCTCTTCTTTTTTTTTTTGACAGAGACAAAGAGAGACAGAGAGAGGGACAGATAGAGACAGACAGACAAGAAGGGAGAGAGATGAGAAGCATCAATTCTTCGTTGTGGCACCTTAGTTGTTCATTGATTGCTTTCTCATTTGTGCCTTGATGGGGCAGGAGGGAGCTCCAGCAGAGCAAGTGACCCCTTGCTCAAGCCAGCAACCTTGGGCTCAAGCTAGTGAGCTTATTCAAACCAGATGATCCCGCGCTGAAGCTGGACCTCGGGTTTTGAACCTGGGTCCTCTTCATCCCGGTCCAATGCTCTATCCATTGTGCAACTGCCTGTTCAGGCTAATTACCTGTTCTTATAAGGACACCAGTCAGATTGGATCAGGGTTTACCCTAAAGAGCCCATTTTAATGTAAACCCCTCTTTAATGGCCCTATCTCTAATATGTCACATTCACATTCTGAAATACTGGGGTTAGGGTTTCAATGCATAAATTTTGGAGGAACACATTTCAGCCCATAATACTCAAATAAGCTTTTACAAAATGGTTTTGCTGTTGTTTTTTTAGGGAGAGAGCGAAAGACAGAAAGACAAAGACAGAGACAGACAGAAAGAGAGAGATTAGAAGCATCAACTCTTTGTGGCACTTTATTTGTTCATTGATTGCTTCTCATACATGCCTTGACCAGGGGACTCCAGCTGGGTCAGTGACTCCTTGCTCAAGCCAGTGATCCTGGCATTTCAAACCTGGACCCTTAGCATCTCAGGTCAATGCTCTCTCTACAGAACCACCACCTGGTCAAGCCACAAAATGGTTTTAGCCTTCATTGATGATCCTCACCTAAAACAATGATTAACTTAGGGATTGCAAAATGGTGATTTTCTAATTCTATTATCTTTCTATATTAGCTAATATTATTCTATAAAGAGCCTGACCAGGTGGTAGCACAGTGGATAGAGTATCAGACTGGGATGCAGAGGACCCAGGTTTGAAACCCCAAGGTTGCCAGCTTGAGCATGTGCTCACCAGCTTGAGCACGGGGTCGCTGGCTTGAGTGTGGAATCATAGACATGACCCCATGGTCGCTGGCTTGAGCCCAAAGGTCACTGGCTTGAAGCCCAAGGTTGCTGACTTGAGCCCAAGGTCGCTGGCTTGAGCAAGGGGTCACTTGCTCTGCTGTAGCCCCCCAGTCAAGGCACATATGAGAAAGCAATCAATGAACAACTAAGAAGACTAAGGAGTCCCAAGAAATAATTGATACTTCTCATCTCTCTGCCTTCCTGTCTGTCTGTTCCTCTCTCTCCTAATCTTCTCTGTCTCTGTCAAAAAATAAATAAAATAAAATAAGAGCTTTCTTTCCCTATTCATGTTTGTTTAGAATTATTATATTCATGTGCCAGTATCAGATTTATTGCTTTTTTGATTGTAGATACATTGTGTAATACACAAGTAAAGTTTAAGAAATATCAGTGCAATTAACGAATAGTAAGTACTACTGTAACATTCTACTAGAACAGGGGTCGGGAACCTATGGCTCGTGAGCCAGATGTGGCTCTTTTAATGGCTGCATCTGGCTCGCAGACAAATCTTTAATAAAAAAAATTATAACGTTAAAAATATAAAACATTCTCATGTATTACAATCCATTCATTTCCTACCGCTCATGTTCATGGTTGCGGGTGGCTGGAGCCAATCACAGCTGTCCTCTGGAACAACACCAAATGTTTATTGGATAATGCGTAACGTACACGGGTTGTTGTATGGCTCTCACGGAGTTACATTTTAATATGTGGCGTTCATGACTTTCTCTCTGACCCCTGTACTAGAACTAGGGGATACAGTTTGTATTAATTGATTTTAGTTTCTTTCCCCAGTTGCAACCTGTCAGAGGTACTGTTTCCCAGATCCTACTTCGTCTTGGCTTTGAAACAATGTTGTTTTCTTACTTCTAAGAAAGAAATGGACCATTCAGTAAGCACTTGTTAACTTCACTTCTATGTACTATTAACCGAGTTTTTCTTTTTCTTCACATCTAACCTATGAGGTATCTAAGGAAAGCTTTATTCAACTTTATTCTAATGTTACATCTTGATGCTTTCTGATTCTACTGACTGGCATTATGTTGATGACCTGATTTCATTGATTTCTTTAAGCCCAACTGATGAACACTTGGATTTTTCCCTCTGTATTTCTCTATTTCAAACAATGCCACAATGAACCACTTGTAATTGACCTTTTAAACATGTGTGGGTGTAGAATACAGTCTCAGAAATGCAGGTTCTGAGTCATAATTAAATGTGTTTTAATTTGGTAAATATTTCCATATGCACCTCTGTATGATTTTATCACTTTGACTACCCCCAATAGTTGATGAGAGTGTCAGTTTTCCTACAAAATCACCAGCAGAGTGGGTTGTTAAGCGTTTATATTTTTGCCAGTCTAATAAGTTGATAACTGGTATGCTAATTGTGGTTTTAATTTTCATTTCTCTTAATATGAAGGTGGTTGAGCATCTTTTCATATGGGGTAAGTGTAGGTGGGCAAAGGGGGAAAATGTGAGGATGGAAAAAGACTTTGCCGGGGTGATGGGCTCACAATGCAGTGTGCAGATGACTGATGTTTTATTGAGCTGTACACTTGACACCTGTATGGTTTTCAGAACCAATTCCTCCTCAACAAATTTAATTTTTAAAAAAGAATTTGCAAAATAAGAAGGACAGTCTGACCAGGCAGTTGCGCAGTGGATAGAGCAGGGGTCCCCAAACTTTTTACACAGGGGGCCAGTTCACTGTCCCTCAGACCGTTGGAGGGCCGGATCATAAAAAAAAAACTATGAGCAAATCCCTATGCACACTGCACATATCTTATTTTTAAGTAAAAAAACAAAACGGGAACAAATACAATATTTAAAATAAAGAACAAGTAAATTTATTTATTTTTTTAATTTTTTTTTTTTTTTTTTGCATTTTTTCTGAAGCTGGAAACAGGGAGAGACAGTCAGACAGACTCCCGCATGCGCCCGACCGGGATCCACCCAGCACGCCCACCATGGGGCAACGCTCTGCCCACCAGGGGGCGATGCTCTGCCCATCCTGGGCGTCACCATGTTGCGACCAGAGCCACTCTAGCGCCTGAGGCAGAGGCCACAGAGCCATCCCCAGTGCCCGGGCCATCTTTGCTCCAATGGAGCCTTGGCTGCGGGAGGGGAAGAGAGAGACAGAGAGGAAGGTGCGGCAGAGGGGTGGAGAAGCAAATGGGCGCTTCTCCTGTGTGCCCTGGCCAGGAATCGAACCCGGGTCCTCCGCACGCTAGGCCGACGCTCTACCACTGAAGAACAAGTAAATTTAAATCCACAAACTGACCAGTATTTCCATGGGAACTATGCTCCTCTCACTGACCACCAATGAAAGAGGTGCCCCTTCTGGGTGTGCGGCAGGGGCCGGATAAATGGCCTCAGGGGGCCGCATGCGGCCTGCGGGCCATAGTTTGGGGACCCCTGGGATAGAGTGTTGGACTGGGAAGCAGAAGACCCAGGTTCAAGACCCCGAGGGTGCCAGCTTGAGCGCGGGCTCATCTGGCTTGAGCACGGGCTCATCTGGCTTGAGCACAAAGCTCAGCTCACCAGCTTGGACCCAAGGTTGCTGGCTTGAGCAAAGAGTTACTCGGTCAACTGAAGGCCCGCGGTCAAGGCACATATGAGAAAGCCATCAATGAACAACTAAGGTGTCGCAACGAAAAACTGATAATTGATGCTTCTCATCTCTTTCCGTTCCTGTCTGTCTGGCCCTCTCTCTCTCTGTCTCTGAAAAAAAAGGACACCAGCATTACTAAGTCCAATAGTGTCTCTCCTCTCTAGATCAGGGCTGACCACAGGAAAAGCTGCTACAGAATTTTGTTCACATGTTGAGGATGGAGGGCTGCAAAGCACTGGAGGCCCATTTACAGCCAGTTCTCAGACCCAGAACTCATTGACTGGAGAGGAGGTTGGTCCGCAGGAGAAAGAATCCTACAGTACTACAGCAAGTACCAAAGCAAACAAAAACAAAATAAAACAAAACCCTGGCATAGAGGACCAGGGTACTATTCAGTAAGCACTTTTTAACTTCACTTCTATGTGCTATTAACCGAGTTTTTCTTTTTCTTCACATCTAACCTATGAGTTATCTAGAATTAGGTCATTTAGAAGCCCCCCCCACTCCCTGCAGCCTTGTTAGAAAGGAATACACCTATTTATCCTCTAGTACCTGTATTATTTCACTTTTTGTATTTCTATCTCATTCATTTACAGTTTATTCTGTCTAAAAACTTTCAAATCTGAGGCTGAGCTGAAAAGGATAAGGAAAGCTTTATTCAGACTGCTTCACAGTAGGGAGTCCCTTGCTGAACAAAAAGCAATATCGTGCCAAGTATTTTCTGAATTCTAGAAGAACAAGAGACATAGAGTTAGCACATCTAAAATTGTCCTTTTTGGTTTTGTCTGTGATCAGACAGATGACAGGGTGGTACTGTTTTTATTTCTTGTGCTATCAAATTGTTTATTTTCAACAGCAGAACATTACATCCCAATTGTTTTTTAAAAAGTTCAATTCCAAGATGAAAAACATTAAAGGCTGTCTTTTTTCTCAATTGCCTCCTCATTACTCCCTCCACCACTTTCTCAATTTTAGTTTAAAACTAAAGTTAGGGGTCTTCTTGGAATCTATTATTGGAATCTTACAATTCTCATGTATGGTATGAAGTATAGATCCAATTTAATCATTTTACAAATGGCCATCCAGTAGTTTAAAAGTATATCTTTGCCCCAGTGACTTGAGATAACTCATCATATACAGTTCTGAATCTTTATATATACTTGGGTCTATTTGGAATGTTTATTTCTATTCTACTGGTCTGTTTCTCCATTTATGAGTTAGTATCACACTGTTTTAATTATAGAGGCATTGTAGTATGATTTAGAGTTGGGCAAGGCTAGCCTCTCTCATTTCTCTTCATTTCTTTGCATCTTATTTCCACCTGGATTTTAGGTAGTCTGGCTCCTGAGCTGATCCACCTACTTATTGTGTATCTCTATGATATTTATTGACAAAAATCTTTTTGGTGGCATAAATGGTTGAGATATGGTAAAAACAACAATTGTGTTGTGATAGATTGATTCATGGGCCCAACACTTCAGCCCTTCCTGCATCTATATCCTTCCCTTGGCCTCACATGTGTAGAGCATACTTCCCTTCCTCTTCACCTTGGATGCCTTGGATGCATATGTGACTTACTTTGACCAATTGCACGTGAAATTAAGTGTGTGAATTCTAAGTCTAGATTTTAAAAGGCACAGAACCCCCATCACTGATCCCAAAGATCCTGTATTATAAACGCCACAGATTTTATTATATTTAACTATACAGAGCCTATATACCCCATACCACAACCCTCCATTAGTCACCCCACAGTTTTCCCATGCCTTCTTTTGTTTCTGCCATAACCATGAGAAGACTGCCTCCACGGGGAATCTCTACCACTAAAACTTGGGCTATAGAATGAGAGACTTGTGAAGTAGGGACGCCACACCTGCTGCAACCTTAAATAGAGCCACCCAACCAAGCCCAACCTAGATAAGCTGAACCCCAACTAAACTGTAAATCTGTGAGAACTAAAGCTTATTGACACATGACAATGAGATCTATGATAACTACCCAATAGCTAGATAAAATTAGCTTTAATCACTCAGTGTAATGTCTCCTAGGTTCCTCCAGCATAAAATCACTATTTACCCCTTTATAATTCTTAAGTAGTTTGTTGTAAAATACTTCAAGACTATGTAAATACTCTGCTCCTCATCTAACGTCTACCCACTAGTTTACTGATGACCATTTTCTAACTCTACCATTTCCTTATTAGCTGACATTCTACTATAAAGTCTCTCTTCTCTCCAATTTCTTTATTTTTCATTTATTTACTTATAAATGTATATGCTCATAGATCCTTATTTTACTCAATCAGTTTATAATCTATTACTATATTTATTTTGAAAATTTAAAATATTCTCAAATTCGGCCAGTGGAAATCACCTCCAGCTAGATTTTTAGCTTCTTTTGGCAGGTTGCCATGATTCCTTAAGGGCATCATGACTCTCTAGCACAACAAAATATTTGGGTTCATCTTGTACTTTTCTTGCCCCAGCCCAGAATAACTCATATTTTCTACTTAATAACTTTTTAATGAGTTTTTATTACGGTATATAACATAGTATGCTTACTAAATACCTAATATTATGTAATATTTAGCAATTTACTCTGTTCGTGCAGTAAAAGTTATCTTTGCTGAAAAAAAAAAAACCTGAGTCCTACACTAAACTTTCTTAAGTTTTCCAGTGAATTTGAGAACTGCCAGAAACACCTTTCCTGGGCAGTTGAGTACCAGATATTATGCTGGGAACTAGAAAGAGAGAAATAGATTATACACACCCTTGATTGTAACAACCTGACATCTCCAAATCAAATACAAGTAGGTAGGAAAGGTGAATTCTTTGTGCAGGAGGAAGTTTACCTACCAGTGTTAAAAAACCTTAAATTGGAAGAAAAGGCAGATAATGCAAAGTGCAAAGGTGTGGAAGTAAAAAAAATGTATCTGATGTTAAATAGCCCTATGTAGAAGAAAGGTCTACATCACACTTAGGAAAGCAAAATGAGTAAAAAAATATGAGGACAGGTACTAGACTCCATTGTGGCAAAAGTATACATTATTTCACTTGAACTAATGGGTTGCCACTAAAGGATTTTATTTTTTTATTTTATTTTTTTATGTCTGGCTTCATTAACAGTGACTATAGAATTATATATTTTCCCACTTATCTTTTATATAGCTTTTCTTTACTGTTTCAGTAAATATTACTATTTTATGAAGAAAACATAATAATTAGGTTGGATATAGTATTTCAACTTTTTTTTTCACCTGTTGTGCAAAGCACTTTATTTATTTTTATATAAATAAATTTTTATTAATTTTAATGGGGTGACATAAATAAATCAGGGTACATATATTCAAAGAAAACATGTCCAGGTTATCTTGTCATTCAATTCTGTTGCATACCCATCATCCAAAGTCAGATTGTCCTCCGTCACCTTCTATCTAGTTTTCTTTGTGCCCCTCCCCCTCCCCCTCTTCCTCCTTCCCTCCCCCCCCTGTAACCACCACACTCTTGTCCATTTCTCTTAGTCTCTTTTTTATGTCCCACCCATGTATGGAATCCTGCAGTTCTTGTTTTTTTCTGATTTACTTATTTCACTCCGTATAATGTTACCAAGATCCCACCATTTTGTTATAAGTGATCCAATGTCATCATTTGTTATGGCTGAATAGTATACCATGGTGTATATGTGCCACATCTTCTTTATGCAGTCTTCTATTTTTTTTACAGTGATTAAAGCCTTTAAGCAAACTCTTGGCCAATACAGCAAGAATCCATAAAAGAGTAGTGTCCTTAACAAGTTCACCACGTCCAAGTTGGCCCCAACACCATGCCAAGTCCCTGATAAATGCAACCCAACCCCAGTTCAGTCTGTTAGGAGCTGTTCCAAGGAGCAGGAGTCCAGGAAAAGTCCACATCCAGGAAAAGTCTGCATGGCACTGGAATTGTTGTCACAATTCTATACTTTGCTGCTCACATCCAAGTCCCAATGACCGCTGCTTCTATCCAATCAAAAAATGGGCAAAAGAAATGAATAGACACTTCTCCAAAGAAGACATACAGATGGCTAATAGACAGATGAAAATGTTCAACATCACTAATCATTAGAGAAATGCAAATTAAAACCACAATGAGATACCAGCTCACACCAGTCAGAATGGTGTTCATTGACAAAACAACACATGATAGATGCTGGCGGAGATTTCTCAAAAAAATTAAAAATTGGACTGCCTTTTGACCCAGCCATCCCACTTTTAGGAATATATCCCAAGAACACCATTTCACTGATTCAAAAAAAGAAGTGCACCCCCATGTTTATGGCTGCATTGTTCACAATAGCAAAGATCTGGAAACAGCTCAAGTGTCCATCAGTGGACGAGTGGATTAAAAAGAAGTGGTATGCCCCAGCCGGTTGGCTCAGTAGTAGAGCATCAGCCTGGCATGCAGGAGTCCCAGGTTCGATTCCGGCCAGGGCACACAGGGGAAGCGCCCATCTGCTTCTCCACCCTCCCTCTCCTTCCTCTCTGTCTCTCTCTTCCCCTCCCACAGCCAAGGCTCCATTGGAGCAAAGTTTCCCCGGGCGCTGAGGTTGGCTCTGTGGCCTCTGCCTCAGGTGCTAGAATGGCTCTGATTGTGGCAGAGCGACGCCCCAAGATGGGCAGAGCATCGCCCCCTGGTGGGCATGCTGGATGGATCCCAGTCAGGCGCATGAAGGAGTCTGTCTGACTGCCTCCCCGTTTCCAACTTCAGAAAAAGAAAAAAGAAAAAGAAGAAGTGGTACATATACACAATGGAATAGTATGCAGCCATGAAAAGGAAGGAAATATTACCTTTTGCAACAACATGGATGGACCTGGAAACTATTATGCTCAGTGAAATAAGCCAGGTAGAGAAAGAAAAATACCATATGACCTCACTCATTTGAGGAATCCAATGAACAATGTGAACTGCTGAACGTAATTAAACCTGAAGGGAAGGGGGGAGGGAACTGTTGAGAGAGCGGAAAGGGTGTTGTTGAGGGGAATATGGGAAACGGGGATGCATTCGGGGAGACACTAGAATCTATGTAAACACAATAAATCCAAAAAAATAAAAAAATTTAAAAAAACCTTGAGTCTGAAGGGCGAAGGCCGCGGCGGTGGCGGCAGCAGCGGCAGAGGGGTCTGTGGGCCATCGGGGCTCCGGGCCTTTCCGCAGCACCATCTTGTGCTGTTGGCCCGTGGGGAGGTGAGGGGTAGGCAGCCGGGGTGGGGGGTGGGAAGAGCAGGGGTCTACCGGAACGGCCTGGAGTCTGAGGAACTGGAGCCTGAGGAATTGCTGCTGGATCCCGAGTGGAGCTTGAGCCTGAGGAGTAGCCGCCCCGTCCCGCGCCCCACCAGGGGCTCCGGGGCCCTGGGCCTGGCTCAGGAGACCCCAGGAGCCAGGAGAAGGAGGAGGAGGAGGAGGAGAAGGAGGAGGAGGAGGAGGAGGAGCCGCGACAGGTCGAGGGTGATCCAGAGGACGGCGCGATTTAAGACCTGGAGCTGGAATCTATCAAAGGTCTAGTCAAGGAGATGGAGGAAGAAGCTGAGAAGCTAAAGGAGCGAGGTAGAGAAGCAGATGAATACAAGTCCACCCAATACAATGCTGGCCTAGTGATCATGTCTATTGAGGAGAAGATGGAGTCTGATGCCCGTTCCATGTATGTTGGCAATGTGGACTATGGTGCAACAGCAGAAGAGCTGGAAGCACACTTTCATGGCTGTAGTTCAGTCAACTGCGTTACCATACTGTGACAAATTCAGTGACCATCCCAAGGGGTTTGCATATATAGAGTTCTCAGACAAAGAGTTAGTGAGGACTTCCCTTGCCTTAGATGAATCCCTATTCAGAGGAAAAGAAATCAAGGTGATCCCAAAACGACCCAACAGACAAGCAATCAGCACAACAGGCAAGAGTTTTCCACGAGCCCGATACCATTCCTGGACTACTAACTACAACAGTTCCCTACTCGATTCTACAGTGGTTTTAACAGCAGGCCCTGGTGTCATTCTACAGGGGCCTGGCTAGAGCGATTTCATGGTATTACTAAAAAAGAGTGTGTATTAGTAGGAGAGAGAGGGAAAAAAGAGGAAAGAAGTGGGGGGAAAGAATTTAAAAAAAAGAAAGAAAAACAGAAGATGACCTTGATGGAAAAAAAATATTTTAAAAAATAAGGATATTCTGTGGAAGGGGGGAATCCCATAACTAACTGCTGAGGAGGGACCTGTTTTGGGGAGTAGGGGAAGGCCCGGGGAGTGGGGCAGAGGGCTGCTCATTCACTCCGGGGATTCGCCATGGACTCAACTCATCTGTGCAAGCTGCTCCCCCTGAGTCCCTGTCCCACTTCACCCTCTTGGTGGCTGCTCAAGGGTAGGTGGGCATGGGTGGTCGGAGGGTTTTTTTGTTTTTGTTTTTACCCAGGGCTCTGGAAGGACACTAAACAGTTCTGCTTGTTACCTTCCCTCCATCTTCTCCCTAACTTTCACAGTACCCTCCTGCCTGCTCCTGTCCTGCCAGGTCAACCACCCACCCCCACCCCTCTTTTCTGGCTCTCTGTTCCTCCAGATTGCCTGCTGATCTATTTTGTTTCCTTTTTTGTTTCTTTTTCTGTTTTGAGTGTCTTTCTTTGCAGGTTTCTGTAGCTCCCAGCTCCCAGTGGCTCCAGTGTAAATTTCCCTTTCTCCTGGGGAAATGCACTACCTTGTTTTTTTTGGGGGGGGGGGGTTGGAGCCATTTTTTGTTTTTCAGGGTTTTTTCTCCCTTTTATTTGGAGGGAATAGAAGGAAGTGGGCACAAGGAGGTGGGAGGTGACTTTTGTTTATTTTTTAGCTCATTTATGGGGGAGGGTGTTTTTAAATATGTCATAAATAAAGTTTGAAAACAACTTCTCCAAAGAGGACATACAGATGGCCAATAGGCATATGAAAAAATGGTCAACATCACTAATTATCAGAGAAATGCAAATTGAAACTACAATGAGTTATCACCTCACACCTATCAGAATGGCTGTTACCATTAAATCAACAAACAAGTGTTGGCGAGAATGTGAAGAAAAAGGAACCCTCAAGCATTGTTGGTGGGAATGCAGCAACTATGGAGAACAGTTTGGAGGTTCCTCAAAAGTTAAAAATGAAATTGCTTTATCACTTAGCAATTCCATTTCTGAGTATATATCCCAAGAAACCCAAAACACTGACTTAAAGGAATATATCCACTTCTATATTTATTGCAGCATTATTTACAATAGCCAAGATAGGAGAGCAACCCAAGTGCCCATCAGTAAGCAGGTGGATAAAGAAGTGATGGTGCATACATACAATGGAGTATTTCTTAGCCGTAAAAACGAACGAATTCTTACAATTTGTGACAGCATAGATGGACCTAGAGGGTATTATACTGAGTGAAATAAGTCAGAGAAAGACAAATACCATATCATTTAACTTATATGTGGGATCTAAAAAACAATGTAAATCAACAAAACAGAAACAGACTCATAGATATGAAGAACAGAGTGATGGTTGCCAGAAGGGTGGAGGATTGAGGGACTGGGTATAAAACGTGAAGGAATTGATAAGTACAGACTGGTAGTTACCAAACTGTCATGGGGATGTAAAGCACAGCGTAGGAAATACACTCAGTAATATTGTAATAACTGTGTGTGGTGTCAGGTGGGCACTGGCAATATCAGGGGGAGCACTTTGTAAAGCATGTGATTGACCACTATCCTGTACACCTGAAACTAATACAAAATAATATCGAATGTAAAATGTAATTGAAATTTTTTTTTTAATTTTTAAAAGGAATAAAAATTATTTTAAAAGAAATAAAAATTATGTGTAATTAGATAATAAAAATTTCCAACCTAATGAGTAAGGGGGAGGGACAAAAATAAACAGAAACTTCATTAAGCTATTAAGAAGGATAAAAGTTGCCTGACCTGTGGTGGCGCAGTGGATAAAGTGTCGACCTGGAAATGCTGAGGTCGCAGGTTCGAAACCCTGGGCTTGCCTGGTCAAGGCACATATGGGAGTTGATGCTTCCAGCTCCTCCCCCCTTCTCTCTCTCTGTCTCTCCTCTCTCTCTCTCTCTCTCTCTCTCTGTCTCTCCCTCTCCTCTCTAAAAATGATTAAATAAAATAAATAAATAAATTTAAAAAAGAAAAAAAAGAAGGATAAAAGTTGTATTTAGGAAATAGTAAGAATGATAAGCATATATAATAAAAAGATAAGGTTATCATAATTACATAAATTTAAATGGACTGAATCTCAAGACACAAATGTGGGATCAGGGCAAAAGTATATTTATATACAGTAACAAGAAGTATATCTTAAAGAGAAAAACACAATGGTTTAGGTAAAGATTCTCCAGGTTAATGGTAGCAAAATAAAAGCAACACTTGTGATGTACTTATCAAAGTAAAATTCAAGGTCAACAGCACTAAACAAGCCAAACAAGGAAAATCCTTTAGTGGCATTGTGTAAAATGGCCCACGATATAGACTTTAAGATTTCCTTCTCTTCCCCCCTAAATACCCCACAGAACCACAAGAAATTTGTTTAGAAATATTATAACATTTATTTATATCTTTTGATAATATAACACCTGAAGTAGACAAAAAGAGAAAAGTATCAGAGTAAAGAAACAATTATCAAACTAGATTGGAAAGTTGTAAGGAGAAACCTGTACCTAATAGCGAATATAGTTTCTTCTTCTATATCTATGAATGTGGTAGAATATTCATTTAAGTATCCAGCTCACAAAGGAAAACTTGAATAATGTTTACAAATTCATATTCAATGGCTACATTCTCTAATCATGGGAAAACCACATTAGGAACAAAAAGGAGAAAAGACAAATTACCTTAATCAGTAAAAAACTAAGAGATTTCTCTCAATAGCTAGGATCAAAATAATAAATCAGTTCTGAAGTTGCACCTTTTATTGCAGAGTTTAGAGAAAGTGTATAGCCTCAAATCCATGACTATTAAAAAAACAAACTAGGAAATCAAGATTAATTGAATTAGGGATTTAGATTTCATTGATAGGTGGGATATAATACAAAATGCAACAACTGAACAAACTCACAGATACGGAAAGCAGAGTGGTGTTAAGAGAGGGGAAGGGCTTGGGAAGGATGAAGAAGGTAAAGAAGGTCAAATGCATGGTGGTGGAAGGGGAGTAGGCTTTGGGTTGTGAGCACAGAATAGAATATACAGGTGTTGTATTATAATGTCATACATCTAAAATTTATATATTATTAACCAACGTTACCCTGATAAATATAATGAAAATACTAAAGAAATTAGAAAAAGAACAACAAACAACACAAACACATGAATATGAAACACAAAATAACTTAAGAAATGGTCATTCAAAAAAAATAAAGCTTCAATAAATAAATAAATAAATAAATAAATATAAACTTAGAGAGTATAAATAAAATAAAAGTTGGTCCTCTCAAAAAAGTATATAGATCAGTCCCTAAAAAATCTGATCCAATTGAAAAGAAATAAAAAATACAATATTCATAATAAAAAGGAAATATTACACCAAAGTGCTAGTAATATAAGCTAAATATAAATATATAAAATAAATATAAATATTGTGAAATGTGAAGTATAAATCTAAAGCAACATACTTAAATACTTAGGTGAAATATGTGAGTCCCTGGGGAAATATAATTGTAAAAATTAATGAAAAAATTAATAAGGGACCAGTGTTTACAGGCAGTGTTACCAGGCACACCTCCACTGGCACAGGAAGCCTGGCTGGGGCTGGCAAAGACAGATGTGGCAGAAGTTCTAGTCCCCTTCTGACAACCCTGTAGGCCTGGAACTGACATGACTAGATGGGGCCTCAATGGACAGGGCAGGCTAGAAAATGGAACCAGAGCAGGGTGTTGGGGCAAGGAAGACAGGATGTGATGAGCAAGGATGAGGGGAGATGACTGACTGAAACTGGACTGGCAGGGCCAAAACTGACAGAAAGGGCTGGGACATCATGGGATGATCCAGTCATAATGACCATGACACCTTGAATTCTCTTCAGTCTCTCAAAGTGGAAGCATCAGAGAGAACTATCCCACACTCTTCTATCCCCCACCCCAACATTTTCCCAACATCTCTGACCTAAGGAATATTAGCAATTACTCAGAAGTTGGTGAATTGGTTGTGCACTATTCAGGCACCAACTATATATCTGATGGCCCAGAATGGGGACTGCAGGGAACAAGGGTCAGGACTGCCAGATCCCTTTTGTAAAGTGCCAGCTCCTCTGACAAAAGAGGACCCACTGAACACTGAGTGGGCATCACTTCATAGCTACCCCTGCATGGGCACTGCAGCCTGTTCCTAAATACAGTTGCACTGTTACCCACTACCGTTGGAGTTTCAGAATTGAGTTTGTGGCCAAATAGGTTTAGGGGCCATCAGGGCATATTAAATGCCCCAGGTCTTCCAAAGTTTATTTTAAAAACTCTGGGCAGTGGGAAATGACAGCAGGGCAGATTCCCCTAGCCCGTCCCAGGTTCAGGAATGGGAAAATGAATAGAAACAGGAGAAAATTTTGAGGACCTTTTCCAAAAATGGGTAGACAAAAACAGGGGACCAAATGATGAAACAGAGAAACACAGAGACACCCTGCGATGCCTTGAAAAAGAAGTTGTTAAAGAAACAGGTGTGTGAGGAATTTATGGAGTGTCTCCCTTGCACAGGATATTGGGTATAGGACCTCAGTTGAACAGGGCTCATTTGTCTACTTTGGAACGCAGGTCAGTGGTAAGTGGGTCGTGCTGGATTGTCTGGTGAAGCATCAGGGCCAGCAGACCTGCCCGGTTCTTCATAGCTGTGCGCACCTTCTGCTCCTGCTCAGTCAGCTTTTCCAGCTTGTACAACTGTGGAAGATCAGTATAAGTGGGGGATTCTAGGATTCTATCCTGCCCCTCAGCTGCACTCAGCATTGTAGCCTACCGCTCGCACACGCTCTAGGTCCACCTCGGCACGCCTCAGCTTTTCCCAGCAGTAGTGGTGGCTGCACAGGCGTTTTGGGAGGCGACAGAAATTACCAGTGAGTTCAAAGATATTGTGCACTAGCGGGCAACCACACACCTCATCCTCTGATACCTGTGGAGAAGAAGGAGTGACCCACCAAGGAGGAAGAGAAAATTCAGTGATTAGGTAGAGAAGAAGGGCAAACAGGGATGATCAAGAATGGAGGATAAAGGAAGACATTAACAAGTAGGGATGGAGGAATTGGGTAATCAGATAGGAAGAACAAAAGAACAGAGAAATCAAATAGGAAAGAGAGAAAGGGTGGAGGGAAGATCTGACAAGGAAAAGTAGATGAATGAGGGTTGGCAAGGCATGGAGGAGGTAGGGACAAGGCAGAAAAAGTGGGTAGATGAAGGCTGTTTAAACAGAGAGGAAGAAGTTATTTAAGAGATGACAGGCAGGGAAAAGATGATTGGGAGCAGTGAGGCAGGGAAAATAAGAATGGAGATAAGTCAGAAAGTGAGGGAGAGAGGAAATGAGGGCAGCCGTGCAGAGGAAGAGAGAAAAGTGGGTGGTTGGAAAAGGGGTAGGAAAGGAATGGAGGATGGTTGAACAAGGAAAAGAGGATGAAGGATGGTTATGCAGTGAGGAGCAGAAGAATAGAGAGTGGTCAGGCAGAGAGAGAAAAGTGGTGGTCAAGCAAGGAGGATACAAATAAACAGCAGTCAGGCAGAGAAAAATAAGTATCGAAGGTGATCGAGAAGTGAGGAGAGGAGACTGTAGGGTAGTCAGGAAGGGAAGAGGGGAGAAAAGTGTTGGTCAGGATGTATAAATGCAGTCAGGCAGGAGGAAGAGGGAAACAGGAGGCAACCAAGCAAGAGAGAGGAGTAGGGTGGTCAGGCAAGGAGGAGGGAAGGAATGGAGGGTGAGAAAGAGAGTCTCACCTTGGGGTCTTTTGAGTGCTCAGGACACAGCACCTGGAGCCGCTTACAATACCTCTTACTCTGTGGGTCATAAACATCGCAGAAGAGTCTTGTGGTTCTGAGGTGAGATTGAAACAGATATAAAAATCAGGAGGAGGGAGGCCCCATCCTGAACTCTGTCCATATTTTTTCCCCAACGTCGCCCATACCTTGCCCTTAACCTGCCCACCTCTGTCTGTGAGCCCAGCCCCTGATCTTGCCCACCCTGTTCCTGACCATGTCCGTATTATGTCTTTGACTTTGATAAGCACCCACACTCACCCCTCAATGCAAGTGGGGTCCAAGGACCCAAAGGACGCTTTGCACTCAAACTGGGAAGAAAGATTACAAATAGAAGGAAATGTGGATGAACACGGCATGCCCTCTGATGACAAAGTCCCAAACAATACATTTGTCCCCTGTCCGCCCAGCCAATGGCCCCCCTCCCCACTCCCTGATGCCCCAATCTTTGCTTTCATACTGGGGATGGAACAAAAACACAATGATAGAACCATGGATGTGTGTTGTAATCCCTACTACAAATAAACACCCAGTAAGCAAACATGTCCCCCTCCCCATGAACCCCACCCAGCCAAAAACACCCTTGCCCTGTCAGCCTCTAGCCAATGCCACAACCTTGGTGAAGCAGTGTTCCATGTGGCACAGGGCAACACCCATACTGATAGATTTTCCGCAGGAGACACAGAAGATCTTTTGGTGGACGTTGTCCATTTCTTTGGTTCTCTACACAAGACAGTGGAGGAACCAGTGAAGAAGTGAAGAATGGAAATGGGCAAGGCAAGACACCAGGTACTTCCAACTCACCTCCTCATCCTTGCACACAGCCTGCTGCTTTCCACGCAGAATGATAGCCTCAAGTTCATGGAACTGACACTCCATGTCCTTCAGGCGAGCGTGGGTGACCTGCTGCTCACGGAGAATGTTTTCGAGTATTTTCTTGCCATGCTCCTCAGCAATGCAGGGGCTGCTTTGCCATTGCTGGATGCGCTGGGGCAGGATCTCATAGATGCGTCTGGAATGGGAAATGGTAAGAAATGGAATGGGTAGGTAGGGGCAGTTAAAGAAGAAATGGGTGAATTACCGGATGGTAAATATATAGGATAATAAATGACATATAAGTGAATGCTGGTAAATGAGTGATTAAATGGTGGACGGATAGGTAGATGGGTAGATGGCTAGGAGGGTAAACAACTTTAAAAATGAATGAGTAGCTTGGTGGATGGAATGCAGATGGATGGTTCAGTGGGTGGGTGGTTGTAAAGGTGAGCGAGTGGATGAATGGTGGATAAATGGGTAGGAAGAGGATAGACTTACAGACAGCAAAGATCATGCTTTACCCAAGCCCCTGTTGATTACCCTCCAGGTGAACTCACTGAGCTGCCAGATTCATGCCACAGTCATCTGAGCAGTACTTGGAGCCTGGCCGGGTGGGATTCACACAGCCAGACCCCAGGCACTGCCGTAGCACGGCTGAGTCCTTGGCATCCATCTGATCTGGATGTTTCCGCTTTTCCATGTGTTTCTGTTTCTTCTCCTTCTGTGGGACAACCATGCTCAGAGTAGGGGCAGGGGAGTCCCTTGATCCTGTACCCCTGGGCCTTGCATTCCACACCCAACATATGCCTCACTGTTCACCACTCCAACATTTCTAGTACCTTCCCTTCCACTTTTTTCTTCTGTGTCTCCATTTTCTTCATATACACCACCTACTTCTTCAGTACAAGATCCAGGAACGGGAACTCCTCAAAAACAACAACAACAACAAAAAACTACTTTGTTATGTAACAAGCTGTCATTCAAATCAATGGATAAAATAAGTCATTTATTAATTCAAGATTATGTAAGTTGACAATTGGAATAGGTTCAGCTGGGCAGTTCTGCTGGTTTTGCCTGGGTTGTTCCATATGGTTGTAGTCAACTAGTAGCTGTTTGGTTTTAGATGGTCTCACTCACATGTTTGGAGTTTGGTGGGTCAGGTGGTGGAGTTAGGTGGTGGAACCATGAGTCTCTACCAGCTGGCAGGCTAGCCTGTGCTTTTTCACATGGTGACTGGATTCCAAAAGCATCAAAAAAGCTGAAGCCCCAATTTTTAAGCATATTTTAAGCCTCTGAATGCTTGCTAGCTCCCTGTTGGACATCCAGGGCTGTAGGCCAGGAAAATGCTGACAGATCCCCTACTTGTTTCTTTTTTTTTTTTTTTTTTTTTTTTGTATTTTTCCGAGGTTGGAAACGGGGAGGCAGTCAGACAGACTCCCGCATGCGCCCCACCGGGATCCACCCGGCATGCCCACCAGGGGGTGATGCTCTGCCACAATCAGAGCCATTCTAGCGCCTGAGTCAGAAGCCACAAAGCCATTCTCAGCGCCCGGGCAAACTCCACTCCAATGGAACCTTGGCTGCAGGAGGGGAAGAGAGAGACAGAGAGGAAGGAGAGGGGGAGGGGTGAAGAAGCTAATGGGCGCTTCTCCTGTGTACCCTGGCCAGGAATCGAACCCGGGACTCCTGCACGCCAGGCCAATGCTCTACCACTGAGCCAACTGGCCTGGGCCCCCAACTTGTTTCTTTCTTTCTTTTTTTTTTTTTTTTGTATTTTTCCAAAGCTGGAAATGGGGAGAGACAGTCAGACAGACTCCCGCATGCGCCCAACCGGGATCCACCCGGCACGCCCACCAGAGGCGGACGCTCTGCCCACCAGGGGGCGATGCTCTGCCCCTCCGGGGCGTCGCTCTGCCATGACCAGAGCCACTGTAGCGCCTGGGGCAGAGGCCAAGGAACCATCCCCAGCGCCCGGGCCATCTCTGCTCCAATGGAGCCTTGGCTGCAGGAGGGGAAGAGACAGAGAGGACGGGGGGGGGGGGGTGGGGGGGGGTGGAGAAGCAAATGGCCGCCTCTCCTACTTGCCCTGGCCAGGAATCGAACCCGGGTCCCCCGCACGCCAGGCCGACGCTCCACCGCTGAGCCAACCGGCCAGGGCAGCAACTTGTTTCTTAAATGATCTCTGGACACTCCCCTGCCTCCTCTCTCCTCATTGTTGACCCTCTGTCTTCATTATACCCATCCTTCTACCCAGAGGCTCTGTCATTCTAGCGCCTGAGTGGAGGCCATGGAGCCATCCTCTGTGCCCTGGTCAGGGCCAATATAGACATTTTTAAAGTTTGTATGTATATGCACACACAGGCAAACAAATCACTACTTTCAGTGATTAATAGAGCAAGCACACACATCAGAAGAATATACATATTTTCAACAAGGTAATTATTATTTGGCAAACATGTACTACTTTCAAGTTAGAGATACAATATTAACAAACATTGACTCTGGTAGCCTTAAAGGAAGTCTAAATACATTCCAGTGAATTAGTATCACACAGGTCACAGATGTTACCATTAGAAATTAATAAACAGTTGCTACTGAACCATAAAAAAATGACTTCCTGCTGTTTACGACAACATGAATGGACCTTGAAAACATTACACTGAGTGAAATAAGTAGGTCAGAAAAAACTAGTAACTATATGATTTCACACATAAGTATGATATAAAACTGAGACTATGGACATAGATAAAAGTGAAGTGGTTACCAGGGGGAGGAGCACATGGGGAGGTAGATAGGGGGCAGGGGATGAGGCAATGAGGAACAGTATGCATTGATGGAAAGTGATTTGACTTTGAGTGATGGGCACACAACATAAACAGTTCAAATCCTATAGAGATGTTTACCGGAAACCTATGTACTTTTATTGATCAATGTCACCATGTTAAAGTTAATTTCTAAATAAATAAAAATAAATTAATAAAAGGCTTAATTGAAAAGGCATTTCAAAATAGTTTTTGATAAAGAGATAAATAACTGAAATAAGAAAAAACACTTAGGCCTTGGCCGGTTGGCTCAGTGGGAGAGCGTCGGCCTGGCGTGCAGAAGTCCCGGGTTCAATTCCCGGCCAGGGCACACAGGAGAAGCGCCCATTTGCTTCTTCACCCCCCCACCTCCTTCCTCTCTGTCTCTCTCTTCCCCTCCCGCAGCAAGGCTCCATTGGAGCAAGAATGGCCCGGGCGCTGGGGATGGCTCCTTGGCCTCTGCCTCAGATGCTAGAGTGGCTCTGGTCACAACATAGCGGCGCCCGGATGGGCAGAGCATCGCCCCCTGTTGGGCGTGCCGGGTGGATCCTGGTTGGGTGCATGCGGGAGTCTGTCTGACTGCCTCCCAGTTTCCAGCTTCAGAAAAAAACAACAAAAAAGCAAAAACAACAACAACAACAAAAAAACCCAAACACTTAGAACTTAACAAAAAGAAAAGCAATGCAGACCAAACACTGGTCTTAGATGGAACTTTAAGATGAAAATATTAGGAAAAAAGGAAGACGGAAATTACTGATCTAAGCATTTAACTCAAATTAGAACAAATATGCATCCTAACTTCAAAGATCCCAATTATCAACCACAAAATCTCCCTCGCCCATCCCTCTGAACACAAAACCCACATTTCCTGGTCAAACCCTTACAAAATACCTCAGCGAGCGCTAAATTGTGGAGAGCTTCGCAGTAGGCGATGCCGAATGACTACCTTCCGCTTCAGTACCCACCTTAGCCCCGCCCTTTCTTGAATATGTTGGTTTTGCGCATGCTCAAGACCCCGTGGAAAGCTGGGATTCCCGGTCAAAGTTCAAATAGTGTGGTAGCCGGGAAACCATAGCAGCCAAGCATCTGCCATTCCACAGAACACCATTGACGGACCTACATGATACATTTGTCTGTTTTGATGCCAGCATCTACTGTTTTACATATTGGAGTGACTGATCATTGATCATTGTATATGGCAGAAATATCGATCCTCTTATTATTTTCATTTTGAATAATTTCATATTATTACTATTTTACTGTTGTTTTAATCATGAGGTAGGCAATGAGAAAAAACAAGCAAAAAACACATAAATCCATTATTAAAAGTCAAAGTACGAGGCTCCATTGGAGCAAAGATGGCCCGGGCGCTGGGGATGGCTCCTCAGCCTCTGCCTCAGGCGCTAGAGTGGCTCTGGTTGCAACAGAGCGACGCCCCGGAGGGGCAGAGCATCGCCCCCTGGTGGGCGTGCCGGGTGGATCCCGGTCCGGCGCATGCAGGAGTCTGTCTGACTGTCTCTCCCCGTTTCCAGCTTCAGAAAAATACAGAAAAAAAAGTCAAAGTAGAAAAAGTATAGAAAAATTAAAGTAGAAAAAATATAGAAAGCAAAATGTAAGAAGGTAGGAATAAGTTAATAATTGAAGTTTATATTTTATTACTTAATCAGTAATAAAAAGTGTTATGGAGTAAACTCTGCAGTTAAAGTCAAAGATGATCATTTTGGGTAAAAATGAACAAATCTAGTCATATGCTATTTATGTCAAACCTAGCAAATCATAAAAATACAGAAACATTTAAAATAAAGTAATGGAAGAAAATTTGCCAGGCACATGCTAATCAAAATAAGCAAGATCAGACTAAATATCAGACTAAAAATTTTAAGACAGAAAGTATTCATTGAAATTGAAAAGGTTGTTCCATAATGACTGGATGCACCATGAATATGTAAAAATATCAATCTTACACACAATTAAATGGTGTAAAATAAAGAAAAATATATTAAAACAAGCTAAAATAGAATAGAATATTCTCATTATAAAAGATTAAAGTCACCTTATTCTTTTAATTCCCACTCATCCGTCAAGACTCAGCTTTGTTTCCTTCCTATCTGGATGGCCAGCATCTCTTCTGAATGAACTTATGGACATAATTATAATAGCAAGGATGTTCCTTTCACTGTAACCTTGAAATTAGATAGGAAATGGGGACATTGCCTGAAATATCACATCTGTTTTGTATCTGTCTTAGTAGAAATAAGGGCAGGGACAGTGTTGGTCTTGGTCACTGCTGATCGTCAGTGCCCAGTTACCACACAGCACATGGGGTATCTAGTAGCCACTGGTGTTCTAAGGAATATGCCAGGGATCCTGCCTGTATTATTTCTTAAGGATAAAAGCGAATATATACTGTAACTTGCACCAGAGTTCCATTTAACTAATCATTGACAAGGAAAACAAAGTTTAAAAATGTTAAGATCTTTCTGATAGGAAGCTATTTTCCTGATTAAAACCTGGCATCTAATGACAGTGTCCCCAAATAAATCTTCAGAACTTATATGAAACCCAGTTTTGGTATTGAGACAGGAGGTGAAAAACCCAAGCTAACTCACAAGCAATCTGTGAACTTTAAAGAAAGCATTACCTCTCCATGGCCATGAAAGTTTATAAGTACTATTTGTGGTGTCTAAGCTAGTATTTTAACAAAGCTGACAAGCCATTAGCTAGACGAACTAAGAAAAAATGGAAGGAAAATTATTAAAATAATAAATGAAAGTGGGGACATTACCAATGAATAAATAAAACCCAGAAACAAATGTTTATGTCTATGGTCAAATCATTTTTGAGAAGGCTGTCAAAACCATTAAATGGAGCAAAACAGTTTTGTTTTGTTTTTACCACTTGTGCTGGGAAAACTAAATATTCATATGCAAAAGAATAAACCTGGTGAAGGAAATACATGCACAAATCCAAGAAGTACAGAAAGTCTCAAATAAGATGAATCCAAAAAGGCCCATGCCAAGATGCATCATAATTAAAATGCCAAAGGTTAAAGACAGAGAGAGAATCATAAACACAGAAAGAGAAAAGAAGTTAGTTACCTACAAAGGAGCTCCCATAAAGAGTTCTTCACTACGAAATCAATAATACAAGAAATGTTAAAGGGTCTTCTTTGAGAAGAAAAAGAAAGAAGAGAAAAATAATATGAATAATAAAATGGCAATAAATGTATATATATGGTAAATTACTTTAAATGCAAACAGATTAAATGCTTCAATCAAGAGACACAGGGTAGCCTGACTGGTGGTGGCAGAGTGGACTGAACATTGACCTGGGACACTGAGGTCCTAAGCTCAAAACCACAAGGTGGCCAGCTTGAGCACAAACTCACCAACTTGAGTGTGGGATCTCCAGCTTGAGTGTGGAACCATCAATGTGATCCCATGATCCCTAGCTTGAGCCCAAAGGTTGCTGGCTTGAAGTCCAAGGTTGCTGACTTGAGCAAGGTGTTATGGACCCAGCTTGAGGTCCCTTGTCAAGGCAGTATGAGAAGCAATTAATGAACAACTGAAGTGCTGCAATTGTGAGTTGAAACTGATGCTTCTCTTCTCTCTCCCTTTCTGTCTCTCTGTCCCTCCTGACTGTCCCTCTCTCTTTCACTCTCACTAAAAAAAAAAAAAAAAAAAAAAAAAAAGGAAATGAAATGTTTGGATATCAACCCTTTATCGTATATATTATTTGTGAATATGTTCTCCCATTCAGTAGGATGCTGAAACCTCAGGTTTGAAGGCCAGATGTTGCCGGCTTGAGTGTGGGTTCACCAGCTTGAGTGTGTGGTTGCCGGCTTGAGCATGGGATCATAGACATGACCCCATGGCCGCTGGCTTGAGCCCAAGGTTGTTTCCTTAAGCAAAGAGACATTGGCTGGCCCCAGTCAAGGCACATGCAAGAAACAATCATTGTACAACTAAAGTGGCACAACTATGAGTTGATGCTTTTTACCCTCTCTCTCCCTTTCCGTCTCTCTCTCTCTCAAAAAAAATCTTAAAAAACCAAAAACTAAAGCTGTCTCCAATAAGAATATCTGACCAATAATATATATATATAAAAGAAATTCTGTTGTTTTGATACCATGTGGAAATAATGATCCTCACCAAAACAGTATCTGCAGTCTATGTATATGTTAACTCTTTGTATCCCTTGCTAGATGCCAGGTTTAAGTCATACCTAAAAGTTTGGATAGTTTTGTTAACTTGACTTCAGGAAAAGAATTGGATTTGATATCTTAAGGAGTGACAGCATACTCAGCTTGAAAATATTCTTGTTCAGTCTTAAATATGACCCATCTACAAAAAATTTTAACTCTGTGTCTTATAAGGTAGTTTTGAATAGACCAGAGTGAAGCATGGAAAAGTCTTTGATTAAAATTTAAATGATCGTGATCTTTTCCCTCCTCTGGTAGAGGGAGTAAGATAGCTAGAGTAAGAGTTATGATGTATGGTGATATGAGCTGGGAATGGAAGCAGCAATTCACAGGGAGTGCAGCTAATTTAAAATATGGGAATAATATTTAAATACACATTTCATCAAAGAAAATATGTAGATGGCAAATAAACACATGAAAGATGCTCAACATCATTAGTCATTAAGGAAATGCATATTAAGACCACAATGGGATAACACTATACGCCTATTCAAATGGCTAAAATTAAAAAGACCAACTATGCCAAGTGTTGATAAGGATATAAAGGATCTAGAATTGCTAATGGGAATGTGAAATGATACTGCCACTTTAGAAAAGTTTGGCAATTTCTTAAAATATTTCACATATACCTACCACATCATCTAGCTGTTCCACTCCTAGATATTTGCTCAGGATGAAAGGAAATATATCCATACAAAGAAAAGTACACAAATATTCAGAGAAGCTTTATTTAGAATAGCCCAAAACTAGAAACAACTCAAATGCCCCTTAATAGGTGAGTAAATAAATAAGCTGTAGTATATCTATACAATCAAATACTACCCATCAATAAAAAGGAATGGGTTATTAATATATACAACAACATTGATAAACCCTAAAATATAATTATGCCAAGTGAAAGAAGCCAGACTTAAAAGACTACATACTGCATGATTCCATTTATAAACATTTCTAGAAAATGTAAACTAAACCATAAAACAAAAAGCAAATGACTGGTTGCTTGGATATTAGATGGGAAGATAAAAGGGATTAAAATAGTCAACCTGGAAGCACTCCTCCTGGAAATTTGAACAACCAAATTAACAATGATGGTATTAGATTATAACCCATAGAATAAAATAAGTATCCACCTGTTTACAAAAGGCATAACAAAATCCTAAGTTCCCAGGAAGATTGAAAATAAAAGGATGTAAAAATTAAATATGGTGAAAATGGTAAATTTTATGTTATACATATTTTACCACAATAAAAAGAATGGAAAAAATATTCTGATTTGCTTATGCCAGAAAAACTTGGCCCCCAACTCTGTGTTTAATAGGAGCAGTGATACTAAATATTGATTTCTCTTCTTTAAAAAAAATTTTTTTAATTTACTCATTTTGGAGAGAAGTAGAGAGGAGCAGGAAGCATCAACTTCCATATGTGCCTTCAACAAGCAAGCCCAGAGTTTTGAACCAGTGACCTCAGCATTCCAGGTCGACACTTTATTCATTGTGGCACCATGGGTCAGGCAATATTCAATATTCCTTTCTTGTTCTTGATTTTAAAGGGACTGTTTCTAATGTTTTGCTGTTAAAAAAGATGTTTCAAAACTGTAGCAATGGTTTCATGAGTATGTACTTACCTCCAAATGCAAGTTGCATACATTAAGTAAATATAGCTTTGTCATCATACCTCAATAAAGTGGTTTTTTAAAAAAGAAACATTTGGCCCCTTCTTTTGTGTCCTTCTTAACTGCTTTATTCTCTCATATGCTATATCCAACCCATCAGAAAATATTGTCAAGGGTCCACTCTGAAGAGAGACACCAACAAAGGCAATTCTACAGTTATAACATTTATATGGGCTCACTCCCATTTTTACTTACCTTGTGCAACATAAGTGAAAGCATCCAGAGTTTCCATCCAGCACAAGTTCTCCTATGTTTATCAAGGGAAAAGGAATCACCAAAGGCTTTCTCACGAATCTTACATTCATAGAGTGTCTCCCCAGTGTGTATTATCCTGAGTCTGAAGACTAGAGTCTTTTTCCATATTGATTTATACTCACAAGGTTTTTCTCCAGTGTAAATCTTCATGTGACTCATAAGGGGTGTGGGAAAACTAGAGGCATTTTCAGCCTAATATTCATAGAGTTTCTCCCCATTACATAATCTCTTCTGTTTTTATTTTAATTGCTTGAATTTAGAGACAGAGAGGATGGGAGGAGAGAGAGAGAGAGAGAGAGAGAGAGAGAGAGAGAGAGAGAGTATTCATTTGTTGTTCTACTTAATTGTGCATTCATTGATCACTCCCCTTGTGTGTGGTGACCAGGAATCAAACCCACAACCTTGGTGTTTCAGGATGACGCTCTTAACTGACTGAGCTAACTGGCCAGGGCCTCTTCTTCTTTATCAGGTAAGAGTCTTTGTTAGGGGGTTTTCCATATTAATTTCATTCATAAAGTTTTGCTCTATTGTAAATTCCCATGTATGTTTTATGGATAGCCTTACACTAAAGGTCTTTCCACATTAAATACACCCAAAATATTTTTCTTCAGTGTGAGTTATTTCTTTTAAATATATTATTTAGAAAATTAATTTTAACAAGGTGACATTAGTAAATAAGAGTACATAAGTTTGAGGTAAATATTTCTATAGCTTTTGAACAGTTGATTATGTTGTGTGCCCATCACTCAAAGTCAAATCATTTTCTGTCACCTTATATTTCTCCCTCTTTACACCCTTTGCCCCACCACCTATCCCATCCTCCTTCCCCACACCCCCACCTTCTGGTAACCACTTAACTTTTAAGTATACATATCCATGAGTTTCAGTTATATATCCCACCTATGTGTGAAATTATACAGTTCTTAGATTTTTCTGATTTACTGATTTCACTCAGCATAATGCTCTCAAGGTCCATCCATGTTGTCCTAAATGTCACTATATCATTTCTTATGGCTAAGTAGAATTCCATTGTATATATGTACCACTTTTTCTTTATCCAATCCTCTATTGAGGAACACTCTGGTTGTTTCCATGTCTTGGCCACTTTGAATAATGTTGCGATGAACATGGGGTCACATGTGTCTTTACATATCAATGTTTTCAAGTTGTGGGGGTAGATACCAAGTAGCAGGGAGGAAATAGAAAAAACTAAAAAAACCTCCCCAAAAATAAAAGTCCAGGCCCTGACGGTTATACTAGTGACTTGGTTCCTATTCTACTCAGTCTTCCAAAAAATTGAAGAAGAAGCAATACTTCCATACACATTTTATGAGGCCAACATAACCCTCACACCGAAACCTGGCAAGGACGGCACAAAAAAAGAAAACTACAGACCAATATCTCTAATGAATACAGATGCTAAAATACTAAACAAAATACTGGCAAATTGAATACAACAACATATTAAAAAAATAATACATCATGATCAAGTGGGATTCATCCCAGAATCTCAAGGATGGTTCAACATACGTAAAACGGTTAATGTAATATCAACAAAACAAAGAACAAAAACCACATGATCTTATCAATAAATGCAGAAAAGGTATTCAATAAAATACAACACAACTTTATGTTTAAGACACTCAACAAAATGGTTATAGAAGGAAAATATCTTAACATGATAAAGGCCATGTATGATAAACCATCAGCCAACATCATATTAAATGGCATAAAACTTATGACTTTCCACCTGAAATCAGGAACAAGACTCTTATTTAACGTGGTGCTAGAAGTTCTGGCCAGAGCAATCAGACAAGAGGAAGAAATAAAAGGCATCCATATTGGAAAAGAAGAAGTAAAGGTATCACTTTTTGCAGATGATATGATTCTATACATCGAAAACCCCAAAGACTCCACAAAAAGATTACTAGAAATAATAAACCAATACAGTAAGGTCACAGGATACAAAATTAACATACAAAAGTCACTATATGGCCTTCCTATATGCCAACAATGAAATATTAGAAAATGAACTCACAAAAAACAATCCCCTTCACGATTGCAACAACAAAAAAAATAAAATACCTAGGAATAAACATAACAAAGAATGTAAAGGACCTATATAACGAAAACTACAAAGCATTGTTAAGGGAAATCGAAAAAGATACAATGAGATGGAAAAATATTCCTTGTTCTTGGATAGGAAGAATAAATATAATCAAAATGGCCATATTACCCAAAGCAATTTATAAATTTAATGCAATTTCCATCAAAATTCCTATGACATTTTTTAAAGAAATGGAACAAAAAATCATCAGATTTATATGGAACTATAAAAAACCCAGAATAGCCAAAGCAATCCTAAGAAAAAAGAATGAAGCTGGGGGCATTACAATACCTGACTTAAAACTATATTATAGGGCCACGACAATCAAAACAGCATGGTATTGGCAGAAAAATAAACACTCAGACCAATAGAACAGAATAGAAAACCCAGAAATAAAACCACATATATATAGTCAAATAATCTTTGATAAAGGGGCCAACAACACACAATGTAGAAAAGGAAGCCTCTTCAACAAATGGTGCTGGGAAAACTGAAAAGCCACATGCAAAAGAATGAAACTCAACTACAGCTTGTCTCCTTGTACTAAAATTAATTCAAAATGGATCAAAGACCTAAATATAAGACCTGAAACAATAAAGTACATAGAAGAAGACATAGGTACTAAACTCATGGACCTGAGTTATAAAGAGCATTTTATGAATTTGACTCCAAAGGCAAGAGAAGTAAAGGCAAAGATAAATGAATGGGACTACATCAGACTAAAAAGTTTTTGTTCAGCAAGAGAAACTGACAACAAAATAAACAGACAGCCAACTAAATGGGAAATGATATTTTCAAACAACAGCTCAGATAAAGGCCTAATACCCAAAATATACAAAGAACTCATAAAACTCAACAACAAACAAACAAACAATCCAATAAAAAAAAATGGGAAGAGGACATGAACAGACACGTCTCCCAGGAAGAAATACAAAAGGCCAACAGATATATGAAAAGACGCTCATCTTCTTTAGCTATTAGAGAAATGCAAATCAAAACTCCAACAAGATACCACCTCACACCTGTTAGATTAGCTATTATCAACAAGACAGGTAATAGCAAATGTTGGAGAGGTTGTGGAGAAAAAGGAACCCTTATTCACTGTTGGTGGGAATGTAAAGTAGTACAACCATTATGAAAGAAAGTGTGGTGGTTCCTCAAAAAACTGAAAATAGAACTACCTTATGACCCAGCAATCCTTCTACTGGGTATATACCCCCCAAACTCAGAAACATTGATACGTAAATACACATGTAGCCCCATGTTCATTGCAGCATTGTTCACAGTGGCCAAGACATGGAAACAACCAAAAAGCCCTTCAACAGAGGATTGGATAAAGAAGATGTGGCACATATACACTATGGAATACTACTCAGCCATAAGAAATGATGACACCGGATCATTTACAACAAAATGGTTGGATCTTGATAACATTATATGGAGTGAAATAAGTAAATCAGAAAAAACCAAGAACTACATGATTCCATACATTGGTGGGACATAAAAACGAGACTAAGAGACATGGACAAGAGTGTGGTGGTTACCGGGGGTGGGGGGAAGGGGGGACGTGGGAGGGAAGGAGGGAGAGGGGAAGGGGGAGGGGGAGGGGCACAAAGAAAACTAGATAGAGGGTGACGGAGGACAATCTGACTTTGTTTTCTTTGAATATATGTACCCTGATTTATTGATGTCACCCCATTAACATTAATAAAAATTTATTTTATATATATATATATATATATATATATATATATGAGCCACAATGATCAAAACAGCATGGTATTGGCAGAAAAATAGACACTGAGACCAATGGAACAGAATAGAGAGCCCAGAAATAAAACCACAAATATATAGTCAAATAATCTTTGATAAAGGGGCCAACAACACACAATGTAGAAAAGAAAGCCTCTTCAGTAAATGGTGCTGGGAAAACTGGAAAACCACATGCAAAAGAATAAAATGCAACTACAGTTTGTCCCCTTGTACTAAAATTAATTCAAAATAAATCAAAGACCTAAATATAAGACCTGAAACAATAAATTACATAGAAGAAAACATAGGTACTAAACTCATGGACCTTGGCCATAAAGAGCACTTTATGAATTTGACTCCAAAGGCAAGGGAAGTGAAGGCAAAGATAAATGAATAGGATTACATCAGACTAAGAAGCTTTTTCACAGCAAGAGAAACTGACAACAAAATAAACAGACAGCCAACTAAATAGGAAATGATATTTTCAAACAGCAGCTCAGATAAGGGCCTAAATATCCAAAATATACAAAGAACTCATAAAACTCAACAACAAACAAGCAAACAATCAAATAAAAAAATGAGAAGAGGGCATGAACAGACACTTTTCCCAGGAAGAAATACAAATGGCCAACAGATATATGAAAAGATGCTCATCTTCATTAGCTATTAGACAAATGCAAGTCAAAACTACAATGAGATACCACCTCACACCTGTTAAATTAGCTATTATCAACAAGACAGGTAATAACAAGTGTTGGAGAGGCTGTGGAGAAAAAGGAACCCTCATTCACTGCTGGTGGGAATGCAGAGTAGTACAACCATATGGAAGAAAGTATGGTGGTTCCTCTCCCCATTTTTGAATTGGATTGTTAGTTTTATTTGTTGCTGAGCTTTGTGAATTCTTTATATAGTTTGTATATTAAACCCTTATCAGAGATGTTGCTTGATAATATCATCTCCCATTTAGTTGGCTGCCTAATTATTTTGTTATGAGTTTCTTTTGCTGTGCAGAAGCTTTTTAATTTGATATAGTCCCATTCATTTATTTTTCCCTTTAAGTCTCTTATGTTTGGGGACAAATTCATAAATTGTTCTCTATGGCGAAGGTCCATGAGCTTAGTACCTATGTTTTCTTCTGTGTAATTGATTGTCTCAGATCTTATATTTAGGTCTCTGATTTATTTCAAATTAATTTTTGTGCATGGAGACAAACTGTAGTCAAGTTTCATTCTTTTGCATGTGGCTTTCCAATTTTCCGGCAGTTTATTGAGGAAGGTTTCTTTTCTTCATTGTGTGTTTTTGGCTACTTTGTCAAAGACGATTTGTCCATATATATGGTGTTTTATTTCTGGGCTCTGGATTCTTTTCCATTGGTCTGCATGTCTGTTTTTCTGCCAATACCATGCTGTTTTGATTATTCTGGCTCTATAGTATAATTTAAAGTTAGGCAATATGATACCTCCAGCTTCATTCTCTTTCCTCAGGATTGCTTTGACTATTCATGGTTTTGTTTTGTTTTTATGGTTCCATATAAACCTGGTAATTTTTTGTTCTATTTCCTTAATAAATGACATTGGGATTTTGATGGAGATTGCATTAAATTTGAATATTGCTTTGGGTAATATGGCCATTTTAACTATGTTGCTTCTTCCAATCCATGAACATGAAATATTTTTTCATTTCATTGTTTCTTTTTAAATTTTTTTTTCAATAATAGTTTGTAGTTTTCAGTATATAGGTTCTTCACATTCTTTGTTAAATTTATTCCTAGGTATTTTGTTGTTGTTGTTGCAATTGTAAAAAGAATTGTGGTTTTTTAAAATAAATTTTTATTTTAATGGGGTGACATCAATAAATCAGGGTACATATATTCAAAGAAAACATGTCCAGGTTATCTTGTCATTCAATTCTGTTGCATACCCATCACCCAAAGAGAGATTGTCCTCTGTCACCTTCTATCAAGTTTTCTTTGTACCCTTCCCCCTTCCCCTCTCCCTCCTTCCCTCCCCCCGCCTCCCGTAACCACCAAATTCTTGTCCATGTCTCTTAGTCTCGTTTTCATGTCCCACCAATGTATGGAATCCTGCAGATCTTGTTTTTTTTCTTATTTACTTATTTCACTCCATATAATGTTATCAAGATCCCACCATTTTGTTTTAAGTGATCCAATGTCATCATTTCTTATGGCTGAATAGTATACCATGGTGTATATGTTCCACATCTTCTTTATCTTGTTGTTGTGAGTCGGGGGCGCAGAGAGAGAGATCAGCAGATGAAATTATCAAGGACTAGCAAAGGACCACTGCTCACTCAGGCAAATGGTCCGGAGTTCGTGCTGTGTCCTAATTTTATTCACAAGACTTCAAAAAGCTAATTTACTGAGAAATTGGCATAACATTAAGTGTAACTTTTACTTAAAGATACATGGAGTGCACCTGCAAGATAGCTTAGTAACAACATAATATCAGAAGGCATTAATTGCTATTGCTTCTATGGATCCCATAACATTCCTCTCCTTATCTTAAGGGATAACTTTGGAAAGTACAGAAATCTTATGAGAATGTTTTACTGAGAAAAGCCCAGCAACTACCTTCAGTCACATAGACCTGTTTCAGTGACCCGCCTTCAAGTCACAAAACAATTTTCTTGGCAAAACATTCTTTTCTTGTTGGCTGTGTTCCCATCCAAGGCCATGCAGTGGGTTATTCCACTACATTTCCCCCTTTTTGTTTATGCTGAATGTTATAAAGCACCACAGAAAACACAGCCTTCTGTCATTCATCCCTTATTTCTCTTGCTTTGATTTGTCAATAGACTACATATAAAAGAAAACATAGAATTAATATTATTATAAAAAGTCCTACAATGCATTCTTAAAATTCTTTAATATATTTAATAGGATTTAATTGCAATAAATTATCCATTAGTCCCTTGAATATAGGTTGACATGTTAGAATTTCTAATTTTCTTTGAAAAGCTTCATGAATATGTCTTTGTAATTTAATATTTTTAGTTACATTATAATGATTTAACAATTTTTTAAACATTTTTCTAATGGAAATAACTATGATTTTAAGAAATAGGGATAACACAAAAAGTAGTTACATTCTAATTACATTTTAGCTTCATTTGTCTTTGCAGGCTAACAATTTGATCTCTTAACATAATCATAGTTAGAACAAACTATCATTAACTTTAGTATTAATGTTCCTATTTATACATTATTGAGAAGTCCACAGTTGTTCAGAATTTTCATGCCATTTTTGCACAAAGTCCACAGTCTGAATACTTTGATGTAATGTAACTCCAGATATAGCAGCCACAGTGGTTACAGCTATTAGTCCTATAATGATGGCGATGATTAGTCCAACCAGTCTCTTGGTTTGCTTCAAGGACTTAATAAGATGTTGTACAGCATCATGGAAGGGGAACCCTGCCACATCCAATGCATCTGTACTGGAATCTAGACTCCTGTTCAGGTTCATTTTTTTTTTTGTATTTTTCTGAAGCTGGAAACGGGAAGAGACAGTCAGACAGACTCCCACATGCGCCCGACCGGGATCCACCTGGCACGCCCAACAGGGGCGCCGCTTTGCCCACCAGGGGGCGATGCTCTGCCCCTCCGGGGTGTCGCCCTGCCGTGACCAGAGCCACTCTAGCGCCTGGGGCAGAGGCCAAGGAGCCATCCCCAGCGCCCGGGCCATCCTTGCTCCAATGGAGCCATTGGCTGCGGGAGGGGAAGAGAGAGACAGAGAGGAAGGAGGGGGGTGGGGGTGGAGAAGCAAATGGGCGCTTCTCCTATGTACCCTGGCCGGGAATCGAACCCGGGTCCCCCGCACACCAGGCCGACGCTCTACCGCTGAGCCAACCGGCCAGGGCTCAGGTTCTTAAAATGTAAAGACTTTGACTATTTTATTAAAAAGAATAGAAGAGTTAATACATGTATAAAAAGCGCATTTATTGCAAGTTATTGAATAATTTTTAGCTGTCTATTTGTGTCGGGAGCCGATCAACGACTGCTGGCTGACAAGGTCACAGCAGGAGAAGATCCACAACTGCTGGCTGACAAGGTCACAGCAGGAGAAGACCCACAACTGCTGATTGACAAAGTCACAGCAGAGAAGACCAATGGCTGCGGGGTGACAAAGTCACCGCAAAGGAAAGGCATAACGATACTTCCCCCTTTGAACTTTTTGAATTAATCTAGCCTTATATCCCCCCTTTTCTGGGTGTGTGCTATTATTTATGGCACAGAGATAATAGTACCACGCTTTCCCTGTAGATTCGTAATTTCTTTGGAAATGAGACAGAAGGTGTAAGTTCCACAGAAAAGCCTGTAAGCCCCTTGAACTGGGCTCATAAATATAAGAAGCTGGCCATGATATCCCTCATAAAGGGTTAAGTTTGTAGGAGAATTTCTTCTTATTAATCATGTTAGAAAGAATAAAGTTAGAACTTAACTAGTGTATGAATATAGTAAATAAATAAAGTTTAACTAGACAGTAGAATCTTAGGTAAGGTGTAGTGGAGTGCCCATTGCGTGGCCTTGGATGGGAGCGCAGCTGGAAACAAAAGAATGTTTTGTTAAAAGGCTTGTTTTGTGACTGAAGGCAGTTTCTGGGCTTTTCTCAGTAAAACATTCTCATAAGATTTTTGTATTTTCCAAGAATAAGGAAAGGAATGTAGTGGGATTCATAGCAGCAATAGCAATTAATGCCTTCTGATATTATGTTGCTACTAGCTATCTTGCAGGTGCACTCTATGTATCTTTAAGTAAAAGTTACTCTTAATACTATGTCAGTTTCTTAAATAGCAAGCCTTTTGTAGTCTTGTGAAAAAAGAATTAGGACACTACATGAACTCAAGGTTATTTGCCTGAGCAAGCGGTGGTCCTTTGCTAGTCCTTGATGATTTCGTTTGCTATCTCTCTCTGCGCCCTTGACTCACAACAACAGTAAAATAGAGTTATTAATTAGTACTAATCTTTTAGAAGTTTGTACCGATATTATTATTACTATTCAAGTTATTGTATAACTGTACTTTGAATGACTTACCACCTGATTTGTAGTTTATAGATATGAATTAACTGTTATCTGGAAATATGTAACCATAGTGAAACTAAAACAATGATGTATTCAAAATACCATGTGATTGTAACTTAGTGTGTGTGCATAAAAAGTAAAGTTAGACCAGCCTTTGGCAGAGATGCCTGGCAGTAAATGCCAACTAGAGAATAAAGAGAAAGAAAAGAATTCGGCTCTCTCACTCGATTTCGCCGACGCGGTCTCTTCCTGTGGGACCCCTGGATTCCCCCCTGGGGCTGGACCCCAGCATATTTGGTTTCACCTATAACAAATATATAAAGCAATCTAACATAAGCAGATATGAAATGTGTTTCATTCTTCTTAAAGATTAACATAATATGATTAGAAGGATAATTTTTCTAGATTTTCCTTTCTACAATACATTGACATATGTTTAAGTGCCATGTTTACTTTCCACAAATGATATTGTATAGGACCAAATTTAATATGAGGAGCTTGAGGTGACATCTCTTCTCTATGCTATATGATAGTATGATTACTTTGATTACCAGCTGTAATTAAACCATTGTTCTTATGCTACCTTAAATCAGCACTCTACCCTTTAACTTGGGCAGAGCTATAAGGGTTTTAATTTATGACGTTTTATGTACAGATGTATTACTTTTAAATTTGTATTTTTGTAACATTTTTTCCTTCTCCTTTACTGTTATTTTTGACAATAGAGAGCCAAGCTTGAGCTTTTATTTTTAAACAATGTGGCTCATGTCTTATACATATAAGTAATTCCTCAATTCCTGTTGTATGATTTTCTAAGTTTACGCCTTCTTTTGAAAGTGCTAAGGGACCTCTATCATTAAAAGGTCCTAGAAGCCAATTAGAGTCATTAACAAAAATAGGAAATGCACTATTTTCCTAATGAATAACTCCACTTAATGGAGGATTAGGAACATATGCCTAATAACTAAAATTTTCAGCTCTACTTACTGGAATTGTTACCAAGGCAATCATTGCTAAAAACAGGTTAGTAGCATTTTTTTTCTAGTAGTTTGTAGCATATTTTTACCACTAAAGATCAGCTTTTTAAGTTGAACCCAACTTGGTATTTTAGTCTTTTCAATACCAAGCAGTAGCACCTTTAAGATTCTTTTTTTGAAATTCATTTCTTCCATCTCAGCAATGGGCAAATATGGAAAGAATCTATTGTTCTTATTCATGTTGTTAGTTTAATTCTGCGAGCAGGACACCAAAGGACTTCACCGGATTCTGCAATGACACAAGCAAACCCTCTTCCCCAATGTTGCACTACACTAGGCACCTATTGATTCAACTCACTTTTATAATGTATAGGTTGATTAATCTTAGAACTGTTACTTTTCGTATAATGTCTGCAGCAGTCAAATAATCTTCTCCTGTATTTAAGAAATTTAAAGTAAATAAAGCTTTGTGTAACATAATTCTAGGGAATAATCTCCTTTTTTCTCCCCCCTTTTGTTCAAATAATATATTTTTTAGAATGTAATTATTGCGTTTAATAATTGCTTGTTTTTGTGGATTATATGGAATTCTAGTAGTATGTTTAATATTCTAAAATGCTAAGAATTGTTGAAATTTAGTAGATGTATAGGCAGGACTATTGTCAGTTTTAATTGCTTTAGGAATGCCTATAACATTAAAAGTTTCAATAAGATGTTGAATGACACAGTTAGCCTTTTCTCTAGGCAAAGGTGTGGCCTATTGAAAAAAAGAATAAATATTAATAAAACTGTACATAAGATAGTTTTTTTTAAAGAAGAAATATGAGCAATATTTATTTGCTACAGGTTATTACCGTGTTGCCCTCTAGGATTTATGCCTCTCAGTAATGAAGGAGCATTTATAATTCTATACTGAGGACAGTTTCTAACAATATTCCGAGCTTCTCACCAGGTTATTTTAAATTTTTGCATTAAATCTTTTTTATTTGTATGAGTTTTTGTATAAAACTTAGTAGCTATTTTTATTGATTTAATGAGTAATTGATTAACTTCATTATTTGTAGTAGACATAGGTTCTTGTAAAGCTGTATAAGAATAAATGTGAGTTATATAGCTAGGCAAATTTCATTCCTACAATAAAAGTTGTAATTTTTGAAACAATTTGTGTAATTTAGAACTATTATTTGAAATATAAACAGTTTCTATAAGTTTAATTGTATGTTTTACATATTGTGAATTAGTAATAATGTTAATAGGACAGGATGTTTGAATTTTGTCTTTAACTATAATCAAACTACACTGATTTAAGGTTTCAGAAGAGAAGCATTTTTAAGGATGACTGAAAGTTCAACATTATTTTTATAAGCTGTTAATATGTTATTTATATAATGGATTATTAAAGATAACAAATTTTTTTAAAGGTTGATTTACATAATGTTGATATAGTGTCTGACTATTCAACATTGCTTATTTAAGTAATATAAATTTAGTAAGAATAGTTAGTTATGCTTATTGTTATAGACACAACAGCTAGCATTGCTAGAAACAGAGTCAAAGATGTTTTTTGAAGTCTTAGTCTTAATTAAAACATTTTTGCCTTCTGGGTAAGTTTATATAATTGTCAAATTTCCCTTTTTTCTATTTTTAACTTATGCCGAGGCTTCAATTTTCTGGAAGGTACTTACTAGTCCCGTATTTGTGGAAATAAGAGCAAATTCTCACCCCTACATTTTGTTTACATTGCTGTTGTAAATTAGAAAACTGTCCATTTAAAAAGTTTAGTATTAGCATTTTGATTTGCTGGAATACAAGCTTGATTTTCCTAAATTATAAATTGTAACTCTTTTGCTTTTGAAAGAACAGTTCAAGCTAACATTTCTAAATTTTTTGAAATAAAACATTCAGAGTTTATGAAGGAGGATAGCAGTTTCTGCGTATAAAGAAAGTTAGTTTTATACTGGGAGCAAGCCGTTTTTAACTTTTTAAGAGCTTTGACAAAAATTTGGTCAAAGTGAGTATAAAAAACTCCTTGTCAGAAAGTTTAGACTGTAATTTTAAAAGTTGTTGTTTTAATTATTTATAAGATAAATGTGTTTTTTTTATTAGAGGTCAAATGACCCTTGTTATTTTCCTATTGTAAAAGAAATTTTAGAGCTTTGTTAGGGACTTCTCCTAAGCCATGCAGCTTAGTGACTACTGTGTAAGTGGGCTAAAAAGAAAACTAATGTTGCTTAGTAATAAGAGATGCATTAGCTTCTATATTTAAAAGTCTTTTGTATTGTTCAGTCTATTATAGGGCATTAGAGGAACTAACTTCCCGCTTTCCTTAGTGCCTTCTTTTTCAGGATATTGCCTTACAAGCAGCCAGCTGTCTGAAGCAGCTTGAGATAAATTTTTAAAATGACTTAATTTTATTTAATTCCTTAGTTTTACAAATTTGAGCATATTTTACACATAAACAAGACAATTTTCAATACAGAAACACAAGTATAACATATAACTTTAATTAATTCTAATATTTGAATTCTTTTTTTTTTTTTTTTCTTTTTCATTTTTCTTAAGCTGGAAACAGGGAGAGACAGTCAGACAGACTCCCGCATGCGCCCGACCGGGATCCACCCGGCACGCCCACCAGGGGCGACGCTCTGCCCACCAGGGGGCGATGCTCTGCCCATCCTGGGCGTCGCCATGTTGCGACCAGAGCCACTCTAGCGCCTGAGGCAGAGGCCACAGAGCCATCCCCAGCGCCCGGGCCATCTTTGCTCCAATGGAGCCTTGGCTGCGGGAGGGGAAGAGAGAGACAGAGAGGAAAGCGCGGCGGAGGGGTGGAGAAGCAAATGGGCGCTTCTCCTGTGTGCCCTGGCCAGGAATCGAACCCGGGTCCTCCGCACGCTAGGCCGACGCTCTACCGCTGAGCCAACCGGCCAGGACTAATATTTGAATTCTTATTTGATTTTAAACTTTGCATATACCTTACAATGTATTAACCAAATTAGCAAGTCTTAAGGATCCATATTCTAATCAATTTAAATTTAAATGAGCGCTCTTTATACAATAATTTCTTATTTTAAAGCAAAAATATATGGATGAAACTATTTTTTCAATATAAAAGCTGGCATTTTTAATCTTTGTATGTAAACACAATTTAGGCCTTAAAAATCACATTTTAGACAACATCAAACAAAAACTAAACAGAAATTAGAATCAGACAAACCAGACCAGATAAACCAAAGAGAAACCCGGGGTTTCGGAGCACAGTCAGACTAGAAAGATGCCTGCCTGATTTTAATCAGGGCATTTTCTGACAGAGGGACTGATGATGGATGAGACCAAACAAAATTTCCCCAAGAAAATTTTCTTGGCAGCTGCTGGGATATTTTTTATAGTTAGATTCAACACATGTCCCCCACCTCAGTTTCCAGGCAAAGAATAAGAAAGAAACAAAGTGATAGTTCAGAGGATTGTAGCTAAAACATTAAAGAAAATTAGTATTTATTTATTTTATTATTACAAAGACTAGAGAATTTTAAGGACTTCATGATTCTTCTATATGTCCTAATTCTAATTGAATTTGTACCAACTGATGTAAAGCTTAAAGCTTTTCTTCCTTGTCTCCAACTTCATGAATTTGCATCCAGGCTTTAAGACAAGCTATCTAATCTGAGCTATAACAGCATCAGTATAACCAGTTTGTTATCCCACAGCTGCATAAGCACCAACACCTATGAGCATGTCAAAAGTAGCTCCGGGGGGATTATTTCTGGTGTTCATGTGAGATATTTGAAAAGCCTCCTCTTCCACCAAGATTTTAATTGTAAATATTGTCCTGGTTCCAAAACCTTACTAGCAAGTAAATTCCAATTCAAAGGAATGATTAAATGATTATTACAATGGGAAGAGATCAGATCTTGAACATATGAGGACTGAGGTCCATACGTAGCAACAGATTGTTTGACTAGCTTTAAGAAAGTAAATTCAAATTGGTTAAATTGCATATTATGCCCTCCTCCAGGATTTGGAGCATTAAGAGGAAAAGGCTGTCGAATAATTGGAAAAATAGATGCAGAAAAATTACTAGAATTAGATTCTAAATCATCATGATGCACAAGCACTTGTTGCATTTCAGAGATTTTTAGGGAGTTGAAAAATCCTTCCCCTGCCAGTACCAATTAATTTTTGACCTTGAATTGGAGGAGCCATAGGCTCACATATATTTTGCTTTTGAACAGGATAAGCAGTATACTGATTTCCATTCTCCTGTTGTTCCAGTGTAAGTTGTAGTTTATTTAATAAATGCTCAACATCATCCATAGGGGCTCCCTCATTTTCTAAGAAAGAGGGATGAAAGCCTGTGGATGGCTGAATTTCATTAACATTATCAGTAACTTCAGAAGCAGAGACAGTATTGTCCAAGTCATTATTCTGTTCATTCTGTGCTGAATCAAATTCTTCAGGCTTATTAAAAATAAGCTCACTCAAGTCTTTAACAGAATCTCCATCTGATTGCAAAGGTCCAAGGGCTGTAGCAATAAGATTATAAGCAGCCCACATTTTAGCATCAAGTGGATTTCCGTGCTGATGAACACAGCATAAAGATTTTCCTACTTGTTGCCAAACATTCAAATTCAATTGATTACAGTGTTCAGGAGTATAACAATAACAATGTTTCTGAATAGCATTTAAAAGACGTAACAAAACCTTGTCTTTTATTTGGGTTCCAGACCCTTTTAAAAGAAATTTTAAAACTTGTACATAATTGTCCCATAATGAATGGGAATTTCCCATAACTCTGCTAGGTACCCGAAAGTTTCGCGTACACAGCATGTCCAACTTACCCTTTCGGGGTTCCATTTGTTCCCAATCTCTTCTTAAGGCCCCACGTTGGCACCAAATATTGTTGTGAATCGGGGGCACAGAGAGAGAGATCAGCAGACGAAATTATCAAGGACTAGCAAAGGACCACTGCTCACTCAGGCAAATGGCCCCGAGTTTGCGCTGTGTTCCCATCCAAGGCCATGCAGTGGGTTATTCCACTACATTATCTAGTCTTCTATTTTTTTTTTACAGTGATTAAAGCCTTTAAGCAAACTCTTGGCCAATACAACAACAATCCATAAAGGAGTAGTGTCCTTAACAAGTTCACCAAGTCCAAGTTGGCCCCAACACCATGCCAAGTCCCTGATAAATGCAACCCAACCCCAGTTCAGTCTGTCAGGAGCTGTCACAAGGAGCAGGAGTCCAGGAAAAGTCTGCATGGCACTGGAATTGTTGTCACAATTCTATACTTTGCAGCTCACGTGCAAGTCCCAATGACCGCTGCTTCTAGCTGGTAATGATTCAGGTAGACTGGAAAAGCCATCTGCAGCACGTGTGGATATGGAGCTTCTGTTCTCCTCTGCCTGGAGAGATGAGACCAGGTTGCTTTTTCCTGGAGCTCTGTGACTGTGGCTTGGTAAAGAGAACCTTGGGATACACTAAGCTGGGTGGCAAAGGTAGATTCATAATAGAAGTTGGCAAAACGGGGAAAGAGAGCTCTAAATTAGGAGTAGGTCCTAGCCTGAAATATGAGTGGGGCATTGAGGTAGGAGGAATAAAGGAGACACTATATATTTAAAAAAGCAGCAATCAATGAACAACTAAGGTGTTGCAATGCGCAATGAAAAACTAATGATTGATGCTTCTCATCTCTCTCCGTTCCTGTCTGTCTGTCCCTGTCTATCCCTCTCTCTGACTCACTCTCTGTCTCTGTAAAAATATAAAAAAAAAGCAGCAGAAAATAGGACTATCAACACCCACAACAGAGATCTTCGAGGGAAGAATAAAAAACCTGACTATTCAGGCAAGACATAGTTAAGTGGCCCTTGTGCAAATGAGATCAGTTTACCTGCTTCTTGGAAGAAATACCCTAGGCTCGTCCACAGTGTCGTAGATGGGGCTGACGGCCCTGGGCACCTTCAGCCTTCAGTGGCAAACCCCAGCTTTCTGGGCAAGGTTAGGTCATCGGTGGCTGGAGCAGGGCTGGAAGAGACTGAACCCTCCCTTAGAGGAGCAAGGGGGAAGCCTACCTTCCAGTGTCCCTGTTTCCTCACAGCAGAGGCATGTAACTCTGGCAGGCTTTAGCTCAATGACCTTCCTTTCCACTATTGAAGCAGGACCCAGATGGCATCCTGTGAGACCTCTTTGGGGTGTTGGAGCATTTAAGGGCGTATCCTAAAAGCTGGTAGTTCCCTGATCTCTATTGGGCTTTTCCTGCCTCTAGGTATCTTAAAAGCCGTGCTCAGAAGATCTCGCTGAGGGGTTTGAGGATCCCCATCCGCCTATATAAATCTTTTCCATATATCTGGAGCTATTTGGAAAAAGACAAAACAGTGTTATTAGCTGGATTAAATAAAGAAGGTAGTAGTTTGCAGGCGAAAAAGATTTGGCATCTCCTGTTCATCAGCATTCAAAAAAAATTAAAAAAAAATTTTTTAAGTAAAAAGCATGATATGGTAGACCTGTAGGAGTTCCAGGATATGACTACCCCCTTTTAAAATTTTTAAGTTGACCTTAAAATATTTGCTGGGTACACTTTAATAATACCTTAACTTTAAAGATTGTAAGAATGACAAAATACAGTAAATGCTTTTGCTCCATATGCAGGAGCATTTTTAGTTTAACCACTTTAGGAAATCCAATAATAGAACAATGCATACAGACAATGAGCTATAACATGCTTAGCAGCCTCTCCTGTTCTGACGGAGGTTACTATAAATCCAGAGTAAGTATCCATTGTAACGTGGACATAGGACTGTTTGCCAAATGAAGGTATATGAGTAACATTCATTTGCCAAAGTTGTCCTGGTAGGGGTCCTTGAGGGTTAACTCCAAATGAAGGGGCAGATTGTAGTATAGGACCCCTTGGATAGGATTTCCCAATCTGCCGTGCTGCTTCCCAAGAAAGTTGAAACTGTTTACACAGGACTGCAGCGTTCTGGTGATGAATAGTATGAGACTGAATTGCTCGATCTGTCATGGTTGCTCCAAATAATTTTCTTTTGGGTAGCTTGATCAACAAGGGCATTCCTAGGCCCTGGCCTGTTGGCTCAGTGGTAGAGCATTGGCCTGGTGTGCAGGATTCCTGGGTTTCATTCCCATCCAGAGCACACAGAAGAAGCGCCTATCTGCCTCTCCACCCCTCCCCCTCTCCTTCCTCTCTGTCTCTCTCTTTCCGTCCTGCAGCCAAGGCTCCACCGGAGCAAAGCCACCCCGGGCGCTAAGGATGGCCCCGTGGCCTCTGCCTCAGGTGCCAGAATGGCTCTGGTTGCAACAGAGCAACACCCCAGATAGGCAAAGTATTCCCCCCTGGTAGGCATACCAGGTGGATCCCAGTCGGGCGCATGCCGGAGTCTGTCTGACTGCCTCCCCATTTCCAACTTCAGAAAAATACAAAAAAGAAAAAGAAAAAGAAAAAAAATAAATAAAAAAGAAAAAGAAAAGAAGAAAAAAAGGGGCATTTCCTTGTGCTCCAGGGAGCATGGAGTGAGCACGAGTATGTCCTATGAAACATAGAGCTCTATGTTGACATACAAGTCTTTGAAGAAGGAGGAACTGCTGAAATAGTTCATCAGCATTTGTCCCTAAGACAGCAGTCTTTATTGTGGAAACACCATAAGTAAATATTTGCTGTCTGTATATAGATTAAAGGGGGAATATGGCAAATGCTGAAAAGCCATGATAATGGCATATAATTCTAGACTTTGAGCTGATTTTAAGTTGACAGCTTCAGTATAAAGTTGTCCATTGATTTGCAAGAGAGATTTGCCATTTAGTGGAAGTTTCCCAGAGTCATTGTTGTTGATCCTTTGAAAAAAGGAACAACAATAATTTTGAGGCTCAAAACCTATAAACTGTAAAGGTCGCCTATGCCCCTTGATAATCCAGGAGGCAACAAGATCAAAATATGGAAGTGTATTCCATGGGCTATTAGATGGTTCAATGTGCCCAAGCTGTAGCTGCTCTTATACCCATTGAGCAGCTGCCCTAAGTTTCTCCTGAGAAAGGGGCCATTGGTCTACCCATACAAGATTATCTGATGTACAAGTAATTGGGTCTGCACAATGCATTATTGAGGTAGCAGGAGCTCAAGGCCCCTATGCTAAATTTTGATATCCTAATCCACACCTTCTTGTATTGGGTGCCACTTCTATGGGGGTGAGAATTCCTCGCTGTTCTTTCCCTAGACCTTTGGTGGGCAAAAATCCCCAATCAAGCATCTGAGTACTGACTAAACCCTTAGGACTGACAAGCAACACTCCCATATTTTTCAAAACATCTCTACCTCACAAATTAATTGGCCATCCAGGGAGTACATAAGGCTTAAAAAATCCAGAATGACCTTCTTAATCTTCACAATGTAGAAAACTAGAACATTGTTGAGGGGATTTACTCTGCCCTATACCTTGTAATTCTGTGGCTGCTGCATGAGTGGGCCAGGAAGAAGGCCAATGTAGCTTAGCAATAACATATACCTCAGCTCCAGTATCTAAAGGTCCTTTAAATTTATGCTCATGTATTATTAGTTCCATTTCAGGGCGTCGCTGACCTATTTTTTTTTAATCCAATTGGCAAAATTAGAGGAGCCAAATCACCAATTTTCTTGGGGCACCTTTTGCAGTATGTGGCCTGAGAGGCAGAATTAGCATCCTTATACTATTCTTCTAACTGTCTGAATTAGCCGGGAGACACATTCTTTTTTTTAAATTAATTTTGATGGGGTGACATTGATAAAATTGTCTTCTGTCACCTTCTAACTGGTTTTCTTTGTGCCCCTCCCCTCCCCCAACCTCCTCCCTCTCCTCCCCCCCACCCTGTAACCCCAACACTGTTGTCCATTTCTCTGAGTCTCATTTTTATCAATATGTTCCACCTATGTATGGAATCATAGTTCTTAGTTCTTTCTGATTTACTTATTTTGCTCAGTATAATGTTATCAAGACCCATCCATGTTGTTGTAAAAGATCCAATGTCATTATTTCTTATGGATGAGTAGTATTCCATAGTATATATATACCAAAGCTTTTTTTGTGTGTGTGTCTGTCTTTTTCTTTTAATAATTTTATTTTTTTAATGGAGCTACATCAATAAATCAGGATACATATATTCAAAGATAACATGTCCAGGTTATCTTGTTGTTCAATCATGTTGCATACCCATCACCCAAAGTCAGATTGTCCTCTGTCACCTTCTATCTAGTTTTGTTTGTGCCCCTCCCCCTCCCCCCTTCCCTCTCCCTCTTCCCCCTCCCCCTGTAACCACCACACTCTTATCAATGTCTCTTAGTCTCACTTTTATGTCCCACCTACGTATGGAATAACGCAGTTCCTGTTTTTTTCTGATTTACTAATTTCACTTCGTATAATGTTATCAAGATCCCACCATTTTGCTGTAAATGATCTGATGTCATCATTTCTTATGGCTGAGTAGTATTCCATAGTATATAATATGTACCAAAGCTTTTTTTTTAATACTTTATTTATGGGTTTTACAGAGACAGGAGAGAAAGGGAAGCATGGAATGGGAAGTATCAACTCATAGTTGCTTCATGTTAGTTGTTCATTGTTTGCTTGTTGTATGTGCCTTGACCAGGGAAGCCCAGGGTTTCGAACCAGCAACCTTGGCATTCCAGGCCGAAGGTTTATCCACTGCGCCACCACAGGCCAGGCTGTACCAAAGCTTTTTAATCCACTCATCCTCTGATGGACACGGGCTGTTTCCAGATCTTTGCTATTGTGAACAATGCTGCTGTAAACATGGGGGTGCATTTCTTCTTTTCAAACAGTGCTATGGTGTTCTTGGGGTATATTCCTAACAGTGGTATAGCTGGGTCAAAAGGCAGTTCGATTTTTAATTTCTTGAGGAATCTCCATACTGTTTTCCACAGTGGCTGCACCAGTCTGCATTCTCACCAACAGTGCAGGAGGATTCCCTTTTCTCCACATCCTCACCAGCACTTACTCTGTGTTGTTTTATTGTGAGCGTCATTCTGACTGGTGTGAGGTGATATCTCATTGTGGTTTTAATTTGCATTTCTATAATCATTAGTGATGTTGAGCATTCTTTCATATGCCTATTGGCCTCTTTGGAGAAGCGTCTATTCATTTCTTTTGCCCATTTTTGGATTGGATTGTTTGTCTTCCTGGTATTAAGTTTTACAAGTTCTTTATAAATTTTGGTTATTAACCCCTTATCAGATGCATTGTCAAATATATTCTCCCATTGTATAGTTTGTCTTTTTATTCTGTTCATATTGTCTTTAGCTGTGCAGAAGCTTTTTAGTTTGATAAAGTCCCATTTGTTTATCCTGTCTTTTATTTCACTTGCCTGTGGAAACAAATCAGCAAATATATTGCTGCGAGAGATGTCCGAGAGCTTACTGCCTGTTTTCTTCTAAGATGCTTATGGTTTCATGGCTTACATTTAAGTCTTTTATCCATTTTGAGTTTATTTTTTGTGAGTGGTGTAAGTTGGTGGTCTAGTTTCATTTTTTTGCAGGTAGCTGTCCAATTTTCCCAACACCATTTGTGGAAGAGGCTGTCTTTACTCCAATGTATGCTCTTATTTCCTTTGTCAAATATCAGTTGTTGATAAAAATGTGGGTTTATTTCTGGGTTCTCAGTTCTGTTCTATTGATCTATATGACTGCTCTTATGCCATATAGAACAATTGCCTTATAATATAACTTGATATCCGGAAGTGTGATACCTCCCGCTTTATTCTTCCTTTTCAAGATTGCTGAGGCTATTCGTATTCTCTTTTGGTTCCATATAAATTTTTGGAATATGTGTTCTATATCTTTGAAGTAAGTCATTGGTATTTTAATCGGTAGTGCATTGAATTTATAAATTGCTTTGGGTAATATAGACATTTTAATGGTGATTATTCTTCCTAACCATGAGCACGGTATATGCCTCCACTTGTTAGTATCTTCCATGATTTCTTTTGTCAATGTTTTATAATTTTCCAAGTACAAGTCTTTAATCTCCCTGGTTAAACTTATTCCTAGGTACTTTATTTTTTTGGTTGCAATGGTAAAGGGGATTGATTCCTTGATTTCTCTTTCTGACAGTTCATTGTTAGTGTATAAAAATGCCTCTGATTTCTGAGTATTGATTTTATATCCTGCCACCTTGCTGAATTCATTTATCAGGTCTAGTAGTTTTTTGACTGAGACTTAGGGTTTTCTATATACAATATCATATCTGCAAATAATGATAGTTTTACTTCTTTTCCAATTTGGATGCCTTTAATTTCTTTTTCTTGTCTGATTACTGTGGCTAGGACTTCCAGAACTATGTTGAATAAGAGTGGTGAAAGGGGCACCCCTGCCTTGTTCCTGATCTTAAGGGGATTGCTTTTAAATTTTGACCATTGAGTATTATATTGGCTGTGGGTTTGTCATGGATGGCCTTTATCATGTTGAGGTATGTTCCCTGTATTCCCACTTTGCTGAGAGTTTTGATCATGAATGGGTGCTGGATTTTATCAGATGCTTTTTCTGCATCTATTGAAATTATCATGTGGTTTTTCTCCTTCCTTTTGTTTATGTAATAAATCACATTGATTGATTTGCAAATATTGTACCAGCTTTGCCTCCCAAGAATAAATCCCACTTGATCATGGTCTATGACTTTTTTTCATATATTGCTGGATCTGGTTTGCTAATATTTTGTTGAGGATCTTTGCATCTAAGTTCATCAGGGATATTGGCCTATAATTTTCTTTCTTTGTGTGGTCTTTGCCTGGTTTTGGAATCAGAATTATGCTCGCCTCATAAAAGAAGTTTGGAAATCTTCCTTCCTTTTGAATTTTTTGAAATAGCTTGAGAAGGATAGGAGTTAGTTCTTCTTTGAATATTTGGTAGAATTCACTTGTGAAGCCATCAGGCCCAGGACTTTTCTTTTCTTTTTTGGGAGTTTTTTGATAGCTGTTTCAATCTCATTTGTTGTAATTGGTCTGTTTAGGTTTTCTGATTCTTCCAGATTGATTTTTGGAAGATTATATGTTTCAAGGAATTTTTCCATTTCATCTAGTTTGTCTAGTTTTTTGGCGTACAGTTCTTCATAGTATTTTCTTTCTTTCTTTTTTTTTTTTTAATTTTTCTGAAGCTGGAAACAGGGAGAGACAGTCAGACAGACTCCCGCATGCGCCCGACCGGGATCCACCCGGCACGCCCACCAGGGGCGAAGCTCTGCCCACCAGGGGTGACGCTCTGCCCACCAGGGGGCGATGCTCTGCCCATCCTGGGCGTCGCCATGTTGCAACCAGAGCCACTCTAGCGCCTGAGGCAGAGGCCACAGAGCCATCCCCAGCGCCCGGGCATCTTTGCTCCAATGGAGCCTTGGCTGCGGGAGGGGAAGAGAGAGACAGAGAGGAAAGCACGGCGGAGGGGTGGAGAAGCAAATGGGCGCTTCTCCTGTGTGCCCTGGCCGGGAATCGAACCCGGGTCCTCCGCACGCTAGGCTGACGCTCTACCGCTGAGCCAACTGGCCAGGGCCATAGTATTTTCTTACAATATTTTGTATTTCTGTTGTGTCAGTTATTTCTACACTCTCGTTTCTAATTTTATTTATTTGATTCCTCTCTCTTTTTTTCTTGGTGAGTCTGGTTAAAGGTTCATCGATCTTCTTTACCTTTTCAAAAAACCAGCTCCTGGTTTCATTGATCCTCTGTATTGTTTCTTTAGCCTCTATATCATTTATTTCTGCTCTGATCTTTATTATTTCCTTCCTTCTACTAGCTCTGGGTTTTACTTGCTGTTGTTTTTCTAGTTCTGTTAGATGTAGGGTTGAGTTGTTTATTTGAGCTTTTTCTAGCTTCTTGAGGTATGCCTGTAATGCTATAACCTTTCCTCTCAGGACTGCTTTTGCTGTGTCCCATAAATTTTGAGTTGCTGTATGCTCATTATCATTTGTTTCTAGGAATTTTTAAATTTCTTCTTTGATTTCATTGTTAACCCATTCGTTATTTAATAACATGCTATTTAGTTTCCAAGTGTTTGAATGTTTTTCAGTTTTTCTGTTGTGGTTGATTTCTAGTTTAATGCCATTGTGATCAGAGAAAGTGCTTGATATGATTTCAATCTTCTTAATTTTGTTGAAACCGCTTTTGTGCCCTAACATGTGGTCTATTCTAGAGAATGTACCATGAGCACTTGAAAAGAATGTATATTCTGCTATTTTAGGGTGAAAGGTACTGAAGATATCTATTAAATCAAGTTGATCTAATATGTCCTTTAAGTCTGCTGTTTCTTTGTTAATTTTCTTTCTTGAGGATCTATCTAGTGATGTTAATGGGGTATTGAAATCCCCTACTATTATAGTATTGCTGTTGATCTCACCCTTTACGTCCATCAAAGTCTGCTTTATATACTTAGGTGCTCCTATATTAGGGGCATAGATACTTATAATGGTTATATCTTCCTTTTGGATTGCTCCCTTTATCACTATGTAGTGACCTTCTTTATCTCTAACTATGGTCTTTGTTTTAAAGTCCATTTTGTCTGAAATAAGTATTGCTACTCCAGCCTTTTTTTCATTTCCATTTGCATGAAATATTTTTTTCCATCCTTTTATCTTCAGTCTGTGTGCATCTTTTGTTTTAAGGTGTGTCTCTTGTAGACAGCATATGTATGGGTCCTGTTTTCTTATCCACACAGCTACCCTATGTCTTTTGATCGGATCATTTAATCCATTTACATTTAAGGTTATTATTGATATGTAATTATTTATTGCCATTTTATTCTTTAAAACTGTATTCCTCTTTTGCTATATTCTCTTTCTCCTTTGATCTGTTTACAACAGGTCCCTTAGTGTTTCTTGCAGCCTTGGTTTGGTTGCAGTGAATTCCTTGAGGTTTTTTTTGTCTGTAAAGTTTTTATTTCTCCTTCAATTTTAAATGATAGCCTTGCTGGATAAAGTAGTCTTGGTTGTAGGCTCTTGTTCTGCATTACTTTGAATATTTCTTGCCATTCCCTTCTGGCCTCAAGTGTTTCTGTTGAGAAGTCAGAAGTCATCCTTATGGGGGCTCCTTTGTAGGTGATAGGCTTTTTTTCTCTAGCAGCTTTTAATATTTTCTCTTTATCACTTAGCTTTGGTATTTTAATTATGATGTGTCTTGGTGTTGATTTCTTTGGGTTTCTCCTTAATGGAGTTCTCTGTGCTTCCTGAACATGTGAGAGTTTTTCCTGCCTTAATTTAGGGAAGTTTTCAGCTATGATATGTTTGAACAAAGTGTCTATCCCTTGTTCTTTCTCTTCTTCTTCAGGAACCCCTATGATGCAGATGTTATTTCTCTTCATGTTATCACAAAGCTCTCTTAGAGTTTCCTCAGACTTTTTGAGTCTCTTTTCTTTCTTCTGCTCTGCTTCCATGCTTTTATTTATTGTGTCCTCTAACTCGCTGATTCGATTCTCTGCTTCATCCATCCTACTTTTAATTCCTTCCATTGTATTCTTTATTTCAGATATTGTATTTGTCATTTCTGACTGATTCTTTTTTATTATTTCAATGTCGTTTTTTATATATTTGCTATCTCTTTATTTAGGTTTTCGTAATGACCATCTATTGTTGTTCTAATATCTTTTATTTTTTTTGTATTCTTCTGAAGCTGGAAATGGGGAGAGACAGTCAGACAGACTCCCGCATGCGCCTGACCGGGATCCACCTGGCATGCCCACCAGAGGCGACGCTCTGCCCACCAGGGGGCGATGCTCTGCACCTCTGGGGCATCACTCTGCTGCGTCCAGAGCCACTCTAGCGCCTGGGGCAGAGGCCAAGGAGCCATCCCCAGCGCCTGGGCCATCTTTGCTCCAATGGAGCCTTGGCTGCGAGAGGGGAAGAGAGAGACAGAGAGGAAGGAGGGGGGGTGTGGAGAAGCAAATGGGCGCTTCTCCTATGTGCCCTGGCCGGGAATCGAACCTGGGTCCCCCGCACGCCAGGCCAATGATCTACCGCTGAGCCAACCGGCCAGGGCCACTAATATCTTTGAGCATCCTAACAATCGTTATTTTAAACTCTGCATCTGGTAATTTGGTTATATCTGATTCATTTAGGTCCTTTTCTGGGGATTTCTCTTGGTTCATTTGTGTTGCATTTCTCTGCCTCTGCATTTTCTCTTCACGGGAGTGGCTGTGATCACATATTCGGGTGCACAAGCCTTGGTGGCCTTGGCCTTTGCCCTGACCCCATGGATGACATTTTGCTCGGTCCTGAGGGCACTGGCAAGCACCTATGCTCAGCTGTGGGTCTCCGTCTGTTTCTGGGCTTTTGCCCCACCCTTGCAGGAGGAGCCTGCTCGTGGAACAGCTGCTAGCCTTGGCTCTACTGGCTGGGAAGGACTGGGTGCCCATGCTCAGCTCAGTAGCGGAACTCTGCCTGTTCTAGGCTTTCGCCTCCACCCCCGCGGGAGGAGCCGGCTCCCAATTCAGACCACAAGCCCGGGTTACAAGGAGGGGGAGGGGGCAAGTCTGTGCTCCTGTGTCCTTGCTCAGGGGCTGGTCTCCACCCTTTTCAGGGTTCCCACCCTTCTCCCGCAGGCTGGATTATAGGCTGCTGGCAGCTGGGCTTGACTGCTTTTGCATGCCCCCACTTCCCCAGCCGGGTAAGACTGAGCTCACACCTGAGCCCAGTGGTGGCCAGCTGGCTTCCATCCCTGCCAACAGAATGGCACTTCTGTCTCCTGCTGCACCTGACCTCCTGCGAGCCCTCAGCCACGTGGGTGCGGGCACTGCATTTCAGACCCTAACACTGACTATTGTAGACCCGAAAGCTCCCTCCTTCTAAGCAACTCTGCTCTGAGTGCCACGGGAGAGCTTGTTTGGCTGCTCTCCTGCTTCCTTTTGCTGGTATTGCTGTTTCCAGGGGAAATATTCACTTCAGGTTTGGGGAGTGACTCATCCCAGGAGTTAGGGTGGCTATCTCCCAAAATGTTTCTCCCTGTGCCTCCTAGATTACACTCTGTTCTTGCTACTCTGGTATTCTCCTCTCTCCCCCCATCCCCCGGAGCCCCAGGTGAGTTGTTGTGAGAGAGGTGTTCTGTGTGGTCCCTTTAAGAAGAATCCTGGGTCTGAGAAATCAGACTCTTTCTCACAAACAGTATCCTGACTTGTTTCCAGCTAAATACTGTCCTTATGCCTCTTTTGGGCTCTGGGGCTGCAGGCTGGGGCTTTGTTCCTGGGGCTCAGGACCCTCCCCTCTCTGCTAAACTCAATTCCTGCCACGCAAGTATCTCCCGACTGCCGTTCATTATGGGGAGCTGGGTAGCCCTCTCCGTGTTTTCGCTTTTCCTACCAGTCTCGGTGTGGCTTCTTCAGTGTTCCTTGGTTGAAGAGTCCTCTTAGTTTAGTCCAAAGTTGGTTTTTCCAGATGATGGATATTAAAATTGGTTTGTAATCCACTTTGGTTCTGGGAGGTAGATGTTGGTAAGTCAGAATTGTGGGAGGGTTTTTATTGTTGTTGTTCATTTTCCAAAGTTACATCATTGGCATATAGAAAAGCAATGGACTTTTGTGTATTGATTTTGTATCTTGTGACTTCATTGTATTGGTTGATTGTTTCTAATAGTTTTTTGGTGAAGTCTTTGGGATTTTCTATGTATGAGATCATTTCATCTGCAAAAAGTGATACCTTTACTTCGTCAACTTGGATGCTTTTTATTTCTTTCTTTTGTATGATTGCTCTGGCTAAAATTCCAGAACTATGTTGAATAAGAGTGGATAGAATGAGCAGCTTGTCTTGCTACTGATTTTAGGGGGAAAAAAGCCTTCATTTATGCAGAAGAAGCTGATATTTTGTCATATAAGGCCTGTATTATGTTGAGATACTTTTCTTCCATTCTGATTTTATTGAGTGTTTTAAACAGGAAGGGATGTTCTAGCTTATCAAATGCCTTTTTTTTGCATCGATAGGATCATATGATTTTTGTTCTTTGTTTTGTTGGCGTGGTGTATTACGTTGATTGATTTCCATATGTTGAACCGTCCTTATGCTCCTGGAATGAATCCCACTTGATCATGGTATATTTTTTAAAATATGTTGTTGTATTTGATTTGCTAATATTTTGTTTGTGGTTTTTGCATCTGTATTCATTAGAGATAATGGTCTGTAGTTTTCTTTTTTTGTGTTGTCCTTGCCAGGTTTTGGTATCAGGGTTATGTTGGCCTCATAAATGTATTGGAGAATATTACTTCTTTTATTTTTTTGAAGACTTTGGGAAGGATAGATACCACATCTTCTTTGAATGTTTGGTGGAATTCACTTGTGTAGCCATCTGATCCTGGACTTTTTTATGGGGGAGGTTTTTGATAATTGTTTCTATTTCCTCCCTGCTTATAAATCTATTTAGGTTTATTACTTCTTCATGACTCAGCCTAGGAAGATTGTATAGTTCTAGGAATTTATCTATTTCCTCTAGGTTTTTGAATTTGGTGGCATATAATCTTTCATAATATTCTACTATAATCCTTTGTATATCTATGATGTCTGTGGTAATTTCTCCTCTTTGGTTTTGGGTTTTGTTTGTATAAGTCCTTCCTCTTTTTTCCTTAGTGAGTCAAGTCAGCGATTTGTCGATGTTATTGATCTCTTCAAAGAACCAGCACTTTGTTGTATTAATTTTTTCTATAGTCTTTTGTTTTCTATTTCATTTAGTTTTGCTCTAATTCTTGCTATTTCACTTCTTCTGCTGACTTTGGGTTGCCTTCTTCTTTTTCTATTTCTTTAAGGTGTGATGTTAGGTTGTTTACTTGGGATCTCTCTTGTTTCTTGATATAAGCCTGTGCTGATATAAATTTCTCTCTTATTATTGCTTTCACTGCATCCCAGAGATTTTGATATGTCGTGTTCTCATTTTCATTTGTCTGTATATATCTTTTGATCTTTGTTTATATTTCTTCTTTGACCTAGTCATTTTTTAGAAGTATGTTGTATAATTTCCACATTTTTGGGGGTTTCTTTGCATCCTCTTACAGTTGAATTATAATTTAAAGCCTTATGGTTAGAAAATATACTTGGTATAATTTCAATCTTCCTGAATTTGTTGATGTTAAATTTGTGGCCCAACATATAGTCTATCCTTGAGAATGTTCCTTGCACCTTAGTAGAATGTATAATCTGATGTTTTGGGATGAAATGTCCTGTAAATATCTATTATATCCATTTGGTCCAGAGTGTTGTTCAAGGCCAATATTTCTTTACTGATTTTCTGTTTGGATGATCTATCCAAAGCCATCAATGGTGTATTGAAACCTACAAGTATGACTGTGTTTTTGTCTAATTCTATTTTTAGATCAGTTAATAGATGTCTTATATGTTTTGTTGCTTCTTAGTTTGGTGCATATGTATTAAGAAGTGTTACATCGGCCCTGGCCGGTTGGCTCAGCGGTAGAGCGTCGGCCTAGCGTGCGGAGGACCCGGGTTTGATTCCCGGCCAGGGCACACAGGAGAAGCGCCCATTTGCTTCTCCACCCCTCTGCCGCGCTTTCCTCTCTGTCTCTCTCTTCCCCTCCCGCAGCCAAGGCTCCATTGGAGCAAAGATGGCCCGGGTGCTGGGGATGGCTCTGTGGCCTCTGCCTCAGGCGCTAGAGTGGCTCTGGTCGCAACATGGCGATGCCCAGGATGGGCAGAGCATCGCCCCCTGGTGGGCAGAGCGTCGCCCCTGGTGGGCGTGCCGGGTGGATCCTGGTCGGGCGCATGCGGGAGTCTGTCTGACTGTCTCTCCCTGTTTCCAGCTTCAGAAAAATGAACAACAACAAAAAAAGAAGTGTTACATCTTTATCTCTGGTTACCTTTGTTGTCTTGAAGTCAGTATTGTCAGATATGAGTATTGCTAAACCTGATTTTCTTTAGATATTATTTGCTTGGAGAATCATTTTCCAGCCTTTCACTTTGAATCTATTTTTGTCCTTGCAGCTTTGATGTGCCTCTTGAAGACAGCGTATGGTTGGATTTTTCTTTTTGATACAATATCTTATTCTGTGCCTCTTTATTGATGAGTTCAGTTCATTTACATTTAGGGTAATTATTGACACTTGAGGGTCTTATATCCATTTTATGTTTTGTTTTCTGGTAGCTCTCTGTCTTCTTTGGTTCTTCTCTTTTTCGTTTCTGTCAGTTGTTTCTGTTAAGTGATTTTCCATACTTCTTTCCTCTGTTTCTTCTTTTTTAAGATGTATATTTCAGTAGTGGCTTTTTTGTGGTTAGTTACCATTAGGTTATTAAGAGAAAAACATTCATATGTACAGGAGTCTTTTTTCTCATGAGTGCTTCTGCATCAATCCTCCTTTGTTACTGCAGATTTTTATCCTCTCCACTTTTGTGTTATTGTTGTCACAGATTATTCTTGTTTTTATTGTGTCCTTGTTGGAGCTTGTTGTTGTGGTTTTGATTTGTTTTGTTCTTTGTGTCTGGTTGAATAACCCCCTTGAGTATTTCCTTTAGTGGGGGTTTTCTGGTGATTAAACTCCCTCAGCTTCTGTATGTCTGTAAAAGTTTTAATTTCTCCTTCATGTTTGAAGAATAACTCTGATGAACATAATATTCTTGGCTGATACTTCTTCTTTTTCAGTACTTTGAATGTTTGGGTCTACTCTCTTCTGGCTTGTAGAGTTTCTGCTGAAAAGTTTGATGATAATCTAATGGATTTTCCCTTACATGTTATGTTCTTTTTTTCCCTATCTGCCTTAAGGATTCTTTCTTTGTCATTAATTTTTTATAATATTATTACTATGTGCCTTGTAGTAGGACTGAGTTGTGGTAGCTTGGTGTTCTGTTTGCTTCCTAGATTCGAGATTCTAACTCTTTCCATAGGCTTGAGAAATTCTCATTAATTATTTGGTTGGATAGGTTCTCCATTCCCTTCTCCTCTCTTTTTTTTCTGATATACCCATTATTCTTATATTGGTCTCTCTGATGGAGTCAGAACAATTCTTGCTCTCTCAGTTTTTTAAATTTGTGTGTCTCTCTGCTTTTCTCTCTGTAACATCTCTAGTTGCCTGTTTTTGATGTCACTGATTCTTTCCTCTATCCAGCTTGTTCTATTAGCCATATTTGCTACCTCAGATTTCAATTCGTGTATTGAGTTCTTCAACTCTGTTTTCAAAATTTTAGTCTCCTTGGTGAGGTGTTCATTTTGTTTTTTGAGCTCATTAAGTTGCCTATTGGTGTCTTCTTGCATCTCATTGAGTATTTTCAGAACTTCAATTTTGAATTCTTTTTTTTTTTTTTTAATAAATTTTTATTAATGGTAATGGGATGACATTAATAAATCAGGGTACATATATTCAAAGAAAACATGTCTAGGTTATTTTGTCATCAAATTATGTTGCAAACCCCTCGCCCAAAGTCAGATTGTCCTCCGTCACCCTCTATCTAGTTCTCTGTGCCCCTCCCCCTCCCCCTAACTCTCTCCCTCCCTCCCTCCCATGTCCTCCCTCCCCCCCCACCCTTGGTAACCACCACACTCTTGTCCATGTCTCTTAGTCTCATTTTTATGTTCCACCAATGTATGGAATCATGTAGTTCTTGTTTTTTTCTGATTTGCTTATTTCACTCCTTATAATGTTATCAAGATCCCACCATTTTGCTGTAAATGATCTGATGTCATCATTTCTTATGGCTGAGTAGTATTCCATAGTGTATATGTGCCACATCTTCTTTATCCAGTCTTCTATTGAAGGGCTTTTTGGTTGTTTCCATGTCTTGGCCACTGTGAACAGTGCTGCAATGAACATGGGGCTACATGTGTCTTCACGTATCAATGTTTCTGAGGTTTTGGGGTATATACCCAGTAGAGGGATTGCTGGGTCATAAGGTAGTTCTATTTGCAGTTTTTTGAGGAACCACCATACTTTCCTCCATAATGGTTGTACTACTTTACAGTCCCACCAACAGTGAATGAGGGTTCCTTTTTCTCCACAGCCTCTCCAACATTTGCTATTACCCGTCTTGTTGATAATAGCTAATCTAACAGGAGTGAGGTGGTATCTCATTGTAGTTTTGATTTGCATTTCTCTAATAACTAATGAAGCTGAGCATCTTTTCATATATCTGTTGGCCATTTGTATCTCTTCCTGGGAGAAGTGTCTGTTCATGTCCTCTTCCCATTTTTTTATTGGATTGTTTGTTTGTTTGTTGTTGAGTTTTATGAGTTCTTTGTAAATTTTGGATATTAGGCCCTTATCTGAGCTGTCGTTTGAAAATATCAGTTCCCATATAGTTGGCTGTCTGTTTATTTTGATATCAGTTTCTCTTGCTGAGCAAAAACTTTTAATTCTGATGTAGTCCCATTCATTTATCTTTGCCTTCACTTCTCTTGCCATTGGAGTCAAGTTCATAAAATGTTCTTTAAAACCCAGGTCCATGATTTTAGTACCTATGTCTTCTTCTATGTACTTTATTGTTTCAGGTCTTATATTTAGGTCTTTGATCCATTTTGAATTAATTTTAGTACACGGGGACAGGCTGTAGTCGAGTTTCATTCTTTTGCATGTGGCTTTCCAGTTTTCCCAACACCATTTGTTGAAGAGGCTTTCTTTTCTCCATTGTGTGTTGTTGGCCCCTTTATCAAAGATTATTTGACCATATATATGTGGTTTTATTTCTGGGCTTTCTATTCTGTTCCATTGGTCTGAGTGTCTATTTTTTTGCCAATACCATGCTGTTTTGATTATCGTGGCCCTATAATATAGTTTAAAGTCAGGTATTGTAATGCCCCCAGCTTCATTCTTTTTCCTTAGGATTGTTTTGGCTATTCGGGGTTTTTTATAGTTCCATATAAATCTGATGATTTTTTGTTCCATTTCTTTAAAAAATGTCATAGGGATTTTGATGGAAATTGCATTAAATTTGTATATTGCTTTGGGTAATATGGCCATTTTGATTATATTTATTCTTCCTATCCAAGAACAAGGAATATTTTTCCATCTCATTGTATCTTTTTCGATTTCCCTTAACAATGCTTTGTAATTTTCATTATATAGGTCCTTTACGTTCTTTGTTATGTTTATTCCTAGGTATTTTATTTTTTTTGTTGCAATCGTGAAGGGGATTATTTTTTTGAGTTCGTTTTCTAATATTTCATTGTTGGCATATAGAAAGGCTATGGACTTTTGTATGTTAATTTTGTATCCTGCGACCTTACTGTATTGGTTTATTGTTTCTAATAATCTTTTTGTGGAGTCCTTCGGGTTTTCGATGTATAGGATCATATCATCAGCAAAAAGTGATAGCTTTACTTCTTCTTTTCCGATATGGATGCCTTTTATTTCTTTGTCTTGTCTGATTGCTCTGGCCAGAACTTCTAGCACCACATTGAATAAGAGTGGAGAGAGTGGACAACCCTGTCTTGTTCCTGATTTAAGGTAGAAAGTCCTCAGTTTTATGCCATTTAATAGGATGTTGGCTGATGGTTTATCATATATGGCCTTTATCATGTTGAGATATTTTCAATTTTGAATTCTTTATCATTTTATTCCAAGGTTTGCATGTGATTGAGATTTTTTTCTGGAGATTTTTCATTTTCTTTCTGAACTATGTCTCTGTCTTATGTAGCTATGGTATTTTATTTCTTCTTCCTTGATGGCATTTCATAGTGGTATTTTTTAAGAATCTTGACAAAAAAATACTTTTGTCCATTTGGTGCATGGATCTTTCAGGTACACCTGTGAGCTCAGCTAGGGTTCCTTTGCTGTATTGTCATTGTTCAATTTGTTGAAATTTCAAGGGGAGAGATCAAGAGTATCGCTCACACTGCCATTACTCTGACATAATATTCAGTATGAGTTTTCACATGAGTCCTAAGTGAAGGGATCTTTTGGAAGGCTTTCCTGAAGTCATTCATAAGCCTTCACCCTGATGTGTATTCTCTTGTGATGAGTAAGGTTAGCCTTCATGTTGAAAACTTCAAAAAAAATTATATTCATTGGGTTTCTCTTGAGAATAAAATCTCCCCTATTGAAGAGATGAGTGATGACTGGAGAAGGTTTTCTGTTTATTATTGTCATAGGAACTATCTTATGACATAATATATTATATCCTACCCATTATATTCTTAATGATTCCCTGTGCATGTATATGGACCCTGCCCTATGTTTTCTCAAGTTGAAAGGGTTACTCTTCTGTAATAAAGCTCTATCACGCTCTTTATCCTCATACAGAGATTTTTCTGGCCTGACCAGGCAGTGGCACAGTGGATAGAGCGTTGGACTGGGATGTGGAGGACCCAGGTTCGAGACCCCGAGGTCACCAGCTTGAGCGCGGGCTCATCTGGTTTGAGCAAAATCTTACCAGCTTCAACCCAACGTCGCTGGCTTAAGCAAGGGGTTACTCAGTCTGCTGAAGACCCACGGTCAAGGCACATATGAGAAAGCAATCATTGAACAACTGAGGTGTTGCAACACGCAACGAAAAACTAATGATTGATGCTTCTCATCTCTCCGTTCCTGTCTGTCTGTCCTTGTCTATCCCTCTCTCTGACTCTCTCTCTGTCTCTGTAAAAAAAAAAGGAAAGAAAAAAAGATTTTTCTGGTAACTTTTTTTTTTAGAGAGAGAGGGAAGGATAGACAGGGACAGACAGACAGAAAGAGAGAGAGATGAGAACATCAACTTGTACTTGTGACACTTTAGTTATTCATTGATTGCTTTCTCATATATGCCTTGACCGGGAGTGGGAGGAGGATCTAGCTGAGCCAGTGACCCCTTGCTCAAGCCTGTGATCCCACACTCAAGCTGTGAACCTGTGTTCAAGCCCAATGAGCCCATGCTTAAGCCAGTGTCCTTGGAATTTTGAACGTGTGTCTTCAGCATCTCAGGCAAGTGCTCTTTCCACTGAACCACTGCCTGGTCAGGCCTGTAACTTTTAAGGCTGAATTATTTTATAAACACTTAATATTTTATTTAAATTAATGAAAATAATTATATATAATTTCCCAGTGGGGGGAATCATGTTTTGAACTGTTACGATATTCATAGTATCTTTCCTGAGACACTGCTTTCTCCTAAATGAATTACACTTACCTAAATGACTTTCTTAGTTCTTAGATGGTGTATTAATTTATATTAATTTACGGTTGCTTCTTTAACAAGTTACCACAAAGTTAGTGGCTTAAAGCAACAGAAATATCCAGTCTCATAACTCTAATAGCACCTGTAATACATGCCTTAGTTTATATTTTCAACACTAAACTCTGAGTTCTTCCTGACTTATTCTTTTTTTTTCTCCAACATTGAGAATAGTACCAAAATTAGTGTAGGCATGAGAAAAACACTTAACAAAACATTTCCCCAGTGATAACATGGATTTCTTGAGACAAAGACATTTTTATCTCCTTATGGAGTGTCCATCACAGCACTCTGAAGAATGTGATGCTCAAGGGAGGAAAGTCAACCTGAGAAGAGGGCTGGGAGTTGAATGGGAACATTTCTGTGTAGTGCTCCCCTAGCCATAAGCAGCTCAAAACCTGACAAAACATGTTCAGGAATCCAGGCAACAAATGCTTCAGTCTATTTTAGGAAACTCCTAGCAAAGGATAAATATCTGTCTTCTGGAGAAGTATCAAGTTTCTATTCACTTGTAAAAATTTGTCATCAACCCAGAAGCCATTATTTCCTCCCCTTTGTCTCTTTCAGGAGACAGGAAGGCTACTGAAACAGTGGAGCCAAGGTAATCCAAGCTTCCCACATTTTATAGTCACCAGCCCTCTGCTGTCACATACACTAATTTTGAGCCCCTCCTCTCTCCCTATGCCTTCATATTGCTGGCATAAGAATTCAGGGTAGTTGTTTCTCACCCAGCACCAGAAAAGAAGACTCTGGGCTTTGATACCCATGAGGAAGAGATTAGTAGTTCCAGTTTGGAAATATAGCTGGCCAAGTCAATCTCAGTCCTCCTCGATCCAGTGAAATTTGGAGTCATTTCACCACTAATAATCAACCAATAATAATGCAACCTAAATCATTAGCTATTTCACTGCAGTAGACCAGGTTGCACATGAGAGATACTTTTAAAATGGAAAATGCTCTGCTATATTCATATTAATTTTAAGTGCCATTTGCTGGAGATTGTCCTGATAACTTTACCTGCACTTACCCATTTAACTCTTATAATGATTCTGTCAAGACCTAGGTGGGTGGCTCAATTGGTTGGAGCATCGTCCCAATGTACCAGGATTGTAGGTTCAATCCCTGGTCAGGGCACATGCAAGAAGTAGCCAATGAATGCATAAATAAGTGGAACAACAAATCATCTCTCTCTCTTCCTTCTTCTCTCTCTCTAAAAAAATCAATTAAAATGTTTAAAAAATAATTCTGCCAGGTACGTATTATTCCCCCCACTTAATAGCTGAAGAAACTTAGGTATAAAGATGATTATTAACTTATAATAGATAAAAGGGGTTATTAACACACTCAGTATTTGCACAGTCTTTGCCTCTCTCAGAGACTTTTCCCCTTCAGTATTTCAACAGCTCCTGAGAGGTTTCTCATTAAAGTGGCTGTCCTGCTCTGAGTACCTTCCCTCCTCCTTCAGAGACTGGGGAAGACAGCACACAGACCTTCCCCCCCCCAGTGACCTCAGTCTCTCTCTCCCATCACCTTCCACCTGGGCCAGGCTGAGGAGGGTGACTCTTAACAACCACAGTACTGTATAACTACGATACAACAGCCTCTTGGTGCCTCTGTTTCCCATTTCTAAAATGGGTACCCATAGCCATTGGTGGGATGCTTTGGAATGTCAAGGAGCAGAGGTGGATAGCACAAGTCACACTAGAAACTGCTTTATATACATTTTGTATAAGAACCACTTTTGAAATGTTTATTTTCTTTAGTCGGTTTTAATGGGTGACAGTACTGCATCACATGCCACACAGCTCAAGGTGAAAATTTTCTAATAAAATTTTCTTTTAAAAAAGTAAAGAATCTTGAGCCCCAACCCAGATCTCCTGAGTAAAAAAGACCATTATCTTAAACAAGATCCTCAGGAGTTTCAGGTGCATGGTTAAATTGCACAAGCGCTAGGCTGGACCTCTGCTGGTCACCATAAACCACTAGCAAATGAACTGTCCTGGGCCATTCAGATATCCTGGAGCTCCTCCTGCTGGCAAAATATCTGTGTTTCAGGCCCCAATGCCTGCATTCAGGCCCTTCATTCTCATTTATTAAATCCATTCAGCTATCTATCTGGAACTTGCTACATAAAGGCACTGAGGATTCATCAGTGAAGAGTCATGAACCACAATGCATATGGAGAACTTACATTCTATTGATGCAAGGCAGAAATTAAATTAGTAATAAATTATATATCAGGTGATGTTAAGTTCTGTTGGAAAAACAAACCAGGCTGAGGGAGTATAAGGTGCCACAGACATGCACACATCCAAGAGTCTTTGTATTGATAGGCCGGGCTAATTCTGAGTCAGATAAGAGAAATACAGTGTGTCTGTAAAGACATGGTGCAATTTTGACTGGTCACAGGAAAGCAACAAAAGACGATAGAAATGTGAAATCTCACCAAATAAAAGAAAAACCCTCCCAGTTTCTGTAGGATGAGTGGCAGCATGTGCGCATGCACAGATGATGACATAACACTGTGTATACAGCAAAGCATCCGACAGCTATGCCAGTCTAGATGTGGATGGTACAGAGGAAAGTTCAGTGTGTTCTGTGGCTCGCTAAATTCGAATTCGTGATCAAAGTACAACGTGAATATGGGTGCACCACCACATAGGAATAACATTACTTGGTGGGATAAGCAGTTGAAAGAAACCAGCATTTTGGTGGAGAAACCCCGTTCTGGTAGGCCATCAGTCAGTGATGAGTCTGTAGAGGCTATACGGGATAGCTAACTAAGGAACCCTAAAAAATCTGTGCATGAGCCCACATCGAACTGCACAGAATAGGTATGAAACTGGGAGAGTTTTCCTTTTATTTGGTGCAGATTTCACATTTCTATCGTCTTTTGTTGCTTTCCTGTGACCGGTCAAAAGTGCACCATGACTTTACGAACACACTGTAGATAATTATATTTCTGAGAAGAAAGATAACCATTTTGCAGAGCACTATAAATTGAGACCTGGCTTGCTTAAAAAATTGTTTTGAAACCCCAAAGCAATAGAAAGAACTAGACTATTATGGCTTTGCAAAATCTCGGAGAGATTTCTGATATTGGTGTACTTCAACTTACCCTAACCAGGATGTGCTGAAGTGAATAGTTCTTGGCCCACTCCATCTGCAGAGGGCAGAACTTGGGTCTCCTCCCAAGATGGAGAGATGTAGAACAATAAGTATCTAAAGAGCCCCCATACGCCCTGGCTGGTTGGCTCAGTGGATAGAGCATCAGCCTGGCCTGCAGACGTCCTGGGTTCTATCCCCAGTCAGGGCACACATGAGAAATAACAATCTATTTCTCTCTACTCCCTCACCCCCTTCTCTCTCTCTTCCCCTCTTGCAAATAGTGATTCTATTGGTTCAAGCATTGCCTTCAGGCACTCTGCTGATTCGACCCCAGACAGGGGTTGCCAGGTGGATCCTGGTCAAATGGGGAGTCTGTCTTTCTACCTCCCTCCTCTCACTTAAAAAATTAAAGAGCTCCTATACCAAAAATACCTTCTATGGCCACCCCCCATGCCCATATTCCAGTATAATCAAGAGAAAATCATAAGAAAAACCCAGGTTGGGGGACATTCTACCAAATACCTGGCCAGTACTTTCGACTGTCAAGATCATTAAAAACAAGGAGGGAGTGAGAATCTGTCACAGAGCAAAGAAGATTGGAGACATGACTCCTACTATAAATGCAATGTGACAGTTGGATTGGATTCCAGGACAGAAAAATAACATTAATGGAAAAAAGCTGGTGAAATCCAAATAAAGCTTGGAATTTTAGTTAATGGCAATGTATCACTGTTAGTTTCTTTGTTTTTGACAAAGATACCGTTGTAGTGAAACCAGCAAGAGTATACAGACTTCTCCACACTAAAGTTAAAATTTAAAGGAGTCTTTTATTCAAAGCCAATGACCCCTCAGAGACCTAAGCCAGGTAATCATGAGGCCCAAACACAGTATGAAGTTAGCTTTTAAAGATAAATTTACACACTGCTTGGGGTACGGGGAAGAGGGGAAGCTTAGCGGTAAAACAAAGCAGTGAAACAAGCTCTTTTACAATGTTTATAAGATTAATTCAGGGAGAAACATTCTGGGAACATCTGCAACCTTGAGGAATAAGCCCAAGGCCAAAGCCTGAGAAACCAGCCTCAAGGCCACAGCCTGAGAAACCAGCCTCAAGGCCAGGGGTAGGAAGTCTTTTAGAAAAAGTAAGTTTTGCTGAAAGTCTCTTTGTTTTACAGAAAGGAAGTTCTGCTATTCCATTTCAATACCATGAAAATAAAAGATTTTAATAATATGTAAAAAAGAGTAAGAGTTATACAAAAACTCTTCATATTATGTTTGCAAATTTTCTGTAAATATAAATTATTTCAAATTAAATGGTTTGAAAAAACAGTTTAGCCCTGGCAAGATAGCTCAGTTGGTTAGGGCATCGTCCTGAAGCACAGAGGTTGCTGATTTGATTCCCTGTCAGGGTACATACAGGAACAGATCAATGTTTCTGTTTCTCTCTCTCTTTTCCTTCCTTCCTTCCTCTCTCACTAAATCAATAAATAAACATTTTAAAATATTTTAAAAGTAAATAAATAAAGTTTAAATACTGTTCAAAAGGTTGATACTTGTTAAAGCTGGGTGTAGTACTATTATAAGAGACCTAACTAATTGTAACCCCCTTTGTATTGTAAGTTACCCAGGACTAGCTTATACATGTAATCTATAATGAAACTACATTTTACTATTTTTGTTCATTTTAGGGAAGTTATTATGCAGGCTCAACAGTCTGAAAAAATGCAGACATTAGGGGGCCTGCCACTGACCGTTAAGAAATTTGAACCAGGATGACAAGATGGTGATGGAGTAGGCAAATGTACCAACTTCCACCTCCAGAACTAAAGTGGATTACAAACTAATTTTAAGATCCATCATCTGGAAAAACCAACTTTGGACTAAACTAAGAGGACTCTCCAACCAAGGAACACTGAAGAAGCCACACTGAGACTGGTAGAAAAAGTGGAAATGCAGAGAGGGCTGCCCAGCTTCCCAGAGCTAATGGCAGCAGGGAGAGACTCGTGTGGCAGGAAGTGAGTTTAGCAGAGAGGGTAGGGTCCTGAGTCCCAGGAACAAAGTCCCAGCCTGCAGCTCCAGAGCCTAGAAGAGGCATATAAACAGTATTTAGTTGGAAACAAGAAAGGATACTGTTCGTGATAAAGAGACTGATTTCTCAAATCCAGGATTCTTCTTAAAGGGACTGTGCAGAAAACCTCTCTCACAACCACTCACCCGGGGCTCTGGGGGACAGGGAGAGAGGAGAAAACTGAAGTAGCAGGAAGAGAGTGTAATCTAGGAGGCACAGGGAGAAACATTTTGAGAGACAGCCACTCTAACTCCTGGGACGAGTCACTCCCTAAATCTGAAGTGAATATTTCCCCTGGAAACAGCAATACCAGCAAAGGGAAGCAGGACACCAGCCAAGCAAGCTCTCCCGCAGCACTCAGAGCAGAGTCACTTAGAAGGAGGGAGCTTTCGGGACTACAATAGTGAGTCTTAGAGTCTGAGCCGCAGCGCCCCCACCCACACGGGCTAACCCGAGGGCAGGCTGCGATGGGACGCGGAAGCATGGTTCTGTTGGCAAGGGCAGAAGCCAGCTAGCCACCACTGAGGCCCAAGTGTGAGCTCAGTCTTGCCAGGCTGGGGAGGAGGGGATGTGCAAAAGTGGTCAAGCCCAGCTGCAGGCTGCCTTCCAGCCTGGGGGGGCGGGAACCCTGGAAGGGGCGGAGACCCGGCCCTTGAGCAATGGCCCAGTAGCACAGCCTTGCCCCACCTGAACTGAGGCTTGTGGCTTGACTTGGGAGCCAGCTCCTCCCACGGGGGAGGAGCCAAAAGCCCAGAACAGGTGGTGTCCCACTATAGAGAGTGGGCACGCAGTCCTGCCCGGCCTGTGGAGCCAAGGCTTGCAGCATCCCACGAGCAGGCTCCTCTTGCAAGGGCGGGGTGAAAGCCCAGAATCAGGTGGAGACCTGCAGCTGAGCAAAGGTGCTTACCCCCACCCTCAGGTCTGAGCATAACATCACCCGCAGGGGCAGGTGAAGGCCAAGGCCACCGAGGCTTGTACACCCGATCATGTGATCACAGCCACTCCCGTGAAGGAGAGGCGGAAACCACAGCAACAACCTAAGTGGGCAGGCAACTGACACGCCCATACCCAAATGCGCTAGGCAGCAACAGCAGGGGGGTGGTGGGCCTGCACACAGACCACACCTAGGGAACACAGAGACCACACCCAGTGGGCTCCAGTGGCCAAAATCTTCTTTTACACAGACAAAATGAGAAGGCAGAGAAATGCAACACAAATGAATCAAGAGAAATCCCCAGAAAAGGACCTAAATGAATCAGATATAACCAAATTACCAGACGCAGAGTTAAAAATAACGATTGTTAGGATACTCAGAGATATTAGAACAACAATAGATGGTCATTACGAATACCTAAATAAAGAGATAGCAAATATAAAAAAGGACATTGAAATAATAAAAAATAATCAGTCAGAAATGTCAACTACAATATCAGAAATGAAGAACACAATGGAAGAAATTAAAAGCAGGATGGATGAAACTGAGAATCGAATCAGCAAGTTAGAGGACAAGATAAATGAAGGCACAGAAGCAGAGCAGGAAAAAAAAAGAGACTCAAAAAGTCTGAGGAAACTCTAAGAGAGCTCTGTGACAACATGAAAAGAAATAACATCTGCATCATAGGGGTTCCTGAAACAGAAGAGAAAGAACAAGGAATAAAGACTGTTCAAACATATCATAGCTGAAAACTTCCCTCAATTAAGGCAGGAAAATGTCTCACAAGTTCAAGAAGCACAGAGAACTCCATTAAAGAGAGACCCAAAGAAATCTACACCAAGACACATCATAATTAAAATACCAAAGCTAAGTGATAAAGAGAAAATATTAAAAGCTGCTAGAGAAAAAAAGAATATCACCTACAAAGAAGCCCCCATAAGGATGACATCTGACTTCTCAACAGAAACACTTGAGGCCAGAAGGGAATGGCAAGAAATATTCAAAGTAATGCAGAACAAGAGTCTACAATGAAGACTACTTTATCCAGCCAGGCTAACATTTAGAGTTGAAGGAGAAATAAAAAGCTTTCCAGACCAAAAAAAAAAAACCTCAAGGAATTCACTGCAACCAAACCAATGCTGCAAGTTATGCTAAGGGGTCTGTTGTAAACAGATCAAAGGAGAAAAAGAATATAGCAAAAGAGGAATACAGTTTTAAAGAATAAAATGGCAATAAACAACTGCATATCAGTAATAACCTTAAATGTAAATGGATTAAATAATCTGATCAAAAGCCATAGGGTAGCTGCGTGGATAAGAAAACAGGACCCATACATATGCTGTCTACAAGAAACACATCTTAAAACAAAAAATGCACACAGACTGAAGATAAAAGGATCGAAAAAAATATTTCATGCAAATGGAAATGAAAAAAAAAAGCTAGGGTAGCAATACTTATATCGGACAAAATGGACTTTAAAACAAAGGCTATAGTAAGAGATAAAGAAGGTCACCACATAATGATAAAGAGAGCAATCCAACAGGAAGATATAACTGTTATAAATATCTATGCACCTAAATATAGGAGCACCTAAATATATAAAGTAGACTTTGATGGATTTAAAGGGCAAAATCAACAGCAATACTATAATAGAAGGGGATTTCAACACCCCACTAACATCACTAGATAGATCCTCAAGAAAGAAAATTAACAAAGAAACAGCAGACTTAAAGGACATATTAGATCAACTCGATTTAACAGATATCTTCAGAACCTTTCACCCTAAAGCAATAGAATATACATTCTTTTCAAGTGCTTTTGCTACATTCTTTAGGATAGACCACATGTTAGGGCACAAAGGCGATCTCAACAAATTTAATAAGATTGAAATCATATCGAGCACTTTCTCTGATCACAATGGCATTAAACTAGAAATCAACCACAACAGAAAAACTGAAAAATATTCAAACACTTGGAAACTAAATAGCATGTTATTAAATAACAAATGGGTTAACAATGAGATCAAAGAAGAAATAAAAAATTCCTAGAAATGAACAATAACAAGCATACATCAACTCAAAATTTATGGGACACAGCAAAAGCAGTCCTGAGAGGGAAGTTCATAGCATTACAGGAATACTTCAAGAAGCTAGAACAATCTCAAACAACTTGACTCTGCATCTAAAAGAATTAGGAAAACAACAGCAAGTAAAGCCCAGAGCTAGTAGAAGGAAGGAAATAATAAAGATCAGAGCAGAAATAAATGACATAGAGGCTAAAGAAACAATACAGAAGATCAATGAAACCAGGAGCTGGTTCTTTGAAAAGATAAACAAGATGGATGAACCTTTAACCAGACTCATCAAGAAAAAGGAGAGAAGACTCAAATAAATAGAATTAGAAATGAGAGTGGAGAAATAACAACTGACACAACAGAAATACAAAATATTGTAAGAAAATACTATGAAGAACTGTACACCAGAAAACTAGACAACCTAGATGAAATGGACAAATTTCTTGAAACATATAATCTTCCAAAAATTAATCTGGAAGAATCATAAAACCTAAGCAGACCAATTACAACAAATGAGATAGAAAGAGTTATCAAAACACTCCCAAAAAAGAAAAGTCCTGGGCCTGATGGCTTCACAAATGAATTCTACCAAATATTCAAAGAAGAACTCCTATCCTTCTCAAGCTATTTCAAAAAATTCAAAAGGAAGGAAGACTTCCAAGCTCCTGTTATGAGGCGTGTATAATTCTAATTCCAAAACCAGGCAAAGACAACACAAAGAAAGAAAATTATAGGCCAATATCCTGATGAATATAGATGCTAAAATCCTCAACAAAATATTAGCAAACCGGATCCAGTAATATATGAAAAAAATCATACACCATGATGAAGTGAGATTTATTCTTGGGAGGCAAGGCTGGTACAATATTCACAAATCAATCAATGTGATTCATCACATAAACAAAAGGAAGGAGAAAAACCACATGATGACATTGCATCATTTACAACAACATGGATGGACTTTGATAACGTTATACTGAGCAAAATAAGTAAATCAGAAAAAACTAAGAACTATATGATTCCATACATAGGTGGGACATATAAATGAGACTCAGAGACATGGATAAGAGTGTGGGGGTTATGGGGTGACGGGGAGGAGAGGGAGTGGGTTGGGGGAGAGGAGGGGCACAAAGAAAACCAGTTAGAAGTTGACGGAAGACAATTGGACTTTGGGTGATGGGAATGCAGCATAATCAAATGTCAAAATAACCTAGAGATGTTTTCTCTGAACATATGTACCCTGATTTATCAATGTCACCTCATTAAAATTAATTTTTAAAAAAAGTAATTTGGACCACATGGCCAAGATGGTTCTGCAGATAACCTTAGCTTAACGAGACCTGTTTTGCTTCTGTAATCCCGCTTAGCTAGGTGCCTGTATTCTGCTCTTCTCCCCTCGCCCAAAAATGTGGTTTCTGCCTTTAAAAGCGAACCCCTGAGCTTGTTCAGGGCCATATGATTTGAGCCTATATTGAGCTCCATGCAAGCTGCCGGCAATAAATTTCTCAAAATTTTCCTATAACTGTGTCTCTTTGGAACTCATTGGTCATTTTACAACAGTATAAGGTGGAGCCATTATACATCTTTCTTCACTTTAATATATGTTTGAAAATATTTGTAATAAAATATCGTTAAGAAAAAAAAAAGAGCTCATGCTGATTCTTTGAAACATTTACTAAGGCAAACGTGTAATAGAACTAAGAAAAAAAAAGAGAAAAAAGACATCCTGAAAATAGAATGGGAAGGAGGAAATAATCACAAAGACAATAGCAACTTTAAAAAACTTATCGAATATTTTAAACAAATATGTCTTAATTCAAAACCTGATTGTTACGATCTGAATCATGTTTCAGTCTTAGCTTCACTAAAGGAGGATGATACAGTATTAAGAAGCACATAGCACCATCTCTGAAGCATGACCAAAAAATTTTAACTTTAATTTAGCATCTAGAACTAGCTCATGTTTACAAGAAATACGAAGAATGGGAACACAAATTGAAAGACACCCTAATGAAAAAATCAGCTGAATTCAAGTTGTAGAACATTCAACAAGGCAAATAACCAGAATTCTCCACCAAATCAATTTCATTTAAAAAGGGAGAGGACTAGCTTTTCTTCACTCCATGGATGTACCTTTGCTTTGTTTCTCCTAAGCTTCAAGTGTCCTTCTTTTGCCTCTGTAATTTGTTTCTTGAGCCCATTTCTTCTACCACTCACTTCTTCTACCTCTGTGACTTCCTAAATAAACTTTTTGGAGGAAAATGAAAGACAGGAGGAATCTGTTATGACTTGAGACATAACAGCCAAATAAAATGTAAACCTTCAGGTTAGTAACACTAAGCCCATTTTTTCACATAAAGACATCACAAGTTTGAAAGTCAAAGCAAAGCTACCTAATACACAGACAAAATGGACAAAGAAATATGCCCCAAATGAATCAACAAGTGTAATCCCCAGAGAAAGAACTAAATGAAATTAAAGTAACTAAACTACCAGATGCAGAGTTTAAAATAATGGTTCTTAGGATGCTCAAGTAACTCAGATTAAGAATGGATAATCAGGCCCTGGCCAGTTGGCTCAGTGGTAGAGTGTTGGCCTGACGTGCAGGAGTCCCGGGTTTGATTCCTGGCCAGGGCACACAGGAGAAGCTCCCATCTGCTTCTCCACCTCTCCCCCTCTTCTTCCTCTCTGTCTCTCTCTTCCCCTCGGGCAGCCAAGGCGCCATTGGAGCAAAGTTGGCCCGGGTGCTGAGGATGCTCTATGGCAGGGGTCCCCAAACTTTTTACATAGGGGGCCAGTTCACTGTCCCTCAGAACATTGGAGGGCCGGACTATAAAAAAATATATGAACAAATCCCTATGCACACTGCAAATATCTTATTTTAAAGTAAAAAAACAAAATGGGAACAAATACAATATTTAAAATAAAGAACAAGTAAATTTAAATCAACAAACTGACCAGTATTTCAATGGGAACTATGGGCCTGCTTTTGGCTAATGAGATGGTCACTGTCCGGTTACATATTTGTCACTGCTAGTCAAAACAAGTGATATGATGTGCTTCCGGAGCCTTAACGCATGCGTCCTGTGTCACCGGAAGTAGTACTGTACATGAGTGACTCAGCGCTTTGCGGCACCGCCACATATAGTACTCCAGGAGCACAGGATGTGGATGCTCCTCTCACTGACCACCAATGAAAGAGGTGCCCCTTCCAGAAGTGCGGTGGGGGCCAGATAAATGGCCTTAGGGGGCCGCATGCAGCCCGCAGGCCATAGTTTGGGGACCCCTGCACTATGGTCTCTGCCTCAGGCACTAGAATGGCTCTGGTTGCAACAGAGCAATGCCCCAGCATCGACCCCTGGTGGGCATGCTGGGTGGATCCCGGTCAGGCTCATGCGGGAGTCTGTCTGACTGCCTCCCCATTTCCAACTTCAGAAAAATACAAAAAAAAAAAAGAAAAAAAAAAGAACAACGGATGATCAGGCACTATGAGAGAAATGGTGCCATAAGGAGCGATACCAATAAATCTCCCCCAAATTTCAAAAAGATCTTCAACCAGAGACAGAAAAATCTATCCTTGGAGCCTCCAGAAGTCCCACACTGAATGCAAAGGTATGATCGAGCAAAAAATTGAGTAAATATATAATCAAACCCGAAGGAAAAGATGGAGAAAGGAACACTCTGCCTTCCTCACTAAAACGCTACGATCTTATTCCCCAACCCAATAAATAAAGGCTGCTTTCACTGGGAACTGAGAGAATAGGAACTAAGGCAGGCAAAGGGTGTGAATAGAACCAGGCTGCAGCACAAATGTTCAAACCAGGCTTTGGCACGGACATCCAAGCCGAGGAAAAACTTTGCTTGTGGCAACCCAGTCAACACAAGCTAACGCTCGCGCCAAACCCAGACAAAGAAAAGCAAGTGAGGCAGCCATCTGCCCGAATCTCCTGGTCGGCGCGTGTGGATAGTGTGTGAGAGATTCCTCGTAGAGCCCTGGGAGTGGGCGCCCATGTTACCGGACAGAGGGGCAGAGTCAGAGGCCTTTGTGTGGGCTGAAACCGGAGTCTCAGGGTTGCCCCTGCGCCCTGAAAAGTGGCACGCGGGGATTGCGCAGGAGCGAAATTCTCTACGCTCGAACTTCTCTATGTGGGTGGGACACCTCATCCGAAGTAAGAGGTGGCTGGCGTGATATCCTGGTCAGCATGCGTGGAAAGTGTGCAAGAGATTCCTCCTAGAGCCCCAGGAGTGGGCACCCGTGTTCCCGGACAGAGGGTCAGAGTCAGAGGCCTTTGCGTGGGCAGAGACTGCAGTCTCAGTGTCACCCCAGTGCCCTGAAGAGCAGCGCGTGAAAGCGAGATTCCCTATGCTCGAACTTCTCCAGGTGGGTGGGGCGCCTCACCCAGCCATACAAGGTAACAGACCCATGAAGGATTACCTTAACCCACGGTCTGCTCGCCTCCCAACTGACCTATGCAACCCTAATTGACAAGATCTCTCTCAGGTCAGCGATCTAAGACAAGAGGGGTGATATTTTTTAGTGCCCTTATTATGCTATGCATGTAGAGGTGGGGGCAACCTCTGATTGGCAGAGCTTTCATACTCAGAGCTTTCACACTCAGGGCTATATGTTAAAAAGAGTGATTTAGCAGCTTGTAAATTCTCCTGCTTTGCAAACAGTGACTAGGGCATCTTCTACCCAGCCAAAACAGGTTACAAATTGCCAAAAGCCTGGGGAAAGTGGTCCACAGAGTGCTGAGGCATTAAGGCATGCCTAGAGAAGCATAGGAAGGCACCTTAAAAACAAGTGGCTCTCAGCCCCACCTGATTATGCTAGCAGCTCTGACTGATTGAGCCTTACCCAGAGCCCTGCGCTGAATGGGGATAGAGTGAAGATTTGCCAGCTCTTTGAGCCTCTTACTCTCCAGGCAGAGGCAGCAGAAACCCCATAGCTGGATCATCAGACTGCTAATTCAGGAAGGAAAGACTAGGAGAGAGGCTCTGGGAAAACAGACTCTCTCACTGTTGTAGCCTGCAAATGCTAATGAGCCTCGACCGCCAACAAGACTGAAGCTTAATACATGACATTGCCATAGAGACTTATCAACTGCAAACCCCTACCTAAGCATGCCACAGGGGCAGAACCCGGGGTACAGAGTCACAGACCAGGAAGAGGGAGAGAAAAGAAAAAGCAAGAAGATAACCTCTCAAAATCAAGAATAATCCACAGACTTTTTAACCTATCCCATTTTATTATATTTGTTTGTTTGTTTCTCTTATCTTCTTGTCTGGATTATTTTCTTCTTCCAATTTGGTCATTTAATTCTCTGCCGGTTTTACTCTTTCCTCTCCTTGAACTACACTACCCATAAGTGTTACATCTCCCATTATCTTTCCTTACTTCTTCCTTTCTCCCTATGAGGGTTGCACTCCAAAACCCTTAACTCTTTCTCTCTCTCCTTTTGTTCTTTTTTCTTTTTTCTTCTTTTTGTGTTTTTCTTTTTCTCTTTTACTCCCTCTATATTAGTTTCTTCTTTTCTCCTTTACTTTTCCATTCATTCAATCCTCAATCATGAACAAATTATTTTATTTATCATGAAAAATTATTTATTTTTCCTTGTAGCCTTTTGGGTGTTTTTTACTTTGCTTTTTTAACTCATTAGCAGTGCTCCCAACCCTGGCTTTTCATTTTATCTAGTTTATGCTCCACTAAATACAATAGTAATTTTTTAATTTTTTTCCCTTTATCCTGTTTTCCTCTTATTCTTCTCATTATATCTCTTAGTCAACCATCAACCAAAAGCAAATCATTTTATTCTTGACCCAAATTTTTTTCTTTTTTGCATTTTGTGGGTCAATACCCCCTTTTTTGCCTCTTTATCACTTCTCCCCAACTCAGGCCCTCCATTATAGGTAGTTTTTGTTATATTGAGCAGAATATAATTCACAGTTCCCCACAATTTTTTCTCAAGAAGGAGGGGAGAGGAGAGGAGAGGATAAAAAGGAGGAAATAATTTTTTAACTTTTTATTCTATATTAATTCTCATTAGTACTATCAACAAAACCACCATCAGATGCCATTAAGGAAAAGGAAATAGAGTATCATGGATACAAAAGACAGAGAAGTAGCACAGATAGATGAGGAAAAATCTATGGAGAAAAAATTTAATATATTGGAAACCTTGAAGCTAAATGACAGAGAATTTAAAATAGAAATCCTAAAAATACTCAGAGATATACAAGAAAACACAGAAAAGCAATTTAGGGGGCTCAGAAAACAACTCAATGAACACAAAGAATATATCACCAAGGAAAATAAAACTATAAAAACAAATCAAACAGAGATGAAAAAGTCAATTCACAAGCTTAAAAACAAGGTAACAAGCTTAGCTAATATAACAGGCCAGATAGAAGGTAGGATTAGTGAAATAGAAGACAAGCAACTTCAGGCACAACAGAGAGAAGAAGAAAGAGACTCAAAAATTTAAAAAAAATAAGAAAGCCCTTCAGGAATTGTCTGATTCCATAAAAAAGACTAACATAAGAATAATAGGTATATCAGAGGGAGAAGAGAGAGAAAATGGAATGGAGAACATATTCAAACAAATAATAGACGAGAACTTCCCAAGCCTGTGGAAAGAACTAAAGCCTCAAATTCAAGAAGCAAACAGAACACTGAGTTTTCTTAACCTCAAAAAACCCACTCCAAAGCACATCATAATGAAACTGGCACAAGCCAACGACAAAGAAAAAATTCTCAAGGCAGCCAGGGAAAAGAAGAATACAACATATAAAGGAAAGCCTATTAGATTATCATCATATTTCTCAGCAGAAACTCTACAATCTAGAAGAGAGTGGACCCCAATATTTAAAGCCCTGAAAGAGAGGAACTTTCAGCCAAGAATACTATACCCATCAAAGCTATCCTTCAAATACGAAGGAGAAATAAAAACATTCACAGATACAGACAAGATGAGGGAATTTATCATCAGAAAACCCCCACTCCAGGAATTACTAAAGGGGGTTTTCCAACCAGATACAAAGAACAAAACAAAACCAAACCGCAAGTAAAAGCTCCACCAAGAACACAATAAAACCAAATTTAAACTGTGACAACAAAAACAAAAAAAGGGGGGGGGGACGGAGATTAACAGTAGCAAAGGACGATGGCGTGCAGAAGTACTCACAAGATAGTGTACTACAATGAACAGGGTAGGAACCCTTTTCATTTCTTAATGGTGACACCCTTGAAAAAACCACCACAGAAGCACATGACTTAAAAAAGATAGCAACAGAGGAAAGAAGTATGAAATACTAACAAACAAAAACAAAGGATAGAAAAACAAAAGAGTAGAATCAAACAAGGCATGAAACTAACAGAAAGCAATGTATAAAATGGCAATAGGGAATCCACAAGTGTCAATAATCACACTAAATGTAAATGGATTAAACTCAACAATAAAAAGGCACAAAGTAGCAGAATGGATTAAAAAAGAAAATCCAACTGTATGCTTCTTACAAGACACTCATCTAAGCAACAAGGATAAAAACAAATTCAAAGTTAAAAGCTGGAAAACAATACTCCTAGCAAATAACATCCAAAAAAAAGCAGGTGTAGCAATACTCATATCTGATAATGCTGACTACAAGACAGCAAAAGAACTCAGAGACAAAAATGGTCGTTTCATAATGATTAATGGGACACTGAATCAAGAAGACATAACAATTCTTAATATATATGCAACAAACCAAGGAGCACCAAAATATATAAGACAGCTACTTATTGACCTTAAAACAAAAACTGACAAAAATACAATCATACTTGGAGACCTCAATACACCGCTGACAGCTCTAGATTGGTCATCCAAACATAGAATCAATAAAGATATATTGGCCTTAAACAAAACACTAGAGCACCTGGATATGATAGACATCTACAGGACATTTCATCCCAAAGTGACAGAGTATGCATTTTACTCCAATGTACATGGATCATTCTCAAGAATTGACCGTATGTTGGGCCGCAAAAACAACTTCAACAAATTCAGAAAAATCGAAGTTGTACCAAGCATATTTTCTGATCATAAAGCCTTGAAACTAGAATTCAACTGCAAAAAAGAGGAAAAAAACTCCACAAAAATGTGGAAACTAAACAACATACTTTTAAAAAATGAATGGGTCAAAGAAGAAATAAGCTCAGAGATCAAAAGATATATACAGATAAATGAAAATGACAATACAACATATCAGAATCTATGGGATGTAGCATAAGCAGTGATAAGAGGGAAGTTCATATCACTTCAGGCCTATATGAACAAACAAGAGAGAGCCCAAGTGAACCACTTAATTTCACACCTTAAGAAACTGGAAAAAGAAGAACAAAGACAACCCAAAACCAGCCAAAGAAAGGAGATAATAAAAATCAGAGCAAAACCTGACCTGTGGTGGCACAGTGGATAAAGCATCAACCTAGAAATGCTGAGGTCGCCGGTTCAAAACCCTGGGCTTGCCTGGTCAAGGCACATATAGAAGTTGATGCTTCCAGCTCCTCCCTCCTTCTCTCTCTCCTCTCTCTCCCTCTCTGTCTCTCTCACTCCCTCTCTCTGTCTTCTCTAAAAATGAATAAATAAAATAAAATAATTTAAAAAATAGTTTCTTAAAAAAAATTACAGCAGAAATAAATGAAATAGAGAACAGAAAAACTATAGAAAAAAATTAATAAAACAAGGAGCTGGTTCTTTGAAAAGATCAACAAAATTGACAAACCCTTGGCAAGAGTTACCAAGAAAAAGAGAAAGGACTCATATAAACAAAATCCAAAATGAAAGAGGAGAACTCACCAAGGATATCATAGATATACAAAGAATTATTGTAGAATACTATGAAAAACTTTATGCCACTTAATTCAACAATCTATAAGAAATGGATAAATTCCTAGAACAATACAACCTTCCTAGACTGAGTCAAGAAGAAGCAGAAAGCCTAAACAGACCAATAAGTAGGCAAGAAATAGAAAAAACTATTAAAAACCTCCCCAAAAATAAAAGTCCAGGCACAGACGGTTATACTAGGGAATTCTATCAAACATTCAAAGAAGACTTGATTCCTATTCTACTCAAAATCTTCCAAAAAATTGAAGAAGAAGCAGTAGTTCCAAACACATTTTATGAGGCCAACATAACCCTCATGCTGAAACCAGGCAAGGACAGCACAAAAAAAGAAAACTACAGACCAATATCTCTAATGAATATAGATGCTAAAATACTAAACAAAATACTAGCAAATTGAATACAACAACATATTAAAAAAATAATACATCATGATCAAGTGGGATTCATCCCAGAATCTCAAGGATGGTTCAACATATGTAAAACAGTTAATGTAATACACCATATCAACAAAACAAAGAACAAAAACCACAAGATATTATCAATAGATGCAGAAAAGGCATTCGATAAAATACAGCACAATTTTATGTTTAAGACCCTCAACAAAATGGGTATAGAAGGAAATATCTCAACATGATAAAGACCATATATGATAAACCATCAGCTAACATCATATTAAATGGCACAAAACTGAAGGCTTTTCCCCTTAAATCAGGAACAAGACAAGGTTGTCCACTCTCTCCACTCTTATTTAACGTGGTGCTAGAAGTTCTGGCCAGAGCAATCAGACAAGACAAAGAAATAAAAGGATTCCATATCAGCAAAGAAGAAGTAAAGGTATCACTTTTTGCAGAGGATATGATCCTATACATCAAAAACCCCAAAGAAACTACAAAAAGACTACTAGAAACAATAAGCCAATAGAGTAAGGTCGCAGGATACAAAATTAACATACAAGAGTCCATACCCTTTCTATATGCCAACAATGAAACATTTGAGAATGAACAGAAAAAATAATCCCCTTCACGATTGCAAAATAAAATAAAATAAAATACCTAGGAATAAACATAACAAAGAATGTTAAGAACCTATATAATGAAAACTACAAAGCACTGTTAAGGGAAATCGAAAAAGATACAATGAGATGGAAGAATATTCCTTGTTCTTGGATAGGAAGAATAAATATAATCAAAATGGCCTTATTACCCAAAGCAATATACAAATTTAATGCAATTCCTGTCAAAATTCCTATGACGTTCTTTAAAGAAATGGAACAAAAAAGTAATCATGTTTATAGGGAACTTAAAAAAAACCCTGAATAGCCAAAGCAATCCTAAAGAAAAAGAATGAAGCTGGGGGGCATTACAATACCTGTCTTCATACTATATTATAGGGCCACAACAATCAAAACAGCATGGTATTGGCAGAAAAATAGACACTCAGACCAATAGAACAGAATAGGAAGTCCAGAAATAAAACCACATATATATGGTCAAATAATTTTTGATAAAGGGGCCAACAACACACAATGGAGAAAAGAAAGCCTCTTCTACAAATGTTGCTGGGAAAACTGGAAAGCTACATGCAAAAGAATGAAACTCGACTACAGTTCTTCTCCTTGTAATAAAATTATTTCAAAATGGATCAAAGACCTAAATATAAGACCTGAAACAATAAAGTACATAGAAGAAGACATAGATTCTAAACCCATGGACCTTGGTTTTAAAGAACATTTTATGAATTTGACTCCAAAGGCAAAAATAAATGAATGGGACTACATCAGACTAAGAAGTTTTTGCTCAGCAAGAGAAACTGACAACAAAATAAACAGACAGCCAACTAAATGAGAAATGATATTTTCAAACAACAGCTCAAATAAGGGCCTAATATCCAAAATATACAAAGAACTCATAAAACTCAACAACAAACAATCCAATAAAAAAAAAATGGGAAGAGGACATGAACAGACACTTCTCCCAGGAAGAAATACGAATGGCCAACAGATATATGAAAAGATGCTCATCTTCTTTAGTTATTAGAGAAATGCAAATCAAAACTGCAATGAGATACCACCTCACACCTGTTAGATTAGCTATTATCAACAAGACAGGTAATAGCAAATGTTGGAGAGGCTGTGGAGAAAAAGGAACCCTCATTCACTGTTGGTGGGAATGTAAAGTAGTACAACCATTATGGAAGAAAGTATGGTGGTTCCTCACAAAACTGAAAATAGAACTACCTTATGACCCAGCAATCCCTCTACTGGGTATATACCCCAAAACTCAGAGACATTGATATGTAAAGACACATGCAGCCCCATGTTCATTGCAGCATTGTTCACAGTGGCCAGGACATGGAAACAACCAAAAAGCCCGTCAATAGATGACTGGATAAAGAAGATGTGGCACATATACACTATGGAATACTACTCAGCCATAAGAAATGATGACATCAGATCATTTACAGCAAAATGGTGGGATCTTGATAACATTATACAAAATGAAATAAGTAAATCAGAAAAAAACAGGAACTGCATTATTCCATACGTAGGTGGGACATAAAAGTGAGACTAAGAGACATTGATAAGAGTGTGGTGGTTATGGGGGGAGGGGGGACAGGGAGAGGGACAAGGGGAGGGGGAGGGAAAAGGGTAGGGGGAGGGACACAGAGAAAACTAGATAGAGGGTGACAGAGGACAATCTGACTTTGGGTGATGGGTATGCAACATAATTGAATGACAAGATAACCTGGATATGTTATCTTTGAATATATGTATCCTGATTTATTGATGTCGCCCCATTAAAAAATAAAATTATTAAAAAATTAAAAAAGAAATAGTAAGCATTAAAAAAGACATTGAAACCATAAAATAGAACCAGTAAAAAATGGTGAATACAATATCTGAAATGAAGACTGCACTAAAAGAAATCAATAGCAGGTTGGATGGACTGAAGGATTTAACCAGTGATTTAGAGGACAAGATAAACATAAGCATAGCTTGAGCAGGCAGTGGTGCAGTGGATAGAATGTTGGATTGGGATCCATAGGACCCAGATTTGAAACCCCAAGGTTGCCAGCTTGAGCCCAGGTTCATCTGGCTTCAGCACGAGCTCACCAGCTTGAGAGCAGGGATGCTGGCTTGTGTGTGTGATTATAGACATGACCTCACGGTCACTGGCTTGAATCCCCAGGTCGCTGGTTTGAGCCCAAGGTCACTGACTTCAGCAAGGGGTCAATTGCTCTGCTGCAGCCCCCAGTCAGGGCACATATGAGAAAGCAATCAATGAACAATGAAGGTGCTGCAATGAAGAATTGATGTTTCTCATCTCTCTCCTTCCTGTCTGTTTGTCCATATCTGTCCCTCTCTTTCTCTCTCTCACTAAAAAACAAACAAGCAGAAAAACAAACACACAAAAAACCCACAAGCACAGAAGCAGAACAGCAAAAAGAAAAGAGGCTCAAAAGGACTGAGGAGGCTGACCAGGTGGTGTTGCAGTGGATAGAGCATCAAACTGGGATGCAGAGGGCCCAGGTTCAAAACTCCAAGATCCCCAGCTTGACGTGGGCTCAGCAGCTTGAGCGTGGGATCATAGACATGATTTCATGGTTACCGGCTTGAGCCCAAAGGTCACTGAATTGAAACTAAAGTTCGCTGGCTTGAGGCTAAGGTCACTCGCTCTAGTGTAGCCACTCCCATCAAGGCACATATGAAAAAGCAATCAATGAACAAGCAATCAATGAATAACTAAGATGCCACAACAAAGAATTGATGCTTCTCATCTCTCTCTCTTCTTGTCTGTCTGCCCCTATGTTTGTCCCTTTCTTTGATTCTCTCTGTCTCTGTCAAAAAAAGCAAGCAAACAAACAAACAAACAAAAGACTGAGGGAATTCTAAGAGACCTCTGTGACAACATGAAGAGAAACAACATCTACATCATAGGGGTTCCTGAAGGAGAAGAGAATGAACAAGAGATAGAGAACTTGTTTGAGGAAACCAGAATTAAAAACTTCCCTAAATTGGTTAAGGAAAAGTCATACAAGTTCAAGAACACAGAAAGTCCCATTAAAAAATGAACCCAAGAAGGACCATATCAAGACATATCATAATTAAAATGTCAAAGTTAAGAGACAAAGAGAGAATACTAAAAGCTGCAAGAGAAAAGCAATTAATTACCTACAAAGTAGCCCCTATAAGGCTGACATCAGACTTCTCAACAGAAACACTTCAAGCCAGAAGGGATGGTCAAGAACTATTCAAAGTGATGCAAAAGAAGAACCTAAAACCAAAACTACTCTATCCAGCAAAGCTATCATTTAAAATTGAAGGAGAAATAAAAAACTTTCCAGACAAAAAAAATGGATAAAGGAGTTCATTACCATCAAATCAGTACTGCAAGAAATGTTTTAAAATCTGCTCTAAGAAGAGGAAAGGAAAAAAAAATCAAGAGAAAGAGGATTATGGGTTTAAAGAATAAAATGGCAATAAATAAGTACTCATCAATAATCACCTTAGATGTAAATGGATTAAATGCTCCAATCAAAAGACATAGAGTAGCTGCATGGATAAGAAAACAGGATCTGTATATATGCTGTCTACAAGAGACCCACCACAGAGCAAAAGATACACAGAGACTGAAAGTGAAGGAATGGAAAAAAAATACTTCATGCAAATGGAAATAAAAAAAATCTGACAAAATAGCTTTTTCTTTTACTTGTTTGCTTTTCTGATGTTCTTGTTTAATAAAAAAAAGCAGTTGAATCAAATGCTTTTTTTATCGCTTCATATTTATTTTGAAATATCCCCTAATATTTGTAAGCAGTATATAAAAAATTGTCTCACATAGTTACAGAGACTGAGAAATACAAGACCTGTAGTAGGAAAGCTAGAAACTCAGGAGAGTAGAAGGCATAGTTCTAATTTGAGTCCACAGGTCTGAATACCAAGGAAGCTAATGATGTAAGTTCAAGTCCAAATCTGAAGCAGGAGAAGACTTATGTCCCAGCTCAAAGACAGCCAGAGAGAAAGAATTCTTTCTTATTTAGCCTTTTCTTCTATTTAGGCCTTAAACAGAATGGGTTAGGCCCACCCACATTGGAGAGGGCAATCTGCTTTACTCAGTCTACAGATTCAAATGCTAATATTACCCAGAAACATCCTCACAGATTTACTCAGAATAATGTTTAACCAAATACCTGGACACTTCATGGCCCAGTCAAGTTGACACAAAAAATTAACCATCAAAGCATGAATGAATCGAGATTACACAAACTGACAGAAAACAGGTTACTGTCTATGTGCAGAAGGTGCTCACAATAGAAATTGAAAAGATGTATTTTAAAAAAAAATGAAGCTGCATTTCTTGCAGATCTGATTCTATGACCTGTGTTGGCTCACCTGTTTTATACCCAGTCTTCACAGGCACAATTGACAATCATGGAAGCCTTCTCCACCTCCTCCCCCACAACACTGCCTCTCTCTGAAGTACTATGTATCCTATAGCCATCTCTGTGTCCCACAAAACACCCAGCACAAAGTCTTGCACAAAGTAGGAGTTCAGGAAGTGACTTTGAATGAATTAATGATCTGAAGATCTCTTTCTTTCAGGTATATTAAAATCACAAAGAAAGAAATTAAAGCATAGGAGAAGGGATGACAGAAAGTTGAGTGTCTATTGGGATGGGCTCTAGGCATGGTGTCTGGGGACCCAGAGCATAGTCTGGGTTCTGCCACTATCTCTGTGGCCTCGACTTATTGCTTAGACTTTCTGAGTATCAATTTCTTCAACTTTGTGATTGGCATACTAATACCTGTCCTACCTGTCTCAGAAGCACTGGGAGCTTTAAAGGAGATTGAATGGGGTGTTTCCTATAAAAGTACACAATATATTATAAAAATGCTGTAAAATGTGTAGTGGTTTTGTTGTCATTGTTTCTTTTTTTAAAATTAATTTTAATGGGGTAACATTGATGAATCAGGGTACATATGTTCAGAAAAAGCATCTCCAGGTTATTTTGACATTTGATTATGTTGCATACCCATCACCCAATGTCAAATTGTCTTCTGTCACCTTCTATCTGGTTTTCTTTGTGCCCCTCCCCCCTCCTCACCCTCTCCCTCTCCTTCCTCCCCCACCATCCCATAACCACGACACTCTTGTCCATGTCTCTGAATCTCATTTTTCTGTCCCACCTATGTATGGAATCATATACTTCTTAGTTTTTTATGATTTACTTATTTCATTCAGTATAATGTTATCAAGATCCATCCATGTTGTTGTAAATGATGCGATGTCATCATTTCTTCTGGCAGAGTGGTATTCCATAATATATATGTACCAAAGCTTTTTAATCCACTTGTCCACTGACAGACTGACTGACACTTGGGCTGTTTCTAGATCTTCGCTATTGTGAACAATGCTGCCATAAACATGGGGGTGAATTTCTCCATTTGGAACAGTGCTATGGTGTTTTTAGGGTATATTCCTAAAAGTGGGATAGCTGGGTCAAAAGGCAGTTCGATTGTTAATTTTTTTGAGGAATCTCCATACTGTTTTCCACAGTGGCTGCACCAGTCTGCATTACCACCAGTAGTGCAGGAGGGTTCCCTTTTCTCCACAACCTAGATGGCATTTATTCTGTGTTGATTTGTTGATGAGCGCCATTCTGACTGGTGTGAGGTGGTATCTCATTGTGGTTTTAATTTGCATTTCTCTAATGATTAGTGATGTTGAACATTTTTTCATATGCCTACTGGCCATCTGTATGTCCTCTTTGGAGAACTGTCTATTCATTTTTTTTTTCCTGTTCTTATTGTTTTTAGCTGTGCAAAAGCTTTTTAGGTTGATATAGTCCCATTTGTTTATCCTGTCTTTTTTTTCTTTTTTTTTTTTTTTTGGTATTTTTCCAAAGCTGGAAACGGGGTGGCAGTCAGACAGACTCACGCATGCGCCCGACCGGGATCCACCCGGCTCTGCCCAACTGGGGTGTTGCTCTGCTGCAACCAGAGCCATTCTAGCACCTGAGGCAGAGGCCATGGAGCCATCCTCAGCACCCAGGCCAACCTTGCTCCAATGGAGCCCCGGTTGCAGGAGGGGAAGAGAGAGATAGAGAGAAAGGAGAGGGAAGGGGTGGAGAAGCAGATGGGTGCCTCTCCTGTGTGCCCTGGCCGGGAATCAAACCCGGGATTCCTGCATGCCAGGCCAACACTCTAACACTCAGCCAACTGGCCAGGGCCATTATCCTGTCTTTTATTTCACTTGCTCATGGAGATAAATCAGCAAATATATTGCTGCAAGAGATGTCGAAGAGCTTACTGCCTATGTTTTCTTCAAGAATGCTTATGGCTTTACGGCTAACATTTAAGTCTTTTGTCCATTTTGAGTTTATTTTTGTGAATGGTGTAAATTGGTGGTCTAGTTTCATTTTTTTCAGGTAGATGTCCAATTTTCCCAACACCATTTATTAAAGAGGCTGTCTTTACTCCATTGTATGCTCTTACCTCCTTTGTCAAATATCAGCTGTCCATAGAGCTGTGGGTTTATTTCTGGGTTCTCTGTTCTGTTCCATTGATCTATATGCCTGTTCTTATGCCAGTACCAAGCTGTTTTGAGTACAATGGCCTTGTAGTATAACTTGATATCAGGAAATGTGATACCTCCTCCTTTATTCTTCCTTTTCAAGATTGCTGAGGTTACTCGTGTTCTTTTTTGGTTCCATATAAATTTTTGGAATATGTGTTCTATATCTTTGAAGTATGTCATTGGTATTTTAATTGGTATTATATTGACTTTATAAATTGCTTCAGGTAATATAGACATTTTAACAATGTTTATTCTTCCTGACCATGAGCACGGTATATGCTTCCACTTGTTTGTGTCTTCCTTGATTTCTTTTATCAATGTTTTATAATTTCTGAGTACAAGTCTTTAATCTCCTTGGTTGAATTTACTCATAGGTACTTTATTTTCTTATTGCAATAGTGAAGGTGATTGTTTCCTTAATTTCTCTTTCTGACAGTTCACTGTTGGTGTATAAAAATGCCTCTGATTTCAGTGTATTAATTTTATATCCTGCCAACCTTGCTGAATTCATTTATCAGGTCCAGTAGTTTTTTCACTGAGACTTTAGAGTTTTCTATATATTAATATCATATCATCTGCAAATAATGATAGTTTTACTTCTCTTTTCCAATTTGGATGCCTTCTATTTCTTCTTCTTGTCTAATATCTGTAGCAAAGACTTTTAGAACTATGTTGAATAAGAGTGGTGAAAGGGGGCACCCCTGCCTTGTTCCTGATCTTAAGGAGATTGCTTTTAATTTTTGCCCATTGAGTATGATGTTGGCTATGGGTTTGTCATAGATGGCCTTTATCATATTGAGGTATGTACCCTGTATTCCTACCTTGCTGAGAGTTTTGATCATGAATGGGTGCTGGATTTTATCAAATGCTTTTTCTTCATCTGTTGAAATTATCATGTGGTTTTCTTCCTTCTTTTTGTTTATGTGATGAATCACATTGATTGATTTGTGAATATTGTACCAGCCTTGCCTCCCCAGAATAAATCCCACTTAATCATGGTGTATGATTTTTTTCATATATTGCTGGACCCGGTTCGCTAATATTTTGTTGAGGATTTTAGCATCTATATTCTTCAGGACATTGGCCTATAATTTTCTTTCTTTTTGTTATCCTTGCCTGGTTTTAGAATCAGAATTATGCTTGCTTCATGAAAGGAGATTGGAAGTCTTCCTTCCTCATGATTTTTTGAAATAGCTTGAGAAGAATAGTAGTTCTTTGAATATTTAGTAGAATTCACTTGTGAAGCCATCAGGCCCTGGACTTTTCTTTGTTGGAAGTTTTTTGATAACTGTTTTGATCTCATTTGGTGTAATCAGTCTGTTTAGGTTTTTTCATTCTTCCAGATTGAGTTTTGGAAGATCGTATGTTTCAAAGAATTTGTCCATTTTATCTAGGTTGTCTAGTTTTTTGGCATACAGTTCTTTATAGTATTTTCTTACAATATTTTGTATTTCTGTTGTGTCAGTTGTTATTTCTCCACTCTCATTTCTAATTTTATATATTTGAGTCCTCTCTCTTTTTTTCTTGGTGAGTCTAATTAAACATTCATCGATCTTGTTTAGCTTTTCAAACAACCAGCTCCTGGTTTCATTGATCCTCTGTATTGTTTCTTTAGCCTCTATGTCATTTATTTCTGCTCTGATCTTTATTATTTCCTTCCTTCTATTACATCTGTGCTTTACTTGATGTTCTTTTTCTAGTATTTTTAGATTCAGGATTAGGTTGTATATTTGAGCTTTTTCTAGCTTCTTAAAATATGCTTGTAGTGCTATGAACTTTCCTGTCAGTGCTGCTTTTGCTGTGTCCCATAAATTTTGAGTTGTTGTATGCTCATTATCATTCGTTTCTAAATTTTTTTTATTTCTTCTTTGATCTCATTCTTAATCCATTCATTATTTAACAACCTGCTATTTAGTTTTCATGTATTTGAGAATTTTTGAGTTATTCTGTTGTGATTGATCTCTAGTTTTATGCCATTGTGATCAGAGAAAATGCTTGATATTATTTCAATCTTCTTAATTTTGTTGAGAGCACTTTTGTGCTCTAACATGTGGTCTGTCCTAGAGAACGTACCATGAGCACTTGAGAAGAATGTATATCCTGCTGCTTTAGGGTGAAAGGTTCTGAAGATATCTATTAAATTGAGTTGATCTAGTGTGTCCTTTAAGTCTGCTGTTTCTTTGTTAATTTTCTTTCTTGGGGATCTATCTAGTGATGTTAGTGGAGTATTGAAATTCCCTACTATTATAGTATGGCTGTTGATCTCACCCTTTATATCCATCAAAGTCTGCTTTATATATTTAGGTGCTCCTATATTAGGTGCGTAGATATTTATGATGGTTGTATCTTCCTGTTGGATTGCTCCCTTTATCATTATGTAGTGACCTTCTTCATCTCTTACTATAGCCTTTATTTAAAAGTCCATTTTGTCTGATAAAAGTATTGCTACCCCAGTTTTTTTTTCATTCCCATTTGCATGAAATATTTTTTTTCCATCCTTTTACCTTCAGTCTATGTGCATCTTTTGTTTTAAGGTGTGTGTCTTGCAGACAGCATATGTACAAGTCCTGTTTTCTTATTCATGCAGCTACCCTATGTCTTTTGATTGAATCATTTAATCTATTTATATTTAAGGTTATTTTTTTTTGTATTTCTCTGAAGTTGGAAATAGGGAGGCAGTCAGACAGACTCCCACATGTGCCCGACATGGATCCACCTGGCCATATTAGCACCTGAGGCAGAGGCAGTAGAGCCATCCTCTGTACCTGGGCCAACTTAGCTCCAATGGAGCTTTGGCTGCAGGAGAGGAAGAGAGAGACAGAGAGGAAGGAGAGCGGGAGGGGTGGAGAAGTAGATGGGCACCTCTCCTGTGTGCCCTAGCCGGGAATCAAATCTGGGACTCTTGCACACCAGGCCGATACTCTACCACTGAACCAACTGGCCAGGGCTACATTTAAGGTTATTATTGATATGTACTTGTTTATTGCCATTTTATTCTTTAAAGCTATATTCCTCTTTTGCTATATTCTTTTCCCACTTTGATCTGTTTACAACAGGCCCCTTAACATTTCCTGCAGCATTGGTTTGGTTGTAATGAATTCCTTGAGATTTTTTGTTTGTTTGTTTTTTCTGGATAAAAATCCACTGTTTTTTAATTCTCCTTCAATTTTAAATGATAGCTTTGCTGGATAAAGTAGTCTTGGTTGTAGGTTATTGTTCTGCATTACTTTGAATATTCCTTGCCATTCCCTTCTGGCCTCAAGTGTTTCTGTTGAGAAGTCAGATGTCATCCTTATGGGGGCTCCTTTGTAAGTGATAGCCTGTTTTTCTCTAGCAGCTTTTAATATTCTCTTTATCACTTAGCTTTGGTATTTTAATTATGATGTGTCTTGGTGTAGGTCTCTTTGGGTTTCTCTTCAATGGAGTTCTCCGTGCTTCTTAAACTTGTGAGAGTTTTTCCTGCATTAATTTAGGGAAGTTTTTGGCTATGATATGATTGAACAAAGTCTCTATTCCTTGTTCTTTCCCTTCTTCTTCAGGAACCCCTATGGTGCAGATGTTATTTCTCTTCATGTTGTCACAGAGCTGTCCTAGAGTTTCTTCAGACTTTTTGAGTCTCTTTTCTTTTTTCTTCTCTGCTTCCATGCCTTTGTTCAACTTGTCCTCCAACTCGCTGATTCAATCCTCAGCTTCATCCATCCTGTTTTTAATTCCTTCCATTGTAGTCTTTATTTCTGATATTGTATTTGTCACTTCCAACTGAAACTTTTTAAATATTTCAATGTCCTTTTTTATACTTGCTATTTCTTTATTTAGGTGTTTGTAATGATCATCTGTTGTTGTTCTAAGATCCTTAAGCATCCTCACGATCATTATTTTAAACTCTGCATCCAGAAGTTTGGTTATTTCCATATCACTTTGTTCTTTTTCTGGGGGTTTCTATTGTGGTTTCATTTGGGTTGCACTTCTCTGTCTTCTCATTATGTCTTTGTGTTTGGGTGTATTGTCTGTAGAGCTGGTTGAGTCTAGGATTGGTGTCGTCTGCCTCCAATTTACAGTTGCGTAATTTCTAGGTCTTGTGTTGGAATCAGTTGTTATTTGTAATCCACTGTCCGATTTGGCTTTTCTAGTAGAGCCACTTTGGAGTCTTGATTTGTTTGTTTTCTTCTCAGTTTTCTTAACATGGTGGTACTCTTGTTTACTGATCTCAGCAGGGGGCTTTACTTGAAACTGTATCCAGGAATGCGGTGGGTGTAACCTGAGACTCTGAAGGCCTCTTCTGCCAGTTTCTCTCTCCGGGGGCAGGGTGTTTTCTCAGCTTCAGTATGGGGAGGTGTATTTCAGATCTCTGTGGAGACCTGAGTTACTGCCCCTCCTCCCCAATGCTTGTTTTCAGCTGTGTCTTGTTGTGCTGATTGGAGATGGAGAGATGTCTGGAGATAGGTTACCCAGAACCACTTTAGTCTTGTTTTGTGTGCAATTATCAACCCCTCTCTTAGCTATGGCCACCTCCAACACACTGGATGAGTTAGCTTCTCAGGTCATCCCATGCATTCCTCTGCCCCTCACCTTCTGTCTCTCCTTCTCCCCTTTCCTTTTGGAAGACAAGCCAGCCCTTTCAACAAACCTCATTTCCATGTCCCTGGGCAAGTGGCTATGAGCAATATTTTCTGCTGTTTTCCTTGGAGTGAGAGCCCTTCTGGGCTCTCAGCCTCACTCCCCCTCCCTTCATTCCTGTAAGAAGGGGAGACCTCCGCTCCTTGGTGCTCCCTATGAGGCTCAGTGTGGCTTCTTTGCTCCTTGGTTTTTGAGAGTTGTTCTTGTAGTCCAGAGTTGGTTTTTCATGCTGATTGTTCCTAAATTAATTTGTAATCCAGTTTGGTGGTGTGAGCTTAGAGTCTGTGCATCTGCCTACTCCATTGCCATCTTCAGGTCCTGACAAAATAGCTTTTAAAACAAAGGCATAGGTCAGGCACTAGAATGGCCCCAATTGCAGTGCAGCATCACCCCAGAGGGGCAGAATATCACCCTGTGATGGGCATGCCAAGTGGATCCCAGTCAGGTGCATGCAGGAGTCTGTCTGCCTCCCCCCAGCTCTCATTTTGGAAAAATACAAAACAAAAAACAAAGGCATAATGCCTAGCCAGGCAGTGGGGCAGTAGATAGAGAATTGGACTGGGTCTCTGAGGACCCAGGTCTAAAGCCCCAAGGTAAACAGCTTGAACATCGGCTCATCTGGCTTGAGTGCAGGCTTACTAGCTTGAGCATAGGGTTGCTGGCTTGAGTGTGGAATCATAGATATAATTACATGGTTGCTGGCTTGAAGCCCAAGGTCGCTGGCTTGAACAAGGGGTCACTGGCTTGGGTAGAGCCCCCCCCCCAGTCAATTCACATATTAGAAATCAATCAAAGAACAACTAAGGTACCACAAAGAAGACTTGATTCTTCTCATCTCTCTCCCTTCCTGTCTGTTTGTCCCTATCTGCCCCTCTCTCTGTCTGTGTTGCCATAATGATAATTAAAATGATGATAATAATAATAATAATAAGAGCTATAGGAAAGGACAAAGAATGTCACTACATAATGATAAAGGGAGTTATCCAACAAGAGGATATGACCATTGTAAATAAGTATTTATGCACCCAAAATAGGAGCACTTAATATATAAAGCAGATTTTGATGGACATAAAAGGCAAGATCAACAGCAATACTATAGTAGTAGGGGATTTTAATACCACTCTAGCATAAGTGGGTAGATCCTCCAGACAGAAAATCAACAAAGAAACAGCGGCCTTAAATGACACATTAGATCAACTGGGTTTAATTGATATCATCAGAATACTTCACTCCAAAGCATCAGAATATACATTCTTTTCAAGTGCTCATTGTACATTTTCTAGGATATGCCACATGTCAGGACACAAAACAAGTCTCAATAAATTTGAAAAAACTGAAATTATATCAAGCATTTTCTCTGACCACAATGGCATGAAACTAGAAATCAACTACAATAGAAAAACTGAAAAACATTTAAACATTTGGAGGCTAAATAGTATGTTATTAAAGAACGAATGGGTTAACAATGAGATCAAGGACAAAATAAAAAATTTCCTTGAAACAAATGAAAATGAACATACAACCAAAATTGTATGGGACACAGTGAAACCAGTTCTGAGAGGGAAGTTCATAGAATTACAGGCATACCTTAAGAATCAAGAAAAGACTCAGATAAACCATCTAACCCCGCACCTAAAACAACTAGAAAAAGAACATCAAACAAAGCCAGAGGAAGTAGAGGAAGAACATAATAAAAATCAGAGTGGAAATAAATGACATAGAGGATTAAAAAATACAAAAGATCAATGAAATCAAGAATTGGCTCTTTGAAAAGGTAAACAAGATAGATGAACTTTTTTATTTTTTTAAATTTATTTATTCATTTTAGAGAGGAGAGGGAGAGGCAGAGAGAGGAGAGACAGAGAGAGAGAAGGGGGAGAGGAGCTGGAAGCATCAACTCCCATATGTGCCTTGACCAGGCAAGCCCAGGGTTTCGAACTGGCGACCTCAGCATTTCCAGGTCGACGCTTTATCCACTGCGCCACCACAGGTCAGGAAATAGATGAACTTTTAACCAGGCTCATCAAGACAAAAAGAGAGGATTCAAATAAATAATTTTATAAAGGAAGAAGAAGTAGTAACCAACATCACAGAAATAAAGAGGATTGTAAGAAAATGCTATGAAGATCTATATGCCAAAAAAAAAAAAAAAAAAAGGACAACCTAGGGGAAATGAATAAATTCCTAGAAACATATAATCTTCCAAAACTCAATCTGGAAGAATCAGAAAACCTAAGCAGACCGATTATAACAAATGAAATTAAAACAGTTATCAAAAAACTCCCAGCAAGAAAAAGTCCTGGACTACATGGTTTCACAGGCAAATTTTACTAAACACTCAAAAAAGAGCTAATACCTATTCTTCTCAAGCAATTTCAAAAAATTCAAGAGGAGGAAAGACTTCCAAGTTGTTTTTTTTTTACAAGATAAGCATTATCCTAGTTTCAACACCAGGTACAGACACTACAAAAAAAAAGAAAACTATACACTAATATCCCGGATTAATATAGATGCTAAAATTCTCAACAAAATATTAGCAAACCAGATCCAGCAATACATTAAAAAGGTCATGCATCATGATAAAGTGGGATTTATTCCAGGGAAGCAAGACTGGTACAATATTTGCAAATCAATAAACGTAATTCATCACATAAATAAAATAAAGGATAAAAATCACATGATTATATCAATAGATACAGAAAAAGCATTTGATAAAATCTATCATCTATTTATGATCAAAACTCTCAGCAAGGTGGGAATACAGAGAATATACCTCAACATAATAAAGGCCATCTATGATAAACCAACAACCAACATCATACTCAATCAGCAAAAATTAAAAGCAATCCCCTCAAGATCAGGAGCAAGACAGGGGTGTCTGCTTTCAACACTCTTATTCAACATAGTTCTAGCCACAAAAAAATCATAGATGAAGAAAAAATAAAAGGCATCCAAATTGAAAAGTAAAACTGTCATTATTTGCTGAGGACATGATACAGTACACAGAAAACTTTAAAATCTCATCTAAAAAACTACTAGACCTGATAAATGAATTTGGCAAAATGGCAGGATATAAAATTAATACTCAGAAATCAGGGGCATTTTTATACACCAACAATAAACTGTCAGAAAGAGAAATTAAGGAAACAATCCCCTTCACTATTGCAACAACAACAAAAAAAAATAAAGTACTAGGGATAAATTTAACCAGGGAAATAAAAGACATACTCAGAAAATTAATGGACATTTAAAAAAGAAATCAAGGAAGACAAAAACAAGTGGAAGCATATGCTGTGTTTATGAATTGGAAAAATTAACATTACTAAAATGCTCAAATACTCCAAAAATGTATGTGGAACCAAAAACTAACCCAAATAGCGTCAGCAATCTTGAGAATGAAAAACAAAGCGGGATCACACTTCCTGATACCAAGCCAAAATACAAGGCCAATGTAATCAAAACAGCCTGGCCCTGGCATAAGAATGAGCATATAGATCAATGGAACAGAACAGAGAACAAATACAAAAAACATCATGCCTTTATGGTCAATTAATGTTTGATTAAGGAGGAAAGAGTATATACAACAGAGTAAAGATTATCTCCTCAATAAATAGTGTTGGGAAATAGCAAAAAATGAAAGTACACCACCAACTTACACTATACACAAGAATAAATTCAAAAATGGAAAAAAGAGTTAAATGTAAGCTGTGAAACCATTAAATTCCTAGAAGAAAACATAGTCAGTAGAATCTCAGATATTTCTTGTAGTAATATTTTGCTGATATATCTCATTGGACAAGTGAAATAAAGGAAAAAATAAACAATTGGGTCTACATCAAACTAAAAAGCTTTTGCATGGCAAAGGAAGCCATCAACAAAATGAAAAGATAACCCAATATATAGGAGAACATATTCTCCTATGAAGGAAAAGACTCTGCACAAATATAAACGGTAGTTAACTTCAGAGCAGGGGTTACTTGGAGACAGGAGATCTTGGAGTATGTTAACCATAACAGGAGACTGGCCTGGGGTTACTTAAATGCAAGTACACAGGATTCTTGGAAGAATGCCTTCAAGAACCAGATGTCCTTTATGATTAATAAGCTCTGAGACTCTGACTCTTCTCGTGTCCTTAATCATGAAGGAAACAGTAGACGTGCAGGGTTGGGGATGAAACGGGTGGGAAAAAATTTTTTTTGTAGCTTTCTAGTTTTATCTGCTAAGCTGTGGCTTTTAGAACTCAATAAATATGCAGTGGCACAGTTTCTCGGGGCTGATTCCGCCTAAGAGTTTCAGCCTTCTGCTACACTACTTTCATCTGATGTGTCTTATTCCTTGCAAGTTATGTAACACATCAATACATCTGACAAGGGGTTAATAACCAAAATTTATAAAGAACTTATAACACTCAACACCAAAAAAGCCCACAAACAATCTAATTAGAAAATGGACAAAGGACCTAAATAGACACTTCTCCAAAGAGGACATACAGATGGCCAATAGACATAGGGAAACATGCTCAATGTCATTAATCATCAGAGAGATGCAAATTAAAACAATGATATTACTAAAAGTCAGTGGATGAGTGGATCAAAAAGTTGTGGTACATTTACACAATGGAATACTACTCAGCTGTAAAAAAGAAGGAAATCTTACCTTTAGGGACACCATGAATGGACCTGGAGATTATTATGTTAAGTGAAATAAGGCAGGCAGAAAAAGACAAATACTATATAATCTCACGTATACATGAATCTTATGAACACAATAAACTGAGGAACAAAATAGAAACAGCGGTAGGATCACAGGTAACAGATGAACAGCTGTCAGAGGTGAGGGGTTTGACGGGGCTGGCTGGATGAAAGAAGGTAAAAAGATTAGGCAAAAAAATACACACACACACATAATATATTGATATAATCAACAGGGTGGCAATAGCCAGAGGGAAAAGAGCGGTATTAGGGGGAGGAGGGAAAATCTGGGAGAAATGGCCACAGAAAAAGACTTTTCTTAGTGTAGGGTGGGGGGAGCACAATGTGTTGTGTAGAGGGTATTATATTGAGTTGTACATTTGAAACTGGTATGGTTTGGTGAATGATTCATCCCAATAAATTAAAAATAAATTTAAAACACACACACAAAGAAACATTAAAAGAAATTTTAGAATTTTATTTTGAAAACTTTATTCTTTTGAGGCCATGTTGTTAGATATATACAGGTCCTGGATAACTTTCTGGTGTATTGTTTATGTTCTGTAGTATAGACGTACCTTAATCAGAGTTACCCATTATTGACAGACATTTAGGTTGTTCATAATATTTTGCTGTTACATTAAATGCTGCCATACATGTTCCAATAATACTTTGTTACAAAACGGAGGTAATATATCTATAAAATTAATTCTTAGAAGTGTAATTCCTGGGTCAAATAGTAAATGTGCTTTACACTTGTAAAAGATATTCCCAATGAAAAAGTTCTGCAGACAGATGTTGGTGATGGTTGCACAGCAATGTGAATATATATACTTAATGCCACTCAAGTACACTTTAAAAAAATGGTTAGGGGACCTGAAGATGGCAGCAGAGTAGGCAGACGCACAGACTCCCAGCTCACACCACTGAACTGGATTACAAACTAATTTAGAAAAAATCAGCATGAAAAACCAACTCTGGACTACAAGAACAACTCTCAAAATCCAAGGAGCAAAGAAGAAGCCACAACAAACCTGGTAGGGAGTGCCTGAATATCCTCTGCTTACAGGAACAGAGGGGGGTTGAGGCTGAGAGCCCAGAAGAGCTCTCACTCCAAGGAAAAGAGCAGAAAATACTGCTCACAGCCATTTTCCTGGCAAACAGGGAACGAGGTATGTTGAAAGGGCCAGCTTCTCTTCCAAAAAGAAAGGGGGAGAGAGAGAAACAGATGGTGAGGGGCAGAGAAATGCAGGGGACGACCTGAGAAGCTCATCCAGTACTGGAGGCAGCCATAGCTGGGGGAGGGGCTGATCCTTCCACAAAACAAAAGATTAAAGTGCTTCCGGGTCACAGATCTCTAAACATCTCTCCAGCTCCAATAAGTGCAACAAGACACAACTGAAAACAAGAAGTGGAGAGGAGAGGCAGTAACTCAGGTCTCCATAGAGATCTGAAATACACCTCCCCATACTGAAGCTGAGAAAACACCCTGTCCCAGAGAGAGAAACTGGCAGAAGAGGCCTTCAGAGTCTCAAGTTACACCCACCATATTCCTGAATACAGTTTCAAATAAGCCCCCTGCTGAGATCAGTAAACAAGACTATCCCCTGTTAAGAAAACAAACAAATCAAGACTTCAAAGGCCGTCCAAATCCAAAAGTGGATTACAAATAATAGCTGATACCAACCCAAGAAGACCTAGAAATAACACAATTGAAAACTGGAGGCAGAGAACACCAAGCCTAGACTTGACCAGCTCTACAAACAAAACACCCAAACACACAGACATAATGAGGAGACAGAGAAGTGCAATCTAAATGAAACCACTAAAGAAACCTCCAGGAAATGAACTGAGTGATACGGAAATAACCAAACTTCTGGATGCGGAGTTCAAAATAATAATTGTGAGGATGCTTAGGGATCTTAGAACAACAACAGATGGTCATTACAAACACCTAAATAAAGAAATAGCAAGTATAAAAAAGGACATTGAAATATTAAAAAAGTTTCAGTCGGAGGTGACAAATACAATTTCAGAAATAAAGACCACAATGGAAGGCATTAAAAACAGGATGGATGAAGCTGAGGATTGAATCAGCGAGTTGGAGGACAAGTTGAACAAAGGCATGGAAGCAGAGAAGAAAAAAGAAAAGAGACTCAAAAAGTCTGAAGAAACTCTAGGACAGCTCTGTGACAACATGAAGAGAAATAACATCTGCACCATAGGGGTTCCTGAAGAAGAAGGGAAAGAACAAGGAATAGAGACTTTGTTCAATCATATCATAGCCAAAAACTTCCCTAAATTAATGCAGGAAAAACTCTCACAAGTTTAAGAAGCACGGAGAACTCCATTGAAGAGAAACCCAAAGAGACCTACACCAAGACACATCATAATTAAAATACCAAAGCTAAGTGATAAAGAGAATATTAAAAGCTGCTAGAGAAAAACAGGCTATCACTTACAAAGGAGCCCCCATAAGGATGACATCTGACTTCTCAACAGAAACACTTGAGGCCAGAAGGAAATGGCAAGAAATTTTCAAAGTAGTGCAGAACAAGAGCCTACAACCAAAACTACTTTATCCAGCAAGGCTATCATTTAAAATTGAAGGAGAAATAAAAAGCTTCCAGACAAACACACACATACACACACACACACCAAAAAAAAAAAAACAACTCAAGAAATTCATTACAACCAAACCAATGCTGCAGGAAATGTTAAGGGGCCTGTTGTAAACAGATCAAAGTGGGAAAAGAATATAGCAAAAGAGGAATATAGCTTTAAAGAATAAAATGGCAATAAACAAGTACATATCATTAATAACCTTAAATGTAAATGGAATAAATGATTCAATCAAAAGACACAGGGTAGCTGCATGGATAAGAAAACAGGACCCATACATATGCTGTGTATAAGAAACACACCTTAAAACAAAAGATGCACATAGGCTGAAGGTAAAAGGATGGAAAAAAAACATTTCATGCAAATGGAAATGAAAAAAAAACTGGGGTAGCAATACTTATATCAGTCAAAATGGACTTTAAAACAAATGATATAATACAAGATAAAGAAGGTCACTACATAATGATAAAGGGAGAAATCCAACAGGAAGATATAACTATTATAAATATCTATGCACCTAATATAGGAGCACCTAAATATATAAAGCAGACTTTAATGGATATAAAGGGCGAGATCAACATCAATAGTATAATAGTAGGGGATTTCAATATCCCACTAACATCACTAGATAGATACTCAAGAAAGAAAATTAATTTTAAAAAATACAGTAACCTAGAAACTCAACTCAGAACCAAATGTTTTCTAAAAAAATGTTAGCTGATGCATTTTTTTTCATTAAAGAAGGAATGGCAAAGTTAGAAGAGCAAGATCTTGATACAGAGAAGTTCACCATTTACTGTACAGTTATTGAAGGCCTGAGATGCCACAAGACTTTTATGATAAGAAAAAGAACAGCTCTGTACAAACCTCCCTTGATGGCTTCTTCAAGAAACTGACTCTGTCTGCAGAATCAAACCCCGATTCTCTAACACCAGTTCTATCCTCATGTAATTAGAATAATGCATGTGAGCACTAGAAGATATGGAATTAACAGTTTGTAGAGGCAATTTTTTCATGTTTTTTTCATCACATTTATTGGGGTGACACTGCTTAACAAAATTATACAGGTTTTAGGGTCACATCATCTGTACACTGAATTGTGTGTTCACCACCCCAAATCAAATCTCCATCATTATGAATTACACCCTCTATACCAGTGGTTCTCAACCTTTCTAATGCCATGACCCCGCAATACAGTTCCTCATGTTGCGGTGACCCCAAACCAAAAAATAATTTTGGTGGTTACGCCATAACTGTAATTTTGCTACAGTTATGATTTGGAATGTAAATACCTGATATGTATTATGTATTTTCCGATGGCTTTAGGCGACCCCGCTGGGGTCGCAACCCACAGGTTGAGAACCGCTGCTCTGTACCCTCCTGAACTCTCATCCCCAACAATTACCACATGTTGTCAGGTTCCATGGTTTTTGTTCTTATATTTTCGTATTTGCTCAACTCTTTCACCTGCATCCCCAGCCCTATAACCACCCTGATATTTCTCAGCCTGCTCTCTATCTGTCTGTCTTTATTTTGCTTGTTAGTTTATTTTGTTCATTAGACTTCACATATTAATGAAATCATATGGTACCTGTCTTTATCTGACTGGCTTATTTCACTTAGTGTAATAGTCTTCACATACATTCATACTGTCGCAGAGAGTAAAATTTCCCTTGTTTATACAACCAAGTAGTATTTCATTGTGTAAATGTACCACACTTTTAATCCACTCATCTACTGATGGGCACTTGGGTTGCTACCAAATCTTGTCTATTAAAAATAATGCAATGAATAAAGAAGTGCATATATTTTTTTCAAATTAGTGTTTTTGGTTTCTTCAGATAAATTCCCCAAAGTGGAATTACTGTGTCATAAGGCAGTTTCATTTTTTATTTTTTTGAGGTAACCTCATGCTATTTTCCACAGTGGCTGCACCAGTCTGCATTTCCAGCAACAGTGCAAGAGGATTCCCTTTTCTCCACATCCTAACACTTGCTGTTTTTTGATTTATTAATGATAGCAATTCAGACAGATGTGAGGTGATATCTTATTCTGGTTTTAATTTACCTTTCTCTGATAATTAGTGATATTGAACGTTTTTTCATATGCCTGTTGGCCATATGTTTGTCCTCTTTGTAGAAGGGTCGATACAGGTCCTTTGCCCACTATTTAAATTGGATTGTTTGTTTTTTTGGTGTTGAATTTTATAAATTCTTTATAAATTATAAATATTAACAATTTAGCAGATGTCTAGTTGGTGAGTATGTAATTCCATTGAGTGAGTTATCTTTTAATTTTGTTGCTGGTTTCCTTTGCTGTATGAAAAAATTTTAATTTGATGTTATTACATTTGTTTATTTATTTTTTGTTGTTTCCCTTGCTTGAAGCGATGTGTCAGAAAAAATTAACTGTCCAAGATTTTTCTGCCTATGTTTCCTTCTATGATTTTAATGGTTTCAAAACATTTGGGTCTTAATATGTTTTATTTTTGTGTGTAATGTGAGATGGTCTAATTTTATTTTTTCAACATCATTTGTTGAATAAACTGTCTTTCTCCCATCCTATATTCTTACCTCCTTTGTCAAATACTAATTGACATTAAAAGCAGGAGTTTAAAAAGAAAGAAAAAAAATTAACAAAGAAACAGCAGACTTAAAGCACACACTAGATCAACTCAATTTAATAGATATCTTCAGAACCTTTCACCCTAAAGCAGCAGAATATACATTCTTTTCAAGTGCGCATTGTACATTCTCTAGGATAAACCACATGTTAGGGCACAAAAGTGGTCTCAACAAATTTAAGAAGATTGAAATCATATCAAACACTTACTCTGATCACAATGGCATGAAACTAGAAATCAACCACAACAGAAAAACTCAAAAATTCTCAAACACATAAAAACTAAATGGCAGGTTGTTAAATAACGAATGGATTAAGAATGAGATCAAAGAAGAAATTTTAAAAATTCCTAGAAACGAATGATAATGAGCATACAACAACTCAAAATTTATGGAACACAGCAAAATCAGTACTGAGAGGGAAGTTCATAGCACTACAGGCACACTTTAGGAAGCTAGAAAAAGCTCAAATAAACAACTTAACCCTGCATCTAAAAGAACTAGGAAAAGAACAGCAAGTAAAGCTCAAATATAGTAGAAGGAAGGAAATAATAAAGATCAGAGCAGAAATAAATGACATAGAGGCTAAAGAAACAATACAGAGGATCAATGAAACCAGGAGCTGGTTGTTTGAAAAGCTAAACAAGATCGATGAACCATTAACTAGACTCACCAAGAAAAACAGAGAGAACTCAAATAAATAAAATTAGAAATGAAAGTGGAGAAATAACAACTGACACAACAGAAATACAAAATATTGTAAGAAAATACTATAAAGAACTGTATTCCAAAAAACTAGACAACCTAGATGAAATGGAGAAATTCCTTGAAACATACGAACTTCCAAAAATCAATCTGGAAGAATCAGAAAACCTAAACAGACCGATTACAACAAATGAGATCAAAACAGTTATCAAAAAACTTCCAACAAAGAAAAGTCCAGGACCTGATGGCTTCACAAGTGAATTCTACCAAATAGTCAAAGAAGAACTAACTCTTATCCTTCTCAAGCTATTTCAAAAAATTCAAAAGGAAGGAAGACTTCCAAGCTCCTTTTATGAGGTGAGCATAATTCTGATTCCAAAACCAGGCAAAGACAACACAAAGAAAGAAAATTATAGGTCAATATCCCTGATGAATATAGACGCTAAAATCCTCAACAGGTCCTGGCTGGTTGGCTCAGCGGTAGAGTGTCGGCCTGGTGTGTGGGGGACCAGGGTTCGATTCCCGGCCAGGGCACATAGGAGAGGCGCCCATTTGCTTCTCCACCCGCCTCCCTCCTTCCTCTTTGTCTCTCTCTTCCCCTCCCGCAGCCAAGGCTCCATTGGAGCAAAGATGGCCTGGGCACTGGGGATGGCTCCTTGGCCTCTGCCCCAGGCACTAGAGTGGCTCTGGTCGTGGCAGAGCGATGCCCCGGAGGGGCAGAGCATCGCCCCCCAGTGAGCAGAGCATCGCCCCTGGTGGGCGTGCCGTGTGGATCCCGGTCGGGCGCATGCGGGAGTCTGTCTGACCATCTCTCCCTGTTTCTAGCTTCAGAAAAATACAAAAAAAAATCCTCAACAAAATATTAGCAAACCAGATCCAACAATATATGGAAAAAATCATACATCATGATCAAGTGGGATTTATTCTGGGGAAGCAAGGCTGGTACAATATTCACAAATCAATCACTGTGATTCATCACATAAACAAAAGGAAGAAGAAAAACCACATGATAATTTCAATAGATGCAGAAAAAGCATTTGATAAAATCCAGCACCCATTCATGATCAAAACTCTCAGCAAAGTGGGAACACAGGGAACATACCTCAACATGATAAAAGCCATCTATGACAAACCCACAGCCAACATCATACTCAATGGGCAAAAATTAAAAGCAATCCCCTTAAGATCAGGAACAAGGCAAGGGTGCCCCCTTTCATCACTCGTATTCAACATAGTTCTGGAAGTCCTAGCCACAGCAATTAGACAAGAAGAAGAAATAAAAGAAATTCAAGTTAGAAAAGAAGTAAAACTATCATTATTTGCAGATATGATATTGTATATAGAAAACCCTAAAATCTCAGTCAAAAAACTACTGGACCTGATAAATGAATTAAGCAAAGTGGCAGGAGGGGAAGAGAGAGACAAAGATAAAGGAGAGGGGGAAAGGTGGAGAAGCAGATGGGCACTTCTCCTGTGTGCCCTGACCAGGAATCGAACCCAGGACTTCCAGACACCAGGCGGATGCTTTACCGCTGAGCCAACCAGCCAGGGCCTGGCTTTAAGGTTTTTAAAAGCTAATCATGCATTAATTTTATGTAGAGAAATGAATTGATATAGTCTCTCATGACTTCAGAATTTTATGTCATTAGAAAGAATTTCACTGTACAAGAATAAAAAAATTCTCATTTTGTTTTCTTCTAGCACACTGACGGCTTCATTTTTACATTTAAATCTTTAATTCACCTGGAATTTATTTTTTTATTATTAAAAAGATTTTATCCACTTAAAATAGAGAAAGAGAGAAGGGGGAAGGAGTGGGAACATCAATTCATAGTTGCTTCTCGTATGTGTCTTGACCAGGCAAGCCTGTTGTTTAGAACTTGTGAACTCAGCATTCCAGGTTAACGCTTTATCCACTGCGCCACAGGTCAGGCCATCTGGAATTTATTTTAGTGTAGGACAGCGGTTCTCAACCTGTGGGTCGCGACCCCGGCTGGGGTCGAACTACCAAAACACAGGGGTCACCTAAAGCCATCGGAAAATACATATTTATTATACAATACACAGGTTGAGAACCACTGGTGTAGGAAGTACAGGAAAGTTCTAATTTTATTATTTTTTGTGAGTTCCATGAAATGTTTCCTTTTGTTGATGAATTTGATCTTTTCCTCATAAACAATACAAATCAAATAATTGACCCCATTTACATTTTTGCTATGACTCCAGGAAAATCAGAAACAAATTCACATCTAAGGAAAGAAATGAATTTCATAACCAATCCCAATTTTACCTCATGTTAATCTATTTGCTTTATATTTTCTGTGCTCCTACATTTATTTTTCAATTTTATGGGATATATTCTTATCAGGTTCTAAATATCCAGTGGAAAATAAAGTAGGCAATAAATGGACAAATAAGTTATAACTCATCTGGGCCTCAGTCATTTCCTGCTGTTCTTGGGTAAAGGCAAGACAGAGATCTCTGAGAAAGAGCTAGGGGAGGCCTGGGGATAAGAGGTTGAATGTAGTGGGGGAGCAGAAAAATAGAAACACAGATATGAGAGATATGATCTGCCTCATACCACCCAGAAGCACTAGCCTGAAAATGCCCACCCATAAGCCAAGTTAGAGGTTGCCAGAGAGGCCCATGTACTTATACCCGCAACTTATTTATTAGTGACTGATATGATTGTGTAGAGCTGACATGATCGGAGTTGGCAAACTATTTTGTAAAAGACCAGATAGTAAATACACAATGTTTTTAGGCCATATATAGTCTCTTTGGCAACTACTCAACTCTGCCATTGTAGCATGAAAGCAAATACAGATAATAAGTAAATAAATGAGTGTGGCTGTTTTCCAAGTAAACCTTATTGTTGGACACTGAAATTTGAATTTCATATAATTTTCACATGTCACAAAATACTCCTTTTTTACTTTTTTCAAGCATTTAAAACTATAAATAGTATTCTTAGCTTGAAGGCGGTAGAAAAACATCAAGGATCAGCAAATGAGGGGCTATAGTTTGCTGACCCTGATGAAGAGCCTAGATGAGGAAGTTTGTTATTGGGGGTATTTGTACAATTGTCTCTTGATACTTCATTTACAGTGCAGTGACCTCCCTTAGATACATAAAGTCTAGTTCTAGAAATTTATTGCAAGGAAATAATCATAGTCACACATACCCAAATTGAAAGAAAAGACTGCTATTCCACCTTGGATTACAACAATGAAAAAAACTGGACACATCCAAACATCCAGTAAAAGAGTAGTGGCTCAAAAACCCAAGGTTAGCCTGGGCTGGTTGGCTCAGTGGATAGAGCATCATCACAGTGTGTAGACATCCTGGGTTTGACCCCCAGTCAGGGCACACATGAGAAGTGACCATCTGCTTCTCATCCCTTCCCTCTCCCTCTTCTCTCTCTTCCCCTCTCTCAGCCAGTGTTTTGACTGCTTCAAGCATTGGCCCTGGGCACTGAAGATAGCTCAGTTGATTCAAGCATCAGTTCCAGACAGGGGCTGCTAGGTGGAGCCCAGTCCAGGCACATGTGGAAGTCTGTCTCTCTATCTCCCCTCCTCTCATTTTAAAAAAATATCCAAAAACCCAAGGTCAATCCTAAAGATTCCACCAGAAAAGTACAAGATCTAATGAGTGAATTCAGCAAAGTAGCAGGATACAAATTTAATATTTAAAAATCAGTGGCAGTTTGATATACTAATAATGAACTATCAGAAAGAGAAATTAAGAAAACAATCTCATTTACTACTGTGACAAAAAATAAGTACCTAGGAATAAATGTAACCAAGGTAAAAAGAGGTAAAAGATCTGCACTCAGAAAATGATAAGATACTGAAGAAAGAAATTAAGGAAGATACAAATAAGTAAAAGCATATATCATGTTCATGGATAGAAAAAAATTAATATAATTAAAATGTCTACACTACCCAAAACAATATCTACAGATTCATCACAATTCCTAATAAAATACCAATGGCATATCTCAAAGATCTAAAACAAATATTCCAAAAATTTACACGGAACCAAAAAAGACTATACTACAAGGTCATACTAATCAAAACAGCATAGTATTGGTACAAGAACAGGAATACAGATCAATGGAAAAGAATAGAGAGCACAGAAATAAACCCATGCCTTTATGATCAATTAATATTTGACAAAGGAGGCAAGAACATAAATGGGAGAAAGATAGTCTCTTCAATAAATGGTACTTGGAAAATTGGATGGGTACATGCAAAAGAATGAAACTAGACCAGCAACTTATACCATACACAAGGATAAACTCAAAATGCATTAGTCTTAAATGTTAGACTCAAAACCATAAAAATCCCAGAAGAAAGCATAGTAAAATTTCAGACATTTCTCATAGCAATATTTTTGCCAATATCTGTCCTAAGGGCGAAGAAACAAAGGAAAAAGTAGACAAATGGGACTATATCAAACTAAAAAGTTTTTGCACAGCAAAATAAACTATTAACAAAATGAAAAGAGAGCCTGACCTCTGGTGGTTCAGTGGACAAAGTGATGACCTAGAATGCAGAGGTCACCAGTTTGAAACCCCGGGCTTGCCCAGTCAAGGCACATACAAGAAGCAACTACGACAAGTTGATGCTTCCCCCAACACTTTCTCTCTCTTTCTAATCTCCTCTCTCTAAAAAAAATTAAACAAAAGAGAACCCACTGAATGGGAGAACATATTTGCTAATGACACATCTGATAAGTGGTTAATTTCCAAAATATAAAAAGAACTTACATAGCTCAACATCAAGAAGATAACCCAATTAAGAAATGAGCAGGGGAAGACAAGATGGCAATGGAGTAGGCAGATGTACCAACTTCCATCTCCCAGAACCAAAGTGGATTACAAACTAATTTTAAGATCCATCATCTGGGAAAACCAACTTTGGACTAAACTAAGAGGACTCTTCAACCAAGGAACACTGAAGAAGCCACACCAAGACTGGTAGGAAAAGTGGAAATGCAGAGAGGGCTGCCCAGCTCCCTGAAGCGAACAGCAGCCGGGAGAGACTCGCGAGGCAGGAGGTGAGTTTAGCAGAGAGGGGAGGGTCATGAATCCCAGGAACAAAGCCCCAGCCTGCAGCACCAGAGCCTAGAAGAGGCGTATGGACAGTATTTAGCTGGAAACAAGACAGGATACTGTTTGTGAGAAAGAGACAGATTTCTCAGTCCCAGGGTTCTTCTTAAGGGGACGGTGCAGAACACCTCTCTCACAACCACTCACCCGTGGCTCCGGGGGACAGGGAGAGAGGAGAGGACCAGAGTAGCAGGAAGAGAGTGTAATCTAGGAGGCACAGGGAGAAACATTTTGGGAGACAGCCACCCTAAACGCTGGGACGAGTCACTTCCCAAATCTGAAGTGAATATTTCCCCTGGAAACAGCAATACCAGCAAAGGGAAGCAGGACACCAGCCAAACAAGCTCTCCCGTGGCACTCAGAGCAGAGTCACTTAGGAGGAGGGAGCCTTCAGGACTAGAGTAGTGAGTGTTAGGGTCTGAGCTGCAGCGCACCCACCCACACAGCTGAGGGTTCCCTGGAGGGCGGGTGGCGGCGGAACGTGGAAGCATGGTTCTGTTGGCAAGGGTGGAAGCCGGCTGGCCACCACTGGGCCCAGGTGTGAGCTCGGTCTTGCCCAGTTGGGGAGGAGAGGACGTGCAAAAGCGGTCAAGCCCAGCTGTGGGCCGCCTGCAATCCAGTCTGCAGGGGAAGGGCGGGAATCCCAGAAGGGGTTGAGATCTGCCCTTGAGCAAGGGTGCAGGAGCACAGCCTTGCCCCACCTGTGAAACCGAGGCTTGTGACCTGACTTGGGAGCTGGCTCCTCCCGTGGGGGTGGAGCCAAAAACCCAGAACAGGCAGAGTCCCGCTACTGAGTGTAGGCATGCAGTCCCGCCTGGCCTTTGGAGCCAAGGCTTGCAGCCATCCCACGAGTAAGCTCCTCCTGAAGGGGCGGGATGAAAGCCTGGAATCAGGTGGAGACCTGCAGCTGAGCAAAGGTGCTCGCCACTGCCCTCAGGGCCAAGCATAACGCCACCCATGGGGGCGGGGTGAAGACCAAGGCCACCAAAGCTTGTAAACCTGAGAATGTGATCACAGCCACTCCTGTGAAGAAGAGGCAGAAACCACAGCAACAGCCCCAGTGGGCAGGCATTGGCAACACCCATACCCCAATGCCCTAGGCAGCAACAGCAGAGGGGTTGGCAGGCCTGTAGACAAACCATACCTAGGAAAGAGAGGCCACATTCAGTGGACTCCAGTGGCCAAAACCTTCTTTTACACAGACAAAATGAGAAGGCAGAGAGATGCAACACAAATGAATCAAGAGAAATCGCCAAAAAGGACCTGAATGAATCAGATATAACCAAATTATCAGATGCAGAGTTTAAAATAATGATTGTTAGGATGCTCAAAGATATTAGAACAACAATAGATGGTCATTACAAACACCTAAATAAAGAGATAGCAAATATAAAAAAAGAACATTGAAATAATAAAAAGGAATCAGTCAGAAATGACAAATACAATATCAGAAATGAAGAACACAATGGAAGGAATTAAAAGCAGGATGGATGAAGCTGAGAATTGAATCAGCGAGTTAAAGGACAAGATAAATAAAGGCACGGAAGCAGAGCAGAAAAAAGAAAAGAGAGTCAAAAAGTCTGAGGAAACTCTAAGAGAGCTCTGAGACAACATGAAAAGAAATAACACCTGCATCATAGGGGTTCCTGAAGAAAAAGAAAAAGAACAAGGGATAAAGACTTTCTTCAAGCATATCATTGCTGAAAACTTCCCTCAATTAAGGCAGGAAAACATCTCACATGTTCAGGAAGCCCAGAGAACTTCATTAAGGAGAAACTCAAAGAAATCAACACCAAGACACATCATAATTAAAATACCAAAGCTAAGTGATAAAGAGAAAATATTAAAAGCTGTTAGAGAAAAAAAGACTATCACCTACAAAAGAGCCCCCATAAGGATGTCTTCCAACTTCTCAATAGAAACACTTGAGGCCAGAAGGGAATTGCAAGAAATATTCAAAGTAATGCAGAACAAGAGCCTACAACCAAGACTACTTTATCCAGCAAGGCTATCATTTAAAATTGAAGGAGAAATAAAAAGTTTTCCAGACAAAAAAAAACAAAAAAAAACACAAAAAAACCTCGAGAAATTCACTACAACCAAACCAAGGCTGCAAGAAATGCTAAGGGGCCTGCTGTAAACAGATCAAATGAGAAAAAGAATATACCAAAAGAGGAATACAGTTTTAAAGAATAAAATGGCAATAAACATTTACATATCAATAATAACCTTAATGTAAATGGGTCAAATGATCCGATCAAAAGACATAGGGTAGCTGCGTGGATAACAGAACAGGACCCAAGCCCTGACCAGTTGGCTCAGTGGTAGAGCGTCGGCCTGGCGTGCAGAAGTCCCGGGTTCAATTCCCGGACAGGGCACACAGGAGAAGCACCCATCTGCTTCTCCACCCCTCCCCTCTCCTTCCTCTCTGTCTAGCTCTTCCCCTCCCACAGCCAAGGCTCCATTGGAGCAAAGATGGCCCAGGCGCTGGGGATGGCTCCTTGGCCTCTGCCCCAGGCGCTAGAGTGGCTCTGGTCGAGACAGAGCGACACCCCGAATGGGCAGAGTATGGCCCCCTGGTGGGCGTGCCAGGTGGATCCCGGTGGGGCGCATGCCGGAATCTGTCTGACTGCCTCCCCGTTTCCAGCTTCAGAAAAATACAAAAAAAAAAAAAGTGGTCTCAACAAATTTAAGAAGATTGAAATCATATCAAGTACTTTATCTGATCACAATGGCATGAAACTAGAAATCAACCACAACTGAAAAACTGAAAAATACTCAAACACTTGGAAACTAAATAGCATGTTATTAAATAACAAATGAGTAAACAATGATATTAAAGAAGAAATTAAAAAATTCCTAGAAATGTACGATAATGAGCATACATCAACTCAAAATTTATGGGACACAGCAAAAGCAGTCCGGAGAGGAAGTTCATAGTATTACAGGCATACCTCCAGAAGCTAGAAAAAGGTCAAATAAACAACTTGACCCTACATCTAAAAGAACTAGAAAAAGAACAGCAGGTAAAGCCCAGAGCTAGTAGAAGGAAGGAAATAATAAAGATCAGAGCAGAAATAAATGACATAGAGGCTAAAGAAACAATACAGAGGATCAATGAAACCAGGAGCCGGTTCTCTGAAAAGGTAAACCAGATCGATGAACCTTTAACTAGACTCACCAAGAAAAAAAGAGGGAGGACTCCAACAAATAAAATTAGAAATGAGAGTGGAGAAATAACAACCGACACAACAGAAATGCAAAATATTGTACGAAAACACTATGAAGAACTGTATGCCAAAAAAGTAGACAACCTAGATGAAATAGACCAATTCCTTGAAACATACAATCTTCCAAAAGTTAATCGGGAAGAATCAGAAAACCTAAACAGACCAATTACAACAAATGAGATTGAAAAAGTTATCAAAAAACTTCCAAAAAAGAAAAGTCCTGGGCCTGATGGCTTCACAAGTGAATTCTACCAAATATTCAAAGAAGAACTAACTCCTCTCTTTCTCAAGCTATTTCAAAAAATTCAAAAGGAAGGAAGACTTCCAAGCTCCTTTTATGAGGAGAGCATAATTCTGATTCCAAAACCAGGCAAAGACAACACAAAGAAAGAAAATTATAGGCCAATATCCCTGATGAATATAGATGCTAAAATCCTCAACAAAATATTAGCAAACCAGATCCAACAATATATGGAAAAAATAATACACCATGATGAAGTGGGATTTATTCTTGGGAGGCAAGGCTGGTACAATATTCACAAATCTATCTATGTGATTCATCACATAAACAAAAGGAAGAAGAAAAACCACATGATAATTTCAATAGATGCAGAAAAAACATTTGATAAAATCCAGCACCTATTCATGACTAAAACTCTGAGCAAAGTGAAAATACAAGGAACATACCTCAACATGATAAAGGCCAACTATGACAAACCCACAGCCAACATCATACTCAATGGGCAAAAATTAAAAGTAATCCCCTTAAGATCAGGAACAAGGCAGGGGTGCCCCCTTTCACAGCTATTATTCAACATAGTTCTGGAAGTCCTAGCCACAGTAATCAGACAAGAAAAAGAAGTAAAAGGCATCCAAACTGGAAAAGAAGAAGTAAAACTATCATTATTTGCAGACGATATGATATTGTATATAGAAAACCCTAAAGTCCCGGTCAAAAAACTACTAGACCTGATAAATGAATTCAGCAAGGTGGCAAGTATAAAATTAATACTCAGAAATCAGATGCATTTTTATACACTAACAATGAACTGTCAGAAAGGGAAATTAAGGAATCAATCCCCTTTACCATTACAAGCAAAAAAATATAGTACCTAGGAATAAATTTAACCAGGGAGATTAAAGACTTGTACTCAGAAAATTATAAAACATTGATAAAAGAAATCAGGGAAGATACAAACAAGTGGAAGCATATACCATGCTCATGGTTAGGAAGAATAAACATCATTAAAATGTCTATATTACCCAAAGCAATTTATAAATTCAATGCAATACTGATTAATATACCAATGATTTACTTCAAAGATATAGAACACATATTCCAAAAATTTATACGGAACCAAAAGTGAACAAGAATAGCCTCAGCAATCTTGAAAAGGAAGAATAAAGCGGGAGGTATCACACTTTCTGATATCAAGTTATACTATAAGGCCATTGTACTCAAAACAGCCTGGTACTGGCATAAGAACAGGCATATAGATCAATGGAACAGAACTGAGAACCCAGAAATGAACTCATACTTTTATGGACAACTGATATTTGACAAAGGAGGTAAGAGCATACATTGGAGTAAAGACAGCCTCTTCAACAAATGGTGTGGGGAAAATTGGACAGCTACTTGCAAAAAATGAAACTAGACCACGAACTTACACCATTCACAAAAATAAACTCAAAATGGATAAGAGACTTAAATGTAAGCCGTAAAACCATAAGCATCTTAGAAGAAAACATAGGCAGTAAGCTCTCTGACATCTCTCGCAGCAATATATTTGCCGATTTGTCTCCATAGGCAAGTGAAATAAAAGACAGGATAAACAAATGGGACTATATCAAACTAAAAAGCTTCTGCACAGCTAAAGACAATAAGAACAGAATAAAAAGACAAACTACACAATGGGAGAATATATTTGACAGTGCGTCTGATAAGGGGTTAATAACCAAAATTTATAAAGAACTTGTCAAACTTAATACCAGGAAGACAAACAACCCAATCAACAAATGGGCGAAAGAAATGAATAGACACTTCTCCAAAGAGGACATACAGATGGCCACTAGGCATATGAAAAAATGCTCAACATCATTAATCATTAGAGAAATGCAAATTAAAACCACAATGAGATATCACCTTATACCAGTCAGAATGGCGCTCATCAACAAAACAACAAGAAATAAGTCCTGGCAAGGATGTGGAGAAAAGAGAACCCTCCTGCACTGCTGGTGGGAATGCAGACTGGTGCAGCCACTGTGGAAAACAGTATGGAGATTCCTCAAGAAATTAAAACTCAAACTGCCTTTTGACCCAGCTATACCACTATTAGGAATATACCCCAAGAACACCATAGCACTGTTTGAAAAGATGAAATGCACCCCCATGGTCATGACAGCATTGTTCACAATAGCGAAGATCTGGAAACATCCCAAGTATCCGTCAGAGGACGAGTGGATTAAAAAGTTTTGGTACATATATACTATGGAATACTACTCAGCCATAAGAAACAATGACATCGGATCATTTACAACAACATGGATGGACCTTGATAACATTATACTGAGCGAAATAATTAAATCAGAAAAAACTAAGAACTATATGATTCCATACATAGGTGGGACAGAAAAATGAGATTCAGAGACATGGACAAGAGTGTGAAGGTTACAGGGTGGGATGGACGGGTGGGGAGGGGGTTGGGGGAGAGGAGGGGGACAAAGAAAACCAGTTAGAAGTTTACAGAAGACAATTGGACTTTGGGTGATGGGAATGCAGCATAATCAAATGTCAAAATAACCTAGAGATGTTTTCTCTGAACATATGTACCCTAATTTATCAATGTCACCCCATCAAAATTAATTTAAAAAAAAAGAATTTGTCTCACAGCTAATTCAGGCAGTTAGAAGAATAGTATAAGAATGCTAATTCTGCTCTTCAGGCCACATCCTGCAAAAGGGGCCCCAAGCAAATTGGTGATTTGGCTCTTCTGATTCTGCCAATTGGATTTAAAAAAATAGGTCAGGAATGCCCTGAAATGGAACTAACAATACAAGGGCATAAATTTAAAGGACTTTTAGATACTGGACCTGATGTATCTGTTATTGCTAAGCTACATTGGCCTCCTTCCTGGCCCACTCATGCAGCAGACAGAGAATTACAAGGTATAAGGCAGAGTAAATCCCCTCAGCAAAGTTCTAGTTTTTTACATTGGGAAGATTAAGAAGGTCATTCTGGATTTTTTAAGCCTTATGTGCTCCCTGAATGGCCAGTTAATTTGTGGGGTAGAGATGTTTTGAAAAATACGGGAGCATTGCTTGTCAGTCCTAAGGGTTTAGTCACTACTCAGATGCTTGATCGGGGATTTTTGCCCACTAAGGGACTAGGGAAAGAACAGCAAGGAATTCTCACCCCCATAGAAGTGGCTCCCAATACCTGAAGGTGTGGATTAGGATATCAAAATTTAGCATAGGGGCCTTGAGCTCCTGCTACCCCCAATAATGCATTATGCAGACCCAATTACTTGGAAATCAGATAATCCGGTATGGGTAGACCAATGGCCCCTTTCTCAGGAGAAACTTAGGTCAGCTGCTCAATTGCTACAAGAGCAGCTACAGCTTGGGCACATTGAACCATCTAATAGTCCATGGAATACACTTCCATATTTTGATCTTGTCACCTCCTTGATTATCAAGAGCCATAGCCGACCCTTACAGCTTATAGGTTTTGGGCCTAAAAATTATTGTTGTTCCTTTTTCAAAGGATCAACAACAATGGCTCTGAGAAACTTCCACTAAATGGCAAATCGCTTTTGCAAATCAATGGTCAACTTTATACTGAAACAGTCAACTTAAAATCAGCTCAAAGACTAGAATTATATGCCATTATCATGGCTTTTCAGCATTTGCCATATTCCTCCTTTAATCTATATACAGACAGTAAATATTACCTTATGGTTGTTTCCAGTATAAAGACTGCTGTCTTAGGGACAACTGCTGATGAACTATTTCAGCAGTTCCTCCTTCTTCAAAGACTTCTATGTCAACATAGAGCTCCATGTTTTATAGGCCATACTTGAGCTCACTCCATGCTCTCTGGAGCTTTAGCACAAGGGAATGTCCTGGTTGATCAAGCTACCCAAAAGAAAATTATTTGGAGCAACCATGACAGATTGAGCAATTTAGTCTCATACTATTCATCACCAGAACGCTGCAGCCCTGTGTAAACAGTTTCAACTTTTTCGGGAAGCAGCATGGCAGATTGGTAAATCCTGTCCAAGGTGTCCTATACTACAATCTGTCCCTTCATTTGGAGTTATCCCTCAAGGACTCCTACCAGGACAACTTTGGCAAATGGATGTTACTCATAAACCTTCATTTGGCAAACAGTCCTATGTCCACGTTACAGTGGATACTTACTCTGGATTTATAGTAACCTCTGCCAGAACAGGAGAGGCTGCTAAGCATGTTATAGCTCATTGTCTGTATGCATTTTTCTATTATTGGATTTCCTAAACTGGTTAAAACGGACAATGCTCCTGCGTATGTAGCAAAAGCATTTACTGTATTTTGTCAAACCTTTGGAATTCTGGGTATTTCTTACAATCTTTAAAGTCAAGGTATTATTAAAGTGTACCCAGCAAATATTTTTAAGGTCAATTTAAAAAAATTTAAAAGAAGGAGTCATATCCTGGAACTCCTATGGGTCTACCATATCATGCTTTTTACTTAAAAAATTTTTAAATTTCTTTTGAATGTTGATGAACAGATGTCAAATCTTTTTCTCCTGCAAACTTCTACCTTCTTTTATTTGATCCAGCTAATAACACTGTTTTGTCTTTTTCCAAATAGCTCCAGATATACAGAAAAGGTTTATATAGGCAAATGGAGATCTTTAAACCCCTCAGCGAGATCTTCTGAGCAGGGTTTTTAAGGCACCAAGAGGCAGGAAAAGCCCAATAGAGATCAGGTGAACTATCAGCTTTTAGGATACACCCTTAAAGGCTCCAATGCCCCAAAGGGGCCACATAGGATTTCATATGGGTCCTGCTTCAATAGTGAAAAGGAAGGTCATTGAGCTAAAACCTGCCAGGCTTACAAGCCTTTGCTGTGAGGAAAAAGGGACACTGGAAGGTAGGCTTCCCCCTCGCACCTCTAAGGGAGGGTTCAGTCTCTTCTAGCCCTGCTCCAGCCACCTATGACCTAATCTGGCCCAGAATGCTGGGGTTTTCCACTGAAGGCTGAAAGTGCCCAGGGCCACTGACCCCATCTACGACACTGTGGACGAGCCTAGGGTATTTATTCTAAGAAGCAGGCAAACTGATCTCATTTGCACAAGGGCCACTTAACTATGTCTTGCCTGAATAGTTAGGTTTTTTATTCTTCCCTCAAAGATTTCTGTTGTGGGTGTTGATAGTCCTATTTTCTGCTGTTTTTTAAATTTTTTATTTATTTATTTATTTATTTTGCATTTTTCCGAAGCTGGAAACGGGGAGGCAGTCAGACAGACTCCCGCATGCGCCCGATCGGGATCCACCCGTCATGCCCACCAGGGGGCGATGCTCTGCCCCTCTGGGGCGTCGCTCTGTTGCATCCAGAGTCATTCTAGCGCCTGAGGCAGAGGCCACAGAGCCATCCTCAGCACCCGGGCCATCTTTGCTCCAATGGAGCCTCGGCTGCGGGAGGAAAAGAGAGAGACAGGAAGGAGAGGGGGAGGGGTGGAGAAGCAGATGGGCACTTCTCTTGTGTACTCTGGCCAGGAATCGAACCCAGGACTCCTGCATGCCAGGCCGATGCTCTACCACTGAGCCAAACAGCCAAGGCCTGCTTTGTTTAATATATAGTGTTTCCTTTATTCCTCCTACCTCAATGCCTCACTCATATTTCAGGCTTGGTCCTACTCCTAATTTAGAGCTCTCTTTCCCTGTTTTGCCAACTTCTATTATGAATTTATCTTTGCCACCCAGCTTAGTGTATCCCAAGGTTCTCTTTACCACACCACAGTTGCAGAGCTCCAGGGAAACGCACCCTGGTCTAATCTCTCCAGGCAGAGGAGAACAGAAGCTCCATATCCACACACGCTGCAGATGGCTTTTCCAGTCTACCTGAATCATTACCAGCTAGAAGCAGTGGTCATTGGGACTTGGACGTGGGCTGCAAAGTATAGAATTGTGATAACAATTCCAGTGCCATGCAGACTTTTCCTGGATGTGGACTTTTCCTGGACTCCTGCTCCTTGTGAAAGCTCCTAACAAACTGTACTTTGGTTGGGTTTCATTTGCAGGGATTTGGAACGGTGTTGGTGCCAACTTGTACTTGGTGAACATGTTAAGGACACTACTCTTTTATGGATTGTTGTTGTATTGGCCAAGAGTTTGCTTAAAGGCTTTAATCAATGTAAAAAAAATAGAAGACTGGATAAAGAAGATGTGGCACATATACACTATGGTATACTACTCAGCCATAAGAAATGATGGCATCAGATCATTTACAACAAAATGGTGGGATCTTGAAAACATTTTACGGAGTGAAATAAGTAAAGCAGAAAAAACCAAGAACTGCATGATTCTATACATTGGTGGGACATAAAAACGAGACTAAGAGACATGGACAAGAGTGTGGTGGTTATGGGGGTGGGGTGTGAGGGATGGAGGTAGAGGGGAAGGGGAGGGGGAGGGGCACAAAGAAAACTAGATAGAAGGTGACCGAGGACAATCTGACTTTGGGTGATGTGTATGCAACATAATTGAATGACAACATAACCGGGACATGTTTTCTTTGAATATATGTACCCTGATTTATTGATGTCACACCATTAAAATTAATAAAAAATTTTTTAAAAAAGAAATGAGCAAAGGACCTGAATAGACACTTCTCCACAAAGGACATATAGATGGCCAATACGTATATGAAAAAATGAGCAGTGTCAGTAATCATCAGAGATGCAAATTAAATCCACAATAATATATCACCTCACACCTCTCAGAATGGCTATCATCAATAAATCAACAAGTAACAAGTGCTGGCAAGGAAGTAGGGAAAAGAGAACCCTCGTGCACTATCGGTGGGAATGCAGACTGGTGCAGCCATGGTGGAAAACAGTATGGAGTTTCCTCAAAAAAACTGAAAATGTAACTGCCTTTGACCCAGCTGTCCCACTTCTGGAAATATATCCAAAGAAACCCAAAACACTAATTTGAAAGAATATACACACCCCTATGTTCATTGTGGCATTATTTCCAATAGTCAAGATCTGGAAACAGCTCAAGTGCCCCTCAGTAGATGAGTGGATAATAAAGTGTGGTACATATACACAATGGAATACTATTCCACTGTAAAAAGGAAGGAAATTTTACTTTTTGGGACAGCAGGGATGGACCTGGAGGTTATTATGCTAAGTGAAATAAGCCAGTCAGAGTAAGACAAATACCATATGACCTCACTTTTATGTGTAATCTAATGAATTAAACTGATGATCAAAATAGAAACAGAGACATAGATACATGGAACAGACTGACAGCTGTCAGAGGGAAGGAGGTTGGGAGATTGGATGAGAGAAGGTGAAGGCATTTTTAAAAGCACTATATATCTATAACATATGTATAACATTTATATATTATATATTTTTGTATATTTATATTTACATATATGATATATAATACATATATACATACATAAAACACAGACACAGACATTGTGGTGATAGTGGAAAAGGAGGTGGGGTATGTGGAGGTGGGCAAAGGGGGGATTAATGGGGACAGAAAAGAGACTTTGCTTTGGGCATTGGGTGCATGATGCAGTGTGCAGATGATGTTTCATTGAGTTGTACACTTGAAACTTGTATGGTTTTGTGAACCAATATCACCTCAATAAATTCAGTTAAAAAAAAACCAAGGCCATCCAAAAGATGGATTGCTATGAGCCATTTCAACAGTTATCCTGTGGTCTGGAAAGATAGCAAATGTCAAATATTAACAACTGATGAGTCTAAGTGAAGTTGTATGGGTGCTCACTGACAACGTTTCTGTAGGTTTACAATGTAAAAATAAAGTGACATGGTTTCAAAAACTAAAAAAATGTTTTTGTGAAATGCAAGTTAATAGACTTACACAGACCCATCTCTAGCTCATGAGAACTCTGTACTCCCTGTTAAAGGTAACAAATGTAACACCCTTTTTCACAGGAAAATAATACAGATTAATTTATCTAACTACCCAGTGCCTGTTTCAATCACACTAAATTTAATTTTAACTATATGTAACATAAAAGATTTACCAAGAAAATATTTTTTAATGTTAATGTTTCCTTTACATTTTGTTCTAAAGGCAAAGAAAATCCTGACTTGCTTAGATTTTGAACATTTTAGGAGAAAATAACTTTTACACATGAAACACATTATCTGGGAAGAGTTCCCCGGTATGGGTGGAGACACTAGTCCCTACAGGCGGTAATAGCATTTGGGGAATTCCTGAGTCTTGATTCTCCTCAGGGCTCGGATCTAGACTTGCTGGGTTATATGCTACTACTTGAAAATCTAACATGGGGAATAAATTCATTCAGTAACTTGAACGCAAACAAAAAAATTAATGAAAAGCTTACACATTTAAAAAAAACATAGAAACTATGACTAACTACAGGATAGCCGATTTTAGACAGACAGGAGGACTTCAGCGACCCTCCATTTACACTCCTATTGAATGAGGTGATTAAAGATAGTGCGTTGTCAATTTCTGCTTGAACCCCAGTTATGCACTATGAGGCATAGAGCTGGAATTATCAAGAATTGTCGAAAATTTGTCTCCGTTTAAAACTTTTTAAATGCTCACATTCATTCATTCCTATCACCTAGAGTCAAAGTCAAATTTAATGTGTATAAAAAAAAAAAAATCCAGGGCGATAGTACTACCCCTTGTACAGGGATACACTACCCCTTGTACAGACCAAAATCATAATCAAATCTTGCCATCCTGCTTCCAAGGCTCTGGCTTTTAAATACTAAATATTTTTTACTCTACCTCCACCTAAGAGTCCCGCCTGCCCTAGAAACCACCAAATCCCATGAAATCCCACCCACACCAGCCACGCGAAGGTCCACAGAAGCTGCCCGCAGAGTCCCTGTTCCAACTCTGCAGTCTTCCTTAATTTCCTGGGATTCCGTAAAGCCCCCAAACACCTCTTTCCCACTTCTGCCATTTTCTTTCGCTCAGGACCGCCCCTCCCCACCTGGCTATTTGGTTGGCCCGCGCCCTCGTCGTGCGTCATTCAGCCGCGCCACCCGGAAGCCGTGATCGCCCCCATCGTCCTTATTGCCGGTGGCTCTAAGGTGAGGGCTGGGTTTGGGTATCCCTGGGTGGCGGCGTCCTCGAGTTGGAAGGGGAAGAAGGTGGGTCCCCTCCCTCCCCAATCGTCAGCCGGACATGCCGACTCGCAACGTGTAGAGGGTGCAGATGTACTGTGCATGAGGCCACGCTGAGTGGTCAACGTAGTCTTCTCCTTTCCCATTCCTCAGGAGCTCATCATGGCGACGCCCCCTAAACGGCGAGCGCTGGATGCCACCGGGGAGAAAGTGCTGCGCTATGAGGCCTTCATCTCTGACGTGCTGCAGCGAGACCTGCAGTGAGTGACAGCGCGGGAGGAGGGGCGTAAGGAACGTGTCACGTGGTGAGCGGGGCGGTAGGAGTCAGGGTCTAGCTTTCTGATTGGTGAGTAAGGCGTTCGGATCCCGGCCTTACGGACCATTACAGAGAAAAGGAGGGCCGAAGGTCGGGGTGCAACTTAATAGTCGTGGCGTCTAATACGTAAAGGTGTGTCGGCGCCTGCGTAGCCTTGGAAGGTTAAGAACTAGAGTTTCCAGGCTGGAGTTCTCAGGAACGAAACCTGTTTTGGCTATTTAGCTGTCCGTGTGAACACACTGTACCACGCCTCGACTTTCTGTGTCTTGGTTGGAGCTTTTTTCTAGGATGGGAATAGGATATTCTAATTGGAGGGAGGCATTGGGAGTAGTATACGAATAATTATGATGCTAACATATATGGGGTTTACTGTGTGGCAGGTACTATTCTAAGTACTGTATAATAAACATTCGTTTAATTCGGCTAATGACTCCATGAGGTTATACTTGTCATTCTATTTTATAAATGGGGAAATTGAATCCCAAAAAGGTTATATATACTTACCAAAGTCACATAGCTATTAGTAAGAGCCTGGATTCAAACCCCAGCAGTCTGACCGAGTTCAAATCTTAACTTCTGCCTTAAAACCCCTCTTTCGGGCACAGTGACTTTGGGGGTCTCAGAGTCATGCTATGAGGTATTCCAAGAAGGACGGCTTCCTGTTGGTTGTCATTTTACTCTTGTCTTATCATGTCCTATCAGAAAGGTACTGGACCACCGTGACAAGGTATATGAGCAGCTGTCCAAATACCTTCAATTGAGAAATGTCATTGAGCATCTGCAGGTAAAGATGCCAGGACTGGGTGTCTTCTGTGTGTGTGTGGGGGGGGGTGCATGGGAGGAGATACCCCAAACCAAAACCTGTCACCTGACCTAAAAGTTGACCACTAACCCCTACTTCTTTTTCCCTGGCCCCACAGGAAGCTAAGCACTCAGAGTTATGTATGCAGGTGGATTTGGGCTGTAACTTCTTCGTTGACACAGTGGTGTGAGTGTCTATGCACCCCTCCAAGTCCACAGCGTTCAACTTTCCCCTTCCTTCATTCAACAAATATCTTTTTGAGTGTTTTCTATGTACCAGCCACTGTGCTAGGTGCTGGAGATGTGACAGTGAATGAAGTAGGACAGAGTTCCTGCCTTCCTGAGCTTCAACTTAGGGAAAGCAGGGGAGGGGAGTAAAAAAAAATCTTAAATAAACTTATGGTATTTTAAACAGGGATAAGAACTTGCCCCACTTCCTCTAACCACTGTCTTCCTAGCCCAGACACTTCACGGATCTACGTGGCACTTGGATATGGTTTTTTCCTGGAGTTGACACTGGCAGAAGCCCTCAAGTTTATTGATCGTAAGAGCAGTCTCCTCACAGAGTAAGTCTATTCCATGAGGATAGTGTGTAAAAACACCACCATTTTCAACACTCCTCTCTGTTTCTCTATGAGTTCCTGGGATACTTAGGGATCCATCTCTCTTTCTCCTCAGGGATGGGGCTGAGGAAAGTGAGTATGCAAATCTCAGCCCCAGGTGAAGTACATATTAAGCACTCAGTGATGGTCTTTGTATTTTTTTAATTTTTTTTTAGCAAAGGAGAGAGAGAGAGAGAGAGAAAGGGAAAGACAGACAGGAAGGGGAGAAATGAGAAGCATCAACTTGTAGTTGCAACACTAGTTGTTCATTGATTTCTTTCTCATATGTGCCTTGATGGGTTGTGGGGGGGGTGCTTCAACTGAGCCAGTGACCCCCTGCTCAAGCCAGCTACCCTGGACTCAAGTCAGTGACCCTGGGCCTCAAGTCAACAACCATGGGGTCATGTCCATGATCCTGTGCTCAAGCTGGTGAGCTCATGTTCAAGCCAGATGAGCCTGCACTCAAGCCAATGACCTAAGAGTTTCGAATCTGGATCCTGAGCATCCCAGGTCGATGTTCTAACCACTGGGCAACCACCTGGTGAGGCTGATATTTGTATTTTTCATTCACACCAACATTTTATTGGGCTTCTGCTGTATGCCAGACTCTGCTTGATGCTGGGGAGGCAGCTGTGAACAAGACATGGCCTTCTTGAAGGCTTACATTCTAGAAGAACTAGATTGTTACACATAACCATAATTTTGACCAGATCCATGGGGTCTCAGCCTATAAGTCACTAACAATAAAACAAGTTACCTCTGACTTCACCACCTGCTAATTTTTTCCTTTTGCTCGTTCAGTGTTCTCACCACACTGACCTTCACAGGCTTCTTTAAGCACCTCAGAATGATCCCACCTTGCCTGACCTGTGGTGGCGCAGTGGATAAAGCGTCGACCTGGAATGCTGAGGTCGCTGGTTCAAAACCCCAGGCTTACCTGGTCAAGGCACATATGGGAGTTGATGCTTCCTGCTCCTCCCTACCTTCTTTCTCTCTCTCTCTCCTCACTAAAATAAATAAAAAATTTTTTTAAAAAGAATGACCCCACCTTAGGGTGATTGCAGTGGCTGTTCTCTGCCTGCAGTACTCCCTCCCCGGGTACCTGCATGGCTCCTTTCTCCTCACTCAGGGTAAGTCTAGCTTTCATGTCAACCTCACCGAGGTCTTCTGTGACCTAACTTTAAAACATAGACAACCCCTGGCACTCCTGATTCCCTTCCCTTGTTCTATTTTTTTCTTTTTTCCCTAGTACTTATGACCTCCTTCCTAATGTGCAGCTTGCTTCTTTCTAATGTTCATTGCCTTCTCCCATTGGGATATAAAGTTTACAAAGGCAGATATTTTGTCTATACCCCAAGTAACTAGAATAGTACATAGCATATATAGTAGGCGCTCCGTGTTTGTTGAATGAATTTAAAAGTGTATGCTGGAAACAGGTTGAAGTAAGGATTGAACAGATCTCTGTTGGTGGTGATGGGGAGGTAATGTGGGAAGAAAGTATAGGCTCTGGTTGCTTTTAAGGTTTTGTGCAGGGAAGGAAAAATGGGAGTTTAGATGAGAGGTTTGAAATGTAACCAGGGAAGGCCTCCCAGAGGAAGTGACATTTGAGCCACTTGGCTGAGTGGACAAGACAGGGCTATCTGGGGAAGAGCATGCCTGGCAAGGGGACCTGTGTACCTACCACGTTAGAGAAGCCAGGAGAGGCGAGCGTGGCTCAGGTGGGAGTGGTGAGGGGACGCTGGGCAATATTCTTAGACTAACAGCACCTCACTGAAGTGAATACCACTCATCTAAAATTCCTTCTGGGTTATATTTATCTTTATTTCTATATTCATTTCTTCCAAAGTTGCCTCCCTTAGGTTTTCAGTACTTCTCTTTTCAGACTTTTCCAGGGTTTCAGTGTTAGTGGATGAAAAGAGCCTCAGACCTGCTGAGATTTCTAAATCTTAGTGAGCAGACCAGTCAGTGAATAGTTTGGTTGAGGGGCCTACTTTCACAGGCCAATGAATTCTGAACTGGTAGTCATTTAGACCAAGACTATTTTTTTATTCATTTTTTTAGAGAGGAGAGGGGAGAGACAGAGAGAGAGAGAAGGGGGGGAGGAGCTGGAAGCATCAACTCCCATATGCAGGGGTCCCCAAACTACGGCCCACGGGCCGCATGCGGCCCCCTGAGGCCATTTATCCAGCCCCCGCTGCAATTCTGGAAGGGGCACCTCTTTCATTGGTGGTCAGTGAGAGGAGCATAGTTCCCATTGAAATACTGGTCAGTTTGTTGATTTAAATTTATTTGTTCTTTATTTTAAATATTGTATTTGTTCCCGTTTTGTTTTTTTACTTTAAAATAAGATATGTGCAGTGTGAATAGGGATTTGTTCATAGTTTTTTTTATAGTACGGCCCTCCAACAGTCTGAGGGACAGTGAACTGGCCCCCTGTGTAAAAAGTTTGGGGACCCCTGCCCATATGTGCCTTGACCAGGCAAGCCCAGGGTTTCAAACTGGCGACCTCAGCATTTCCAGGTCGACGCTTTATCCACTGTGCCACCACAGGTCAGGCAAGACTTTTTTTTTTTTTTTTTTTTTTTTTTTTTATAAATTTTTTTATTTATTCATTTTTAGAGAGGAGAGAGAGAGGGAGAGAGAGAAACAGAGAGAGAGAAGGGGGAAGGAGCTGGAAGCATCAACTCCCATATATGCCTTGACCAGGCAAGCCCAGGTTTTCGAACCGGCGACCTCAGCATTTCCAGGTCAATGCTTTATCCACTGCGCCACCACAGGTCAGGCGGCAAGACTATTTTTTATAACAAAGCTCTCCTTATTATATCACAGGATTCATGGGCCTTTCAAATATATTTTAATTTTATGAGACTTGATGTCTTTCCCTAAAATGAGGTATTTAAGTTGTCACGCCTGCCCCTTTGTCTGGTCTTTTTGATATATTGGCATGGTCAGTTAGTGTGATGAGAAATGTAGTTCAATCTCTTATTACTTAAGTATAATTAGTAGGACTCCCTAGAAGCAGGAGTCTAGAAGATGAGGATTTAAGTCTGTGTAGCTCACTCTCCCCTTTAAAATGGTCATGGCAAACTTTAAACTTTATTTCAGGTCATTTTATGTAGCTAAAATGGCCTATTGGTCCTTCCTGTTCTTAGTATATTTCTTTGTTTGGGGAGTGGGAGGATCAAGTCTCTTTGTGTATGCTTTCCTGATTGCACAGAGAAGTACACATTCACACCTATAAACGGACATGTCATTGTAGAAGGAACAGAATAACCATACGATTGTTAACACTGCCTTACCTATTAAAGCAGTAGCAATAAATTAAATGTATCCCTTTTGTGTTACAACTAGCATTTGGTGACTTTTATATTTTTCTCCTTTTTAAATGTTGAACTGATAGCCTTTCATAGACTAAGCTTGTACCATTAAGTAATTTTGTTTTGTTCTTTGATGTCCAAATTGTCCCTGATCAAGGGATCAAGCTGATCAAGTTCATTCCTCCATTCTTCGATCACTACCCTAGATATTCTTGAAAGCATTCTTGCTTTCTGGCAACAACGTCATCCTCTACTTATTTCTTGTGCATAGATTCAACCGTCTTTTGTGGACTTCAGGTTCCTTTAAGTGGACTAGTTCATTCCCTTATTGTTTCAACATACTTTGGGTGCTTACTATGTGCCGCACACTGTTTTGGTTCCTGGGGATACAGTGGGGAATAAAGCAAACCAAATCTCTGCCAAATCTTACGCAGTTCATATTCTAGTCAGGGGAGACATACCAAAAGCATGTAAATGATGTAGTGTGTTACACGTTGACAGTGCTACAGAGAACAGCAAGGAATGCAAATAAGCAAAATTACTATTGCAGTTTTAAATAGAATGCTTAATTGGATGTGGGGTATGAGAGAAGGAGGAGTCCAGGTTTCTGGCTGAACAACTGGAAGGATGAAGTGCTGTTATCTGCGATGGAGAAGATGGGGAAGGAACGTATTTGGAGGCAAATATCAGGAGTTCAGTTTAGGATCTGTTGAGTGTGAGATGCTTGTTAAACAGTGAAGTTGAGCTTTTGATGTAGTTAAAACTCCCAAGGTTGGAGTTCAGGAGAGAGGTCTGAACTGAAAATATATATAAATTTGGGAGATATTGGTATATAAATAGGTTTGTAGTAAGTAGTTGTTTCCTGTATGTGCCTTGACCAGGCAAGCCCAGGGTTTTGAACCGGCAACCTCAGTGTTCCAGGTCTACCCTTTATCCACTGCGCCACCACAGGTCAGAATAGGTTTGTACTCTTTCTTTCTAATTTATCATCCTATGTTGTTGTCTTCTCCTTTCTTACAGTATTTAGTTTCCCTAAAACTGACTCCTACATTTACAGAGAGCTTACCACAATAAATTCCACAATCCTTATCACAATATCAATATCCTGCATGACCTAGCCCCTTCCTACTTCTTGGACCTTATACCAATTTTCTTCCATCATTCACTTAACTTTCTAATACTCTGGCCTGACTGCTCCTCAGAAAGCTCTTTCCTATCTCTTGGCCTTTTTGTGGAAAAGACCTTCCTACTGTTTAACTCTTACTCGTTCATCATTCTTCAGAAAAGCCTCCCTTGACCCTTTATTTCAATAAAGGATTCTTTTGGGTGACACTGATCCCAGTTGGCTTATATAAGGAATCTACTGGTTTATGTAATTCAACATTCCAGGGCCAGAGTGGCTTCAGGGAATTCCAGCTTCCTAGTTGATTATGCCTTTCTGAGTCCTCTCTTACACCTGACATCCAGCCCTTTGGTAAGTCCTGTTGACTCGACCTTCAGAATATATCCCAAATCCAATGATTTCTCATCACCTCAGCTGCTGCTGCTGTGGTCTAAGTCTCTGTCTCTCACCTGTTTTACTGTAGTAGCTTCCTTACTGGACTTACTGCTTCCATACCAACTCTCCTTATCCCCTATCAATTCCCCAACAGCAGCCAGATGGATCCTCTAAAACCCTAGTCCAGAGGTCGGCAAACTCATTAGTCAGCAGAGCCAAATATCAACAGTACAACGATTGACATTTCTTTTGAGAGCCAAATTTTTAAAACTTCAACTATATAGGTAGATACATTCCTTATCGAGGCAGCACCCGCACGTGGTATTTTGTGGAAGAGCCACACTCAAGGGGCCAAAGAGCCATATGTGGCTCGTGAGCCATGGTTTGCCGACCAGGGTCCTAGTCAGTTCACATCCCTGCTGTGATCACAACCTAGCTCTTGTCCCACTTACAGTAAAAGCCAGTGTTCTTACCTTGACCTTGTAGGTTTTACATGATCTGTCTCCACTGCTTACCTCTCTGACCACACCTTCTACAATCTACCTTTGCTTATTCTTCTCCAGCCACACTGGCCTCTCTGCTGTGCCTCAGACATGGCAGGTACATCCCCACCTCAGTGCCTTTGCATTTGCTGCCCCTGGTGTCTGAAACACTGATCTTCCATATATCCAGATGATTCACTTCTTCATTTTAAGTCTTTACTCAAATGCTTCTGAGTGAAGTTATCACTAAACACTCTACTTAAAATTGCAGTCCCCACTCCTGTACTCCTTATCCTCTTATCATCTAAATTTTTTCACCCTACTTAGAGCCCTCTGACATACTCCATATATTTTATTTCATCATTTGTTGCTCTCAATGAGAATTTGAGCTTCACGAGGCTGCGGTTTTTGTTTGTCTTTCTGCTGTCTCCCCAGTACCTAAAACCACCTGGTATAGAGTGGGGATTCAGTAAACGTCTTTGAATTAGTGCAGTCCAGATGGTGGCCGGGCATCTCTGCACAGGAGCAGGTCAGATAGTGGGATGTCCTACCACCTGTCGTGTGGAAATCACCCAGGACATAGATAGTTCCTGAAGTGATGAGGAAGCCATGCCCTCATTGTCATGGGGCCCCCTTCACCTTTTCTGGTTTATTTTCTCCAGGCTCAGCGACAGCCTCACCAAGGACTCCATGAATATCAAGGCCCATATCCACATGTTGCTAGAGGTGAGAGCTGCTCTCCCCACTCCCAGACTCTGTCGCCAAATGCATTTGGGGTGGTGACCTGTGGAAGGGAGAGAGCCAGAGACTGGAAGGCCCATCTGTCTCTCTAAATTGGAGCCAAGCTGGAGCCAGGTGGCTCTGAGGGAGGGAAGGTCAGAGCAAGCCTGGGGCAGGGCCTGGACTTAGTCTCTGTTCAGTCTCTTCTATCTTCTTTTTCAGGGGCTTAGAGAACTACAAGGCCTCCAGAATATCCCAGAGGAGTCTCACCATTGACTTCTTCCTCCCTCTCCAGACATTAAAAAGCCTGAATGCCTTTTTGAGTCATGTGGCCTTCTTTTCACCCTCAACCCCTATTGCTTGCTAATGTGCCATTTCTTTTTTTCTTTTTCTTTTTTTTTTCTGAAGTTGGAAATGGGGAGGCAGTTAGACAGACTCCCGCATGCGCCCAGGATCTACCCGGCATGCCCACCAGGGGGGATGCTCTGCCCATTTTGGAGCGTCGCTCTGCTGCAGTCAGAGCCGTTCTAGCGCCTGAGGCAGAGGCCACAGTGCCATCCTCAGCGCCTGGGCAAACTTTGCTCCATGGAGCCTTGACTGCGGGAGGGGAAGAGAGAGACAGAGAGGAAGGAGAGGGGGAGGGGTGGAGAAGCAGATGAGTGCTTCTCCTGTGTGCCCTGGCCGGGAATCGAACCCGGGACTCCCACACGCCAGACCGACGCTCTACCACTGAGCCAACCAACCAGGGCTTAATGTGTCATTTTTAAATCACAAGGTTACAAGGAGGCCCAGAGATCCATTCTGTGTGTAACCTTTAAAGCGCCCCCTAAGTCCAGCCTGGCAGCATTTGCGACTCAACTTCCTGCTCTGCCTGCTCTTCTGTTGCCTTAGCAACTTGGGCTCCCACCTGACCCTTCCATTTTTTTTCTTGGACACCTCTCTTAATTTTACCATAGAGAATGGGCCAATTCAGGGTGGAGGATTGTTCCCATGGCAATCAGCCTTTTACTTCTGGCCCTAAGGTTTTATCTCTCTCCCATACCTCAATCACTCCTCAGGTACCTTAAATTACACTCGTGTAGGGCTCAGCCCAAATTGGCCTTGCTACTGCGTCTAAATAGTTCCAGCTTCCACCAATGGGCACAGAACCAGATCCTGCCCTCCCTGGTCCGGTCCCTATTCTAGGCTGAGTCCAGCTTCCAATAAATGTAGAGCCAAATTCAACCTTTTATAACTGGCTGCAGCTTGACCCTGCCCTCCTTGGCATTTAATTTCCGCCACTCTGCTCCTGCGCTTGTCTGGCAGCTGCCCTACCCTTGCTCCGTTCTAAATTTGTCTTTTCTAGCCAATCACTATAGAGTTACACTACCCGCCTACGCAGAGGCCTGGCCCGACCCCTTTCCTGCCGGCTGTTAACGCCCATTTCTATATAAGCCCTGCTTCCGTTAGGCCACACCGCGGCCAGCTCCGCCCCGTTCGTGTTTTGGCAGCTGCCTAGGAGTCCCTCGTTCCCCAATCAGCAGAAAGCAGAGCCAACCCACCCCAATCCTCCAAGGCTGTCTTCCGTTATGGGCCAATCAGTGCGAGGCAGGCGCCTCCAGAACCTGGTCAATTGCCCAAGGTCTATCAATCTTCCTTTGGCCAATCAGCGCAAAGCTCCGGCGGGACCAAGAACGCCCCCTTGGAACCCGCCATCTGCGTTCCATCAGTTTCTCTTGGGCCAATTGCCGCATAGCTCTGTGGGACAAGGCCCGCCTTCCCAATTCTGGACGTCGCGGTCAATCTATGGCGCTTGGCCAGTTAGCGAGCCGCGGAACGCTCGGCTCCTCCTTCCTGAGCCCACGTGAGCGGTGGGGAAACGCAGGGGCGGCTTCTAGGTGTTGCCGCTGCCGCCACTGCCGCTGCCGCCAGCACCACCGTCACCGCCACCGCCGCTGCCGCCGCCTCAGAACCCGGGCCTGGGGGGCGGTGGGGCCGCGCATGGAGCCCCCGCCCCCCGGAGCTGCCAACACCGCCGCTGCCCTACGCACAGGTGAGCCGCGGCCTGGAGGGTGGAGGGCTCTGGCCGTGACCCCACGTATCCTTCCCGCCCCCGCGCGAGGGATGTGGCTTGGCCCGTGGCCTGCTGGTGTGTGACTCTCCACCACCACCACGGCTGGTGGACCTGCCTGTGGCGTTGTCCTCTCCCTTCGCCCCCTGTAATGGATATGACTGTGGCCTAACCCTCCTTGTTTAATAGTGGATCGGTCTGCGAGCTTATATTTCTCCCCACCTCACTTTACAGTGGACTCGTCCATGGTCTTGCCCCCACCCCCACTTACAGGGCATTGTCCAACTTTTTGACAGTAGGTTCGTTTATTTCTCCTCTCTTCAACTTGCAGGGGCCCCGTCTGTGGCCTTGTTTGTTCCACCCCTGCTGTTCCTTGGAGCGAATCAATCCGTGGCGTTGTACCCCTCCACTCCTCTTTTAACAGTAAATTAATCTGTGAATTTGTATCCCTGCCTCCTCCAATTCTCCAGTACATCAGTCCATGGCTTGATCACACACATGGGCACACACACCATTTTACAGTGGATCAGCCCACAAGCTTGTATTCACATGCCTCTAGTTATCACCCTATCCTCCGTCTTCTGTATACTGTCACTCCTCCAATCCTTGGGCTTCTCCCTTCTTTTTAATAGTGGGTCAGTTTGGTGCTTCGTGTCTTTCCATAGTCAGTAGCCCAGTCCATTTCCTTGACCCCTCTCCTTTTAATCAGTATCTGTGTGATTTTTCTCCCCCTCCACTATTGTGCAGCAGTCGATGTGCTTTTCTTCATCCCTTGTCCAGTCAATAGGATAAGCCTTTACACTAACTCCACCCCTCCTTTCCTTTGCAGTGGATCTGTTCATTAGCCTTTCTGCTACCCATGTGCTTGCAATCATAAACCTTCCCCTCTCCTGAGTCCAGTGCTTTGTAATCCCTCCTCCAGAAGGGTCAGCCTGTATGCTTTTTTTCTCCCTTGCTTTCCTTGTGGTGGGTCAGCTGTGGCCTTCCCTGGCGTCCTCCCTCTTTCTTAATGGTGGATCAGTTTTTGTGCTTGTTGAACCCAGCTCTTTTTTACTCCAGAACACACCGTCTTATGCACACTGTTAACCATCAAGACGTTCTTCCTCACAATATAGTAAATGAATATATTAGTGATCATGCTAATAGGAGTTAACATTTATTGAACACCAACTAACATTTGAGTACCAGGCAAAGTGCTTTATATTAATGAGCTCATTTAATCCTCATCATAACCCTGCTAGATAGGTATTGAGGAAACTTTGGCATAGGGAGGTTAACTATCTTACTCAGTGGTGACCCAGTAAGTACCGGGGTGCCCCTCATAATACAGGATAATTTTTGAGGCTCCCCTCTCTCACCTCATCCCATCCTATAGGAGGCCCCACTCCTTAAAAACTAAATTAGTTCCATCTCCAAGCTCTTGTTTTTGCTCCTCCCTCTGTCTGCAGATCTGTCCCCACTGCACACCTTGTCTCAGCAACCGTCCACCCCCATCCCAGAATCTGTGTGACCATAGTGATTTAACCACTTTCTCTCTCAACCTGTTTCCTCATTTGTAAGATGCAGGGGAGGGGGTTAGAATGACAATTCCCTCCAGTGTAAAGAAAGAGTAGCTGTGAGGTAATGACTATACAGGTAACCCCTCTGGCCTTACCTCCTTTACTCCTAACTCTGTTCCGGCCACACTGACCTCCTCACTTGTCCTCAAACACACCAGTGGACCAGCCTCAGAGCCATTTTTTCTGCGCATAACATTTCACCCCCAATCTGTGCATGGTTCCTTTTGGGGCTCTGTTCAAATGTCACCTCATCCCTGACCATCGGAATGTGCTTGCCTAGCAGAACTAAAGCCCCCTTCTCTGCTTTATTCCTCCCTCTGCCCTTTATTACTATCAATCACACTGTGTAGTTTACCAATTTATTGTGTTCTCTCCTCATTAGGAGTCCCATGAGTGCTTACAGGTTTTTTTTTGTTTTGTTTTGTTTTACATTTTTTTTTTATTCATTTTAGAGAGGAGAGAGAGAGAAGGGGGGAGCAGGAAGCCTCAACTCCCATATGTGCCTTAACTAGATAAGTGCAGGGTTTTGAACCTGCGACCTCAGCATTCTAGGTCAAAGCTTTATCCACTGCACCACCACAGGTCAGGCGAGTGCTTACAGTTTTTGTCTGCTTAATCACTGCTGGGTCTCTAATGCCTAAAAACATACCTAGTATATACAGTAGGTACTTAATAGAAATTTATCGCATGAATGAATGGGAAAAATATAATTTCAGATAGGTCAGGGTGGGGGGACAGGTGGGGGTGAAGAGGGCATATAAGAGCTAATTAAGAGGTTAGTTTTTTGGGACTTCATTCAGCAAACACTCACTGAGCACCTACTAAGTACCAGGCACTCTTCTAGGTGCTGGGGATGTAGGAGGGAACAGAACAGACAGTCATTTCTGCCCTTGAGCATACGTTTGTTAAAAGTGGAGGAGACAGACTATATAAATAAAACAAGTAAAATTATATAGTTAGACAAGTGCTAAGGAAGAAAAATGAAGTAGGGAAGATTAAAATAGAATATTAGGGTGGTTGAAATCTTAGGCACAGGGCAGGCCTCACTTAGAAGGTGACTCTTGAATTAAGGCCTGAAGGAGGTCAGAGAGGGAGCCATAGTGTCTAGTGCAGCGGTTCTCAACCTGTGGGTCACGACCCGGGCGGGGGTCGAACGACCAAAACGCAGGGGTCACCTAAAGCCATCGAAAATACATATTTTATTTAAAAATGTATTGTATAATAAATATGTATTTTCCGATGGCTTGAGGCAACCCCTGTGTTTTGGTCGTTCAACCCCGGCCGGGGTCGCGACCCACAGGTTGAGAACCGCTGGTCTAGTGGAAGAGTGCATTGGGCAGAAGGAACAGCTGATGCAAAGTCCCTGAGGTGGGATTGTGCCTGGCATGTTCAATGCACACAGAGGCCAATATAGCTGGAACAGAGTGAAGGGAGGGCTAGGAGGCGAGATCTGAGAGGTAGTGGGAGACCGGTGATACAGGTTGGAGGGGAAGGGTTGGAAAGGGAGAAGGGTGACACACTAGCAAATAGCTAACATTTCTTCAGGGTCTACCATGTGCCACAGGTACTTTTCTAAGTCCTTTATGTATGCTGACATTTAATCCGTACAAAAGCCTTTGAAAGCAGGTGTATTTTGAGGATAATTTACTTTGAGAATGAAATATCCCCATTTTACAGATGCAGATTCAAGAGAGGTTGAGTGACTTGCTCAAGGTCACAGAGCTAGAACAGGGCAGAAGAGTAGGAGGTTGAAGACTCAGAAAGAATAGCTTTGCAAGGGCAGACAAGTCATTCAGAGCACTGGATCACAAGAGGAAGAATAAATTCTGCCTTGAAGGTAATGGAACTTGATGATTGTGTGATAAAGGGTTCATCGGATGCAGGAAGGGGGGAGGGCACTCCTGGCAGGGAGAACAGTACATATATATATATTCTCAGAGATGGGAGCTAGATGAATTCACAGGGCGCCCATGATGTAGTATGCCAAATCTGTGCCCACCTCAGAGCCTTTGTACATGCTGTTGCCTCTGCCCGAAGCATGCTTCCCACAGATGTCAGCATCGCTTGCTACCTCGCCTCCTTCAAGTCTCTGTTCAAATGTCATTCCTCAGAAAAGCCTTCCCTGCTTACCCTGTGTAAAAGAGCATTCTTGTTACCCTCTAGCATCTTACCCCTCTGTTGTTCTTCGTGGAGAGCTGGTGTTATAAGGTGGCCAGGATTCACCTGACTGGGTTTGAACCCGGGCTCTGCCAGCTTCCAGCTGTGTGCCCTTGGGCAAGTTACTTAACTTCTCTGTGCTTCCATTTTCTCATCAAAATGGAAGGGTATAGTAAAGCCCACCTGATAGTGTTGGTTTGAGGATTAAATGAGTAAAATGGTGTGCATCTGTAAGGGCTATATGACTGGTTCCGATTTTTAAAATTAATATTATTCACAGTGTGCAGATAGGTGACTACAAGGCCTCTGAGACTGGCCATCTCCAAAACTGACCTTTTCATCTCCCCTCAAAACCTTTCTCCTACAGCGCTTCCATCTTAGTTGATCCCAGTTCCATCCTTCCTGGTGATCAGGCCACAAACAGAATCACCCGATTTCCTCTCTCACCCCCATCTTATAAGTCAGCAAATCCCGCTGCTACCACCACCGTCTCTCACTCGAACTATTGCAGTAGCCTCTGCAGCCACTTACCGGTTCTCTTCATAGAAGCCAGAGGGAACTTGTTAACATCCAAGTCACAGCCTGTCGCCACCTTGTTCACAACCCTCTCATGGCTCCCGTCTCACTCAGAGTCAATCCTTATGGGGCCCGAAAAAAGCTGTCGCAGTCTGGCCCCCGTTACCCCTCTGTTGTCATCTACTACTGTCCCCTAGCTCCCTCCTGTCTGGCCATGCCAGGCTCCTTTCTCTTCCTGCAGCCTGCCAGGCGCGCTCCAGCCTCAGGACCCTTCACCCTGGCTATTTCCTCTGCCTGGATCACTCCTCCCTAGGTCGTCACAAACCTGACTTCACCTCTTTTAGGTCTTCACTCAAATATCACCTCCTCCGTGACAACCCCTCCCCTGGCTGTCCTTTAAAAATAACTCCTTCCCTTTTTCACTTTTTCCCATAGCTCTATCATCATCTGACTTATCATTGTTGACTTGTTTATCTTGTCTGTCTGCCTCACTAAAATGTCACTTGCACTGGAGCACCTGGCCCACAGTTGGCACTCAATAAATGCTTGCTAAATAAATGAGATGAAGAAAGGTAAAGACGTTAGAATAAGACAGATCACTAGAACTCTTATTAGGGGTCAAGTGGGATATGTTGATAAACAAAATATAAAACCTGTGTGCTATTGAGGCTTGAAGCAAACTGTCATATTTCACCTAAATTGATAGGTTCTGTTGCCACTGAAAGAGGAACTGCTATAATTGCCTGTCTTTGCCACCAGGAGTCACACTGAACTCTTTGTGCCTTCGAAACAAACTCAGGGCTCCTGTGCCAGGACTCTCTTCATGGCTTTGTATAGTTACCTAAAATTGTGTCTGCTGAATGAACATTAAAACAGCTCAGACATTAAGAAGATCATATTGTATATTTAATTACAGATTAAGGAATCTAGCTATAAATAAATAATAGAGGGAAGTTCTTTGAAAACCGATTTGGAAGGTCTTATTCTTAACTCAGCAATCCCAGCCAGTGAACAGTTGATTGACGGAAGCTCATTCTTTAAGGAATGGGAAGCTCCTGTTTATTTCCCATTTGTGCTCAGAAAAGAGTAGTTATGGGAGGACAGGGAAGGTCTTGTTCTCTGCAGGATATGCCAAGGGGAGTAGTCAGTGTGAACGGCGATTTAGCCCAATGGTTTGAAAGCTTAGACAACTGGAATCTGACTGCCTAGGTCCAAATCCTGGCTCTCCACCTAGAGCCATGTGGCCTGTAGATGTCACCAAGACGTTCTGTGCTTCATTACTGTACCTATTCCCCAGAGTTGTGACGAGGGAGAAATGAGTCAATACCTATAAAAATAACAGTGCAGGTCTGTATGCCCTTATCTAAAACCTTTGGGTTTCAGTATTTCTAATTTTTCAGATTTTAGAAAGGTAACAAGGTGCACCTATAAGATGTTACATAACACCCTTAGTGAGCTCCATAATCGGCCACATTCAGATTTCTGCAGCAAAATGTATGAACAGTCACACTAAGTAAGGATCAATAAAGACCACAAAGGGCCCTGTTTTGTTTCAAATCAGGTTTTGCTTCCAAAAGGGTCACAAAGAAGCCTTCTGTTCTTGGAGCTTTTTGGAATACTGGATAAGGGATTATGTACAAATCAGAAACTAGTATTTGTTTAGAGCTTATGCTACTCCAGCATATTATATTTATTCTGTACAATAACCCTATGAACTAGGTGGTGTATTGTTGTTATCCCTATTTTACAGATGGGGAAATGGAGGCACAAAGAGGTTAAAGAACATGCCCAGGGATCACACTGCCAACAAGTTGCAGAACGAGGCAGGATTCCAACCTGGCAGTCTGGTTGCAAGGCCCAGGCTATTCCAGTAGGCCATATTGCCTGATTATATTAATGCCTAGCATGTAGTAAGCACTCAATAAATGGTAATTACGGCGGTCATGAAGAAGAACATACAGGGACAGTAACAGGTCTGAGGAGTGTGGGTAGAGAGACAGAAGAAAGCAGGCATTCAGTTCTAGAAAGGCTTCATAAAGGCGAGGCCCCTGGGGCTGAGACGTGAATGATGAAGATTTCTAGGCAGAAGCAGCAAGGGAGCCCCACATGATGTGATCTGCCTTTGAGAGAAGCTGGCAGAAGGAACCTCCTGGAAAACTTGATTTTTTAAAACGTTTATTTTATTGATTGATTTTATTTATTGATTTAGAGAGAGAGGAAAAGGAGTGAGAGATACGGAGACAGGAACATAGATCTATTCTTGTATGTGCCCTGATCAGGAATCAACCAGCAACCTCTGCGCTTCAGGACGAAGCTCTAAGCAACCAAGCTATCTGGCCAGGGCTTTTTTTTCTTTTTCTTTTTTGGTTGTTTTACTTGATGTTTAATGTGGTAGAAAATGCAAATAAAATTTTTCATATGAGGGGCATTATACTGCTTTAATAAATTATCATGAATTTAGCTGCTTAAAACATGAACTTATTATGTTACAGTTCTGTAAGTGAGAAGTCCTGCACGGGTCTCACCAGGCTAAATCCAAGTGTCAGGAGGGCTGCACTACTCTCTGGAGGCTCCATTTTCTGCTCTTTCAGGTTGTTGACAGAATTTAATTCCCTGAGGTTATAGGAGCGAGGTTGCTATTTACTAACTGGTTGTCATCTGAGGGCCATTTCAAGCTTTTAAGAGGCCACCACGTTCCATCGTCAAAGCCACCAATGGCAGGTTAAGTCCCTGTCATGTTTGAATCTCTCCTGCCTCATCTTGCTGAGCTGGCTTTTTCTCTCTTTTGCTTTTATTAAGAGTGTATTTGATTACTCCTGGCCGGATGGCTTGGTGCTTTAGAGCCTCGTCCTGAAGTGCAGAGGTTGCCAGTTTGATCCCCAGTCAGGGGGTACATAGTAACACATCTCTGTTCTCCTCTCTCTCTCTCTCTCTTTCTCTCTCCCTCTCCTTCTCCCTCTCCCTCTCCCTCTCCCTCTCCCTCCTCCTCTTTCTTCTTCTTACTCTAAAATCAGTCAATTAAAAAAATTTTTTGTGTGTGTGTTTTTCTGAAGCTGGAAACGGGGAGAGACAGTCAGACAGACTCCCGCATGCGCCCAACCGGGATCCACCCGGCACGCCCACCAGGGGCAACGCTCTGCCCACCAGGGGGCGATGCTCTGCCCCTCCGGGGCGTTGCTCTGCCGCGACCAGAGCTACTCTAGCGCCTGGGGCAGAGGCCAAGGAGCCATCCCCAGCGCCCGGGCCATCTTTGCTCCAATGGAGCCTTGGCTGTGGGAGGGGAAGAGAGAGACAGAGAGGAAGGGGGGGGTGGAGAAGCAAATGGGCGCTTCTCCTATGTGCCCTGGCCGGGAATCGAACCCGGGTCCCCCACACGCCAGGCCGACGCTCTACCGCTGAGCCAACTGGCCAGGGCCTCAATAAAAAAAATTTATAAAAGAGTTTATGTGATTAGATTGAGCTCATCCAAATAATCCAGAATAATCTCCCTATTTTAAGATCTGTAACCTTAAATTCATCTGCAAAGTTCCTTTTGATATGTAACGTAATGCAGTGTGTCCGTAAAGTCATGGTGCACTTTTGACCGGTCACAGAAAAGCAACAAAAGACGACAGAAATGTGAAATCTGTACCAAATAAAAGGAAAACCCTCCCAGTTTCTGTAGGATGATGTGCAGCATGTGCGCATGCGCAGATGATGATGTAACACCGTGTATACAGCGGAGCAGCCCACTGCCATGCCAGTCGAGATGTGGACGGTACAGAGGAAAGTTCAGTGTATTCTGTGGCTCGCTAAATTCGAATCCGTGACCAAACTGCAACGTGAATATCGGCATGTTTATAACGAAGCGCCACCACATAGGAATAACATTACTCAGTGGGATAAGCAGTTGAGGGAAACCAGCAGTTTGGTGGAGAAACCCCGTTCTGGTAGGCCATCAGTCAGTGACGAGTCTGTAGAGGCTATATGGGATAGCTACCTAAGGAGCCCTAAAAAATCTGTGTGTGAGCCCACCTTGAACTGCACTGAATAGGTATGAAACTGGGAGTGTTTTCCTTTTATTTGGTGCAGATTTCACATTTCTATCGTCTTTTGTTGCTTTCCTGTGACCAGTCAAAAGTGCACCATGACTTTACGGACACACTGTATATTCATAGGTTCCAGAGATTAGGACATGGGCATCTTTGGGGGGGGGGCGTTACTCTGTCTACCACAGTCTTCCCTCTGGCCCCCAAAGATTCACATTTGTCCCACATGCAAAATTTCTTCATACTCTTCTAATGTTTCCAAAAGTCTCATCCCATTACAGGAGAGGCTGAGCAGCTAAGAATTTAGTCTAAGGGTGTTTATGGAATGATGGTGGGCTTTGGGGACAAAGGTGGAAGCAAGATGGCAAGAAAAGAATTTTCTTCTGCTGACCTCTGCCCTGTTCTGTGTCCACAGTTTCTTGGCTCTGAGCCACCTGCCCTCCAGGTATCCCTGGGATGGCGTGAGCATTCCCCCAGCGATGGACCCCTCTGTGACGCTGTGGCAGTTTCTGCTGCAGCTGCTGAGAGAACAAGGCAATGGCCACATCATCTCCTGGACCTCTCGGGATGGTGGTGAGTTCAAGCTGGTGGATGCCGAGGAGGTGGCCCGGCTGTGGGGACTGCGCAAGAACAAGACCAACATGAATTATGACAAGCTCAGCCGGGCCTTGCGGTACTACTATGATAAGGTAAGGCCTCGGAGAGTAGGGCTGGGAACCCAGTAATTTATATCAGTTACTTTATTTTCTTTCTTGCTATAGCTATAACTTTGAAACCAATATTAAACTTTACCATTTCTTACCCTATCCTCTGGTACTCTCAGACCAATGTTGGGTTCCCCCAACCATTTTATCTCAGTTATTTTCTTGTCTTACTGCTTTGGCTGAAACCTTCAAAGTCATGCTGTCCTACCACACCCCACACAACATTTCATGTTCTTACCCTATTCCTATAGCCAAAACTCTGAAAATACTATTAATAATGACTTTTTCTCATCCTGTGCTTTGGGACCTCTGGACCAGTCCTAGACTCCCCCTGTTATTTCATAATCTACTGTTCCTCCAGAATAAGAATTCCAGAAGATTCTTATTCTAGAAACAAAGCCTCTATGACAGTATCATGCTAACCGTTATCATCCTCTGAGACTCTTTTAACATTTTCATCAATTACTTTCTTTAGGTAAAACCTCCCAAACAACATATATAATGAAAGCTCTGTACCCCATGCTCTTGTGTTCCCAAAGCAACACTGGTCCACCCCAGTATTTATATCAGTTATTTTATTTTATCATCTTACTCCTATAGCTTAAAATTTTCCTCATCCTCTCAGACTTCTAGCCCAGCACTGGATTTGCCCTCTCCCCTAATATTTATGCCAGATTTTTAATCTTATGTCTTTATCTGAAACTTCCAAAACAGTATTAATGAATATCCTTTCGATCTTTTTCTGAGTAACACAAACCCACCCTGTGACAAAGCTGACCAGAATTAAGATGTCCCGAGGGTACCTAGTGCCCCCTGGATGCCTCTTGTTCCCCAGAACAGCCCTGGACCCTATACTGCACACCCAGCCATTTATAGCTTTTATTCCATTTTCATATTTTATTCCTTTAGCTCAAACCTCCAAAACAATATTAATAATGAAGCTACCTCACTGTGTTCTGAGACCACCAGAACATCCCTGAGACCCTCTAGACCTATCCTGAAGTATCCCAAACATGCTCTGTGACCCACCCAAGTCAACGTAGAGACTCTGCCCCGAATTTATATCAGGATTCTAATATTCTTGTCTAGTTGTTATCAGTTACTTCATTTTCTAATTGCCTTAGCTTAAACCTCCACAAAAGTATTCAGAATGTAGCTCGTCATCCTGTTGTCCTAGTGACCTTGCCCTGTTCCACATCTGTCTCAATAGCTTTAAATAAGCCTCTGTATTAGTAATTCATCACTACATCTTCCACATTAGTCTCTTCCAACACTTATATCAGTTATTACATTTTCCTGTCTTTTTTTTTTTTTTTCAGAGACAGAGTCAGAGAGAGGGATAGACAGGTAAAGACAGACAGAAATGGAGAGATGAGAAGCATCAATTATTAATTTTTTGTTGCTCATTGCGACACCTTAATTGTTCATTGATTGCTTTCTCATATGTGCCTTGACCGCAGGCCTTCAGCAGACCGAGTAACCTCTTGCTCGAGCCAGCAACCTTGGGCTCAAGCTGGTGAGCTTTTGCTTAAACCAGATGAGCCCGCGCTCAAGCTGGCAACCTCGGGGTCTTGAACCTGGGTCTTCCGCATCCCAGTCCGACGCTCTATCCACTGCGCCACCACCTGGTCAGGCGTCATTTTCCTGTCTTACTGCATTCACTAGACTCCAAAACAGTGTCCTGGCAGCCACCCTTAAGGCCTGACCCTGTTAACCTAAGATACCCCTGGTTCCTGGAGCCAGGAGGAAAGCCTGCTTCTATGCCCGCTCCTCTATGTGGGCCCCATCTAGAGAGGAGCCACTAGGTGTGGGGGGGTGTCCGAGATGGGGGAGGGGAATTGGACTGACGGAAATGAAAAGTGACAGAGGGAGATTTGGAGGGGGCATGGGTGAGGGAGATTTGGGGGTAAAGGGGAGAAGGGCAGCAGACTAAAAGGAGAATTATGGAAGGGAGAATAGAGAAGGGGGAGAAACTGGGGAAAAATAGAGAGAGGGGAATTGGGATGGAGAAGAAAGTGAGGGAGAAACTAAAGCAGGAGAAGGGAGGAGTCCAAAAATTGAGAGATGGATGGTATAAAGTAGGCTGGGAGGGGGCCAAATGGGGAGGCAGACGGAGTGGATGGTGTATGTGTAAAAAGACAGGAGAGGAGGGGGCAACAGGGAAGAAAGACACTAGGAGACACACCCTTACACCCCCCCCCCAATACACAGCCTGCTTCCACCCTGGTCCTTTTTGTCTAAGGCCCCCTATCCTGTCTCCTCCCCAGAACATCATCCGCAAAGTGAGTGGCCAGAAGTTCGTCTACAAGTTTGTGTCCTATCCCGAGGTCGCAGGGTGCTCCACTGAGGATTGTCCGCCCCAGCCCGAGGTGTCTATCACCTCCACTGTGGCCAATGTGGCCCCTGCTCCTGTACATGCTGTCCCCGGGGACACTGCCTCTGGGAAGCCAGGCACGCCCAAGGGTGCAGGAATGGCAGGCCCAGGTGGCTTGGCGCGAAGTAGCCGGAACGAGTACATGCGCTCAGGCCTCTATTCCACCTTCACCATCCAGTCCCTACAGCCACAGCTACAGCTGCCGCTGCACCCAAGGTCCATCTCAGTGCTTTCCAATGCTGCAGCAGCAGGAGCAGCAGTGCCCCCCTCAGGGAGCAGGAGCACCAGTCCAAGCCCCTTGGAGGCCTGCCTCGAGTCTGAGGAGGCTGGCCTGCCTCTGCAGGTAAGGGCTGAGATACGGAAATTCAGGAAGAGGAGGGATGTACAATTTCCAAAGGAGGAGGGGTAAGAAAAGGGACATAAATGTTCTATTACAGGAGATATGGTGGAAGGGGGGACACAAATCCCCTTGGAGGAAGGGTTGGGGAGGTGAGCTATGCTAGTACTGAAAAGAAAGGAGATTAAGTGCACTACGATTGTATTAGGTGCCCTGAACATGCGTTTTGCTTAATATACTGGTTCTTTCACTTCAGCATTCCCAGAATCAACTGGAGGGCTTTTAAACCCACAAGTTGCTGGGGCATACCCCCAGAGTGTCTGATTATATGGGTCTGGGGATTTGTATTTTTAACCAGGCAGATGCTGATGGTCCTTAAAGAAATTTTTTGAGATCTGCTTTCAGGACTTGGGGCAGTATCCCCGGGAGTACCACCTCGCCCTGCTCCTGTTGGAGGATCTGCCCCGATGCGCAGTTTTGCCCCCAGTACCAAGTAACTCTTTCCAAGGGAAGACATTGCTTCACTACCCCAGCAACCCATACCTACGTCCTCCTCTCCCAGGTCATCCTGACCCCGCCCGAGGCCCCGAACCTTAAATCAGAAGAGGTGAAGGTGGAGCCCGGGTTGGGCCGGCCACTGCCCCCAGAAGTGAAAGTGGAAGAGCCCAAGGAAGAATTCCACGCGGCAGCTAGTGGGGAGGCGGGGTTTGTGCCGGAAGCCCCTAGGGCGGGGCGGGAAGTCCCTCCACCAGAGGGAATGTCTTCCCGTCTTCCTGCGGTTGTTATGGAGACTGCAGCGCCGCTGGGCGGCCATGGGGCTTCCACAGCTTCTACCCCAGAGATCGCCCAGCCTCAAAAGGGCCGGAAGCCCCGTGACCTGGAGCTGCCACTAAGTCCTAGCCTGCTAGGTGGGCCAGGACCTGAACGGACTCCAGGATCGGGAACTGGCACCAGTCTGCAGGCACCCGGCCCAGCGCTAACACCATCCCTGCTACCTACGCACACATTGGTGAGTGCCTATGGAAGGGTGGGGCTGGCTCCCAGGGCCAATGGGATTGATGCGGGGCGAGGTGCTTAAGAGGCATTAGGCTGACCCCGAGGGCCAACGTGGTTATCTCAGTGAGTGGAGGGTGCAGGCTTCAAGTGTGATTGGCTGCCTGGGGTTCGAGGGACAGGGCTTGATTAAAGAAGGGCAGGAGCAAGCCTCCAAGGCTGAGGGATGAGGTTAGAATGAAAGGCAGGCCTGGGGAGCTTTGTGGGCGGGGACTGAAGGACTGAAAGGCCTTGTGTGGGAACTGTTTCTGAGCTGGGGCATGGCGTGAAGAACCTGAGCGGGGCTTTTTGGTCTGGAATTTCCTTTTTCCTTAGTGGGCCTCCTGTGAGCTGTGAAGGCAGAACTAAGAGTTGGAGGTTGAGCCTGAGCTATATTGGAATGATAGCTTCTAGGGTTTGAAAGCATATGGACAGGGTATTTGTAGGTGGTCCTGCCTGAGGCTGGGGTGGGCTCTCAGGAGTTAGGAGGGGTTGCCAATGTAAAGTTGGAATGATGTCACGGGCATGGCCTTAATAGTTATGGTCCAGGCCTGTGCACTTTTGTTGAGTGACCTCAGAAGTCTGAATGAGATATCTGGTGGGGCTGGAACCAAGATCCTTCCTTTTCCCCACACCTGCTCTCTGCTCACTTGAGCTCTGACCACCTGTTCCCCACAGACCCCGGTGCTGCTGACCCCCAGCTCGCTGCCCCCCAGCATTCACTTCTGGAGCACCCTGAGTCCCATTGCACCCCGTAGCCCAGCCAAGCTCTCCTTCCAGGTGGGTTCTCCTTCCCCCATCTCGGACTGGGTGGGATGACCTAACATGACCCTCATCCATGACTTTTCCCTATTTCTGTCCCCAGTTTCCGTCCAGTGGCAGCGCCCAGGTGCACATCCCTTCCATCAGCGTGGATGGCCTCTCAACCCCCGTGGTGCTCTCCCCAGGGCCCCAGAAGCCATGACTACCACCACCACCACCACCGGCCCTTTCTGGGGTTACTTATGCCCTGAACTTCTCCCCAGCCAGCCGTCTCAAGGAGAAGCATAGTTCTGTTGACAGACTCGTGTTGTGGTCATGGTGAGGTGCGGATTCTTAGGAAGAAGGATCTCTCAATAACTTTTTCACAGAAAACATACTATTCCTCTCTTCTGGTCAGTCCCCCAGTGGCCGCCCTTGCACGTCCCTGCCGCAGTGGTGGGGGCGGTTTATTTATTTATTTTTTGAAGGCCACTGGGAGGAGCCTGGCTCAGCCCTTTTGGAGGGAGTGGGAGGACATCTTCCCCAGCTCCACATATTTCCCCCAAGATGAGACAATCGGGGTCTGGTTTGAGAAGAACCTTTCTTTATTTATTTCTCAGCCTGCCCTTCGGAAGCTGAGGGAGCCCTGTCTCCATTTTGGGGTGTGGGTAGAAGAGCTAGCTTGTTGTTTTTTCGTATTCCTGGCTATCCCCAAGGGTCCGGGAAGAATTTGTGCCATTAAATGGTTCAGGAGTCTTGACCAAGTCAGACTCATACCCTTGGAGTAGAAATTCCCACTGCCCCCCCAGCCTTTTTCTCTGACAGCCTGTCCTTTGTCAGCCACCTTTTTGGCTAGGGACAAATGCCCCTTTTGTTCTTCCGCCCCTGAGAAGCCATTCCTGTGTCTGCCAAACTCCTGGGGTCCTGCCTCTTACCTCCCAATGGAGGGTTTTTTTGTGGGAGTGGTCCCCGTCTGGGGGGCCCTCCAGCCAGTACTCCAGGTCTCCCTGTTCCCCGTCCTCTGCCATTTTGATAGTATAATCTATTTTTAAACAGGGCTTTTCAATAAGGGAGAGGGGGCACCTCTTCCTATATCTGAGATGGGGTGGGTGGGAAGGAAGGGATTTTGGGGGGGTTCTTCCTGCCACCCCCAAGTGTTTATTTTTGATACCAAATGTGTATTTTCAGCTCCCTCCCTCCCAGCCTCCCAATTTCCTGCGGGCGGGTACAAAGGACCCTTTAAGTGTCCCTGGAGTTGGGAGGGAGGAATAGGGGGCATAAAGCCTGTCCTATCTGAATTCCAGGCTGGAGAGGGTGCATTCAAAGGATTCCTGGGCTCACCAGCTGACAGCACCAGCCCAGGCCTAGGGACCTGGGGGTTGGTGATTTGGGGGACGGTGCTACACCTGTCTCCACTGTTTGTTTTTCTTCCCCCAAAATGGATCTTTTTTTTCTAAGAGTCCCAGAGAATGGGGGAATTACTCCTGTAAATATATATTTTTAAAGGTGATGCTTGAGGCTGCTAGCATTTTTTTTCCCCCTGAAGCCATGGGGGCTGAGTGTGACAGGCATTACTGTGTATAAAAGGCCGTAAGGATGTGAGATTGATTGTGGGAGAGGATGATATTGTGTGTCAGAAACAGTAGTCAAGACTGCAGATGGTAACCAGGTGTGAAAAAGAAACTATAGAAACTGTGGTGTGTGTGTGTGTGTGTGTGTGAAATCGTGTGAGTGGAAGTTGTAACCAGAAACTTGACATGTGTCTTTGTGAGTAATTGAGTCTGTGTTTCAGGAAATCACGGTACAGATGAATGAGTGATTAAGGTACTATACAAAAAACTGGTGGTGTGTGTGAGGTGAATGTTTATGAGCAGGTAGTGGGGACTACAGTTAGTTGGACAGGCTGATGGTGAACATGACAAACGGAGTGATCAAAACAAAATGTGAGAGCCTGTGGGCGTGAAAGAGTCACTGTATGTAAGCAGGTGACTGTTGGGAGGTTCATTGCATGTGAAACTGTTCGTGCAAGGCTGTGGTATTAGCTAAAGTCGTGGGAGAAGTTGGTTATATGAGAGAAAATGGCTGTGAAGCCAGATGGGTGCCTGAGACATGAAATATACAAGAATGCGTGATTATGTGTATGAATACTGTTCATGTGAGACTAGCAAAGACTGAGAAACAGAAAAAAATAGCTGTGAGTAGGAAGGTATGAGAGGCTGTAACTGTGTGTGCATGCATGTGTATGCATACCTAAAACTAGTGGCAATTAATTGAAAGTTACTACAGTACTCTAGTCTAGCCCACAGATTCAGGGACTGTGAAAGTGAGAGAAAACGATGATGAGACTCCCTGGCCAGGTAGCTCAGTTGGTCAGAGCATCGTCCCGATACACCAGGGTTGTGGGTTCAGTCTGCCGTCAGGGCACATACAAGAAGCAACCAGTTGGTGTATGGATGAGTGGAACAACAAATAGATATTTCTCTCTCTTTCTCTCTCTCTCTCTCTCCTCTCAAGTCAAATAAAGTTTTTTTAAAAAATGATGATGAGACTGTGTCTAAAATGGTGCAAGAGGCTGCATAACTGTAAAGGATGATAAGTAACAACAAAGCCAGAGCTATGTGAAAGATAATTGAGCCCTTAGTATAAGAAACTGTGTATAAGGCTTATGGAGAGCCTAGTATCAATTGTGAATTAGTGGCCACAGAGATGTAAGAAACTGACTGAAGGAAAGTGATCGTGACACTGAATGGGTAACTGAGACACTGTCAGAAGCTGTGTGGGTGTGTGTAAAACTTTGCAAGGGACTTTATTACAGACTGTATAGTCTCCTCTGGTGGAGCTGCTTGAGCAAAAATGTGAGGTGACTAAGACGATGTCTGAGATACTGTGTGATTATGTATGCATATGAAACTCTTAGCTATAATCAGACTGCGTGCGTGGAATGGGGCCTTGAGTGTGAAGAGGTAGGAGAGATGGTGGTTTTGTGTGTGTGCAAGAAATTTCACGAGAAGCTAGTGGTGGCTGTAAATCAGTGACTATTTGTGTATGACGGCCTAAGCAGTTGAAACACCTCATCAAAAGACGTGACTGCATGTGGAAAACTGACTGGTACAAGTAAATATTGGTCACATTGGCCAAATGAGACACGCTATAACACGGTTGTGTGTGTGAATTGTTAGTAGGAAACAGTCGTAAGAGTGGGAATCAGTGACAGAAAATGACTCTGAGTGACTGAGAATGTTTGAGAAGCTGTGTGATCTTGTCTGTATGTGAGCCCGTTCATAAGAAACTACAGTGGAGGCCATAAATCCAGAGCTGTGTAACCATTTAAAAATAGTGAGAGAAAATGATTGAGACCCAATGAGGCTGCATGCCTAAGAGAAAGCCCTCCTCTGTTTGTCCTCATCCTCCGCGGCCCCTCCTCACCCCTATGCTCCATTTCCCCCGCAGTTCTGCAAAACTTGAAATGCTGGACTTCCCCAGGGCTTTTCCTAGCTTCCCTTCCCTCTTCTCAGGAGCGCTGGTCAAGTCCAAAAACTTGAGACACAGTTTATCCCCCCACCCCAGTGATGCTCACATTTTTATCTCTAACTCAAGACGCTTCCTCATAAGCACTTCACAGAATTTCTAAAGTTTTATTTTATTTATTTCTGCATTCAGCAAATGTTTATTAAGCCCTGCAGACACAGCAGTTAAAACATCAGACAAAAATCTTTACCCTTGTGGAGCTGGTAATTGAGTGAGGGTGACAGACAAGACGTAGATGAATGCATCATACGAGGTGGCAGTCCAAATAATTACATGAGATAAGACTCTTTGTTTAAGTAAGAAATCTGCAGAGTCATTTTATTGTTCAAATGTAGGAGAAGATGAAAGCACCGACAATCCTCTTCACAGGGAATCCTATGAGTATTTATACAGTTTGGGAACAAAGGAAATATCAGTTATAACATTATTACCAGGGCAACGGGTGATTAGATAAAGCAGCCAACCAGAAATACAGGTTTCTTGAATATCTTTTCACAGAATAACAGCACTGGTGTCTGAAATCTTGGAACGTTAACAAGACTTCTTTGTTCAAAGCAAACTTTCTGAGACAGGCTTATATTATCAGGAAACAGAGTACATCTCAATGTCAACACACCTTATCACCCATAAAACGATAATATTCTTGAGAAAGTTCTGTTTTAACGTTAAACCTGACAAAATCAAATCCTTTTTATTTTAATTTGGGTCATTTCTCCCCAAATGCAGGGGTCATTTCTTAGACACCTTCCTGTTATTTTAAAAGATTCTTGTTTTTAAAATGGCGCTGGAGTTTCACTCATTATGGATTATAAAAAGATATTAGTTTCTGCCTTTCTTAGACACCTTCCTGTTATTTTAAAAGATTCTTGTTTTTAAAATGGCGCTGGAGTTTCACTCATTATGGATTATAAAAAGATATTAGTTCCATGGAACTCAGTTTTATCTGAATGGAAAAATGGGTTGAAGAGAAATTAATTATTAACAGTAAAATAAGGAGCATGTAGAATAGGTTTTCAAGATGAGAACTACAAGGGGAAAGAGTGGTCAGGGACTAGAGTAATGGTTCTTACACTGTGGTCCTTAGACCAGTAATGTAACTGTCACCTGGGAACCTCTTAAAAATGCACATTCTTGACCCAAGACCTACAGAATCAGAAACAGGGTATGACAGCCATCTGATTTGACCAGCCTTTCAGGTGATTCTGATGCACACTAAGGTTTGAGAGCCACTGGGCTAGAGAGTGACAGGTGTGCCATACAAAAAAGGTATCTGAGGAAAGCCTCTGTGAGGGAGGTGACACTTAGTACTTGTGTCTTCTTTTAGAATGTAAACCCCTTGCCTGACCTGTGGTGGCGCAGTGGATAAAGCGTCGACCTGGAAATGCTAAGGTCGCCGGTTCAAAACCCTGGGCTTGCCTGGTCAAGGCACATATGGGAGTTGATGCTTCCAGCTCCTCCCCCGTCTCTCTCTCTCTCTCTCTCTCTCTCTCTCCCTCTCTCCCTCTCTCCCTCTCTCTCTCTCCCTCTCCCTCTCCCTCTCTCCTCTCTAAAATGAATAAATAAAATAGAATGTAAGCCCCTTGAGGAACCAGATTTGGGGCTGTCCTATTCTCTGCTCCATTCAATGATGAGAACATCTAGTACACTAGGTGCTCAATAAAAGTTGGATAAATGTATTTAACAAACAGAGTATCTACTATATGCCAGGCACTGCTAAGGACTTTAAAAATCTTAGCTCCCATTCTTCACAACAAACCCTATGATGCAGGCTCAGGGAGTTGGATGTCACCTACCCAAGTTACTCTGATGGAACATGACCAGGTCAGTTTCCTCCCAACCACCCCCTCCACAGGCCCTGAAGGTGACCCCAGCTGGGCCTCTGGGACAGTGGATATCCCCAGTTCACTCCTTGAGAATCTTTTCACATTCTTGTCACTTCTCTTTCTCACTTCCCTTGTGCTAACTTTCCTTCCCCATGCTGACCACAGGAAGCCTCCCTTTCAGGAAAGAGGAGGTTGGGTCAGGATGAGGAATGAAGAAATTACCCCGATGCCCACTCCACCATGCTGAGCATGCCATACTTGTTTCACCTTTGGTCATCCCCATGAGGTTGGTCCTGTCATGTAGAGTGTGATTTTACCGGTGAAGAAACAGGGTCAGAGAGGTTCAAGTGACTCGCCCAAGGTTCTACAGCTAGGAAGCCCATCTTGCTGCAAATTCCTATGCTCCATTTCCCTCCAGTAAGAATTTGTTCAAAGAGCATTGATTGAGTGCTGAAAGGTTACTGGGCGGGGTGTGGGGTGCTGGGATTACAGTGACAAAACATAACCAAGAGTGAGACAGGAAATAAGGATGTGGGGAGAGGAGGTGGCTCAGGGACAGCGGTGACAAGGGAAAGGTGGGAGCTGAAAGGACCTGCCCTCCCCCCAGTTGCTGCCCTTTGCCCTCCCAGTTCCTCCTGCCCCTGGTTCCTCTTTCCTACTGAGTCCCAGAGCAGGTCAGCTCACATAAAACCAGGCAGAGCTGCAGGAGTGCAGCGCCCAAGATGCCCACCCCAGCACAGGCTGCTTGGTTGCTGCTGCTGCTGCTGCCGCCACTGCTTCTGCTACTCACCCTGCCAGCCACAGGTGAGTGCCTGAGCCCAGCTGGCCCTCAGGGGTGCCCAGGCACACCACACCCCTGACCAGACCCCTTTGTCGCCCCCCCCCCAACCCCGGTACAGGCTCAGACTCCGTACACTGCTTCACCGAGTATGAGGAATCCTCAGGCAAGTGCAAGGGCCTCCTGGGGGGAGGCGTTCGTGTGGAAGACTGCTGTCTCAACCCTGCCTATGCCTTCCAGGAGCCTGGCAGCAAGTTCTGTCAGGCATGCAGGTTAGGGGAAACCTGGGCTTGGGGGAAGGCAACCCAGAACTGGACTCCTCTGAGATTTGCAAGGGTGGTGCCGAGGTGCTGATCTTGACCATAGCTCCAGGCTTCTCAGCCTCGGTTCCATTGACATTTGCAGCCAGAAAAATTATTATTGGTTGGGAGGGGGCCAACCTGTGCATTGCAAAGTGTTTTGTAGCATCCCTGGCCTCTAATTAGATGCCTGTAGCAACTTTCTGCACCAGTTGCAACAACCAAAATGTTTCCACACATTACTAAATGTTCCCTGGGGTACAAAATCACCCCTGGTTGAGAACCACTGCTATAGTTTACATATATTGAGTACTTTCTGCATACTGGAAGCATTATGGGTGGAGTGCAGCTCAGGTATTTCTGAAGGTGGCTGAAGCCCCCTAATTGTGATGACAGCTCATATTGAGCGCTTACTATATAAGATGCATTGTGGAGGCAGGAAAGAGTGGGGAATTCTGAAGACAGCTCCAGGCCCCTAATTGTGATGACACTTCACATTCATTGAGCACTTCCTGCATACCAAATGCATTGTAAAGGTCAAGGGCAGCTGGAAGATTTCTGAGGGTAGCTCAAGTCTCCTAATCATGATGCCAGCTTACATGTATTGAGCATTTACTGTATCCCAGACATATTGCCTAATTGCTTACTGTATATCCCACATACACTGTGGGGAAGGAGAGCTTGGGGATTTTTTTGAGGGGCAGCTCTGGGTCCCTAGTCACCTCGGCAATTCACATCTCTTTAACATTATGCTGTGCAGGTGTTTGAGGATAGAACTGGGATATTTCTCTTGGGTTCTCTGAGCTTACTGGGATGATGGCTCCTATTTAAGCACTTCCTGTTTGCACAGTGGTGGCCTAGTGGGTTTCTGACAGCAGTTCTGGGCCCCTAGTCCTTACATTTGCTTACTGCATACCTGGCACTGACTTTGGGGAACTTCAGAGGGTAGCTCCATATCCCTGATCGTGAAGGTAAATGGTATTTATTAAGTACTTACTGTGTGCCCATCCCTTCCCGTTCAGTCCCCTAACATCCTTAAGAAGTAGGTACTCTCATTTCACACATATTTACCCCACATCCCCATCTATGGCGGCCCACACTCTTCAGTCCTCTACACTATCATTGCCAGCTTGCACCAGGATGGGACATATGTGCTTCTCTCTGCAGGCCCCCACGATGGTCACCGTGGTCCCAGTGGTCCCCCTGCTCAGTGAGCTGCACTGAGGGCTCCCAGCTGCGGCACCGGCGCTGCATAGGCCAGGGCGGACAGTGCCCTGAGAAGGCGCAGCCTGGGGCCCTTGAGTGGCAGCTGCAGGCCTGTGAGGACCAGCCGTGCTGTCCTGGTGAGGAGGATTAGCAAGGCAGACATGCACTGCCTGTTACCCAGCGCTGGGAACAATTGGGACAGAGGTCCTGAGGGTGGGACTGTGCCTGATGTTTGTGAGACCCTAAGGAGGAAGTCAAGTGTGGCTGGAGGAGAGTGGTAGGAGGTGAGGTGAGAGGGAGCCTGATCTCTGTGGGCCATTGTGAGGATGTTGGTTTTTATTTTGAGTGACATGGGGGCTCTGGGCAGAGGAGAAACATGCTCTGACTTGGGCGAAACAGAGGAATCAGTGTGCCGGTGACTGCAGTAGTCCAGATGAGCAGTGATGATGGACCAAGTGTGACAGAGGATGTAGGGACAGGACTAGCTGATGTAGGGTACATGAAGAAGTGAGGACCCCTGAATGACACCCCACCTCCATCCCATCCCCCTCTCTTCTCTCCCACAGAGATGGGTGGCTGGTCCAACTGGGGGCCCTGGGCTGCTTGCTCTGTCACCTGCTCCAAAGGGATCCGGACCCGTCATCGAACATGTGATCAGCCCACCCCCAAGTGTGGGGGCCACTGCCCAGGAAAGGCACAAGAGTCAGAACCCTGTGACACGAAGCAGGTCTGCCCCAGTGAGTGAGGGCAACCACTGGGCACTGGAGCAGGCACCCAGGATGGGTCTGAGGGTTATAGGAGGGAACTGCCAGGGTGGGAAGACTTCAGCATGCATGACCACACTTGGCCTCCCCTACCCCACCTCACCACAGCACACGGGGCCTGGGCTGCTTGGAGTCCCTGGGGCCCCTGCTCAGGCTCCTGCCATGGTGGACGCGTCGCGCCTGTGGAAAGACGAAGCCGCACATGTTCTGCACCTGAGCCCTCCCTGCAGCCTCCTGGAAAGCCATGCCCAGGGACAGCCTATGAGGAGCGGTTCTGCAGTGGCCTGCCGCCCTGTCCAGGTACATAGGGATAAGGCCTCTGACACACTGCTCTTGATTTGGGCACAGACGCTCTGTCATTTCGTGGCATAGATCTTAGACCATTTGACCACTGAGCTCTTTGTTTAGGGACGGTCTGCCTCTAGGGCCTAGGGGATGAAGGGGGGAGACTGGGGTGGCCTTTCCTCACTCCTGTTCCCCTCCTCCACAGTGCCTGGAGGCTGGGGACCATGGGGTCCAGTGAGCCCCTGTCCCGTGACCTGTGGCCTAGGCCAGACCTTGGAACAACGGACATGTGATCAACCCGTGCCCCAGCATGGGGGCCCCTTTTGTGCCGGTGATGCCATCCGGACCCACATCTGCAACACAGCTGTGCCCTGCCCTGGTCAGCACCTTAAGATGCACTATTTCCATGCCTGAGCCTCCCACCCTTCTCTGCTGCCCAGTTCCTGCTGCTAAGGCCTTGTTCCTGCCTCAAATTCCTCCATTCCTGCCCCCAATGCCTTGGCTGTACCTCTGATCCCCCATTCCCACATATGATCACTCCCACTCCCTCCCCCAGCACTCATTTCTTCCCTTCAACCCCCTTGCTGGCTGCCTTCTTTGGTGTGAGCCCCTGCTGCCTCTGTCTCTGCAGTGGACGGAGAGTGGGGGCCGTGGGAGGAATGGAGCACCTGTGTTCGCCCGAAGATGAAACACATCAGCTGTGAGGAGATCCCTGGCCAGCAGACACGCTCAAGGAGCTGCAAGGGCCGCAAGTTTAATGGACATAGATGTGTTGGGGAACTACAGGATATCCGGCACTGCTATAACATCCAGCGCTGTAACTGTGAGTGCTCCTCAGACGATGCTATGAGAGTGGGCAGCCCATGAAGTGACAGGGGTTTCTGACTCTCTGCCATGGACCCCATGTCCCTGTAGCCTCTCTCTCACCCCCTAAGTCCAACAATTCTGACTCATAACTCTTTTCTCTCATTGCAGGGCAAGGCTCGTGGTCAGAGTGGGGTACCTGGGGGCTGTGCACGCCCCCGTGCGGACCCAACCCTATCCGTACCCGCCAGCGCCACTGCAAGGCCCATCTCCCCAAGTTCTCGTGAGTGAGGAGGCAGAGTGTGCCTAAGAAGGGGTGATGAGATTGCTATGTCAGCGTTAGCGTTCAGGGCGGGAGAGTTAGCTACCCCCTGCCAGGGCTTCTACCACTGGGCCTAAGGTGACTGCCTTGCTGTGTGCCATTTCCCAGATGCAAGAAGTAGTGGAAACAAAAAAAGCAGCTGAGAAAGAAGATATTGAAGGAAGAGTTTATAGCCTCTGTGTCCTTAAGTCATACTCATTCAGTCACTCAGCCATTCTCCCACTCATTCAGTCCTTCATGTGTCCATTTGCTTTGCTCTCTCAGTTACCCATGCTTTGATTGGCTTGTTCAGCCACTCAGTCTCTCATTCCTTTTCACTTACTCATTCCTCCAGTCACTCATGCCTCCACGAGTGACTTGCTATCTCACTCAACGTCTCACTGCTCTCAGGCACTCTAAGTAAGGCCTTCTTGGCAATAGTTGCAGACACACACAACCTGGACCCCAAGAGATCCGGGTAGGCAGGGCCCTGACAGAAGACATATGAGCAGTGGTTGGTAAGTGGAAAAGGGACTGTCACCTCAACCTGGGTCTGGGAAACTGATCAGGCCTCTAATAGGAAAGGGTCAAGACTGTGTGAGTAGAGTCCTGGACACAGGTGGTCAGCCACTCAAAGAGCTTCCTGGTAGCCAGGGTGGCCCAGGTGTGGGAGAGGGTTAAAACACTCACTTATCCCTTCTTATTTCCATATAAAGTACATCAAGCTACTAGATTAAGTGGCTTATTCCCTTCTCATGGAAGGCCTACAATCTGGAAAGTCACCTCCAGCGGTGGGTTTTAGAGTGGGTCCTGAAGATGAGTTAGGGGTGTTGAGTGGAGACATGAAGGACTTGACAGAGTGAAAGAATGAATGGAGAGCCCTGGCCGGTTGGCTCAGCGGTGGAGCGTCGGCCTGGCGTGCGGGGGACCCGGGTTCGATTCCCGGCCAGGGCACATAGGAGAGGCGCCCATTTGCTTCTCCACCCCACCCCCTCCTTCCTCTCTGTCTCTCTCTTCCCCTCCCACAGCCAGGGCTCCATTGGAGCAGGGATGGCCCGGGCGCTGGGGATGGCTCCTTGGCCTCTGCCCCAGGCGCTAGAGTGGCTCTGGTTGCGGCAGAGCGACACCCCGGAGGGGCAGAGCATCTCCCCTGGTGGGCAGAGCGTCGCCCCCTGGTGGGCGTGCCAAGTGGATCCCGGTCGGGCGCATGCGGGAGTCTGTCTGACTGTCTCTCCCCGTTTCCAGCTTCAGAAAAATACAAAAAAAAAAAAAAAAAATACAAAAAAATACAAAAAAAAAAAAGAATGAATGGAGAAAGGGCTGATTGAGAAAATCAGGATGTGAGTGAATGGAGGGCTTGCCTAGTGAGAGAAATAACCCAGGCAAAGACCATTCTGGACATGGGACTGAGCCTGGGTAGAGTAGAAGAGAGAGATTGCCTTGGGCAGAGATTTGGGCACAACAGCAAGGCCTTGAATGTGGGGGCAATCATTTGTTTTTTCCAGTGGGAATTGGGAAGAGCAATGTAAAAGGGTTTGAGCTGTAAGAGAAGGTAGCTCATGTCAAGTAGTAACAACCACTGCCATTTACTGAGCACTTAATGTGTATACCACTCTGAGTAGTTTACCTGAATTAACTCATTTATCCTCACTCAGCTCAGTGAGGTGGATATTATTATTATTATTATTATTTCCATTATTCCCTTTTTTTTTCCTGAAGTTGGAAACAGGGAGGCAGTCAGACAGACTCCCGCATGTGCCCGACTGGGATCCACCCGGCATGCCCACCAGGGGGCGATGCTCTGCCCATCTGGGGCATTGCTCTGTTACAACCAGAGCCATTCTAGCGCCTGAGGCAGAGGCCATGGAGCCATCCTCAGCGCCCGGGCCAACTTTGCTCCAATGGAGCCTCGCTGCAGGAGTGGAAGAGAGAGACAGAGAGGAAGGAGGGGGGTGGGGTGGAGAAGCAGATGGGCGCTTCTCCTGTGTGCCCTGGCCAGGAATCGAACCCGGGACTCCTGCACACCAGGCCAACGCTCTACCACTGAGCCAACCGGCCAGGGCCCCATTCCCATTTTTCAGATGAGGGAAAGTAAAGCACAGGGAAGATAAATAAATTGTCCAATAAATCAGTTAAAAAATAGTGTTGAGCACATAGTATGCACTCAGTAAGAAGTTGCTGAATGCATTCTTGCCTTCCCTGAGCTTCTCCTCTCCACTTCTCCCCTCATGTCTCAGGCCTACTGTTACCATCGTTGAAGGTGAAGGTAAGAAGAACGTGAGCTTCTGGGGGAAACCATGGGCACTGTGCGAGATGCTACAGGGGCAGAAGGTGGTGGTGGAGGAGAAACGGCCATGTACACACGTGCCTGCCTGCAAAGACCCTGAAGATGAGAAGTTTTAATACCTTTCTTCCACTCTGATGCCCTGACCTCCCAGACCTCAATAAACCAGCTTTTTCTCCACAAGTGGGGCAATAGCATCTTCTAGTCCAAAGGATACAGCACAGGCAAAGTTGCAGTGGCCTGTTGTGAAAAACTATTTTCCACTGCCACAGTTTGCAGGAATGAAGGCGAGTATCCATCCCCACTGCCGGAGCCCCAGTGTCTGCCTCCCACCCCCACCCCTCAGTGCCTGGGTGCACCCAGCAGTCCCTCTGCAGAGCTATGTGTTATGGGTTTCCTGTTTTGGCTACTTGGCCTGCCAAGTACTTTCTGATTGGCTGACAGGCTTGTTAACTGTCTGGTTCCTAAAGCTCCCTGGGTTCCTACCCATGGGAGCCTCTGGCCTGTTAACCGTCTCAGCTCCTAAAGCTCCCTAGGTCTCCGCTCCTAAAGCTCCCTAGGTTCCCACCCGGGGGAGCCTCTGGCCTGGCAGATTTCACATCAGCCCTGGGTGAACAGCAGCAGACAACAGAGGCGTGTCGAGTGGGCACCCTGCTGCACCAGCACCTGCATCCACACCCACACACTCCCAACAGCTCAGCTCCAATGCTGCAATTAGCAGTGACAAATAGCTCCAGGGCGGGAGAGTGAGGGGCAAGGAAGTGCCTATGAAGTGCTCTAAACTGGGGGAGGGGCAAAGAGAAACTAGAGTCGGCATCTGCCAGGAAGAGCCCAAACCCAGATACAGATTCTTCTTAGCATTTTTTCATTCAGCACTTATTAGCGTAGGCATCTGGGGTGAGGAAGGGCTAGTAGAAGGAGAGGGCATCTGAACAAGGGAACAGACTCAGAGTAGGTGATCTTTTCCTTTGAACACTTACTCAACACATCAATGCCTGCTGTATACTAACAATAGTCCTGAACATTGTGGGAGATAGGGAAGAAGAGGAGTCAGAGTGGTACATGTCTCCACAGTGAAGAAAATAAACCCAGACATCCTTAACATTTGCTCATTCATCTACATGAATACTGGCGAGACAAAGCATAAGCATCATCATAATTATGATACTAGAGAGTACTTGCTGTGTGCCTGGTAGTGTTTTAAGCCTCCATAGCATGAGTTCATTTAGTCTACAACGAACCTATGAGTATCAGTATTATTATCCACATTTACCAAGAAGAAAACAGACCCAAAAGGTAGTGGGCTGGACATTTCTGAAACTCCATGTCAGGAATGGAGTTTAGGACTTAGTGCTGTGAGAGGGGGTGCACCTCTGTGTGGGAGGGTTCATATGGAAGATTTATGATACCCGGAATCTGTCAGGATATTCAGTTCCCTGGGTTGATTTCCTCTTGTGTGAAATGGTTCAGTTGATGGGTTGAAATGAAGACAAAGTTGATAAATATTTGGTCATCCTGGGAGGAATAATCCAAAATGAGGAATCTGGTTGCTAATACAGAATATAAGAAAGGTATGTGTTTTTACAAGAAAATGGAAGTTTGTGTACATGTAGTGTGAGACACATAGCTTTGTGTATGTGTGATGTACAGAACTATGGTTGTGTGCAAATATTAAGGATGTACTGAGTGTATGTGCATGAGTGTGAAGTTACAATCATGTGTTCACCATAACAGTGTGAGTTATAGGGGGGTATGCGTGCACACATGCGCATTACAGCAACATAGATATGTGTGTGAGTTATAAACAGGTACACACAACAAGAAAAACATTCTTGGAGGCCCTTCTTTTATTTTTTTTTACATTTTCTTTTATTAATTTTTTAGAGAGGAGAGAGAGTGAGAGAGAGAGAGAAGGGGGAGGGAGGAGCAGGAAGCATCAACTCCCATGTGTGCCTTGACCAGGCAAGCCCAGGGTTTTGAACCGGTGACCTCAGCGTTCCAGATGGATGCTTTATCCACTGTGCCACCACAGGTCAGGCAAGGCCCTTCTTTTAAATTCCTGCTGGAGAAGATGGAGGCAGTGTAGAGGAGCCTTACCTCTGCCTCAAGGAGTTGAGGCACTTCTGGGAGGAATCCTCATTCTGCTACAAAACAATCTGCAAAAATATTAATTCCTGGAAATTGAGCCACTTGGAGAAAAGGAATGATGCTGAGGTCCTCGGTACTAGGAACCTGGAAATGAGGCCCCTGGGAAGAGGCAGGCTGGGGACAAGTTCCTGAGGAGCCAGAGGTCTGTAGACCTGCAGCTGCTCCTGTTCCCCAGAGAGGGTGCCATAGGTCTCTAGTACAATTTGTTTGCTTCAGTTAACTGAGCAAAAAACTGGGGAGCACATACTTTAAAATGTTGGAAAATACCCGATTCTTGAGAAGAGTTGGAAATGAAATGCCAGAGAGGGCATCCAGGAGAGCGAGGGAATGAATGGCCAAAGCAAAGGCCTGGGGGTGTGACTAAAGTTGGCTGGGATGGAAGTAGAGGACAGTTTGGAAGTATTTGACCTGAAGACTGTGGGAGGCTGGGAGAAGAGAAGATGGAATCCAAGTCCTGAGGGAGGACACTTCCTTGGTCCAAGATGAACCTTGAGGCATTGGGAGGGGAGGACATTCTTGGCAGAAGTGACAGCACATACAAAAATGGAGGTTGTCTCTCCCCACCCCCCACCCCATAAGAGGTGAGTCAAGTGATCATTTTTAGTTTGAAGGCTGGCACTCTGACTCCAGACCCTACACCATTATTTAAATGGGCCAATTTCTAACGTACAAAGAATGGACACATGATTAAATGGATGATTCACCTGAAAATCCTGCAGGGTGAGACTTCAAATTTGCCTACTTCTTAACGTATCTTCTACGTCACTACCATCATCAGTCACTATGGCCCACAAGGCCCTGCCCTGCCCGTTACTGCTGACCTCTCTGGCCCCATCTCCTGCCACATCCCCCTTGATCATTTTGTTCCAGGCACAGTGGTACCTCTTTCTGGCACATTCTAAAAAAAAATAAATGTATGGATCACATAGTGAAAATGACTCCTTAGGAATGAGTTGGAATTCTCAAGTCCCTTCATCTGTAAAATGGAAATGATATTAACTACCTCATAAGATTGTTGGGAGGGTTGAATAAAATACATGTAAACAGCTCAGTTAAGCATTGGGTCCAATCAGCCAACACAGGATTATTTTAAAATAGATTAGTGCTTTCATTGTCATGAGGATCTTAATAGGAGCTGAGAATTGTTTTCACAGCCCACCTCTGTCCAGACTATAAAGGCTATTTGCTCATGTGGCAAACATTTGGCATTTACTGTGTGCGTACCTTAGGATAAGTCTGCCTCTGTGGAAAGTTTGTGGTGCAGAGGGAGACAGCCATGGGCACTAATGATACCAGGTGGTTATCATGGGTTTTGGCTGTGTCCAGGGCAAACAATTAAGGGTGTAAGGACCCAGTGTGTGTGTAAAGGGAAATATATGGACAACACCAGGGCTAGAGTTCAAGGAGTGTGTGTGTGTAGCTGATCTAGTTTTGTCCATCATTGTCTGTGGGTATGTATTTTGTCTGGGTGTGCATACTTGTGTGAGTTTCCCTGGTTCTCTGTATGTTGGTGTGGTGCCTGTGTACATTTGTAAGTGTATATATATGCATGCACGTATGCCTGCCTGCCTATGTGTGTTACCCTGGGCTGTGTGTGTGAACCTAGATTGGTGTATGTCCTCTGTACATGCCCCCATGTGTTTCCTTATTTGTGTGTGTCTGTGTGTGTCTACATGAATTTCCATGTATGTATCATTCCATGGGGGCTGCTAGCCCCCTAGGGCAAGGGTGTGTACCCCTCCCAAATGTCCACCTCCACCTATATATAATGTCATCTACATCTTCTCCGCACCTCTCTGCCTAGCTGAACCTGTGTGTACGCCGGAAACTGATCTCCCTGCGGGAGGTACTGCTTGTGACCCCACCCCTCGCCGTGAGGGTGTTTATTTCTCTACTTTCGTGTTTCCAGGTGTGCCTCCATTCCCAACCCCACATGCCTTCTGTGGTGAATAACATCACTGAAACCCGAGTAACTATGGAGGGTCCTGTGTATGAATCCGACTAGGTGTGAAGACCAGAATGAGGCGGGGTGGGGGGCTGGCCTGACCACTCACTCCGACACTCCCGACAAACAGCCACCCCGCCCCCACACCCCAGATTGCGCATCCCCAATCAGAGGGGGTAGGGAACAGGATGCGGCGTGGCGCGTGCGCACTGTTCCGTTCAGCACCGCGGACAGCGCCTTCGCCCCCGCCTGCTGGCGCACGCCACCGCCGCCCCAGCACTGAAGGCGCACTGACGTCACTCGCCATTCCTCCTCAAACTCCCCTTCCCGGTAGCCTTGGTCGCGTCCGCGCTGCCGCCGGCCCAGTCGGACTGTACCACACGAGGCGCGAGATAGGGAGGCACGGGCGCGACCATCCGCGCTGCGGCGGTGGCGACTCAGCGCTGCCTCAGTCTGCAGCGAGCAGCGAAAGAGTCGCGTCGTGCCTGAGAGCGCAGCTGTGCTCCTGGGCCCCGCGCGGTCCGCCCTCGCGGCTCCTGACCAGACTGCTCCTAGGACCCCCTGCCCCTCGCCGCAGCCATGAACTACCTGCGGCGCCGCCTGTCCGACAGCAACTTCATGGCCAATCTGCCAAATGGGTACATGACAGACCTGCAGCGCCCGCAGCCGCCCCCGCCGCCACCTGCTGCCCCCAGCCCTGGAGCCACGCCCGGTCCTGCGACCGCCACTACAGAGAGGGCCTCCTCGGCTGCCCCCATGGCCTCTCCGGCTGCCCCTAGTCCTGGGTCCTCTGGAGGCGGTGGCTTCTTCTCGTCGCTGTCCAACGCGGTCAAGCAGACCACTGCTGCTGCAGCCGCCACCTTCAGCGAGCAGGTGGGCGGCGGCTCTGGGGGCGCAGGCCGTGGGGGCGCCGCCGCCAGGGTGCTGCTGGTCATCGACGAGCCCCACACCGACTGGTAAGCCACTGCCGCAGAGATCTCCCCGTGGGCCTGGGTCCCCAGATGGTTCCATGATGAGCAATTATCGAGCACCACTTGTGTGTCCAGCACCTGATCCTCTCACCTAAACCCTTTTCCTTTAAATTATTCTGCTTGGTGCTTCTTGTGGGCCCCGCCCTTACCAGCCCTCCCCCCACCCCCCAAAGACTTCTCGACCCATACAGGGAGCAGTCATCGGGCACTTGCTGTGTTCCTCTTTCCCAAAAGCCTTGGCTTCCATGTATTCTGTGAACATTTGAGAGCTCATGTGCCCTCCAACCCTCTCACCAAAGGCCTTGTCCTCTAATGGATCTTGTGAGCATTTATCAAATACCTGCAGTGTGCCTCAACAGGAGCCTTTCTCCAAGGCCTTTGGCTTCCATGAATTTTGTGAACATTCATTGAAAGCTTGACATGTGTCCTGTCCCCCTCAACCCTTGCCCTAAGGCCTTCTCTCTAATAGATCTTGTATTTATCCAGACTAAGTTAAGTGCTCTACCCCAGCCTTCTCCTTAAAAACCATTTAAACTATTCAGTGGACAGTGATTGAGTGCCTGCTGTGTAGCCCATCAAAGCTTCTCACCAAAGGTATTGCCTTTAATGGATCCTATAAACCTTTATGGAATGCCCTCTGTGTGCCCCAACTTCAGGCCCCCTTTCCAAGGACTTATTTCTTTAAATAATCTAGAAAGCTTGACGTATGCTTCATTCCCAATCCCCTTTCTTAAACATATCATTTTCCTCAAATGAGTTCCATGAGCATTTTTGAACCTTCTGTGTGTGACTCATCTTCAGACTCCCTCCCCAAAATCCTTCTCCAACAATAGATCTAGAAGGCATTTATTGAGTGCTTCTTTTATTCTCCATTCTCAAACTACTTCTTCAAAGACTTTTCCTTCAGTATAACCACCTAGCACCTATCAACTGCTTACTGTGTGAGCCTTCTCTAAAGAGTCTTTCTTCCTGTGTATTCAGCGTGCGTTTATTGGGTGCCTGCTGTTTACCACATCCCCAAACCCTTTCCCCAATGCCTTTCCTCCAGTGGCTTTAGTCTGCATGTATTGAGCACCTTCTGCATGATGCAAAGTTAGACCCTCTCCCTAAAGGCCTTTGCCTCCAATTAATACAGTAATCAGGTATACAGCACTGTGTGCACTATTTCAATCTCCCTTTCCAAAGACCTTACTTATCTTTTTAATCACTTCTTGGAGCATTTGTGGAGCACCTGCTATATGCCTGAACTACCTGTGCCTTCTCCACAAAAGTCTTTCCTCCCCATAGATGGAAAATCAAGCTTGCATAGATCGAGTTTCTGCATCTTCACTCCCCTTCCCCAAAAGATTTTCCTCCAATTGATCTAGTGATTGTACACCCATCCTTAGCCCTCCCTCAAATACCTTTTCTCTGAATGAATTCAGTGTGTGTTTACTCCCTGTCTGCCAGGTGCTCAATTCTAATCACCTTCCCTCAAAAGCACGTTCCCCCAGTGGTTCCTATGAGCATGTATGGAGTGACTTCTGTGTTCTCATCTCTTCCCCAAAGACCTTTTCTTCCAGTGGATCAAGTGAGTGTGTATGCAGTGCCAGTTGTGTATAGGGAGTACACTCCCATTCATTACCCCTAGGAGAACCTGCACCTATCATAAAACCTCTATTCAGGGTCCTTCCTTTGGTAAATCCAGAGCCCAATTTATAAAGGTTACCCCTTTCCCACTCCTTTCAGTGTCCCTAAGATTCTCTCTCCTACTCTTAAGTCTGGACCCTAAAAGGTCTTCCTTCTATTTATGCCACTAAACATTTATTGATCACCTACTATATATATAAAAAAGTCATTCCAAGCCTGTAAGTTCTGCCCCTGTCTCAAGTGCTTCTTCCCCAGGGGTCTGCTTCATCCTAAATATATTGAGTACAAGTTCTTTACTGGTTAGATAACCACACCCCCCAGGAACCCTTACCCAGCAGCCTTTCTATTTGGAGCCATTTATTCATCCTACAGATATCAACTGCATACTTTCTATGTTTCAGAGTGTGGGATGCATTTATTAAGCATTACTGTATACTAGAACAACCCCTCCTTCAGTTCTTCCTTCTAATTCTAACCGCAGGCTGGATTTGCTCTATCTTTTCCTCCATTTAACGCCACAATTCTCCGATGAACACTTATTATATGCTACTAAGAACCCCTTATTCAATGCCTCTTCTCATCCCCTCCTTGTAGCCCCAATTCCCCCTTCAACAATCTTCATTCTGACAATCCTGAAGCTCTTAACGTGCACCTACTATATTCTGGCCAGGTTCCCCCCCACACACACACTTAGTAGCCATCTTCCCAAATGCCCCTTTCCCCAATTAATCTAAAAAGCATTTATTAATTTCTTACTGTATTCTGTTCAAACAATCACATTCCAATCCCTGCTGCAGGCTCTTCCAGTCTTTTCTCCAACAACCCATAGAGCATTTTTGAACACATGCTAAACTTCCTTCACCAACACCCACTCACACAGATGTCATCTTCCTGGCTGAATTTGCTCCACTGACGTCAGCAAACCTTCGTGAGGCCCCTTCTGAACACTGGTAACCACCCTCCTTTAGACTTCTCTTCTTCACTCACCCTCCAGGCAGGTGCTTTGCTGCTTTGTCTTTCATTCCAGCAAGAACTTATTATTTACCTACTGAATATTGACAAGACCCTTTCCCGTTCCATAATCACTACTCCAGTGTTTATGACAACCTGCTGAATTCAATGAAAGGTCCTTCTCTTCCCCTTCTGCATCCCAGAACCACCCCACCTTAATCCTAGCAGCTGCTCCAGTCTTTTCTCCAGTCAATCTAACAAATATCTATCTAGTATCTATTATAGGTGGAGTCGAATGGATAAAGGGAGAGAGCCTGTATACACCAGGCTCAGTGTGGGGATCAAGAGACTTCTGCATCATCTACTTGCTAACAATCAGAACTATGCAAGTTTTAGGGACCTCAGGGAGAAGTTGTACAAACTCTAATGGATTATACACCTAAGTACAGTCTGACACCTTTCCCACAAAACCTAACCACTCTCATTCTTTTTCTGGTCCCAAGTCCTCCTGATTTAAACTTGTAAACTGAGTTGAGACTCATCTACCCTTTTTAGAGAAAATTTAGTCCAGTGTTTTCTAAACTGTGGGCCACCTATTGGCTTGTGACCAGTGTTTCATTTGGTTCATGAAGTAGGGTAAACAAAAATAGAAAATGACAGAGTATATCATACATAGTAAGTGGAATTATTATTTAGCAAATAAGAAATATAATCAATAATATATGTCATATATTATATATGACATGCTGTATAATGCATTTATTATATAATGGGTTTATAGTATATAATACCTATATGTGTGTGTTTTTCTTCATGAAGTGGAATAAGATAGAACAAAAAATTTTAAATTTTATTGCACATAGTATTGTTTACTGACACTTTCATTCTAATTATATATGTATATTTAAACATTCTACTATATATTCTAGATACATTTACACATAATATGTAATATATCATATATTGTATGTTATATAAGACAGCTTATCTTATATTTGCTGTATAACATATTACATGTGTCTTATATAATATATAGTATATATATATATATATAGGGTGGGTTATTATGTAAATATGTATATATGGGTTATATAAACTATGTTTCTTATTGTGGCTTCCTTTCTGAGACTTCCCTGGAAGCAGACCTTGAGAATCTGGTATTTGCATGCAGATTTCTTGGGGAGAGCTCTGGGTAGCAACACCTGTTGTGGAGTAGGGGTAGGGGAAGTAGTGGTTAGCAGTGGGAAAGGTTGAGCTATGACACAGCCACGACAGAGGCCTCAGCCAATCCTCTGGGGAGTTGTGGAGCTGGGAGAACCCCCTAGAGCAGGGGTCCCCAAACTTTTTACACAGGGGGCCAGTTCATTGTCCTTCAGACTGTTGGAGGGCCAGACTATAAAAAAAAACTATGAACAAATCCCTATGCACACTGCACATATCTTATTTTAAAGTAAAAAAACAAAACAGGAACAAATACAATATTTAAAATAAAAAACAAGTAAATTTAAATCAACAAACCGTTCAGTATTTCAATGGGAACTATGCTCCTCTCACTGACCACCAATGAAAGAGGTGCCCCTTCCAGAAGTGCGGCAGGGGCCAGATAAATGGCCTCAGGGGGCCGCATGCGGCCCGCTGGCCGTAGTTTGGGGACCCCTGCCCTAGAATTATCCCAATGGAGTTAGAGTATCCATGCTTTTGAATCCCTGCATCAGTCAGTCTTTGACGGCAGGCTGCCCCCTGGGAGGAAGAACAATCTTGGGGAAGGCAAATTTGTGCTGCAGAGGGAAATTCCCAGGGTGGGACAGCTGTTCCCAGAAACCAGGGGGTAGATGTGAAAGCCTGAGGGGAGGGGAAAGGTGAGGGTCTGGGTGGAGCACGCAGTCCACCTCTTGTACTGCTCAGGTTCATTTGCTTCTTAGAGTAAGTTCACCCCATCTGGGAACAGCATTTCCTGGACTGTAATTGGCTTTTGTTTTCTGAGGAAAACTTGAAAGAACACGATTAGTAGGATGAATTACAGCCTCCACTGCCACAGTTGACAATGTGGCATAAATAAATTATATGCGTTTGTCTTCTTCTTCTATACATTCTAGATTCCCCTCAGCTTCAGTTAACACCTCTCCTGGTCTCAGTGGCTTGCCTGGTGCATGACACATTCTCTCACCCTTGAGAGATCCCTGAACCCTTGGTGCCCATGCTCTCCTCAGGCTGTGGCTGCTGTACTTGTCCATTTGCCACCAAACTTGAGCAAGGAGTACCAACAGATGCCAAAGCAGATCACCTGGTGCCTCCGTGCCCCCACTGTGTAACAGCAGCCCTGCCTCCTCCTGATGATCAGGGTCGCACACCCCTGCCCAGACAATGACTCTTATTCATGTCTGTTGGCATGCAGAACCTGAAGTGTCCAGGTAGCACTCAAAGCTTAGAATGTAATGGGATTCTTGCTGTGTCCCCTGGTAGCAGTGTCCCCCCTTGGAGAACCAGGACCTCTAACCTTGCAGAGCCCTGAGGAAACAGGAAGCACACATTCCAAAAGTGGATCACTGGGATTGATGGTAAGCTGGGCCACTCCTACTTTCACCTCTGGGTTCCCAGACCCATGTAGTTTCCTTATTAGAAACAGCACAAACAGTGGTCATTGATTTAGGGTGTATACTGAGTTTTGGAGGATGGTGTTCCCTTCTTGCATAGTATAACCTATAAGCTATGATCTTAGCTGCGGTTACAAGAAGTTGTTCCAAAACTATCAGGTTAGCAACTTCTGGGTGCTGTGGTATATATGATCATCTGTTCATTCCATGGTCATGAACCCACTTTTGCACCTCCTTTGCTGTTTGATGCAATGTTACGTGGGATCCCATACCGATGGATCAAACACTGTGTATGTTGTTGGTCAGTGATGCTGGCCAATGTCCTGCAGTCAGGAAAGGCAAACCAATACATAGAATATTCCAGTCAAAATTAATCATTAGTCTTTCCATGGTGGAAGAGGCCACAAAGTAGCTCGTTGGTCTTCTTGAGGGATGGTGCAGTGTCAGGGACTCAACATTGGTCTCTGTTGCTGGCAGGTTGAACGTTCTGTAATAATTCTGTAAAACCCACATAGAGTCTCTGTCTTTCTCACTCTTGCCACTTCATACACGTGCCCATCTGCCAGCACTGAGGCGACTGATTCAAGAGGCTGGCTGACATAATCTGGCTGACTCATTCTGTCTACTTGGTTGCTTAGTGCTACTTCCATGATGGATGCTGCCTGCTGGGTGTTAACAAACAACAAAGATCTCTGCTCCTCATTCCACTTCATCTCCACTCCCACATGTCTAGCCACATTTTTGTGACCCAGACCTCCTTGTTTTCATTTTTCAATAGCTTTCTTTCAAAGCCTCTGACAAATTAGCTAAGCCATTAGTCACTGCCCATCAGTGAGTATATATTCTAATCTTAGGCCGCTTCTCTTTCCCCACAAAATAAGTGGCCAGGTGTCTAGCTCGAAGCTTTCCCAATTGGGAACTCTGCCACTCTTTTCAAGGCCACTCTGAATGGAGCTAGAGTGCAGCCACTGTTTATTTTTGGCTCCCACCCACATACCAAGGCAACCCATTTGTGAAGCAAGCTTAGACTTTTTCTTCCTTTATCTGCTGGTTTTAAGGTGTCCCCTTAGTGAGCTGAGGGAGGCACCAGCACAGCAGTGTGCATGACAAGCATCAGAGGTGGATTTAACGGCGGGCACACCGGGCACGCGCCCTGGACCCCGGCTTCTGAAGGACCCCGCAAAACCGCAATTTTACATTTTTTTCTAATGACACCAAGTTTGGTTTCATATGTGCAATTTTAACATTAATCGTACATAATACTTTTTATTTATTTAAAAATATGGTTAACATGTATTTTTATTTTCTCTGTCTCTCTCTTTTTAAAGGGGTCCAATATTTTCTTCTGCACCCAGTGCCTCAACCGACCTTAGTCTGCCTGCGACAGGCATTTAGGTTACCTGCTCAGGCAGCTTGGTTGGTCCTGCTTGGGCTCAGTCATGGCTGCTGGGCCTGTCTGACTTTATTACTTGGCAGGCCTCGGTGCACAGTTACTTGGTACCCCATGGTCAAGAATTCTGTCTCTATCAGGACCCAGTACGACACCAGGACTTGTTTTTCAAAAGGCACGTACTTCTCTGCTGCAGATGGCATGGCCTTGCTTCAGAACCCCGGGGGCCTCCCATTCGAGCTTCTCTTAAACTCTATACCGCATCTTTTCTCACTATTGACACTTCTACTATCACAGGATCTGCTGGATCATGTTGCCTGAGTGGCAGGACTGCTTACCATCACAGCCTGACCTGCTGCAGAGCACTTTGAGTCAATGCAGTATGTCAGGGGCTGTCTGTGCTCCACCCCCAACAAATGGTTCCTTGTTGCCTGCTGGCTTCTGGGTGACTCAGCTCCTCAATGGCATTAGAGTCTCTTTGTAGTTTGACTTCTCTGTCCCACTGTTTTAGGTTAACTTCTATGGAAACAGGTTTGGAAGCAGAAATTTACAAGTAGGAAACTTATTAGAGAGTACCTTTGGGATCAACACCTATAAGGAGGGCAGGGTTGGGCAGAGGGAGAAGCTGTTCCACGATGTGGTTGCATCAGAGCCTTAACCTGATCGTAGAGGGAGCTCTGGGACTGAGATTGTCCTTCATTCTTTTTTTTTTTTTTTTTTTTTTTTTTTTTTGTATTTTTCTGAAGCTGGAAATGGGGAGAGACAGTCAGACAGACTCCCGCATGCACCCGACTGGGATCCACTCAGCATGCCCACCAGGGGTGACGCTCTGCCCACCAGGGGGCGATGCTCTGCCCCTCTGGGGCGTCGCTCTGTGGAGACCAGAGCCACTCTAGCGCCTGGGGCAGAGGCCAAGAAGCCATCCCCAGCGCCCGGGCCATCTTTGCTCCAATGGAGCCTTGGCTGCGGGAGGGAAAGAAAGAGACAGAAAGGAAGGAGAGGGGGTGGAGAAGGAGATGGGCGCTTCTCCTATGTGCCCTGGCTGGGAATCGAACCCGGGTCCCCCGCACGCCAGGCCGACGCTCTACCGCTGAGCCAACCGGCCAGGGCCGAGATTGTCCTTCAGATTCAGTCTGTATGGAGGCAAAGAGGCTGACCTTTATACCCACTCAGACCAGATATAAGCTATGAGCTGCCTGGAGTAGGTATAACCTTGGCTAAAGCAGTTCCCTGTGACATAAGACAGTTTCCACTGGGACACAACCATGAGCTGTTAATAGCTGATGTTCAGGATGCATTAGCTCTGAAGAGAAGATCTGAGTAGAGTACCCACTACACTTATGGTCAAAAAGGTTTGAAAAATAGTGATATAGTCTGCACTATATCACTTTATTTTTAAAGTCTGCACTTATCATTTTATTTTAAGTCTGCACTTATATTTTTATTTATTGCTTTCTTATGTTTAGAGAGAGACAAAGAAACATCAATTTGTTGTTCCATTTACTTATACATTCATTGGTTGATTCTTGTATGTGCCCTAACCTGGGATGGAACCTGCAACCTTGGTGTATCGGGAAGACACTCTAACCAACCGAGCTACCTGGCCTGGGTCTCCTTTTATAAGTAAAAAAAAATACACTGATCTAAAAATTATTCTCTTCCAACACTTGTGAAGGGTCAGTGTCAGTAATAGAGTGTGTGTGGAGGGGGGGGGGTGGAGAGAGAAGGAAATAACTCTGTCTGAGTTCTTTGGGATATGTCAGTCAAGTCACAAGGACCTGTTTATGCTGTGCATATATGTCAGAGACCCTGATTGTGTGCATGTAGGTGAACCCAGGAGTGGCTTCTCCCTTCCTCTTCCTCCTATAAGAAAATTGAGGACAAGCTTCTGCCTGTGGAGAAGCTTGTCAGATAGGAAATCCTGGGTCTTGGGAAGAGGCCATAGGAAATCTAGCCCAGCTGGAGATGGATGTAGGTGAGAACAGTGACATAGCAGTTCGTGATATGTCTACTGCTGCTTCTACCCCACTTCTCTCCTAGGATTTTCACTCATCCGCAGGTACATTCTTTTCCACCCCCATCATTGCAGTCTCCAGCTTCTGTAGAACCACTGCCAGCCTGCACCCCTCAATCTGCCCCTCCTTTTCTGATACCTATGCCCACCCATGTCTGTTCTGTCCCTTAGCACACAGTCACACATGGTGAATGCCCTCCTCCTTGGGAAAGGGCCAGAGAACAAAGAGATGCTTCAGGCTGTACAAGCAGATACAGACACTGAGATCTACCCAGGCACGCTTCATACATTTGTATTCTCTAAGGTTCTTTGCTGTTTACAAATCTTCATGCAATTTTAAAGTATGTTACAGTTTACAAATCACCCTCATTTTCCAAAGCTTTCCAAAAATATTTATAATAGCAGTGTGACTGGCAGACCTGCTCTCTGGGGGTTAAGGACTTATTTTAAAAATTTTGCAATGTCCTTTGGCATTACACACCTTAACGAGGATTACTTTATTGTTCACAAAGCACTGTTTGAGTTTTCAAAGTATTTCAACAATCATAAAATCACTTTATGGTTCTCTAGAGGCACTTCAGGGGCAAAGGGGCAAAGACTGGCCTGGGTTTTGTCTTCCTGAGATGTGAGCATTGATGGATGTGCTCTTCTTTTTCTCTACAGGGCAAAATACTTCAAAGGGAAAAAGATCCACGGAGAAATTGACATTAAAGTAGAGCAGGTTAGTGAAGACAGGTGGATCTGGGGATCAGCTGTCCACATTGCAAACTGCGTGGTTATTTATGTGTGATGCGAATGAATCACTGATTTTTTTCCCTTTCCAGGCTGAATTCTCTGACCTCAATCTTGTGGCTCATGCCAATGGTGGATTCTCTGTGGACATGGAAGTTCTTCGGAATGGAGTGAAGGTTGTGCGGTGAGTATAAAAAGAATACCTTGAGTGGTAGAGCGTCGGCCTGGCGTGCAGAAGTCCCGGGTTCGATTCCCGGCCAGGGCACACAGGAAAAGCACCCATCTGCTTCTCCACCCCCCTCTCCTTCCTCTCTGTCTCTCTCTTCCCCTCCCGCAGCCAAGGCTCCATTGGAGCAAAGATGGCCCGGGCGCTGGGGATGGCTCCTTGGCCTCTGCCCCAGGCGCTAGAGTGGCTCTGGTCGCAATAGAGCGACGCCCCGGAGGGGCAGAGCATCGCCCCCTGGTGGGCAGAGCGTCGCCCCTGGTGGGCGTGCCGGGTGGATCCCGGTCGGGCGCATGTGGGAGTCTGTCTGACTGTCTCTCCCCATTTCCAGCTTCAGAAAAATACAAAAATAAAAAATAAAAAATAAAAATAAAAAGAATACCTTGGTGTTTTGGGAGAGACGTAAGGACTCAGATATGAGGGAGGATCTCCACCTCCATACCCATCCTTCTGTAAGCAAGAACTTAGGCACATTACAGTAGCCAAGCTATGGAAACAGCTTAAGTGTCCATTGATGGACAAATGGATAAAGAAGATCACACACACACACACACACACACACACACACACGAATATTATTCAGCCATGAGAGAAAAGAAAATCTTGCCATTTGTGACAACATAGATGGACCTTGAGGACATAATGCTAAGTGAGATAAATCAGAGGAAGACAAGTACTGCATGATATCACTTATATGTAGAATCTTAAAAGGCAAAAAATTTATACAATCTAAAGAGAAACCATAGTATATATATATGTAGAATCTTAAAAAGCCAAACTCATAAAACAGAGAATAAAATTGAGATTGCCAGGGGGTGGGGACTGAGAGAATAGGAGAGATGTTTAACAGTATAAACTTGCAATTAGTAGATAAATAAGTCCTGGAGATCTAATGAAATAGTATAGTGAATATAGACAATGTTGTATCATAATCATCAAACATGCTGAGAGACTAGATCTCAATTATTCTGCCACAAAAATGAAATGATAATTATGTGACATAATAGATGTACTAACTAATGCTACAATGGCAATCACATTACAGTATATAAATGTATACAATCAACATGTCAGTTGTACACTTTATTTTATTTTTATTTTTGAGTGTCTATTGTATTGATTTTAGAGAGCGAGAAAGGAAGGAGAATGAGAGAGAGAGACAGGAACATCAACCTGCACCACTATGTGCCCTGACCAGGGCTTGAACTGGCAACCCCTGTACTTCAGGACAATGCTCCAACCAACTGAGCTATCCAGCCAGGAAATTTGTACACTTTAAATTAAACAGTTATCTGTCAAATATATTTCTTTCTTTCTTTCTTTTGTCAAATATATTTCAATGAAAAAAAAAAAAAAAACAGGCACAGAATATAGGAGATAGATTTTCTGAAAAAAGAGGCAAGGGTCCCAGCAAACCACAAAACAAACTTTTTAGTTATTCATTCAACAAATATTTCTTGAGCATCTATTGTATACCAGGCGCTGCTCTCAGCATTTTACATTCAACAAACATTTATTGAGCACCTGTTGTATGACAGGCACTGTTCTACATGCCGAGGACCTGGCAGTGAACAAAACAGAACCCCCAAATGACAAAACGCCTCTGCCCTCATGATGCTTACATTCTACTGTGGGATACACACAATACACAAATAAATTAGCCTGACCTGTGGTGGCGCAGTGGATAAAGCATCTGACCTGGAATGCTGTTACCAGTTTGAAGCCCTGGGCTTGCTTGGTCAAGGCACATACGGAAGCAACTGCTATAAGTTGATGCTTCTCCCGCCTCCTTATCCCCTCTTTCTCTCTGTCTCTCTCCTCTCTCTAAAAATCAATAAATAGGCCCTGGCCGGTTGGCTCAGCGGTGGAGCGTCGGCCTGGCGTGCGGGGGACCCAGGTTCGATTCCCGGCCAGGGCACACAGGAGAAGCGCCCATCTGCTTCTCCCCCCCTCCCCCCTCCTTCCTCTCTGTCTCTCTCTTCCTCTCCCGCAGCCGAGGCTCCACTGGAGCAAAGATGGCCAGGGCCCTGGGGATGGCTCCTCGGCCTCTGCTCCGGAAGCTAGAATGGCTCTGGTCGCAACAGAGCGATGCCCTGGAGGGGCAAAGCATCGCCCCCTGGTGGGCGTGCCGGGTGGATCCCGGCTGGCGCATGTGGGAGTCTGTCTGACTGTCTCTCCCCGTTTCCAGCTTCAGAAAAATACAGAAAAAAAAAAGATTAAAGAAAACAAATTGAAAATGTAAATATACTAAGAAAAATATATAGCAGCAAAGGGATGTAGGTATTGTTGGCGGGTGGAGGGATCTACAATTTGAATGGCATTGACCATTTTAGTGCAAGAGACATTTGAGGAAAGACCTGAAGGAAGGGAAGGAGAGCTACATGCAGGAAGCTAGGGAGAAAATGTTTCAGGCAGAGGGAACAGCCCGGTAAAGGCTCTGAAGCCAGAATTTATACTGGGCAACATCCTCTGGAGACAGATAGTAGTCTGAGAGTTTGTGACCAGGGAGCTATCAGAGCTGAGCAGGTATCCTGGAAGCTGGCGTTGGTGAGGATAGGAGCAGGTCGGAAAGGCTTTAAGGGGGTCACCAGATGGGGAGAGGGTAGAAAGGATGCTTGTGGCAGAGGGAACAACTTGTGCATGTGTGCTGAGGTGAGAAACCAGTTAACAATTTCTAGGAGCTGTGGAGATATGGCAGCTTGCTCTTTGATCTAAGGCTGTTGGGAAGCTTCTGGGGGAAGTCCTAAATACTCCCACCCTTTAACCCCAGGACTCTGAAACCGGACTTCGTGCTGATTCGTCAGCATGCCTTCAGCATGGCACGGAATGGAGACTACCGCAGTTTGGTCATTGGGCTGCAGTATGCTGGAATCCCCAGCGTTAACTCTTTGCATTCTGTCTACAACTTCTGTGACAAGCCCTGGGTGGTAAGTGACAAAAAGGGTGCTATTGGCAGAGGGACTATCTCATGCATGCATGTGGGAGCTCAACATCACTATGATTTTTGAGAACTGAGGAAGTTTGGAACCCTAGTTTGGAGACTCCCTCCAGGTGAAAGACTTGCTGACCTGTCTCTCCTGACTCTCATAGTTTGCCCAGATGGTTCGACTTCACAAGAAACTGGGGACAGAAGAATTCCCTCTAATCGATCAGACCTTCTACCCCAATCACAAAGAGATGGTGAGTCTGGGGGAAGTACAGTGGGCAGGAGGGAAAAGCATCATGCCTACTGCAATAGTATTGCCAGTGGGTGTGTTACCATCGGCACATTGTCAAAGAGTACAGGTAGATTGTGCCTGTGGAGAATGAAGTTGCTTTGGGAAGGGTTTAATAATACCATAAATTTACTTATGTGGTTACAAGTGTGATTTAAATAATTGATCCTGTTACATAGAGTATCTATACTCAACAGTACTACAAATTGATTTCTAATGTAAATTAACAGAACTAATATAATGAATCAGATTATATTACATATAGAAATTAAGTCATTGTTACTGACATTATCAAATATTCCTCTTGATAAAAATGTTACTAATGGGGCCCTGGCCGGTTGGCTCAGTGGTAGAGCGTCGGCCTGGCGTGCAGAAGTCCCGGGTTAGATTCCCGGCCAGGGCACACAGGAGAAGAGTCCATCTGCTTCTCCACCCCTCTCCCTCTCCTTCCTCTCTGTCTCTCTCTTCCCCTCCCACAGCCGAGGCTCCATTGGAGCAAAGATGGCCCGGGCGCTAGGGATGGCTCCTTGGCCTCTGCCCCAGGCGCTAGAGTGGCTCTGGTCGCAGCAGAGCGATGCCCCAGAGGGGCAGAGCATCGCCCCCTGGTGGGCAGAGCGTCGCCCCCTGGTGGGCGTGCCGGGCGGATCCCGGTCGGGCACATGCGGGAGTCTGTCTGACTGTCTCTCCCCGTTTCTAGCTTCAGAAAAATACACACACACAAAAAAATGTTACTAATGTTTCAAATTAGGATTCGCAATAAAAATTATCAGTAGCAATGTTATAAATTAAATTGCTTACAAATAACAATTGAATTGTTGGTTACCATTATCATAAAATATAATCACCAATATTACAAATTATCACCAATACTGCAAATTATTGATACTGGTGTGAATTTTTTTATTTTATTTTAGTGAGAGGTAGGGAGGCAGAGAAATAGACTCCCACATACGCCTCAACTGAGATCCACCCGGCAAGCCCCTGACCGGGCCACGCTCTGCCCATCTATGGCTGCTGCTCCATTAGTCAACAACTGAGCTATTTTAACACCTGAGGTGAGGCCATGGAGCCATCTTCAGTGCTTGGGACCAATTGCTCAAACCATTTGAGCCATGGTTGTGGGAGGAGATAAGAGAGAGAGAGAAGGGGGAGGGAAGGGGGTAGAGAAGCAGATGGTCGCTTCTCCTGTGTGCCCTGACTGGGAATTGAGCCCAGGCCTTCCATTGGCCAGGGCCTGGGGTAAATTATGAGTACCAATGTTATAAATTAAATTATAGTTCCTAATAGAAATTGAATAATTATAACTATTATCAAAAACTATAACTATTATTACAATTATCAATATTACAAATTATGCTCTAATATAAATGGTAAATCCTTATTTTGGATTATATTATACTTAATAATAAAAACTGTATTATCGGCCCTGGCCGGTTGGCTCAGTGGTAGAGCATCGGCCTGGCGTGCAGGAGTCCTGGGCTCGATTCCCTGCCAGGGCACACAGGAGAAGCGCCCATCTGCTTCTCCACTCCTCCCCCTCTCCTTCCTCTCTGTCTCTCTCTTCCCCTCCCGCAGCTGAGGCTCCATTGGAGCAAAGTTGGCCCGGGTGCTGACGATGGCTCCGTGGCCTCTGCCTCAGGCGCTAGAATGGCTCTGGTCGCAACAGAGCAACGCCCCAGATGGGCAGAGCATCACCCCCTGGTGGGCATGCCGGGTGGATCCCGATCATGTGCATGCGGGAGTCTGTCTGACTGCCTCCCCGTTTCCAACTTCAGAAAAATACAAAAAAATAAAAAACAAACAAACAAAAAAACCTGTATTATCATTACTAATAGCATCAAATATTATAACTACCATTATAATTTACTACCAGTGTTACAAATTATGGTGATCAATATAAGCGATTAATACCTCTGTTGTGAATTAAGTTATAATTACTAAAATAAATTAAACTTTTAGCCCTGGCCAGATAGCTTGGTTGGTTAGAGCATCATCCCAAAGTACAGAGGTTGCCAGTTCAATCTCCAGTCAGGGCGCATACAGGAACAGATCAGTGTTCCTGTCTCTCTTTCTCCCTTTTTCTCTCACTAAAATCAATAAGTAAAAAGACTTACAATAAATAAACTACTAGTAAAACATTGTAAAATATTATTAAAAATTATTGTCGCCTGACCAGGCAGTGGTGCAGTGGATAGAGCGTCGGACTGAGATGCCGAGGACCTAGGTTCGAGACCCTGAGGTCGCCAGCTTGAGCGCAGGCTCATCTGGTTTGAACTAAAAGCTTACCAGCTTGGACCCAAGGTCGCTGGCTCGAGCAAGGGGTTACTCGGTCTGCTGAAGGCCCACGGTCACGGCACATATGAGAAAGCAATCAATGAACAACTAAGGTGTCACAATGCGCAACAAAAAAATGATGATTGATGCTTCTCATCTCTCCGTTCCTGTCTGTCTGTCCCTGTCTATCCCTCTCTCTGACTTTCTCTCTCTGTCTCTGTAAGAAAAAAATTATTGTCAATGTTACAAATTAAGATTGCTAATATAAATTATGAGTAACTATGTTTTGAATTATCTTATAGTCACTAATAGAAAGCATTATTAATATGGGTAACATTCTAATTGTTACTATAAATAATTAATGATATTAAAGTTATGATTACTAATATAAATTATGAGAACTTAATTTTATGAATCAAATTTTAGTTACAAATAGAAATTGATGCCTGACCAGTGGTGGCACAGTGAATAAAGCGTACACTCATAATGCTGAAGTCTCCTGTTGGAAGCCTCAAGGTCAAGGTCACTGGCTCTGAACAGGGGCTCCTCAGCACAGGGCTGCTGGCTCAAGCCAGGGATCATTCACATGATCCCAAAGTTCACCATCTGGAGCCCAAAGGTCACTGGCATGAAAAGCCCAAGGTGGCTAGCTTGAGCAAAGGGACACTGACACAGGCCTGGTCAAGGCACATATGAAAAGCTCAATGTACAACTACAAGTTGATGCTTCTCAGCCTCTCTTCCCTCTTTTGGAAGCAATCAATGAACTAAAGTGAAAGCAACTAAGAGTTGATGGCTTTTGCCCTCTCTCAGTCTCTCTCTCCCTTCCTGTCTCAGTCTCTCTCGAAAGAAAGAAAGAAAGAAAGAAAGAAAGAAAGAAAGAAAGAAAGAAAGAAAGAAAGAAAGAAAGAAAGAGAAAAGAAAGAAAAGAAAAAGAAACTGCCCTGGTTAGAGCATCATCCTGAAGCACGGAGTTTACCGGTTCAATTCCTGGTCAGGGGACATACAGGAACAGAAGAATGTTCCTATCTCTTTCTCTCTCTCTCCCTCTTCCTCTCTCACTAAAGTCAATAAATAAAAATTAAAAAGAAAGAAATATTAAAAAAGAAAAAGCAATTGAATCACCATTACTAATGCTGACAAACTAAAATATTTTTTTAATTTAACAATATTACAAATTATGCTTACTTACATAAATAATCATTACTAGTTTTATTAATTAAATTACAATTAAATATCAATATTGACCCAACATCACCAACTTGGCTGAATAACACTGGCACTACTATTAAAAATTCTTATCAGCCTAACCTGTGGTGGCGCAGTGGATAAAAGGATCAACCTGGAATGCTGAGGTCACTGGTTCAAAACCCTGGGCTTGCCTGGTCAAGGCACATAATGGGAATTGATGCTTCCTGCTCCTCCTCCCTTTTCTCTCTCTCTCTCTCTCTTCCCTAAAAATAAATAAATAAAATCTTAAAAAAATTTCTTATCAGTATTACAAATTATGATCACTGATATATAATTTCACAGTGTTATAAAGGAAGTTAACTTACAGATGAACATCAAATTATTAGTTCTAAGGAAACTCAATTTGTTTATCATTATAAAGATAATTCTACATTCTTTGAGAGACAGTATATCTGACTATAATTAAGAGCATGGACTCTGTAGCCAGAATTTCTGTATTGGAAACCTAGCTCCACAATGTACTAGCTTTTTAACATAGGAAACATCATTGAAATGCTTTGTGCCTCAGTTTACTCATTTATAAAGTGTGAATAATAATAGTTTCTGTATCATAGAATTGGTGTGAGAATTAAATTAATGAATGAAAGTGATTAGAACAGTGCATCTGTTATATATTAACTGTTATTTAAATGTTAACAAGGTTTTCTTTTATTCCTAGCTTGTTGAACGTTTTTATCATAAAAGGGTGTTAGATTTTGTTACATGCTTTTTTGTGTTTATTGATATGATCATGTGGGTTTTGTCCTTTATTCTATGAATATGATGTTTACATTAATTGGTTTTCATACAAGTTGGGCCACACTTGCATTCTTGGACCAAATTACACCTGACTTGATATATGGTCTTTTTACATGTGGGATTCAGTATTTTGTTGAGAATTATGGTTTTTATAATTACAAGAGCCATTGGTCTATAGTTTTCATATGCTGTCTTTGTCTGGTTTAGGTATCAACCTCATAGAATGAGATGGACAGTGTTCCCTTCTCTTCTATTTTTGAGAAGAGTTTGTGACAGATTGGTTTTAATTCTCTTTAAACGTTTGTTAGAATTTACCAGTGTGGTCCTGGGCCTTTCTTTGCAGGAAGTATTTTTTAAATTACCATTAGTCATTCAATCTCCTCACTTACTTTAAGTTTATTAAGATTTTCTATTTCTTTTTGAGTCAATTTTAGTAGTTTATGTCTTTTTAGGAATTTGTCCATTTCATCTAAGTTTTTTAATTTATTGGCATACAATTGTTTTGAATACTGTCTTATAATCCTTTTCTGTAAGATCAGATGTCCCCTCTTTCATTTGTGATTTTAATAATGAGTTTTCTCTATTTTTTTTCATAGACTAAAGGTTTGGCAGTTTTGTTGGTCTTTCCAGAGAGCTAACTTTTAGTTTCATTGATTTTCTCTATTGTTTTTCTGTTTTCTTCTTTCATTTATTTCTACTCTAATCTTTATACTTCTTTTCTCCTGTTTGCTCTGTGCTTATTTTGTTCTCAAGATGGAAGATTAGATTATTGATTTGATATCTCTCATCTTTTTATTTATTTATTTTTATTTTTTTACAGAGACAGAGAGAGAGTCAGAGAGAAGGAGAGACAGGGACAGACAGGAACAGAGAGATGAGAAGCATCAATCATTAGTTTTTTTTCGTTGCACGTTGCAACACCTTAATTGTTCATTGATTGCTTTCTCATGTGTGCCTTGACCGCGGGCCTTCAGCAGACCGAGTAACCCCTTGCTCGAGCCAGCGACCTTGGGTCCAAGCTGGTGAGCTTTTGCTCAAACCAAATGAGCCCATGCTCAAGCTGGAGACCTCGGGGTCTTGAACCTGGGTCCTCGACATCCCAGTCCGACACTCTATCCACTGTGCCACCACCTGGTCAGGCTCTCTCATCTTTTCAAATTTTCCCATTTACAACTATCAGTTTCCCTCTTGTCACTACTTTAGCTACATACATTAAGTTTTGGTATGTTGGATCTTCTTTTCCATTCATCTTAAAGTATCTTCTAATTTCCCTAGTGATTTCTTCTTTGATCCATTGGTTATTTAGGAGCATATTGTTTGCTTTCCACATATTTGTAAATTTCCCAATTTCCTTCTGTTATTGGTTTCTAATTTCATCCAGTTGTGGTCAGAGAACATTTGTATGATTTCAGTCCTGTTACATTTATTAAGATTTGTTTTGTGGCTTAACATATAGTCTGTCCTGGAGTTGTTCCATGTGCACTTGAGAAGAGGGTGTATTCTCCTGTTGTAGGGTGGAGTTCTACAGATGTCTGTTATGGCCTGTTGCTTTATAATGTAGTTCAAGTCTTCTCTTATTGATCTCTGTTTGGTTATTATATCTTTTACTTAAAGTGAGGTTTTAAAGTCTGTAACCATTATTGTTGAATTATTTCTCCTTTCAATACTGCCTGTTTTTGTTTTATGTATTTTAGAGTTTTATTGTTATGAGCATATTGTTTCTCATTGCTGTATCTTTTTGATAGATTAACTCTTTTATCAGTATAAAATGGCCTTCTTTACTTTTAGTAACAATTTCATTTTCAAGTCTATTTTATCTGATGTTAGTATAACCATTCCAGCTTTCTTTTAGTTACTGTTTGCATGGTAAATATTTTTCCATCCACTTACTTTCAACTTATTTGTGTCTTTGAATTTAAAGTGTGTCTCTTGTAGACAGCATATAATTGGGTCATATTTTTTAAAATTTATTCTGCCTATCTCTTACTTTTAATTGGAATGTTTAATTAATTTACATTTAATGTAATTAGTGGTAAAGTAGAATTTATGTTTATAATTTTGCTATTTGTGTTCTATATTTCTTATGTCTTTTTTTCCTCCATTAATGTATACTTTTGTGTTAAGTAAATATTTTCCATGTTTTTTAAAAAAATAATTTCCTTAGCCTAACCAGGTGGTGGCGCAGCAGATAGAGTATTAACCTGGAATGCTGAGGACCCAAGTTCAAAACCCTGAGGTTGCTGGCTTGAGTGCAGGTTCATCTGGCTTGAGCACAGGCTCACCAGCTTGAGCATGTGGTCACTGGCTTGTGTGGGGGATCATAGACATGACCTCATGGTTGCTGGTTTGAGCCCAAAGGTCACTGGCTTGAAGCCTAAGGTTGCTGGTTTGAGCCCAGGGTTGCTGGCTTGATCAAGGGGTCACTGGCTCTGCTGGAGTCCCCCCACACACATACACTCGGTAAAGACATGTATGAGAAGCAATCAATGAACAACTAAAAATGCCTCAACTACGAATTGATGCTTGCATCTCTCTCCCTTCTTGTCTGTCTGTCTTTGTCTGTCTCTGTCTTTCTCTCTCTCTGTCTGTCTCTTGCTAAAATAAGAAATATATATATTATTTCCTTAGTGGTTTCCCTGGGGATTACAATTAACATCTTAATTTATATCATTCTTATTTGAATTAATACTAATTTAATTTCAATGGTATTTTAAATATTTTAAAATTTCTTCTTCATAGCTTTATTCCCTCACCACTCCTTTGTGCTATTATTGTCATACAAATTACACCTTTACACATCATGTACTCATGAATATAGACTTAAAATTATTGCTTGATGCATTTGGGTTTTAAATCAGAGAAATAAAGTGTTACAAACAAAAGAAATATATTCATAGCATTTTTTATATTTACCTATATAGTTACTTTTACAAGTGATTTTTATTTCTTCATTGGAATTTGAGTTACTGTCTAGTCATTTCAATTCAGCCTGAAGGACTTTCTTAGTATTTCCTGTAGAACTGTGCTCGTGATCAATTATCTCAGTTTTTGTTTATCTGTGAATGTCTTAATTTCTCCTTTTTTTGATATTAAAACAATTTTTATTACATTTTACCTTTAATATTATTTTGTATTAGTTTCAGGTGTGCAACTTAGTGGTTAGACAATCATATACCCTATAAAATGTCCCCCTTGATATTTTCAGCTCCCAACTGGCACCATGTATAGTTATTACAATATTATTATTATTATTATTATTTTTCATTTTTCTGAAGCTGGAAACAGGGAGAGACAGTCAGACAGACTCCCGCATGCGCCCGACCGGGATCCACCCGGCACGCCCACCAGGGGCGGTGCTCTGCCCCCCAGGGGGCGATGCTCTGCCCATCCTGAGCGTCGCCATATTGCGACCAGAGCCACTCTAGCGCCTGAGGCAGAGGCTACAGAGCCATGCCCAGCGCCCGGGCCATCTCTGCTCCAATGGAGCCTTGGCTGCGGGAGGGGAAGAGAGAGACAGAGAGGAAAGCGCGGCGGAGGGGTGGAGAAGCAAATGGGCGCTTCTCCTGTGTGCCCTGGCCGGGAATCGAACCCGGGTCCTCCGCACGCTAGGCCGACGCTCTACCGCTGAGCCAACCGGCCAGGGCCTACAATATTATTGACTATATTTCCAATGCTGTACTTTACATCCCCATATTATTTTGAAACTACCAATTTGTATTTTTCAATCCCATTCCTTCATTTTTGAAGTATCATTTTTAAGGATATAAAACTCTTACTTGACAATATTTTTCTTTCAGTGTTTTTAATATGTTCCATTGCTTTCTGTCATCTAAGTTTTCTGTGAGAAATCAGCTATTAATTTTACTGAGGATCCCTTGAATGTGATGACTCACTTCTCTCTCTTTGGCCTTTTTAAGTTTGTTTGTGATGCATCTAGATGTAGATCTCTACAGGTTTATCCTACTTAAAGTTCAGTGAGCTTCTTGGATGTATAGATTAATACTTTTATAAAATTTGGGAGGTTTGCCTGACCTGTGGTGGTGCAGTGGATAAAGCATTGACCTAGAATGCAGAGGTTGCTGCTTCAAAACCCTGGGCTTGCCTGTTCAAGGTACATACAAGAAACAACTACAGTACTATGAGTTGATGATGCTTCCTGTTCCGCCCCTTTTGTATCTTTCTCTCTCATCTCTAAATTCAATAAATAACATCTTTTTAAAAAAAAATTGGGAAGGTTTTCAGCACCTTGCTCTCTCTTCTCCCCTTTTGGGACTCTCATTATATGTGTTTTGACATATTTTATAGTGTTCCACAGTTCTCTGAGACTCCATTCATTTTGTTTATTTTTTCCTTTATGTTCCTCAGATTGGATTATCTCAGTTGCCCTAGCTTCAAATTCACTGATTCTTTCCTCTGCCAGCACAAATCTACTGTCGAGCCCTTATTTTTTATTTCAGTTACTGTATTTTTCAATTTCAGTATTTTATTATTTAGAATTTCTGTCTCTTTATTGATAATCTATTTGTTAAAACACCGTTCTTATTTACTCATTTACTTCTTTAAACATGGTTTTCTTTAGTTCTTTGAAAATATTTTAAATAGCTGATTTATAGTCTGTCTATTAATTTTAGCATCTGGGCTTCCTCAGGGACAGTGTCTATTGACTGCTTTATTTTTCTGTGTTTGGGGTATTTTATTGTTTCTTTGACTGACTCAATTTTTTGTTGAAAATTTAACATTTTAAATATTATGATGTGGTAACTCTGGAAATCAAATTCTTTGCCATCTTTAGGGTTTGTTTTTGTTCTTTGTTTTTTAGTGCTCTTCCTGAACTAATTTTGTAAAGTTTGTATTCTTTGTCATATATGACCACTGAAGTTTCTGGTCCATTAGGTTAGTGGTCAATTCATGATTGGACAGATACTTCTTTAAACACTTAGAACCAGTAAATCTCCAAGCTTTTGCTGGTGGACTCTGTGTGCATGTCGGTGTATGCCTTCAATGCTCAGGCAGAGTATTTACAACTTTGCATTAGCCCTTACTACTTGTGCAGAGCCTCGAGGTCAGCCAGAGATCTTAGACATGCACACAGCCTTATGCATATTTGTGGCTTCCTAGATTCCCAGGAATATCTCAGAACTTTTCAAGTCTCCTACGGAGATCTCATTACCCAATTTTTCTGTTAGAATTTTTGGTCAGCTTATAGTTTGTCATAGGTAGAGTTTTCTAAGAAAGTGCCAGACAATTCAAATAAGGATAGTTTTCTGTGAATGAAATTTTGAAGGGACTCCAACCTTGTTCTGCCTCCTCCTGTGTTTGCTAGGCTGCCGATTTACATCAGAATAGCAAGGCTTTTGTTTTCAAGGCTTTTGTAGAGGTAGGGGGAAAGGGATGGGAACAGGAAAAGTTCAAATGCCACAAAACTGCCTGTTCTTTCTGAGATTCAGCTATTTTTTTAAAAATGCTATAAACTTTTGGTCAATTTTCAAAGGTCTGAAAAAATTTGATTTTGACAATTTTTTCTCAGTATTCTGATTACTTTTTGGAGGAGAGGATTTTTATAAGTGCTTACTCTTGCATTTCCACTGACATCAAGGCATATTTTGTTTTTTCCCACCTTGATGCTAGGATAATGTATTTCAAAGGCAAGATATGGCAGCTAGGTGTACTTATTGCTACTGGAATGTCCTTGCATCTAGGCTTCCTCATTGTACAGAGCAAGGAAATTCCATATATATAATATATATGTCATATGAAATTTTCTAATATTACATATATATAGTGTATTCAGACCAATTACTCTAGTTTTAATTCAACACATTACAGCGTTTCCGCAATTTTATATTTTATTTCTAACCTTACCCCATTCTATATTTTATTTCTCTTCTCTACCAATGAGAACCTTAGCCTCCAACATAACCAATATATTTACTCATTTGCTCCATACTACAATACACAGAAAACATTTTTAGAATATAAACACTTATACGACTGTGAAAAATGAATTTAGTAAGTTGGAGTGTGACATGTGTTAGCCTTTTTATGTCTTTAGACAAGGATATACAAAGTACTCATTCCATAGTTTCTTGGTTGCCTAGCTGGGTAGTTCAGTTTGTTGAAGCATCGTCCTGATATGCCAAAGTTACAGGTTTGATCCCCGGTCAGAGCACATACAAGAATCAACCATTGGATGTATAAATAAGTGGAACAACAAATCAGTTTCTCTGCTCTCTGTCTCCCTTCTTGTCTCTCTAAAATTAAGTAATCAATAAAATTTTTTAAAAAGTTATTTGTTTTAGTTCATATTATTTCTCATTCAGCATGGTTATGTTAGTTTATGTTATTTATTCTAGTTCAAATGTAGACTGTTTCTCTTTGTATTAAATTTTAGTTTCCTCCCTAATTATGCTGATTTAATATTAAAATTTTAAATGTAAGACAGCATGATTCCAAAAGTCAAAATATAAAAAGGCATATGAAGATAAAATTTAAAATCTAGATAAAATGGGCAATTTTCCAGGGAAACATAGTTAACAAGAATTGACCCTATTAAAGCTTAACAGTCCAGTCTCCATAAAAGAAATAAAGTTATTAAAAAACTACTCCATAAAAAAGCCTCAGGCCCAGATGTTTTCACAGGGAAATTCTACCAAACTGTTAGTGAGCAGTAAATACCAATACCAAATAAATTATTTCAGAGAACATAAAATGAAGAGAAACTTTCACATTATTTTCTAAAAGAATTATAACATTGAGAACACAAAAAAATGCATTAACCATTTTAGTCATGAATATCAATATGAAAATCTAAATAAAATATTACCAAATGAATTCAAAACTACATTAAGAAAATAAGAACTTCCAGTGAAGATGATGGTATAGGCAAATGCGGCACTCTAATCCTCCCCCCCCCCACACACACAACCACCTCAGAATTACAACTAAACTACAGAACAACTATCATTCAGAACCATCTGAAATCTAGCTGAATGGCAGTTCTACAATGAGGGATTTAAAGAAGCCACATCAAGACTGGTCAGAGGGCCTGACCAGGCGGTGGCGCAGGGGATAGAGCATTGGACTGGGATGCAGAGGACTCAGGTTCGAGACCCCAAGGTCGCCAGCTTGAGCGTAGGCTCTTCTGGTTTGAGCAAAGCTCACCAGTTTGGACCCAAGGTCACTGGCTCAAGCAAGGGGTTACTCGGTCTGCTGAAGGCCCACGGTCAAGGCACATATGAGAAATCAATCAATGAACAACTAAGGTGTCGCAACAAAAAACTGATGATTGATGCTTCTCATCTCTCTCTGTCCCTCTGACTCTCTCTCCCTGTCCTTGTAAAAAAAAAAAAAAAGAGTGGTAGGAGGGGCAGAGACACGGAACAGGCTGATCCCACACCCACAAGTGGAGGTTTAAAATTGGGAAGGATAGCTTGGCTGCAGAGATTACTCCTGAGCAACGAAGGGTCCCAGCCCCACACCAGGCCTATCCGTGCCAGCGAGAGAAGTTCCCATAACTTCTGGTGAAAAAAACCAGAGGAGATTGTGGCTGAAGGAGAGAGCAGGCTGCTAGAGTCCCAGGTGTTTCTCTTAAAGGACCCACACACAGAGACTTACTTGGACTTACTCCCTCTAAGCTCTATCCAGCTTGAAAGGAACTAGGGACATCTGTGGAGCTGGAGACATCAAGACAAGAGCTGGAGGGCAGCTTTTTTCCAGACAAAAGTGCTAGCAGATGCCATTGTTCCTTTTTTAAGATACCCTTCCCCCCCACAGAGCCAACAAGGGGGCGCCATATCAGAATTTCCATCAACCTAGCTCCCATTGTTTGCCCCACCCAGGTGATTCCCTGAGGTCCAGCTCCACCCAACTTGCAGCTCCATCTTCTGAACCATTTTCAGTGGCTTGTCCGTACAAACTGCCTGTGTTAGCTCAGGCTTCGGACTTTCCTAAAACCTCTCAAACAAACAGCATGTGGCTTCTGAATACCCCATATCTCTTGCTAAGTGGCCCCAGACCCAGCACTAGCAGCAGCTGGCCTGGTTCACAGCTTGGCACCTCCAAATCCAACACAAGTAGCAGCCATCTGCATATTGCTCTGTAGTTTGTGCCAGGTGGTCCCAGGCAGGGCAGAGGAAATGGCTGATCTTACACCTCCCAGGAGGTCCCAGAGCAGGAGCACTTGATGGACCAGAATACAACCTTACCACCTCCACAAGCAACACACTCAAAGAGCAGATTCCGTGAGCACCAAAGCCCCACTGAATCAAGTCCTGCTCCTTAGGGTCAGCTCCTACACAACAGCTCCTCCACTGTAGTTGCAGCCAGTTCTTAAAGCTGATCAGCTTAGGAGTCAGTCCTTCACAGTGACACCAACAACAATCAAGGCTCAACTACAACAAGACAATGCACACAACCCACATAGGGGTGCACCTGTAGGGCCCACCGCAGGTGACTGGGGAGGCTCTGACACTGGACCCTACAGGACACCTACTACACAAGGCCACTCTACCAAGTCTGGGAGATGTAGTAGCTCTACTTAATACATAGAAGCAAACAGAGGGAAGCAGCAGCAGAACAGAGAATGTGGAGACAAAGAAACATGTCCCAAATGAAAGAACAGGAGAACGTTCAAGAAAAAGAACTAAACAAAATAGAAGCAGGCCATCTACCAGATACAGAGTTCAAAACACTAGTCATAAGGATGCTCAAGGAACTTAGTGAAAACTTCAACAAAGAAATAGTAAGCATAAAAAAGGACATAGAAACCATAGGAAAAACTAGTCAGAAATGAAGGATACACTAACTGAAATGAAGAATAATTTACAGGAATCAACAGTAGAGTAGATCAAGCCAAGAATCAAATCAGCAATTTGGAATATAAGGAAGCAAAAAAAACCCCACCCAATCAGAAGAGCAAAAAGAAAAAAGAATTAAAAAAATGAAAATAGTGTAAGCAGCCTCTGAAACAACATTTACACCAATGGGTGATGGAGGGAGAAGGGAGAGAGCAAGAAATTGAAAATCTATTTGAAAAATAATGACAGGAAACTTCCTTAACCAGGTGAAGGAAATAGATATACAAGTCTAGGAAGCACAGAAAGTTCCAAACAAGATGAACCCAAGGAGGCCCACAACAAGTCACGTAATTAAAATGCAAAAGGTTAAAGACAAAGAGAGAATCTTTATTTATTTATTTATTTATTTATTTTTGACAAGAGAGAATCTTAAAAGCAACAAGAAAAAAGCAGTTAGTTACCTACAGAGAGCTCCCATAAGACTTGTCAGCTGATTTCTCAACAGAGACTTTACAGGACAGAAGAGAGTGGCAAGAAATATTCAAAGTGATGAGAAGCAAAGACCTACAACAAAGGTTACTCTACCCAGCAAAGCTATCATTTAGAATTGGACAGCTAAAGAGCTTCCCAGACAAGAAAAAACTAAAGGAGTTCATCACCACTAAACCAGTATTATATGAAATGTTAAAGGGTCTTAAAGAAGAAGAAGAAAAAATAAAGATAAAAAGTATGAACAATAAAATGGCAACAAACACATGTCTATCAACCACTGAATCTAAAAAACCAAATAAACAAGCAGAACAGAAACAGACTCATAGATACAGAAAACATTTTGACGGTTGCCTGTTAGGGGGTCGGTTGGGGGATGGGTGAAAAAGGTGAAGGATTAAGAAGTACAAATTGGTTGTTACAGAACAGTCATGGGGATGTAAAGTACAACATAGAGAAAATAGTAATGTTTTAATAACTCTGTATGGTGTCAGATGGGTACAACGCTTATTAGGATGATCACTTAGTAAGTCATATAATGTCTAATCACTGGGTTGTACACCTGAAACTAATATAATATTGTATGTCAACTGTTATTAAAAAATTTTAAAATGATTAAAATGAAAATATTATAGTGTAACCAAGTAAGTGAGTTTACTTCTGGGCATACAGGAATGGTTTGTTATAGGTAATGTATTAATATATATAATACAACATATTTGTAGATCTAAGGAGAAAACCATTATTTCCATAAGTGTGTACTTTTTTAAGTAAGAGGAGGGGAGATAGTGAGACAGATCTCTGCATGAGCCCCAACCAGGATCCACCCAGTAACACCCATCTGGGGTTCACGCTCGAATCAACCTACCTATTCTTAGCACCTGAGGCTGATGCACTAGAACCAATCAAGCCAGTGGCTGCGGGAACGGAAGAGGGAGAAAAGGGAGAGAGAAGCAGATTGCTTCTCTTGTGTACCCTGACTGGGAATCAAACCTGGGACATCCATACATCCACTGAGCCAGTTGGCCAAGGCTAAATATTTTTAAATCCTTTGGCAAAATTCAACATATATTCTGATAAAAATCTGCCAAAAATAGAAATCAAGTGATACCCTCTTATCATGATAAAATTTGTATACCTCAGTCCTAAAGTTATTAACTTAATGGAACAACATGGAAGGCATTTCCACCAAGATCAGGAACAGGACAAAGTGCCCACTGTCTCCACTTCTTTTCAATATTGTACTTGTGGATATTGGACCAATGCAAACAGACTAAGAAAAATAATTATAGATGTAAGAGTGGGTAAAAAGGAAATAAAAATAGCTCTATTTATAGATGATATGATAGTACACCTAGAAATCCCCCAAAGAATAACAAAGTTAATAAAACAACAAAAGAATTCAGTAACAACAGAATATAAAATCAACATACAGAAATCAGCAGTTTTCATATGCACGGATAACAAAATAGAATGACAATGGAGAATAAGTCCCCATTTGTGGTTACAAAACAAAAAAGATAAAATACTTTGGGATAAAGTTAACAGGGGATATGCAAACTTATATGAGAAGTTTAAAACACTCCTGGAAGATATAAAGGTAGACTTACACAAATGGAAAGTTGTTCCTTGTTTTTGGATAAGATGAAATAACATCACAAAGATGTCAGTTCCCTTCTCAGCTTATATGTTATAAATTTAATATGACCCTCCTATAAGCTTTTATCTACATCTGGACAAATTGAGAGTGAAATTCATATGGACATGCAAACATGCAATGATAATCAAGAAAACACTGAGTCTGGGTGGATTAGTCGTATCAGCCTACAAGGAGTCCAATCCCTCTGCCAGCAAATGATGTATTGTACAGAGCTTTTCTCATTTAAACAGTATGATACTGACATATGAATAGACAGACTGACAGACTAAAGGAAGAAAAATTAAAAGTCCAGATATAGATTCATTTGCATATGGAAATGTAGTAGGTGATAAATGTAGCAAGCTTTGTTTTTGACATTTAAATTCTTCATTGGTCTAAAATTGATTTTCTTTTATTCTTTTTTTTAGCACTCTTGCAAACATCTTTATTACTTAACACTTCTCTACATGCATTATAGAATGACTGTCACATTCATTCACTTACATAACAATATTCTCAAAATAGCAAGCACGTAGCACTGGGTTTTTTTTAAGCGAGAGAAAAAGAGAGAGAGAGGACAGACAGGATGGGAGAGAGGCGATAAGCATCAATTCTCCATTGTGGCACCTTAGTTGTTCATCAATGATTGCTTTCTCATATGTGCCTTGACTGGGGGGTGGGGGTGGGGCTCCAGCCGAGGCAATGACCCCTTGCTCAAGCCAGTGACCTTGGCCTCAAGCCAGCTACCTTGGGCTTCGAGCCAGTGACCTTTGGGCTCAAGCCAGGCACCTTTGGGCTCAAGCCAATGACCATGGGATCATGTCTATGATCCACACTCAAGCCAGCGACCTCACGCTTAAGCCAGTGACCTCAGGGTTTCAAACCTGAGTTCTCTGTGTCCCAGGCCAATGTTCTATATCCACTGTGCCACCAGCTGGACAGGCACATGTAGCACTCTTAACAAATATTTTTATTACATGTATTTGTTGGAATTGACTTTCATATGCAGTGTGAGGTAGGTAAGGGTCCAATTTCATCGTTTTCCTTTTAGGCAATCCTTTTCCCCCAACTGATCTGCTATGCTACCTCTGTCATATACTAAAATCTCACATATGGCCTGACCTGTGGGGGCGCAGTGGATAAAGCATCGACCTGGAAATGCTGAGGTTGCCGGTTCAAAACCCTGGGTTTGCCTGGTCAAGGCACATATGGGAGTTGATGCTTCCAGCTCCTTCCCCCTTCTCTCTCTGTCTCTCTCTCCTCTCTCTCCCTCTCTCTCTCCTCTCTAAAAAAAATGAATAAATAAAAATTAAAAAAAAATTAAAAAAAAAATCTCACATATGCGTGGAGCAGGTTCCAGACCCTATTCTAATCCACTGGTCACTTTCTCTATACCTGTACCAATGCAGTACTATCTTAATAACTATATTTTCTCATTAATTCCCGATATTATTTAGGAATATCAGGTAGAGTAGTTGAACCTCCTGGTTGTTCTGTAGCTGTATAGAGGCTATTTTTGTCAGGACAGAAAGAACAGAATTTCAGAGGCCAGGAAGAAGACAGAGTTAATGGTGGGTAGTGGTGGTGGGTGGTGGCAGAGGCATTAGACCTCTTGTAGACCAACTTGCCACCCTATTTCCTCTTTGTTCCTCACCCCGCTGTGCAGCCCGTAGGGGCAAAAGGTAGGCCTGAATTTGCAGAAGTAGTTTCCACACCCCATTTTGTCCTTTTTTTTTTTTTTTTTTTTTTTTTGTATTTTTCTGAAGCTGGAAACAGGGAGAGACAGTCAGACAGACTCCTGCATGCGCCCGACCGGGATCCACCCGGCTTGCCCACCAGGGGGCGACGCTCTGCCCACCAGGGGGCGATGCTCTGCCCCTCCGGGGCGGCACTCTGCCACGACCAGAGCCACTCTAGCGCCTGGGGCAGAGGCCAAGGAGCCATCCCCAGCGCCCGGGCCATCTTTGCTCCAATGGAGCCTTGGCTGCGGGAGGGGAAGAGAGAGACAGAGAGGAAGGGGGGGTGGTGGAGAAGCAAATGGGCGCTTCTCCTATGTGCCCTGGCCGGGAATCGAACCTGGGTCCCCTGCACGCCAGGCCGACGCTCTACCGCTGAGCCAACTGGCCAGGGCCCATTTTGTACTTTGAAGCTCTGATGGGAAGGTTGCCTAGCCTCCATCATGTGGTGGGAAACACAGATCCGGACTCTGGCTCCACTACCACATCTACTCCCATCCGAGGTGCAGACCGCCAGGAATCTTCAGTGCTGCTCAGCTCAGCATGTCTTAGTTGTCACCAGTCGAGGTAGGGTACATGGGAAGACCCTGTTAAGCACAATTTGACTTCTCTGTACACCAGGTTTCTTAGCTGGATGATCTGCTTATGTCAACTTGATCGTGTAGACTTAGGGGTGGGGGTGCTATGGGAATAAGAACTTCACCTCCCTTGCTATCTGCATTCTAGGTGATTGATTTATGGCTCCACAAATATTTTTTTCTTTTTCTTTTTCTGCAATAACATTTATTTCAGAAGAGAAACCATATTAGAGCATCATTGATAACAAAAGTTATTTTTTACACTTTTAGCAATTCTAATAACAATTGGATTTTATACGCACTCAGCAAATATTTAAAAAGGTTCACAATGTAACAGGTGGAGTCCAATCCCAAAATCTCTCTGGATCCAGTCCTTTCTGTGAGTTCAGGATTCGTGGTATCTGTGCAGTGAGGAAAGAGAGGGTGCTTTGGGGTGGGAATTAATGGGGTCAGGGATGCAAGGATTGTGTGAAAGAATAGGGCAGAAGTGAGTGAGGAAATGAAGGAAAGAGCAGGAGAGATATGTCATAGGTTGGGAGGTTTTCATTTAAGGGGCCAGTGTCACTGAGATGTAACAAATCCCAAAAAGCAGACATATTATAAGTATGTAACTCATTGAATTCTCACAAAGTGAGCACACTTTTGCCGCTTACACCCAGATCAAGAAACAGAACATGATCAGATAGATTCCCCATCACAAAAGTTGATGGTTTTTGTGATGGTCAAGGGGGCAGTTGGGGGAAGTTGGTGGGATTAGGGAAGTTTTGAAGTTTGAGGAAGGCAGTCACCAGCTCACTGTGGCTGAGTAGAAGTTTGGGTCCAAGGCAGGAGCCTGTTGTATCTGAAGATTCAATAACAGCTATCGGGTCACCAGTGAAGGTAGCTAAGTTTACAGCTTCGTGTTCTTGCCAGTGCTCAGCCAAGCAGATGTCCTTGCATGGACACTGCAAGGTTGGGTTCAAGTATGTGGCTTTGCGGGGGTGTCAGTGAAGCGCCTGGAGGTGGTTGGGCAGGGAGCACTGCTCCACATGCTTTTCTCCTCATAGTTTCTGCTTCTGGAAGAGAAGGACAGCAGGGACTAAGAAAGAGCAGGAGGGCCAGGGCACAGTGAAAGGGAATAGTGAAAGGTGAAACAGGGAAGAGTGGAGAGCAGGAAGGAAAGAAGACAGCAAGGATGGGGGAACAGGGGTAGGGAAAGGGATGTGGAACATGGAGAAGGAGCAGAGGGCAGGAAATAGGGAGCAGGGCAAGGAGCAGGGGACAAGGAAAGGAAGTAGGGGCTGGCGAACAGGAACAGGGAGCAGAAAGAACAGGGCAGACTTGGTGCTGTGGCTGTAGGCATACCCGCGAGGTGCACTCAAGACCCAGCGGCATTCTTCCTTGTAGATGTTCAGGAAGCCTCCCTGATATGCTCCTCCCTGAGCCACTTCTACAGTACACCACTCACTCCCTGAAGTGCAGGTTCCCATCTTTCAAAGAGCCAAGAGGAGAACAGATATCATGCCCTGATTGTCTCTAGTGTGACTAGAGTCCTTTGGCCAAGAGAGACTGTGATCTCCCCCCAAGTGGTCAGTCCAAGATTCAAGACACTATTGATCAGGGACTGAATGTGTGTGCTTGGCTGCTGTTGGAAAACACAGTATGCTGGGATGGGCGACACTTCATGGGACAATTCCTCAAGAAAGGGACACTTTATTCCAGTGCTGGAACAGGCCTGAGGATGAGGACTTCATGCAAAGTGAGGACAGGCTGGCTGACCTGTGATAAGGAATTCCTAAAGGGGAACCTCTCCTCATGTGCAGACATAACTACATTGTTCTTTATATTCAGGTACTTCTGTGAACCAGAGGTACGGGACCCCTTTAGGAACTTGATTGTCTGTGAGGGGGGGAAGGGAGAGGGACACTAAAACAAAGGAGCATTTAGAGGTTGAGGATGTGTGGTCTGAGTATCATATCACATCAGTAGCCTTTAGCTCGCAGAGACCCACCCCAGTCCCTCAGCCAGAACAGGGTCAGGAGCTTGTATTTTGGTGGTGAAACAGGTGGGGGGAAGAGGTGTGCAGGGTGCCCCCTAATTTGACCTCATAATGCCTCATGGTCTCAGTGAGGGAATTGAGCCCCAGGAATCAAGCCATGAGGATGTGGGGTGGGAGAAATGTGTCAGGCAGGGGACCATTTGGAGTTCAGGAATTCAAGATGTTCTTTATCCCCAAGACTCTTGAAAAAAAAACAAACCCCAATTAGCAGTTTGCAGAGCACCTCCTCTCCAAGTTCTACCACGTCAGTGGCTTTATCCCCCTTGTGGAACCTGACTGTGAGTCCCTGTGTTAGAGGCCTCTCTGAGGTCTGCCCAAACTGACCCATGTTCCAGTTACAGCAAACAGTATGGGATGTGGCTGCTAGCACCTGAAGGCCCACCTACAGGTGGTCATGAACAGACCAGGAGAGAAACAGGCACCAGCAGGAAGGCAGGATTCATGGCAGAGGCATGAGGGATGTGGTAGGGGGAGGGTTGAATCATGGCCTTTCCCCAGCCCAGCTCAACCCCAAGCAAAACAGGATTCAGAAAGCAGCCATCTAGGCCCTGGCCGGTTGGCTCAGCGGTAGAGCGTCGGCCTGGCGTGCGGGGGACCCGGGTTCGATTCCCGGCCAGGGCACACAGGAGAAGCGCCCATTTGCTTCTCCATCCCCCCCTTCCTCTCTGTCTCTCTCTTCCCCTCCCGCAGCCAAGGCTCTATTGGAGCAAACATGGCCCGGGCGCTGGGGATGGCTCCTTGGCCTCTGCCTCAGGCGCTAGAGTGGCTGTGGCCTCGGCAGAGCAACGCCTGGGAGGGGCAGAGCATCGCCCACTGGTGAGAAGAGAGACGCCGCCTGGTGCGCGTGCCAGGTGGATACCGGTCGGGCGCATGCGGGAGTCTGTCTGACTGTCTCTCCCCGTTTCCAGCTTCAGAAAAATACAAAAAAAGAGAAAAAAAAAGAAAGAAAAAAAAAAAGAAAGCAGCCATCTAATACTACTGCTTTCTAGGGGTCTGGGGTCAGGAGGAGGCCCCCATGCTGTGGTGGGGCAAAGGACACTGAGTCTGGACCTCTGGTACCAATGGCCCCACCTCCATCCATCAGAGCTGTAGCTTTCCACAAAGTTCAGCAGGACGTCCAAGCTCAGGGGTGTGAGGGGCGGCCTGGGCATTCTTTCCCATATGAAACTTCTATTTTGCTCTTTCAAGAGATCAAACCTTCAGTCTTCTACTGGGGTAGGGATTGGTACTTGGGGAATGTTTCTGCGGTTCTAACAGCTTCTTATGCACACTTCCAACTAATCTTTTTTAAAGCTACACCTTCACCCCCACATGCAGAGAGAACTTATGCGCTAATCTTTTTCTTGGGGGGGGGCAGTCTGTACAGTGCAATTGGGTTTGGCCCTCAGATCTTACCAGTACTGGCATAGGAGGTGTCCAGGGTTGGATAGTGAGATATAGGTGTCAGTCACTATTCATAAAAGAAAGTGCTGGTCTAATAGAAATCTACCTCTTCATCGGTTATTGGGGGTGGGGGAGAAATGTTTCAACATATGGGGTAATATATTGGGAGCTGTTCTAGCAGCGAAAATTTCAAATTAGAACTATCTAAGGATGAAGGAATGTGTTAATCAATAGGAGCTATATGGATGGGTGGGGTTTTATAAATGGAAATAATTTCAAACAGGCTTATCAGTGACATAGATAGCAATGATGTGTATTACTGAATGGGAAGATTTGACAAGGGGGCTCATCAGTAAGATCACTTTGATGGGCATATCTGAATGAGGAGATATGCTATTGGGGCAAGATATGTGAATGGGGAGATTTGTCAATAGAGGTTGTCAATGGGGATTATGTCAATGAAAGTCATTTATGAATAGAGAAATTTGTCAATTGGGTACTCATTTGGGGATATGCCAATGGATGGATAATTATGAAGAGAGATATTTGTCAATGGGGTCCATCAGTGGGTGATAGATTGCTGCTGGTTACTTCTGAATGGGGGATTTGTCAATGGAAGTCATCAATGTGGATATGTCAATAGGATATTTATGAGTAAAGAGGTGGTTCAACAGAGGTATTTGTTAGTGGGGTGTTTGTGAAAGAAAGGGTTTATACTTTTCAAAGGAAAAGATTTACCAAGGCCCAGATTTGTCACCTGTAGTCTTGGCAACAGTAGAGGTTTATAAATGTGTTTTTCATCCACAATGAAAACTACAGAGTGGGATTGTTATCATTGAGGGGAAGGGTTGTCCTCAGAAGTCTATGAAAATATTGGTATTTTTCAGTGGCAGGATTTGCACACTGGGAAGCAGTGTACAAGTATCATAATAATAAGGAAAACAACAAATGAGCATGATAAATATTTGTAACATCTCTAGGGGACATTATCAGGATCAAGAGTTAAACTAAGGTTTCCAGGATGCATTAAATTATTATTACTGATATTATATGTTATTTCCAATATTGTAAATTATTATTCCTAATATTAAACACTATTTGCAATATTGCAAATAATCATTACTGATAATAATTATTACTAAAGTTATACATTAAATTATATTTATCATACTGTTAGTAATAATTAATACTCATAAGCGCTATGTGGCTAGCACTGTTCCAGGCAACTTACATGTATGACCTCATTTAATGCTCACATTGTCCCTTTGAGTTAGGCACTTTTTATAGATGTGGAAACTGAGGCACAAAGAGGTAATATGATTTCCCCAAGGAAATAGAGCTAATACATGGAAGGGGAAGGGTTTGAATGCAAGTGATCTGGCTCCAGCATTCATGCTGTTAATCATTACACTACGCTACCGATCTAGAAATGAAATCATTGTTAGTAATAATACATCTGAAGTTATTGTTAGAAGAATTTCATGTGTTTTGAACTGAATAAAACATACCCAGTGGATGAGTACACCCACAGATTATCCTCCATCTCTAGCAGGATTCTGGATAGGAACTGTGATGCCCATTTTCTAGAGAGAAGTACTAAGGTCCAGGTGAGGTAAAGGCCAGCTCCCAGGCTACCCATTGAGCTGGACCCCATGCCACACACCTCACAGGACTGTCACCCTCACATTTCCTCTCAGCCATCAGAGTCTCTCACAATCAGAGATTCACAGACACACTGAATGCTGGGGCAAGGAGTAACTCACTTTACTCACTTCAGTGGATTTTCTAGAATTTGGATTTTCTAGAATTATAATGGGGAGATACAGTGACCTCAGGACTACAGATATTCTGCCAGGATCTGGGGGAGGTGGCCTTGTATGCTGCTGTGGACTCTGTGAAAAGGGCTGAAGTAAAAGTAAGGCTTGGTGGTCCACCCTGTTCATGAAGCATTGGTGTCTTGACCCAAGGCACCACCTGCAAGTGGGCAGGACAGAAAGAGAATTGGCTTCCACACTGGACTCCATCCTTCTACCACCACTTTCTATGTCATTTTCCTCTCAGTGGTTAAGATAGCTGAGGGCTCAGGGAACTGGTACTGGGGTCAGGGAACAACATAAGAGTGCAGGCAGCTGTTGGTACTAAAGCTTGGTGAACTGTCAAGAGCTGCCAAACTCTTGCTGGCAGCTGAGGCAATAGTGACACAACCACAAAGGCCAAACCAGGACCTAGGTCCTTCTTACAGTTGTACCTATCAGTGAAGGCTGCCATTTACCCCTTTTGGTAGCCAGGGTTCCAAAAGTTATTGTTAGAAGAATTTCATGTGTTTTGAGCTGAATAAAACATACCCAGTGGTATGCCGATCTCCTCAAGGCATAATTAAGGTGTAGATGTTGATGAAGAAATTGTTACTGCAGTGGTTGTGCCTTGAGCAAGCAGATAAGCCCTGGGTCTTCAAGATCCACCCATTCTGGCCTGGGACATACTTTGGGCCCCGAGGGAAACTTCAGGAGTGCAAAAGGATAGGACCACAGAAGAGCCAGGAGGCCATGCTCGGAGATCCAGAATACCCTGGAGGATACCTTGGTTCTTTTTTCTTTTAATTCTTTTTTTTATTATTTTTTATTCAGAGAGAGAGAGAGAGAGAGAGAGAGAGAGTGTCAGAGAGAGGGATAGATAGGGACAGACAGACAGGAACGGAGAGAGATGAGAAGCATCAATCATCAGTTTTTCATTGCGACACTGTAGTTCATTGATTGCTTTCTCATATGTGCCTTGACCGCGGGTCTTCAGCAGACCGAGTAACCTCTTGCTCGAGCCAGCGACCTTGGGTCCAAGCTGGTGAGCTTTTTTTATTTTATTTTTATTTTATTTTTTATTATTAATCTTTAGAGAGGAGAGAGAGAGAGAGAGAGAGAGAGAGAGAGAGAGAGAGAGAGAGAGAGAGAGAGAGAGAAGGGGAAGGGAGGAGCAGGAAGCATCAACTCCCATATGTGCCTTGACCAGGCAAGCCCAGGGTTTTGAACCGGCGACCTCAGCGTTCTAGGTCGATGCTTTATCCACTGCGCCACCACAGGCCAGGCTGGTGAGCTTTTTTTTTTTTTTTTTCATTTTTCTGAAGCTGGAAACAGGGAGAGACAGTCAGACAGACTCCCGCATGCGCCCGACCGGGATCCACCCGGCCCGCCCACCAGGGGCGGTGCTCTGCCCCCCAGGGGGCGATGCTCTGCCCATCCTGGGCGTCGCCATATTGCGACCAGAGCCACTCTAGCGCCTGAGGCAGAGGCCACAGAGCCATGCCCAGCGCCCGGGCCATCTCTGCTCCAATGGAGCCTTGGCTGCGGGAGGGGAAGAGAGAGACAGAGAGGAAAGCGCGGCGGAGGGGTGGAGAAGCAAATGGGCGCTTCTCCTGTGTGCCCTGGCCGGGAATCGAACCCGGGTCCTCCGCACGCTAGGCCGACGCTCTACCGCTGAGCCAACCGGCCAGGGCCTGGTGAGCTTTTTTTGCTCAAGCCAGATGAGCCTGTGCTCAAGCGGGTGACCTCGGGGTCTCAAACCTAGGTCCTTGGCATCCCAGTCTGACGCTCTATTCACTGCGCCACCGCCTGGTCAGGTTCTTATTGGCAGGAGCAGTGGATAGTCCAATGGGAAGGAATTTGAGGGTCCTTTTCTTCACCAAAGAAGATATATTGGAGCCTTTTTTCAAGCAGACTCAAGTCAACAGGTAACTTGAGTGTTCCACTGAATGTTTGTACCAATCTGAATTTCTGGTTCCTGTGGGCCTCACTTGAGTCAAGACCTTTGGAGTGTAAGAGGCAAGACCAGGGACTGGGAAGGGCCTGGAGGGGCCCGGGCCCAGCTGTGGTAGGAGGGAATTCTAAGAGAGGGAGTGTCGGGAGAATCCCTTACTCAGGTATTGAAGAAAGATGAACCAGGAAGGTGAGGCCCTGGTCTAGAGGCTTGTTTTAGTAAGGGGGCAGCTGTGTAGGGGGCGGTGTGGGCTGATGTCCTTGGTTGGCTCTGATTTTGAACCCTTACCTGCACTTCACTGCTGTCAAAGTTGGTCAGAGGAGTGAGGGAAGGACAGGTGGAGGCAAAGGGGATTTCTAGATCATACCTTCTGCCCATCTTTCTATTCCCCAAACAAGCACTTTCAAGGAGTCTCCCACAGGCCATAGTTGGGGAGAGGGTAGCAAGGCTGCCCCTTCTTCCAGAGTCCTTGGCTGGGTTATGTGGGGTGGGGGTCTGGGACCCTTGGGGCCTTCCCTTTTTACTCAAGTCAGACTCATAGTACAAAACTTAAGGGTGGGGACAGTAACACCCCCAGGTTTGGATAGGTCAGGACATCCTCATTGGATGACATCAGGGCAATGCAGGAGGTGAGGAGGAGAGCTGTTAGCCAATTGATAGGTCATTTGTCAACGGACTTGTCACTGGAGGGATCTGTGAATAGGGAAATTTGCCAATGAGGTAGTAAGTTGTCAGCAGTAGATAATTTATGAACTAGAGAACCCTGGGAAAATAGGATTTATGTTATTCTAGTAAAATGTTTTAAAGTAATGAGTAGAGAGATTAGTCAATAAGCTGTGATTAATAGCACAGGTTAAATTATTGACATTGCAGAATCAATAATGCTAATGGCAATGTAGAGAATTATTACCAATACCTCATCTATATATTTTTTTCTTCTTTTCCAAGTGATAGGGGAGATAATGAGACAGACTCCCGCATGTGCCCAGACAGGGATCCTCCTCGCCACCCCCATCTAGGGCCGATGCTCTGCTATTTTTTCTAGAGTCATGCTCACAACTGAGCTATTTTTTAGTGCCTGAGGCAGAGGCTCCACAGAGCCATCCTTAGTGCCCAGGGCTGATGCACTTGAACCAACTGAACCATGGCTATGGGACGGGAAGAGAGAGAAGCAGTAGGGGGAAGGGGGTAGAAGCAGATGGGCACTTCTCTGTGTGCCCTGACTGGGAATAAAATCCAGGACCTCCACACACTGGGCCGACGCTCTTACCACTGAGCCAACTGGCCAGGGCCACCAATACCTCATAAGTAAATACCTTTAAGTAAAATATAAAAAGCCAACGTTTTGCACCCCTTGTCCAGGGTGCTCCCATCAGCTCATCAGTGATATGGGTTTTATTTCCAGACACTACACAGGGACACTGCCTGCTGAGTGGTAGGTCTTTATTTCATTGTTTTGAATAAAGACAGGAATGGGAGAGGGGGTGAATACTGTGCAGGTTTCAGCTTCTGGTGGGGGCAGGATTCAGGCGCTCCGGAGCCGCAAGGACTGCCAGTTGCACATCCCTGTCTTCTGTGGCAGGCAGGCAAGGTGGCGGCTCTGGAAGCCCTTATCAGAGCCTGTGAGCAGCTGGTCTGTCCACAGACAGTGAGTGTTACTCTGCAGTTTGCAGGGAATAGATGAGCATGGAAATACCTGGAGGAGAGGAGGGAGGTACATCTCTGAGGGCTTCTTCTCCTACCCCTGCCTCCCCTATGGAGCAGAATGTACCCCTCCTCAGCATTCAACATTGAGCTGCTAGAGAGACCTCATATCACTCCACCTGGATATAGACTCAAGAATATTCCCTCCCATTGGGGGAACAGTCATTAGACTCGGTGAAGTGACAGTAATCCAGCAAAAGGATCAGATCCTTGGCGATTAGGTACAGTTATGGGCATCAGTCAGGTGAGTCTCCTGAGAACTGTCCCATAGTATAGGGAACAACTGGCAGTAACAGGCAACAGCTGGTGGGTGGAGAACGTAAGCATAAAAAGGAGACTGTGGAGCTCACACAGTTACTGGGTCACAGGACATTCAGGAACATCAAGGACCAGTTCTGGAATAGTCAAAAGGGCAATGTAACTTGCCCTCATGTATAAAACAGTCACAGCTGAAAAGCAATGATCAGATGTGCTGGGGAAGAGTCAGTGGGTTGGGGAACAGCACTTTGGGTTTTTGGAGAACATTCTAGGGAACCAAGGAGCAATCCCATGATGGTCAGGAACAAATGTCAGGACTACAGTATAGTCACAAGGGAGAGTGAGAGGGACAGGAAGCAGCCGAAACAGTGAATCCCTAGGTATAAGGTGCTGGGCAAAGGAACGGCATTCAAAAGAATGTCCAGAACAGTCTCGGGGTTGGGGGAACAGCAAGAAAGATCAGGGACACCCCTGGATCAAGGATTTGGGGAGCAGCCGTAGGGACAAGAAATAGCCAGAGGGAGCAAGAAACAAGACATTGTTTAGGGAAGAGCCCACGGCGCCCTCTCCAGGTGGCAGGCAGAGCCCAGGCACTTACTGTGCATTCCTCACAGCCAGCAGTGTAGAGCTTGGTGAAGCCCCGGCGCTGAGCAGAGCTCAGACTGTTCCATGGAACAACGAAACTGCAGGTAGTTATGTGCAGGTGTCCATTCAACAGTTGTCCTGGGAAAGGGGGAATAACAGGCAGCTTCTGATTGGTTGGGCCAGGGGGTGGGACCAGATCAGAGCCTGACTGGCATCCCTGGAGTACAGACCCAGCTGGGAGCCTTCCAATAAACTGAAACTGGGGAGGGACCCTTCCCTCAGAGCTTTGCTGCCTCGAGGTCGCCCAACTGCATCTGAGGGAAGGGTGGCATGGCCCAGGACGAGGGGGTAGAGCCTCACCAGCGATGAGAAACTCCTCACTGCGGTTCTTGGACTGGTGGAGGTATCCACAGACGCTCTCCATGGCTGGGGTGTAGACGAACCGGATATCAGGGGCATCCCCCAAGGCGTTGAACCCTTTGAACATCTGTTGATGAATGAAAAGAGTGTCTTTTGCTGACATGATTCTCCCACTCCACCTTCTTCATACAGCATCCTGAGATCACAGCTAAATCCTCAGCAGCTGATGGCCAGAGGTGTTTTTTTGTTTGTTCTGGCAGGGAGACAGATGTTAGGACTGTTGAGAAAGGGGCAGGGGGGGTACCTTGGTCATCTTGATCTCGTAATGCCGGTATAAGGTGGTCTGGTTGACTTCTGCTATCCCCATGAACCTGGCTCTGATGACTGAAGGAGAGGAGGGGGGAAAACAAGTCAAATGGACTATGTGAGCCAATAAAAATAAAACAATCATAAAAACCCCAATCACAATAGTCATACTAGCAAAACATATACTTAACTAGGGGTTACTGGATGCCACACAACACACTAAGAGATTTACACATTTGTTAACTGATTCACCCATATTGTGAGCACCTACTCTTTGCCAGGCACTGCTTTAAGCCTTTTTCATATATTCATCATGTGGTTCATTCATTCAATGAATGTTTGCCAGGCACCCTTCTGAGTGATAGGGACACAACAGTGAACAAAACACAGAAATTCCTTCCCCTGCGGAGCTCACATTCTAGCCAAGAGGAGACAGACTAAACAAAAGCAAAATAGCTAAGTCTATGGAATGTTAAAAGGTATTAAAGTGTGATGGGGAACTTCAGAACTGGGTAAGGGGAACCAGGAGTACTAGGGGACAGGGGCAACATTTTGGGAAGGTAACAGTTGAGGCAGTCGCTCGTATGGATACCAGCGGGGAAGGGAGCAGCCTGTGCAAAGCCCCTGAGGAGGAACGGGGCCTGGAGTAATCAAGGAAATGAGTGAGGATGCCAGTGTGGCAAAGTCAGAGTCGAGGCAAGGCTGAGTGGAATTCTAGAGGTGAGCACCATCCTGAACCGCACTGGACTGAGAGAAAGCAAAGCAATGTGTAAGCAGAGTGGGGTCCACTCACCGAGGTCCGAGTTGCAGAAGGCCATCTGCGGGTGGGGTGGAACACAGGTACAGGCCCTGCAGGGGGCTGTCAGACACAGCAACAACAGGATGCCGGAGGCCAGGGGCGCAAACGGGGCCATGGTGGGTTCTACAAGGGTGGGGAAGGGGGGTCAGTGGCTTCCAGTCCCGCTGATCCCAGGACCTGGGCAGGCTTCCCCCCCATTCCCCCCCAAGCATCCTGGATGAGGATTAGGCTGCCACAATTGGACAAAGGGGTTGGGGGGTTTGGGGATTTTAAGGGGGTGGGTATTTGAGAGCCCAGAGGATTTTAGGGGGCTAGGGGGTTGGGAGAATTTCAGAGTTGTGGAGTTTGAGTGATTTAGGGGACTGGATAAGTGAGGAGATTATGGTGCTGTGGTGTTTGGGGAAAAGGGGGCTGGGAGAATTTGAAGACGGGGGTTAGGGAAATCAATGTGGAGGAGTTGGGGATGAGGAATTTGGGGTTGGGCAAACTGGGCGTCTGGGGGGTGGTTGGGTGTTCAGGCTTGTGCATAGTGAGAGATAGAGGAGGCTGGGAGTTAAGGGGGGCTGCGGAGTTCGGAGTTCGGAGGAGGCTGGGGGTTTAGGGAGTTGGAGGAGTTTGGGGGCTTGAAAGAGTGGGGATGCCGGAGGGATTTGGAAGCAGAGGAAGTCTTGAGGTTTAGGGAGTTGAGGATCTAGGAGTCTAGGGTATTGGGGGAGCTGGGAGAGTTTGGGGAGCTTCAGAGGTTTGTGGGTGGGGGATTTGGGAGGCAATGAGAATTTAGGTGAGTTGGCCGCTTGGGTGGCATCTGTGATATTGAGGCTCGGGAGCTTGGGGGAGTTGGGATGATATCAGGGGTTGGAAGGAGTTTGGAGCAGTTCCAGCCCCCACCCGGACCCTCTCCCCTTGAGCAGCCCAGGGTTCTGGTGCCTGCCTTTCAGGCTTGAGCAGCCAGCTTTCAGCAGCAAGAAAATTCCAGCCCAGGTCCAGGCCCTGCGGCTGCCCGGGCCCCTGCCTACCTCTGGTGTAGCCTCTCTAGGCGCTGCGTCTGCGGCGATGGCGGCAGTGCCTGAGCAGCGGAGGATAAATGTCCACGCGAGGGGCGGGGGCGGCAGTCGTGCGGAAACCACAGGCCTCCAGGCTTCCTGGATGTATTACTCATCCGCCCACCGTCAGTGGCTGCCAAGGGGCGGGCTGAGGGCTGCCGAAAAGGAGCTTCACCCTCCTCTCATCCCGCTGGGCCTCGCCCTAATCATCCCCCTCCCCCATCTCCAAGTCCGGTCCCAGTACTTGCCGGAGGCCTCAGTGGAGGGCTGAGAGTCAGGATTCCCCCAGTGCAATTCCCCCAAGTCTCCAAACTGTCTCCATAGTCTATCCGATCATCCACTGCTTGCAAACTCCCCATGGCTGAAGCCTGAATTAGTTCATTTCATCAATAAACATTTCTTTTTTAAACTTTCTCTTTATTTAATGTTTATTTTATTGATTTTAGGGAGAGAGGAAGGGGGGCAGAGAGACAGAAACATCAATTTGTTCTTGTATGTGCCTTGATCTGGGATCCTCTGCTCTTCTGGACGATGCTCTCACCAACAGAGCTATCCACCGGGCATTTCTTGTGCACCTACTGTATGTATTATCAATCATACACAAAAATTCCCCTCGGCCCTGGCCGGTTGGCTCAGTGGTAGAGCGTCGGCCTGGCGTGCAGGAGTTCCAGGTTCGATTCCCGGCCAGGGCACACAGGAGAGGCGCCCATCTGCTTCTCCACCCCTCCCCCTCTCCTTCCTCTCTGTCTCTCTCTTCCCCGCTCGCAGCCAAGGCTCCATTGGAGCAAAGTTTGCCCGGGCGCTGAGGATGGCTCTGTGGCCTCTGCCTCAGGCGCTAGAATGGCTCTGGTTGTAGCAGAGCAACGCCCCAGATGGGCAGAGCATCGCCCCATGGTGGGCATGCCGGGTGGATCCGGGTCGGGCGCACGCGGGAGTCTGTCTGACTGCCTCCCCGTTTCCAACTTCGGGAAAAAAAAATTCCTCTCTGGTAGATCCGGCATTCTAGTGAAGAGTGGGGGAGGCAGAGAGGACACCAAGTAGAAGTAGTGGAGGGAGATAAGGTAGGTGAATGGAGGACGAATACAATGGGGGGTAACTGAGGCACGGAGAGATTAAGTGACTTATTCAAGATCACAATAAGTGGTAGGACTAGGATTTGAACTCAGGGGGCCTGGATCCAGAGCCTGGGTCTTAACCCTGCACAAAAAAACAGGCAAATAACATTTATATAACATCAACTGTGTAGCAGGCACTCAGCATAATTTATCTCAAAGCTCACAATTTTCGCAACATGGGTGGATATAGAGGGTATTATGCTAAATGAAATAAGCTAGAGAAAGAGAAATACCAAATGATTTCACTTATATGTGGAATCTAAAACACCAACCGAAGTAAAACATGCATATAGACACAGAGAACAAACTGGTGGTTGCCAGAAGGGGGAATGGGGTGGGTGAAATAGCTGAAGGGGATTAAGAAGTACAGACTTCCAGTTATAAAACAAATAAGCCATGGGGATGCAATGAACAGCACAGAAAATATAGTCAATAATATTGTAATAACTTGATAGACTGACAGATGCTAACTAGAATTATCATGGTGATCATTTCGTAGCGTATAAAAATATTAAACCACTGAGTCATACAAACCACTGAAACTAACATAACGTTCTATGTTAACTATAATTCAGGGTGTTTTTTTTAAAAAAACCTCATAATAAGGTTCTGAGATGGGTACCAGTATTATTCCCATTTTACAGATGATGAAATATGAGGCATAGAGTAATTGAAGAACTTTCCCAGGATCACAGGGCATGGCTAGGTTTTGAACTTAAGCCAGGTGGCCCCAGGATCTAACCCAGGCTTAGGAAGTGAGGAAGGTGCTGGTGAATTACTGAGTACTGAGGTGAGGGGAGTTGAACAGTGGTGAAAGAGGCCAGTGAGTCAGAAGAAAGCTGATACCTTCCCATCCTGCCCTACCCCTTCCCCACCAACTCCTCCCCACCGTGCTCCTGTGTGTGGGGGTGTTAAGCAATCCCTGCCTGCCAGCTTCCAGATGCTACTAGCATCTTCCCTAGGATCCTGGGAAAGGGCTCTGAGGGCTGATTAACATCCTTTGTTGTTCAGGGAGTTCAGACCAATAATAGTAACGGTATTGATGACAGCAGTCACTTATTGAGCACTTACTGAGTACCGTGCCCTGAAGTCTTTGTGTAAATTCTTTTATTCAATCTTCATTACCTTTTGCTAATTAAGCTAGATTAACTCAGGGAGGTTAGCCCAATCAACAGCACCATCAGCACAAAAAAAAAAACAAAAACAAAAAAAAAACTACCATCAACACTTATGGAGTGCTTACTGGGTATCAAGCACTGTTTTGAAATCTTTGTAAGCACTTTCAGTCAATCCAGATTACTTCTTGCTAATGTTGGCTAACCAAGGGACGTTAAACCAATTGTAGTAATAGCAACCAAGCACTCCTGAAGAATGCAGACTTCCTGTGTACCAGATATTGTGCTAAGCATTTTTCCCGACAACGAATCTGTTCCTCAAAATATCCCTGTGAGTTAGAGACTGTTCATATTCTCATTATGCAGATGAGAAAACTGAGACACACTAAGAATCGAGTGACGTACCCAGGAATGGCAGTGAAGAAATGACTGTTGGGGAGACAAGGGGAAGGACATAAACCAGGAATCTGAAGAAGCTGATTGTGCAAGTGAGGGAGTGAGAGTGAATGAGACAGGGGGCTGAGTAAGTCAGCAGCGGGGCCAAAGGGAGAAGTGACGAAAGGGAAAGTCGTGCTGCAGCCCCTCACTGACCCTGGTTCTGACGCCAGCTCTCTGACTCTGACACCTGAGTCAGCACAGAGTTTTGCCAGCTGTCTACATGTGAGGGGTTGTGTCCATCCAGGTTAATGTGCAGGGGTTTTTTATTCATTTTTTAGAGATGAGAGAGAGAGAGAGGAGAGACAGAGAGAGAGAGGAGAGATAGAGAGAGAGAAGGAGGGGAGGAGCTGGAAGCATCAATTCTCATATGTGCCTTGACCAGGCAAGCCCAGGGTTTCGAACCAGCGACCTCAGCATTTCCAGGTCGACGCTTTATCCACTGTGCCACCACAGGTCAGGCCAATGTGCAGGTTTTTAAACTGGTGGGATTTCATGGAGGGGTGTCCCGGTATGTGACCATCTATGGGGCTGGGTGTGCATGGAGGGCCGTGGGGCCCAACTGGGTGTGCAGAAGGGACACTTGGCAATCTCCACAGCACACCAAGTGCTTGGGCCTGATTGTGCCCTTTGTACAGATTAGGAAACTGAAGCCCATAGAGGGTTAAGTGACCCGCCTGGGGACCCACATGGTTTTAGCAAGAGGAGAGGCCAAGATTCAAAGCTAGGGCTCTCCAGATGATCCAAGAATGTAGCGCTCCACTCATGAACACATGTGTGGGCACACACACACAGGTCCACAGCGTTGTGTTCAGGCCGAGGTCCAGAGGAAATAAGGAGGGTTTATAAAAAGAGGAGCCTAGTCTGACCAGGCAGTGGTGCAGTGGATAGAGTGCTGGACTGGGACATGGAGGACCCAGGTTTGAAACCTCGAGGTCGCCAGCTTGAGCATGGGTTCATCTGGTTTGAGCAAGGCTCACCAACTTGCGCCCACGGTCGCTGGCTTGTGCAAGGGGTCACTCTGTCTGCTGTAACACCCCCCCCCCCCTTCAAGGCACATATGAGAAAGCAATCAATGAACAACTAAGGTGCTGCAACGAAGAATTGATGCTTCTCATCTCTCTCCCTTCCAGCCTGTCTGCCCCTATCTGTCCCTCTCTGTCTCTGCCACACACAAAATTTTTTTTTAATTATAAAAAGAGGAGCCTAGAAAATCAGGACAGGGGGTGTGCTGCGTACAGCTCTCTGCTGTGTCTGCCCCTGAGAGTTGCCTGTATGCCTTTAAGTGGTATGTGTGCAGCTGAGTGTTTACTGTAGCCCTGTGTGTTTTGTGTTGCTTCTGGGAGTTGCACGTCTGCCTCTGTAAAGCAGGTCTAGATTGCACATGTAATTGTGGATATTCCTCCCCTCTGTGAGTTGTGTGTCTGAGTGTTACATCATCATCCGCTGCCTCTGGGTGCTTCCCTGCAACGCTACCTAGATGATCCCCATAAACCCATCCCAACTCAGTGCCTCTCAGGGCCCCATAATGACGCCAATCTTTTGGGAAATGAGGAAGGTGGGAGTGCAGAGGGAGGGTGACGCCTGACGGTCAATGGGTCACTCTGAGCCTGCGGGCTTCCTGTGCCTGTCGGGAACTGGGAACCACTGCCACCCCCAGCCACCCCTCCGGGAATGGCATTTCTCTACCCTGCGGGGCAGCTGTCTGCACAGCAGACAGAGGGCATGGCCCTGTGTGCATCTGTACTATGGTGGGGCTGGGGTTGCCCAGTCCAGTCCCCTCGATCCTGCCCAGGGTCCAGGAGACTTGACTTATCCCTGCACCTGCATGTGTGAGCATGTGAGCATGTGTGTGCATGCACACACCCAGGAGTGTCATCTCTTTGCTTAGGAGGGTTGCAGTGTCTCCGGTTGTGTGTATGCCTCTCTGTGTATGTGGCAAGACATGTTGTGTCCCTAGATAGACGTTTGTGTGCCTGGGAGTGTAGTGTGGGTTTCTGTGTTATAGGTCTCAGTGGTTCTATTAATACCTACAAGTGTGTCTACCTTTCTAGGTATGTACTGTGGGTCCTTCTGTTTGTTGTGTGTGGCTAGGAGTGTTGAGTGTGTGTGAGTGTTGACTACGTGCCCTGTTCTGTTGTGTGTGCCTCTTAGAGTTGTGTATGCCTCTGCATTTCATGGTTGTGCCCTGAGGGCTGTCTTTATATTACATGGGTAATCTTTCATATAGTATAGATTTGGGTGATGGGAGGGGGTTGTGTGTGCGTCTGCGCGCCCAAAAGTGTTGTGTGCTGCTGGGCCAGGAGGCTAGCCAGAAGCCCTGGCCCCCAGCCCACGCTGTGAGCACTGGGCAGGTTGAATGACTGTGGGCATCTCCACAGTTGGAGAGTGAGATGTGCTCCGGAGGCTGTGCTGGCTGCAGGTCTCTCCGTCTCATGGGTCTCAACATGCATGGGCATCTGTGGGTTGGGTTGTGTAGATCTGAGTTTTGAGGGTTTGTGTGTGCGTCTCTAGGTTGTGTATGTGTGTGGACAAGGCTTACATACAAGGCCTGGCTGAGGGGTCCAGTTGTTACATGCTCACCACCACACCCCCATGCACACACATGCACACACTCACTTCTCTATCATCCAGTCACTGTATAAACAAACTTTCCCTTTTCCGGAAAAGGCCCCCACCCTGATCCCATGCCTCTGCCTGGGAAAGCAGAGGCGGGAAGTCTGGGGGTGGTGGAGGGAGGGACAGGCAGACAGGGCTCTGGGTTTGATCTTGAGATCAGAGGTGCTGTGTGACTCCCAGCTGCTGTCTGCCTGTCTCTGACTTGCCTCTTCTGGGAAATGGCTTCTAATGTGGCTCCTAGTGGATAGGCTCCCCTCAACACCACCCCCACCCCTGGCAATCAGCCCTCCTGCCCTGACCATGCTCTGCCTTTCCACCTACCAGCTCAGCAGCACAACGTACCCTGTGGTTGTGAAGATGGGGCATGCGCACTCTGGGATGGGCAAGGTGAGTCCCTGGGTTGGGGTGTGACCCTGTGTGTTTGTAAATGGTGCACGCTCCTGGCATTGTGCATATGTATGTAAATGTATATTTTGTATTCAATGCACACCAGTAATTCTGTATGATTGTGTGTCCTGGGGCGTTTTTATCTGTTTCTATCTTTTCCCTCACATTCTTAGATTTTGTTGGCCCAATTTTCTATCATGCACTTGGCTAGCTTTATGTGTCCTGTTATTTTGTTAGCGTATACAGCATTGTATCTGTGTAGATGCATGCCTCTGTGTTGAACACACACTACGTAATCCTTTATATTCAAGGGTCTTGGGGTCCTGTATGCTTTTCCAACATCTGATTTTGTCTGTGTATGTAGAAAGCAGACTTGCAATTTGTATGTTGTGTATCCATGCTTCTGTTGTATATTGTCTACAACTAATTTTATTACTGTATGCATATACTGTATATACACACAATTTTCCCACAGCTTATTGAGACATAGTTCACTTACCATACCACTTACCCATCCATGCATGAGTACCTTGGTATGTCTGCTGAATTTCTGTGTACTTAGCTCACCTGTGTCATTTGTGTGCACACCTCCACCCTGAGGCACCGCCATTGCTGCCCCTTCCTGCCAAGGCCCTGATCCCCACCCCCCCCACAGGTCAAGGTGGACAACCAGCATGACTTCCAGGACATCGCAAGTGTCGTGGCACTGACCAAGACATATGCCACTGCTGAGCCCTTCATTGATGCCAAATACGACGTGCGCGTCCAGAAGATCGGGCAGAACTACAAGGCCTACATGTGAGTGGATAAAATGAGGCCTAGGTAGGGGTCCCCAGCTCTGCCTTGTGCAGTTCAGGCCCCCTGAGCCTCTCTTCTCCCTCTCTCCCAGGAGGACGTCAGTGTCAGGAAACTGGAAGACCAACACTGGTTCTGCAATGCTAGAGCAGATTGCTATGTCTGACAGGTGGGTGGCCTGAACTCTGGGGGTGGGGAAGGGAGGGTGGGAGTGTGGCTGCTTAGGCAGGCACTGACAGGCTTTCTTTCCCCACGTTGCCAGGTACAAGCTGTGGGTGGATACATGCTCAGAGATTTTTGGGGGACTGGACATCTGTGCAGTGGAAGCACTGCATGGCAAGGACGGAAGGGATCACATCATTGAGGTGGGAGCAGCACCCGGGGATTTACGGGGGGAACCGAGGGCGGCGCACGGCAGCCACACTGTACACTGGGACGCACGCCATGGCCCGGAAAGTCCTCGGCAAATGGCAAAATGTTTAGTATACTGTAAAGTGCCTTGGACTGGGACACGCTGGCAAATGCCAAATACTTAGTAAACTATCAACTGCTTTGTGAACTTGGACATACATCCTCAGTAAATAGCAAAAACACTTGTTAAACTATAAAGTGCTCTGTGAACCGAGCCCTCTCGGTGAATGGCAAAGCACTTAATAACCTTGAAAATGTTTTGTAAACTGACAGGTCCTTGGCAAACAAACAAGTACTTTGTAGACTCTAAAGACCTTTGAAAAGAGTACTTGTTGATACTAAAGCATTCTGTAAACTACCTTATAAAATTAGGATGTGCTTGGTGAACAGCAAAGTGCTTTATAAAACTATAAAGGAAGAGCTCTGTAAACTGGAAGTCCTTGTTATTGAAACAAAACACTTTCAAAATTCTAAAGCTCTTAGCAAACAGTGGTGCCTCTGGTAAATAGTAAACCAATTTGTAAATGGTAAAATCCGCCTTGAAAATTTGGAGTGTTTGGTAATCAATAGCACTTCGTACATGATAAAGCATTTTCTAAAAAGACTGGTGCCATTTGCAAAGCACTGTCTAAAGTCTAAACACACTGCATATGCCACAGTCCTTTGTGAAGGGCAAGGAGCTTTGTAAACTGTGAAGTACCATGTCAACCACAAAGTTCTTTGTAAAGGACAGAGCACCCGGCAAACCAGAAAGCCAGGGTCATCAAGTGTTCTGTCGAGGGCCAGACAGTGCACACTTTAGGCTTTGTGGGCCACAGAGTATCCTTGAAGCTACTCATCTCTGTAAAAGCAGCCATAAACAACATGTTTAAAATGTGTGGCTGGGTTCCAATAAAACTTTGTTTGTTGACATAATTTTCACATGCTATGAAATCTTTTGATTTTTTCCAACCATTAAAAATGTAAAACCATCCTTAGTTCGTAGACCATAGAAAAACAGGTGCTGGGCTGGATGTGGCCCATGGTGCCTAATTTGCTAGCACCTCATGAGCTGTTTAGTACTGTGGAGTAGACAAGCTTTGTTCACACTGCACACCAGTAACTAACAAACTGAAGCTCATTTCCTTGGCAACCACCATGCCTTCTTCCAACTTAAAAGCACTTTGTCACTGTCACCCTCACATGCACTTCCTGCCTCTCTCCTCACTGGGTCTCCATTCTAGGTGGTGGGCTCCTCCATGCCGCTCATTGGTGACCACCAGGATGAAGACAAACAGCTCATCGTAGAACTCGTGGTTAACAAGATGGCTCAGGCCCTACCCCAGCAGCGGGACGTGTCCCCCGGCAGGGGCTCCCACAGCCAGGTCAGCTAGTGGTGGTCAGGCCAGCCCTTGGTCCTGGTGTGTCACAGAGTTAATCATCAGCTGGGGCATCACAATTACGCATGTGGTGGCGATTTCCCATTGTTTTAAAAAAAATTAATAAATAGCTGCTACCCTGAATTCCTTGAGTGCCTCCCGACACCTCCTCTGGGGGTCCCCTCCCAACAACCTGACATCTCCTCAGCTTAGCCACAAACATGGCAACACCCAGCACACAGGGAACCCATGTTATTCTGATTGGCTGATGCTCCACTGACCGGTAGCTATTTTTAACTTCTGCTCCACTCCTCTACCGCAGACTCCGTCCCCAGGCGCCCTGCCCTTGGGCCGCCAGATCTCCCAGCAGCCCTCGGGGCCCCCGGCTCAACAACGACCCCCACCACAGGGTAAGTGAGGAGCCAGTCTCCTGGGTGCCTACCGTCCTGCAGCCCCCGACCCCCTACCCCTCACTTGCCAGCTCTCACATGTGAACTCTTTCTCTGTCCCTCAGGTGGCCCTCCGCAGCCGGGCCCAGGCCCCCAACGCCAGGGACCCCCACTGCAGCAGCGCCCACCCCCACAGGGCCAGCAGCACCTTTCAGGCCTTGGACCCCCAGCTGGAAGCCCCCTGCCCCAGCGCCTACCAAGTCCCACGTCAGTGTCACAGCAGCCTGTGTCCCAGGCCCCACAGCTGACCCAGGGTCAAGGCCGCCAATCCCGGCCAGTGGCAGGAGGGCCCGGGGCACCTCCAGCAGCCCGCCCACCTGCCTCCCCATCTCCCCAGCGCCAGTCGGGTCCCCCACAGGCTACCCGTCAGACATCCGTCTCTGGTCAGGCTCCACCAAAGGCCTCAGGGGCTCCACCGGGTGGTCAGCAGCGCCAAGGCCCACCCCAGAAACCTCCTGGCCCTGCTGGCCCCACCCGCCAGGCCAGCCAGGCGGGTCCCATGCCCCGCACTGGGCCACCCACCACGCAGCAACCACGGCCCAGCGGCCCCAGCGGCCCAGGCCCCGCTGGACGGCCCACCAAGCCACAGCTGGCCCAGAAACCTAGCCAGGATGTGTCGTCACCTGCCACCGCCAATGCCGGGGGACCTCCGCACCCCCAGCTCAAGTAAGGGGACTCCACAGCAGCCCAAGCCTTGCTGCTCACAGAACATGTTCCTATACCAGGAAGGCAGCCCCAGCTCCCAAGCTCCTTGGACCCAGATGCTAGCCAGGGGTCCTGAGAGCTCTCTCCAGTCTGGGCCAGACCTCTCCCCCAAACTGTCACCCCTCTCAGTCCACAGAGGTTCTTGCCCTCCATCCCAGAGATTCAGTGCTAGAATCCCAGAGAAACTCCACTTTTAGTTCAGTCTTCCCAGCAGTCTCTGGGAAAGTCCCCTCCTCCAGCCCAGATACTTTGCTGACCCTCCTTCAGTAACTCTCCACCCACCAAGTCCTCCTCCTGACCAATCCACCCACCGACCCTCTCTGCTGCCAAACTCATCCTCGAGACTCCTCCGGGCCAATGTCCCAAACGACCCACTACCCAGTTCAGTCCTGTATCACCTCACACTCTTTCTAGTCATCCTCCTACTTTTCCTACAGTCTAGCCCAGCGATTTTCGACCTTTTTCATCTCATGGCAGAGACCTAGTTGCTAGACTTTTGTGGCATACCAAAAAATATATTTTTTGCTGATCTAACAAAAAAAGTAGGAGTAATTTTGATTCATTCACACTGGATGGCTAATGTTGGCTGCTGTGATTGCTTTATTTGACAATCTAAGGGAAAAGAAGTCAGTGTCCCTGACTAAATTCAGGAACTGCATTTCTTACAAAAAAAATTGATTTCAGAAAGGAAGGGAGAAACACTGATCTGTTGTTCCACTTACTTAAGCATACATTGGTTGAATCTTGTATGCCCGACCAAAGATCGAACCCATAACCTGGGGTTACTGGGACAATGCTCTGACCAACTAAGCTACCCAGCCAGGGCAGTACTGCATGTTTTAAAAATTCTGGTGGCACTCCAGTTGAAAATCACTGATCTAGGCTCCTTTCTGGTCTATCCCCAAGTCCTTCTGGTCCGTCTCCCTCCTCCCAAATCATCACACCATTCTCTCTGCCTGTTCTGGCCCATTCCAGATCTGCCCGTACCTTCGCTCACGAGTCCTTGCTGTCACATGCAACTGCTCCCTCTTAGATTTGTCCCTCCCAGCCTGTCCTTGATCTAAGCCCCCCCCCTCCCCCCGCAGCATACACATTCTTCCTGGACTCCTTACCGTTAGACTGGAAACCTCCCTGCCCATCTTCACCTTTCTATCAAACTCCTCCCGGTCTAGCCCAGATTTGAAGATTCAGCCCAGGACTCTTCCCATTAATCCCAGACTTCTTCACCTTGGATTCAAGTGCTCCCAGCCTGGACCAGGGCTCCCTGACTCCTGCCTGAGCACCTATCAGGGTCCAGGCCCATGCTGATGGGTGGGAGGGTCACAGGCACCGCCCCAGGACCAGGGGGGCAGGGCTGGGGCCGGGCCTGGGGTAACATTGTGTTTCTCTCCCCCTCCTCCCTTCCTCTTCCCCCCTTCCTCCCACACCTCCACCTTGTCTCTCTCTAGCAAATCCCAGTCTCTGACCAATGCCTTCAACCTTCCAGAGCCAGCCCCGCCCAGGCCCAGCCTTAGCCAGGACGAGGTGAAAGCTGAGACCATCCGCAGCCTGAGGAAGTCTTTCGCCAGCCTCTTCTCTGACTGACACCCTACCCTGAGAACCCCTAAAATTCCTGGGCAACCCCTCTCTGGGCCCTGGATCCATTTCTCATTTTGGAATCTCCAACTCCCTTGAGAAGCCCTCTCCTGGTCCAACAAGAGCCCTCTTCTCACTCAGAATGCCCAAATCCCTAGGGAACCTTCACGCCTGGTCCGAAACCTATTTCTCATGTTTGGAGTTCCCAAGTCCTCCCGGAAGGACACTTCTGGTCACCTCAAGACCTACTTATCAGTTTTAGAACCTGCCAACTCCTGAAGACCTCCATTCCTGGTCCTCAGAGTGCGTTTTCCTTCCCAGAAGCTCCCAAACACCAGGCAACCCATTCTGGCATTCTGGCCCTAACACCAGAGACCCCTCCTGGAGCCCTGAAATTCCTGGAAAACCCTACTCCTGGTCCCAGAGCTCTCAAGCACACTGCTCTCCATCAAAATTTTCCAAACCCTTAAGAAACCCCTACCTTTGGGCCCCTTTTCATGGATCTGCCGTTTCTGGAGACCCACCTCTTGAAATGCCACCACCTACCTGCCCCCACAGGATTTCCCTCCACCTGCCCCCACAACTCCCTTCAACACACTGGGAGCTCCTCCCACTGCTAGACCCCAGTTCCCAGGGAGCCCTGCCCCACTTTCCTGCCTCTGACAGCTGTCTTTAAATATGCAAACTCCACCCACCCTCCCAGAATCCTTTGCACATGGGAGGCCAGTGGTCCCCCACTTCCCCACCTTTGCCGTGATGTCTGTGTCTGTGACTGACGTGGCCTCCTCTCGTGCGGTGCTTGGCATATGTGGTCCTCGTTCATCGTGCCGCCTGTGGTGATGCGTGCAGTGGCGCTGTTTGTGTGGTCCGCACCTCCCCCCAACCTCCGCTCCTTGCCTGGACTCACCCCTACCCCTCAGAGGCTCTGAATCCCACAAGAGTCGGGAAGCAAAATAAACAAGCAGAGGCCCAGCAGAATTCTGTGCTTCTTGATGAAGAAAGAGGGGAGTCTTTGAATGGTGGGAGAGACAAGAAGGGACCCCCAAATCCATACGGGGTGCTGGGGACCCCGGAATCCAGTGGAAGGCACATCAGGCACAAATTCCAGAGAGGTTCTGAGTGGAATCTGTGCTATAAATCCCAGCCATTGGAGATATAGGAGCTCCCAAATTTAGAAGTATCCCCAAAGGCAAGAGGAAATCAAACTACCGAGGAGGTGGAGGTCTCAGTCTTAAGGGTCCCCCAATTCGAGAGACTGGAAAAGCACATGAGGACCCCTCATCTCCCAGGGCAGGAATGGGGTATCCTGAGGCAGTATCAGGGCAGAGATGGAACATCAATTGGCTGGTAGGCAGGGCTCCTTGGTGTAGAAAGCTGAGACTGGTTCCCTGGTGGCTGGGGACAGGGCCTAAGGCACAAGGCGGGCTGCGCTGAGGAGGCAGGCGGGCAACTCATCAGCCTGGGTGCGGTGCAAGGAGGGTTCGGAGGCACTCCGCTCAATCTTGGGGAGTGACCGCTGCAGCAGCTCAATCGTGGCCAGAATCTGGTGGCAGGGTCACATGAGGAGGAGTGTCCAGAGCCACACGGGCACCCCACCACCACCAAACCCCAGCCTTACAGGGAAGCACACACACACACACAGTGTGAGCCTTGAACACGCAGGGTTCACATTCCCACCTTGGAGTCTTCCTCCTCCTCAGAGTCCCTTCCCCAGGACACCCAGCCCTCCGACCCGGCCCACCTGGGGGAAGAGGGGCCGCTCCTCCCGTTGGAACTTGAGGCAGTCGGACAGCAGGCGCCGCATGGCCTTCGGGCAGTTGCTGGAGATTTTGCTGAGGTCCGGGGACAGATAGCCACGGCCCACCATAAAGATAATCTGGGGGTGGGGAAGACGGGAACGGCTTATCTGGGGACCTAGGCCGGGAGCCCAGGGAATTTTCGTCTCAAAGAACTTGGGAGATTCCTTTTGAGGAACTGGGGTATTCTGGGTATTGGGGCTCTGGGGGTTGTGCTATCTTGTGAACCCAAGGATTCCCGGTCTCTGAGGTCTTAGAAGGATTCTCTGCTTGCAGAGCACAGGGATTTAGGCTTGAGGAAATCAAGGATTGTAGGTATCTGGGGCCCAGAGGATTATAAGTCCATAGGTTTCTAGGGGGCGTAGGGGTCTGGAAAGTACTGAGTCTAGGGGAAACATGAACTTCTGTGGAGGGAGGGAGCTAAAGGATTCTAGCCTTCAGGAGCTTTTATTGTTGTGGGGGTCTGGGGCCTGAGGGCTGAGTTCATGTGGCCTGTACGAGTACTGGTATATGGAGTCTAGGATTATCAGTTTCTGAGGGCCTAGGAGATTCCAGGCCTTGAACCTAGAGGACTGTGAGAGTCTAAGGCCTAGCAGGGGTCCCTAAACTTTTTACACAGGGGTCCAGTTCACTGTCCCTCAGACCGTTGGAGGGTCACCATATACAGTGCTCCTCTCACTGACCACCAATGAAAGAGGTGCCCCTTCCAGAAGTGCGGCAGGGGGCCGGATAAATGGACTCAGGGGGCCGCATGTGGCCCACGGGCCGTAGTTTGGGGACACCTGGCCTAGAGTATTGTGGGTGCCAGGGAGCCGAAGCCTGCCAAACACCCAAGGCCTGAATATCGTGAATATCTGTGAGTACTCTAAAAGCACAAAGGGATTCTATTTCTGAAGAAATGAGATTCTAGGCTTTGGGGACTTGCAGGATTTTGAGTTCCCAGGTCAGAGGACTGGCAGTTGTTGAAGGGTCCAGAGAGCTTCTGGGTATTTGGGGGCCTCAGAGGGGGGGATTGTGGGCATAGGGGATTCAGGAGATTCTGAACTTTGAGGACTCAAGAGGATTGTGGCTGAGGGAGAAGAAGGGGATTCTGGGTATAGGAGACCAAGAGGATTCTGAGAGTTCTAAGCCCAGAAAACGTGGGTTTTCTGGAGGAAGTGTGGCATTCCTCAACTGTGCAAAGGAGATCTGGGGTTTACAGGATGAGGGACCCCTTAGCTTGGGAGACTGCAGATAAGGCATGGCTCTTACCTGGTCACGGCTGCCAATGTGACTATAAGGCAAGGAGCCAGTCATGAGCTCGTAGAGCACAACGCCATAGGCATAGACATCCGACTGGAAGCTGTAGGGATTCGGGTCCTGCATACGGATCACTTCAGCCGCCTTCGATAGGCCAGACCAGGCAGGGGAACCGTGGAGGTCAGCAAATGGCTGGCCCACAGTCCCAGATACCACTAGCCACACTGGGTACAACTCAAGAGCCACCCACACAGGGTGAAACATGAGAAGTCTAGATGAACAGGCACCCCATGTCCCAGTCCTGCTGCCCACGTCCCTATTTGCCCCTGGTCCAGACCCTGGCCTAGTCTGGCCCAACTCACCATCCACAGCACAGAGCCTGAGGGCTGCTCCAAGGGCTGAGCCCCACTCCACCGTGTCTTCACTGTGGCCAGGCCGAAGTCGCCGATCTTCACTGTGAGCCCCTCATGTAGGAAGATGTCCACTGGGGTCAAGGGCCACTACAAGGACTCCCAATAGCCACACCTCTCATCCTGACTGTGAGGCTGTCATTAACACCTCCACATCAGCCATGCCTCTAACCCTAGCCAGTAGTCCTCCAATGTCACAAAAACCCACCACAACCTTGACTTGGGTGGGGAGCTCCAATTAACGCCCCTTACACTTGGACCCCTTGTGACTGCTGACCAGGAAGCCCCTTTAAGGGTACCCATACTCTGTAATACCTTCCACAACTGCCACACCTTAGACTCTGACCAGAGTCCCCAAGGACAACACCTGAACAAACTGTAACTCTGATTCCTGACCAAGAGACCCCAGTAAAGGTTCCTCACCAGCCACAGCTCTGCCACCTGGCAACGGCCATGTGACACATGGCCCCTATTCATCCCTAGAAACACCTCCAAGAGACATCCCTCTAAATCCTCTTCCCACCGCAGCCCTTAGACAGGGACAGGTAGATACTGTTAGACTTGAGATCCCGGTGGATGATGTTCTTGGCATGGAGGTAGCTGTGGGAGTGGAAGCAGGTGGCAAATTGGCTGGGGCTACCTCATCTCCCTCCCGCAGGTCCCCCAACCCCCTTCCTAGTCCCCAGGCCAGGAGGCTCACTCCATGCCCTGGGCAGTCTGCCGGGCCACGTCAATAAGCTGGACCATGTCGAAGCGTGTGTCGGCCACGTGTAGGTGGTGATAGAGGCTGGAGCCCTCGCACCACTGTGTGATGATGGCGAACCCTGGCCGGGTCATGAAGCCCATGAACAGCAAGATGTTGACGTGGCGTGTCTTCCTGCAGGCAGGGAGGGAGGTATTAGGGCAGGGAGGGAAAACTGTCATTCACTTTTTGAGCATCAGGAATGGTGCTGTTCACTGTCGCCTCCTGTCATCATTCCCACCCTACCTTTCAGGAAGCTCAGGGCCAGACTATAGCCAGATTCAATGAATTTGTGAGATATCTTTGCTGGGCTGATTTGGAGCTGGGACTTATGCTCTGATTTTCTTCATCCCAGTTTTCCAACAAAAACAAGAGGGGTAGATTACCACCCCCAGCCCTCTACCACCCAGTAGTGTCTTAAACACCAGCACCTGCCATACCTCTAACTCTGACCATTACCTGGACCTGTGATCATTTTAGAGATGAGAAAATAGAATGCCAACTTATCAATATTACACGGTATCAGCATAATATTGATAAATGGCAGGTAGAAAATATCAGTGGTGTGATTATATTGTTTCCACAGGAGGCTTAGACGTAAAGAACTTGGGGCTTGACTCAAGTTAGATCCTCTGTTCCAATCCACGCTTCCCCAGGTGCTCACTCTGCAACCTCAGGAGGACACTTAGCCTGCGTCTCATTTTCCTCAACTGTGAAAAGTACATTAGCTACCTTGGTGATGTTGGGAAGAGGAAGTAAATAATCCACAAGGCACATGAACAGCACTGAACACAAGCAAGCCCTGTTGTTAGTGCTCCTGGCTACCTGGCTCTACCTCACGGCAACCCTGTCACTGAGGAACAGATCAGCCCTAACTTAGACAAAAACCTTCATTCCTTATAGAAGTACTAACTTCAGTTAGGGTAACACAAATGTAAACACAGTTGACCCTTGAACTACATGGGTTTGAACTGCACAGATTCACTTACACATGGAATTTTTTTCAATAAATAACTATCTTTTTTTTTTTTCTTGTGGGAGAGACAGAGTCAGAGAGAGGGACAGACAGGAACAGAGAGAGACGAGAAGCATCAATTCTTCGTTGCGGTTCCTTAGTTGTTCATTGATTGATTTCTCATATTCACCTTGACTGTGGGTGCTACAGCAGACTGAGTAACACCTTGCTCGAGCCAGTGACCTTGGCCTCAAGCTGGTGAGCCTTACCCAAACCAGATGAGCTTGCACTCAAGCTGGCAACCTCAGGGTCTCGAACCTGGGTCTTCCACGTCCCAGTCCAACACTCTATCCACTGTACCACTGCCTGGTCAAGCATAACTGTACGGTTTTTAATCTGAGGTTGGGAGCCCACAGATTCAGGGGTGCAACTGTGTGCACTGAGATAGGCTGTTTAATATATAGGACTTGAACATCTGCAGATTTTGGTATCTGCAGGGAGGTCCTGGAACCAATCCCCCATGGATATTGAGAAACAACTAAGTTTTGGGAGAGCCAAAACTTATACATGAATTTTCAACCACGCAGGGAGGTTGCCACCCCTTACTTCCACATTGTTCAAGGGTCAACTGCAACATCACTGATGCTCTGCAATTCTGCCATGTCGGAGCAGATAATACAGCACCTAAGCATTCTTCAGAGCAGTCATATTGTGGTTAAAATATTAATATAATGCAAATTAAGAGCATGCTCAAATCACTATTTCATTGAGAACAATTTTTCTTACTGTGTCATCCATTATGAGGATAAACATTAAAACGGCACAAGTTATGATAACATCAACTTTGTAACATAACTGTGCCCACCTGTCAGAGAGGAAAGCCCATGTGTAGGCCTAGGAGTGGTGGTAGTTAGTGTGGAAGAAAGGGAACACCAGGGTTTCTCAGCGCAAATGAATTAATATAGTATTAATGATAAGTTAAGTAGAACAACTACAATCATAAATTAAACAATGATTAAATTATGGTTATGATTATAGTTAATACAGTTGACCCTTGAGCAACACATGGTACAGTTGAAAATCCACATATAATTTTCAGCTCTTTCAAAACTTAATTCAGCCTGACCAGGTGGTGGTGCAGTGGATAGAGCATCAGACCGGGACATGGAGGACCCAGGTTAAAAACTCTGAGGTCGCTGGCTTGAGCACAGGCTCACCAGCTTGAAAGCGAGGTCACTAGCTTGAAGCCCAAGGTCGCTGGCTTGAGCAAGGAGTCACTCGCTCTGCTGTAGCCCCCTGGTCAAGGCACATATGAGAAAGCAATCACTGAACAACTAAGGTGCCACAATGAAGACTTGATGCTTCTCATCTCTCTCCCTTCCTGTCTGTCTGTCCCTATCTGTCCCTCTCTCTGACTCTCTGTCTGTCAAAAAGAAGAAAAAATTAAAACACATTTTGTATGGGCCATGGCTGCTTTGCTCTGTGGTAGAGCATCGGGCCCGTGTGAAGATGTCCCGGGTTTGATTCCCAGTCAGGGCACATAACAGAAGCACCCATCTTCTTCTCCACCCTCTCCCTCTTCTCTCTCTTTCTCTCTCTGTTTCCCTCCTGCAGCCATGGCTCAATTGGAGTGAGTTGGCCCCAGATGCGGAGGATGACTCCATGGCCTTCGCCTCAGGCGCTAAGAACTTGGTAGCTGAGCAGCAGACTAATGCCCCAGATGGGCAGAGCATCATCCCCTAGCGGGCTTGCTGTGTGGATCCTAGTCGGGGCACATGCAGGAGTCTGTCTATGCCTCCTCTCACGGAATAAAAAACAAACAAAAACCTCCCCACATTCTGTATGTTATATGTATTATATACTATATTCTTACAATAAAGTAAGCTAGACAAAAGAAAACATTGTAAGAAAATCTGAGAAAGAGAAAATATTTACAGCATTATTAAAATACATCCACATATAAGTGGAACCATGTTGTTCAAGAATCAACTGCAGTACTGCTCTTCAAATAATGCCATTATTATAATTAATTAGTGACAAGAATGCTACACAATAAACGTAACTCTAAGGACACAGTACACGCAGTGAAGAAGGGAAGATGCAAGCTCCCTGGCAACGCAGCTAACTAGCATTATGCTATTAATGAAAGTGCACTCAGTGATGTTAACGGAGTCCCGCAGCCATACCCATTTCACAGCAGGCAACCAAGACCCAGAGCTACTAATTAATGTCAATATTAACCCAAACACAAACCATAACGTCATCAGAGGTATTCTAAACATACCTGTTTCCCAGAGGGGAAAGGGACACTTGATACAACTTAACATTTATGCTGTTAATGACACGAACACAGGTGATGCGCAGAAGCGCCCAAGCATGGCCTTTCCCCGGACGCACCAAGGCCGGGCCCACTGCCCTCTCCCGGCATCCACACACACGTGCAATCTCACCTGAGCACCTGCATCTCGTTCTTGAAGGCCTGGGCCTGCTCAGCTGTGGGTTGGGCCACCTTGAGCACCTTCACAGCCACATCGCCATGCCACCGCCCGCGAAACACGGTGCCAAACGAGCCCGTCCCGATCCTCTTCAGCAGCTGCACCTCACTGGGTGGCACCTCCCAGTAATAGCCCGAGTCCCGGTACCCCAGATTCTTCTGTGGGCCACACGGTGGCATCTCAGGGGCCTGCCCACATCCCTTATCACTCAGCCTGTGGTGCCCCCCACAGGTTCCCCTGGAGCTTACCACTTTCTTCTTGTCATCAGCCAAGGACTTCCTCTCCCGCTGTTCTGAAGGGGACTTGGAATGTGGGGACTTCCTCCCCGAGGACACACTGGCCAGGCTGGGGCTCCCCCGGGGGGCTCCATCACCACCACCTCTACTACCAGCAGCTGTGGTCGTGAAGAGGATGTGAGTGGAGGCAAGTGAGGCGGAGGGGGGCGTGGGGCACAGGCAGTGGGGGCTCACCATCAGTGCTGAAACTCTGGGCAGTGAGCTGGAAGAAGAGGGACAGGAGTCAGACGACGTGGAAGCCAACAGGAATGGTTCTCCCTTCTGCCTGCTGGTCTCCCGTGACTTCCCTCCTCAACACCAACCTGAATGAGGCTGGAGTCCATGGGGGCTGTGGTGCTGACCATGTGGACGTTGGGGGTAGACGTGGACCGGATGCGCTGGAGGGGGGCGTTGGCTGGGGCAGGAAAGGGGAAGTGCTCAGGGTCTCGATGCTGAGTGCAGGAGCTGCCAGAGGAAAGGCTGTGAAATAACTGTTGAATGAATGGGAGACCCAGCAAGCTGCCCCCTGCCCCCTCCCTTTCGTAAAACCTGTGCTTAGCTCATACTGAGTAAACATCCACTATTAGTACTATTATTCATTTGTTCAAGAAACATTTATTGAGTGCTTGCCATGTGCCAGACACCATATTAGGTGGTGAAAATAAAACTGTGGGCAAAACAAATGAAAGTTTTTGCCCTCATGGGGATGATGTTCCAGTAGGGAGAGAAAATTAAAAACAACAAAGGATACTTAATCTATCTGATGGTGATAGGTGCAATAAAGGAAAATATAAAGCATCTGGAGACAGAAAGTGTCACTAGTGACATCAGGAAGAGCTCCTCTAAGGAGGTGACATTTGAGAAAAGACCTAAGGAGAAACAGTGAGCCAAACAGTGCGAGAAAAAGTAACATACAACACTTTATAACTATATGCACTATTAAAATATATCATGTGTTACATAACATATGACCTATATTAAAATGGTAATGCTTCAAAATATACATATCACAATGTTATATATGTTATATGTCCATGTTACATGTTATATATATTACAAAAATATTTAATGTTCCCTTCCACTATCCTAAAATAAAATTCATACAGAATTTATCCACATACACCAATAATTAAAAATAACATAACATGCCGTAACTTTATCATTTTATATATTACATAATACATATATATATATATATATATATATATATATGATGTTAATAGAGACAGACTTGTAGCTAGAGAGCCGGTTGACAGCTGTAGGGGAGAGGCACTGGGTGAGGGGACTTCCAGGAATGAGAAAAAAGGATGAAAAAGAAAAAAGAAAAAGAACTCATGGACACGGACAACAGTGTGGTGACTGCAGGGACTGGGGGGACAGGGAGGCGGAAGAGAGTGTCGCTGGGGTAAATGGGGACAGAGCAGGACTTGATTTGGGGGGGTGAGCACACAATATGGTGTCCAGAAATGTGGTGTAGAATTGGGCACCTGAAACCTGTATAATTTTGTTAACCAGTATCACCCCCAATAAATTCAATTAAAAAATATATGATGTTCTATATCATATAAAAACTAAAAACATTATAAATCTAACACGATACATTAACATATACATGTAAATATAGACATTACAAAATATATAATAGACATATAAAATGCAACTTTTAGAAACTTTTGATATATTAGGGCAATAATGTATTTTAATATAGAAATACTATAGTATTATAATACTTAACATAAAGGAGAAATAGAAGGGAATTTATAATAAAACAATTTGTATTTCAAAATGGAAAGGCTTGACCATGATTATATTGAAAGAATTAATGAAGTAATTAGAAGTTAGGTGCTTTTATGTGTATACATATATACACACATACATATTTAAAATTAATAAGAACATATACTCTGTACCAGATCTTTTTCTAAGCACAGGATATGTCTTAATTCATTTAATCCTCAACAGAACCCCATGTGGTAAAAGGTATCATTATCCTCTCTTTACAGATGAGAAAATCTTTACAGAACGATTAGGTGACTTGCTCAAGGTCCCACAGCTCCACACCCTTACTCCCACTTGCAGGTGCTCCACAAATATTTGTCAGGTACACGAAGAACGGCTGTGGTCAGAAGCCTGTGCACTCTTGCTCACTCGCTCTCACCCTCCCTCCCTCTGGAGCATGCCCACAGCTTTCCTCCTTCTTCCCTCAAGGTACATAGCTTTGCTCTCTCTGCTAAGCTGCAAGGGCTCTTCTTTTGCCTTTGTAACTTGTTTCCTGAACCCACACAGCCCAGCTGGCTCACTCTTTCTACCTCTGTGACTTTCTAAATAAACTTTCGCTTGTATTTGGGGAAAGAAGTTTGCGGTATACAGGGGTCTCCAAATCTTTTTCTCCAGACATTAGCTGTTCAACTTAGGCATCCCTACCTGGGACCCTGAGGGGTTAGTGGCTCATTCAGAGGAAAGTTTGAGGGAGCCTCGTGCTGTCTGGAGCCTCCGGACAAATCCTGGATACTGTGGTAGAACCTTAAGGGCATTAAGGGTAGGAGGAAAAGGGTCAGCGGTCTGTACGAGTCTCGTGGGTGGGCACCTGTCCTCCCCATTCCCCCACCCACCCCAGGCCAGGCTCACTGTCGGCAGTTGGTACTCATGTCAACACAGACTGTGGGGACCTTAGAGGAACAATGCTGGTGGAACTTGTAGCCACAGGTTTGGCAGCGGAAGCCATGGAACAGAAACTTAAGGCAGAAGTCACAGAACGCCAGGCTGAAGAACGTCTTCCGTACCTGCTACCACAAAGCAGGGAAGGTTACGGCCTGGTTAAGGACCTGCCCCCACACGCAGGGTCTGCCCCCACTATCTACCCTGTACTCACAAAATTGTGCATGGTCAGTGGGACATCTTCAAGGACCTCCACAATGAGCTCCTCGCCATCCAAGGGGGCAATGGCTGTGTCCCAGGCAGTGACTGTCTTTCGCCTGCAGGAGGCATGGAAGGGACTGAGTGGGAGGGTGGACAGACTGAGGCCCTGGGAAGTCAGGGAACCCCTGAAAGTCCCTCCAAGTCTGCCATCCATGGAGTCATCTGGCATGTTTCATTCTCATCATGGCAACCTAACCCTAGGTACTAGTTACTATCGTTGCCCCACTTTACAGATGGGGAAGCTGAGGCTCAGGGGGATAAAGTGACTTACTTGCCCAAGGCCACAAGGGAGTGTGTGTGACAGAACAGTGTGAAGAGTCCATGCTCTCAACTGCAAGACGAGGAACAGATGAGATGGTGAATAAACAACTAAATCTCAGAAGTGCTAAGCAAGCCCCTGAAGAAAATGGCTGATGAGGCATTGAAACAACAAATAAAAAGCAATGTATGAATTGAACAAAAACTTAAGGAACGCCAGAACAAAAGAATAAATGGAAGGTCAGCAAGGCCCAACTCAAGCCGACAAAGAATGGGAAAACAGAGGTAGGAGAGAGCTGACAAATTGATGAAATACTTAAAGAACAAAATAGCGGGCTGTCCCTCCCAGGAGCATGCCCACACCTTCTTCCCTCTCAGTGTGCATCTCCCACACCAGGGGTCCCCAAACTACAGCCCGCGGGCCACATGCGGCCCCCTGAGACCATTTATCCGGCCCCCACCGCACTTCCAGAAGGGGCACCTCTTTCATTGGTGGTCAGTGAGAGGAGCATAGTTCCCATTGAAATACTGGTCAGTTTGTTGATTTAAATTTACTCGTTCTTTATTTTAAATATTGTATTTGTTCCCGTTTTGTTTTTTTACTTTAAAATAAGATATGTGCAGTGTGCACAGGGATTTGTTCATAGTTTTTTTTATAGTCTGGCCCTCCAACAGTCTGAGGGACAGTGAACTGGCCCCCTGTGTAAAAAGTTTGGGGACCCCTGTCCTACACTCTAAGGGTCCCCGCCAGACCTGCAGCCAGAGGAGCAGTGGGCCGCGGCAGCTCTTCCCGAGCTAGCCCCTGAGCCTGTCCCCAGGGCCCCTGTTCTGACTTTGCAGAGCCAAAGCAGCCTGCCTGGGCCCTATCCTGCTGCTTCTTCTATCCTAAGCCCTTACTTGTTTCACTGTCTCCAGTTTTCATAAATTTACTCTCAAAAAGGAAAAAAATAATAAAAAAACAGAAATGAATAAAATGATTGAGTGGGATGAAGACTTGAGGTCCAAGGAGAGAATGTGTTGCTGATCTTACAGGCCAATGAACTAAAGAAGTAACGAAGCAAAAGCTGGTTGGACTTATGGATTCACTGAACTAAGACTAATGGAGACTCCACAGTGGAGTGAAGTAGAAGTCAGATGACTCCGAGGAGAGGAGAGCATACTGGGAACCCAGAGGGTGAGGGAGGTGCCAGGCTTACCCTTTGATGAGCCGGTAGACCACGCAGCAATCCTGATTGAGACCCCGCACCTTGAGAGCCTTGTCGAGAGAGTCATAGACACTCATGCCATCCCGGACAGTTACCTGTACAGATGTGGGGGTTAAGAGTTCAACAGGGAACCCGGCCAAGTCTCCCACCCCTCAGCAAAGCTTCCTCCCAGCCCTAGGTACCCTTCTGATCCAAGATTTCCAACTGGGCCCATCTGCACCCCTGCCAGCTTTGCTATCAGACTCACCACTGTGCGTTGCTTGTTGGGCAGGTACACTTTGACAGTGCCCACTGCCCGGGATGGCTCGGCCCCATTGGCAGGGGGGGCCCGTGGCGGCTCCATGGGGCCTAGGACTTTGTCAAGATGGGCTGAGGTGGAGCTGGGCTGCTGCCATTGGGTTCCTAGAAAACAGAAGAGGAATTGCAAGTCCAATAATGATCATCTGGAATCACAGTGGCAGGGAACAAAAAAAAAAATTCAATCTCCAGGCTCCACGTCACCCCCACCCGGTACGTTAATTTCCACACAGCAGTAAGTAAAGGAACCTTGAAATAGATCCAGTTCCTCCTCTGCTCAGCTTTGCCAAGATCTCTGCATGGGGCTTGGTGGGGGTGGGATAACACAATGAGAAACCCCACACACTATCCTGGAGGGCACAGGAGTCCACAAGTCTCTGCTGGGGGCTAATGGGGCAGTCTGCACTGGGGCGTGCCAGGTACATAAGGGATAAGAACGGTCTGTCCTGCCTTTTTAATGAAGAGGAAAGGTTACCAGAGACGGCGCTGAAGGAAGAGTCACAGACAGGGTGAAGGACAGAGTGAACGGGAACAAATGGGAGATCATCAGATATTGCCCTTAGTTTGGGGGAAATGGGAATTGCATCAAGAGACTTCTTAAGGGCACTCTGGGCATCCCTAAGCCCTGGACAGTAATAATGGTAGGCTCACAGGTACTTGTTGGTCAAATAAGTTTGTAAATATGATATATAGGTTTGCTCGCTTATAGTTTGCATTGGGTGTGGGAGACAGGCTGTAAGCTGGCAAAGTCCTTGTAGCCCAAGGAAAGGCTTTAAGACTAAGCCTTTCCCACCCTTCTAATACTAAGATATTCTCAAAACTAAGCTTTTACCCACACTCTTATGAGGGATCCCATTTATGCCTCAGATAAGTGGCTTTGTATCAGAGACTTCCTTATATTGGCTTAAAGGCTTTAATTTTCTACACTATAAAATAAAGCAGACCGGGGGTGTGCTCTCTCTCTCTCTCTCCCTCCCTCCCCCTCTCCGTCTCCCTCTCTGGGTTCCTGCCATCAGCAATGCAGAGGCCTCCCTGATCCCTTGCCCTCCATGGGAAAAGCAGCAGGTTTTCTGCTTTTCCTTGGCTTTTCTTGTGGCTTGCCTGTCTTGGTGAGACACCAATAAACAATAGAATGGCCCACCATCCTCCGACTCAGCCGTTTCTTTAACATCTGCCGAATTCAATGAGAACCTGCTTGTGAATGGCCACGATGATGGCCCCTGGCCATACAGTACTGTTAGGGAGTCACCAAACTGTGATGGGTAGTTCAGAGGCTCAGCAGATACTATGTTGAAGGGAAATGTAACGAAGGTCACTAGACTGTAATAGGGAGAAGAGTGGATAATGGCGGTCACCAGACATTCTCAGGTGGAAAAGTGCATCCCAAGCATTACTGAAGTGAGATGAATGGAGGTAAAGCAGGGGGGCTCCAAAATTATTCGTCAATTAACGAAGGGGTAACATACATATATCTAGTGGCAATGGAAGGAAGTTAGGGAGAGCTAGAGGAGTAACGAGGGAATTCTCAAAACATTGAGTTACTGATCCAGAATAAAAAGGCGAGTAGTGAGCCCCGTCTCCACGCACTTCTTGTTGTTGGTAAGAAAGGTTTATCAGATACCTTAAGGAGGTTTAGAGGGGATCCCGGTACAACACACAACAGCCTATGAACCATTCCACCGGGCCCCACCAACCGAGAGCATTCAGGCTCTGCGCAGGCGTGATACCACACGCGGCGGGCGAAACCATCCCCCAAAGCCTTGCACCCATGTTCCTGTCTACCCGCCACTACTACCCGCCGCTGTCGACGATGGTCTCGCCCCGGGTCAAACCACTCCTCCGGTTCCGGGCGGGGTCGCTGGGGCCCGGGCGCACCCAACCTGTAGCTAAGCTTTCGGTCCCGGCTCCCGGACCAAGCGCGGCGGCCGCTCCAGAAACCTAACCTAGCCAGGCCCGCCCTCACCTGTCAGGCTGCAACGGCCGCCGCCGCCTCCATCTTGAGCCTGTCTTCTTGTTTCCTCATAAAGTCCGCCTCCACCGCCCCTTGGGCTTTCACTATTGGTACCACAGGACTCAGCCCTCTATTCTTATTGGGTTAAGGTCATGCCTGTCAAGGCAGGACCAGCGGAATGTGGATCATGTTCCGGATTAGGAGGGGCTGCCTGAAACGTCAGGGTCTGAGGCAAATTCGCACGTCCTGGTTTGCGCAGGCGCACTCAGGAGGAGATTTGCATGTCATGGGCTCTAACTGTAATCGTGTTATGCCAGAATAAAGCAGACCTACTTTTCGATTACTTGGGGCTGACTTTAGGGGTACCTGAATCTGGGTGGAGAATACTTAAGTGCCCTTTTTGCTCCAATGACCTGGAGCCCTAAGTAATCATTTGGGATTTTCCTGGGTCTCAGTTTTACCATCTTTAAAACGTTTCCAATTCTGAGAGTAATAGCCTTTGATAAGAACCATTCTCTAGTGTGGCCAGGCTGGGGGGTCTGACCTTAGGAGAGGCAGCCAGCTGTTCTGACAGGCTTCCGTTAGGATCAAGATTTTGAAAGTCTAGTCATAGATGGCTAAGTGAAGAGGCGAGGGAAGTGTGGACATGGAATTGGGCACAAGCGCAGGGAAATGTGTGGAGGAATTGAAGGGTAAATACAATTTTTTAAGACAACTTTAACCTGGTGTCAAAAGTGAAAGAGACTTTCCATCCTCCCTTTTCTTAGAGCATTTCCTTAAAAAACAACAAACAAAAAAAACCTTGAAACTACATTTTTTTTCTGTCCCTTTGGGATGTATGTAAATCTTTTCAAAAGCTAAATAGACCTCCTGACATTTTTATGACCCAAGGATACTGTTCCAAGGGCCTTAGAGTCATCTCTTTGAAATGTAAACATCAATGGGGATAGCGCCCCTATCTAACTCTCAGTAGCAATTTTATCTAGGCAGCTGGCTCCAAGTTGTTAGCTGCTTGTCAAAGATAAGTGTTTCATTTTTCCTTTGGTTAAAGGCAGATGGCTACCCCAATTACCAGGTGAATTTGAGATGAACTATGTGTAGCAAGTGGTGCTGTAAAGTTCTTATACTTGAGGACAAGTTATTGTCTTTCTTGAGAACATCCACGTAATGGGTTGTATCTCCCTGGCTGTTTAAAAGAATGAGATTTTTCTGTCTTCCCAATGTCTTTAGCGAATTGCTTGTGGGGTGCACCGCAGTTTAAAATTATTTATTTATTTTTTACAGAGACAGAGAGTGAGTCAGAGAGAGGGATAGACAGACAGTAACAGAGAGAGATGAGAAGCATCAATCATTAGTTTTTCATTGCGCGTTGCAACACCTTAGTTGTTCATTGATTGCTTTCTCATACGTGCCTTGACCGCGGGCCTTCAGCAGGCTGAGCAACCCCTTGCTGGAGCCAGCGACCTTGGGTCCAAGCTGGTGAGCCTCGTTCAAACCAGATGAGCCCGCACTCAAGCTGGCGACCTCAGGGTCTCGAACCTGGGTCCTTCCACATCCCAGTCCGATGCTCTATCCACTGCGCCACCACCAGGTCAGGTGGGTGCACCGCAGTTTAGTTTAACTCTTTACAATAATAAAACTATTTCATTCTTTTCTACCTCTGTTGAGAGGATTCACCGAGTCCTCACAAGATTTTAATTCTTTACCCAACAGCATGAATGGCCTGTTGTATTTGAAATGACTACAGTTTCCTGTTTGGAGCCTCAGCGACCCTCTGTGAAGTGCGAAGGGTCAAAGAAAAGTCACTAGGTGAGGGGGCCTCAACATGCTTCACCTTGTATTTATAAAGTGCTTTCTCAAGGAGAGAGACAGAAGTTCTCCTTACTGGGCTGTCATATAACCTCCATTTCCCATCGCCCCTTTTCTATTCAGATCTTTGTAAGGACCAAGAGAAGATCAGAAAACAAGCAGGGCACTAATGGAACAGGGAACTTAATTAAGGGTTACAGGCAGGTCCTGCTCCTGTTCTGTTAGGAATAACATGCCCAAGGTCGTTCAAGAAGCAGAGACAGATAGGGACTCTGGGAGGCTGAGAGAGAAGAAAAAAAAGAAAAAAGAAAAAGAGACAAACGTTTGCATTCTATTGGTTAAAAGACCCTTATTAGAAGTTTAGGTTTAGAATTCGCCAATGAGCTAGACCCCAGCCCCTGTTGCTATGCTATGTGCAGCCCCCTTAGCAAATAGGTTACCGCCACATCTGCTTCTGTATTAGGCTTGCTTGCTTAGCTTATAAAAAGGTTTAGCTGTGAGTGCTAGGTGCGATTCCCATCTGCAGCTCCTTGTGAGCACAGTGTCTCTGGACACCTCGGGAATTTGCCCCTGCGCAGGTAAAACTGGCCAATAAAGTTACATCTATACTCCTGAAAGTCTCCGACATTTGTTCTTGTACCCGGTGGATGTTACAATCTTCACCATTCAACAGCTAAAATTAAAAAGGCTGACAGTAAATAGTACATATTGATAAGAATGTGGGGCAACTGGACTTTCATGGATTGTTACTGTGAGTGTAGAATGGTACAACAATGGGATCATGGACCGCTACTGTTAACCTAAAATTAAAAGGCCAAAATGAGAGGCAAGAAGCATTTATTTGAGATCCAAAGAATAGCTATTTAGAATGCACTGATTCAGGCAGAAACTCAAATAATGTTCAGATTAAGAAGCAAGGCAGGGCCCTGGCCGGTTGGCTCAGTGGTAGAGCGTCGGCCTGGCGTGCAGAAGTCCCGGGTTGATTCCTGGCCAGGGCACACAGGAGAAGCGCCCATCTGCTTCTCCACCCCTCCCCCTCTCCTTCCTCTCTGTCTCTCTCTTCCCCTCCCGCAGCCAAGGCTCCATTGGAGCAAGGATGGCCCGGACGCTGGGGATGGCTCCTTGGCCTCTGCCCCAGGCACTAGAGTGGCTCTGGTCGCGACAGAGCGATGCCCCGGAGGGGCAGAGCATCGCCCCCTGGTGGGCAGAGCGTCGCCCCCTGGTGGGCGTGCCGGGTGGATCCCGGTGGGGCGCATGCGGGAGTCTGTCTGACTGTCTATCCCCATTTCCAGCTTCGGAAAAATACAAAAAATAAAAAAAAAAATTAAAAAAAGAAGCAAGGCAGGGGGTATTTATGAGAACGGAAAAGGGAACAATTACATCTGTAGAAAGAAGGCATTTTTACAAGTGCAAATAAGCTAACATAGTGATGCTAAGTCTGAAGAATGTTTTTAATTTTCAGTACATTAGTCATAATGTCTGCTTTCACGTTATCTTTGCAAACAGTTGTTTGGGATACAATGCAGCTTTAGGTCTAGTTCAAAGGTTATTTTGCCCAGTTCACACATTACAGAGGAGTAGGACGTGCAAGGCAGTTTCTCCAGGATGGTAGCTCTGACTCCATTTTAATTTTCTTTTTTTTTAAGTTATTTTTTAGATTTTATTTATTCATTTTCAGAGAGAGAGAGAGAAAGAGAGAGAGAGAGAGAAGAGAGAAAGAGAGAGAAAGGAGAGGGGGAGAAGCAGGAAGCATCAACTCCCGTATGTGCCTTGACCAGGCAAGCCCAAGATTTTGAACCGGCAACCTCAGCATTCCAGGTCGATGCTTTATCCACTGCGCCACCACAGGCCAGGCCTAATTGTTTTTCATTGATTGACTTTAGAGAGACAGAGAGAGGAAAGGGGAGAGGGAGAGAAGCATTTGTTTTCCACTTAGCTGTGAATTCATTGGTTGCTTCCTGTATGTGCCCTGACTGAGGATCGAACCCACAACCTTGGCATTTCAGAAGACGCTCTAATTGGCCAGGGCCTCTGACTCCATTGTAAAGTGGCTTCTTTCTTTCTTTCTTTCTCTCTCTCTCTCTCTCTCTCTTTCCTTCCTTCCTTCCTTCCTTCCTTCCTTCCTTCCTTCCTTCCTTCCTTCCTTCCTCCCTCCCTCCCTCCCTTCTTCCCTTTCCTTCCTTTCCTTTCCCTTCCCTTCCCTTCCCTTCCTTCCTTTCCTTTCTCACTCTCTCTCTCTCTCCCTCACCTGCTTCCTTTCTTCTCTCCTCTCCTCTCCTTTCCTTCCCTCTTTCTTCTTTCTTTTTTTCCACTACTGAGCAACAAAAGAGCCAAACTACTTCATGTGTCTGTAAATCTTATAGACGTAAGGTCAAATGAAAGGAACCAGACACAAACGAGAAATACAGTATTATTCTATTTGTATGAAATTCTAAGCCAGGCAAAACTAATCTATAGTGAAGGAAAATCACAATAGTTGTCTTGCGGGAGAATGACTGAGAAGGGCACAAAGGAACTTTTAAAGGTGACTGGACAGTTAGTTCAGTATGCATTTGTCAAAAATTCATCTAACTCCATAGTGAGAATGGGTACATTTTATTGTATATAAAATATCACTCAATTTAAAAGTGCACGGCAAAAAATGATTTCCAACGTAATTCTAAACATTATGATTTCTTACAAATTCTTATTGGTTAGAGAAATTTTTTAAGTTCTATTTTTGAAATTGGATCCCTGGACCCTACCCCATCTCCCACTGTGGGAGCCATGGCATCATATGAGGTCAGGCACAACTCTAGTTGGAGCTCAGTGAGGGGCTTCAAGATGCTCATCAAAAGGAAGAATGATTTCTGGGTCAGCATAGTACATTCTAAAATGTCAATTAATTTGAATATTATTTAATTTGTTTAAAAACTTTAATTTCTAGACAGCATTTGAAGACAGATTTTTGGCTATGCTGCATAACATTTTGAAAAATATGAGCAAAATCCGACCTGCTGTTTGGAGAGCTAGAGGATGGGAGGGTAGGCAGGGGTCACACTCAAGCAGGCATCCCCAAACTACAGCCCCCTGAGGCCATTTATCCGCCCCCGCCGCACTTCCGGAAGGGGCACCTCTTTCATTGGTGGTCAGTGAGAGGAGCACTGTATGTGGTGGCCCTCCAACGGTCTGAGGAACAGTGAACTGGCCCCCTGTGTAAAAAGTTTGGGGACCCCAAGGGCAATGCTTTTTCTCTCAAGAACTCACTCCAAACCCAATGCTATAACTGCCACAACTTCAGCCAGGTACTTCTTCACAGATACCTCACAAGCCATGAAGGTCGTTAAAGTGACTTGGGTTATCATCATCATCGACCATCAGGCGCCCCACATATTGAAACAAAAATTAAAACCTGAACTAGCTGATTATGGTTTTCTGAAATTCCCCCTAGAAAATATCCATCTAGAAATTTAAAAAGATTTTAAAGTGGTTGATAGCTTTTATTACTGTTGATTTTAAATTCTTAGAAACATGTCTGGAAAACATACACAATCTGTTCTCCCACTGCGTTTGTAATTCTACCCGGGTTACAGCTGAGGAAATTGTGCCCCAACCTGAGGGACAGAGGAGTGAGAGATCCAGCAATTGAAGTTTGGTAAAAGTATTCGAACAGGGGGCGGGGCAGGGCAGGGGCACCTCCTTAAGGAATCTGGATCCACCCCAGCAGTCCTACGTGCCCAAGGCTCTCCTATAAAAACTACCACTCCCATTTCTCCAGCGCCACCGCCCTCACCCGCTCCTGCCGCTGCCTGTAGAACGCCGCTTCTGAGAACACATCACACAGCTACCCATTTTGAGAGACATTACCCCGCATAGCACGAGATAAAGCTGTAGGCCTACTGGCCGGGCTCATCGGCCTCCACTACGGGCTATGCTTGACCACCAGCTGCGGTCTGCAAAGAGCCATTCTGCATTCCGGCCCCCAACAGGCAGCGATGCCAGCCAATAGCAATGCAGTGGAGGGCGAGCTTTGGGATACCACGGGAGAAGAGAGAGGATTTCAGACTAGCAGACCAATACCTACGCATAGAAGGTGGGCTTTGGGCCAACCCAGCCAATGGGAGGCGGTGTGGACCTGAGACTTGCTACGAACTAGCAGCTTAAAATTACTTTCAGCAGCTAAAGAAAAAAAGTTACCTTCAGCAAAATAAAATTGAAAGTAAATTGTAATTGAAAAAAAATAAAGATACTTTTAAATGAGTGGCAATGCAACTATAATTTTTCCATCTACAGCAGAAAATGGAAGTTTCCACTTCTGAATATTCCTTGAAGAGATATACAACCCTGGGATCAGAGTGTGGGAAATTTGCAAGTAAACCTAAACATTATTTTAATAGTCTATATTAAAAGGTTTCATCTAACAAAATGCATTGGACATAATTTGAATTTGTTATCCCTGTAATCCAAATTGGTGAAAAACACACCATTAAATCAACAGATAAGGTTCTTTTTTAAAAATTAATTTTAAAAAATTCATATGCTGCATATGGTACTGCCATGTTCTCATAAAGTTAAATGTGCACGTTTGAATGTTTTCTTTTAATTTTTTATTTATTGATTGATTTTAGAGAGAGGAAGGAAGAGAGAGAGACAGTGGTGGGATTCAACTGGTTCACACCAGTTCGGGAGAACTGGCACCTAATTTTTGGTTGAGTTCAGCAAACCGGTTATTAAAATGGCACTTGTAATCAGGGTTCTGTCTAAGGTGGACGCCTAGGCAGCCACCCAATGTGGGAATCACAAATTTACATTCCTTGCTCTTTTTTAATGTTCATCTGCACAACAGTGTATTCTAAGTGCCCATAGTAATATTCATTCCATAGGTGGAAAAAATTGCAAGTGAGGATGCCAATCAAGAAACAATATGGCCCTAGCTGGTTGGCTCAGTGGTAGAGTGTCGGCCTGGCGTGCAGGAGACCCGGGTTCAATTCCCGGCCAGGGCACTCAGGAGAAGCGCCCATCTGCTTCTCCACCCCTCCCCCTCTCCTTCCTCTCTGTCTCTCTCTTCCCCTCCCACAGCCAAGGCTCCATTGGAGCGGGGTTGGCCTAGGCGCTGAGGATGGCTCTGTGGCCTCTGCCTGAAGCGCTAGCTAGAATGGCTCTGGTTGCAGCGGAGCTACGCCCCAGATGGGCAGAGCGTCGCCCCCTGGTGGGCGCGCCGGGTGGATCCCGGTTGGGCGCATGCGGGAGTCTGTCTAACTGCCTCCCCATTTCCAACTTCAGAAAAATAAAAAATGAAAAAATGAAACAATATGGAAATATTTTAAATAACAGCTTTATTGTTTTTTGTCAGGTATTATTTAATATTTTTTCATTAATATTTAAAAAATCTTATAGCATGATTTAGTTTTGTGTACCTCTTTTATTGTTCTTAAGTATTAAATGCATGAAATAATAAACTGCCTTTCAGTATATATTTTTTTATACTTAACACGGTCATTAGGGCAGAGAACTGGTTGTTAAATTATTTGAATCCCACCACTGGAGAGAGACAAACATCAACTGGTTGTCCCACTTATTTACTCATTCATTGGTTGCTTCATATATGTGCTCTGACCTGGGGAACCTGCAACCTTGGTGTATCAGGACCATGCTCTAACTAACTGAGCTACCCATTTTCAATTTGCAAACCCATGTATTAGAATGAGAGAAAAAAATTATTCTCAGTTATTTCTCAATAAAGCTGGAGGAAAAACAGAAAAAATAATAATTAAACCAAATAACAGTCCTGTGATTCTCTGATGAAGAAATCCTTTGGCGAGTATGATTATTTCTTAGAAATAAAAAACAACACTCAAGTATGAAAATATTTAATAGGCAAGCAAAGGGATAAATATAAACCTACAAACTGATTAGTAGAGCCCCCTTTGAGATGTCATGGATGCTGACAAACATCCCCTCCTGGTAGCTTACTTGTTAGGGATCATAATTTAATATGGTCCTTAATAATTTTTAAAAAGGTTTTATTTATTGATTTTAGAGAGAAGGGAGAGAAAAAAAGGCAGTAGGAGAGGAGCGGGAAGCATCAACTTACAGTTACTTGTCATATATACCTTGACTGGGCAAGTCTGGGGTTTTGAACTAGAAACCTCAGCATTCCAGGTCGATGTCCTATCCACTGCACCAACACAGGTCAAACTAAATTTAAAATTTTTTTGTTTGTTTGATTTTGTTTTGTTTTTATCGAGAGGAAGGAGGGGGCAGACAGGAAGGGAGAGAGATAAAAAGCATCAACTCATAGTTGTGGCACCTTTGTTGTTAATTGATTGCTTTCTTATACATGCTTTGACCCAGGGGGCTCCAGCCAAGCCAGAGTGACCCCTTGCTCAAGCCAGCAACCTTTGGGCTCAAGCCAGTGACCATGGGGTCATGTCTATGATCCCATGCTAAAGCCACTGACCTCGCGGTTTCAAACCTGGGTCCTCAGTGTCCCAGGTCAATGCTCTGTCCATGGCACCACCGCCTGGTCAGGCTAATTTTTAAGTTTTTAATTAATTAAATAAATAAACAGAAAGCAAGTTTCCTAAAAGAAATGACTCTGAAATGTCTACTTTTGGTTTTCATCAGAAATACATTTGAACCCTGGCCAGGTTCAGTTGGTTAGAATGTCAGCCTGATAGCCAAGGTTGTGAGTTCATCTGTGGTCAGGGCACATACAAGAATCATTTCGCAGGGGTCCCCAAACTTTTTACACAGGGGGCCAGTTCACTGTCCCTCAGACCATTGGAGGGCTGCCACATACAGTGCTCCTCTCACTGACCACCAATGAAAGAGGTGCCCCTTCCGGAAGTGCGGCGGGAGGGGGGGCGGATAAATGGCCTCAGGGGGGCCGCATGTGGCCTGGGGGCTGTAGTTTGGGGATGCCTAAAATGAATGCATAAATAAGTGGAACTGGCCCTGGCCGGTTGGCTCAGCGGTAGAGCGTCGGCCTGGCGTGCGGGGACCCGGGTTCGATTCCCAGCCAGGGCACATAGGAGAAGCGCCCATTTGCTTCTCCACTCCCCCCCTCCTTCCTCTCTGTCTCTCTCTTCCCCTCCCGCAGCCAAGGCTCCATTGGAGCAAAGATGGCCCAGGCGCTGGGGATGGCTCCTTGGCCTCTGCCCCAGGCGCTAGAGTGGCTCTGGTCACGGCAGAGCGACGCCCCGGAGGGGCAGAGCATCGCCCCCTGGTGGGCAGAGTGCCCCCCCCCCCCCCGTGGGCGTGCTGGGTGGATCCCGGTCGGGCGCATGCGGGAGTCTGTCTGACTGTCTCTCCCCGTTTCCAGCTTCAGAAAAATACACACACAAAATAAATAAATAAATAAATAAGTGGAACAACAAATCAAAGTCTCTCTCCCTGCTTCCTCTCTAAAATCAATCAATCAATCAATCAATCAATCAATTTTTAAAAATGTATTTAGGCTGGCCAGGTGATTTAGTGGATAAAGCGTCGTCTCAGTGCACTGAGATAACGGGTCCCATCAGGGCACATTTGAGAAATAATTAATGAGCATACAACTAAATGGAACAACTAAGTGGAACAGCGAGTTGATGCTTCTCTCTCTCTTCCTTCCCCTTTCTCCCCCTTCCTCTCTCTCTGTTAAATCAATGGGGGAAATTGCATTTGGTACAAATTTTCTCAAGGTTAATCCATTGATTCCAAGCACATATACACTGACCCACAGTTGTGTCATAGGTAAAAAAAAAAAGTTTAATATCTGTTGGTTTATATCACTTGTACTTGATAAATCCCTATTCAATTTATTAGACCACTGTAAATGAGATTTCAGACAAATACACTTCATTTTAAGTGAGATTTCAGACAAATGCTTTTCAAATAAGTTTTATTTATTTTTCTTTCTTTATTTATTTTTTTTGTATTTTTCTGAAGCTGGAAACGGGGAGAGACAGTCAGACAGACTCCCGCATGCGCCCGACCGGGATCCACCCGGCACGCCCACCAGACGCTCTGCCCACCAGGGGGCGATGCTCTGCCCCTCCGGGGCGTCGCTCTGCCGCGACCAGAGCCACTCTAGCGCCTGGGGCAGAGGCCAAGTAGCCATCCCCAGCGCCCGGGCCATCTTTGCTCCAATGGAGCCTTGGCTGCGGGAGGGGAAGAGAGAGACAGAGAGGAAGGAGTGGGAGGTGGAGAAGCAAATGGGCGCTTCTCCTATGTGCCCTGGCCGGGAATCGAACCTGGGTCCCCCGCACGCCAGGCCGACGCTCTACCGCTGAGCCAACCGGCCAGGGCCTCAAATAAGTTTTAATTATTTCTGGATAAATGACCCACATGTGTTTTCTGCTATATCATTCTTGATACCATATACATAGTAGATACAGCCCTTTGTATCTATAAAAGAAGTCCTTAATGTTTTTGTTCCACCCATGTAAGTGTTGTATATCACTGATATGTGGTATGAGAAAAACAATTCTGAAATTACCCAGAAGGCCTTAGAAATTGACCACTTTTCTAGTTAGATTGTGTGAGTATCCCTATATCCTGCTATATAACTATGTGACCTTGGACAAGTCTTTTTCCTTTTCTGTGTTTCGTTTTTCTTTTTTTTCCTTGAACTCATTTTATTTATTTTTTTCCTTCCTTTTTTAAAAATTTTATTAATTTTAACTTATTGTGTTTACATGGATTCAAGTGTCCCACTGAATATAACTCCCTCATCTCCCACCCCTGTGTTTCTTTTTATACCCCTTTTGCCCCCCTCCCCCAACTCCCTCGCCTGTTCACTCTAGGATTTGCTGTCTTGTTATCTGTATCTCTGTGTTATGTATAAATAATTACACTAATCCCTTTACCTTCTCTGATCCCATCTCCTCATCCCCCCTTCCCTCTGACAGCTGTCTCTCTGGTCCCTGTGACTTTGCCTCTGCCTCTATTCTGTTCCTCAGTTCACTTTGTTCATTAGATTCCACATATAAGTGAGATCACATGACATTTTTCTTTCTCTGCCTGGCTTATTTTACTCAGCATAATAATCTGCAGGTCCATCCATGCTGTCATAAAAGGTAAGATTCCCTTCTTTTTCATGGCCACGTAGTATTCCATTGTGCATATGTACCACTGCTTTTTTAAAAATTCATTTTAGAGAAGAGAGAGAGAAGAGGGGGAAGAGCAGGAAGCATCAACTCCCATATGTGCCTTGATTGGGCAACCCCAGGGTTTTGAACTGGCGACCTCAGCATTATAGGTCAATGCTTGATCCACTGTGCCACCACAGGTCAGGCTTTACCATAGTTTTTTTTTTTAACATGAAATTTATTTTAATTTATTGTGTTTACATAGATAGATTCTAGTGTCCCCCCGAATACCTCCTCCCCTCCTCGTGTTCCCCAGTACATCCCCCTCCCTGTAATTCCCTACCCCCTTCCCTCTAGGATTTGCATTTTTTTTTAAAGATAGTCAGAGAGAGGGATAGATAGGGACAGACAGACAGGAACAGAAAGAGATGAGAAGCATCAATCATCAGTTTTTCGTTGTGACACCTTAGTTGTTCATTGATTGCTTTCTCATATGTGCCTTGACTGCGGGCCTTCCGCAGACCGAGTAACCCCTTGCTCGAGCCAGCGACCTTGGGCTCAAGCTGGCGAGCCTTTGCTCAAACTAGATGAGCCCACGCTCAAGCTGGTGACCTCGGGGTCTCAAACCTGGGTCCTCCGCATCCCAGTCCGACGCTCTATCCACTGCGCCACTGCCTGGTCAGGCAGGATTTGCTTTTCTACTCTCATCCCATCCTATCATCTTATCATCCCCTTTCCTCTGTCTGCTTTGCCTCTGGATCCTCTGATCCCGCCTCTGTCTCTATTCTGTTCCTCAGTTCATATTGTTCGTCAGATTCCTCAAATGAGTGAGGCCATATAATATTTGTCTTTCTCTGCCTGGCTTATTTCACTTAATATAATAGTTTCCAGGCCCATCCATGTTGTTGCAAAAAGTAATATTTCCTTCTTTTTCATGGCTGCATAGTGTTCCATTGTGTATCTGTACAACATCTTTTTAATCTACTCATCCATTGATGAACACTTGGCTGTTTCCAGATCTTCGCTATTGTAAACAATGCTGCAGTAAACATGGGGATGTATTTTTTCTTTTAAATCAGTGATTTGGTATTCTTAGGATATATTCTTAAAAGTGGGATAGCTAGGTCAAAAGGCATTTCCATTATTAATTTTTTGAGGAAACCCCATACAGTTCACCACAGTGGCTGCACAAGTCTGCATTCCCACCAGCAGTGCAAGAAGGTTTCCTTTTCTCTACTCACTCGCCAGCACTTATTGTGTTTTGTTTTGTTAATAAGCACCCCATTCTAACAGTTGTAAGGTGGTATCTCATTGTGGTTTCAATTTGCATTTCTCTGATGATTAGTGACATTGAACATTTTTTAAAATGCCTATTAGCCATTTGTATGTCTCTTTGGAGAAATGTCTATTCAGTTCTTTTACCCATTTTTTAATTGGATTGTTTACCTCCTTGGTGTTAAGTTTTAGAAGTTCTTTATAAATTTTGGTTGTTAACCCCTTATCAGACGTACGGCAAATATGGTCTCCCATTGTGTGGGTTGTCTTTTAATTTTGTTCATGGTGTCTTTTGCTGTGCAGAAGTTTTTCAGTTTGATATAGTCCCATTTGTTCATTCTGTCCTTTATTTCACTTACCCATGGAGATAAATCAGCAGAAATATTGCTACAAGAGATATCAGAGAGTTTACTGCCTATGTTTTCTTCCAAGATGTTTATGGTTTCTCAACTTACATTTAAGTCTTTTATTTATTTTGAGTTTATTTTTGTAAATGGTGTAAGTTGGTGGTCTAGTTTCATTTTTTTGCATGTATCTGTCCAATTTTCCCAACACCATTTATTAAGGAGACTATCTTTACTACTCCACTGTATGCTCTTAATTCCTCTGTCAAATATTAATTGATCATAAAGGCGTGGGTTTATTTCTGGGTTCTCTATTCTCTGTTCTGTATGTCTCTACTTATGCCAGTACCATGCTGTTTTGATTACAATGGCCTTATAGTATACCTTGATATCAGAAAGTGTGATTCCTCCCACTTCATTCTTCATTTTCAAGATTACTGAGGCTATTTGTGGTTTGTTTGGTTTTATTTTGGTTCCATATAAATTTTTAAAAATATTCTATATCTTTGAAGTATGCTGTTGGTATTTTGATAGGAATTGAATTGCATTTTAAGATTGCTTTTGGTAATATAGACATTTTAATAATGTTTATTCTCCCTATCCATGAACATGGTAGATGCTTTCACTTGTTTGTATCTTCCTTGATTTCTTTTATCAAAGTTTTATAATTTTCTGAGTACAAGACTTTTACCTCCTTGGTTAAATTTTCTCCCAGGTACTTTATTTTTTGTGTGTGTTGCTATAGTGAAGGGGATTGTTTCCTTAATTTTATTTCAGATAGTTTATTGTTGATATATAAAAATGCCACTGATTTCTGAATATTAATTTTATATCCTGTCACCTTGCTAAATTCATTTATCAGGTCTGGTAGTTTTTTGGCAGAGACTTTAGGGTTTTCTATGTACAGTATCATGTCATCAGCAAATAATGATAGTTTTACTTCTTCTTTTCCAATTTGGACGTCTTTTATTTCTTCTTCTTGTCTGATTGCTGTGGCTAGGACTTCCAGAAGTATGTTGAATAAGAGAGGTGAAAGGGGGCACCACTTCCTTGTTCCTGGTCTTAAGGGGATTGCTTTTAATTTTTGCCCATTGAGTATGATGTTGGCTGTTGGTTTCTCATAAATGGCTTTATTATGTTGAGGTATGTTCCCTGTATTCCCACTTTGCTGAGAGTTTTGATCATAAATAGGTGCTGGATTTTATCAAATGCTTTTTCTGCATCTATTGATATAATCATATGACTTTTATCCTTCTTTTCATTTAATTGATAAATTACATTGATTGATATTTAAATATTATGCCAGACTTACCAGAATAAATCTCACTTGATTATGATGTATGATTTTTTCCATGTATTGCTGGATCCAGTTTTGTTAATATTTTGCTAATTTTTTTTTCAGAGGCAGAGATAGACAGGGACAGACAGACAGGAATGGAGAGAGATGAGAAGCATCAATCATCAGTTTCTCGTTGCGACTTCTTAGTTGTTCATTGATTGCTTTCTCACATGTGCCTTGACCGTGGGCCTTCAGCAGACCGAGTAACCCCCTGCTGGAGCCAGCGACCTTGTGTCCAAGCTGGTGAGCTCTTTGCTCAAGCCAGATGAGCCCGCGCTCAAGCTGGTAAGCTCGGGGTCTCGAACCTGGGTCCTTCCGCATCCCAGTCCGATGCTCTATCCACTGCGCCACCACCTAGTCAGGCTATTTTGCTAATATTTTGTTGAGGATTTTAGCATCTAAGTTCATCAGGATATTGGCCTATGGTTTTCTTTCTTTGTAGTGTCTTTACCTGGTTTTGGAATGAGGATAATGCTTGCCTCATAAAAGGAGCTTGGAAGTGTTCCCTCTTCTTGAATTTTTAGAAAGAGCTTGAGGAGGATAGGTGTTAGTTATTTTTTAAATATTTGGTAAAATTTGCCAGTGAAGCTATCCGGTCTAGGACTTTCGTTCACTGGGAGTTTTTTGATAACTCTTTCAATTTCAATTTTTGTAATTGGTCTGTTTAGGTTTTGTGATTCTTACAGATTCAGTTTTGGAAGATTGTATATTTTTAGGAATTTATCCATTTCACCCAGGTTGTCCTATTTTTGGCATATAGATCTTCATAGTATTTTCTTATATTTCTTTGTATTTCTGCAGTGTCAGTTGTTACTTCTCCACTTTCATTTCTAACTGTATTTATCTGAGTTCTCTCTTCTTTTCTTGATTAGTCTGGTTAAAGGTTCATCAATCTTGTTTACCTTTTCAGAGAATCAACTCTGGTTTCATTGATCTTTTGTATTTTTTTTTTAACCTCTGTGTCATATATTTCTGCTCTGATCTTTATTATTTCCTTCCTTCTACTTCTTCTGTGCTTTATTTGTTGTTCTTTTTCTTGTTCTTTTAGATTCAAGGTTAAGTTGTTTATTTGAGCTTTTCCCTGCTTCTTAAGGTATGCCTGTAATGCTATGAACTTCCCTCTCAGGATTGCTTTTGTTGTGTCCCATAATTTTTGAGTTGTTGTATGTTCATTTTCATTTGTTTCAAGGAAATTGTTGATCATCTCATCAATCCATCGTTATTTAATAACATCTATTTAGCCTCCAAGTGTTTGAATGTTTTTCAGTTTTTTTTAATTGTAATTGATTTCTAGTTTCATGCCATTGCAATCAGAGAAGATGCTTGATATGATTTTAATCTTCTTAAATTTGCTGAAACTTGTTTTGTGTCCTAATATGTGGTTTATCCTAGAGTATATACCATGAGCACTTGAAAAGAATGTATATTCTGCTGCTTTGGGGTGAAAGGTTCTGAAGATGTCAATTAAATCCAGTTGATCTAGTGTGTCCTTTAAGGCTGCTCTTTCTTTTTAAATTTTCTGTCTGAAGGATCTATCCATTGATGTTAGTGGGGTATTAAAATCCTCTACAATTATAATATTGCTGTTGATCTCACCCTTTCTGTCCATCAAAATCTGCTCTCTCTATATATTAGATGCTCCTATATTAGGCTCATAGATATTTATAATGATTACATCTTCTTTTTGGATTGCTCCTTTTATCATTATGTAATGACCTTCTTTTTCCCTTACTATAACCTTTGTTTTAAAGGCTATTTAGTCAGATATAAGTATTGCTACCCCAGCTTTTATTTCCTTTCCATTTCTGTGAAATACTTTTTTCCATGCCTTCACTTTCAGTTTATGTATATCTTTTTTTCTGAGGTGAATCTCTTGTAGACAGCATATGTATGAGTCCTGTTTTCTTATCCATGCAGCTAGCTACCCTATGTCTTTTGATTGGAACATTTAATCCATTTACACTTAAGGTTATTATTGACATGTACTTATTTATTGCCATTTTATTCTTTAAATCTACATTCCTTTTTTTCTCAAAAATTTTTCCTTTGCTTTTTTACTGCAGGCCCCTTAACATTTCTTGCAGTACTGGTTTGGTTGTAATGAATTCCTTGAGACAATTTTTGTCTGGGAAACTTTTTATTTCTCCTTCAATTTTAAAGGATAGACTTGCTGGATAAAGTAGTCTTGGTTCTTGTTTTGCATCACTTTGAATATTTTTTGTCAATCCCTCAGACCTCAAGTGTTCCTGTTGAGAAGTCAGATGTCATCCTTATTGGGGTTGCTCTGTAGGTAATTAACTGCTTTTCTCTTGCAGCTTTTAGTATTCTTTCTTTGTCTCTTAATTTTGGCATTTTAATTATGATGTGTCTCGGTGTAGGCCTCCTTGGGTTCCTCTTTAATGGAACTCTCTGTGCTTCTTGAACTTGTGTGACTTTTCCTTTATCAATTTAGGGAAATCTTCAGCTATCATTTCTTTAAACAGGTTCTCTAGCCCTTGTTCATTCTCTTTTCCTTCAGGAACCCCTATGATGCAGATGTTTTTTCTCTTCATGCTGTCACAGAGGTCTCTTAGAGTTTCTTCAGTCTTTTTGAGCCTCTTTTCACTTTGCTGCTCTACTTCTGTGCTTATGTTTATCTTGTCTTCTAAATCACTGATTTAATCCTGTGCTTCCCTCAGCCTGTTGTTGATTCCTTCTAGTGCAGTTTTCATTTCTGAAATTGCATTTGTCATTTCTGACTAGTTCTTTTTTATTATTTCAATGTCCTTTTTGATGCTTGCTATCTCCTTATTTAGGTGCTTATTATGTCCATCAATTATTGCTCTAAAATCCTTGAGCATCCTAAAAATCATCATTTTAAACTGTAATTTGGTTACTGTCATTTCATTTAGTTCTTTTTCTGGGGATTTCTCTTTTTGATTCATTTGGGTTGCATTTCTTTGTCTACCTATTTTGTCAATGTATACACTCCTCCTTTGGGCATGCTGCTTGTGTAGCTAGCTGAGTCTAGGGTTGGTACTGTCTGCCACCAGCTACCAGTTGTGTTGGTTCTAGATCTTCTTGTTTTGGCATCAGCTGTTGTTTGTAGCCAACTGTGGGCTACTTGTCTGCAGCTACTGGTCTTTTCGCTGTTTGTGTCTGTGTTTCTGTGCCTGGGTAATGTGGGAGGGACTAACCTTTGTATAAGGATCAGCTTCCTCCTACTTAGAGCTGCTTAGAGCTGACAGAAACTCCATAAAAGCCCCAAGCTCCGTAAGATTTGCTTCCACTTTTCAGCTGCTCCACCTCCACTTGCAGCTGCCTGGTCTTCCCAGAGTCTTCTGTAGAAAGACTGTAGTGTGTGCCCAGACTGACCTCACCCAACCAACCCCTCAACAGGCTGCAGCTTGTTGGGTTAGGGCTGCTGAGGTTGGGTATACAACATTATTGAGACCCTTTACTTCAGGGGTCTCTTGGGCTCAGTACACAGATTGTGGCTCCTATTTCAGAGCCTAATCTCTAAGCCACTGCTGGATACTCAAATGTTATTTCTCCCCAACAAAGTGAGCAGCAGTTTCAGGTCAAGTGGGGCCAACAGTCCCCTCTGAAGAAGTTCTTACAGCTGATGAGACCCTGGTCTCAAGGAGGGAGGGAGACTGAGAAAGTCTACTCCTGGGGCTGACTGTGCCCCCCTGAAAGTGGCTAAGCCTCTCTACAAGATCCAACAGTAGGCTCCCAGGGACCCACACTTTGAATGTCCTTGCTTCAAGCCTCTCTCCCTTCCCCCTTTGGAGCCTAGCCCAGCAGGGTAGGATATCTAGCACCCAGGCCGGCTGATAGTGAAGCTCCACCCTATCCAATGTAACATGAGTTGCTGTGCTGGTGCTGATCACAAAGAGCAGAACTCACCTCAGCTGGGACAGGTGTGAGGAACCTTTCCTTAGGATACCACTCTAGCAAGGGTTGCTAGGTTCTGAACCAATTCTCCCTGCAGCTGGCCACTGGATGTGCCAGCCTTGGTCCTCTCTGCCAGAAACCCAGCTCAGACCAGTGGGAGACATTGCCCATGACTGGCCCTCAGCAACTTTCTTGGAGCTACAAGCAATCCAGAGTTTGTGGCTGCCTCTGCTGGGCCCAGGTGCACATGGAAATACCAGCTGCACACCTCGGCTGGTTTTTACCCACTCTGTGCCTGGTGGAAAGTCTACTTAAAAGTCCAAGGTTCCCTGAGTCATTCCTTCTGCAGCCTCTGCTGCTGGCTGCTTGTTGGGCTTGGAAGCTGAATAAGCCTCTGCTAGAGTCTAGTGCATGCAGTAATTCAGGGATTAGGAAGGGTAGTGGGTGTGGCTCCAGCCCTTGGCCCCAGGTGTCAGTCTGTCCAGACTTTTTTCACAGACCTCAGTAGGGTATGGCCCCAGGAGTCCAGTGGGTCTGGCCTCTGAGACCCAGAGGTGTGGTCTGCCCACCCTCTGGACAGTTTCAACTGCCTCCCATGAAATGGAAGCACCAGTTTTAGACTCAAGGGCATGGGAGGGGGTAGCACTGTCCTTGTGTCTTAGTTTTCTTATCCCGTGGTGGTATCCACACAGGTTAAGGCAAACCAAGACCCTTCACTGCTTGGCAAGTGTCCAATGTAGTCCACCTGCCATTGGGTTAGGGGTGTCCCACCCCAATGTATCTTCCCACTGTTATGGGGGGAATGTGGTTCTCTTTCAGCACACACTGGGCATTGCTGACATGTGATCATTACTTCTGTATTACAGTGAGAGGCCCCAGGCCTCAACATATGGTTCTTTCACCTTTGTGGCATCATTTCCAATGTAGCCATTCAGCAGTGTCTGTCACTGGAGTGTCTTCTAGCCAGTGGAGTCCTGCCAAGGCATCTGCTTTGGTCATTGCCCAGACTCTGCAAAGGTTGGTGACTTCTGATGTGGAATACAGTCACAATCTTCATGGCACATATTCCATAGGTCTCCCCACATGGCCTGCTCTTAAAGGGGTTTCTGATGTATTATCCGTCCTGCACATTCCCAGGCAGGGAGTCAAAGTGTCAGTCCTCGGTATAATGCCCAACTCTCTGTACAGATGGTTAGTGGTCTGGGGTCCCACGTAATGACAATCCAAACTCCTCAAAGTTCAGCCCATTAACTGCTTTGTCATTCCCCATCCTCTAGCCAGATGTTCTGTCACAGGTTGATATGCAATGGCAGACCACCAGGGTGGGGTATCTTGGCAGGAGCCATCTGTGTACCATGCTTCTTCAGGAAAAGTTACTTCCCCTCATGGACAGGTGATGACAGCAGCGTCTCCGGCTCAGTCTTTGGTTGTCCAGCATCCTGATATGTCACTAGCTCTAGAATGGCCTGCACTTATTTACTTGGGCTAGTGGTAAGGTGACTTCTCTGTTGGATATATGCACTTCACTTGATTAGGATAGATGTCTGTGCTACCATATTCTTGGGCTGTTGCATGAACCAAGTGCACCCAGCTGGCAATAAGGTAGGTGGTGAAGACTTTGACTAAGGCCAGTCCTGTTATGGTTTTTGTCACTAAAAGGGCTTGGTACACTGCATTAATTTGTTGTTCAATGAGACTATATAGGCCCTCAGCCCCATGCCATAGTTGAGACCAGAGCCCTAGTGGTGTCCTCACCCTGTCTTCATGTTGCCATAACTCCCAACTATACCCCTCAGGTGTTACATGAACATTGAGTTCACACGGTTGGCTCTGGTTGATTATGCCCAGAGCCTGGACAATGGCTACGGCTCACTTAGTGACCTTACAAGCTGCCTTGTGGTGCTCCATCCAATCCCAGGCTGCCCCTTTCTGCAGGGGAGCATAAAGGGGTCACACCAGTTAAGCCAAATGGGGAATGAAGACCCTTCAATAGTTTAACAAACCTAAAAACTCCCACAGTTGCTTGGCCTACTGTGGTCACAGATACACCTGTACTTTTTCTGTGACTGTGGCCAGCATCACCTTTGTCTTACTCAACCAGATAACCCCCAAGAATGTGACAGAAAAGTCAGGGCCTTATACTTTGTACTCATTGACCTTTCATCTTTGCTGTCAGAGGTGGGTAAGCTAAGAGGGAGCTGCTTTCTCTAGGATAGGAAGAGAGTCAGAGGTTAGCATGACATCATCAAGACAATGATACTATAGCACTTCTGCCGGCCTGGACCAGGCTGACAAATCATTTGCCAAAAGCCTGTGACAGATAGTGGGGATGTGTGGCTACACCATAGGTAGCATAATGAGGGTCCATTGTCACCCCTCCAAAGTAAAAACAAATTGGTCTTGACTATCTTTAGTAATAGCTACAGAAAAGAAGCATTAGCTAGGATGAGAATGTAGTGATATGTCCCAAGCTGCTAACTCAAAGCATCTAGCAAGTCTGTCATATTGGGAACCACTGAAATGTGGGCACTACTTTGTTTCACTCTCTGTAGTCCACAGTCATGTGCCAGATGCCATCCAGCTTGCGGACAGACCACATGGGCACGTTGTAGGGACATGAGCTTGATGAATTATGTTTACTTTGGCCAATTCCTATATGGTTGCTGTTATCTCAACATGCTCCCCTGACAGGCAGTACTGGTAAACATTCACCAACTGTCGAGGGGATGGTAGCTGTACAGGGGTGTACTGAGCATGTCCCCTTAGAACAGCCTTTATTACTCTTGCTTTAAGCAAAATTTCCTGATAGTAACCCACCAGTACATCAATTCCAAGCATATACTCAGAAATAAAAGATACATACTCTCAGAAAGGATGGTAGGGGGGAGCTCTCCCACCCCAAGGGAGAAAGTAATGGCTCACACGCATATGGCAATCTTCCTTAGCTGTCAATGATTGGAAAAGGCTCCCTGAAGTGTTCAGGATTGCCATACATGAGTGTACACTCAGCCCTAGTCTCCATGAGAGCCAATACCCAGTAGACATTTTGTGAGGACCAATAGGTGGTTAACTCCATATATGGCCTCTGGTCCTCAGAAGTCCCCTGCACTCTGGTCTCTTGGCCTACATCTTAGGGAAGCAGGAGGTCACCCTCTCCCTAAGCGTCATCCTCAAGGTGTGCAGGGGGCAAGTGGACCAGGAAGTCCTTGATGTCTGGCAGTGGGGGGGGGGGCAATGGAGTAGCAATTGTGGATGGAGTTCACTCCAAAGAATGCACACTTGTCTTTGGCAAGGGCTGCTATTTTTGCTCTTCTGTTAATTGTTGCCAAAGAGCAAGGAGGACTTACTTGGGCTGCCCATCAATCTTGGCAGTGTCTGCTTCCACTTTCACAAAGTCTATCCATAGCTGCTTGTGGGAAACCCTGATGGGCCCACTCTTACCAGTGGCAGTGTCTCCCTTGTCCTTGTCCTTTTCCTCCTTTTACCTGTCTCATCCCCTTTTCTGCCTCATGATCTCTACTTCTCCCAAATTGGTGACCGTCTGGGCTACAACTTGTATAGGCTGCCCCTACATTGGTAGTGAGAATGGAAATGAGAGTGCCAAAATACGTGGGAGGGGCCATCTGCACCACTTGGTCCCTTATGCCAGCCGTAAAGATCTCCATATCTAGTTCCTGTGTATTATGGTTGTAAATAGCATGCAGAATGCCTAACTTACAGATAAATTGCTGCAATTTTGCAAAGGTTGACCACTGACTCGAAGAGAAAGGCAGAGCCCCTTCATTAGGCCTTGTTGTGTGGCACCCTACCATCAACCAAATCCACAGGGACGTAGTCTGCACAGCCTGGAAACTGGTGCCATGTATCTGCTGGCACAGGGAGGGATGAGCTGTGTGAGAGGACATTTGGGATAGTGCTTCCCTTGTTAAAGAAATACCATCAGCACCTACGTCCCACAGGCATAAAAGCCAGGCAGCTATGCTCTCAGTACCTTTTTTGCATTTTTTTGGGGGGAGGAGAAGAAACGTTAACTTGTAGTTGCAGCACTTTAGTTGTTCAATGATTGCTTTTCTTTTCTTTTTTTGTGACAGAGACAGAGAGAAGGACAGATAGGGACAGACAAGAAGGGAGAAAGAGAGATGAGAAGCATTAATTCTTTGTTGTGGCACCTTAGTTGTTCATTGATTGCTTACCCATATAAGCCTTGACCAGGGCGGGGCGAGGGGCTACAGCAGAGCGAGTGACCCCTTGCTCAAGCCAGCGACTCAACACTCAAGCTGGTGAGCCTGTGCTCAAGCTGGATGAGCCTTCACTCAAGCCGGCAACCTTGGGGTTTCGAACCTGGATTCTCTGTGTCGCAGTCCAATGCTCTATCCACTGCACCACCGCCTGGTCAGGCTCAATAATCACTTTTCATATGTGCCTTGACTGGGAGGCTTAAGCCAAGCCAGTGACCCCTTACTCAAGTTAGCGACCTTTGATTTCAAGGCAGTGACCATGAAATTATGTCAATAATCCCACACTCAAGCTGATGCCCCATGCTCAGCTGGGTGACCTTGGGGTTTTGCCCCTGGAACCTGTGTCCTAGGTCAATGCTCTATCTATTGTACTGCCATCGGCCAGGCTTTCAGTACCTTTCTGGTGTAATTGAGCCACCACTTTAGCCAGTTCCACCTAAGTATACAGCTGAGTTGTGTTGTGGATGACCTGCTGAGTGGGAAGGAGGTTGCACTCTTGGTTGCTGACACTTAATCTTTTGTGCTACCACCTGGCAGGGTGTCAAGGAATCTTCTGCCACTTCAACATTATTAACCATTATTTTACTGTCACCATTGGAGTCAGAGTCACTCTCCAGTAGTTGGGATCCATTTCCATGTGTACCACTCCCTTTGAGAGACCACTGCTCTGACCCAGGCCAGAGCCAAGGGGCAGCACCAACTACAAGCAAGGTGGCAGGATAATTCTGTTAACTGCTCACTGGTCCATTCTAGATGTTTTCCCAAAACCTCCTTATTATCAACTTGCATAATGTCCCTTTCTAGCTTGTTTCTCTTCCAAATGCTATACTGTTGATTCCGTGGCTGTTTCTGCATGATGCTGTGCAAGGCACCGAGGAGGAGCCATGCAAGCACTACCTTGGCTGTCCTTAAGTCTTCCTTACTGCACAACTCCAAATGGTCCCCCACCACCTTCAGGGTGACTAAGACAACAAAACTTTCAGGGCTATCCCCCCAGTCCCTTGGCAGACCCTAAGAGTCCACCAATGTAGCCAGCCTGGGATTCCCCTGGCATTCTCCCACTCAGCATGTCGCTTGGGATCAACTCAACTCGGGTGTTCCTTGGGATTGTGTAATCCTGCTGGCTATGCCAGTTTTAACACAGGTGTCCAGACCTTGAAAATGGATCTGGTTTTGTTGCAAGATCCTGAAGAAACCATAAGGAGGACCAGATGGAGTGGACATAGCCTTTATTACTTATATACAGGGGCAGCATTGATGGCAGCTGCTTGATGAAGGCTCCACACCCTGCTGGGTGGAGTTGTGGTTTAAATAGTTAAGCCTTGGGTTGTCACTCAAGCAAAACTTTTTGTCTATGTACAAGCAAGCAGGTGAGCAGGGGGTAGAAGGAAGAGTACATACCATTCTGTATTGTTCCTCCTTGATACATATCTGGTGACTCAGTTCCATTGTTCTTAGTAAAACCTTAGTTACAGTTTTATTACCCTTTATCTCATGGTCCATGGTCAGGATCTGTGACTATGGTGCCATGTGGCTAGTAAGGGGGAAGGGTCATGTTCAGCATTGGGTTCAATTTGTTCTTCTCTTTCTAGTTGCTTATTGAGGAGGCTGAGATTATTGATTTGAGATCTTTCTTTCCTGATACAGATATTTCCCTTAAATACTGCTTTAGCAGCATCCCACAAATTCTTTGTTAAAATTTAATTTTAATGTAGTTTGATATTTTTAAATTTTCCTCTTGATTTCTTTTTTGATCTGTGGGTTATTTAGAAGTACATTGTTTAGTTTCCAAATATTGGAGGATTTTCCAAATGTCATAATGTCATTGGTTTCTGCCTACTGGATCTGTCTATTTCTTAGAGAAGGGTGTTGAAATCTCCAGCTATGATAGTGAATTAATCTGTTATTGGTTTCTAAATTCAATTTAAATTTGGTCAGAGAACATATTTTGTGTGACTTTAATTCTTATAAATTTATTGAAACTTGTTTTATGGCCCAGATATGATCTATATTGATAAATGTTCTATGTGTACTTAAGGAGAACATATTCTGCTGTTGTGGTATAGGCTGTTTTATAAATGTCAATCAGATAAGGTTGGTTAATATGTTGTTATAAACTGAATTGTGTTCCCCTAAAACTCATATGCTGAAGCCTTAACCCCCAATGTGACTATATTTAGAGATAGGGGCTTTAAAGAGGTAATTAAGGTTCAGTGAAGTCATAAGGTTGGGGCCCTAATCCAATAAGACAGGTATCCTTATTTTTATTGATTTTAGCAAGAGAGTTAGAGAGAGAGAGAGACAGGAACATCAATCTGTTCCTGTAGGTGCCCTGACTGGGGATCAAACAGGTAACCTCTATGCTTCAGGATGATGCTCTATCCAACTGAGCTTTCTGGCCGGGGCCAGACTGGTGTCCTTATAAGAAGAGGAAGAGACACCAGGGATGCACACAAACCAAGAAAAGAACCTGTGATGACACAGTGAGAAGGCAGCTGTCTTCAGGTCAGGGAAAGAGGCCTCAGGAGAAATAAAAACTGCCAATACCCTGATCTTGGACTTCCAGCCTCCAGAACTATGAGAAAATAAGTGAATGTGTAAATAAGTGGAACAAAAAATTGATGTTCCTCTCTCTCTCTTACGTCCTTTCTCTTTAAAATCAATAAACAAAGTTTTAAAAATGGATGCTTCTGTCTCTCTTAAATCAATCAATCAAAAATTTTTGAAAAATCAAAATGTCTTATCAATGTTTCCTTGGGAAATTACTAAAACTAACAAGTTTTTTAGTATTCACAAACATGAACTTATCTCAAAACATTTACAATTTTATAGATATGAAAATTTCATTCTAAATAGCATTCTCTCTCATAGGAACCCTTTTCTAATAAAGAAGGAAAAGGAGATGTCTTATATAGCATTAATGTAGAGTGAGCTGTTTAAAATGGGGATCAAGGCCTGACCTGTGGTGGCGCAGTGGATAAAGTGTCGACCTGGAAATGCTGAGGTCGCTGGTTCGAAACCCTGGGCTTGCCTGGTCAAGGCACATATGGGAGTTGATGCTTCCAGCTCCTCCCCCTTCTCTCTCTCTCTCTCTCTCTCTCTCTCTCCCTCTCTCTCTCCTCTCTAAAAATGAATAAAATAAAATAAAATTTTAAAAAATGGGGATCAATCCAGAACGTTGGCATAGATGAGGTTGGAGCAAGAGAGGAGAATCAGACCTCCCTTCTTTTTTATTTGGAGGAAGGAAAGAGGGAGCTCTCTGGCATCCTATCCATTCATGAGGGCTCCACCCTCATGACCTAATTACCTCCCAAAGGCTTCACATTCCAAATACCATCACCTTGGGCATTAAGTTTTCAACATATGAATTTTGGATTGATGAAAATATTCAATCTATATCAGGTGCCTTACAATAGAATACAATTATTAAATGTTGAAAAAATAATAGAGTCTAAAAATCACCATTTTCAATCATTCTTGATTTAGTGGCTACTAAGTGGAAGGGAAGGAAGGAGTTTGAGTCTACAAAATATCCTGCTCATCTTCAGAGTAGCTCCCTACAAAATATTTGTTAATTAGAAAGAGGAAAACTAACTTTACAAAAGAGAAACCTGGCAGTCATCACCTTGACCACATGATCAAAGCTAATGTTGGAACAAATCTCTGCCCGATAAGAATACCTAAAAAGAATATGATGGTCAAATGCAATGGCTGATTCTAGATTGTATCTTCAATGGGGAATATGCTTTAACTGGTACTATTAGAAAAATTGGCAAAATTTGAATAAGGACCGTAGATTAGATAATACATATTTATATCGATGTTAAATTTCCTGAAATTAATAACTGAATTGTGATTTTGTGAGAGATGTCCTTGTTAGCAGGAGATACACTCTGATGTAGTTGATAAATTTTTAATATCAGTACTTACTTATATTATACTAAAAGTAAACATAAGATTTCAAGGCAAGTTATTATTACTTAGAGGAATGACTACAGCAGTTTTTCTTTGCTCTACTTCTTCCCTTGTCTGGGGCAATGCAGCAAAGAGCCAGATGCACAGGCCTGCTTGTACAGGGGTTGGACTACAAGAGAGAAATGCCAAAATTAGGATTCTGGGAGTCTATATTGGAATAGAGCAGCTGCCCACTCTCTTCCCTTCTGAGAGAAAGCCCATTGCATGTGGTCCTAGTCCTTCAAAATCCTCTGGAATGTAAATAACTGGCTCTGGGTTTCATCTCACTTTGAAATGTTAACACATACCATTGAGGTGGTAAAATTCTCCCTATGATCTCTTATTATCTAATCACCCTTTAAAGTGTCCAAACCTGTGAAGAGTCTTTATAGGATTTTATTTAAGCCAAACTGATGAAAGTTGCCTGGAAGCAAGATTACAGATGCTTCAGAGTCACAGTTTTTCAGTTTCTTGTATACATTTGAAATTAAGGTAGGAATGTAAGGAAGATTACATGAGGGTAAAAAAAAGCAAGGTGGGGGTTGAACAGGATAAATAACAAGGTTATGTGCTTGTTTTTAAGGGTAGTTATGCCTATTTCAAAGGTATATTAACCTAGATGCACAAAAAACAATGGACAAGGGTTGTTTAAGGTAAAGATAAACTTTTAACTAAGAAAGTTATATGCCTGGAACATGACTACCCATCATGACCTGCCCACATATTATATATCTACAGTGTGTCCATAAAGTCATGATGCACTTTTGACCGGTCACAAGAAAGCAACAAAAGACGATAGAAATGTGAAATCTGCACCAAATAAAAGGAAAACTCTCCCAGTTTCATACCTATTCAGTGTAGTTTGATGTGAGCTCACACACAGATTTTATAGGGCTCCTTAGGTAGCTGTCCTGTATAGCCTCTACACACTCGTCACTGACTGATGGCCTACCAGAACTGGGTTTCTCTACCAAACTGCCAGTTTTCTTCAACTGCTTATCCCACCCAGTAATGTTATTCCTATGTGGTGGCATTTTGTTATAAACGCGCCGATATTCATGTTGCACTTTGATCATGGATTCGGATTTAGCGAGCCACAGAACACACTGAACTTTCCTCTGTACCATCCACATCTCGACTGGCATGGCCGTGGGCTGCTCCGCTGTATACACGGTGTTACATCATCATCTGTGCATGCACACATGCTGCCACATCATTCTACAGAAACTGGGAGGGTTTTCCTTTTATTTGGTGCAGATTTTACATTTCTATCGTCTTTTGTTGCTTTCCTGTGACCGGTAAAAAGTGCACCATGACTTTACGAACACACTGTATTTTACACACACACACACACACACACACACACACACACACACACAGAGAGAGAGAGAGAGAGAGAGAGAGAGAGAGAGAGAGGTGTATGATGAAAGAGAGAGAATAATAAAGTAAATGGCAAAATGTTAAGTGAGGAATCTAGATGAAGAATAGTTCTTTGTACTATTCTTGCAAGTTTACAAAATAGTTTTAATTGATTTTAGAAAGAGAGAGGCCCTGGCTGGGTAGCTTAGTGTATAAAGTGTCAACATGATGTGCCAGAAGTAGCGAGTTTGACTCCCCCATCAGTGCACTTATGAGAAGCAATCAATAAGTGCACAACTAGATGGAACTAAGTGGAATGAGTTGATGGCTTCTCTCTCTCGCTCTCCTTTCCCCTCTCTCCCTCTCTCTCAAATCAATGGATAATTAAAAAGAAAATAGAAAGCCTGGTCTGTGGTGGCTCAGTGAATAAAATGTCGACCTGGAATGCTGAGATCATCGGTTAGAATCCCTGGACTGGCATGGTCAAGGAATATACAAGCAATGAACAACTGAAGTGAAGCACTTATGAGTTGATACTTCTTGCACACACACCCCTTCTCTCTCTGTAAAATCAATAAATAAAGTCTTAAAAAAAATAAAAACAAAAAATGGAACATTCAAAACAAAAGAAATAACTGTAAAATCTGGGAAATAAAAAAATGTAGCGGCCCTGGCTGGTTGGCTCAGTGGTAGAGCGTTGGCCTGGCGTGCAGAAGTCCCGGGTTCGATTCCCGGCCAGGGCACACAGGAGAAGCGCCCATCTGCTTCTCCACCCCTCCCCCTCTCCTTCCTCTCTGTCTCTCTCTTCCCCTCCTGCAGCCAAGGCTCCATTGGAGCAAAGATGGCCCGGGCGCTGGGAATGGCTCCTTGGCCTCTGCCCCAGGCGCTAGAGTGGCTCTGGTCGCAACAGAGCGACGCCCGGAGGGGCAGAGCATCGCCCCCTGGTGGACAGAGCATCGCCCCTGATGGGCATGCCGGGTGGATCCCGGTCGGGCGCATGCGGGAGTCTGTCTGACTGTCTCTCCCTGTTTCCAGCTTCAGAAAAATACAAAAAAAAAAAAAAAAGAATGTAGCAAAATCAGCCATAATCTCTTGTGATGCATTCTTTTTTAATGTATTTTTTCCTGAGCATTTATATTATATTTCTGTATCTCTTTCAAACACATTTTTAAATGATAATAGGAATCTTAGAGGACTAAAAGCTGCAGTATAAAATACTTGCATGGTAGTTACATAATAGGGATATTTTTCCCAAGCTGCTAGTTATTCTTAGAAACCATTTATTCTGCCTCCTTGATTAAAAGGAGGTGCAGACGCCATCTGTTGTTAGTTGGACAGCTGTAACTGGAACCTGATAACCCTGTGGGTGGAGTGTGGGAGGTTAGGAGCCCTCCTCCCTGATTTCCTAACTAGTCACTGCAGTGTCTTCTATGTATGCGTGATTATGGCTTAGAACATAGGGCCCTCTGCCGGGCTATGGGCAAAATTCCATCTAAGGAATTTTCTGGAAAGAAACAAACTATGGAGACTATAGGAGGGAAAATCTGAAGACCAGAGAAAACAATTAAGTATTTATTTTTATACAATTTAAAAATTGGTTGGAAGATACAATATTTAGGTCATGAAATTAGAAAGCTCATTTTTCCTCTCCCCTTATTAGCAGCACCTGAGATGTATTGATGTGTTAAGCTTAATTTTTAAAGTTAATTACTAAAATTATGCATTTTTTATCATCACTCTGGGAAGCAAAGCTATGTAATTATCAATATTCATACCTTTATTGTCTTCAGACTCTTATTTCCCCTTTTCTTTTCTTTCTTCTTCTTTTTTTAAGTGAGAGGAGGGGAGATAGTGGGACAGACTTCGGCATGTGCCCTGACCAGGATCCACCCAGCAACCCTATCTGGAGCTAATGCTCAAATCAATCAAGCTATTTTTAGCACCTGAGGCTGATGTGCTTGGACTAACTGATCCATCCTCAGCACCAGGGGCCAAAGTTCAAAGCAACTGAGCTATGGGCCTGGGAGGAGAAGAAGGAGAATAGGAAGAGAGGGAGGGGAAGAGGGAGAAAAGGGAGAGAGGGAGGGAAAAGGAGGGAAAGAGAAGCAAATGGTCACTTTTCCTGTGTACCTTGACTGGGAATCGAACCTGGGACATCCATATGCCAGGCTGATGCTCTATCCACTGAGCAAACCGGCCAGGGCCTCTTCAGGATCTTAATTACTATTATTTTTTTAATATTAAACTTTAAGCCCTGGCCCAGTAGCTCTGTTAGTTAGAGCATCATCCCAATGCATGAAGTTTGAAGATTCAATCCCCAGTCAGACACATGTAAGACTCAATCAGTGAATGCACAAATAAGTGGAACAACAAATTGATGTCTCTCTCTCTCTTCAATAAAAATTAAAAAAAATAATCTCTAGGCATTATAACTGTTGGTGTAAACTTACTCTCTGCTACTTCCAGTTAGTTAAGATATGAACAAAAGAGAAGACTACAAAAGATTTACGTGTAATGAATTGCTTATACAGTATGTCCATTAAAGTAAAGGTACTAACTTGGAAAGATGCCATTATTTTATTGCCAAGTGAATACAAATGAATTGCAGAGCAACAAGTGTTCACTGATCTAATTTTTGTTTTAAAAAAATTATGTTGCTATAAGAATAGCAAAATGTTCAGAGCACACACAGACAATTATATTTTAGGAAGCCTAATACATCAATGTTTTTTCTCTTTAATGACATTTGATTTGACAATTACAAAAATATTTACCTTTGTTTTAATTTAATAATTTCAGGGATTTTTTTGTTAATTGAATTTATTGGGATGACATTGGTTTGCAAAACCATATAGGTTTCAAGTGTACAACTCAATAAAACACCAAATGCACACCACATCATGTGCCCTCTGTCTCCAAGGCATTTTCTTCAGTTTGTTTGTTATTGTTGTTTAACATTTAAAGCTTCTATCCAGATGGGATTTCTTTTGGTGTAAGGAGTAAACTCCCCCCCCCAATAACTACTAGATGTCCTAGAAATATTTGACAATTATGTGAATTTGTCAGGAAAATGATGAAAATGTTTTTTGTTTTGTTTTGTTTCAAGAGAGAGAGAGGCAGAAACATGGAGCTGCTCCTGCATGTGCCCTGACCGGAAAATCGAGCCGGAAACCTTCACACTCAGGGATGACACTCCAAATACTTGAGCTATCTGTTCAGAGCTTGATATTTTAAATTTATTGATTGATTTTTAGAAAGATGGAGAGAGGAGGAGAGAGAGATGGAAGGGGAAGGGAAGCATTCATTTGTTGTTCCACTCAGTTGTGCACTCTTTTTTTTTTTTTTTGTATTTTTTCCGAAGCTGGAAACAGGGAGAGACAGTCAGACAGACTCCCGCATGCGCCCGACCAGGATCCACCCGGCACGCCCACCAGGGGCGATGCTCTGCCCCTCCGCGTCGCTCTGCCGCGACCAGAGCCACTCTAGCGCCTGGGGCAGAGGCCAAGGAGCCATCCCCAGCGCCCAGGCCATCTTTGCTCCAATGGAGCCTCGGCTGGGGGAGGGGAAGTGATAGACAGGGGAAGGAGAGGGGGAGGGGTGGAGAAGCAGATGGGCGCTTCTCCTGTGTGCCCTGGCTGGGAATCAAACCCGGGACTTCTGCACGCCAGGCCGACGCTCTACCACTGAGCCAACAGGTCAGGGCCCAGTTGTGCACTCTTTGGTTGCTTCCCAGGTGTACCCTGACTGGGGATTGAACCCACAACCCTGTTGTTTCTGGACAACGCTCTTAACCAACTAAGCTAACTGGCCAGGACAGTGAGAACTTTTAATGGAAGAAAAATTTCAGAACCTTTTAAATATCTGCAGTTTTATACGTAGTGAGATGTAGAGGAAGAAAATGCCATAGAACAGGCAATTAAACTAATCACAACCAAAAATATAATCGTATCAAGACATTACTTGAATAGGGAAAAGCCACAGAACTTGGAAATTCTGATAAATGCTATTTTGGCATAAAAATCTTTAAGTTGGTAAGGCAGAAAAGGGCTTTCATTACCTTCATCTTATGTTTATAAGAGATAAGTAGTTTAAAATAACAGTATACATAAAATTTGCTCTCAGGATTTGAGCCAACAGAACATGAAGCAGTTAAATGAAATGATATGTGTTTCCTTTACCCATTTGTTGGGTGAAAATGTTGGGTAAAAAAACATTACTAAGTATACATGATTCACAAAAATGAACTCAAAACAAATTAAAGGCTTAAATTTAATACCTGAAACTGTAAAACTCCTAGAAGAAAATTTAGGAGGAAAACTCCTTAAGATTAGTCTTGGCAATGATTTCCTGGATATTGTAACTGAAAAAAATGACCTGCAGGTCATTTCCTGTAGCCATGAGAACCAATTACTGTGCATGACACAGGTGCTGGTTTGAAGGAAAGAGGTTTATGCAGATACCAGCCACTTGAGGAGTTTGGCAGACTCCTGCCCTCAAAAACTCATCTGGGTAGCTCAGATGCCTTGGCCAGATTATATAATTGGGGGAATTCAGCAGGTGGAGAACTAGGGGGAAGGCAGACATGCATTTTGTTTCTTTTGAGGGAGGAAAGTTCTTGTCTTCATGGTTCACTGGACTTCTGTTGTCCTTTCAGCCTCATGGGCAGTATGGTGGGACAGACAGACAGGAGGGGGCCTGAAGATTCATTTTTCTTGTTTTGATATTAACTCTTGATGTGTGTCAGCCAGATGTCTGTGATTCATCACCAGCATTATTGTTCTTTATTCCTGGAGAACAGGTTGTCGTCCTCTTGGCCTCAAATGCGAATCAGAACTGTAAGATTCGGCGTGGTAGGAGCAGTAGAAGGAGGAGGAGGCTGAGGTGCACGTAGTTCCCACTTATGCTTGGATGTTAACCTTGATGTTCATCAGCCAGAAGGAACAAATCTTTTAACTGTAACAACTTGGACAGAGGTGAAAGTACAGGATTGATTATACTATTGATTTGTTATAGAATACATAACTGTGATTACCAGACTAGTGATATATTTTTAAATGTTTATTTTACTGATTTTAGAGAAAAGAAGGGAGAGAATGAGAGAGAGAGAGAGAGAGAGAGAGAGGAACATCATTCTGTTCCTATATGTATCCTGACTGGGGATTGAACTGGCAACCTCTGGGCTTCAGAATGATGCCCTAACTAACCGAGCTATTCAGTCAGGGCACAGACTAGTGATATTGAATCATGGTTATATGAGCAACAAACTGGATTTAACATTTTATTTTATTAGTGTTTATTTTATTGATTTTAGAGAGAGAGGAAGGGAGTGAGAGAGGAATATTGATCTTTTCCTATATGTGCCCTGACTGGGAATCGAACCAGCAACCTTTGTGCTTTGGGATGATGCTCTAACCAACTGAGCTACCTGGTCAAGGCTAGACTTAACATTTTATAGAAATTCTCTTATAAGCTTACTTTGTTAGTACATTCTTATTTAGCTCTATTTTTTGGCTAGTCAGACTAATATCAGTAAATCAGTAGTATAGCATATTTATCCCTGGTTATAGCATGACACTAAAAGAACAAGCAAAAATAAATAATTGGGACTACATTAAATTTGAAAACTTCTGCACAGCCAAGAAAACCATCAACCAAATGGAAAGACAATCTATGACATTGGAGAAAATATTTGCAAGTCACATATCTGACAAGGGGTTGATATTCAAAATATAACAAAGAACTCATACAACTCAATAGCAAATAAAACAAACAATTCAATTAAAAAAATGAGCAGAGGGATAAATAGAGTGTTCCAAAAAAGACATACAAATGGCCAACAGGTGTATGAAAAGGTATCTCAATATCACTAATTACTAGGGAAAAGCAAACCCAAATCACAATGAAATATTACCTCACACCAGTTAGAATGGCTATAATAACAAGAGAGCCTGACCAGACAGTGGTGTAGTGGATAGAGCGTTGGCCTGGGATGCTGAGGACCCAGGTTTGAAACCCTGACATAATCAGCTTGAGCAAGGAGTTGCTGGCTTGTGCAAGGAGTCACTGGCTCAGCTGGAGACCCCCAGTCAAGGCACATATGAAAAAGCAATCAATGAACAACTGAAGTGCTGCACTACAAGTTGATACTCTTCATCTCTCTCTCTTTCTGTCTGCCTGCCTGTCTCCCTCGCTAAAAGAAACAAACAAACAAACAAAAAAGAGTAAGACAAGAGTTAAGTATTGGCGAGGGTATGGAGAAAAGGGAGACTTAGTGTACTGTTGGTAAGAATGCAGATCGGTACAACCACTATGACAGCACAGAGGGTCTTCAAAACTTAAAAATAGAACTACCATATGATTCAGCAATTCCACCTCTGGTTATTTATCCAAAGAAACTGAAATCAGGATCTGGTGGTGATATTTGCACTGCCTTGCTCATTGCCACATTATTCGCACAGCCAAGATAAAGAAATAACTAAGTGTCCTTCGCTGAATGAATGGATAAGAAGAAATGACATTATTCGGCCATGAGAAAGAAATTCTGCTATTTGCAACAATTTGGATGGACCTTGAGGACACTATGCTAAGTGAGATAAGACAGAAAAATACAAATACTGTATGATCTCATTTATGTGTGGAATCTGAAAAAAAACCTCAGAGAAACAAAGATTGGAGTGGTTGTTATCAGGGACTGAGGAGTAGGGGAAATGGAGATATATTGGTTAAAGGGTACAATTTTCCAGTTATAAGATTAACAAGTTTAAGGCTCTAACACACAGCATGGTAAATATAGCTAATAACACTGTATCATATACTTAAATGTTGCCTAGAAAGTAGATCGTAAATCAGGGGTCCCCAAACTTTTTACACAGGGGGCCAGTTCACCGTCCCTCAGACCGTTGGAGGGCCGGACTATAAAAAAACTATGAACAAATCCCTATGCACACTACACATATCTTATTTTAAAGTAAAAAAACAAAATGGGAATGAATACAATATTTAAAATAGAGAACAAGTAAACTTAAATCAACAAACTGACCAGTATTTCAATGGGAACTATGCTCCTCTCACTGACCACCAATGAAAGAGGTGCCCCTTCCGGGTGTGCGGCGGGGGGCCGGATAAATGGCCTCAGGGGGCTGCATGCAGCCCGCGGGCCATAGTTTGGGGACCCCTGTCGTAAATGTTCTCACCACAAAAAAAGAAATAACTATGTGATGAGATGGAAGTGTTAGTTAATGTTATGGTGGTAAACATTTTGCAATATATAAATGTATCAAATCAACACTTTGCACAATTGATTGTTATATAAATGGAATCATGTAGTATATGACATTTGGGTTTAGCTTTTTGTACTCAGCACAACTTCCTGGAGACTCATTCAAGGTGTATGTAGCAACATTTTGTTCCTTTTCCTTGTTGAGTAGTATTATTTCCTAGTATGGATGTAACACAATTGGTTTACCCACTCACCCACTCATCTGGGGTTTTTTTTCCCCCCGCAGTTGTTCACTATTATTACTAAAGCTGCTATAAACATTCATATCTATGTTTTTGTGTGAACATGTTTCTATTTCTCTGGTATAAACGCCCCAACAGTACAGTGGTTGAGTCATATGATAATTACATGTTTAGTTTATAAGAGACTGTCAAACTGTTTCTCAATGCTTGTACCATTTTACATTCCCACCTGCACTGTGTGAGTGACCCAATTTCTCAGCATACTTGCTAGCATTGGTATTTCTCTCTCTCTCTCTCTCTCTCTCTCTCTCTCTCTCTATATATATATATATATATATATATATATATATATATATATATATATAGGCCATTCTGATAGGTGTGTAGTGATAGCTCATTGTAGTTTTAATTTTTTATTTTCCTAATGGTTAATGATGTTAAACATCTCATCTCATGTGCTTATTTGCCATTGTATATTCTGTTCAGTAAAATGTTGCTGTTTTAACATCCTTGAAAGATAATTTCAACATATGTTTTATCTCAGTGCCAATTGTCTTTTCTCATTAAAGTTGTGAGTTCTCCTAGTTTTTGGTATGACAAGTGATTTTTTTTAAATTGTAACTAGAGCATTTTGGATACTGTATTAGACTACTTAATCTCCTTTTGAGGAGAGATTATAGTGTGAGATTTAATCTTTTTTTTCTTTTTCTAGCCAGTAGTTCTCCTGTGGAGGTGTGGCATAAGAAGGTTAAACGGTTGTGCATGTTTCAGTTCTGGCTGGGCGCTTCCATGTCAGCCCAGCAAAGGTGGAGCATTTGCCCCACACTTGATGTAGGTGGGTGGGCGGAAACTCATCTTTCCTTTTGGTCTGCTCTCATTTTCCCAGCAAAATTAGGGTACAGGCTGGCACCATTTATTTATTTATTTATTTTTATTTATTTATTTTTTTGGTATTTTTCTGAAGCTGGAAACGGGGAGAGACAGTCAGAATCCCGCATGCGCCCGACCGGGATCCACCCAGCACGCCCACCAGGGGTGATGCTCTGCCGCGACCAGAGCCACTCTAGCGCCTGGGGCAGAGGCCAAGGAGCCATCCCCAGCGCCTGGGCCATCTTTGCTCCAATGGAGCCTTGGCTGCGGGAGGGGAAGAGAGAGACAGAGAGGAAGGAGGGGGGGGTGGAGAAGCAAATGGGCGCTTCTCCTATGTGCTCTGGCCGGGAATCGAACCTGGGTCCCCCGCATGCCAGGCCGACGCTCTACCGCTGAGCCAACCGGCCAGGGCCTGGCACCATTTATTAAGCTTTGTGTGTGAGGGGGGGGGAGTGGGGATAAGCCCACCTGCCTGCTAGACCCTGCTGACACCAGAAGTGAGGGGAATTTGGAACCTGATTAGATCCAACCTCTTGCCTGGTTAGTCTGTTGACGCCAGGTAGGGTAGCTGCTCAGTTCACTTCCTCCTGCTGAGGGTTGGGGTGGAACATCAGCTCCCTGTTCTATGATGAACTGTGGGATTGGTAAAGGGGTTTATTGGTGTTTAGCTGGTATTTGCTAAAAGGTTTTCTGTTGTTAGGCCTTTTTTTCCTTCATCTTTGGCTAAGGAGAACAGGCTTTCTCCTAGCTTTTTAAAAGAGTTCTTTCTGGATAAAGCGTCGACCTGGAAATGCTGAGGTCGCCGGTTCGAAACCCTGGGCTTGCCTGGTCAAGGCACATATGGGAGTTGATGCTTCCTGCTCTTCCCCCTTCTCTCTCTCTCTCTCTTCTTTTTCAAATAAATTTTTAAAAAAACTTGTACATAAAAGAGTTCTTTCTTTTTTTTTTTCTTCTTTCATCCGTGCCTGTTGGGAGTTCTGGATTGGAGGTTTCTGGGGTCCCTTGTCCAGGATTTATGGATGGCAATAAGGAAGCTGAGGAAATTCGCTCTATTGTTTCTCAAATCCTGAGGTCCCTAAGTGCTTAGCCTTCTTTCTACTGTCCAGAGTCTTCCATTTGTTGTGGTATGTACAGGGATTGTTAGTTGTCAGAGGGTGGGCTTGGGAGGAACAAGGCGACTCCATTCCACCAGAATTTGGAGTCCTGTTACTATTTATTTTGGTGACCAGATTGTCTAGATTTGGCCCAGTGAGAACCCCTTCAAGCCTCCTCCCGTATCATTCCGATATGTCCCCACCATGCTCTGAGTTCTCCCTTGCATTCTGCCACAAGATGTTCCAAGCTCATCTTGGGCTTTCCCTGCTCTGGCCCTAAAGATAAGACATTTTCCCAAAGAGCCCTGTATCCTTTAGTCGAGAGTGGTATTTAGAAACCATGATAGGGGCTAGAAGACACCCTCTTCATCCATTTGGGGCTGCAACACTCAGCTTTCCCTGATTAAAACTGTGTGAAGGACACGGTTAGATGTACCTCTGATCATGGTAAACGTTCCTCTTGTGGCCCCTGAGGCCCCTACCAGGTTCTCCAATAACCCTGACATTGGTCCCTAAGGAGGTATGGGCTTATCTTTGAGGGTGAGTTTGCACTTTGCCAACTGCAGACTTAGCTGGAGGTTTGAGAAAGATCTAAGAGCTGCGCCCTGGCCGGTTGGCTCAGCGGTAGAGCGTCGGCCTGGCGTGCAGGGGACCCAGGTTCGATTCCCGCCAGGGCACATAGGAGAAGCGCCCATTTGCTTCTCCACCCCCCTCCCCTCCTCCCTCTCTGTCTCTCTCTTCCCCTCCTGCAGCCAAGGCTCCATTGGAGCAAAGATGGCCCGGGCACTGGGGATGGCTCCTTGGCCTCTGCCCCAGGCGCTAGAGTGGCTCTGGTTGGGGCAGAGCGACGCCCTGGAGGGGCAGAGCATCGCCTCCTGGTGGGCAGAGTGTTGTCCCTGGTGGGCGTGCCGGGTGGATCCTGGTCGGGCGCATGTGGGAGTCTGTCTGACTGTCTCTCCCCGTTTCCAGCTTCAGAAAAATACAAAAAAATAAGTAAAAGTAAAAGTAAGAGCTGAACCAATGAACTCAGCTTGCTCAGGGCAAGGATAAGTTACTTGAAGAACAAGGAAACTGTTCCCATGATTGGTGCCTTTCTGGTTTGCCCTGTCAGAACTTGCATTCTGTCAAGTCACTGCCAGGTGTTGGGCCCTCAGGGGCTTGACTTGGAACAGCTGAGAACCTTACCCTGGAAACTGTTCCCACCATAGGCACCATGTAGCCTCTCCAGCATCTCCCCCTCTCTCGGCTCCTACGCCATCCTTCTCTTCCAGCCTCTCAGGTCTTCTTCAGCATCTCTGCTGACTGTTTACGTCCCACCCCACTCCCTCCTTTTCAGGTCTTCCCATGACCTCCCAGATTCCCCACTCTTTCAAGTCTGTGGGCACCTGTCATTGGTGCCACTTGGGCTACAAAGACAGCCTGGGAGGGCTTTTTGGCACTTGTGCCCTAGGCAACTGGGGCAGGGCTGCTGGAATGGTGAGTTGGTCCTTATCCTGTAGTTAGTAAATGGAGAGGATCGAGGGCTTACTAAGTGCTAGTCACTGTATAGGCAGCAGATCCATGTCCTGTCTAAGACCTCTTGAGGTCTCATAATTATCTAGGCTTTGTTTTTTTTAAGCTTTATTAAAGTACAACTGATATATTTTAAAATCCACTTATTTAATGTATACATCTTGATGAGTTTGGACATATGCATATATCCATGATACCATCACCACAAGCAAGATACTAAACATATCTATCACCTCTAAAAATTTCCTTGTGATCTGGTGTGTGGGTGTGTGTTTCTTTTCTTTTCTTTTCTTTTTTTGTATTTTTCCAAAGCTGGAAACGGGGAGAGACAGTCAGACAGACTCCCGCATGCGCCCGACCGGGATCCACCCGGCACGCCCACCAGGGGGCGACGCTCTGCCCCTCCGGGGCCTAGCTCTGGCGCGACCAGAGCCACTCTAGCGCCTGGGGCAGAGGCCAAGGAGCCATTCCCAGCGCCCGGGCCATCTTTGCTCCAATGGAGCCTTGGCTCCGGGAGGGGAAGAGAGAGACAGAGAGGAAGGAGAGGGGGAGGGGTGGAGAAGCAGATGGGCGCTTCTCCTGTGTGCCCTGGACGGAAATCGAACCTGGGACCCCCCGCACGCCAGGCCGACGCTCTACCACTGAGCCAACCGGCAGGGCTGTTTCTTTTTTTTTTTTTTCTTTTTTTTTTTTTTTTTTTTTTCATTTTTCTGAAGCTGGAAACAGGGAGAGACAGTCAGACAGACTCCCGCATGCGCCCGACCGGGATCCACCCGGCACGCCCACCAGGGGCGACGCTCTGCCCACCAGGGGGCGATGCTCTGCCCATCCTGGGCGTCGCCATGTTGCGACCAGAGCCACTCTGGCGCCTGAGGCAGAGGCCACAGAGCCATCCCCAGCGCCCGGGCCATCTTTGCTCCAATGGAGCCTTGGCTGCGGGAGGGGAAGAGAGAGACAGAGAAGAAAGCGCGGCGGAGGGGTGGAGAAGCAAATGGGTGCTTCTCCTGTGTGCCCTGGCCGGGAATCAAACCCGGGTCCTCCGCACGCTAGGCCGACGCTCTACCGCTGAGCCAACCGGCCAGGGCCAGGGCTGTTTCTTTTGGTGATAAGAACACTTGACATGAGATATATCCTCTTAATATATTTAAAGTGTACAATACCTAATTGTTAACTACATAGAGTAAATATTGTTAACTATATATTGGTACTATGTTGTAAGAAAGATCTATAGAAATTACTCATCTTGCATAACTAAAACTTTATACTTACTGAGCAACAATTCCCCAATTCCCCCTCCCTCAGCCCCTAGCGACCACCATTCTATTCTTTGCTTCTGTGATTATTTTAGATACGTTATATAAGTGTAGTTATGCAGTGTTTGTGCTTCTGTGACTGGCTTATTTCACCCAGCTTAATGTCCTCTAGGTTCACCTATGTTGTTGCAAATAGCAGGATTTCCTTCTTTTTATGACTGACTAATATTCTTGTATGCACCACATTTTTGTTATCCATTCTTCTGACAGTGGGTGTTTGGTTTGTTTCTGAATCTTGGCTATTGTGAATAATGCTGCAGTGAACATGGGAGTACAGATATCTCTTTAGATCTTGATTTCAATTCTTTTGGTTAAAGACCCAGAAGTGGGATTGCTGGATCATATGGTAGTCTTATTTTTAATTTTTTGAGGAACCTATGTAGTGTTTTCCATAGTGGCTGCACTAATTTACATTCCCACCAACAGCATGCAAGTGTTCCAATTTTTCCACATTCTCGCCAACACTTCTTTTTTTCCCCTCCCTCCTTCCCTCCTCTTTCTTTTTCTTTTTCCTTTTTTTTTTTTAGGGTAAAGCACTAATGCAGTTAGCCACTACCACAAATTATGCAGTTGAGTTTTCCACATTTGGGAAAATCATAGGTATCAACATATCCAGAGTGCTATAGATAAGCCTTGCCCTGGGAAAACCACCTTCACAATCATATCTCCCCTGCCAGGTAAGTATGCCAACACACACACACACACACACACACACACACACACACGTCATTCTAACAGTTGTGAGGTGATATGTCATTATGGTATTGATGTGCATTTCCCAGATGATTAATGATGTTGAGCATCTTTTCCTATACCTGGTTTCCATTTGTATATATTTTTTATAAAAATATCTATTCAAGTCCTTTGTCTATTTTTTAATTGGGTTGCATGTTTTTTCTTTTGCTATTGAATTGTAGGAGATTTTTGTATGTTTTGGACATTAACCTTTATCACATACATGGTTTGCAAATATCTTCTCCAGTTCTATATGTTACCTTTCATTCTATTGATTGTTTCTTTTGCTGTGCAGAAGCTTTATTATTTGATGTACCTCCACTTCCCTTTACCTGTTTTTGGTTTTGTCTCCTGTACTTTTGATGTCAAATCTTAGAAATCATTGCAAAACCAATGTCAAAAAGCTTTTCTCTTATGTTTTCTTCCAAGAGTTATACAGTTTCAGGTTTTATGTTTAAGTCTCTAATCCATTTTAAAATGATTTTTGTGTATGGTGTAAGATAAGAACTCAATTTTATTCATTTGCTTGTGACCATTATTTCAAATGAGGAGATGGGCTCAAGGCTTTGGCCAAAGTCCTGCAGTTCCTGGCAAAGCCTGGAGCAGGAGAGATGCACACGAGGCACTCTAGGTGTGCCAAGATACAGCAAATGGTTCTTGTAGGCTAGTGGGGAAGGGAGGGGGAGAACAAGAAGGAGTAAAGCACAGGCCAAGGTCACCCAGGCCTCTTTATCACCAGCAAAGTCAATGTGACACCACATCGTTCATCCCTCGATCTTCCTGGGCAGCCCATGACAAAAGCCTTGAGAAATCTTGGAGCTGCCAGAGCTGACATAGCAGCTGTTTTTCTGCATCCCTCCCCCTTTTTTACTCTTTTACTAAATATGTCTTAATCCCTGAAGTTCAAGTATTTCTGCAAGTATTTAAACTTTATGTAAATGATTTTAATGTATGTGTTTGTATACACTGTGCCTTATTTCTGTCAACATATCCGAGAAATTATTCCTTTTTTTGGTTTCAGTGCAAAAAACTTTTAACATTCTGTAGATTGTATTATTTATTTTGAAAATGAGCTTTTGATTAACAAACATTTAAAAATTGAATGTAGAAGCAAAGATTCTTTCCTATGTGGTTTGTGTGTTTGTATCTACATGTGCTACCGAAGCAAGAAAGCACTGTGTGTTTGTATCTAATTTAAGGAATTCTTTTCTACCCTAAGTTTATAAAACTATTCCCTTGCCATTTCTACTATAATTTTTAAAGTTTCGGGGTTCACATTTAGTAAAAAACTTTCTCTACAACTGATTTATATGTAAAATGTGAAGGTGGGATATGATCATATTTTGCTTTCCTAGGAATACCTTGATTGTCCCAGCTATTTATTAAAATGCCTGTCCTACCCTGACCTGTGGTGGCGCAGTGGATAAAGCGTCGACCTGGAAATGCTGAGGTCACCGGTTCGAAACCCTGGGCTTGCCTGGTCAAGGCACATATGGGAGTTGATGCTTCCTGCTCCTCCCCCCTTCTCTCTCTCTGTCTCTCCTCTCTCTCTCTCTCTCTCTCTCTCTGTCTGTCTCTCCCTCTCCTCTCTAAAATGAATAAATAAAAAAAATTTAAAAAATTTATAAATAAAAAATAAAATAAAATAAAATAAAATAAAATGCCTGTCCTTTCCTCACTGATCTTCTGTCCACCTCTGTCACAAGTCAAATGCATGTAGAGAGTTCTGTTTCTGGAAACTCTTCTTTATTTGGAATGTTTGTATTTCCTTTCAAAAATATCATACCGCCTTGCTTACTACATGTTTATAACAAATCTTGAAATCTTGTGGGAAGTTTCTTCATTCTTTTTTTTTTTTGTATTTTTCTGAAGCTGGAAACGGGGAGAGACAGTCAGACAGACTCCTGCATGCGCCTGACTGGGATCCACCCGGCACGCCCACCAGGGGCGACGCTCTGCCCACCAGGGGGCGATGCTCTGCCCCTCCGGGGAATCGCTCTGCCGCGACCAGAGCCACTCTAGCGCCAGGGGCAGAGGCCAAGGAGGCATCCCCAGCGCCCGGGGCCATCTTTGCTCCAATGGAGCCTTGGCTGCGGGAGGGGAAGAGAGAGACAAAGAGGAAGGAGGGGGGGCGGGGGTGGAGAAGCAAATGGGCGCTTCTCCTATGTGCCCTGGCCGGGAATCGAACCCGGGTCCCCCGCACGCCAGGCCGACGCTCTACCACTGAGCCAACCGGCCAGGGCCTCTTCATTCTTTTTAAAGACTGTCTTAGGCATATAAATATAAATTTTAAAGCCGGCTTGTAAAAGTTCCTCAGTAAACCTTTTTCAAGATTTTGCTTGTAATTGCAGTGAATTTAAGACTGATTTGGTGAGACTCAACATCTTATTGATACTGAGTCTTTCTGTAGATGAATGTGGAGTACCTCCACACTTATTCGAGTCTCCTTCTCTGGCTTTCCATAAACTATTACAATTTGGCCATAAAATTTGACTCTGGAGACAACTGCATGAGTCACATCTTGGCTCAGCTCAGGTGTTTGATTTGACCATGAAAAGTTGCTTAACCTTTCCTTGCTGCAGCACACTCACCTGCAGATTGGAGATAATGGCATTGCTTATTTCACAAGACTACTTTGATGATTAATTACATAATGTACTTGGAAACAGTAATCATGATCATTATTTTTACAATTCTTCCCAGTTTTACTTATAAATCATTAATTTTTTACTGCTATTGTAGCTTCTATATATTTTTAAATAGAGCAGTTTTAGGTTCAAAGTAAAATGAGGAAAAAGAACAGAGTTCTCATTTATCTCCTGTCACCTCACATATGCACACAGCCTCCTTGACTATCAACATCCCTCAGTAGAGTGGTACACGTTACTATCAATAAACCTTCATTGACACGTCATTATCACCCAAAGTCCATAGTTCATGTTGTACATTCTATGGGCTTTGATAAATGTATAATGGCATGTATCCACTGTTATAGTATCATACAGAATAGTTTCACTGCCCTAAAAATCCTCTGTGCTCTGTCTTTTCATCCCTACCTTTCCCAACCTTGGCAATCACAGATCATTTTACTGTCTCCATAGCTTGTCTTTGTCCAGAATGCCATATAGTTGAAAACCTTCAGTATGGGGTCTTTATAGATTGACTTCTTTCACTTAGTAATAAGCATTTAAATTTCCACCATGTTTCTTCATGGCTGGATAGCTCATTTCTTTCTTTCTTTCTTTTTCTTTTTTTTTTAAATAGTTTAATAATACTCCATTGTCTGGATGTACCACAGTTTATCCATTCACTTACTAAATGGCATCTTAGTTGCTTTAGTTTTTACAATCATGAATAAAGCTGTTTTAAACATTCATGAACATGTTTCTGTGTGGATATAACTTTTCAGCTTATTTGGACAAATACTAAGACCTCAGTTACTGAATTATATGGTAAAAGTATTCTTAGTTTTGTAAGAAATTGAATAACTGTCTTCCACAAACAACTCTTTATTACTTTTTCATAGATAAAGCCCCTGACCTTTAAGAAAGCTTTAAGGAAATATATACGTGTGTGCGTGCATGTGTGTCTTGTTTCTTTCTTTAAAAAAATGAAAAGACAGGCCTGACCTTTGGTGGCGCAGTGGATCAAGCCTCAACCTGGAACACTGAGGTCTCCGGTTCAAAATCTTGGGCTTGTCCGGTCAAGGAACATATGGGAGTTGATGCTTCCTGATCCTCCCTTCTTCCCTCCCTCTCTGTGTCTCTCTTCTCTAAAATGAATAAATAAAAATAATTTTTAAAAAATGAAAAGACAAAATGTTTCCTACTACATCTAAGAAAGAAAAAGTCAAAGTCAGTATCTTTTGTTTTTATAGCAAGAGGGAGAGAGAGAGAGGGAGAGAGAGAGCAGAGGCGAGAAATGAGAAGCATCAACTCATAGTTGCAACACTTTAGTTGTTCATTGATTGCTTCTCATACATGCCTTGACTGAGGAGGGGGGTAATCCAGCTGACTAGTAATCCTTGCTCACACCAGCAACCTTGGGTTCAAACCAGAGACTTTGGGCTCAAGCCAGTGACCATGGGGTCATGTTTATGATCCCGCAATCAAGCCAGCGACCCCGCGCTCAGCGGCCTTGGGGTATTGAACCTGGGTCCTCAGAGTCGCAGGTCAACACTCTATCCACTGTGTCAGCACCTGGTCAGGCTTTCTTTTTCTTTTCTTTCCTCCCTCCCTCCCTCCCTTTTTTCCTTCCCTCTTTCCTTCCCTCCTTCCTTTTTTTATTTTTTTTATTATTTATTTATTTATTTATTTATTTATTTATTTTGACAGAGAAGCAGGGAGAGAGAAACAGGAATACTGAGCTGCTTCTTTATGTGCAGGGAATAGAACCAATAACCTCCACGCTCCAGGACAATGCTTTAACCAACCAAGCTATCTAGCAGGGCTAGTATTGTTATGCATATATTTTGCTTGAGCTAAAAGGCATAGAAAAACAGACAACTTGTACTCATTAAATTTCTAAGAAATATAGGCCCTGGCTGGTTGGCTCAGTGGTAGAGCGTCGGCCTGGGGTGCAGGAGTCCCGGGTTCGATTCCCAGCCAGGGCACACAGGAGAAGCGCCCATCTGCTTCTCCACCCCTCCCCCTCTCCTTCCTCTCTGTCTCTCTCTTCCCCTCCCACATGCCGGGTGGATCCTGGTCGGTCGGGCACATGCGGGAGTCTGTCTGACTGCCTCCCTGTTTCCAACTTCAGAAAAATACAAAATATATATATATCAAAAAAATATATATATATATAAAATAAATATTTTTTAAAAAATTCTAAGAAATATGGGGTTAAAAAGTGAAATCTTTGTATAAGCCCTAAGTTTGTACAGAGAAACCAGATTTGCTTTTCTCCAAAAAGTGAAAGGACTATACAGAAATCACATAGTGCCTTTTCACAAGAATATAACTCAAGCTTTGCAAAAGCTTCAGATTCCATGGAAGCTCTTAAAATGCCAGTTCATGGAACAGGCACTTTTTTCTTCCTCCCCTACCCATTTCTGTGGTAGTTTTCATGCATTTCTGGCCAGATGTCACAGACAAAGGACAAGATGTTATCCTGGACTTCATCGTCATTCTGCCAGAAGTAGGTCTGGAGGATGGTCATTTCCTGGGTGTCCTTCAGTGCTGCAGCTGCCATGGGATCCCAGAGCCACAGCTTCCTTGGCCTTGAACTCCTTCTGCCTTTGCAGGTGGTGCTGTTCAGTTTCAGCCTGAGCCTCTTCTTTGGCCTGCTTCAGTCTCTGGTTCTCCCACTTGTAAGACTCCGACACCTTCCAGGCAGCCCGCTTCTCGGCGGCCTGCAACAGTTGCTGGATGCCCTGTGACTTGACTGGCCATGGTCGTGGTGACTCCAAAACCGAGGTGAACGGCCTCAATCATGGTGCTATTTTTTTAACTATATTTTCTAAATATTATTGCTAGTGTAGAGAAATGCAATGGATTTGGGTATATCTAGCTTATATTGCAGCAGCTTTGCTGAAAAAAAAAATTTTTTTTTTTGTATTTTTCCGAAGCTAGAAACGGGGAGAGACAGTCAGACAGACTCCCGCATGCGCCCGACCGGGATCCACCCGGCACGCCCACCAGGGGGCGACGCTCTGCCCACCAGGGGGCGATGCTCTGCCCCTCCGGGGCGTCGCTCTGCCGCGACCAGAGCCACTCTAGCGCCTGGTGCAGAGGCCAAGGAGCCATCCCCAGCGCCCGGGCCATCTTTGCTCCAATGGAGCCTTGGCTGCGGCAGGGGAAGAGAGAGACAGAGAGGAAGGAGAGGGGGAGGGGTGGAGAAGCAAATGGGCGCTTCTCCTGTGTGCCCTGGCCGGGAATCAAACCCGGGACTTCTGCACACCAGGGTGACGCTCTACCACTGAGCCAACCGGCCAGGGCCCTGAAATTTTTTATTTCTAATTCTTTGTAGCATTTCTTGGGTTTTCTGCATAGACAATGATATTTTCTGATATATGACAGTACTCTTCTTCTTTCCCTATTCTTACACCTGTCATATCTCCCTTTTAGTCCTGCCCTAGTTAAGACTTCCAGTAGAATATTGGATAGAAGCAGGTGATAATGGTTACCCACTTGTCTGTCAGTTTCTTGTTACTCATTTTTCCTTTTATCTTCAATTTTTCTTGTGGTATCACTATTCTTCTTCACCATTTAGAAGGTAGTTTAGTGATAATATAAATAAACTTGCCCTGAGTTTATTTTCTAAAATGTTTTTATTTTGCCTGCTTTTTAAATTGGATATGCACATCTTTTTATTTAGGAATTAAATTTAATGAGGTGACCTTGGTCAATAGGAACACATAGGTTTTAAGTATATATTTCCATATCATGGAACTATTCATTGCAATGTGTGCCCAGTAATTTGACTTAAAGTCAAATTGCTTTCTCTCACTGTATATTTGACCCCCTTTACTCCCTTGCCCTCACCCCCTTCCCTCTGGGAATGACTTCACTTTTGTCTATGTCAATGAGTCTCAGTTTTATATCCCACCTTTGTGTGAAATTGTACAGTTAGATTTTTCTGATTTACTTATTTCACTTAGTATAATGTTCTCAAGGTCTATCCATATTGTCATAAATGGCAATATGTCATTATTTCTTATGGCTGAGTAGTATTCCATTGTATATATGTACCACATCTTCTTTATCCAATCCTCTATAGAGGGACACTTTGGTTGTTTCCATGTCTTGGCCACTGTTAACAATGCTGTGATTAACATGGGGGTGCAGGTGTCTTTATGTACCAATGTTTTGGAGTTTGGGGAGTAAATACCCAGTAGAGGGATTGCTGGGTCATATTCTAGTTCTATTCTTAATTTTTTGAAGTACCACCATACTGTCTTCCATAATGGCTGTACCAGTTTACATTCTTACCAGCAGTGAATGAGGGATACTTTTTCTCCACAACTGCTCCAACACTTGTTCTTACTTTTCTGGTTTTTTTTTTTTTTTTTTTTTTTTTTTTTTTTTTTTTTTTTTTTTGTGTGTGTGTGTGTGTGTGTGTGTGTGATAGAGATGGAGAGAGAGACAGAGAGAGTGACAGACAGGGACAGACAGACAGGAAGGGAGAGGGATGAGAAGCATCAATTCTTCGTTGTGGCATCTTAGTTGCTCATTGATTGCTTTTCTCTTATGTGCCTTGACTGGGGGCCACAGTAGAGCAAGTGACCCCTTGCTCAAGCCAGCGACCTTGAGCTTCAAGCCAGTGACCTTTGGAACTCAAGCCAGTAACCACGGGGTCATGTCTAAGATCCCACACTCAAGCTAATGAGCCCATGCTCAAGCCAGATGAGCCCATGCTCAAGCCAGTGACCTCAGGGTTTCAAACCTGGGTCCTCTGCATGCTAGTCCGATGCTCTATCCACTGTGCCACTGCCTGGTCAGGTTGTATATATTTTTTTAATCACTTCTTTTATTTCTTCTTTGACCCAGTCATTTTTTGGAAGTATGGTATTTAATTTTCACATTTTTGTTGGGTTCCTTACTTCTTTTTTGCAATTGAATTCTAATTTCAGAGCATTATGGTCACAGAATATGCTAGGTATAATTTCAATCTTCTTGAATTTGTTGAGGCTAGTTTTGTGGCCCAACATATGATTTATGTTTGAGAATGTTTCATATGTACTGGAGAAGAATATATAATCTGATCTTTTGGGGTGAATTGTCCTGTAAATGTCTATTTGGTCTAGTGTGGTGTTTAAAGCCAATATTTCTTTATTGATTCTCTGTTTGGATGATCTGTCTAGAGCTATCAATGGAGTATCAAGATCCTAAACTATAGGATCTTAATGTTTTTTGTCTGTTTCTTTTTTTCAGTTCTGTTAGTAGTTGTTTTATATGTTTTGGTGCTCCCTGATTCAGTGCATATATAATGAGAAGTGTTATGTCTTCTTGATCTAGTGTCCTCTTTCTCATTATAAAATGTTCATCTTTGTCTCTTGTTACCTTTGTTGTGTTGAAATCAGTATCGGCAGATATAAGTATGGTGTCATCTGGTTTTCTTTGTATATTATTCGCTTGGAGAATTGTTTTCCACCCTTTCACTTTGAGTCTTCTTTTGTCTTTGTAGCTTAGATGTATCTCCCTCTTTCTTTCTTTCTTTCTTTCTTTCTTTCTTTCTTTCTTTCTTTCTTTCTTTCTTTCTTTCTTTCTCAGATCAATAAATAAAACTCTCAAGTTTCTCTCTTCTTCCCTCTGTATCATCTCTAGATGCATGTCTTTGATGTCACTTATTCTTTCCTCTATCTGGCCAGTTCTATTAGCTATGCCTCTTAGTTCATTCTTCAATTCAGTTATGGAGTTCTTCATTTCCAGAATTTCTGTTTGGTTCTTTTTTAGTTTCAAACTCTTTAGTGAAGTACTCATTAGTGCATTAGTACTTCACTTTTTTGAGTACATTAAATTGTCCTTCAGTGTTTTCTTGCATCTCTTTGAGTATTTTCAGAACTTCAATTTTGAATTTTCTGTAGTTTATTTATTTTATTTTATCTTATTTTTCTGAAGTGAGAAGTGGGAGGAGGCAGGCAGACAGATTACCGCATGCACCTGACCAGGATCCACCCGACATACCCACTGAGGGGTGATGCTCTGCCCATTTGGGGCTTGCTCTGCTGTAACCAGAGTCATTCTAGTGCAGCGGGTCTCAACCTGTGGGTCGCGACCCCGGCGGGGGTTGAACGACCAAAACACGGGGGAGGGGGATCGCGACCCACAGGTTGAGAACCGCTGTTCTAGTGCCTGAGGTGGAGGCCATGGAGCCATCCTCAGTGCCTGGGCCAACTTTGCTCCATTGGGAGCCTTGGCTGCGGGAGGGGAAGAGAGAGACAGAGAGAAAGGAGAGGGGAAGGGTGGAGAAGCAGTTGGGTGCTTCTCCTGTATGCCCTGGCTGGGAATCAAACCCCAGACTTCCACACGCTGGGCCAATGTTCTACTATTGAGCCAACTGGCCAGGGCGAATTCTCTGTAGTTTATATCCCAAATTTCTGTGTGATTAAGATCACTTTCTGGATATTTTAATTTTCTTTCTGAACTGTGTCTCTTTCTTAGTTATTTATGGTATTCAGTGAACTCCTCTGTCTAATAAGAATTTGTGAGTGGCTCTTTCTTAGGTTTTCTACTATTTTCCAGTAGGTGGCACTGGATTACAAGTTTTTTTTTTTAAAGTAGTGTAGCAGAGGGCTGAAACTCTTAGGCGGAATCAGCCCCGAGAAACTGCGCCACTGCATATTTATTGAGTTCTAAAAGCCACAGCTCAGCAGATAAAAGTAGAAAGCTACAAAAGTCTTTTTTCTCATCCATAAACCATCCCTAATCTTGCACGTCTACTGTTTCCTTCATGATCAAGGACACGAGAAGAGTCAGAGTCTCAGAGCTTATCAATCATAAAGGACATCTGGTTCTTGAAGGCATTCCTCCAAGAATCCTGTGTACTTGCATTCAAGTAACCCCAGGCCAGTCTCCTGTTATGGTTAACACACTCCAAGATCTCCTGTCTCCAAGTAACCCCTGCTCTGAAGTTAGCTATTGTTCATATTTATGCAAGGTCTTTCCCTTCATATCTTTCTTCTTTGGTTAGCTCGCACTTTATGTAGCATAAGAGATAATATGGCAGATTCCTGCTCTATTTTGCTTTGACGCCGATTTCCTCTTCTTCTAACTATATATAATAAAAGAAATATAAAGCAAATGATTAGTATAATGCCTCCTACAGTTCATCCAAAAATCTTAAACTGTTTTAGAGGATTCAAATTACTGATTCCATGAGAAATAGAAGCTAATAATTTTCTCAATCAATTTCTACTGATCCTTAAAAGTAATGTCAATATGCTTTTGTAAATCTAAAATTTCCATAGTTAATTTTCCATGATTTAACAAGTGTTTTTTAACATTTTCCCAAGGGAAATGAGTATGATTCCAAGGAATAGGGGTAATACAAAAAGTAGTTACATTCCAATCACATTTTAGTTTGTCTTTGCAGGCTAACAATTTGATCTCTTAACATAATCACAGTCTGTTCTAAATCATTAACTTTAGCATTAATTTTACTATCTATACGTCATCAAGAAGTCCACAGTTGTTCAGAATTATCATGCCATTTTCGTACAAAGTCCACAGTCTGTATACTTTAATGTAATGCAACTCCAGATACAGCAGCCATGGTTGTTACAGCTATTAATCCCATAATGATGGCAATGATCAGTCTAACTAGTCTCTTGGTTCACTTCAAAGACTTAATAAGATGTTGTAACAGCATCATGGAAGGGGAACCCTGCCATATCTGATGCATTTGTACTGGAATCCATAATCCTGCTCTGGCTCTTAAAATGTATAGACTTTGACTATTTTTATAAAAAGGAATGGAAAAGTTAATACATGTATAAAAAGCACAGTTATTGCAAGTTATAGAATAATTTTCAGCTGTCCATTTGGTTTCACCAATAATAAATATATAAGGCAATCTAACACAAGCAGATATGAAATGTGTCTCATTCTTTTTAAAGTTTAACATAGTATGATTAGAAGGATGATTTCTCCAGATTTCTCCTTTCCACGCTGACATATGTTTAAGTGCCATGGCTACTTTCCACAAATGATATTGTATAGTACCGAATTTTATGTGAGGAGCTTGAGGTGACATCCCTCCTCCATGCCATATGATAGTACAATTACCTTGAGCATCAGCTGTGATTGAACTATTGTTCTTATGCCACCTTAAATCAGCACCCTGACCTTTTACTCTGGTGGAACCATGAGGGCTCCAATCTATGATGTTTCCATAGGGAATATTAAGTAAAACATATGCAGTTTCTCCTCTGCAATTTTCCCAATGCATCCATTCACTTAGCTGATTAACAATTGCAGTTTGACAGGGTGGTAAATCAGGCAGAGGTTCAGGATCATGTACAGATGATATATCCCTGTAACAAAAACAAACATTTTTTTTTCCTTCTCCTTTACTGTTTTTTTTTACAATAGAGAGCCAAGCTTGAGCTTCTATTTTTAAACAATGTGGCTCTTATCCTATACATATAGGTAATCCTTCAACTCCTGTTGTATAATTTTCTAATTTCATTCCTTCTTCTGAAGGTACTAAGGGGTTTCTATCATCAAAAGGTCCAGAAAGCCAATTAGAATCATTAACAAAAATAGAAAAGGCACTATCTTCCCATGAATAGCTCTACTTAATGGAGGATTAGGGATGTATGCTCAGTAACTAAAATTTTCAGCCATACTTACCAGAATTGTTACCAAGGCAATCATTGCTAAGAACAGATTAGTAGCATTTTGTTCTTTTCTAGTAGCATCTTTTTACCCTCAAAGGTCAGCTTTTTTTTATAAATAAATTTTTATTAATTTTAATCAATAAATCAAGGTACATATGTTCAAAGAAAACATGTCCACGTTATCTTGTCATTCAATTATGTTGTATACCCATCACTCAAAGTCAGATTGTCCTCCATCACCTTCTATCTAGTTTTCTTTGTGCCCCTCCCCTTCCCCTTCTCCTTCCTTCCCTCCCCCCCACTGTAACCATCACACTCTTGTCCATGTCTCTTAGTCTCGTTTTTATGTCCCATCAATGTATGGAATCATGCAGTTCTTGGTGTTTTCTGATTTACTTATTTCACTCCGTATAATGTTATCAAGATCCTACCATTTTGTTGTAAATGATCCAATGTCATCATTTCTTATGGCTGAGTAGTATACCATAGTGTATATGTGCTACATCTTCTTTATCCAGTCTTCTTTTGTTTTTTACAGTGATTAAAGCCTTTAAGCAAATTCTTGGACAATACAGCAAGAATCCATAAAAGAGTAGTGTCCTTAACATGTTCACCAAGTCCATGTTGGCACCAACACCATTCCAAATCCCTGCAAATGCAACCCAACCCCAGTTCAGTCCGTTAGGAGCTGTCACAAGGAGCAGGAGTCCAGGAAAAGTCCACATCCAGGAAAAGTCCGCATGGCACTGGAATTGTTGTCACAATTCTATACTTTGCAGCTCACGTCCAAGTCCCAATGACCGCTGCTTCTAGCTGGTAATGATTCAGGTAGACTGGAAAAGCCATCTGCAGCATGTGTGGAGATGGAGCTTCTGTTCTCCTCTGCCTGGAGAGATGAGACCAGGTTGCTTTTCCCTGGAGCTCTTCTTTTGTGGCGTGGTAAAGAGAACCTTGGGATACACTAAGCAGTCTCGGTGTGGCTTCTTCAGTGTTCCTTGGTTGAAGAGTCAGTCCTCTTATTTTAGTCCAGAGTTGGTTTTTCCAGATGATAGTTCTTAAAATTAGTTTGTAATCCACTTTGGTTCTGGGAGGTGGATGTTAGTACGTCCTCCTACTCCAGTGCCATCTTGTCTTCTCCCACAAAGGTCAGCTTTTTAAGTTGACCCCAATTTGGTATTTGGATTACAAGTTTTAGCTCTGTGAAATCCCCACTGCGATGTTGCTGTTATAAGTGTAGAGTGAGCTGACAGGACTTTATCACCTTCTTTGTTCTTCCTCCTGGCAATGGTGATCTTGGGCCTCTGTGTTCTTCCCTGTGCCCAACAGATTGGGGGCCAGACAGAAAGTAGTACCCTTATTCTTCAGGGGAAACAGTGGATCTGTAGAGTTAGTTCTAGGGTATGCCACTGATATTCTCTGCACTCTGACAGTAAAGGCAGAATGAGGTGGTATCTGAGAGGTTTAGGGTTGTGGGACTTTGTGTTTCTTTGTCTATATACTAAGTGCAGGCTGCAGACAGATCACAGGAATAACAACAGTTTCTCAGAGTTTCATCTTCTTCCTTGTCCCTGCACTCAGCCACTGCTCTAGTTTTTCACTCTAAAGAGTGTCCCCCCCCCCATCGCTTCACTCTCCTTGGCAGAAGGAAACCCAGACACACAGGGCTTCTCCTACTTTCCAGAGCCCCACCACAAGTGCTTGTCTGTGGAGCTGTATTTTTACCTTGTGCCCCTCCATCACTTCCTGCTCACCTTCAGTTGTTTCAATGCATGGATCTTTCAAGTGTGCCTGTGCACCCAGCTGGGTTCTTTCACTGAGTTATAGCTGTCCAAATTGTTGAAATTTCAAGGGGAGAGATCAAAGGGATTTCTCACTCTGCCATTCCTCTGACATGATCTACACATCTTTTTAAAAATCATCTTTATCGAGATGTATTTGACATACAAGAAATTACACATATTTAAAATGTACAACTTGATACATTTAATGTGTACATCAGTAAAAACATTACCACAGTTAAGAAAGTAAGTATGTTGTTCACTATCAAAGGTTTCCTCCTTCTCCTTTGTAATCCCTTCCTCCTGCTCCTCCCTGTCCCCACACTGTCCCCAGGCAACAACTGATCTGCTTTCTGTAAACATAGATCAGCTTGCATTTTCTAGACTTTTACATAAATTAAATTATACAATATGTACTCTTTTCTGTGAAACTTCTTTCATGTAGCAGTATTATTTTGAGATTCATTGATATCTTTGTACTTATCAGTATTCATTTCTTTGTATTGTTGAATAAGGTTCCATTTAATGTCTCTTCTACATTTGTTCATTCATTCACTTATTGATGGGCATCTGGATCATTTCCAGTTTTTATTATAAATAAAGTTGCTGTGTACCAAATGGTATATATTAATTTTATATCTCTGATCATTCTTTTTTTTTTTTTTTTTTTTGTATTTTTCTGAAGCTGGAAACGAGGAGAGACAGTCAGACAGACTCCCGCATGCGCCGACCGGGATCCACCTGGCACGCCCACCAGGGGCGACACTCTGCCCACCAGGGGGCGATGCTCTGCAGCGACCAGAGCCACTCTAGCGCCTGGGGCAGAGGCCAAGGAGCCATCCCCAGCGCCCGGGCCATCTTTGCTCCAATGGAGCCTTGGCTGCGGGAGGGGAAGAGAGAGACAGAGAGGAAGGAGGGGGGGTGGAGAAGCAAATGGGCGCTTCTCCTATGTGCCCTGGCCAGGAATCGAACCCGGGTCCTCCGCACGCCAGGCCGATGCTCTACTGCTGAGCCAACTGGCCAGGGCCTGATCATTCTTTTTTTTTAAAGATTTTGTTTATTGATTTTACAGAAAGAAGGGGCAGGGAGAAGAATCAAGCTATAGTTGTTTCACTTTAGTTGTTCATTGTTTGATTGTTGCTTGTTGTATATGCCTTGACCGGGCAAGCCCAAGGTTTCAAACTGGTGACTGCAGTGTTCCAGGTTGATGCTCTATCTACTGTGCCACCACAAGCCAGGCATCTCTGATTATTTTTGTGGGTTAACATATAAGACTTTGCATTTAAAGGACAATATATAGTTTACTTATAACACATATGGAGACGCTGAGGAGAAAAAAGAACCCTCATTCACTGCTGGTGGAATGCAAATTAGTACAACCATTATGGAAGAAAGGATTATGGTACCTCAAAAAACTGAGAATAGAACTACCATATGACCCAGCAATCTCTCTACTGGGTATATACCCCCCCCCAAACTTGAAAACATTGATATGTTAAGACACATGCACATCCATGTTCATCACAGCATTATTCACAGTGGCTAAGACATGGAAACAACCAAAGTGTCCCTCAATAGAGGATTGGATAAAGAAGATGTGGCACATATATACAATGGAATACTACTCAGCCATAAGAATGATGATATATTGCCATTTATGACAAATGGATGTACCTAGAAATCATTATAGTGAGTGAAATAAGTAAATCAGAAAAAGCTGATTTACTTATGATTTCATACATAAGTAGGATATAAAGCTGAGATTCATGGACACAGATAGAAGTGGAGTGGTTACCAGGGAGGAAGGGATGTGGGGAGGTGGAGGGACAGGTGCAGGGGGTGGAGGGATGTGTGTGAAGAAGGATAAATATAAAGTGATGGAAAATAATTTGACTTTGGGTGATTGGTACACAACATATTCAATGGTTCAAATGCTATAAAAATGTTTACCTGAAACCCATGTACTTTCTTTGATCAATGTCAGCCTGTTAAAGTTAATTTTCTAAATAAAATTTAAAAATAATTTTTTTTTTAATGCTGAGCTGTTCTTTCCCCATGATTCTAAGAGCTGGGGGTGGGTGGTGCAGAGCCCCAGAAGGCAGGTATATACCATCTTCCTGCCATGCCAGCCTTGAGACAAGAAGAGCCTGAGCTGGCAGTGAAGAAGCAGAGCTCAGGGTGACAGTGCAGAGCTGATGGCGCGGAGAGTGACTGTCCTGTCTGCAGGCTGTGAAGAAACACACCTGGAATGGAAGTCACGCCAAACATTACCTCAGCTTTCTCTGTTGGGCAGTGGGTCAGAAAATATATGTGAAGTGAGTAAGGGACCTTTCTTTTTTTTTTTGACAGGAACATGGAGCTGTTCCTTATTTTATTTTTATTTTTTTGTATTTTTCTGAAGCTGGAAACGGGGAGAGACAGTCAGACAGACTCCCGCATGCGCCCGACCGGGATCCACCCGGCACGCCCACCAGGGGCAACGCTCTGCCCACCAGGGGGCGATGCTCTGCCCACCAGGGGGCGATGCTCTGCCCCTCCGGGGCGTCGCTCTGCCATGACCGGAGCCACTCTAGCGCCTGGGGCAGAGGCCAAGGAGCCATCCCCAGCGCCTGGGCTATCTTTGCTCCAATGGAGCCTTGGCTGCGGGAGGGGAAGAGAGAGACAGAGAGGAAGGAGCAGGGGGTGGAGAAGCAAATGGGCGCTTCTCCTATGTGCCCTGGCCAGGAATCGAACCCAGGTCCCCCGCACGCCAGGCCGACGTTCTACCGCTGAGCCAACCGGCCAGGGCCGGTACCTTTCTTTTTGATTGTGGAAGCTAAATAGGAAAGAACCCCAGGAGAGAGGCCCAAGATGAAGCATCTCATGGTGCCACACTGCACCAACTTCACTAGTGAGACCTAGGGAGGGACCCCGAATACCAGCCTGCCCTCCAGCTGTGGTCTCTCATAAAGTGGCCAGAAAAGATCCAGTTACAATGGAAGAGTTCCTGGAAGGGGTTGGGGGCCCGACCCAGGTCTCCTCCAAGCCATGCTGGGCTATGAATACTAAGTATAACAGCGCCAGGAGCATCCAGTCTAACAGAAGTTTCTCTTCTAAGCTGGGATAGTATGCTGAAATATGGAAGAAGGGAACAACCAACCTATGGGGACTGTTCTCTTCCTTGCAGAGACACCTGGTTTTCAAGAGAGAGACTTCAGAGTGGGCAGGTGCTGACTTTAGGGCAGCGGTTCTCAACCTGCGGGTCGCGCCCCCCGCCGGGGTCGCGACCCATGGCTTTAGGCAACCCCTGTGTTTTGGTCGTTCGACCCCCACCAGGGTCGCGACCCACAGGTTGAGAACCGCTGCTTTAGGGCTTTAATCTCCTGACTCCCTAAGACAAGATCAGCCTCATCCAGTGCACTTCTCACCGCATTTTCTCCTTAGATGGGGCCATGGCTGCCTGCAGCACGAGACGCTACCCTCTTACATCGTAAACCATAATTTTGGAGCGGTAGATGCCTTGGACTGGAAGATCTGTGTGTGCTGCGGCGGAAGCATTATGGCAGGTCTGACAATCTCTACTACTCCTGTACTTCATTGACAAATGATGAAATTACTAAGCCACGTGGGCAAATTCAGAAGGAAGAACTGGGCCAGAGACCTAAGAACCACCCTCTGCCTCCTTGTCTTCTGGGAACTGTCTGAATGATCTCCTTCACTTTATCTTCTCTCCTCCTTCTCTGGTTCTTCACCTCCCTCTTTCTCTTACCCTTTGTTTTTTCCTCTTTCCTCTCACCCCTCTCCTCTTTCTTCATCCCTTTCATATGTTTGTAGATCTCATTTTTTCACTTTTTCTGTCTTCCTTTTCCTCCATTTTCTCTCTTCCACCTCCCCTTTCTATTTCCCCCTCCTTCTGTTTATTCCTTCCAAACCTTGTTACTAGATCTCATTCTTTCTCCTCTCTATCCCTTCCTTCCTTCTTTCCATCGGTGCATTCATCCTCCTTCCTTCCACCCTTCTGTCCTTTCTAAATGAAGGGATACAACATTCCGTATTCTCCATAGAGAGCGGGAGGTTGTGCTGCTGTGTGGGAAAGCATGGTCAGGTAGGGAGTACAATGCTTGAGTTGTGGGATATTACAGTCTCTGCCTCCTTCCTGACATCCACTTCATTCTTTTTTTTTTTTTTTTTTGTATTTTTCTGAAGCTGGAAACGGGGAGAGACAGTCAGACAGACTCCCGCATGCACCCGACCGGGATCCACCCAGCATGCCCAACAGGGGGCAATGCTATGCCTCTCTGGGGCGTCGCTCTGCCGCAACCAGAGCCACTCTAGCGCCTGGGGCAGAGGCCAAGGAGCCATCCCCAGAGCCCGGGCCATCTTTGCTCCAATGGAGCCTTAGGCTGCGGGAGGGGAAGAGAGAGACAGAGAGGAAGGGGAGGGTGGAGAAGCAAATGGGCGCTTCTCCTCTGTGCCCTGGCCGGGAATCGAACCTGGGTCCCCCGCACGCCAGGCCGACGCTCTACCACTGAGCCAACCGGCCAGGGCCCACTTCATTCTTTGTGTTGTAAAACCTTAGACCAGAGTGAGACTCTTTCTGGGAAGAGTAGGTGGTTAGTTGGCTGAATTCAAGATGGACAAGTGGCTGGGAAGCTGCTAAGGTAGAGTAAGGGGCTACGAGCACAGGATGGTGGGATTCTGAAAAACCCCTCAGAGAGCACATGGAGGCTCCCACAGTAACTCCATCCTTAGAAGGAGCTTTTGAATGGTAGAAGAAAAATTATATGACCAACTGAAAGGAAGTTTGGGAAGGGTGTGTCATCCTGGCTAACCAGGTCACCTCTTGTTCTCCCTCTCTTGCAGAAACCCTTCCCAGAACTGACAAGAGGACGGCATTCCTCTGGAACCTTGCTGAAGTATCAGGGACCAGAACAAGGCTTAGCTCTTGACCTGCACCCACAGAAAGCAGTCACAGGCCTGCTTTCTGACAGGATTTGCCCCAGAGAGGAGAAGGGCTGCAATCTAGTATTTATTTAACACCTGCTATGTGCCATGCTCCATGCTGGCTGTTTTCCTCTAGCTAATCTAATTTAAAGTTCACAAGAAGCTTGCCAAGAAAGTGTGGATCTGCCTCCCCGCACTTCCTGCCTTAATTCAAATCTTCATCCCCTCTCACCTGGATTATAATGTTCATTTCCCAAACTATTCTTTTTGTTTTCAGACTTTCGTTTTATTTTGTTTATGTGTCTTTATAGAGAAAGTCAAAGTGTTTCCAACTTTATTGAAGCATAGCAATGGCAGCGAAGAGCACCCACAGTGATAAAGGCATGGTACCTAATATGTAGATCAGAGGCCACGGGGAGCTCTTGAGTACCTACCTGTCAGTCCCTGCCCCTTCAGTATTACTATTCCTTCCTCCACTACACCTTTCTGTCACCTTTGACATTAGTTAAACACATGCAGGGAAGAAAATCACTTTCAAAGAGACTGAGCTCCACTTCATTACCAAGAAGTACCTCCAGTTCTGAGGAAAAGCTGAAACTAGAGATGCCACCCTACACTTGGCCTGCCTCATCCACAGTCCCAGTTACCAAGGACCTCGCTGGGACTTGGGGCAACGAGAAAGCGAGGCAGAGACTCTCCACTTGGCAGTACTGGGAAGCTGGAGAGATTGTGGGTCACAGACCAGATGGGATCCCCAAACCAACAGGCAGAACTCCAAGGAGTTACCAGACTGTCCTGGGAGAAGTATTTTAAAAAAGCACATCAAGGCCCTGGCCAGTTGGCTCAGCAGTAGAGCGTCGGCCTGGCGTGCGGGGGACCTGGGTTCGATTCCCGGCCGGGGCACATAGAAGCGCCCATTTGCTTCTCCACCCCCCCTCTTTCCTCTCTGTCTCTCTCTTCCCCTCCCGCAGCCGAGGCTCCATTGGAGCAAAGATGGCCCGGGCGCTGGGGATGGGTCCTTGGCCTCTGCCCCAGGCGCTAGAGTGGCTCTGGTCGCAACAGAGCGATGCCCCGGAGGGGCAGAGCGTCGCCCCCTGGTGGGCAGAACGTCGCCCCTGGTGGGCGTGCCGGGTGAATCCCGGTCGGGCGCATGCGGGAGTCTGTCTGACTGTCTGTCCCGGTTTCCAGCTTCAGAAAAATACAAAAAAAAAAAAATTAAGAAAGCACATCAACTTAATTCACATGTAGCTTGAGTCAAACATTTTTGCAGAAATCCTAACCAACGACTAACAAAATCCTCAGATTTTAGGAACACTAGAATACTTAAAAATCATCATTGGTTGCAGTGAAGAGGAGAAAGTTAGCAAAAACCAGTCTTCTAAAGGCAAAAGGTTCTGTTTCTCAAGATACTGAGTTCAGGGCCCCACATCAGTCCTGACTCCCTGCTTCCATTGTTGCTCCCCAGGTGCCCTCTCCACACTGCCGGTGGTCAACCTGCCAACAACACTAGTCTGACACAATTCCTCTCCTCACATTGTCCTTTATGCTCTGGCTGCTGCCTGTCTTACCCATCCCTGCTGCTAGGGGGCAGCCTTGAGCTGTGAGAACCGGAACTTGGGGCCATTGAGCACGTTTGCCAAAAGAGCCCAGACCTTCTTTGTTGACTTGGTAAATTCTTTCTCACTTCCCACAGCTTAGTTCTAAGGTAACTTCATGGGAGCAGTATTTTCTGGTCCCCTCCTGACCCATTCTTCCCAGCTTCCCCTCCACGTGTAGATAAAAGAATAAAATGACAAATGTGTGTGGATCTTCGAGCTTTGTGAAGTTCGGTTACATAGCTAAGCCCTGAGATCTATGTTATGTGAACAAATCAGTGTTCAGGCTAGGATCACTGGGTTCTAGTGTTTTGCAGTCCTCCTCCTCCTCTTCTAGGCAGCCCTTTCAGTGAACTAGCTGTGCTTGGAGGGTCTTTGGGATCACTGGGGCAGCAGATGGCTGGATTCTGGCTGTTGGGAATCATCCCTTGCCTGGAAACCATTTGTAGGTGTCTGGGGTCAGGCTATTTGGTCCCTGATCCGAGACAGCAGGAGGGATGATCTTGGGTCCCTGATCTTCTGACAGCTTGGTGCAAGCACAACACGTGCACGGAAGCATGTATGTGGAGGTTCTGAGTAAGAGAGGATGCTAAATGAACTCCACTTGGGGTGACTTGACACTGGGTTTGTGGAGGGTCACTGAGGTCCTTCCTGTACCCACTTGGAATGACACAGCTTGGGGGCTGAACCAGGGGAAGGCCCTCAGGCCAGGAGCCAGGTGCAGATGAGGTTATCCTGAATTGGGGAGGAGGAGTATCGATCTCAACCTGAGCTTTAGAGACCTGCAAAGGGCACAGAGAAATGGCTGCCTCCTGTCCCCAACAGGTTCCTCTGCCTACTCTTGAACAATTGACCTGTTGTCTTGAAGTGTCATGACTAAGCATTTCTAGTGTCCTTAGCCAGGGAGTAGTGACAAAGATCCTTTCCTTGACCAAACTACTCCACCTCTCTTGATCTTTTCAACTAGGCCTTTGACTTTTGGACTTCTGTGTTCCTCTCTATATCGTCCAATTTTTAGCAAGACTCCTAAGTCAGTTTAGCTAGAACCTGCATCCTCCATATTTGATCAGGTTCCTCCTCCACATCCCCCGGCGCTCCCTGGTCACCCTGGCCTGCCTTCAGCAGGATCATTTTAGGTTGGTTTAGCCAGAATCTCCTCTAATTTTGATGATTCCTCTTAATAATTTTTTACCCACCGACACTGCCTCCCTCCTTGGCTATAAATTCCCACCTGCCCCGTACTGTATTCAGAATCCAATCTGGTTCCTTACTGAGGTCTGTTTTCCTCTATTGCAATAGTCCTGAATAAAATCTGTTTATATCACTTTACCTACTGCTGAGCTCTGGGTTTCCTTTGACAATGGCAGGTCCCAGCCCCAGAGACCACAGGCCTGGGGCCCTCTGGTCTCACTTTCCCTGTCCTCTGCCCGCAGGAGGGAGCTACAAGGGGCTGGGGCTTTGCAGTCCCCATCGCACCCCAGGTTCGGTCCTTTCTGACCTCTCCTCCCGGACCGGGACCGCGGAGAGCGAGAGACCAGGAAGTGCAAGAAGAGGCTCAGGCCGGCGGCAAGCGCAGTGGGTCAAGATTAACCCCCTCTCCCTGTCCCCTGGCCCAGTTTCCAGCGGGTCACGTCCGCCAGGGCTCCCTTTCGGCCTGCTCATTCCCCCGGGTCTAATGACAGCAGCTAGCTCCATAAGGGGTTTCTACGGCGAAGACCCCTAAATTTACAGAGAACTAGATAGGAACTGCAGAGAGAAGGGTTAGGGATACGCAGTTTAGAAGCAAAATGGAGGCGGAGCAGGCGAAGAAGGAACGATGACTAAGAGCAGCCGCGCCTTGCAGATTTACGGTGTGAACGGCAGGCGGCGCCAGAGACCGCCTGAGGTCAAGAATACGTGACACTGCGGCAAAATGCCCGCCTGGTTCTCCGCAGTATGGAGGGCTGGCCCCCGCCTTCGGACTCAGGGCTGCTCCGCCCGGTTCCGCAACCACTGCAGTAGTGACAGTACAGCTCATTCCCGGTTGCGACACCGCCCCCAACCTGGATCTTAACGTGAAGGAGTAGTAGCCCTCCTCCCCAACATCCTCCATCTTCTCGTGTATCATCTTTATCTTCATGTCCATCTTCTTGTCCACATTCATCTCCTTTTGCTAGATGATAGATAAATAGACAGAGGGTGTGTATGTGTGTTATAAAGATACTTATCTAAGATTTGTGATAAAGGGAGCACTGGAAATACTAGTTGGGGAATAATAAATTAAGTAAACCAGAGTAAATAGTCTCTCAACAATATGAAACATTTAAAATACTGTTTATCAAGACTATGTAAAATAAGAAAGACTAACACCATGTGATTTTCGTTGAATTGAATTGAAAAAAATGTAAGCTGCACATGAATCTCTATGAAAAATGTTAACTACACACAGAAAAGGAATGACAAAAAAACCTCCCTGTAAACATGAATAATAGTTTTCTGCAGGTATGGCAAAGCTTTTCCATACCGTTCACATTTATAGAGTATGTATAAATTTATACCAAATAAAACACAGCCTTCTCTTTTTACAAATAAAAGAAGCAAGCTGCATCCAGGACTGTGGCTGGGCAGGAGGGGGAGCCTGGGCAGGGCTTGAGTTGGGCACACTAGTGCTCCTCATGAAGCCATGTCCTCGGTCCCCCAGACTCAGGTAGAGACCTTACAAGTCTTTGAAACCTAAAGTGCTCTGCTCTCCTTCCCCTGGGCCCAGGTATTCCTTATCCTTAAGATCCCCCTTACACACACCCATACACCAAACCCCAAATCTTACTCCACAAGATTCTTGAAATAATCTCTTAATAATTTTCTGCTCAAAATATTTAAGAGTCTCGGCCTGACCTGTGGTGGCGCAGTGGGATAAAGTGTCGACCTGGAATGCTGAGGTCGCCAGCCCGAAACCCTGGGCTTGCCTGGTCAAGGCACATATGGGAGTTGATGCTTCCAGCTCCTCCCCCCCCTTCTCTCTCTCTGTCTCTCCTCTCTGTCTCTCCCTCTCTTCTCTAAAATGAATAAATAAATAATTTAAAAAATATTTAAGAGTCTCTTAATTGATCCAATGAATTGAAAAAATCTATCCATGCCTCTCATCGGAAGCGTACACATTTTGGTCCCAATTTGCATTTTCCGGGAACTGTAATTTTTCCCATAGGTTTGTGTATCAGACAAAGAAGACAGCTTTCTGTTCTCAAATCCTCCTCATGTTGCTGGTGGTCTTCGGGGCAATCCATGCCCCTGAGCCCTGAGCCTTAATGAGGAGTGCAGAGCACTTGATGTGTCACTGTGGACCCAGAGGCTTTGGTATAATAGATGGGACTGAAGTAAAGACACAGAGGTAACATGTACTGGGTACATATCTGGTGTTCAATACATCTCTGTGGGGTACAATATACATTAAATGGCCACCAGTATAAGTTAAAACACTGGCAAATTGACAGGCAAATTTTGTTTTTGTTTTTTTACAAGCAAGATCTTAAAATACATTTTCAAATTTCAAAGTGTATAATACACTTTATAGTCATCTTCAGGCACTGCCCAGGCTTAGGCCCCATAAGTTCCACCTGAGTATATTGAACCCAGGATGGCAGGTGAATTCAGCCCTGACCCAATGCTCTCCAGATGGGTGCAAGAGGACAACGTCGGCATCTTCTGTCCAAGGTGGAAGGGGCACTCTGTCTTCATCCTTCCAATCTAATGGAGCAGGCCGAGTGGTTTCATGCTGCGCTCGGGACCTGATTTACAGCTCTGGCTTCAGGGGGACTGAGACATAGCTTCTGAGCAAGATGCTGAAAGAGCCACCTTTTTTCCCACAGCACCTTCCTGCTAAGCCTGAGTTCACCGAGGGATGAGACGGAAGTGGTTGCAAAATAAACTGGGGGAGTAGAGATGAGAACCAAAAGCCACACCTACTCCATTGCCCTCATTTCCTTTCTCCTTTAGTCAGATCCTCTCCTCCTGCGTTCTCTGCTCTCAACTTGTCTCTGCTTTTCCAGTTTGTCATTTTGACTGGAGTAAAAGGAGGCATGAACCAGGACTTCACAGCGATGGAAGAGCGGGATGAACAGGACCTCTAGCTCTAACACTTACTGTTACAAATTCAACTCCTGCTTTTAGTTGTTAGGTGGCTGGGAGAAGGAAACCCAGTGACCAAAAGCCAACTTTGGTCATTTATTTTCTCCTCCCTCTAGCTCTCTTTTGCTGATATTTCTGCACTATATCCCAAGATAACCTGAAACTTAGTCCCATCATTTCAGTCCCCGCCAGGACCTCTGTCCCCACCCCACTGAATTCTGATCCAGAATATTATTAGGATGTGAAACATATGTATCTTGAAATCAAAAACACATGATACTTTTCTAATTGTCACAGTTAAGATTGAAATGGCATTTTTGAGTCTTGTCTGTTAGATGGAATCTAACATACATTTCACCATTGCTATGCTCTTTTCTGTCCTTGCTTCTTATCATTTTAAATATAATCTAGGGTTTACGGTTCATACAGTTATATCAATATATTATTTTATATAATAATATTTTGATCATATTTTGATAAATGATTTTATAACTGGACTTGCATTTTATAAACTATGATTATGTCTACCCAGCTTCAGGCCTCACTGTCAGGCCCTGCCAAGACCAGTATGGTCCAGTAGAAATGTAATGCAAGCTACATAGGTAATTTAAAATGTTTTTGTAACCACTTTATAGAAAGTAAATAGAAATAAGTGAAATTATTTTTAAGACTATATTTCTTTGATATAAACAGAAAGTAGAAAGGTGGAGGCTTTCCTTGCTCCAACAACCTGTCACTTCTTTCACTGCCTGTCTTGTGGCAAGTAGTACAATTGACCTAAACTTCCATTATGCAGCACATGATTGTAATGAGATATTGTACATTTTTTTCACACTAAATCATTGAAATCCCACATGTGTTTTACATATCTCAATTCCCGTGCCTAATGGCTACTGTATTGGATAGTGCAAGTCTATGAATTCTCTATTCTCTTATAGGCCAGATGAGGAATCTTGCATTTACATAATTTGAAGATTAAACACTGGCATATTATTTTTAATTATATCATATTAGAGAATAAGCACATTTACTCAGAGTCAAAATAGTTACAATTCTTTACTTCATAAACACAATGTGTTGAAACAAAAAGTAACAGATGGCCTGACCTGTGGTTGCATAGTGAATGAAGTATCTAACTCCTGCAGTGGATAAAGTGTCAACCTAAATGCTGAGGTCGCCAATTCAAAACCCCAGGCTTGCTTGCTCAAGGCACATATGAGAAACAGCTACTATGAGTTGATGCTTCCTGCTCCTCTCCCCCTTTTCTCTTTCTCTCCCTTCTCTCTCTAAATCAATAAATAAAATCTTAAAAACAACAACAAAAAGTACCAGATGTTCATGAACTATGTCAATTATATGTTTTATTACTCATCTTAATAATGAAGACCTTTAATTAAGTACTTACTTTCTGTCAACTCATGTGTGTTTTATGGACCTTCTGGAAGCACATTAATAACATGGGATTCTTTTTTTTTTTTTTTGCATTTTTTCTGAAGCTGGAAACAGGGAGAGACAGTCAGACAGACTCCCGCATGCGCTCGACCGGGATCCACCCGGCACGCCCACCATGGGGCGACGCTCTGCCCATCCTGGGCGTCGCCATGTTGCGACCAGAGCCACTCTAGCACCTGGGGCAGAGGCCACAGAGCCATCCCCAGCGCCCGGGCCATCTTTGCTCCAATGGAGCCTTGGCTGCGGGAGGGGAAAAGAGAGACAGAGAGGAAGGTGCGGCGGAGGGGTGGAGAAGCAAATGGGCGCTTCTCCTATGTGCCCTGGCCGGGAATCAAACCCGGGTCCTCCGCACACTAGGCCGACGCTCTACCGCTGAGCCAACCAGCCAGGGCAACATGGGATTCTTGAGGCAGACTGTGGATCAATCTTGATTCAATCATTTATTAGTTGTGCAATTCTGAATAAGACCATTGAATGCTTTAATCCTATTTTCTCACTTATAATATGGAGAAGATAATAATGTCTACTGCACGGGTGTTCTGAGGATTCAATGAAGTTATTCTTATCAAGACCTTACTCAATTGCCTGATTCCTCAATGAAATTTCACCTGTTACTATTAGTATTTTACCAATCTTATGATAACCATGTCTGGAAGGTATTATTACTTCTCTTTGAGAGGTGAGGAAACTGGGATTAAGTAGTTTCTCCAAGGTTAAGGAGCTGCCAGCCATTGAAACTGACTTTTAAACTTGTTACCCAGATCCAGAATCCAGGGTTTTAACTCCCATGATACCCCCCTCTTCAGTCTCAATTCTCATCATGAACTATATAAGCAGAGGAACTGGCAACATATGATTTGAGATCCATGCAACACAGAAGCTTCTTACAAGGTTTTAACATGAAAACTGAAGATAAGTAATTGCAGAGCTTTTGGGGAGCAAATGACTCTAACAATTAAATAGAACAATCTGTAAATAATTTTTATTGTTATGACTTTAGATACTTTTTAGAAAATGTGAATAGCTATATAACTTGTTCTGTTCATAAATTGATCTCGGTTAATTATAAAAATTCAGAGTAAACAAAACAGCATAAAGCATTATAAAGGCACCTGTATTCTCATTGTCCCAATAAGATCACCAGACTTATTTTTTCTATATATTTGTAGACTGACAACAGAGAAACAGACAAACAGAGGGCAAACATATAGAGATGGAACTGGAGAGAAGTGTGTGTGTGTAAATATTTACAATATCAAGATGAGGGAATTCTGCAAAGTGTCTCCTTGCACATCATGGTTAACCTGTCACTGATGCAACCAGTTCTGGAGTTAAATTAAGTAGCAGGGAATGCTCAGAGCAAGGGGGTTAACCTTGCATGAGCAGTCGGTGGGAAAGGGTAATGAGATCATTGAGAAGGGCTGGGCTAATTTGGGTCTAGCTAGAGAGCAAGTGCTTCCTGAGAGCCCCATATGTACTTTGCTGTATGGGAACATCATGTCCCTGTGGAGTGATCTATGCTTCATGTGCTCACATACCCAGTTCCTGGCAGGTAGCCCTTGGTTCTATCTCTCTCTCTCTCTACTGCCCCTTACAAGTTATCTGTTGGTCCTAAAGGGTTTTTGTTTTCAGAACCAGGGTACTACTTACTCTATGTGGCTTACCTACCTGTAGACAAGGCCTGCCGGGGGTGAGGACGACAGAGATGCAGAGACCCGACTCCAGGAACCAGGTTCAGTGATGCAGATCCACTTTATTCAGGAAGTAAACTAGCTTATATACATGGGTTCACCCAATAGGATGTTATAGTAGGGCAAATGGCCAAAAAAGGTCAGGAGGCTGCCTGGCTAGCACTGAGTCATTTCCGTATAGCAGGCGAGCTCCCTCCGAGGTGTGCTGGGGAGGGTTTATCCTTGCTGGAGTGTTCTCACAGCATAGCATCAGCCACAGCTGCCAGGTAAATAAATGCTCTGCTCTCTACCTACATCTCCCTCTTCTCTTTTAATTAAGGCTAGTTGAACTTGCTTGATGACTGATTGTTGCTGTTGTAGCTTCTGAATGCTATGCATTATGCAACCGTACCCTAGTAGAACTAAAACAACTATAATACCTATTATACTATATGCTAATAGATTATCTGGATTAAACAATGAGGCAAGCTTCTGTAATGTTTGACTAGTTAGGAAATAGAATGGGGGTCTTAAACAGGGGATTCTTCCTAGGGGTCGGGATGTCATTTCCCTCCCATTGTGTTACAGAGACCTTCCAGGTGCCGTTAAACACATAGTTCCATTTTGATTGTAAAAAATGGACGTAGACTGCCTCCCCGTTTCCAACTTCAGAAAAATACAAAAAGAAAAAAAAAAAGAAAAAATGGAAGTAGGTCCATGCATGCCCCCTTCCCACAAAGGTCCCAGCGTCCAAACATGGAACGGATGGCTTGCTGCGGGCTGTGTACTGCATATGGTTGCATTCCGTCTCTCAGCTTCCGATGCCAAACTCCGAGGTTGATGGTCTGCGCATCTGGGCCAGAGTCAATGTGGCAGTCTCTCCAGGGAATTCCTTCTCTCAAGAGTGTTCTTAGATGTTCGTCATACAGGAACGGGCAAAGAGGCGACCCTGGGAAGGCAAGGTTAGTGGGGCAGGCCCAGCTGTTATAGCTAGGGACAGGAGGGTTTGTAGGCAAAGTACTGAGCCTTGGTTGGTAGTACCATTTTTAGCAAAGTCCCCCGTAGTATGACTTCGAAGTAGGACCCATTCCTTCTCTGGTCTTGCTCCACCAAAGCTTTCATATCCCCCCAGGTGATGGGTGTGCACATTGGCTGCAAGGTCTTCTTCTGGGGACTCGCCATCTCCTGGGTTGGGGGGTTTGTTGGAGGGGTCATCTTGGGACACCGGGAGTGGCCGTACATTCCTTCCTGGGATCCAAATAGGATGTGGGCTATTTTCTGGAAAAACACAAGCATAACCCCTTCCTTGCGTTAGAAGGGGGTGCAGTCCCTGCCACTGAGCTGTGGCTGGGTCCTTCCAGTGTACTAATGGCAATGGGGTCAGTTGGCTACGAAGGCCTCCCCAATGTTTATAGCGGGAGTTACTCCTTCAGAATCAAAAGTTAAATAATTGAGAGTGAATACAGCACTGAGGAGCACTTCTCCAGTTGAGGCCCGGGGCATATCCCCCCTTTCTTTTTGAATTTGAAGCTTAATGTTTCTGTGTCTCGCCATTCTACAACGGCTTGTCCTTGGGGATTATAAGGAATGCCAAGGCAGTGTGTGATTTGCCACTGGGAACAAAAGGCTTTAAATTGGCTGCTGGTATAACAGGGCCTATTGTCAGTTTTAATTTCCCAAGGTACACCAAGGCAAAGCATGGCCTGTTGAAGGGCACGAATTGCATGTGTAGTTTTTTCTCCTGCTAGGGCCGTGGCCGAGATGGCTCCGGAGAAGGTATCTACTGCTTCGTGTATGTAGTGGAGTTTGCCAAATTGGGAGACATGAGTGATGTTTATTTGCCACACAGCATTAGGCTGTAAGCCTTGAGGGTTGACACCCTGTGGTTGTAGGGGGCCTAAGGGTAGTAAGGGCCCGCACTTTTACATAAGCGAACAAGGTGTTTGCAGGTTGTGTGAGTGAGATGGGGAAAGAGAGATTTGAGAGAATGGGCAGACATATGAAACCAGGCATGGAGTTGTCTGGCTTGCTCAATAGGGGAGACTGTTAAAACTAGATGATCAATTTGTGTGTTGTTTGCCGCTAGGGGGCCAGGCAAGCTAGAATGGGAGCGAAGATGCTGAATATACCAAGGGTGTTGACGCTCCTCTAACAGTTCTTTAAGCTGGCTGACAGCCCTATCTAGTAATGTCTGCTTGGGCCAGAAGGTGGAATGGGCAAGGCCTTTGACTGTTTGTACTGCATAAGCATTATCTGAAAAAATGTTAAGAGGGCCGTGTTGCCAAAGGCGTTGCACATAGTAAATGGCTAGTAGTTCACCTACTTGTACAGATCCCTCATAGCTAAATTTGTGGAGTTTAGTGCCTTCCATTTGTACTTTGAACACTATTCCATAATAGGATGGCTGGCATCTGTAAACGCCAGCATGCTGTGCGGAACAGGGGTAATGCTAGATACAAATGAGGGGTGGTTTGTAGGGGGACTCTTTGTAGGGTCTGTAAGAGTCAATTGTTGGGGAGGTGATTGTATACTTGTCCAGTACAGTTAGCTAAGAGTGTCTGCATTTCTAAATCATTGGCTAAGAAAAATTGTATATGGTCAAGAGGAATTGGCAGAATAAGTACATCAGGCTCTTGGCCATACAAGGTGACACAAGCTCACAGCAGCTTCTGACCAAGAATGCAGATTGCAGTCTTGCTGGGGGTGATTTTAGATAGCTAACTATATGCTAAATATACCCAATAAAGGGGTTTGTTTTGAAACAGGACACCGGTAGGAGTGCCTTTTGGGGCTAGGACAATAGCTGAGATTGGCTGATCAGGTTCTAATCTAGCTGTGACACAGAGCCAATAGCAGTGTTGATATTCGTTATAACCTGTTTTGCTGGTGTAGTTAGACGGTGGACACTAGTAGGCTCTATGTTGCCCACAAAGAGGGAGAATAGGGGGTCTAATTCAGCAGTAGAAATAGATAGGTATCAACATATCCAGTTTATTTGGCCATATAGCTCTTGTAATTCATGTAAAGAGCATTGTTGAGGGATTGCAAGCATAGGGGCAATAGGTGTTATTTCTTCCCCTATGTGGTACCCTAAGAAAGTAAAGGGCGGCAAGGTCTGTACTTTCTCTGGTGCTACAGAAAGCCCAATGGCATTCAGATTAGTTAAGAGCTACTGGTAACATTCTCTAAGATTGTAGGATCGACATGAGCTATTAATATGTCATCCATATAATGATAGATGAGGCACCATTCCTGTAGTGGTTGCGTTGCCGTGCTTACATAGTACTGGCAAATGGTGGAGCTATTCTTCATGCTTTGCAATAGGACTGCCCATTGATACCTTTGAGCTGGAAGGGCATGATTAATAGAAGGCACAGTAAAAGCAAAATAAGGCTTGTCCTCCGGACGGAGGGGGATTGAGAAAAAGCAATCTTTGATGTCTAGAGTTTTAATATGGTCAGCCCGTGGCACCGCGGAGGGATGTGGCAAGCCTGGTTGCAAAGTGTCCATCTTTGCCATGTGCTTGCTAATAGCCCTTAAATCATGAAGGAATCTCCATTTTCTGGATGCCTTTTTCTGAATTACAAAACCAGGTGAATTATGAGGACTAGTGGAAGGCTCAATATGTTTGGCTTCTAATTGTTCTGAACTAGTTTGTGTAATTCTTTTAATTTAGAGGCTGTTAATGGCCACTGCTCAACCCAAATTGGTTGGTCGGTATTCCATGTAAGTTTGATGGGTTCTGAAGTTTTTAATTGAGCAGTGGCCTTTAGAATTGGGGGGGCTGGCTGGTAATAAAGACACGGAGTAAAGACAGCACAATCCGTCCCCAAAGTGTATGTGGCAATTCAGTCATAAATAAAGGACTGAAAACTCCAGTCACCCTGTCAGGATCTGTCCAATGGAGTGGCAGGATGGCTTGTTGGGCCCATCGTACTCCACTAACTCCTTGTACTAAAGGTCCGGGCCTCATGGCCCAGCCTTCCCTTTTATCTTCCTCTCTGATTACAGAAACATCAGCACCAGAATCTATGAGCCCAAGGATGGGGTGGCCCTCTACTCACAGGGTTAGAAAGGCCGTATTCTGGGTTAAGGGTAAGGTCCAATAGACTCCTGTGTGGAGTTGGTCTCTTATGGGCAGGAATGAGAGCTGCCCCGCTTCCCGTTTAAAGGCTTTAGAGCAGGGGTCTCAAACTCAACTCAGCATGTGGGCCGCAGAGCAAGATCACAGCCGTTCGGCGGGCCACACTAGGTCTACAAAAGGCAACTGTTACGCAACACTTTTCTCACTGCAGTTGAAAACAAAAAAAAATCAGTACAACAAGCACAATCGTACATGCAGTTTACTCAGTGTCACAAAACGACCAGAAACTGTAGTTCGCATCACAACTGCTGTTAACTAAGCTAATATCTAGCTAGGATGCTAGAGAAATGAAAAATACAAGTAGGCCCCTAGGCTTACTTAATTTTATCCAAAATATTTTGAACTTCGTGGATTAGTCTGCGGGCCGCACAAAATTGTTCGGCGGGCCGCGAGTTTGAGACCCCTGCTCTAGAGGCTTTCCATGTGTAGTGGTGGTTGAGTAACACTCTCGCTTCCAGTGAAATCCCTTTCTACAACGGGGGCACACAGAAGGTGGGGTTTTTTTTTTTTTATCATTCTTTCCTTTCCTGTTAGGGCACTGCCGTGCAAAATCTCCTGTGCCCTTGCATTCAAAGCAGGCCCCTTGTGTCTGTTGGCCCCCCTGATGGGAATGAAGCAATTTGGAAAGCTTTAAGGACCTTCCATGAGCATTAGTTTGAGTAAATGCTCTAGTGGTACATAGGCGCACTTGATTAATACTGAGGGGGTCCGGTAGCCTGTACAGCAGAGGAGGCAAATTTCCCTTCTCCTTTGAGGGCTTCCGGGGAGGTTAATACCAGCCCTTTGATTTCTTTCACCTATTATTTCACATTGCTCGTTGTATAAAGCTTTCCATTGAATTAAGTCTCCCATGGTAAGGACTGCTAGGGCTAATGTTTTCCAATCATGGGGACAATTTAAATCAATACTGATATTTTCAAGTAATTGCTGAACATAGGGAGAATGAAGGCCATCTTCCTGGATAGCTTTTCTGAGAGTAATGACTGTTGTTTGGTCATGTGGATACCAAGCTAGTGGTCATGCAGCAGTAGGGTTAACATTGACCAGAAAAAGGTGAGGGGGCTCTAGTCAATGCTGCACAGGAAATATCTCTTTGCTGACACATGGAGGTGTATAGGCTGGCCCATGGGTCTGTAGCACGTGTTGGAGTTAAAGCTAGAGTAGAATATGGCGTCTGAGAGGCTGGGGTGGGGCATTGAGCCCTGACAGGGAATGCAGAAGTAGCGACTTCCACTTTTTCCAGCAGCAGAGCTGATGGCGCAGTTAGCAATTTGGTTGGTTTCGTTTCTGCATGCTCAGCCACGATTTTGTCAAACTTGGAGGCTAAACTACTTTCCTCCTCAGTGGAGGGGAACAAATAGGAAGGTAGGAGCTCCCCAGAGAGAAGGGTAGCCTGTAATATTTTTGGCACTGGCGGAGGGTCCCCAGCAGGAGCACCGGTCAGGCAGGCATGTATCACTAGCAGGGCAGGAATGAGGCCGAGAGGGAAGGTTTGTCCTTCATGTACTTTGGCCGAACAAGCTCAGGACCAAGTATCAGGGTCCCAAAGAGGCGCGTCCCAGAGCCAAGGGTTGAAACCTGAGAGGATTTCCCAGTAGGTACAAAGATCCTTTTCACTGACTTTAACTTGCCTATTCTGCAATAGGGCATAGAGGGCTCGAGCCTGCGGGGCTCGGGAGTGAGGGAGAAGGTTTCCCATTGCAGAGGGTCACTCACCTGTCCCTTGGATGCCAGTTAGGTCCCTGTTCGAGGCACCAGTATGTGAACAAGTCCTGCCAGGGGTGAGAACAACGGAGACTCAAAGACCTGACTCCGGGGTCCAGGTTCATTGGCGCAGATCCACTTTATTCAGGAAGTAAACTAGCTTATATACATGGGTTCAGCCTATAGGGTGTTACATTAGGGCAAATGGCCAAAAAAGGTCAGAAGGCTGCCTGGCTAGTGCTGAGTCAATTCCGTATAGCGGGCGAGCTCCCTCCGGGGTGTGCCGGGGAGGGTTTATCCTTGCTGGAGTGTTCTCACAGCATAGCATCAGCCACAGCTGCCAGGTAAATGCTCTGTGCTCTACTTACACCTACCCCTGCCCACACTTTTGCTATTTTCCTAGTCTCCTTGAATTATCCAGTTTGAGGGTGCCAATTTGTTTTCTGCAAGGACAGTAGGCAGGATAGAAACACCCTAAAAGTATTTTTATTATTCGTATTTCCTTCTCATATGCCTTCCACATACCTGTTTTGGTATATTGTGTTGTCATGATGCAACTGGTTTTTTTTTTCTCTTTGATTCCACATTTTCTACTGCATTATTTAATGTACAAGTCTGTAGTTTTTTAATGTTTTGGTTTTCAGTGACACAGAGACAGAGAGAGAGACAGATAGGGACAGACAGACAGAGAGAGAGAGATGAGAAACATCAGTTCTTTGTTGAACCACCTTAGTTGTTCATTGTTTTCTCATACATGCCTTGACCGAGGGGGGTGGCTACAGCCAAGCTAATGACCTTGAGCTCAAGCCAGCGACCATGGGATCATGTCCATGATCCCACACTTAGGCCGGCGACCTCACCCTTAAACTGGTGAGCCTATGCTCAAGTTGGATGAGTCCTGGATGAGTCCATGCTCTAGCTGTCAACCTTGGGGTTTTGAACCTGGGACCTCAGTGTCCCAGGTCAACATTTTATCCACTGTGCCACTGCCAGCCTGGTTGATAGAGCGCTCTTGGTGGTTATTTAGTGAATGTGTAGTGGGTAGTGATTCACAGTTCAACAATGTCAATGATTGTATCCTTAAGAGATCACTACTGAGAAAAATACATACATTACCCTCAAAGATCTAGAACAACTTCTTTGCTGTGGAGGACCATACTATGCATTATAGGCTGTTTAGCAGCATCACTGGCCTCTACATATTAGATGCCAGTAGCACCATCACACCCTCATTGTGAAAACCAAAAAGTGTCTCCAAACATTGCAATATGTCCCTTGAAGGAGCAAAATTGCCCCCTGTTCTGAATATAAATTATTAAGCTCACATAATAATGATAGAAAATCTCAGATCAGATATACAAGTGAAATACAGCTATATTCAATTTAAAATGGAAACACTTCAAAGAAATAGAAAGGTTGAAAATAATAAAATAGAAAAAGTTTTCTATAAATACACTGGGTCTGATCACACAGTTACCAGTCACGATGCACATTCTAATTTGGGAATGTGATTGGCTTTTTAAGATTTCTAGAGATTAAAAGTCACTGGAGCCTGACCTGTGGTGGCGCAGTGGATAAAGCGTCAACCTGGAAATGCTGAGGTCGCCCGGTTCGAAACCCTGGGCTTGCCTGGTCAAGGCACATATGGGGAGTTGATGCTTCCAGCTCCTCCCCCCTTTCTCTCTCTCTGTCTCTTCTCTCTCTCTCTCTCTCTCTCTCTCTCTGTCTCTCCCTCTCCTCTCTAAAATGAATAAATAAAAAAATACATTAAAAAAAAAGTCACTGGAATTCAGTTCTGTTATACAGAGGAAGATAATGGTGAGGTGTGAGGTGTTCTTGTATTCAGGAAGAGCTTGTGGTTGGTGGGAAAATGTGGAATTCTTTTCTTTTTGGAAGGGAGGAAAGGAGAGAGAGAGAGAGAAAGAAGCATCAACTCGATGTTCCACTTAGTTGTGCATTGATTGCTTCTCATATGTGCCCTGACTGGGGCTCAAATCGGTAATCCCGGAATGCAGCCAGGGACCTCCACTCCAGGATGATGTTCTATCCATTCACTACATCCCTGGCTAAGGCAAAGTGTGGAGTGCTAATCATGCTGTTAGCAGGCAGTGGATTTTTTTTTTTTTAATTTCCAAGAAGAGACAAGCATCCTTGCCCCTGTGACTGTCTTGATTTTAATTTGAGGCTTTGGGCTGGTGTCAGGGATACTGTTTTCTTCTATTTTTTTTTTTAATTATTAATTTTAGAGAAAAAAAGGGAAGGAGAAAGAGAGAGACAGAAACATCAATCTGTTCCTGCATGTACCCTGATCAGGGATTGAACTGGAAACCTTTGCCTATCCTGGCAACCTTTCCATCTTGGGACAGTGCTTTAATCAACCAAGATATCTGGCGAGGGCTTCTATTATTTTTGCCTGTATAAAACTTGAGGCGGATTTCTGTTTCAAATTAGAAATTTGATTTCTGTTAACAAATCTTCTCCCTCCAAAACAATTCTAAAAGCTGGAAAAAACTGTCAAAAACAACAGTTTTAGTATTCTGAAATTAGACCAAATGCATACTCCAAACTGAGAAGTGTTTTATTCGTCAAAACTGCTCAAGTTTGGCTCAACACAGTACAATTTGTGGTGGTATTTTCCAATGTGGTTCCTCTTTCACCAGCGCTGCTAGTGCAGTAGTTCAACTAGGACAGGAAAGCCAGGGAAACAGCAAGCTTCACGGCAGCTGCTAGAGATAGCTAAGAAAATCTGGAGCCCGGCCAGTTTAAGTGACGATCTTAGCAGCAAGCAAAAGGAAGGAGCCAGCAGCGGCATTAGCCTCACCTTACAGTCTGCTGGGGAAAGCAATGATCTAGTCTGCCAGGAATTTAACATGGAGGTCTGAGAGAATAGACATCCACAGGGGACCTGATCAACTCTCCCTGTGTCTTAGGCAGACCAGAACCTATGTGCACGTGTAGCAGAGATCAGAAGAGATCCATATCTCTGGCTTACTGAGTCTGTGTATGCACAGAGGATACAAGAGCAAACAGTGAAAAAATAAAATAAATGCCACGGCACACTTGTAAAAGTCTTGAGGTTTGAACATACTCTCCAGCAACAAAGCAAGTCAAAAGTTAACTTGACATATTTTTGCATAACTAACCTTTGATCAATCTTTGGCTGAACACTAAGCTATACTGACATGGGAGTGACCCCTTCAAAGTAAGTCCTAAGTATTCAATATAAAATTAAAAAAAAAAAACAAGAAAAAAGATCTGAGCAGAGACCAACACCAGTGGCTACATATTGCAGAGGAGGCAAATTTCACAGATTTAACTTATAAAGCCTGGACAAAACACATGAACCAGCTATTTGAGAGCCTTGTAAAGCTAATTGCAGAAGGACAACTAGGGAAGAAGACCAGAATTTGAAGTTTCATTTAAATGGTGGTGAGTTTACCAGCCTCCCCCCACCCCTCAGTTTGCTCCAGCCTGAACTAAATGTCGGTTGAAATTGGACGGGAGCACTGTGGTGCAGACAGAGACTCAGGCTTTTAGTTCTGGCTTGAGGAATAAGAAAAGAAGAAGAAAGAGGAGGAGGAGAAAATGAAGAGGAGGAGGAGGAGGAGGAGAAGGAAGAGGAGAAGGAAGGAAGGAAAGAAGGAAGGAAGGAAGGAAGGAAGGAAGGAAGGAAGGAAGGAAGAAAGGAAGGAAGGAAGGAAGGAAGGAAGGAAGGAAGGAAGGAAGGAAGGAAGGAAGGAAGGAAGGAAGGAAAAAAGAAAAAAAAAAAAGAAAAAAAGAAAAGAAAAGAAGGAGGAAGAAGAAAGCTTGCTTTATTACCAGGAAGAAAGAATCAGGGTAAACTTAGCATCAGAAAAGTGAAGTTACCTCTCTTAAGGTTTTCCTGTGACCAAATCTGATTTTACTCTACCTGATATCTACCTGCCTTGCCAGATTATAATCTCCATCATGGATGACTTGAAAGTAGGACATCCTTGGCCCTTCTGAAGAGAGGAAATTAGTGCCAGGTAGACAGTCTGTGTACAGCATTTTCAAGTGCCTTCACCTGAGTGAGAAACCTGCCTCCATCAGGACCTCAGATGTCTGACAAGCAGACCTGTGAGACACCAAGATAAGTAAGTAATGGTTGAAAGAACTATTGTCAATGGACTTTTACATTGAAATTTTGGATTATGTCTCAAATTTTAATCAGGAAAACAAAATCCCGGAGAAATAAATTCTGCAGGCTCCAAAGGGACACTAAAAGGAGGCTCAGTGCCTAGGAGTTCACACAAAGGAAAAAAACCTGATAAGAGCAGCTAATTAAGGACTTTAAAAAGTGACAATGACTCCCATTAATCTTGCTGCTTAATTGGGGCTTTTTAGATAGTTCCAGTTAATAGGCCTTCCATATCCTCTTGGAAAACAATTTTACTGAATTAATAAATCAACTATAGTACTTATAATATCTGTTTAACTTGAAATCATATTAACAGTAAATTTTTAGAGAATAGTTATTAAGCCTGACCAGGTGGTAGCACAGTAGATAGTGTCGAACTGGGATGTAGAGGGCCAAGGTTCGAAACCCTGAGGTCACGGGCTAGAGCGTGGGGTCGCTGGCTTGAGTGTGGGATTATAGATATGACCCCATGGTCACTGGCTTGAACCCAAAGTTTGCTGGCTTGAGCAAGGGGTCACTCGCTCTGCTGGAACCCCCTGTCAAGGCACATATGAGAAAGCAATCAATGAACAACTAAGGTGCCACAACGAAGAATTGATGCTTCTCATCTCTCCCTTCCTGCCTGTCTGTCCCTCTCTCTGTCTCTCTCTCTTTCCTTGTCTATCTCTCAAACAAAGTTCTTAAATAAAGAATATCTCTTTAACAACAAAAAGAAGAAATATAGAAATGTTTGGGGGTTTTTTTTTCTAGAGAGAGAGAGATGGGCAGGAAGGGAGAGAGATCAGAAGTATCAGCTCATAGTTGCATCCCTTTAGTTGTTCATTGATTTTTTATGTGCCTTGATGGGGGAGGGAGCTCCAGCTGAGCCAGTGACGCCTTGCTCAAGCCAGCAATCTTTGGGTTCCGGCTGGCCATTCCACTCTAAAGCTGGATAAGCCTGCACTCAAGCCAGCGACCTCAGATTTCAAACCTGGGTCCTAAGCATCCCAGGTTGATGTTCTATCCACTGCGCCACCGCCAGTCAGGCCTCCATTATTTTATTTTTATTTTTACATTCTCTAGTGTCCTGTGCACAGACAAGCCCATAAAGCAATCTCAAGGTGGCACGGTAGTGCCCAAAGAAGACCTCATAGGAGCCACAGCCCTGAGGGAGGGATCCTCTCCAGTAGGTGGAGCTGTGGTCCCAGTAGGTGAGACCTACCTTTCTCCCAAGAGGAAAGAACTTGTTAAAGCCACCCCATAAAATTGTTTATGAACTCCAGGGGTCAGTAAAATTTTCCTATAAATGACCAGGCAGTAAATATTGTAGACTGTGCTCCATACAGTCTCTGTCACAACTACCCAACTCTGCTGTTATAGTGGGAAAGCAACCAATACAAGAACGAATGACTGTGGCTGGTTCCAATAAAATTTTATTTACAAAAACAGGCAGGAGGTTGGTTTCACTCATGGCTGTAGTTTGCTGGCCTCTGCCATAGAGGGATGAAAACTTATGTGCACATCAAAACCTGAACACGAATGTTTATAGCAGCTTTATTCATAACTGCCTCAAACTGGAAACAAACTAAATGTCCTTTGAAGAGTGAATATATAAACAAATTATAAGACATTCACACAACAGAATATATAAACAATGCTGAGTATTGTTACTTGTCAATAAAAAAGAATGAACCATTGATACATGCATCAACATAGATAAATCTCAAAGTATTATGCTAAATGAAAGAAGGCAGACTCAGAGCAAATTTCCCTGATGATTCCATTTATATGACATTCTGGTTAAAAAAGAAAAAGATAAGGACAGAGAATAAATAGACCAGGGAGTACTGACAATGTAGAATTTAAAAATGATAAGGTAGGATGTTCTTCTTACTACTGTAATAAAGTACCACAAAGTTTGTGGCTCAAAAAGTACAAAGTTTAATTTCGTTACCTTTTTCACCCAACCCCACAACCCAACCTCCCCCTGAGGGGGGAACAGAACAGCTGTCAGTCTGTTCTCTATCTATGAATCAGTTTCTATTTTGTTTGTTTATTTTTTTCATTAGATTCCACATGAGTGAAATCATATGATACTTGTTTTTCTCTGATTGGCTTATTTCACTTAACATAATATTGTCCAGGTCCATCCATGCTGTCACAGAGGGTAAGATGTTCTTCTTTTTTATGGCTGAGTAGTATCCTGTAGTGTAAAAGTGAGTCAGGATAGAAAGAAGCTAGGGAAATTCCTTGACAAGTCAAATAAGGGAAACTGAGACAAAACAATTTTATTTTTTTTTTATTTTTATTTTTTTATTTTTTATTTTTATTGATTTTTTAATTGATTTTTAGAGAGAGGGGAGAGAGAGAGAAGGGGGAGGAGCAGGAAGCATCAATTCCCATATGTGCCTTGACCAGGCAAGCCCAGGGTTTCGAACCGGCAACCTCAGTGTTCCAGGTCGACGCTTTATCCCACTGCGCCACCACAGGTCAGGACAAAACAATTTTAAAAAGCCAAACAATTTGAGTAATTTATAGTCACCTAATGAATCACAAGGTTTTATTATCTCTAAGCAAAGACACTTAGAAGCAAATGGCTTACATATTCCAGATATTCCCAGGGCAGACTGGCTTTGTTCCCAGTCCTTCTTTAATAATATTCTTTAAAAAACTAAAGCTAACCAGAAAATAATCCTGACTTTTTTAACGTATGTACATTTTAATACATATTGAAAGATAAACTTGAAGAGTTAATGACTATTCTGTTAAGACCCTTCCCTGAGACTTCTGCTAAGATTTCCAGTAGCTAATAAAAGATGAAAAACCTTGCCCAGCACCTGTGGAGCAATAATAGATAATGTCCTCCCAGGGCACTGAGGTGGCCAGTTTGATACTGGGCTCGCAGGTATATTTTATAATATATATATATATATATATATATATATATATATATATATAAGCTTCAAGCCCTGGCTGAATAATTCAGTTGGTTAGAGCATCACCCCAAAATGAAGAGTTTGCCAGTTTGATCCCCGGTCAGGGCACATACAGGAACAGATCTATGTTCCTTTGTCTCTCTCTCTCTCCCTTCCTCTCTCTAAAATCAATAAAACAAACAAACAAACAAAAAGCCCCCAGAGAAAGAACCCAGTGGCACGCTCACTCTAGAGCACGCCCATAATTTTCTTACTTTAAGAGTCCCCAGGAGCCTTGCAAGCAGAGGAGCAGCAGGCAGTAGCAGCTCATCTCAGGCTTACCCTCTGAACCTGTTTCCAAGGCCCCCTTTTGCTCTAATATTCCAGAGAGCCAAAGCATCCCCACCTAGGCTCTCTCTCCTGTTATTTCTCCTATCCTAAGCCCTTCCTTTATTGCACTGCCCCCAACTTTAATAAACATACTCTAAAATCACCTGAATTTATGTGGCGAAATCTTTCTTACATGAAGTTAAGAACCCGCACATTACCAGTGGGTCTGAGGTAGACAGACCTGTTCCAGCCCTGTTCCTTATACGGTAACAAATATACTACAGCTTTTTTATCCACTCACCTACTGATGGACCAAAAACAAAACAAAAAACCTCATACAGCCTGACCAGGCGGTGGCGCAATGGATAGAGCGTCGGACTGGGATGCGGAAGACCCAGGTTCGAGACCCCAAGGTCGCCAGCTTGAGCGCGGGCTCATCTGGTGTGAGCAAGAGCTCACCAGCTTGGACCCAAGGTCGCTGTCTCCAGCAAGGGGTTACTCGGTCTGCTGAAGGCCCACAGTCAAGGCACATATGAGAAAGCAATCAATGAACAACTAAGGTGTCGCAACGAGAAACTGATGATTGATGCTTCTCATCTCCCTCTGTTCCTGTCTGTCTATCCCTCTCTCTGACTCTCTGTCCCTGTAAAAAACAAAACAAAACAAAACAAAAAACAAACCTCATACACACAAACAATAAGATGGTGATTACCAGAGGGGAAGGGGACTGGGGTGAGTTAGAAGAGGATATAAGAGGGGATAAATAAATAAATAAATAAATAGAAAGAAAGAAATACAACTTTTCAGACACACACACACACTTGCACGCACGTGTGCAAAGTTACTATCTTACAGTTTTAGAGGTCACAAGTTCTATTTGGTCTCACCGGGCTAAAATGAAGGCATTTGCAGGGCTACATTCCTTTTAGAGACTCTTGGGAAGTATTCATTTCCTTGCCATTTCTACCTTTTAGAAGTCCTCTGCATTCCTTGGCTTATCGCCCCATCTTCCATCTTCAAAGGCAGCAGCATAGAATCTTCCAATCTATTTCCATATGTCTCTCTTTTTGTTCCTCTCTCTCTGTTTTTCCTCCCTCCTCTTTCTCTACCTAACTCTGACTTTGACGCTTCTCCTTTTCTCTTTTAAGAACCCTTTTAAATACATTGGTCCACTCAGATAAGCCAGGATACCATCCCTATTTTAATATAATTAACTTGCCTGACTAGGCGGTGGCGCAGTGGATAGAGCGTCAGACTGGGATGCGGAGGACCCAGGTTCGAGACCCCGAGGTTGCCAGTTTGAGCGCGGGCTCATCTGGCTTGAGCGGAAAGCTCGCCAGCTTGGACCCAAGGTCGCTGGCTCAAGCAGGGGGTTGTTTGGTCTGCTGAAGGCCCATGGTCAAGGCACATATGAGAAAGCAGTCAATGAACAACTAAGGTGTCGCAATGCGCAACGAAAAACTAATGATTGATGCTTCTCATCTCTCCGTTCCTGTCTGTCTGTCTCTGTCATTCCCCCACTCTGACTCTCTCTCTCTCTCTCTCTGTAAAAAAATAAAAAAATAAAAAATAAAATAAATATAATTAACTTAATCATATCTGCAAAGTCCTTTATGCAATGTAAGTTTAATATTCCTAGGTTTCAGGGATGAAGATGTACATATCTCTGGGGGGGGGTCATTATTCTGAGTACCATAGATAGATTAATGTGTATCAATATGGAAATCTCTCTAAACCATATTTATTTTAAGTTCTATTTTTTTCTTTTCCTAACCCTAACCCTAAAAGTTCTATTTTTAATTGGAAAAACAATTTTCAGAAAACGAAAAAAATTCCTAAAAGTATAGAGATGTGTTATAAACTTGTACACCTGAAATTTATATAAAATTATTAACCAATGTTACTCCAATAAAGAATATTCATATAAAAGGGAAAAACTGTATATTTTCTATGTACAATTTATTTGTAATTGCATAGAAAGTGGTCTGGAAAGGTATCCAGTAAACTGGCACACAGCAGTGACCCCCGGCATGAACTCTAGGATCGAAGTGAGTGGTCAAGTGTAAGACAATCAGTCCTGATTGTCAGAAAGCTACAGGAGAGAGTTCTTCAAGCAAAAAGAATGAATAAGCCATTTTTATTATTTGAAAGAGTGGACCCTAGCCAGACTAACTGGGTTTGAATCTCAGTGTCACCACTTGCTAGCCTGTGATTTGAGGTGATGTGGGATAGTAGAAAATAGATTCTGGTCTGTGCCCCTGGTTCCTGGTACAGAGCTCTGCAAACTCTTGTAATTTCCTAAGTGATAAGAGCACTAGAAGCATCTTTTGTTCTGATAATTTTGGTCTTTGCCCCCTGACACAGGGCTCCTGAAACCCTTGTAATTTCCTGGATGAGAGGAGTATCTTCTGTTTTAATGAGGTAACTCTTGGTGGGCTCCTGGTTGGCTCCTAGATGGGGGTTGGTTACCAAAAGCCATAATTAGAAGCTTGGATTTTTCAGCCCTGCCCCTCATTCTCCAGAGAGGAAAGAGTGGCTGGAAATGGAGTTAATGATTGGTCACGGCCATGTGAGGAGGCTTCCGTGAAATCCTAATAGCATGGGGTTTGGAGAGCTTCCAGGCTGCTGAACACATGGATGTACTGGGAGAGAGGAGGGTCCCCCAGTTACACACACAGTTGCAAAAACATCCCCAATGGGCCCAAGACTTCACCAAGACACCCTTGAGGGCTAAGCCTGTCACAGTAACAAGTGAACCTCAGAGCCAGGCCATGCTCCAGCCTAGGTTTCAAGGACCTGTCCTGTTTCAGCTTTGCTGTCCCCATAATCCAGCCTGCACCAATATTGGGAGGCCAGCACCTCCAGCTGGCCTGGGTCTTGCACCCCAGAAGGAGCAGGCGGCTGAAAACTAGCCTCCTCTCAGGAGGAACCTTCAGAGACAAGTTTGGGGCATCTTCCCAAATGTGTACCCGACTCAGCCTTCATCAGATTTGTGAAACTAAATGTACTTGTAGTTTGTCTCTGGCTCTCATGCTACTTGCCCAAGGGAGGCTTTTCGAGTGTTAGAAAAGGAGTGTGGACCGGGCGGTGGCGCAGTGAATAGAGCGTCAGACTGGGATGTGGTAGACCCAGGTTCGAGAACCGAGCTCACCAGCTTGAGTGCGGGCTCATCTGGTTTGAGCAAGGCTCACCTCGGGCAGGGGGTTACTCGGTCTGCTGAAGGCCTACGGTCAGGGCACATGTGGGAGAGCGGTCAATGGACAACTAAGGTGTCGCAACGAAAAACTGATGATTGATGATTCTCATCTCTCTCCGTTCCTGTCTGTCTGTCCCTATCTGTCTCTCTCTGTCATTGTAAAAAATAAAAAGTAAATACATTAAAAAAAAAAGATTCCAGGAAGGGGGAGGAACTAAAAAAAAAAAAGAAAGAAAAGAAAAGGAGTGTGGCGGAGTGGTCCTCCATGCTTGCTCTCCAGTGGTTTTCCCTGTGAGTATGAAAAGGTAATGTTAGATCTGGGCCCCTTAACCAGGGGTGAAGACCAACGTAACCACTGGTAGAATCCAAAGTCCACCTGCTGCTCTGAAAAGTGGCAGCTGGGGCAGGAGAGTGAGAACTGCCAGGCTCTGCCTTTTCCTGGATGCCATGTTGACCCAGTCCCTTCTTCTTTGCCTCTTTGATCTCTTCAAGATGAAATTGAAATGGGGAAAACAGATGAGTTCTGGAGCATTCCCCAATCTCAAACTTGTTGGGCAGCTTCCCCAAGCTTCCAGCAGCTGCCAGAGAAGAGCACAACAAAGGAGCAGTGATTAATCCTTTTTAAAGGAAGTGCAACTCCACTCACCTGAAAGTGTGGTCCTTTCAGCAGACCTCTCAGGAGGCCAGCTGGTGTTCTGCAGGGGCTGCCAGATAGATCTTCAGGAGAAGCTTCAGAGCTGATGAAAACCAGTCTTGTCCCTCACTCAGAGGCGGATTTAACAGCGGGCACACTGGGCACGCGCCCTGGGCCCCAACTTCTGAAGGGCTCAGCAAAACCCCAACTTGACACTTTTTTTCCTAATGATACCAAGTTTGGTTTCATATGTGCAATTTTAACATTAATAGTACATAATATTTTTTATTTATTTAAAAATATGGTTAACATGTTTTTTTTTTCCCTGTCTCTTTTTTTAAAGGGGCTCAATATTGTCTTCTGTGCCTGGGGCCTCAACTGACCTTAATCCGCCTCTGCCCTCACTTGTCCCAACTTGTGAATGACTCACCTCACTCACCCTGCTGTTTCCCTGGCTGAGCAAGGCTGAGTCCAGGTCCACCTGCAGCAGGTAGATGTGGTGCCATCAAAGACAATCAGAGGGTGCATTGGACACCAACACGACTGCCCCTCTTGTCACTTACTAGTTTCTCTGATTCTGGGGTTGGAGCACAGGAATTTTATGCTGTGCCTTGGTTAGAGGAGCCATGTTGGGCTCTAACTCTAAGAAAGCAAGAGGGAATGAAATGCGCCTTCAGCCCCTAAGAAGGTCATAGACTACTGAAAGAGACAGCCAAGCTGACAGGACAGTGCTGTGATGGGAGCACAGCTGCAGGCTGTCCCCAGCCCTGGGATGTACCAGGGCTCCTAGAAGAGAGGGAACAGAGAACTGGTCTACAAGACAAGCCTTCCCCTCCACTCACCCCATGGAGGGCCTGCGAGGAGCAGCCTCACCTTACCATTAGGCAAGCTTAGTTAAGCTGTGTCTGGGTGTGGATCGGTGTTGCCACCATCAAAACCCACCAGCTGGCAATATCTGATGATGGCTGGTACAAGTCTGAAGGCCACATCTGGGCATGGGAACTCAAAGCTCAGGGTTTGTGGCTAGGAGGTCCCATTAACTGGCTTATCAGCTGCTTCCGCCTGCTCTTCCTACTGCTTTCCCTGTCCTGGGAGTGGGTGACTCTCTTTTCTTGGGTGCCTCCATCCTGGGCAGAGAAGGGACTGTGACCAGGTTCTCCAGGTGGTTCTGGTACTCAACTCAGGGCAACAAGTGTGAACCTCGCCCTCACAAACCCTCTGTTCTGTGAAGAGAACAGAGCTCGACCCAAGGGATTAAGGCACATACCAGGGCTTCGGTTTGAATCCTGTCTCTGCCACTTGATTACTGTGTGAACTCCTTGCTCTGCTGACCTCTCTGAGTCTATTTCCCCATGTGTAAGACAACATAAAACACCTACTTATTAGGGCTGCCTTGAGGACGAAATGAGACCATGTGTATGAACCACTTCCCATAACACCTGGAACTCCCAGTATGCTGTCAGTGAGACATCTGACCCAAGTCTTTCTTCCCATTCCCAATGACATGGGGTCATTTACAACTTACATTTATAATTCAATTTACAAGTATTAAGTTCTCATCCATTAAGATGAATTATTGGATAGAGGCAGAGATGGAAAGATGTAGCAAATATAGCAAACTGTTATAAAGCTAAAGTGAGCTATCAATAAAGTAAATATAGCAAAATCTTAATTTTATAATCTAGGTGATAGGTACATGGGTCTTCATTGCACAATTTGAACTGTTCTGATGTTTGAAAATTTTCATAATAAAATGTTAAGAAAAAATGTGTAACAAAAACAATTCATGAAATATATGAAACAAAAACAGCAAATTGATGATAATTGTTAGAGCTGGGTAACAGTTCCTAGGAACTCTTAAATGATTTTTTATTTTGTGTATGTTTGAAAATTTCCAAATTACAAGGATTTAAATTTTTTTTACTTAGATGCACATTGGGGACACTATGCTAAGTGAAATAAACCAGTCACAAAAAGACAAATATTGTATGATTCCACTTGGCATGAGGTATTTAGAGTTGTCAAATTCATAGAGACAGAAAGTATAATGGTGGTTTCCAGGAGATGGGAGGGGAGGAAAATGGGGAGTTTAGTGCTTAATGGGGACAGAGTTTCAGATTTGCAAGATGAAAAGGTTCTGGAAATGGGTTGCACAACAATGTGAAAATACTTAACAGTACTGAACTGTACACTCAAAAATAATTCAGATGGCACATTTTATGTTCTGTGTATTTTATGACAATTTTTTAATTAAAAAATTTTAAATTTACTAGGCAAATATATCATGAGAGCACTTGATATAGACCACAGTGCTTAGGTACAGTATACAAACTTCAGTAAAAATTGACTCTAGATTTTAGTCATGATGAAATACTGGAAATACCATGCAATTCTGAGTAAAATTAAATGAGTTTCCATTCCAGTTCTTCCTCATCTTAGGTGTGAGAATAGAAAGAAATTGTTTCATTTTAACTTATTTTATCTTAAAGCTGAGTATGAAAATTCAAATAGGTCAATGCAAAGGTATTTTTAGGCAAGGAGTGTAGAGAATTTACCTCAATGTTCTTGGCTTGAGAAAAACATACCATAAAATTCTTTAACTTTAGAACAGAAATCTCAAAATAGGAGGAAAACAGTATCAAACAATGACTCTTGCAACATATGCATAAAATGAAATCTAAATGGATAATGATTGAGCACTTAAGATAAATATTCTCTACTAAAAGGAAAAAACAAAACAAAAATAGCCCAGAACTTGAATGATTCTAGTAAAAAATTAAAATATAGGTGCAGAATGTCATATAACACAAAAGTATAGCTTAATGGGTTATTATAAGGCAACCCTCCGTGTAACCATTACAGAATTCAAAGAAAAACTTCCACTCAGCTCGGAAGCCCCATTCAGTTTAAACCCATCAACCATTACCTTGACTTTGCAGCAATTATTTTGCATTTCTTTATCATTACGTCACCCAAGTGTATATCCCGAATATTGCAGTTTAATCTTGCCTGGTTAAAAAAATTGTTAGGTTTTAAGTCTCTTTATTCTCAAGTTTCTCACTCAAGTCTGGAGTTGCCACCGCCTTGATTTGAGTGATCGCATACATGTGGTACAGCATATTGAAAGCCTACACTGCTTATCCTGTATGTTTCTCCTGTATTTCTCACACGATTACCACACTCACAATCCCTCTGACGCCAGATGTGTGTGTGGGGGGTTCCCACACCAAGGAATTCTCTACAACACCAGCTGGGTGTTTTACAATTCAGCTCAATTCTGACACTACCTACCTAGAGGTAGCATCAGATTCCTCAGGTTAAGGACTTAGTCCTGCAAGACTGCTCTCCCCCACTTTAGATGCCAATTGCAAGTCCAGGTTGTCACCTGTGTTTCTGATGTTGGGTTATGAATCAGAGTTTCCTACAACGCCCTCCTTAGGTTCAATTAATCTGCTAGAGCAGCTCACAGGAAACCAGTTTACTTACTGTTTACCAGTTGATTAAAAAGAATATGATAAAAGATACAAATGAACAGCCAGAGGTTAGAGACGCATAAGGCAAAGCACGTGAGAAAGGGCGCTTCCCTGCCCCCTCCAAGCACTCCTCGCCTCCCATCGCCTCCGCCTGTTCACCAACCCGGAAGCTCTCTGAACCCCAGGTTTTGGGATTTCATGGAGGCTTCCTCACACAGGCATGACTATCATTAATGAACTCCATTTCTTTTTCTCTTTTCAGGAGAATAGGGGATGAAGCTAAGAATTCCAAGCTCTTCATCATGGCTGGCTCTTTCTGCTTAAAGTACTTACTCAGGAAAACACCCAGAGCCACTTTATTAGAAGAAAATACATTGCTGTCAGCCAGAAAAATTCCAAATAAGTGAGGTTTTTTTTTCATGCTCTCTGACCCCTGGGAGTGAGTTTGTTTTTTTTTTCAAAAAATGAAATTAGTTCCAGTTTCAGTTTTATTAAGTTAAAGTCATGTTTGTTTGATAACTAATTTATGAAAACAAGAACATACGTTTGCCTTTTTTAAATGTTGCCTTACACATTTTTAAATTAAAAATTTTCGTACAATCATACTCTGAATGGTCAGGAGGAACGAGGACATACATGAACGTTCATGCTACTCAAAGGGTTAAGAACTCTGTGTCAGGAACTGGAGTCAAGAACCAAATACCAGAACAAAAGATGCACCTAGTCTCTTATCACTTAGGAAATCACAATGATTTTAACAGCTTTGTGCCAAGAAAAAAAATATATATATATATATACCATTTCACAAGCAGTTTGAACATATTTCTCTGTACTCTGTTTCCTGCAAATTGGCAACTGGATGCAGAGGCCAGATCTGGTTCAAGTTTGATCTCTATAACAAAACTGCAGATGTTTGGCATGTCTTCTCATTAGGGGGCACATGATGTCATTCTGTCTATGATGTTAGCAGATGCTAGATACATTCATTGGTGGTTACAGAATGATGGTATTCAAATTTTAACAATTATTTTTTGGGTATAAAATATTACCCTGTTAAATTTAATTGTCTGAATAAAAAAAAAATTTTTACTGATTGATTTGAGAGAGAGAGGAAGGGCGACAGAGAAAGAACACCAATTTGTTGTTTCACTTATTTATGAATTCATGGGTTGATTCTTGTATGTGCCCTGACTGGGAATCGAACCCACAACCTTGGTGTATCAGAATGATGCTCCAACCAAATGAGCTACCTAGCTAGGGTGCAGTAATTTTATAGAGATGTTTTCACTCATCTATAATTTGGCTACCAATGTTACAGTTGTTAAAAGAAAGGCAGGATAAATGTTTTATTCTTTTCCCTTTCTATACCAGTTTTCAAGAAAAAAACTTGGTTTCTCATCATTCTCCAAATGTCAACAGATCATTCTGAATTCATTAATTTAAACATATTAGGTGGTTTTCAATCAAATTGCAATTATCTTCTTGGAGCTCAGATTGTCTCATCTGTGGCCAGTGGGAAACTGCTGAAGCTGACTCCCAGGTCCTGTAACCATGACCCTTCTGGGACTTTACTGCTTTCTTAGCATCTGTTATTATGACAAGATTTCTTTTTTTTTCTTTTGTATTTTTCTGAAGCTGGAAACAGGGAGAGACAGTCAGACAGACTCTCGCATGTGCCCGACTGGGATCCACCCGGCACGCCCACCAGGGGGCGATGCTCTGTCCCTCCAGGGCGTCACTCTGCCGCGACCAGAGCCACTCTAGCGCCTAGGGCAGAGGCCAAGGAGCCATCCCCAGCGCCCGGGCCATCTTTGTTCCAATGGAACCTCGGCTACGGGAGGGGAAGAGAGAGACAGAGAGGAAGAAGAGGGGAAGGGGTGGAGAAGCAGATGGGTGCTTCTCCTGTGTGCCCTGGCCGGGAATCGAATCTGGGACTTCTGCACGCCAGGCCGACGCTCTACCACTGAACCAACCAGTCAGGACTATGACAAGATTTCAAGGTTATCTTTACATTTCCAATCCCAAACCTGGAATCAGCCATTCCCCCCCCCCACAAAAAAAATGCTGTTTTTTCTTCCCACAATCTGGGTACCAAATTGTGTTGCTCATTGCTACTGAGTTGGTCATTCCTTCTAGGCCTCTTCGGCAGACAGAGCTAGAAAGTGTACACACACACACATTTTTTAATAAAAAAGTGAACTACCTTATGAGATTGTACTACTTCCAATGCAAATTCAGGAATATAGGCTGTTTTTAATTTAAGCCATTTTAGGTTATATCTGTATTTCCTTTATTACACACACACACAAATGCAGGTTCTCAAAGATAGCAGAGGATGATAGAATTAGAATATCTCATAATTACTTATTTACTTTATACCTCTGTATTAAGGGTACTCAGGACCATCTCACATTTGATGACTCACTAGAAAGAGTGACTGAGCATATATTTGTGTTTACAGTGAAGGTTTATTACAGCAAATGGATATGCAGTGAAATCAGCAATGGAAAAGACGCAGGCAGAGGCTGAGAGATGCCATGCACAGGCTTCCTCCCTCAACGAGTCAAGCAGAACTGGCAGTTTCCTAGCAACAAAAATGCAGCAAAACATGTATGATGTTTCAGCCCAGGGAAGCTGTTAGAAACCCAGTGCCCAAAGTTTTTGTTGGGGGCTGGTACTAGACACTTTGTGTGTAGCCTGTACCTAAATTCCAGACTCTAAGAATGAAAGCAGGTGACCAGCTGCATAAAGTCCAGGCACAATGAACCATCCTTATCAGTTAAAGACTAATGGGAACACTCCCCAAATGTAAGTTCCCAGCCAAGGACCAACCCTGCAAGCAAGACTTTCAAAGGATAGCAGTCTCAAGCTGGCTTTTTTTAAACTCCTTCTGGATAGTTGATTGTTTGGGCCTTGGCCAAGGCAACTTTACAGCACAATTGTCAGTAAGACCTCCTGCATCTGGTGAGACCAACCTGCAGCATTGACCTTAGTTATAACTTACAGGGGTCCTAGATCTCACCTGTTAAAACAAATGCCATTCACCACAAAAATCTATTTTAGAAAGCCAGGTAGCCTCCTCCTTAAACTTCTATATTGACCCCTTTTTACCTGCTCATGGCATCTATTCAGGTACAATATATTCTGGTCAGTAGGTAGAAGCTGACTGGAAAAACCCTTTAGGCTGAGGCAGTGTTGAGATAGTCAGGACACACACAGGAAGTGAAATCCTAGGCACATGTGGCACCCCTGGAAACAGAGGGTGTCTAATAATTGTTAGGGTACCCAGAGCAGGACAGACATTAGTAAGGCAGTACGAGTTAAGGCCCGGAGTGTTGCCGTGCAGTATGGAGCCCCCTGCCTAGTCCATCCAAATACACTGCTCACAAAAATTAGGAAATATTTCAAAATGAATATGAAGAGATTTTCAAAAAGCAGCATTTCATATTTTTATTAAAGAACATCAGAAAAGCAAACGACAAGTCAAAGAAAGTTGTTCGATTATGCAAATGAGATGAAAAACCTGCTTTTATTTCATCGGTGAACATGCACTATACAAAAGGCTGAAAGTACTGGAGTATCTGCTCGTTCCCTGTCCCCTAATTTTTGTGAGCAGTGTAATTGTTCAGCCCCTGGTTTCAGAGGGACTGCCTGAAAGCAGACAGTTTCCTTCAGTTATGTTTCAATCATTCCCCTCTTGAATGTGGACAACATCTGTAGGTACTGTGCATGGAAAGTACAGGGGCTGGGGCTTCTCCTGCTGCTTCACTGTCAAGCTCTGTCAGGAGTGATCTGCAGTCGTTTGAACGGTGTTCACAGCAGCTTGGTAATGAAACAGCACTGGGCACGCTTTTCTTCAAAAAGAGTGAAAAGCAGTTCAGAAAAACAAAGATCATTAATGCCCTCTCTATTCCCTGGCACCTCTCCAGACTTTTCTTTTCTCCATGATTACAACATCAGTATGTCTCACTCACATTTCCCAATCATTTTATTGTCCTCCAGGCCTTTTGTCTGGAAGGGTTGTAGGCGAAAAGGAAAAAAATATTTTCCCAGAAAAACATTTTTATACAGGTTTAACCAGAAAGACCCATCATGGTCAGAAAGAATCCTAAACTTTAGCAACTGGTCAGGAAGAATCCTAAACTTTCCATTTTCTTTTTTTTTCAAAATGGGTTTATATAACCTCCCACGCCTTTGGTCCCAATCATTTCCCCAGTGAACGGCCTAGAAAAAAATCAATCCCTTGCTGGGGGCAGCTGCATTTAATAATCAAATGCCTTGTAAATGTGTATGTAGCAAGGGTTGAGAGAAGCAGAGTCAGACTATCAGTTCAATTGTACAAACTGCAAGTCATCTGGAAAGTTGAACACAGCAAGTCAACAGCTGACAGCTGTGAGCCATCTCCAAGAAGAGGTGGAGAATCTGATCTGTGGGGAGCAGGGGAAGGGGTCACACTTCCTGTGTTGTCCTTCTCCAGCTTGCAGCATTTAACAGTAACCCCAAGTTAGCCATATAATTAGTCTCCGTATCGGAAATATGGAGCTCATCAGCAGCTCAATTAAACAAGTGAGCGGTGTAATTGTTCAGCCCTTGAACAATTTGTATCATAATCAGATATCATAGTCACTCATCATCTGTGATATTTTCACAGTTCATGGCCCTGTGAAAGCTGTCTTAAGTAGCTAACTGTTCCTGATTTTGAGTCCTGTTCTTTGAGATACATGTGCTTTCGGTTGGGCACAGCTCACAGTGAGGCTGAAACAGATGCAGATGACAGTTTCAGGTTTCAATTTAGAGTCAGGCCAGGAATATTAGGATCCTGAATCCAGAATTTTTTTTAAAGCCAGTAATATTGTAATAATTATGTATGGTGCCAGGTGGTACTTGAAATATCAGGGGAGACCAGTTTGTAAAGTGTGTGGTTGTCTAACCACTATGCCAGGGGTCCCCAAACTTTTTATACAGGGGGCCAGTTCACTGTCCCTCAGACAGTTGGAGGGCCAGACTATAAAAAAAAACTATGAACAAATCCCTATGCACACTGCACATATCTTATTTTAAAGTAAAAAAACAAAATGGGAACAAATACAATATTGAAAATAAAAAACAAGTAAATTTAAATCAACAAACTGACCAGTATTTCAATGGGAACTATGGGCCTGCTTTTGGCTACTGAGATGGTCAATGTCCAATTCCATATTTGTCACTGCTAGCCATAAGAAGTGATATGATGTGCTTCTGGAGCCGTGATGCGTGCGTTCTGTGTCACCGGAAGTAGTACTATACATGAGCGGTGCTGTGCTTTGCGGCGCAGCCACATACAGTACGCCAGGAACACAGGATGCAGATGCATTCTGTGCTCCTCTCACTGACCACCAATGAAAGAGGTGCCCCTTCTGGAAGTGCGGTGGGGCCGGATAAATGGCCTCAGGGGGCCGCATGCAGCCGGCGGACCATAGTTTGGGAACCCCTGCACTATGCTGTACACTTCAAACTAATACAAAATAATATTGAATGTAAACTGTAATTGAAAAATAAGAAAATTTAAAAAGCTAGTGGCTTTTTCTTCAGTAGAAGCAAAGTGAGACAAGGAAAGGCAAATGACAGTAAGCCCTTTTTACCTTGACAGTTTTAGCATCCAAGCAGACCAACTCAAAAATATGTATGTGTGGCTGGAAAACCAGCCTCTTCTACTGTTAAGCACTTCATTTCAACAACAGCACATTAGCACAGTGGGTTTCAGATCTTCAAAAGTGCCATTTCTGTCTGAAGATTGCCTCTGTTTTCATGTTGTCCTCCTTTTTTCCAAGGGTTCCTATAGGCAAAAACGTTTATTATAGGGTCCTGTTCTTTTCCCAATACTCAAAGAGTTGAAATTGCAATCTGCCCACAGGCAGCAAAAGGCAAGGGAGCTTTGATCCACAAATACTTTTTGTTTTTACCTTTACAGCTTCCCCCTATCATAAGGTGACCACCTTTTTTACATTGAAAAGGACAAAAATAAATTGAAGAAAACAATATCGTAAGTAAAAGAAACATTTTATTCATTGCAACAGTAACACACTATAATGCCTGACCTGTGGTGGTGCAGTGGATAAAGCATCGACCTGGAAATGCTGAGGTCGCCAGTTCGAAACCCTGGGCTTGCCTGATCAAGGCACATATGGGAGTTGATGCTTCCAGCTCCTCCCCCCTTCTCTCTCTCTGTGTCTCCTCTCTCTCTCTCTGTCTCTCCTTCTCCTCTCTAAAAAGAAAATGAATAAATAAAAAATAATGCACTATAATATGATAAATGCATAATAAAAACATTTGTAATATTTTATATTGTAATTATGCTAACATGCCTATTAATTTTTAATAATAATTATAAGGAAAAAGTACTCATTTAGATACAAATACGTCACATCACACACAATGGATTGACTCTGAATCAATCGAACACGTACATTTACAGATTAGTCTTCCAATATCAAAAAGGAGGACAGCCTGACCAGGCGGTGGCACAGTGGATGAAGTGTCAGACTGGGATGCCGAGGACCCAGGTTCGAGACCCCGAGGTTGCCAGCTTGAGCGCAGGCTCATCTGGTTTGAGCAAAAGCTCACCAGTTTGGACCCAGGGTCGCTGGCTCGAGCAAGGGGTTACTCGGTCTGCTGAAGGCCCGTGGTCAAGGCACATATGAGAAAGCAATCAATGAACAGCTAAGGTGTCACAATGAAAAACTGATGATTGATGCTTCTCGTCTCTCTATGTTCCTGTCTGTCTGTCCCTATCTATCCCTCTCTCTGACTCTATCTCTGTAAAAAAAAAAAAAAAAAAAAAAAAAAGGAGGACATGTAGGAGGACACTTTTCGAGGGAGGACAGAACTTACAAAAGAAGGACTGTCCTCTTTAAAGGAGGACGATTGGTCACCTTACCTATCAGGATGATCTGTGTCTAGCGCTGATGAAATGACGCATATAAAAATTTACATCAATTTTTATTATATACCCTGGTGCGAGAGCCATAAAATACAAAGCTTTTAACACAATACACCTCTTTCCCCTCAAACCCTGAGCCCTAAAAGCAGCATTCACAGGGTTAATGTGACAACAGCAACCTGCTGATCAAGGCTGCAAAGTAAAGAGAGGCTGCCATTGAGCTGAGGGGGATGCTAAGCTGAAGAAAAGGCTAGAGTGTTTTTTTGTTCTTTTCTATTTTTAACCCTTCCTCTCCCACTCTGCTTTAATCTGTAACCTTGCTCTAGCTCTGGGAACCAATTTAGCTATTTTCTTTTGACTTAGAAGACAGAGCAACACAAACTTTTAACATTTTTGTCTACTCAAAGACTGTCTTCAAAATGTTTGGGACCCTTTACCCAACTACAAACTTATTTTTAAAAAATTTATTCTAGAGAGAGAGGAGGGGGAGAGAGAGAGAAACATCGATTCATTGTTCCACTTATTTATGCATGCAGTGCTTGACTCCTATATGTGCTTTGACTCCACAACCTTGGCACATCCAGAGGGAAAATGCTCCAACCAACTGAGCTACCTGGCCCGGACTATAAACTAATTTTTATTTTCTTTAGCTCACACAAACCTAGTTTTGAAGGGATTATTTGGGCCCTTTTTCCTCCCACTTGGAGGAGAAAACAAAAACCCAAGTCAACAGCTGGGTTGCTCCTTTTTCTCCGTTTTTGCCAGCACAGCTAAGAGCAGCCAGGATCCAGTGAGCCAAGTTGCCTATGGTTGGATTTATCATTTTTGAATTCCATAGATAACTGTTACCTTTCACAAGAGATGGCAGCTCAGTTGCTGTTTAACACTGTAGGTGACTTCGTAGCCACTCAAGACACTAGGATTTTGTCACCTTCCATCCTTTTTTCTTCCCTTTTTCTGAGTAACGCTGTAGACATATTTCAGTGAGTCAGGATTGTTCTGTTGAGTTCCGCCACCACCACCGCAGCTGGTGATTCACGGGAAGGACTCATAGAACTCAGAATAGAGCTGTACGTACAGCTAAGGTTATAACAGTAAATGAATATGCCATAGAATCAGCAAGGGAAAAAAGACACAGGAGGATGCCACGCATAGGCTGTGTCTTCTTCCCACCAGGGGTCACACAGAGAATGCTGTTCCCCCGGCAACGGAAATGCAGCAATACATGTGTGATGTTTCTTACAGGAAGCCTATTAGAGACTCAGTACTTAAGGTTTTTTTTTTGGGGGGGGGGCTTTAGTCACCAAGCACCTTCTGCTAAGCACGTACCAATATTCCATATCCCCAGAAGGAAGCAGATGTTCGGTGTAAAACACACTGTTTGTACAGTGGGCTGCCCTTATCAGGTAGGTAATGATGAGGACGCTCCTGAAAACAAGTTCCCAGACTTTAGCCAAAGGCAAACTTTGTGAGTGGGCCTTTCAAGGGCTAACAGTCTCAGGCCTGCTGTGCTAACCACGTTCTGAGAACCCACATTATTCAGTCTCAGAATAGCAATACTAATAATACCACCTCTTCTATAATGACTAAGAATAGTTTTAAAATGTAAATATATTCCCCCCATTCTCTCTCAATATTTTCATGATTGTACTATATCTACATTACCTGAGCCCTTACATATACATACTAAACTCTCTCTTTGAACTTTTACTAGTTTTTAGATCAATGTTCACCACCAGTCCTTTTCCCCCTTCATTTCCCCTCCCCTTACCTCCACCTCCCCTTTCCCTCTGGCTATTGCTACCCTGTTGTCTGTATATATGGGTTATGTATGCATGATTTTGGATAATCCCTTCACCTTCTTTGATCCTTTCCCCTCTTCCTCCTTCCCTCTGACAGCTGTCTGTCTGTTCTCTGTGACCTTGCCTCTGTTTCTATTTTGTTCCTTAGTTTAATTGGGTTCATTAGATCCACATATAAGTGAGATCATATGGGATTTGTCTTTCTCTGCCTGGCTTATTTCACTTAGCATAATAATCTCCATGTCTATCCATGCCATTGTAAAAGGTAAGATTTCCTTCCTTTATACAGCTGTGTAGTATTCCATTGTGCATATGTACCACAGTTTTTTTAGCCACTCATCCACTGATGGACATATGGGCTGTTTTCAGATCTTGGCTATTGAGAACAATGCTGCAATGAACACGGGGGTGCACATCTTCTTTTGAATAGGTGTTTTAAGATTCTTAGAATATATTCTATGATGTGGGATAGCTGGGTCATAAGGAAGTTCCATTTTTAATTTTTTGAGGAATCTCCATACTGTTTTTCACAGTGGCTGCACAAGTCTGCATTCCCACCAGCAATGGAAGAGGGTTCCTTTTTATCCACATTCTTGCCAACACTTATTTGTTGATTTAATGAAAAGTCATTCTGGCAGGTGTGAAGTGATAGCTCATTGTGGTTTTAATTTGTATTTCTCTTATGATTAGCAATGTTGAGCATTTTTTCTTATGACTATTGACCACCTGTATGTCCTCTTTGGATAAATGTCTATTCAGTTCCTTTGCCTATTTTGTAATTGGATTGTTTACCTTCCTGGTGTTGACATTTATAAGTACTTTATAAATTTTGGTTATTAATTCCTTATCAGATGTATTGTGAATACATTCTCCCCTAGAGTGGATTGTCTTTTTATTTTGTTAAGTGTCTTTTGTTGTGAGAAAGCTTTTTAGTATGATACAGTCCCATTTGTTTATTTTGTCCTTTACTTCACTTGTCCAAGGAGATATATCACCAAAAATATTGCTTCAGAAGACATCTGAGAATCTATTTCCTATGTTTTCTCCTAGGACTTTTATGGATTCATGACTTACATTTAAGTCTTTTATCCATTTTGAATTAATTCCTGTGAATAGTGTAAGTTGGTAGTCTAGTTTCTTTTTTGTTCATGTACCTCTCCAATTTTCCAACACCATTTATTGAAGAGATTGTCTTTAGTGTATACTCTTGCTTCCTTTGTCAAATAGTAATTGACCATAAAGGCATGGGTTTATTTCTGGGTTCTCTGTTCTGTTCCATTGATCTGCAGTATAGGAGAATGATTCAGCATAGGGGTTCTGGTAGTTGTTCCCCACCATGTCTCTCCCTGGGTCGCCAATTTCACATTCTCCTCATGAGACTCTAATCCTCTCAGACCTCCTTCTGCTGAAGCCCAGGATAAGTGGCTGTGAATGAGATATTCTGTGTCAGCCCTTTAAGAGGGTGCCTACAGCTCTGACTCCATCTCTTTCTTGCAGACAGAAACCTCACCTCTTTGCATCATCAAACGCTGCAGGCACCTCTTCTAGTCTCTGGTGCTAGAGGTTGGGGCACCCAGCCTGGGGCTTAGGATCCCCATTTCTCAGGGAATGATGTCCCTCTGGACCTTCAGCCACCACTCACTCTTGGGAGGTGGGGTAGCCCTTTTCATGTCCCTCACTGTCTACCAGTCTTGATGTGGTTTCTTCTGTGAATCCTTGGTTACAGACTCCATTTAGTCCTGAGTTGGTTTTGTCAGATGATTATCCTTAAATTTAGATATAACTCCAGTTTGGTCCTGGGAAGAGCTAGTGGAACGTTCATACTCCTACTCCATTACCGCCTACAAGTTCCTAGGTCAAAAACTCTCTAGTCGTTTTGGTTTCTGAATCTTTTCTTTAATAGATTCATTAGAAAGGACTTATGAGAACAATATTTTTTCAGTTCTTGAATGTTGACAGCATTTTGTCCATGTCCTTTATACTACAAAGACAATTATTCTTGGTATAAATTTCTTAGCTCACATTTTCTTTTCTTGTGTATCTTAAATATTACTTCATTCTGGCACAAAGGATTGCTATCAAAATCTGATGATGATCTAAATTCCTTACCTTTATACAATAGATCACTTGCTCTTATTTTCTAGATGCTTAAAAACTTTTCTTCATCTTTAAATCTAATAATTTATGAAAATATGACTTGGTGGTAGTCATTCTGAATAGATATTATCAGGTACACAGTGTACTCTTTCAAATATTTCCTCCATCTCTTCCACCCCATCACCCCAACCCCCAGAGACACCAACTGCATGTATATTAGGCATCTTGAATTTATCGCAGGGTTGATACTGTTTATGTTTAAGAAAACAAAATTTTCCTTCTACATTTCAGTTTAGATAGTTTCTATTACTATGCCTTCAAATTCACTATAACCTTTTCTTCTGCAATGTCTAATTTGCTATTAACCCTATTCATGCATTTCTTTTTATTCCAGATACTATAGCTTTCATCTTTAAAAGTTCTATTTGGGCTTTTAAAAAATCTTCCATGTCTCTGTTTAATATGCTTAATTTAGGTTTTTGAACATTTAGAATAGACTTATAATGACTGCTTTAATGCTGGACGACAGACATTATGAATTTCATATTGATTGGGGTTGGACAATTTTGTATTCCTATAAATAGGAACAGAAGCTTTATTCTAGGACACAGTTAATTTATCTGGGAATAATTTGATTCTTTTAGGTCTTGCTTTTAAGCTTTATTAGGCAGGACCAGGATAGCATTTAGTCTAGTGCTAATTTTACCCTCCCTAATGACCTTCTAAGTACTCTACTCAATTCCCTGTGAATTATGAGGTTTTCCACTGTATCTGGTAAGATCAGAAACTATTCCTAGTCCTCTGTGAACTCCAAGGACTATTTCTTCTAATCCTTTCTGGTGGTTCTTTGCTTAGTCTTGAATAGTTTCTTCATGTGCATGAGCTGAGGAGTACTCACTTAACTGAAGATTCCAGAAGGGCCCTCTGCAGACCTCTAGAGCTCTTTCAATCTCTATGGAGCTCTCTCTTTTTCATTGCCTTAGCTGCCTTGGTCTGCTTGGACTCTCAAGACCATCTCTTTAACCAAGGAAGAGTGTTGGGCTCTGCCTGGTTTCCTTCTCTCAACACTGTGACTGGAAACTATCCAGGCTAAGGCATTTGCAAGGCTCACTTTATTTGTTTCTCCTTTTTTCAAGGATCACTGTTCTTTGTTGCCTGATATCTACTGTTTTGAAGACCACTGTTGTATGTACGTATTTCATCATTATTTTATTTTTTCGAGTGGAAGGGTAAATTTGGTCCCTGTTACTCTGTCTTGGCTAGAAGTGGAAGGAAGTCTGGTGTGTTCTCTCAGTATATAGTTTCAAATTTTTAATTATTCCAGGAAGTTTTCTTGAATTATAGTTTTTAGTATTCATTTGTTCCCTTGATCTGCTTTTGTTTTTTAGGAACTCTTAAGGTGTATGAATTGGATCTCTTTTTTAACTGTGATATTTGTCATTTGCTCTCAAAATTTTTTCTTTACTTCTTTTAAAAAAATTTTTCCTCCTTTTTGCCTTCTATTTTTTTAAACTATTGTGTATTGTGCCTATTTGTTTTGTGTTCTTGTCATTTAGTCTTCTATTCTGAAATGATTTTTTCTTTTATTCCCAAATATTCCCTGAGATTTGTCAAGTAATTTCTGAAATTTTCTTGTTCTTTTCTTGTTCAATTTTCTCTCATTGTCTTGCATCATTTTCTTAACATTTTTAGCTTGTTTGAAATAGTTGATTATAGTTTTAATCTGTTTGGTGAGCATGTGTTTCTGGTATGCTTTCATTGTCTCTAAGGATGGTTTTCAACCTTTTATAATTTTATTTGTATAGCAACATTGTATGGGATTTTCCCTCTGTACACTTTTATAAGAAATATCTTTATAAGAAATTAGTTTTCCTTAACTTTTAGAAGGAAGTGGTGTTCGGGGTAGCTTCTCAAATGTCAGAGCTCCCTCTTCTGTTGTTTTTGCATAGTGCTAAAAACTGTAGCAACTTGATTCTGAGATTTCTTTTTTTTTTACAGGGACAGAGAGAGAGAGAGTCAGAGAGAGGGATAGATAGGGACAGACAGACAGGAACAGAGAGAGATGAGAAGCATCAATCATCAGTTTCTCATTGTGACACCATAGCTGTTCATTGATTGCTCTCTCATATGTGCCTTGACCGTGGGCCTTCAACAGACCGAGCGACCCCTTGCTCGAGCCAGCAACCTTGGGTCCAAGCTGGTGAGCTTTTTGCTCAAGCCAGATGAGCCCACACTCAAGCTGGTGACTTCGGGGTCTCAAACCTGGGTCCTCCACATCACAGTCAGAGGCTCTATCCACTGCGCCACTGCCTGGTCAGGCTGATTCTGAGATTTCTTTGCTCTATTTCCCCACACCTATCTAGACATCTTCTTTACTTACCGCAGTAGGCTAAATAAGGCTTCCTAAGAGAGATCCATGTTCTGATCCCTGAAACTTGTGTGTGTTACTAGATGGTAAAAAAAGGACTTTGCAAGTTTTATTAAGGTTTTTGAGATGAAGAGATTATCTTGGATTATCCACACTGGCCCTAACTACATACAATAACAAGTGTCTTTATAATAGAGAAGCAAAGAGAGTTCACACAAATAGAAGGAAATGTGACTATAGAGAAAGATATTGGAGTGATGTGGCCATAAGCCAACGAATGCCAGCAGCCACCAGAAACTATAAGAGTCAAGGATGGATTCTCCCTTAAAGTTTCCAGGAAAAGCATGGCCTTGCCAACATTTTTATTTTGGCCAAGTGATTCTAATTTTTAACTTCTGGCCTCCAGATATGTGAGAGAATAAATTTCTGTTGTTTTAAGCCACTAAGTTTATGGAAATTTATTACAGCAATAATAGAAAACTAATATAGGGTCTGTACCCAAAGTGGAGTATTGTTATAACAAATAACTAAAACTATAAGAATCACTTTGGACTAAAATAATTGGATAATAGTTAGAGACTGAAAGAATATTGAGGAGCATTACAAAAAAAGCCTAGATTGCTTCAAACAAACTTTTTGTAGACATACAGATACTGAAGGCACTGCTGGCGAAGGCTCAGAAGAAATAAAGAACATGGTAGAAATCCCTATATTGTCTTAGATAGTGCATATATAATCATAAACAAAATGTTGGTGCAAACACAAGTATTAAAGGTACTGCTTCTGAAGGCTCAGAAGGAAATGTGGAACATGTTATTGGAAACAGTAGGAATGGTAATCTTTGTCATATAGTAATGACAGAAAGCTTTATTGTGTCCTACAGTTATGTGGAAAGCAGAATTTAGAAGCAATAAACTTGGACCTTTAGCTGAGATTTCCAAGCAAATTGTTGAAGATGCAGCCTGGTTTCTACTTGGTGCTTATAGTAAAATGTGAGAGAAAAGAAATAAACTGAAGGGAAAAAATGCTAAGCAAAAAATAACCAGGACTTGATGATTTGGGAAATTCCCAGCCTATCCAGATTGCCAAAAATGCTAAAATTAGGAGATTCAATGACCAAAAAGTGTTCTCTAGAGAGAAGACCAAGGTTGTGGCCAGACAACCTCTCGTCACTACAGAAGAAATTAAGCATGGGATTTATGGATCCCTTCCACCTTCACAGCAGAAGCCAGGAATAGAGATGGGATTAATGAGAAATGATCTGTAGAGAATCCTCTTGTCTAATGGTGCAAATTCCTGTGACATACACAGGAAGCTACAAGGTATTTGAGAATGTTATACCAGCAGAAGTACTGCCAGCTTGGACTGAAAGGAACAGAGACAGGATATAATGAAGAAATGCAGTTAAGACTCTTAAAAATTCTACAGGTAGAAGACTGGATTACAAAACTCTTCAGCTTCAAACATGTGTTAACCATCAAGAAAAGAAAAGAATGACTCCAAGAGTGAAATTTTGGGGCCACAGGGTAGATCCTCAAGCTACAAAAGATTATTCCCTAATGGAATTTGCCCTGCTGGATTTCAAAATGGCTCAGTTAACAATGACTTCTTTTTTCCCTTCCATTTTAACTTTTAGAATAGGAATGTTTATAATTCTTACCCTATGCCTGTCTCACCATTGTATTTTGGGAACAGATAACTTGTTTCCTATTTTCTTGTTTTCCGATTTCACCCCAGGATGGCATACTTGGTCTCACCCATACCTGATTTATACGATGAGATTTGAGACTTCCAAACTGATGATATTTAGATGAAATTTTGGACTTGAGAGGATGCTGTAATGTTTTGACACTTCCAAGGGTGTTGGAATAGGGTGAATATATTTTGTATGTGGGACGGATGGTGGCTCTCCCAAAGATATCCATGTGTTAACTCTTGGAACCTATGAATACTATCTTGTTTTGGCCAAAAAAAAAAAAAAAAAAAATGCAGTTGTAATTAAGTTAAGGATCTCGAAATAGAGAGATTATTTTGGAATTTCCAAATGGGTCCTAACTACAATCACAAGTGTTCTGATGGCGGAGAGATGACACAGAGACAAGAGGAGAAGATAATGTAACCACAGAGGCAGATTTGAAGAGATACAAGATGAAACAGCCCTGCTGACAACTTGATTTTGGCCCAGAGGTACTGATTTTAGGCTTCTTGCCTCCAGAACTGTGAAAGAATAAATTTCAGTTGTTATAAGCCACCATGTTAGAAGTACAGCAGCCCTAGAAAATGAATAAACTTAGTCTCTATTGTCTTAACCAGCTCATTTTTATTTCATCCCCAGCAGTTTCTCCTCAATATAGAGCCTTGTTTTAGAAGAGAGCCTTGATGGATTAGTGTATAGTAAAGGATTAACTTGGCAGGTCTGGGCATCTAAACCTTGCACATTTCAAAGAAAGGTTTGTACCTTGCCAGCTCCTGGAAGACAACCTCAAAGCCCTTGGACTATCTTATCTATTAAAATGGTCTTTGTTTACCAGAGTCCATGAGCTACACCAGAAAATTTGTCTTAAAACTGTGATGTTATCACTTCTTAGCCTTTTGACTAAGGTCAAATGTAGTATCTGCTCTTATCAGCTTATTATCTGATAAGAACACAGGGAAAAACAATTAAAACTGTGATTAACGGTAGAGGCCTTGAGCCATGGAGTAACAGTTTGAACTTTAGAGGAACTGAGTAATATGCCTATGTGACTGACTGCAAATAAAACTTCTGGACACCAAGGATCAGGTGTGCTTCTTTGATTGGCAGTACTTCATGTGTGTTGCCCCACATCTTGCTGGTGGAATTAAGCAATGGCCAGATGACTCCACTGGGAGAAGACACTTAGAAACTTGCTCCTGGGCTCTGCCCTATGTGTTCTTTTCCATTGTTGATTTAAATCTCTAACCTTTTGTTGTGATAAACTGTAACCACTAGTATAACAACTTTGATAAGTTCTGTGAGTTCTTCCAGTGAATCTCTGAACCTGAGAGTGGTGTTGGGGACCCCAAGAACAGTCAGTCTTAAGAGCTCATGGAAATTAGGCTGTTCCAGCCTCTTCAGATCTTACTGCGTGCAGACCTCACACACTTACTTGTTACAGATGGAGCAAAATGCCTTTCAGTTTCAGCTGCTGAATTCAAGCTGTCTTGCCATCCCTATTGACGGTTTTATCATTCTCCTGTTCTCAGGTATGTCAAATGCCCCTTGCTTCCTTCTGCTTTATCCCATACAGTTCTAGGGGCTGTTGGTAACTTGTCCTCATTCATATGTATTTTGAAATTCATAGATATTATTTCAGCTATCTGTTTCTATGTAAATAAACTACACCAAAACTTTGCGGCTTAAAATAACATTTTATTTCTCATAATTCTATAGGGCAGGAACGTGAGCAGGGCTCTGTGGCTCATTTCTTCTCCATATGATGTCTGAAGCAGCTGGAACGGGATGGAAGCATTCAAGATGATTTCATCACAGTATTGGGACCTGGGTGCTAGTTGCCAGCTGGGGCCTTAGTTCTCATGCACATAACTTTTTCTTTTTTTTTTAATGGTGTCTCATCCTCCAGGGCCTCTTTCTTTTTTCTTTTTTTTTTTTTTCAGAGACAGAGAGAGAGTCAGAGAGAGGGATAGACAGGGACAGACAGACAGGAACGGAGAGAGATGAGAAGCATCAATCATTAGTTTTTCGTTGCGTGTTATGACACCTTAGTTGTTCATTGATTGCTTTCTCTTATGTGCCTTGACCACGGACCTTCAGAAGACCAAGTAACCCCTTGCTGGAGGCAGCGACCTTGGGTTCAAGCTGGTGGGCTTTTTGCTCAAACCAGATGAGCCCGTGCTCAAGCTGGCGACCTCGGGGTCTCGAACCTGGGTCCTCTGCATCCCAGTCCGACGCTCTACCCACTGCGCCACCGCCTGGTCAGGCTCCAGGGCCTCTTTCTTCAGAAGAATAGCACGAACTTACTACTACAGAGTATCTAGGTTTCCCTCTTACTAAAGCAGAAGTTCAAGACTTCATAAGGCCTAGGCACAGTAATCCAAAAATATTACTTCTACCACATTTTATTGGCAAAACAGAACTCAAAACCAGCTCAGTCACAAAGAGTGAAAAAACCACATCTTGATGGGAGGACTAGCAAGCACGTACAGGAATGAAAATATCATTGGCAGCCATATCTACAGAAAATCTACCACTCTGGTAATAAATACTATGTCCTTTAGTTTCATTATGAATGTTGTCCATGGGTTTTTTTTTTTATGTTTTTAAAAAATTTTTATTGATTGATTTTACACAAAGAGGAGGGGGTAGGGACAAGAAGTAGTTGCTTCACTCCAGCTATTCATTGGTTGCTTGTTGTATGTACCTTGGCCAGGCAAGCCCAGGGTTTCGAACTGGCGACCTCAGCATTCCAGGCTGGTGCTCTGTCTGTATGTTGGCATGAAGAGAGATTTAAAAACTGCTTTGCTGCTACCATGTTCCAAGCATCCTTTCAAATTTTTAAAAATTGGCACAGAAAAGAACAGAAATTTGGGGTGAAGGTAGAATGAAGAAGTAAAAACATTCTAAATGGTTTATTCTTCTGAGAAATTAAAAGTAAAATGCAAATAATGCATTTGTGTGTGTTTGTGTTTAATATCCCAGTAGAGATCATTTTAATCATGTTTATAGGTAATGGAAAGATAATCACCAGCAGAATTGATAATCAGAGCTGAACTGACAAATTACTAATAAAAGAAGAATGAACAGAAATTTGACAGAGATAACAAGTGCAAAGAAATTGAAAAGGAGTAAACAGCCCTGGCCGGTTGGCTCAGCGGTAGAGCGTTGGCCTGGCGTGTGGGGGACCCGGGTTCGATTCCCAGCCAGGGCACATAGGAGAAGCGCCCATTTGCTTCTCCACCCCCTCTCCTTCCTCTCTGTCTCTCTCTTCCCCTCCCACAGCCAAGGCTCCATTGGAGCAAAGATGGCCCGGGTGCTGGGGATGGCTCCTTGGCCTCTGTCCCAGGTGCTAGAGTGGCTCTGGTCGCGGCAGAGTGACTCCCCTGGAGGGGCAGAGCATCGCCCCCTGGTGGGCAGAGCGTCGCCCCTGGTGGGCGTGCCGGGTGGATCCCGGTTGGGTGCATGCGGGAGTCTGTCTGACTGTCTCTTCCCGTTTCCAGCTTCAGAAAAATACAAAAAAAAAAAAAAAAAAAAAAGTAACAACCAGAAAGTAGAAAAAAGAAAAGCAGTTCTTGATGGAAGCCACCAAACCATGCATATCATTAACAAATAAATTGGACTGGGTTCTCCTATAACAGACTATGAAATTGGGTTAAAACCAAAAGCTGTGTGCCTGACCAGGCGGTGGCACAGTGACTAAAGCATCAACCAGAACATTGAGGTCTTAGGTTCAAAGCCCTGAGGTTTATGGCTCTGAGCACATGCTCATCAGCACAGGTCACTGGCTTAAGCAGGGGATCATCCACACGATCCCAACTGGCATGAAAAGCCCAAAGTCACTGGCTTGAGCAAGGGACACTGACACAGCCCTGGTCAAGGCACATATGAACAACTAAAGTGAAAGCAACTATGAGTTAATGTTTCTCACCCTCTCTCTTCCTTCCTCTCTCTCTCACTCTCAAAAAATTTTTAAAAACATTGTGCATTCAATTGGCCTGACCAGGCGGTGGCACAGTGGACAGAGCATCAGACTGGGACGCAGAAGACCCAAATTCGAAACCCAAGGTCTCTGGTTTGAGTGTGGGCTCATCTGGTTTGAGCAAGGCTCACCAGCTTGAGCCCAAGGTCGCTGGCTTGAGCAAGGGGTCACTTGTTCTGCTGTAGCCCTCTGGTCAAGGCACATATGAAAAAGCAATCAATGAACAACTAAGGTGCTGCGATGAAGAATTGATGCTTCTCATCTCTGTCCCTTCCTGTCTGTCTGTCCCTATTTTTCCCTCTCTCTGTCTCTCTTTGTCTCTGTCACACACACAAAAAAATTCAATTGTCTAACTTTGCATCAGAGAAATGGTTCATTAATACACTTTTTAAAGTAGGGTTTTGACAGGAGTTCTGCCACTGCTGCTGCCTTTGTCTACACCACCACCACACCACCCAATACCATCTGTTCACTTCCCTATCTGAGGGTGCTACGAGGCCATGCACATGCTACTGACTGACCAAGGTCAGAGCTGGAAGGAGGAGGTGGTGACCACAGAGAGCAGGCTGTAGGACTCACTCAAGGCCTCTATATGGGCTTTCCAAGTTCCAGGATGGAGACCTCACTCTGGACCAGTCTAATGCCATCCTGCCACACCTGAGTTGCACTCCTTTGGGCTGTATGGAAGGACCAGCAGAAGTCAGCCCTGGTGGACGTGGTGAATGACGACGTGGAGGACCTCCACTGCAAATACATCACCCTCACCTACACCAACTACAAGGCTGGCAAGGGGGACTATGTGAAAGAATTTCCCAGGTACCTGAAGCCTTTTGAGACCCTGATGTCTCAGAACCAGGGAGGCCAAGGCCTTCATGGTGGGCAACCAGATCTCCTTCACAGACTATAACCTGCTGGAATTGCTGCTGTCTGGAATGCAAGACATTCCTGACAGATCCTGCCCTTGGCTGTCTGGAATGCAAGCTCAAGGTCTTCCTGGCCTCCTCACGCCCAACATGTGAGCCTCCCTATCAATGGCAATGGGAAACTGGGAATGCTCGTGGCACCCTTAGCAGGAGACAGGGCTGCCTTCCTCCCTTTCCCCAAGACCAATAAAATTTTCAAGAGAGAAAAGGAGAAAAAGCAAGGCTTTGAAGGATTACATTCTCTGATAAGACACAATAAAAGCAGAAATAAATTAAAATATTACCAAAATATCTTAACCACCTGGAAATAAAGAAACATTTTCCTAAATAAATCAAGATGAAATGGGTCTATGTTATATAAACTCTACTAGTCCATAGAGAAGATGAAAATTTACCAATATATTTTATAAAAGGAGAAAAACCTTCATACCAAACAAATATAGTCCTCAAAATAAAAGATAATTAGAGACAATCTTTCATAAATATAGATGAAATTTTCTAAATAAAATGCAGCATATCAAATCCAACCGTCTTAAGAAAAAATACACCATAGCCATTAAGATGATTCCAGGATTAACATTTGTAAATCAATCAACATAACTCATTACACCAACACTTTAGAAAAGCCACATAATGCTATTAATAAATACAAAAGTATATGATACAATTTCTTTCTTTCTTTCTTTCTTTATTTAGAGAGAAAGACAGATCAACAGACAGGAAGGAAGAGAAATGATGAGAAGTATCAATTGTTAGTTGCAGCACTTTAGTTGTTCATTGATTGCATCTCATACGTGCCTTGACCGAGCTTAGTGGCTACTGTATAGGACAGCTGATACAGTGAAAATAGAAGAAATAATTACATCAAATATTGGATAAAAGAGATAATATTATAATATTTTCTATATCTGATATGATTATACAATTAGAAAACCTGAGAGACTATACTATGAAGCTACCAGAATTGGTAGGTAGTTTTGTTATTATTATTATTATTGATTGACTGGTTTTAGAGAGAAAAGAAAGAAGAGGGAGAGAGAGAGAAACATTGATCTTTATGTTCCTGTATGTGCTCTGATCAGGAATCAAACCTGCAACCTTTTTATCTTTGGACGATGCTCTAGTAGGTAGTTTCGATAAGGAACTGGGTGTAAGATATAATTATAAATATGAGTACTTTCTCTCTGTTTTTTTTTTTTTTTTTTTTTGTGATAAAGAGAGGGTGAGAAAAAGAGAGCCAGAGACAGAAACAGAAACAGGAAGGGAGAGAGATGAGAAGCATCAACTATATAGCTGTTCACTTTAGTTGTTCAATGATATTGCGGGGGGGGGGGGGCTCCAGCTGAGCCAATGACTCTTGCAGCTAGGACTTTGGGCTCAAACCAGCGACCTTGGTTCAAGCCAAAGACCATGGGATCCTGTTGATGATCCCACGCTCAAGCCAGTGACTCTGTGCTCAACCTGGATGCGCCTGTGCTCAAGCTGGCAACCTCGGAGTTTTTAACCTAAGGCCTCAGGGTCCCAGGTGGATGCTCTATCCACTGCACCACCACCAGTCAGGTGGTACTTTCTATACTAGCAGTAAGCAGATAGGAGTAGCAAAAATAAGCCTTAACAATGACAACAAAAATATTATAAATAGCCCTGGCTGGGTAGTTCAGTTGGTTAAAGCATTGTACTAATACACCAAGGTGGGTACATACAAGAATCAACCAATAAATGCATAGATGGGTGGAACAACAAATCTACGTTTCCCTCTCTCTCTCTCTCTCTCCCTCCCTCCCCCTTTCTCTCTCTCTCTCTCTCTTGCTCTAAAAATAAATAAATAAATAAAATTTATTTTAAAATTATAAATGCCTAATAATAAATTTTATAAGAAAAGATAATGGACTTATAAGAAGACTATAAAATATCATTTCAGTATATAATACAAGACATGATCAAATAGAGACACATGTAAAAAGCATTAAATCTCTCCAAACCATTATTTTACTATAATACAATTCAACTCAAAATCACAATACTTTTGTTTTGTTGGGGCTTGGGGGGGGGGGCAAAGGATAGTATTAACTTTAAAATTTGATAAAATAATTTTAAACTTCAGAGTTCCTAAAATAATAAATTTTCAAGAACAAAACTTCTTTGAAATTAGATTACAGAGACACAGTAGAGTTCCGATGAAATGAAATATATTTGTGACTTTAAATTACAGCAATGATATTTAATTTAGTGATATACTGGGCAATGTGTTCCATAAAAGATCCCAGCTGATAATGGATTTTACCTGAGTCCTGTGACCTTGGTAAATGGGGCAGGTTAAGAACTCCCCTTATTTTTTTGTGTTCCAGAAAATGTCTTACTGCAAAGAACCTCATTTCTGTGTAAACTTACTCATAGTTGCCCCCCTTCTTTATCTAGAACAAGTCCAGAGATGGACCCTCCAAATTCCAATTCTTAGCCTCATAAACACTGACTAATTGGAACAAAATGCTTGTTAGCTGAATTTTAGTCAGGCTTCTCTCATTCCTACAGGCTCTTGAACTCTGATTGCCCCCAACCCTGAGCAAGTACACAGAAAAAAAGTGAAAGGTGCCTCCTTCTCAGCTTTTCCTAAGAAACTGCTTATCTCAGCTTGCCTTGTCTTTACCCTGGCTATGAAAGAAAGGCCCTTTTTCTGTTCGGTTATGAGATGCTTACAGATTTCTGAGATGGGAGCTTTCTCCCTATTGCAAAAGTCTTTCTTTCTAATTAGTCTCTTTCTATTTATATCCGGATCTGTTTTTATATGACCCAGCAAAAATAAAACCTGACCTTGACCTCAAGCCACACAGCAGAGTTAATTCCAACTAAAGGTTCAAGTAAAAAAAAAAAAAATTAAAACAATAAAAAAGAAATATTAAGACTATGTTTTTAGGGTGAAGGTATTGAGAAGTACAGATTGGTAGTTACAAATTAGTCATGGAGAAGTGAAGTACAGTATGGGGATTATTGTCAATAGTATTGTAATAACTATGCATGGTGCCGAGTGGGTACTGGAAATATGGGGGTGAGAACGCTTTATAAAGTATATGATTGTCTAAACACTAGGCTGCACACCTGAAACTAGTACAAAATACTATTGACTATAAACTGTAATTGAAAAAAATTAATAAAAGTTTTCAACAATAAAGTTAGAGGCACACATGCAAAAGACAAAATAAAATGCACTTAATGGGCGATAGGTAAACTATGTGATGTTTATTTAAACGGACTTTTACTACATCTTAAAAATAAAAATCTTTTTAGGACTATTTGGAATGGGGAACGAAGACCATGCAAGACAGGCAATACAGAAGCCAGAAAAGAAAGCTTAGACTCTTCTGATGAGAGAATATTTTGCTGATTACAGATCAAAGGACACATAAAATACAAATGACAAAAACAGGGGGAAAATATTGCAATGCAACTAACAAAGGATTAATATGCTTAATATGCAAATAGTTTCTACAAATTGATAAGAAAAAGAAAATTGGACCAAGGGTTTGAAGCTTGGCAGAAGAGAAAATTGAAATGGTAGACAAACAGAAAAATATCCTCAGTTGCATAAGTACAGTGTGTCCGTAAAGTCATGGTGCACTTTTGACCGGTCACAGGAAAGCAACAAAAGACAATAGAAATGTGAAATCTGCACCAAGTTTAAGGAAAACTCTCCCAGTTTCATACCTATTTAGTGCAGTTTGATGTGGGCTCACACACAGATTTTATAGGGCTCCTTAGGTAGCTGTCCCGTATAGCCTCTACATACTCGTCACTGACTGATGGCCTACCAGAACGAGATTTCTCCACCAAACTGCCGGTTTCCTTCAACTGCTTATCCCACAGAGTAATGTTATTCCTATGTGGTGGCGCTTCGTTATAAACGCACCGATATTCACATTGCACTTTGGTCACGGATTTGGATTTAGCGAGCCACAGAACACACTGAACTTTCCTCTGTACCGTCCACATCTCCACAGGCATGGCCGTGGGCTGCTCCGCTGTATACACGGTGTTACATCATCATCTGCACATGCGCACATGCTGCCACTCATCCTACAGAAACTGGGAGGGTTTTCCTTTTATTTGGTGCAGATTTCACATTTCTATCGTCTTTTGTTGCTTTTCTGTGACCGGTCAAAAGTGCACCATGACTTTATGGACACACTGTAGTTAGGAAAACGCAAATTAAAGCAGTTCAATACTACTAGCCCTCAGACTAGCAAAAGTTAAAAAGCATGGACATACAATGCTAAAGTTTTGCCTTAATGAATTCATATTTTTCTGATAGGAGCAGGAACTGTTACAGTCTTTTGGGAAAGTGATTTGGCTGTATCTATTAAACAACAAAATACCCTTACCCACATTTAAAAATAAAACTTCAAAATGTAGGCCCTGGCTGGATGCTCAGTTGGTTGGAGCATCCTCCTGATACACCAACCTTTCAGATTTGATCCTGGGTCAGAATCAATCAATGAATGCATAAATAAGTGGATCATCAAATTGATATTTCTCTCTCTCTTCCTTCCTTTCTCTCTAAAACAAAATAAAATAAAATAAAAACTTCAAAACAGGAAGCACAAATTGGCTGGTGCTGTGAAGACCTGACTTAACAATATAGTGGGAGAATCTCCTCACTCACTAAGACATGGAGAAAGCAAAAGAAAATCATCAAGGAGATACACATTTTGAACAGCTCAACGAACAAGCTTGAATCAATAAACACATTTGTTAAATACAACTGGAAAATGCACTGTCTTTTCCATCAAGAGATGACATGTTTTTGAAAATTGGGCCAGTATTTAAGCCTTGAGGCAAGTTTCAACACATTTGAAAGACTCAACATCATTCAAACAGCATTCTCAGAATACAGTGCAATTAGGCTAGAAGTCATTAAAATCAGATTAACTTTGTGTTTAAGAGAAAGGGAAAACGTTGTGAGCAACTGTAAAGTTTTCTGCACTCCCTCTTAATTCTTTCTTTGAGTCATTAATTCTGAGAACAGGATGCTGCAGACAGAGGTGCCCAAATTGTAAACTGCTCCTTTCAGCTGCATTTCAACATCTGCGGATCAAAGCCCCACCAGACGTGCAGCTGGCAGCCAGGCACTTTTATTTCCTTCCCCTAGAACTCCTCTCCCTTATAAAACTCCGCTTGTGCCAGGGGACTCCGCTGGGCTGCTCTCCCCGTGGCACCCGCCCGAATAAAGTACCCATCCCGTTGCCCTTTTGGTCTCTAAGCATTTTTACAAGTTCGACAATGGCTTTCAAAATGATTCACAGGTCAAAAAGGAGGAGAAGTTACAAATGAGCACTTGAAATTGAACACTAATGAAAATAAATCAAGACTTGAGTCTTTAGAACTTTAGCCTTAATGTTTATATAAAGAAAACAGAAAGGTCGATTAATCGATTTTGAAAAATTGCATGACTTGTCCCATCGCAGATGTTACAGACCCCCTAGTAACTCTCTCCACAAATACGTGATATCTGGCGCTCTATCCCCTCAGCTCCCCGCGCCCAGAGTGGTTAAACTCTCGCTGCCGGCGACTTCCGCTTCCTGGCCTAAATCTGACACGTACTATTCCCCTGGTGGCAACGACCCAGGGTCGGCGACAGCCGAGGAGTCGGGCAGTGCCCTCAGCCGACGGGTGAACAGAGACGCCGTCAGGTGGGCACGAAGCGGCGCCCTGGGCTCTGCGACCGCCAGCTGCCCGCGCCGCATGGGGGCCGGGGCAGGGGCGGGCCAGTTTGGGGGCGGGCTGCTCAGAGGAACCTTTCCAGCAGGGATGGGAGGGCGGAGGCTGGCGACGGGAGAAGCCGCCATGGGCCCCTGGGGTTACATCTGAGTACCAGCACCTGCATGCTGAGAAGGGACAGCGCCTGGCCTGGGAATCGGCGGCGGCTGCGGACAATGCAGTAGGAGAATTCCGGCTGGCACAGCCCGCGGTCTGGCCCGTTGGCTACCGGGAAGCACCACAGGGGACGATCAGGCCGGGACCGACGTCTCTGAGGCTGAATTGACCATCCTTTCAAGATGGCGACTCTGGGAGAGATACTCCCAAGGGAACAGCCATGTTAGTTGCTTGACAAAGTCACTAAGAAAATTTGAAAGCTGACATCTCCAACATGCACACTCACTAAGATGTGACTGCACCCGGTTTAATTGCAGGCGGACGGTCACTTCCCAGGCAACACTGAGCATATGTAGGGTGAAGGAGTCCCTCAAATGCACTTTCAACACTTAGGGCTCCTGGCCTGAGTTTAACAGGGGCAGCGATTGACCGCCAGGAAAGCATCCACATAATTATGAGGCTGTTATGACATGGATTTCATACTTAGTGATGGTTCTCTGTAGGGTGAGTGATGGGACTTCTCTGGGGTCACTTAGGAAGTGTGCAGAGTAAGTGCCAGGGGTCAGAAGGGAAAGTAATGGATAGTGTGTGAGATGAGGGATGGGGAGGTAAGTTAGTGATGGGGAGATCTGTAGGGGTAAATGGAGAGTTTGTCGTGTGAGTGATGAAGAAACTGTGGGGCGAGTATTCTGGGGTCAGTGATGTAGAGTTTATTGGGTGAGTCATGGGGTATCTGTGGTGAATAATGAGGGTCCTCAGAGGTCACTGGTGGGGATCCTTAGAGGTCATTGAAGGGGTCTGGAGTGTAAGTGATTGGATCTGTGGAATAAGTGATGGAAGTCTGTGTGGTGAGTGATAAGGGATTAGTCATGTAAGAAATGGGAATTGAATGGGAACTGTGCCTGACCGAGTGGTGGCGCAGTGGATAGAGCATCAGACTGGGATACGGAGGACCCAGATTCAAGACCCCGAGGTGCTCAGGCTTGAGTGCGGGCTCAGACCCAAGCTCGCTGGCTCGAGCAAGGTGTTACTCAGTCTGCTGAAGGCCCACGGTCAAGGCACAAATGAGAAAGCAATCAATGAACAACTAAAGTGTCGCAATGAAAAACTGATCATTGATGCTTCTCATCTCTCTCCGTTCCTGTCTGTCTGTCTCTATTTATCCCTCTCTCTGACTCTCTCTCTGTCCCTGTAAAAAGAAAAAGAAAAAAAAAAAGAAATGGGAACTGTGGTGTGAGTCTTAGGATCCCTAGGGTATGAGGGGTGGTCTGTGGGATTAGTGGTGGAGGTCTGTGTGGCAAATAACGGAGGGTCTGTGCAGTGAGTCATAGCATGTTAGAGGGGTAACCAACGGGGCTCTGCAAAATGAATGATGGGTGTTCAGTGGAATGAGTCATGAGGGTCTTTGGGGACATTAATGGGTGGTTTGTAGCATCGATGGTGGAGCATTTGTGAGGTGGAGTATTGGGGAGTTGATCAGTTAGTGATGAGGACTTTGGGGTGAATGATGCAAGGTCTATGAGGTGTGATGTGGTTTACTGGGTGGGTGGTTAAGGTTTCTATGGTTCCATGGAGTAGGGTGATGCATTTATCTGGAACTAGTGATGGAGAGGCCTATGGAATCAGATATGCCATTTCATGGGGTCAGTGATAGTATGAGATAGCGTTGTTTCAAAAATCTACTTTTGACTTTGTTGGTCCTCCTGTATCTTTGTTTTCTGTCATTAATTTCTGCCCTTGATTTCATTATTTTTGTTTTTTTTTAATTATTTTAAAATTACTAACTGAAGGCTTATCTCATTAATATCCAGTTGCTTTCTTTTATAATGTACTATAAGCATTAAGTTCATGACTTTTTCTCTGAGAACATTTTAGCTCCATGTCCCAAGTCTTGATATGTGACATTTTCACTGTGGTTTGCTTTTAATGTTTTCTAACTTCTGTTGTGGTTTTCCCTATGACCCCTTAGTTATTTAGATATGAAATTTTGATTTCCCAAAAAGTTCAACTTTTTGTTATTGATTTCTCGATTATAGTCAGTGACTTTCATCTGAGTGATTGATTATTAGGTGCAGGAATGGATGTTTTTAAGTTCAATACATACAACCAAATTATTTTCTAAAACTTGCAAAATTGGAACTCCCACCAGCAACATATAAAATGATTCATTCCAAGATCATCTCCCACGCTGAATGTTAGTGCTTTAAAATTTTTCCCATTCTAAGAGCCAAACACAAGGATCTCTAGCTCTTTTTCTTCTTCATTTTCCAAGTGAGAGGAGGGGAGATAGAAAGACTCTCGTATGTGTCTCAAGCGAGATCCACCCACCAACCCCCGTCTGGGACCAGTGTTCTGTCCATCTGGAGCCATGCTTACAACCGAGGATTTTTTAGTACCTAAAGTGGAGGCTCCACAGAGCCATCCTTAGCACCCAGGCCGGGTCGATGTGTTCCAACCACTCGGTCCATGGCTGCGAGAAGGAAAGAGAGAGAAAGAGAGGAGGGGAGGGATAGAGAAGCAAATGGTCTCTTCTCTTGTGTGCCCTGATAGGAATTGAACCCAGGACTTCCATCCACATGCTGGGCGATGCTCTACCACTGAGCAAACCAGCCAGGGCCCTCTAGCTTATTTGGATGTGCATTTTCCTGACAACTATTGGTTGAACATGTTTTCCTCTTCATTGGTCATTGAAATGTATTTAAAAAAATTTTTATATCCTTGACTCTTTTTTCCTTTGGGTGGCTTGTCTTTGTACTAATTTGTAAATATTAACCTTGTGTCATTTCTTGTAATTATATTTCCTTTATCTCTTTATATCTTGATTTTTATAAGGTGGCTTCACATATAATTAGAAAGAATAATCATCTGATTAGATATATGTCTTTATCCTTTACAGGTTCTGAGTGTCTTGTCTTGACTAGTAAGTTCTCCCACTTCATGCTTAAACAAATATATGCCTTAAATTTAATTTTATGGTTTTAATTTTTAAATCTTAATTTTAATGCAATTCGAAGTTATTCTAGTGTGTGGTATGAGATAGGATCAACATTTGTATTTTCCTTTTGCTGGAAAATTTGCCAGCACCATTTTTTTAAATTTTTTAAAGATTTTATTTATTCATTTTAGAGAGGAGGGGGGGGAGGGAGAGAGAGAGAGAGAAGGGGGAGGAGCAGAAAGCATGAACTCCCATATGTGCCTTGACCAGGCAAGCCCAGGATTTCGAACCAGCGACCTCAGTGTTCCGGGTCAATGCTTCATCCACTGGGCCAGCACAGGTCAGACTCAGCACCAATCATTTAATGACTACCCTTTTCTAACTCAATTAAATGCCACTTTTGTTACATAAATTTCCAAATGCATATTGTTCTATTTCTGAACTCTATTTCTTTTTTTGTTTGTTTTTGTTCTTTTGTTTTTCTTCCTTTTTTCTTTTTATTGTATTATTATTATTATTATTATTATTATTTTTGGTGAACTCTATTTCTTCTTCTGATATATTTATCTATACCCTTTAAAAAATTTTATCGATTTCAGAAATACTTTGATTATTGAATAATGCTAGTGCCCTCACTGTTCTTTTTCTTTTTTTGGTTTTCTTTACTATTCTTTAGCATTTATTCTGACATGAATATTAAAACCACTTTATTTTGATTCAAAAACAACCATTAAAACTATAATACTTTATAGTTTTATTCTTATATATCCAGCACTTTTTTAAAAAGTTCATTCTTTTTGTCATCATGGTGAGTAGCATATTTTTATATTTCCATAGAAAATAATATATCAATTTTTGTAGTTTCATTTTCTTTTGTATTTTATTTTCTATCTAATTCCATTATCAAATTCTCATGTGAACTCGTTTCTTTTTATAGTATCTGTTTTTCTTTTTTTCTTTTTAAAATTTAGAGTTTCCCTTTTCTTTATCTTTTCAAACCCTTGTGTTGAGGGCTGACTTTCAATAGATCGCGGCGAGGGAGCTGCTCTGCTACATACAAAACCCTGACCCAGAAGCAGGTCGTCTATGAATGATTTAGCACCAGGTTCCCCACAAACGTGCCTTGCGTGACGGGCGAGGGGGCGGCCCCCTTTCTCAGTTTTTCTATGTACAATAACCATATCACATCCAATTAACAATGATACTCTTTCTTTCAAATATTTATTCTGATTACCTCATCTTCTCCTATTGCATTAGCTAGAGCTTTCAGAACAATGGTGAGTGACACTTGATAGAAGGTGTCTTTATCTTGTTGCTAATTTGAAAATGAAAAGTGTTTATTCATTCATTCATTCAACAAACATTTATTAAGTACCCTCACTTGCCAGATACTAGATTTGAAATCCTGTATGGCCATTTACTATCTACATGGTTTTTCCCCTCCTTTTCTTTCTTTCTTTTTTTTTTTTGCAATTTTCTGAAGCTGGAAACAGGGAGAGACAGTCAGACAGACTCCCGCATGCGCCCGACCGGGATCCACCCGGCACGCCCACCAGGGGCGACACTCTGCCCACCAGGGGGCGATGCTCTGCCCATCCTGGGCGTCGCCATGTTGTGACCAGAGTCACTCTAGCGCCTGGGGCAGAGGCCACAGAGCCATCCCCAGCGCCTGGGCCATCTTTGCTCCAATGGAGCCTTGGCTGCGGGAGGGGAAGAGAGAGACAGAGAGGAAGACGCGGCGGAGGGGTGGAGAAGCAAATGGGCACTTCTCCTGTGTGCCCTGGCCGGGAATCGAACCCGGGTCCTCCGCACGCTAGGCCGACGCTCTACCGCTGAGCTAACCGGCCAGGCCTCCCCTCCTTTTCTAACAGCTTTGTTAATATAATTCACCTACCATAAACTTCACCCATTTAAACCTTATACAATTCAGTGGTTTTTAGTATGTTCCTAGAGCCATCCCAGGGCCCAGGATCGATGATGTGCTCCAATCAATTGAGCCATGGCTGCAGGAGGGAAAGAGAGAGAGAAAGAGAAGGAGGAGGGAGTGGGGGAAGAAGCAGATGGTCACCTCTCCTGTGTGCCCTGACCAGGAATCAAACCCGGTACTTCCACACACCGTGTCAATGCTCTGCCACTGAGCCAACTGGCCAGGGCTGGCCAATTTATTTAGAATTTATGTCACATAAGCTTGTGCCAGTTTTAAAAAGAAATTCAGGAAATTTCTATCTTTTTATATGTTAAAATGGCATATAAATTGTCTTCTTTAAAGTTTAGCTATAGACCTTGGCTGGGTGGCTCAGTGTATAAAGCATCAACCCATGCACCAGAGGTTGCAGTTTGAGCCCTAATCAAGGCACCTATGAGGAATAATCAATGAGTACCCAACTAAATGGAACAACTGAGAGGAGAGAGGGAAACAATGAGCTGAAGCTTTCTCTCTCTCTCTCTCCCATTCTCTTCCCGCCCTTACTCTCTTTCCATTTCTTTCACTTGCTCTCAAATCAATGGAAAATTTAAAAATAAGTTTAGCTAGCTATAAACATTTAAAATTTTTTTAATTCATTTTAGAGAGGAGAGAGAAAGGGGGAGAGAGAGAGAGAGAGAGAGAGAGAGAGAGAGAGAGAAGGTGGGGAGGAGCTGGAAGCATCAACTCCCATATGTGCCTTGACCAGGCAAGCCCAGGGTTTTGAACCGGCGACCTCAGCATTTCCAGGTCGACGCTTTATCCACTGCGCCACCACAGGTCAGGCCCTAGCTATAAACATTTAGAACTGGTGCCATTTTAAATGGTGAATTTTTAATTATTTTCTTTTCTCTGATTACTGATCTTCACAGATTTTTACTTTTGGGGGATTAATTTTGGTAATTTATGTTTTCTGGGGGTTTAATATTCTCATTGAGCTGAACATAATGCTTAAATTATTTTGATCACTTCCACATCTGTGGGAATAGCTTCTTTTTCATTCCTAAACTATGTGAATATATGTGTGTGTGTGTATATATATATATATTTTTTTTCTTCTCTATCAGGTTTGTCATAAATGCACTGCTCAAAGTCTGAACAGGCTGTGATAGAGCATGGATAGAGCATCGGACTGGGACGCAGAGGACCCAGGTTCGAAACCCCGAGGTCGCCAGCTTGAGCCCAAGGTCGCTGGCTTGAGCAAGGGGTCACTCACTCTGCAGCAATCCCCCCCCCATCAAGGCACATATGAGAAAGCAATCAATGAACAACTAAGGAGCTGCAATGAAGGATTGATGTTTCACATCTCTCTCTCTCCCTTCCTCTTTTCTGTCCCTGTCTGAACCTCTCTGTCTCTTTCTGTTTCTGTCACTCACACACACACACACACACACACACACACACACACACAATATTTCAAAATGAATATGAAGTGATAAAATATCCTCTAATTTTTGTGAGCAGTATATTTTCATTTTCTAATTTCTTAGGTTTAACACTTAGTTCATTTATCTTTGGCATTTCTTTTTCTTTATTTTAAAATAATTTTATTGAATTTATTAGGGTGACACTAGTTAACATAACAATGCAGGTTTCAGGTGCCCAATTCTACAACACACCGCATACACCGTATTGTGTGCTCACCCCCCTAAGTCACGTCCTCGTCCATCACCATTTATGCCCCCATACCCTCCTCCACTTCCCCTCCTCCTGGCAATCACCACACTGTTGTCCTCGTGTCCATGAGTTTTTTTGTCCTTTTTTGCTCTATCCCTTCACCTCTCTCACCCAGCCCTCCTACACCTCCCCCATAGCTGTCAGCCTGCTTTCTATGTGTGAATCTGTCTCTATTTTGCTTGTTGGTTCATTTGATTCATTAGATTTCACATATGAGTGAAATCATATGGTACTTGCCTTTCTCTAACTGGTTTATTTCACTTGGCATAATGATCTCCAGGTCCATTCATGTTGTCACAAATGGTAACATTTCCTTTTTTATGGCCACATAGTATTCCATTGTGTAAATGTACCACAATTTTTATATCCATTCATCTACTGACTGGCATCTGGACTGTTTCCAGATCTTGACTATTGTAAATAATGCTGCAATGAACATAGGGGTGCATATATTCTTTTGAATTAGTGTTTCAAGCTTCTTGGGATAAATTTCCAGAAGTGGGAATCATGGGTCAAAAGGCAGTTCCATTTTTAATTTTTTGAAATAACTCCATACTTTCCAAAGTGGCTGTACCCATCTTTATTTCCACCAATAATAGTGCATGAGGGTTCCCTTTTCTCCACATCCTCACCAGCATACCTAGAAGAAAACACAAGCAGTAAAATCTCAGACATTTCTCATAGCAATATTTTTTTCTGATATACCGTATTTTTCACTCCATAAGATGCACCTGACCATAAGACACACCTAGGGTTTTAAGGAGGAAAATAAGAAAAAAAATATTCTGAACCAAATGGTGTGTTAAAATATTTAATAAAATACCGTGTTTTTATAGTTTCATGTCTGTTTCATGTTTCACTCAGGGCTTTTAACTAAAATTCCCCAATCCAACTCATAGAGGGTTCAAGGTTAAATGGGTGATTCCCTACATGCCCCCTCATCAAGGCTCATATGAGAAGCACATATAGTTTCATGTCTTTAATCCTTTTTGAGTTTATTCTTATGTATGGTGTAAGAAAGTGGTCTAGTTTCAATTTTTTTGCACTTATCTAATTTTCCCAATGCCATTTATTGAATAGACTGTCTTTACAACATTGTATGTTCTTGCCTCCTTTGTCAAATATTAATTGATCATAGGTGTTAGCTGGTTTCTGGGCTCTCTTATTCTGTTCCATTGACCTATATGTCTGTTTTTATGCTAGTATCATGCCACTTTGGTCACTATGGCCTTGTACTATAGTTTTATATTAGGTAGCATGAGTTCTTGAATTTTGTTCTTCTTTCTCAAGATTGCTGTGGCTATTCAGGGTTTTTTTTGTGGTTCTATAAAAATTTTGGAATATTTGTTCTAGTTCTGTGAAATACACCATTGCTCTCTAATAGGAATTACACTGAATCTACAGATTGCTTTGGGTAATACGGATGTTTTAATGATGTTAATTCTTCCTATCCATAAACACAGTGTATGCTTCTACTTGTTTGTATCTTCTTCAATTTCTTTCTTTTTTTTTTTTTTTGTATTTTTCTGAAGCTGGAAACGGGGAGAGACAGTCAGACAGACTCCCTCATGCGCCCGACCAGGATCCACCCGGCACGCCCACCAGGGATGAGGCTCTGCCCACCAGGGGGCAATGCTCTGCCCCTCCGGGGCGTTGCTCTGCTGCGACCAGAGCCACTCTAGCGCCTGGGGCAGAGGTCAAGGAGCCATCCCCAGCGCCCGGGCCACCTTTGCTCCAATGGAGCCTTGGCTGCAGGAGGGGAAGAGAGAGACAGAGAGGAAGGGGGGGTGGAGAAGCAAATGGGCGCTTCTCCTATGTGCCCTGGCCGGGAATTGAACCCAGGTCCCCCACATGCCAGGCCGACGCTCTACCGCTGAGCCAACCAGCCAGGGCCTCTTCTTCAATTTCTTCCTTTAGTGCAGCGGTTCTCAACCTGTGGGCGACCCCTGTGTTTTGGTCGTTTGACCCCCACTGGGGTCACAACCCACAGGTTGAGAACTGCTGCTTTAGTGTCTTATAATTTTCTGAGTACAGGTCATTTCCCTCCTTGGTTAAATTTATTCCTAGGTATTTTATTCTTTTGAATCAATTGTGAATGGGATTGTTTTCTTGGTTTCCCTTTCTGATTGATCATTATTGGTGTATAAAAATGCAACTGATTTCTAGATATTTATTTTGTGTCTTGCTACTTCACTGAATTCATTTATCAATTCCAGTAGTTTCTTTGGTGGAATCTTTAAGGTTCTCAATATACAATATTGAATCATCTACAAATAATGGCGATTTTACTTCTTCTTATCCAATTTGGATGCCTTTTATTTCTTCTTGTGTGATAGCTATGGTTAGGAATTCCAGTCCTATATTGAATAAGAGAAGTGACAAGCACTTGTAGTTTTTGCACATTGAGTATGATGTTAGTTGTGTGTTTGTCATAGATGGCCTTTGTTATGTTGATGTATGTACTCCCAATTCCCACTTTGCTGCTAGTTTCTAACATAAATGGGTGCTGTTTTTTAAAAATTTTTATTTATTTATTTATTTAAAGTGAGAGAGAAATAGGAAGGACGATGAGAAGATGAGAAGCATCGACTCATAGTTGCTGCACTATAGTTGCTCATTGATTGCTTCTCATATGTGCCTTGATGGGGGACATGTAGGGAATCACCCATTTAACCTTGAACCCTCTATAACCTGAATTGGGGAACTTTAGTTAAAAGCTCTGAGTGAATGTCTCTTGGATGAAAACACCAAAGAACTGTGTGAGTGAGTGACCTTTGTGCAAATACAAAGGAATGCATGTGAACGGGCTTGGGCTTTAGAAAATTAGCCTAGAAGTTCTAGATTGCCCCTTCCTTTGTGCTTGTTAATTAGCAAAAGAAAAAGAATGTGCTGACCCAAATTAGCTCTTTCTCCATGTCAGCAAAATGGCCACTAGTCATTTTTCCCCTTATCACCTGGCCTCCCTCCTTTGTAATCCATTATCTCTATTCTGCTTCTGATCAATAAAAGCTAAGGGAGAAGGAAATTCAGGAGGTCTTCTTTGCCTCCCATGGCAGGCCTTCCCTTCTCCTTCTTCTCTTCCTCTTGACACAATTTTGTGTCTTGAGTAGGTTTCTTCCACGCGACCCTGGTAGTTCCCAGCTGGCTGGAGTACTACAGGGGAAGGTGCTACAGCAAGCCAACAACCTTGGGCTCAGGCCAGCAACCTTGGGCTTCAAGCCAATGACCATGGGATCATGTCAATGATCCCATGCTCAAGCCAGAGACCCTGTGCTCAAGCTAGTAAGCCTGTGCTCAAGCTGGATCAGCCCACACTCAAGCTGGCAGCCGTAGAGTTTCGAACTTGGGACCTCAGCATCCCAAGTCAATGTTCTATTTACTATTCCACCACCAGTCAGGCAATGGGTGCTGAATTTTATCAAATGCTTTTTCTGCATCTATTGATATGATCCTGTGGTTTTTATGCTTCATTTTGTTTATGTGGTATAATCACATTTATTGATTTACAGATGTTGTGACAACTTTGCATCCTGGAATAAATCCCACTTGATCATGGTGTATGACCTTTGTAATGTATTGCTGGATCCAGTTTGCTAATATTTTGTTGACGATTTTAGCATCTGTTCATCAGGGATATTGGCCTATAATTTTCTTTCTTTGTGATGTCTTTACCTGGTTTTGAAATTAAGATAATGCTTGCCACATAAAATGAGCTTAGGAATCTTCTCTCCTCTTGAATTTTTCAGAATAGTTTGAGAAGTATAGGAGTTAATTCTTCTTTGAATGTTTGATGAAATTCACCTGTGAAACCATCTGGTCCAGAACTATGTTTGTTGGGAGTTTTTTGATTGCTGCTTTAATTTTACTGGCTATAATCTGTCTATTCAGATTTCCTCATTCTTCCTAATTCAGTTTTGGAAAATTGTATATTTCTAGGAATTTATCCATTTCATCCAGATTGTCCAATTTGTTGGCATATGGTTGTACATAAAATTTTCTTACACTCTTTTGTATTTCCTTCGTGTCTGTTGTTACTTCTCCTCTTTCATATCTGATTTATTTATTTGGGTTTTCCTTTTTTTCTTGATGAGTCTGGTTAAAGGTTTGTTGGCCCTGTTTATCCATTCAAAGAACCAACTCTTGGTTTCATTGATCTTTTGTATTTTATTTTTAGTCTCTATTTCATTTATTTCTTTCCTGACATTATTTCCTTCCTTCTACTCATTTTGGGCTTTGTCTGTTGTTCTTTTTCAAATTCTTTAAAATGTAAGGTTATATTCCTCATTTGAAATTTTTCTTGTTTCTTGAGATAGGCCTATACCGCCATACATTTCCTTCTTAGCATTGCTTTGATTGTGTCCCATAGGTGTGGGTTGTTGTGTTCTCATTTTCATTGATTTGAAGGTATCTTATGAATTGTTTCTTGATCTCACTGTTAATCCATCCATATAGTAGTTTAATAATATGTTGTTTAGCCTCCATGTCTTTGTATGGGGTTTTTGTGTGTGTGATTAATTTCTAGTTTTATACTATTATGGTGAGAGAAGATACTTGATATGATTTCAATCTTCTTAAATTTATTGAGACTTCTTTTTATATCCTAACATGTGGCCTCTCTTAGAAAATGTGTACTTGAAAAGAAAGTATATTCTGCTGGTTTGAGGTGAAATGCTCTAAAACTATCAATTAAATCCACATGACCTAATGTGTTATTTAAGGCCACCATTTCCTTATTGATTTTCTATCTGGATGATCTATCCATTGATGTTGGTGGGGTGTCAAAATCCCCTACTAAGACTATTGCTGTCAATCTTTCCCTTTATGTCTAGCAAGATTTGCTTTACATATTTAGGTGCTCCTATATTGGGTGCATAAATGTTTACCAAGTTTATCTTCTGTTGTTGGATTGTTCCCTGTTGGTCAAATAAGTTTGTAAATATGGTGTATATGTTTTCTCATTTATAGTTTGCATTGAGTGTGGGAGACAGGCTGTAAGCTGGCAAAGTCCTTATAGCCTAAGATTAAGCCTTTCCTACCCTTTTAACACTAAGATCGTTTCAGTATCCTTCTAATACTAAGATCTTCTCAAACTAAGCTTTTCCCCATACCTTTGACTGTTGCATGATGGGGAGTGGTGCACTCTTATGAAGAATTCCATTTATGCTTCAGATAAGTGGCTTTGTATCACAGACTTCCTTATTTGTATATCATCAACTTGTTTTGTTTCTCATATGTGCCTTGACCAGGCAAGCCCAGGGCTTTGAACCAGTGACCTCAGCATTCCAGGTCAACACTCCATCCACTGTGCCACCACAGATCAAGCCAAAACTACAGTCTTGATTACTGTACCTATGTAGCTAGCTTTATTATTATTAGAATGATTCTCTCACTTTAGTCTTCTTTGTCTAGACTGGTTTAGGTATTCTAGAGGCTGTGCCTTTCTATATAAATTTTAGCATATGCTTGTTTATGGATGTTGAACATATTCTCTTGTGCTTTTTTGCCCTTTGTATACCCACTTTGGTGAAATGTCTCTATGTCTTTTGCCCATTTTCTAATTGGGTTGTCTGTTTCCTCAATGTTGAGTTGGAGTTTTTTGTTTTTGTTTTTCTTTTTTAAAAAATATGGAATTTGCGTGTCATCCTTGCACAGGGGCCATGCTAATCTTCTCTGTATCGTTCCAATTTTAGTATATGTGCTGCCGAAGCGAGCACTCAATGTTGAGTTTTGAGAGCGTGGTAATTCTTTTTATATATTGATGAATTACACTTGCTAATATTTTGTTAAGAATTTTTGCATCTGTGTTCATGAGAGATGTTGGTCTCTAGTTTTCTTTCTTTTTTTGTACTATCTTTGTCTAGTTTTAGTATCAAGTTTCTTGGAATGAGTTAGGAGAAATACCCTCTTTATTTCACTTAGTAGATTTTCTCAGAGTATTTAAAATTCTCCACTATGCAATAGTAATAATCTTATTTATTCCAAATACTTAATTACATTATTTTTCTTTATTCAGGATAACTGTATATCAGATGCAAAGATCATTTCTCAAACTTATTTCTTCTGATTTTGAGGTTTCTATCATAAGTTTATAATTATTTATACCATTCTTTTGAATATTCTCCTGAGATAGAAATATTGGCATATTATGCTATAAACGTTTTTATGTCTAAAATCATCTGTCTTTTGCTTTGACAGAAAAATGGTATTGAGCAAGGGTGAGTTTAGAATTCTTAGATCTCAATCACTTTCTCTCAATAATTTGTAGTTTTCTTCTAATATGGCTTCTATTGTTACAAATAAGGAGTCTAATGCCATTGTGTGCTGTTTCTTCTTGGAAGTATTTTAGGTTTTCTTTTTATTCTTTATATTGAATGCCAAATCTGACTTGGGGTTGATTGTAAGAGAGGATCAATGAGTTAGAGTCCAATAAGACCCAGGACCTATAGATGTCATTCATATTGAGACAGTGAGTGACACTCTTCAGGAAACCTTGAAGGAAAATAATTGAGACATCTGTGGATAAGTGACTGAGACATCTGTAGAAATTCTTGAATTTTAATAAGAGTTGGCATTGTAAGTATGTGAAGTCATTGATTGGTCCATGAAAATTATTAATTGGGTCACTGAGGTGGTGAATGATTGATTCACCTGGTATTACCATTCTTTGGGAATCAGTTTGTGGAGACTTATAAGAGTAATTGATTGGGATCTAGGTAAATGCACAGCTGTGTGAGTTGATAAGGACTAGAAGATCTATTATTGAGGGTTTTAGAGGAGTCACTGATTCTATATATGGGTTTTGAGTTATAAGGTCCTAGAGGTAGTCAGGTTTGTCCCCCAAGGGACCCTAAGCCGATGTTTGGTAGATTTTTTATTGAGGGTATGTTGCCTGGGTTGATGATTATTTGAGGAGCCTATGGAAACCAGTTGATGGCACCTTAAGAATATGCGTTTTTTCTATCTTTGGCATAAGAGGGTGGGCTCTATAAGTTGCTAGAATATACATTGAATTATATGGAAGGTTGGTTTAGGCACATGTGACACGGCCACCCTTCAGCTGAAGCACTTTGAAGGCAGCAAGAAACAAAAATAATGTTTATTGTGACTCTGCCTGATATAAAAATACCACATGGCACAGTAGTTAAGAAATGCACTTTGGAGCCAGGCATACCTAGGTTTGAATCTCTGTCCTTCCTCCTAATCTGAGTGTCCTTGGGGAAAATTTCTTAGTATTTCTGAATGGTTCTACCTGATGGTAAATGTGAATAATAATAATAATAGTTCACAGGATGAGTATGAGAATTAAATGAGGTACCTAATAAAATATGACTGGCATGTTATAGTAGCAATATTTAATATTAATGGAGTATATTCCAGGTCCCAAGTAAGAGTAAGTACTTTAGAAGCATCACTTCATTTAACTCTAACCACCATATGAGAGAAGTGTTTTTAATTCTGTTTTAAGATGAAGAAAGTCAGGCAAAAGTGACTTCTTCAGAGCTGGAATCAAATCATTCATTTTACAACAAATTTTACAAGTTTTTCCCATATTCTATGCTAATACTTAGTGTTGGTTTCACTGAACTTTTCCACAGTATCCAGCTCAGTGAGCCATCACTTGATGTCCCCAGGAAGCATTTCTGGTGTGAATGTAGAATGACTGACCATGTGGACACTTTCTTTTCAGAGTTTCTTGGAGTCCGTGGACCAGACCCCATAGTGAAGGCTGCAGGATCTTCCTTCTGGCCCCAGCATCTCTGGCTGAGTCCACAGGTGCCTGCTTTCAAGCTCCTAGAAAGAGTGGAGTTGTCAGCAAGAGAGCCCCAGGGCTGAAGCTCAGCAGAATGCCAAGCAACGCAAACTCTCCCCAGCGGACCTCGGCTCTGGCTGCAGAGGGACATAGCAGGTTGTGTGAGGTGAGAAGGGAGAGGACTCCCAGGGGCAGGAATTCATTCCGTAAAGAGACAGTCCTAACCTATCACCAGGGCCTCTGAGCAGAGGCAGATGGGTCACCAGAGCAACAAATTCCTGACTCACTGCCCCTGAGACAAATCACTATCTTCCTGCTGAGAGTAAGCACCACATGGCTGATGTCCCACATTCAGAGACCTTTGTGTTTCCGTGGGAAATGTGATGTGGCTGGTGGAGGAAAGGTGGGATGGGAGGGTCAACACCACACCTGGAGAGGAAGCAGCTTCCTGCAGGGTGTTGCAGGCGTGTCCAGGTGGAAACAACCACCAGCCCTTAGCAAGGAGATATTACACTGTGGCCCCCTCATACTCCACTGGCTCTGCATAGACACTCAGCTGATCCCCACCAGAACCTCCGTTCCCCTGGTCTCTGGATACTGGCTGATTTCTCCTTATCCTGATATAAGGCAGAAAAATCCCTTTTCTTACGAACTTAGAGGATGGCAAGGTGGTAGGGCAACCACAGTCTCTAGGGCCTTCTAGTTCTTCCTCCATTCAAAGGTGAACAAAATGGCCTGAGAAGGGACATGACTTGTCCTGGTGGCTCAGATTGTGAATTGACAATACTGGACTGGAACCCCGCCTCCTGAGTATGCCCTCCACCCTCGCCACACTGCAGCCCAGACCAAGTGTCCTACTAAAAGTTCCCCTGGAGATTCTGTAAACAGAGGAAGACAATGAGAGAACCAGACCCCATCAGACAACTGCCTCCTTCAAACCATCCTGTGGATGCTGTCACCTATGGGACAGGCTCATTGTCACAGGGGCTCAGGGTCATGTGGTCATTAAGATAATGTTAAACTTTTTAAGTTTTATTTTAATTTTATTTCATAATTTTACTATTTCACAATAAAATGTTAGAAAATGCAGGTATGCAAGAGAATAAAACATTACTTGTAATTCCAGCATTACCCTAAGTTAGCCAGTGTTAACATTTAGTTATATTTCCTTTCCATTGTTTTTTTCCTTTGTGTGTGTATGAGTGCCTGTATCAGGGTACATGTGTGGGGCTGTGAGTGCACATACATGCCGTGTGCATATAATTATATAGCTTAAGTTTGAAAATGGAATCATAGCATTTGTATGCCTCCTTTTTAACTTGGCAGTTTAACATAAATTTCTAGACAATAAATATTTTTCTTCAGATACACATGACTCATAATAACATTATGTCTTTTGGATAGACTAATTAATTTAACCATTTAAAGTGTTTCAGGTTTTCTGTTGTGATTGAAACTTCAATAGTGAAATTCCTACACTTAAATCTTTTTTCCCAAGTCACTGAAATTATGTTTTGAGTAAAAAATATAGGGGCATTGAATGGTAAATGAATTGCTGCCTAGCAGTAGTACACCTCTTCCCAGCAGAAAATTGACCTTGGCTAGGCGCAGTTCCATCATTACATCAGTCACAGACCCACAGAATGGAGCCACAACAATGCAGTCCTTCCTGGTCCTTCTGCACATGGCCTTTTTCCCAGCCCACGTGTGGGGAAATTCTAGATAAATGATTTTGGGCTCTGCAAGGAACATTTCTCCATTCACGTCTTCCTTCCCAACCAGAGCTCTCTGCCCCTTTGCAAGAAGAGATGGAAATTATCAAGATCCTGGTGGATACTATTTAGGTGTTAGGGCCTTGGTTTTTTCATTAGATGTCAGGGAGCAGGGAATGGGCAGATATACCAAGTAACCAATAACAATGCCCCCAAGAATAGGGAACAGCCACTTGGATCAGGAAATAGTGGCTGAAGCTAGGAAACAAGCAGAAGGGGCCAGGAAGAAAACGAGATGAGGAACAGCCATAGGGAACAGCTGGAGAGACCGTGGTGCACTTGCTGTAAATGAAAAATAGCCAAGGGGTCCAGAGACAGGTGGGAGCGCAAAGGGAGAAAGACACAAGAAATGGGAAACACAAGTCAGAGGTGGGAGCAACAGAGAGAACAAGAAACAGTTGTCAGGAAAAGTGGTGGTAGTGGGGAGCAAGGAAGAGCCAGAGGGTACAAGAATAGTCAGGGATCTCAAAATAGGAGCACAGGGCCAGGAGGCACTGAAACCAAATAGCAACCAGAGGGAGCAGGGTCCATCCAGAGGGATGAGCAAACAGAAGGCTCAGTTAAATGGAAAAGGCAAAAAGGTTCAGTGTTCTGGGTAAGAGCCTGTGGGACAAGCAACTTCGTGAGGAACCCGGGTTCGGAGGAAAACCTGAAGGGTTGGGAAATGTAGAGGCACCAGGGACCAAGGAATGGAAAGAGGAATCTGGGAGTGAGTAGCAGCCAAAGGAAGCAGGGACCATCTGCTGAGGCTGTAGAACAGGTGAAAGAGAACTGAAGGGACAGATCCATGGGACAGTTGGAGAGACAGAGAAGGGCCTCCAAGGCTGAGGAGTAGCCAAAGGCACTAGGGGCCACACAGAACAAGGAACAGCTGCTGAGGGCTGGCACCAGCCAGAGGGAACAGCAAAGGTGTGCTGGGTGTCCACTAGAGGTGCCAGGAACTAACTAGAAGATTGGGGAATGGGAGACATGACCATCAAAAGTGTGTCTTCATGCAGGAGTCTGTCTGACTGCCTCCCTGCTTCCAGCTTCGGAAAAATGAAAAAAAAAAAGTGTGTCTTGTGTTGAATAACATCCTGACAGACTAGGCAACTGGTATTGGGACTCGAGAACACTTAGAAGACATAGTATCAGTTCTTAAGCTAGTTAGCAGCCAAAGGCCCCAGACAACAGACACTGAAGCTAAGGGCAGTTACAGAATATAAGGAGAGGCTGGCAATCAGCCAGATTTTCCCAGGATAAGGTGAGAGGGGTTCCCCAGAACGGGGGACTTCCAGTGCTAAAGTAGGGAAAGTCTTAGGCAAACTGGGACAGCTGATCACCCTTCCCAAGAAACAGAGTGCCCAGCCAGTAGTCAGTAATGCATGTAAGTAATGCAGCAGAAGAAAGTACAGAATTCAACCATGGCACAGAGGACACAGAAAGCATATACTTTGGTGATCAAGAGCCTAGACTAGGAGCCGTGTAGACCTTCACCCCACAAAGTGTGGTCCATGGACCAGACGCAGCAGCATCAGGTGAGAACGAACCAGCAGCAATGCATTCTAGAACTGCCCAAGAAACGAAAGAATCTAGACTAGAGAGTAGTCAGAGGGCTCAAATGACAGTCATTGTCTACTAGAAGAAATGAGAAAAGCTCATTAGGACCAGGGAACAGCCAGATGGATTAGGGCACAATCAAAAGAATGATGCCACAGACTAAGGATTAGCTAAAGGGACAACTGTCAAGGGGAACACAGGACTGTCAGAGGCACCAAGGATTAGTCAAAGAGAAGAAGAAATAGGAGACACAGAACGGCTAAGAAGGACCCGGGGATAATCAGAGGAAACAATAAATAGCAGCCATCAGGAAAGAGGCCAGGGAACACTCAGAAAGAACAAGAAACACTTAGAAGGAAGAATAAACAGAATGACCAAGGAAGAGTCAGATGGGGACCATGCAGAGGGAACAAGAACCAGAAGAGAGAGCAGAAAGAAGTCAGGGGATCTGAGTGGGAAGGGTAAAGGGATGCAGAGAACAGTCCTAGGGAACAGGGAACCGTCAGATGGATAAGGAACAGCCAGAAGGGGCAGGAAAGACCAGGACACCCCCAGCCAAGGAGGAGCATGCAGAGAGGTTGGAGAGCTGGCCCCATAGGAGAGCCCAGTGAACCAAGCACTCACTGTTCACAGTCAGCCAGCCCAGTAAGTGTCCTGGAAGGCCTCTGCTAGGCTGGACAGGATGTAGGAAGTCAGGATCCCATCACAGGAATAAATGTAGAAATGTGCTCAGGCAGAAGCGAAAGCAGGCCTGAGAAGGGAGGTCTGAGCCCCAAGCTGGCTGTAGGGTGGGACAGAATGGGCAGTGAGCAGACCATCCTGGCAGCCCAGCACGCCCCGGGGGTGAGGGGGCTTCATGTGCTGGGACTGAGACAACTCTGAAGGGAAACATTGCTGTGTGGTTCACTGGAGAGTTAGGAGAAGCTGGAATGGGGATCCTTACCTAGCATGAGGAAGCCCTGGTAAGGTTCCTGGGTGGGGGGGGGGGACACATGCCATCCTCTGTGGCAAAAAGAGCCCAGAATATCAAACCTTTTCATATATGGCAAATGAGGCTGGAATCTGGGCGGGTCCGACTAGCAACTTTGCACTCAAATGTCTAGTTCCACAGTCCTTCTCCATCACCCCATACATGCCTACCCAGCCAGGGTAGGGTCCGAAAAGTCGATTTTGGTGAATACAAGTGAAAGACGGGATTCCATAGGCAGTGTATCTTATTACTATTCATCCTGTGCCTATTGACGCCTGGTCTGGTCTTTGTACACTTTCCCTGTGAATGTGGCCTTAGTGACTCCCAGGAAGGGAGAGAGGGGAAAGTGGTCTTTTGTCCACTGGCTTGTGCTGTCAGCGAACAGGTAGGCAACAGTAGTTAAAATGTTTAACAGTGTCAGAGACTTGATATTTTAATTCTTCTATACTGGCTGGTAAAAAGGCACTCCTCTCTGCCCCGAGGCTCCTCCCCCGTGTCACCCGCACACCTGCTGCTCGGCCCTGGGGTAACTGCCAAGAGAGCAAGTATGGATCAGGAGGATGGGCAGACAGAATAAGAACTGAGAATCCCTCAATCCTGACTCCAGGCTTCTCCTTAGATGAGCACCCTTGCGTGATGAAGGGGGAACAGGTCAGGTGTGTTGCTAGGGACACAGGAGGACGTCCTGCTCTCAGCAACCCTGGCACTGTGCTCAGGAGAGCTGGTGGGTGGAGAAGTACTGGGCATGGTCCAGCGCTTACGGCTCTGCCTCCTCCAGGAGCTGCTAGTGTGGAAGGAAGCACAAAGCACAGCACGTACACTGATTTCCCTGCCTGCTCTGTACCCCTCAACTGATAAGGGGAGGGCAGCCAGGGCCCCAAAGGCCAAAGGGTCCTTCAGTGAATAAAGCAGGGGTCCCCAAACTACAGCCCCGCGGGCCGCATGCGGCCCCCACCGCACTTCCGGAAGGGGCACCTCTTTCATTGGTGGTCAGTGAGAGGAGCATAGTTCCCATTGAAATACTGGTCAGTTTGTTGATTTAAATTTACTTGTTCTTTATTTTAAATATTGTATTTGTTCCCGTTTTGTTTTTTTACTTTAAAATAAGATATGTGCAGTGTGCATAGGGATTTGTTCATAGTTTTTTTTATAGTCCGGCCCTCCAATGGTCTGAGGGACAGTGAACTGGCCCCCTGTGTAAAAAGTTTGGGGACCCCTGGAATAAAGGGTTCTCGTTTACTCATTGTTGAATCATTAGATGTTTTCTCTGATACTTGGTGCATTTTTTGTCTTTTTTTTTTTTTTTTTTTAGAAATCCTCACCTACCCCAAGACCTAAATGATATTCATGCACTTATATTTTCTACTGAGTTTTAAAACTTTGATTCTTTTGAAACTTTTTATTCTTTTGAAATAATTTTTTTAAAAAATAAGAGTTGTTACATGAATAGTACAAAGAATTATATATGCCCTTTTTCCCCAAATCACCAATTGTTAACATTTTGACACATTTGTTTTCATTATTTTTTCAACTTATGTATGTATGTGTGTGTATGTACACCCAGATATGTTAGAACTGTTTTCTGAGCCATTTGAAACTTAATTTGCAGACAATAAGACCCTTTTACCATTAAATACTTCAATGTTTATCTCTTAACAAGGACATTCTCTTCTATAACCACAGTTACAGTTATCAAAATCAAGACATTTAACACTGATTTAGTATTATTTCATATACAATGTGTATTATCTAGTTATCTAACATACAATATGTAACATACAGTCTCCCTAGCTGTCACAATAATGTTCTTTACAGCATTTGCCCCTATCCAGGATCCAGGCCAGGTTTATGGATTACGCTCAGTTGTCATGTCCCCTTTAGTCTTTAATCTGACCAGTTTCTTAGCCTTTCCGCAACTTTCATGACACTGACGGTTTTGAAAATGACCCTCATTTTGGGTTTGTTTTTTTCATCTTCATCATTAGATTCAGGTTATTCATTTTTGTCAGGAATATCACAGAACTGATGATGTAGTTTTCTTTCTTTTTTTTAAAGATTTTTATTTATTCATTATAGGGGGGGAGAGAGAGAGAGAGAGAAGGGGGAGGAGCAAGAAGCATTAACTCCCATATGTGCCTTGACCAGGCAAGCCTAGGGTTTTGAACCAGCAACCTCAGCGTTTCCAGGTTGACGCTTTATCCACTGTGCCACCACAGGTCAGGCCGATGTAGTTTTCTCAGTGCTACATGTCACTAATTACTTAATATCAATTTGCCCTTTATTGATATTAACTTTGATCACCTGGCTAAGGTGCCATCTCATCCTGTGAAGTTACTATCTTTCCCTTTGTAATTCATAACTATTTTGTGGGGAGATTCTTTGATATATGTAAATATCCTATGATGGTTTTTGCCTGTAACAATTAATTACCTGCTGTTTCCCTAATGATGTCTTTGTAATTTCATCATTTTTCTACATTGGTTAGTTGGCATTTTATTGTATGGAAAAACATTCCTTGCTTTGATGCCGAAAGGACAGTGATGTGCCTCCCAGGCACAATGAGCACACTTTGATTTGCCACTTGTCACTAATAGGAGCTAGAGCTGCTTGTTCTTATAAGTGGAGAAATGACTGACTCCGGAGTTAAAACAGGGAGTGTACCGAATTATCTGGAAGAACTGGTGGTGCTGGAAAGAAATGAGGTACTTAAAAGATGGGGACATTTCTAAAGCACGCAGGAGTCAGCTTGAAGGAGCTTTCTCTGGCCAAATCTGGGACAATTTGAGTTGCAAAGTAAATAATAATAGTAATAGATCATAACCTGCTGAATAAGGAAGGAAGTCACAAGTCCATAGTATGAGTAGGTAGGCAGGTGTGTCGGTAGGCAGATAGATAAGGAAGAGGTGAATGCTTCTTTGTAATAGCATCCTGATCTTTTCTGGTGTGTCCACTAAATTCTCCACTCTTTCTGAGGATAATATTGGCAGTTTGTTACAAACATTTTACAGTATTTTGAAATGATTATAGATTTGTAGAAAGTTGCAATAATGGTACAGAGAGATCGCATGTAACCCTTCATTCCGGTTTGCCCAATGGTTACATCCTGCATCGCCACAGTGCAGTATCACAAACAGGAAACTAACATTGCTACAATGTGTGTTTGATTCTCTGCCATTTTACACATGCATAGATTCCTGTACAATAATCCAGATACAGAACTCTTCCATCACTGCATAGGTCCACACCGGTGTTGTCATTTTATCAGTTAGAGTGAAGTGTAGAAAACTTACTTCCCTTTAAGTCTCTTTACCCTGGCAGTTTATTTTATTTTATTTTTCTAATTTTTATTTATTGATTTGAGAGAAACATCAACTTGTTGTTCCACTTATTTATGAATTGCTTGATTCTTGGACGTGCCCTGACCAGGGATCAAACCCACAGCCATGGCATATCAGGATGACACTAACCGACTGAGTTACCTAGCTAGGGCCACCCTTGTAGTTTATAATAAAATTGTCTTAAAATATTTTTTCTACATACATGGAGATCCACATCAAACAATGTTATACTTTTTGCTCTGAACTTCAAACACAATTTTAAAAACTGAAGAGCAGAAAGAAAGTCTATTGTATTTACCCACATTTTTGTTCTTTCTGTGTTTTTTCTTTCTGATGTTCCACGACTCCTTTTATAATCTCTGTTTAGAGAACTTCCTTTTTTGCTTATGAAGATTATATTATGCTTTTCTTTCATGATTTTTCCAACAACTTTCAAATAATTGAACAGATATTTCCAAACATGCACAAATATAAGGAGAATATTATAATAAACCCACCCAACACAATAATTATCAACATTCTACAATTGTTATTTTATTTGTTCTCTCCCATCCCCTCACTGTTCTTTTGCTGAAGTTTCTAAAGTAAATCTTAGACATAATATCTTGTCACATTTGAATACTTCATAATATTTCTCTAGCTGAGAAGAACTTTTCAAATAACAACTAACACACTCATCGCCATTTATGATAACTCCTTCATATCTAATATCTAGTCTGGCTCAGTTTTCTCTTATTTTTTTTCTAAATGTCATTCTGAGTTGGATTTTTGAATCCAGATTTAAATAGGGTCCATGTGCTGTGTTTGGCTGACATGTCACTGAAGTTTCCTCTCCCTTTTATACTCTTTCTATGCCATTTGTTGAAGAAATTCACAGCTCCACTTATGAAGTATTCTGACCCTCAAATTAAACCAGAAGTTTTTCGAGTCCATAGCTCTATCACTTGGTACAAACATCACAAGGATACAGTCATCTAAACCCAGAAAGTGGGAAACTTTTAGCCTTTCTTTCAGGGTTGGTCTCCCTGGCAACACATTTTCTTAATTTTCCTTCATCTGAGAATTTCTTGATTTCCCCTTTATTATTATTTCTTCTTCTTTTCTTCTTCCCCTTCTTCTTCATTTTACTTATTGATTTTTTAGAGAGACTACATATAGAGAGAAGGCAGAGGGGAGCAGGAAGTATCAACTCATAGTAGTTGCTTCTCATGTGTGACTTCACCAGGCAAGCCTGGGGTTTCAAACTGGTGACCTCAGCGTTCCAGGTCAATGCTTTATCCACTGCGCCACCACAGGTCAGGCAGTTTTTTAAAGCTTTATTGAGATATAACTCACATGCCATACAATTTACCCAAAGTGTGTGTGGGGGGGTTATATATATATTTATAAATATATATAACCATAACCACAATTTTAGAACATTTTTATCACCTCAAAAAGAAACCTTATACATACCATTAGCCATCACTCCTCTGCCCTGTTCCCTCACTCCTTGCCTCTGCCAACCTTATATCACCACTAATCTATTTTCTGTCTCTATACACTTCACTATTCTGGACATTTCACATGAATCAAATCATATGATATATGGTGTTATGGCTGGCTTCTTTCAATCAGCATAATGTTTCACTGTTCATTCATATTGCAGCATGTACCAGTACTTTATTCCTTTTATGGCTATATAATATTCCACTGTACAGATATACCACTTTTTTGTTTATCCATTTCTCAGCTGATATACATTTGGTTTGTTTCCACTTTTTGGATATTATAAGTAATGCTGCTATAAACATTTGTGTACAAGTTTTTAATGGATATATATTTTCATTTATGATTATTTGAAGAACTGCCAAACTGCTTTCCAAAGTAGCTACACCATTTTACATTCTCACCAGCAACATGTGAAGGTTCCGATTTCTCCTTTTCATCATCAACACGTTATTATCTGACTTTAATTCTAGTCATCCTAGTGGATGTGAGATGGTATCTCATTGTAGCTTTGATGTGCATTTTCCTGATAATTAATGATGTCAAACATCTTTTCATGTATTTGTTATTACGTCTTCATTTATGAAGGGTAATTTTGCTAGATACCGAATTCAGGGTTGACAGTTCTTTTCTTTCACACTTGAAAAATATCTGGCCTGACCTGTGGTGGCACAATGGATAAAGCGTCAACCTGGAAATGCTGAGGTTGCTGGTTCAAAAACCCTGGGCTTGCCTGGTCAAGGCACATATGGGAGTTGATGCTTCCTGCTCCTCCCCCTTCTCTCTCTCTTTCCCCTCTCTATAATGAATAAATAAAAAAAAATCTTAAAAAAAATAAAGAAAAAAAAAGAAAAATATCGTGCCACTTCCTTCTCACCTCCATGGTTTCTAATGAACAATTCTTTGTCATTAATCATTTTTCCCTTGTAGGTAGGATGCCATTTCTCTTTTGCTGATTTCAAGAGCTTTTTCTGAATTTAGTTTTCTGAAGTGTGATTATAGTGTGTTTGGTATAGATTTCTTTGATTATCCTTTTGGGGTTTGCTCAACTTCTTGAATCTCTAAGTTGCTATCTTTTGCCAAATTTCAGAAATTTTCAGCCATAACTTCTTTAAATACTTTTTCAGCCCCACACTCTTTCTCCTCTCCTTCTGGGACTCTGATGACATGAATGCCAGATCTCTTGTTATAATCTCACAAGTCTTTGAGACTCTGGTCATTTTTTTCCAGTCAACTTTCTTTCTGTTGTTCAGATCATTTCTGTTGTATTGTCAAGCTCTCTGATTCTTTCCTTTGTCCTCTCCATTCTGCTATTGAGCTACTGAGCTCATCCACTGAGTTTTATGTTACTGTATTTTTTCAGTTCTAAAATTTCCATTCAGTTCTTTTTCTATCTTCTATTTTTTTTTCTATCTTCTATTTTTTTGCTGAGACCTTCTATTTTTGAATTTAAGTATATGGAAGCATCTTCATGATGGATATTTTAAAAATCTGGTCAGATAATTCTTTTTTTTATTATTCATTTTTAGAGAGGAGAGAGAGACAGAGAGGGAGAGAGAGGAGAGAGAGACAGAGAGAGAGAAGGGGGAAGGAGCTGGAAGCATCAACTCCCATATGTGCCTTGACCAGGCAAGCCCAGGGTTTCGAACTGGCGACCTCAACATTTCCAGGTCAACGCTTTATCCACTGCGCCACCACAGGTCAGGCTGGTCAGATAATTCTAATATCCATGTCACCTTGGTGTTGGTGTCTGCTGATTATCTTCTTTCATTCAAGTTGAGGTTTTCCTGCTTCTTCATATGATGCCTGATTCTCAATTATGTCCTGGATATTTTGAGAAGTATGAGACTCTGGGTATCATTTAAGTCTTGTGTTTAGCAGGCTTCCTCTGACACTGTTCTACTGGAAAAGGAGAATCTCCTCCTCCTCACTGCCAGGTGGAGGCAGAAGTTCAAGCTTCCTACTTGGCCTCCTCTGACATCCCAGAGAGGAATGAGTACCTTGTTGTTGCTGGGCAGAGGTAGAATGTCAGGCTTCCCACTGGGTGTAGAGGCAGAAGGGCACCTCCTTATTGGGTGGGGTGGAAATTCACGATCTTCACTTAGAATAAACTGACATTACTGAGGAGGGACCTCATTACCCCCTGGAAAGGGTGAAAATCTTGGTGCCCCAATCAGCCTTTGCTGATGGGAATGGTGGTAGGGGCCACAGATTTTCCTTTGAGGCTTGGCTGGAGTAGAACAATTATTATCTAAAATTTTCTTTCTTGCTATAGTGCCTCATTTCCTGGTATTTTAGCTAGAGAAAGTAGGCTTTCCTGGCAGTTTCTGTCTGTGTCAGTTGGCATTCTGGGTTGCCAGACTGCACAACACCTAGTCTAAGACATATGGGCAAACAGAAAACTCAGGAAAATCACTGTCATGTCATTCCTCAGGTTCTGAGGTCCCTAGTCAGCTTGCCTTTTTTCTCCAACTGACACAATCTTCTTATCTTTATTTTACATATAATGTCCAGGGCTTTAGCTGTAGTTAGCGAGTTAGAACATGGGAGACTCGTGTCTATTCATTCCATTTTGGTCTCAATGGTAATTTTTAACTTAGTTTTTTCTCAGATCTTTTTTTTTTCATTGATGAGAGAGAGAGAGAAGCATCAACTTATTGTTCCACTTACTTGTTCCATTTAGTTGTGCATCCATTGACTGCTTCTTGTATGTGCCCTGACTGGGAATCAAATCCTCGACTTCTGGTGCACCAGGTCAACGTCTTATCCACTGAGCCACCCAGCCAGGGCTTAACTTAATTTTTTTTTATAAATAAATTTTTATTTTAATGGGGTGACATCAATAAATCAGGGTACATACATTCAAAGAAAACATTTCTAGGTTATCTTGTCATTTAGTTCTGTTGCATACCCATCACCGGAAGAGAGATTGTCCTCCGCCACCCTCCATCCAGTTCTCTCTGTACCCCTCCCCCCACCCCCCGTAACCACCACACTCCTGTCCATGCCTCTTAGTCTTGCTTTTATGTCCCACCAATGTATGGAATCCTGCAGTTACTGTTTTTTTCTGATTCGCTTATTTCACACCGCACAATGCTACCAAGACTCCACCATTCCGCTGTAAGTGATCCGATGTCATCATTTCTCCTAGCTGAATAGTATACCATGGTGTATATGTGCCCCATATTGCATTTTTCAGGGATTTGGCATGGTGACGGGGCCAACTTGGACTTGGTGAACATGTTAAGGACACTACTCTTTTAGGGATTCTTGCTGTATTGGCCAAGAGTTTGCTTAAAGGCTTTTAATCACTGTAAAAAAAAAAATAGAGGACTGGATTAACTTAATTTTTTTAAACAGTTAATACATTCATTTGGTTCTCTCTTCCCCAAAACCCCAAGTCTCTGTAGCACAGAAAAATAATCCTGATTAGTTTGTGGTTGGTTTTATAGGCTTAGAGATTATGTGAATAAAAACAACAAAGAAAGTATCCTTAACATTTTCCCACAAAGATAGTAGATATTGTTACTGTTATATTAAACAAGAATTTTTTTAAAGTTATTATTCATTTTTACCTTTTTATCATGAAATATTATACATATTTTGAATAATGTTGTAAATATTCTCAAACATGCCTCCTGCTGTATATGTGCACATATTCCAGTGGGGCATATTTCCATGAGTAGCATTGCTGTGTCCTATTACTCATGGGGCATATTTCCATGAGTAGTGTATGCATGTCTTCAACACTACTAAATGAAGCCAAAATGCTTTCCAACATGATAATACCAATTTACACAGACATCAGTGATGTTAAGAGTTCTCTATGCACCGTATTCTCTTTATCACTTCATATTGTCAGTCCTTTTCATTGAAGACATTCTAGGGGTTGTGCAGTGGTATCTCATTGTGGTTTCAATTTGCATTCCCTGATTAACTAAGGAAGTTAAGCCCTTTTTGTGCATTTTATTGATGCTTTGGATGTCTTTTTTTTTTTTTTTTTTTTACAGAGAGAGGGATAGATAGGGACAGACAGACAGGAATGGAGAGAGATGAGAAGCATCAATCATCAGTTTTTCATTGCAACACCTTAGTTGTTCATTGATTGCTTTCTCATATGTGCCTTGACGTGAGGGCCATAGCAGACCGAGTAACCCCTTGTTCAAGCCAGCGACCTTGGGTCCAAGCTGGTGAGCTTTGCTCAAACCAGATGAGCCCATGCTCGAGCTGGCAACCTTGGGGGTCTCGAACCTGGGTCCTCCACGTCCCAGTCTGACACTCTATCCACTGCACCTTTGACCGGGGGGCTCCAGCCAAGCCAGTGACCTCTTGCTCAAGTCAACGACCTTAAACTCAAGCCAGCAACCTTGGGCTTCAAGCCAGTGATCTTTGGGCTCATCTTTGTACAATCCAAAACTCAAGCCAGCAACCCCTCACTCAAGCTGGTGAGCCTGCATTCAAGCCAGATGAGCCCACGCTCAACCTGCGACTTCATGGTTTCAAACCAGAGTACTCAGCATTCCAGTTCAATGCTCTATCCACTGCACCACTGCCTGGTCAGGCTGACCATGTTGTTTTGAACAGGATTGTGTTGTTACAGGTGTCTGTGTCATTCGCGGATGTGACTGTGGACTTCAGCAGAGAGGAGTGGCAGCACTTGGACCCTGCTCAGAGGCGCCTGTACCGGGATGTGACACTAGAGAACTACAGCCACCTGCTCTCAGTTGGTAAGCATAGCTGCCCTATGTGTCTGCCAGAGGCCTCAGTGAAGCTATTTCCATTCTCAGCTGCTGAGTGCTTTGGTACATATCAAGTGTGTAATGATGTCATTTTTTATTTGTCTAGATTCTTCAGTTCGTTTTTGGCATTATTATTATTACTCTTTTTCCAGTGAAATGTGATTACTTTTCTGAAGAACAAATGGAAGTACCATTGAAAGGTCCCTGAAACCCATTTAGTTGGACCCAATCTTGTATCATGTCCTGTTGACAGGGTACCAAGTTCCCAAACCAGAGGTCATTTTCAAGTTGGAGCAAGGAGAGGGACCATGGACGTTGGAGGGGGAAACCCCACATCAAAGCTGTTCAGGTAAGTGAGTGTGACCCAGGCAGAAAGGGGATATAAAAGTAAATCTCACTTTTGTAGAAGAGGTTGGTACCTTTCAGAGGCTATGAAGGTAAACTGTTTTGGAAATTCTAAACTTTTGGACTTGCTTAGGGGATTGTTGACAGAAGCCCTTCCAATACTTAAAAGCTATCTCTAGCTTTGACCCCTGCCGCACCTATTGTTTTCTTTTCTTGACTTTTTGACAGGAAAACTGTCTCCAATTCTGTATCCTGAATCACAGACATACCACACTATCATATCTAGGACATCTTTATACTACCTACACCACCTCCATCCCCCTTATCTTAGATTCTTTCCTTGTACGTTCAGGTATTTTTAAAATTTCTTCCCTTTTATTCCAATTCCCCATATCCAATACTTATGCCTTCTTCCATGGGCAACTGGTCACATGCATTTGATCTTTGAATGTTTGTTTGATTGTTTTAGAAAGAGAGAAGGAGAGAGAGAGAGAGAGAGAGAGAGAGAGAGAGAGATTTGTTGTTCCACTTTCTTACGCATTCTCTGGTTGCTTCTTGTATGTGCTCTGATCGAAGACTGAACCTACAACCTTGGTCTATTGGGAAAATGCTCTAACCCAGTGGTCCCCAACCCCCGGGCCACGGATCAGTACCGGTCCATGGGCCATTTGGTACTGGTCCACAGAGAAAGAAAAAATAACTTACATTATTTCCGTTTTATTTATATTTAAGTCTGAAGGATGTTTTATTTATTTATTTTTTTTTTTTGTATTTTTCTGAAGCTGGAAATGGGGAGAGACAGTCAGACAGACTCCCGCATGCGCCCGACTGGGATCCACCCGGCACGCCCACCAGGGGCAAAGCTCTGCCCCTCTGGGGCGTCGCTCTGCCGCAACCAGAGCCACTCTAGCGCCTGGGGCAGAGGCCAAGGAGCCATCCCCAGCACCCAGGCCGTCTTTGCTCCAATGGAGCCTGGGCTGCGGGAGGGGAAGAGAGAGACAGAGAGGAAGGAGGGGGGGTGGAGAAGCAAATGGGTGCTTCTCCTGTGTTCCCTGGTCGGGAATCGAACCCAGGTTCCCCACATGCCAGGCCGATGCTCTACCACTGAGCCAACCGGCCAGGGCCTGTTTTATTTTTTTTAAATGACCAGATTCCCTCTGTTACATCCGTCTAAGACTCACTCTTGATGCTTGTCTCTGTCACGTGATACATTTATCCGTCCCACCCTAAAGGCCGGTCCGTGAAAATATTTTCTGACATTAAACCGGTCTGTGGCCCAAAAAAGGTTGAGATCACTGCTCTAACCAACTGACCTATGCAGCCAGGGCTCATCTTTGAATTTGTGTGGTATTCTCTTAAAGCCTGAAGTATTGGTTTATGAGTATTTATTTTTCATATACAGAAATTATATTGTGCTATATCTCTTAATTCTGTTCCTTTTTTTCACTTATGTTTTGTCTTTTTGATGATAGACATTTTAACAGGTATGAGATGATATCACTGTGGTTTTGATTTCCTGAATAATTAATGGTGTTGAGAACCTTCTCATGAACCTGTTGTTCAAGAACTGTATGTCTTCTTTTTTTTTTTTTTTTTTTCTTTTTTTTTTTTTTCTTTTTTAATAAATTTTTATTAATGGTAATGGGATGACATTAATAAATCAGGGTACATATATTCAAAGAAAACATGTCTAGGTTATTTTGTCATCAAATTATGTTGCAAACCCCTCGCCCAAAGTCAGATTGTCCTCCGTCACCCTCTATCTAGTTCTCTGTGCCCCTCCCCCTCCCCCTAACTCTCTCCCTCCCTCCCTCCCATGTCCCCCCTCCCCCCCCACCCTTGGTAACCACCACACTCTTGTCCATGTCTCTTAGTCTCATTTTTATGTTCCACCAATGTATGGAATCATGTAGTTCTTGTTTTTTTCTGATTTGCTTATTTCACTCCTTATAATGTTATCAAGATCCCACCATTTTGCTGTAAATGATCTGATGTCATCATTTCTTATGGCTGAATAGTATTCCATAGTGTATATGTGCCACATCTTCTTAATCCAGTCTTCTATTGAAGGGCTTTTTGGTTGTTTCCATGTCTTGGCCACTGTGAACAGTGCTGCAATGAACATGGGGCTACATGTGTCTTCACGTATCAATGTTTCTGAGGTTTTGGGGTATATACCCAGTAGAGGGATTGCTGGGTCATAAGGTAGTTCTATTTGCAGTTTTTTGAGGAACCACCATACTTTCCTCCATAATGGTTGTACTACTTTACAGTCCCACCAACAGTGAATGAGGGTTCCTTTTTCTCCACAGCCTCTCCAACATTTGCTATTACCCGTCTTGTTGATAATAGCTAATCTAACAGGGGTGAGGTGGTATCTCATTGTAGTTTTGATTTGCATTTCTCTAATAACTAATGAAGCTGAGCATCTTTTCATATATCTGTTGGCCATTTGTATCTCTTCCTGGGAGAAGTGTCTGTTCATGTCCTCTTCCCATTTTTTTATTGGATTGTTTGTTTGTTTGTTGTTGAGTTTTATGAGTTCTTTGTAAATTTTGGATATTAGGCCCTTATCTGAGCTGTCGTTTGAAAATATCAGTTCCCATATAGTTGGCTGTCTGTTTATTTTGTTATCAGTTTCTCTTGCTGAGCAAAAACTTTTTATTCTGATGTAGTCCCATTCATTTATCTTTGCCTTCACTTCTCTTGCCATTGGAGTCAAGTTCATAAAATGTTCTTTAAAACCCAGGTCCATGATTTTAGTACCTATGTCTTCTTCTATGTACTTTATTGTTTCAGGTCTTATATTTAGGTCTTTGATCCATTTTGAATTAATTTTAGTACACGGGGACAGGCAAGAACTGTATGTCTTCTTAAAAAACTTTTTATTTAGTTCCTCTGGCCATTTTTTAATTGTGTTGGGTTTGGAGGTCGTGGTGTTTGCTTTGCTATTGTGCTATGTGAATTCTTTATATGTCTTGGCTAATAACCTTTTATCAGCTATGATTTGCAGATATTTTCTCCCATTCCATAGGTTGCCCTTCATTTTGTTGTTTCTTTTGTTGTACATTTTTTAAAATTTTATTTTATTGATTTTAGACAGAAAAAAAGGGAGAGAGAAACATTGATTGTTGTTCTACTTATTTATGCATTCATTGGTTGTTTCTTGCATGTGCCTTGACCAGGGATAGAACTAGCAACCTTGGTATATCAGGACAATGCTCTAACCAACTAATCTACCCGGCCAGGGCTTCTTTTGCTGTATATTTTTAAAAACATTTTCTTCCTGTCTAGCCCTTTTACTGTCCCCCCTCCTGAATCTGACTCTATTCTGTGCTGTTTGTTCAGATGATACATTTTCACCCTGTGATCAGATTTCACTGTTGCATAAAATGGCGCTTAATTTAGCATATATGGCTCTTTCCTTTTTCTCTTTCTTCATATCACAGGAACTTAGAGAAAAGCACAGGATTTTAGACTGTGTGGTAACTGAGGCTTTTACCTCTGTTTTTAGAATGTCCCCAGAATTAAGATTTTGTTTCTATTATATAATTCAGAGTCTGATTGGGAGAGAGAAACCACATACTAATTTGAACAGGGAAAGTTTAATATAAAGAATTATTAGCAGCCCTGGCCGGTTGGCTCAGTGGTAGAGCATCGGCGTGGCGTGCGGGGGACCCGGGTTCGATTCCCGGCCATTGCACACAGGAGAAGCGCCCATTTGCTTCTCCACCCCCCCTCCTTCCTCTCTGTCTCTCTCTTCCCCTCCCGCAGCCAAGGCTCCATTGGAGCAAAGATGGCCCGGGCGCTGAGGATGGCTCTTTGGCCTCTGTCCCAGGTGCTAGAGTGGCTCTGGTCACGGCACAGCAATGCCCCGGAGGGGCAGAGCATCGCTCCCTGGTGGGCAGAGCGTCGCCCCTGGTGGGTGTGCCGGGTGGATCCTGGTCGGGCGCGTGCGGGAGTCTGTCTGACTGTCTCTCCCCATTTCCAGCTTCAGAAAAATACAAAAAAAAAAAAGAATTATTAGCTATAGTGGGATTGGAATAACAAGCAATGGCTAGTAAGAGTAAAGAGAACTCTACAGAATAAAATAATAGTGGGAGTAAAGAACAACTAGTACCTCTACCATTGTGATAGAGCACCCAAGGAAATGCTTCCCCTGCTTCCAAGAGATGAGATCTAGGCTTTGTTGAGAGGGCACCACCATGGTTCACAGCATGGCACGAGTTGCTGTGCTGCCACGCTGGTAGAACTTGCTGGAAATCTGCACTCTGGGGTTCCAGAGAGAGCTAGCTGATCACGGGGAAGTGCCTTGCTGGAGGTTTTCTACTACCATGCATCTGAGAGGGGTGCCAAGGTAAACCACTGAGTGCTGCTGGCTCAGTGCACTGCAGCAGTCTGGAGCTGGAGAAGCTACTAGTGCTGCAGGAGGTGGGTGCTGGAGAAGTCACCCATTACGGACAGAGCTGAGCTCTAGAGAAGCCACCTACACTGCAAGACCTGAGTGCTGGGGAAACTGCATGTGTATCAGGAGCCAGGTGTTAGCAAACTCACCCACACTGCAGGAGCCTGGTGCTAGACAAGCTGCCCCTGCTGAAAGAGTGTGAGTGAACCCACTAGAACCAGGAGGCAAAGCCCCTCCACCTACAATGTCTCTCAATTATCTTCTACTGACCAAGCTCATCACTGTACCAGCTGGCAAAGGAAAAACAGACTTCGAGAGACCCAGACCCATTTTTGTAGAGTAGACAAGGAAGCATGAATTTGGAGTTGACAGGCAATAAATTAATAACTGGCACACTTATTCTTCAGTTTTCTGAAGTGGAACATGGAAAATTATTTAATAATTTTACATTTAAATTTATTGAATTTGGGGAGATAGAAGAGGATATTTTGTTCTCTTTCAGTAAGAGTTTTCAAGTGTCTGCTAAGAGGAATTCAAAAGACCATAGAATATATTTGGAAAGGGAAGATAACTGCATGAAATGTTAATAATTTCAGTCTTTGTGTATTAATTCTTTCTGTTATAATGCAAAACTGTGCCAAGTTCAGTATCAATATGTGCGGCACCATATTTCTTTTTACACCTAGAGTATACCGAAATTAGAATATCAAGGACAATTCATTTTGAATATGTACAAAAGAGTAAAACAGCAAGTTTAATATAAATGTATATCCTCTCATGAGGTGAATGGATTCATTCAACAAGTCAACTCCTAACCCTAATGCATCACTCAGGAACCACAGCCCAAATCATTGTTCTGCAATCTCCTAGAGCAGTGGTCAGCAAACTCATTAGTCAGCAGAGTTAAATATCAACAATACAATGTTGAAATTTCTTTTGAGAGCCAAATTATTTAAACTTAAACTATATAGGTGGGTACATTCCTTATTGAAGTAGTGCCCACACGTGGTATTTTATGGAAGAGCCACACTCAAGGGGCCAAAGAGCCACATGTGTGGCTTGTGAGCTGCAGTTTGCTGACCACTGTCCTAGAGCATTGTGGTCAGTTGCATGGTTAATGTTGGGTCATTGTTGAGTCCATTGGGGAAGGAAAGGAAGAATAGAGAAGATGTGCCCACTGTTTTGAGGCCTGACCTGTAAGTGGCACATATCGCTTCTGCTTATACTCCGCTGTGAGAACAAAGCAAAGCTGTTCAATGTAATGCCCAGCTACACTTCGTTACTATAAAAGGAGACGTAAACAGGTTTTGGTAGATGGCTTGAAGTTTCTGCCATAGATGGCTTTTCCTCTCTTATTTTACACTTGTTAAAAGCAAATATTCCTGGGCCCAAGGAAAACTTGCAGTTGGCTATAGAGTTGGAGCACAGATACTTATTTACTGTTTGTCTATGTCAAGATACCTGGTGTTGTCAGAGTTTTTACTATAGAGATACAGGAATTGATGTTTGATACACATAAGTTTAATGTTGATGCTCATAATGGTCCAGAGAGAAAAGCAAAAAAGAAGCAGAGAGGTTAATAAGGTTTTAGAATTGATATGTAATAAGGACAACAATCTAAACTATTTCTTGAGTGCCAGGCTTCCCTTTAATAGACTTCAGTTTCTACTTCTGGGTACTCTACTCACTATCCAGACCCCCTACTAGTGGATATGGATTCCCAGGATTCAAATCCCATCTCTCTCACTTATTTAGCTTTCTGATCTTGAGCAAGTTCCATAACTTCTCTGTGCTTCTATTTTCTCATCTGTGAAACATTATTTAAAATGACAGCTACTTCTTAGAGTTTAGTGAGGATTAAATGAGCTGTTATGTGTAAAGCACTTGGAACAGTGCCCAGTGCATCACAAATGCATATATATATTTTGTATATAGTGAATGTTCTAGAAGAATTTTATATTACTACATTATTACTATTTTCATTATTGTATGGATTTGATGTTCATCCTGTCTGAACTGCATGTACCCTCTATCCCCTGCTAATTGGTCCTTGAGTATTTTCACTTTTTTTATTTTTAGATGAGGATATTGGGCAAACCCAGCAACAGAGAATTTCTGGAGAAGTTTCATTCCACTGTGAGAAATTTGGTCAATCCATAGAAGATTCACTGTGTTCCATTTTAGAAGAATTGTGGCAAGATAATGAACAACTAGAGAGATATCAAAAAGACCAAAATAACTTTGTAAGTCATGTGAAAGTATTCATTAAAGAGAGGGGCTATGAATGTAAAAACATTGAAAAAATAATTAATGTGAGTACCAAACTTGTTCCTTCCATTAAAAGACTCCAGAACTGTGACACATTTGAAGAGAGTCTGAAGCATACTTTAAACTTACATAATTATAATAAAAGCAATGCAACAATGAACCTTGATAAGGTTTTTGGAAATGGCAACAATTGTTCTCATAGCTCTTCCTGTACTAAGAATGAGAATGCTAATACAAGAGCAAATGCTTATGAACATAATCAATGTGGAAAACATCATGGCCACAAACAAGTTCTCAACCACCATCAGAAAATTCACATGGGGGGGAAACTTCATTTGGGTGCTGAGTATGTAAAGAGCTTCACCCAGAATTCAGATCTCTTTGAGCATCAGAGAATTCATGCTGGAGAAAAATCCCATGAATGCCACAAAAATGAGAAAATCTTCACTCAGAAGCCCCAGGCTGATGTAGCTCAGAGTGTTTGTACAACAGGAAAACCCTATATGTGTACTCAATGTGGGAAGGCCTTTACTCTCAAGTCAAACCTCATTACACATCAGAAAATTCATACTGGGCAGAAACCCTACAAATGTAGTGAGTGTGGAAAAGCCTTTTTCCACAGATCCTATCTCTTTAGACATATGAGAATACATACAGGAGAAAAACCTTATCAATGCAGTGAATGTGGAAGAAGCTTCTCCCAGAATTCAGACCTCAATATACACCAGAAAACTCACACTGGAGAGAAACTCTATGCATGCAGTGAGTGTGGCAAAGCCTTCACAAGAAAGTCAGCACTCCGGATGCATCAGAGAATTCACACAGGAGAGAAACCCTATGTATGCACTGAATGTGGGAAAGCCTTCATCCAGAAATCACATTTCAATACACATCAGAGAATCCATACTGGAGAAAAACCTTATGAATGTAGTGACTGTGGGAAATCATTCACTAAGAAGTCACAACTCCATGTGCATCAAAGAATTCACACAGGAGAGAAACCCTATATATGTACAGAATGTGGAAAGGTCTTTACTCATAGGACAAATCTCACTACACATCAAAAAACTCATACTGGAGAGAAACCCTATATGTGTGCTGAATGTGGCAAGGCTTTCAGTGATCAGTCAAATCTCATTAAACACCAGAAAACTCATACTGGAGAGAAACCCTATAAATGCAATGGCTGCGGAAAAGCCTTCATATGGAAGTCACGCCTCAAAATACATCAGAAATCTCATATTGGAGAGAGGCACTATGAATGCAATGAATGTGGAAAAGCCTTTATCCAGAAATCAACACTAAGTGTGCATCGGAGAATCCACACAGGAGAGAAACCTTATGTTTGTCCTGACTGTGGGAAGGCCTTCATCCAGAAATCACACTTCATTGCACATCATAGAATCCATACTGGAGAGAAGCCTTATGAATGCAGTTACTGTGAAAAACGTTTCACTAAGAAATCACAACTCCATGTGCATCAGAAAATTCACACAGGAGAGAAACCCAATATATGTGTTGAGTGTGGTAAGGCATTCACTGACAGGTCAAATCTCATAACTCACCAGAAAATCCATACTAGAGAAAAACCCTATAAATGCAGCGACTGTGGCAAAACCTTCACCTGGAAGTCACGCCTCACTATCCATCAGAAATCTCATACTGGAGAGAGACACTACAAATGCAGTAAGTGTGGCAAAGCTTTCATCCAGAAAGCAACACTTAGTATGCATCAGATAATTCATACAGGAAAGAAACCCTATGCTTGTGCACAATGTCAGAAGGCCTTCAATGACAGATCAAATCTCATTAAACACCAGAAAATTCATAGTGGAGAAAAACTTTATAAAGTCAGTGACTAAAAAAGTCTTCAGCTAGAAATTATAACTTCATATGCATCAGACATTTCAGAGTGGAGAAGAGGAGTGCCTGATGCTGCAATCATTGTGCAGGGGAAGGGGATATGACCGACTACAAGTGAAGTGAAACAGAAGGCAGACAAAGTCAAGTATCTCCCAAATCCAAGTACCTGCAACCCCACAGTTGATACACAACTATATGTGTAGGGAGACTCTTCAATAAAGCCTTTGGGCATTAGTCTTGTTTGGTTTCATGATTCATGCAGGGACTCTAAAGCAGGGGTCCCCAAACTTTTTACACAGGGGGCCAGTTCGCTGTCCCTCAGACCGTTGGAGGGCCGGACTATAAAGAAAACTATGAACAAATCCCTATGCACACTGCACATATCTTATTTTAAAGTAAAAAAAAACAGAACGGGAACAAATACAATATTTTAAATAAAGAACAAGTAAATTTAAATCAACAAACTGACCAGTATTTCAATGGGAACTATGCTCCTCTCACTGACCACCAATGAAAGAGGTGCCCCTTCCGGAAGTGCGGTGGGGGCCGGATAAATGGCCTCAGGGGGCTGCATGTGGCCCACGGGCCGTAGTTTGGGGACCCCTGCTCTAAAGCTTCTGCAAATGGTAGAAATGGATACCCCAGATGATTTGTAATCTCATTTCACTTTTTGGATAAAGGGTTTTTATAAATTTAACACTGATTAGTTCTTCATGCCCTAGAACCCTGATGGTGAACCTTTTATTTATTTATTTTTAATTTATTTTATTTTTATTTTTTATTTTTTAGAGAGGAGAGGGAGAGACAGAGAGAGAGAAGGGGGGAGGAGCTGGAAGCATCAACTCCCATATGTGCCTTGACCAGGCAAGCCCAGGGTTTCGAACAGGCAACCTCAGCATTTCCAGGTCGACACGTTATCCACTGCGCCACCACAGGTCAGGCCATGGTGAACCTTTTAATAAAAACCACCCACTTTTGCAGTGCTGGTCAACCTGGTCCCTCCCACCCACTAGTGGGTGTTCCAGCTTTCATGGTGGGCCAATCGCGGCGCCCTTTGGTTGCTCCACTACCTGTGCCTACTAGTGGGTGGGAGGGACCAGGTTGACCAGCACTGCAAAAGTGGGCAGTTTATGTAAAAAGGTTGGCCATCACAGCCCTAGAATGTAAACGTACTCACTATTGGCCAGAATTTTTTTAAAATTTCTAGGGTGGTGAGACAAGTTTTCATTGTCCAAATACCTGCAGGGCACTGAAGTCAGGGAAAAAACCTATTTGGGAATGCAGATCTTCTTAGATGCCAGAAGTTTTTGTGATCATTGACATTTAAGACACTGAAAGAGTGTGATGAGGGACTGCTTTTTCTTTTCCCTTTGAAAAGTCACCATGGTATATTTTTAAAAAATGAAATAGAATTTTAAAACTTAATATTAAGTCAACTTTATGCATCAGCAAATTAGGCAAAGCGCTGGTTTATGTTAAAGGAATACAACTGTTAAATATCACACACTAAGGGTGCTAATTGTTCCCTCATTAATTCCATGCTGTGGCAGCAGGAAATGAGTCGCACTCAAAAAAACTATGAATACTTTCTAACTTGTGCCCCAAAAGCTATCATTTATGTAAATTGCAGACTACAGACTTCTCATCCTTTCAGTGACTGACTCTGAGCCACAGGACTCTGGACTTCCAGTCATGTCCATTGAGGCCTTTGCTTTATTGGATATTCTTGTTTGAAAAAGCATGAGAGCATGAGTGAGAAATTGGGTTTCAATACATGAAGTTTTTATTTTGTTTTTCTTCCAAGTTAGTTAAGGTATATTCATTCTCTACATGTATATTAAGAGTACTTTTGTATAGATTGCTATGAGATAAATTCATTTTGCATTGTAGTTACTTTAAGACACGATAATGGCTTCTTATAGTTGAATAACTGAAAGACTTCTCTAGAAAGAATATTGCTTTTTTAAAAGCACTAAATATAGCCTGACCAGGTGGTGGCGCAGTGGATAGAGCCTCGGACTGGGATGCGGAGGACCCAGGTTCAAGACCTCGAGGTTGCAGCTTAAGCGCAGGCTCATCTGGCTTGAGCAAAGCTCACCAGCTTGGACCCAAGGTCACTGGCTTGAGCAAGGGGTTAATCAGTCTGCTGAAGACCCGTGATCAAGGCACATATGAAAAAGCAATCAATGAACAACTAAGGTGTTCAACGAAAAACTGATGATTGATGCTTCTCATCTTTCTCCGTTCCTATCTGTCTGTCCCTATCTATGCCTCTCTCTTACTCTCTCTCTGCTCTGTCCCTGAAAAAAAAAAGCACTAAATATAGACACCTCATTTTCCCTTAAATGTGTTTTTATAATACTCATGATAAAAGAGGTTTTCTTTCCAGCATGCAGTTTTATTTTATTTTAGATATTTTTATTAAAGTATAATGCATACAGACAATGCATATGTTATAAGCATACACCTCAATGAATTTTGACAAACTGGACATACTCGGATCAAGAAACAGAACATGAGCGTCGGCCTGGCGTGCAGAATCCCGGGTTCGATTCCCGGCCGGGGCACACAGGAGAAGCGCCCATCTGCTTCTCCACCCCTCCCCCTCTCCTTCCTCTCTGTCTCTCTCTTCCCCTCCCGCAGCAGAGGCTCCATTGGAGCAAAGATGGCCCTGGCGCTGGGGATGGCTCCTTGGCCTCTGCCCCAGGCACTAGAGTGGCTCTGGTTGCAACAGAGCGATGCCCCAGAGGGGCAGAGCATCGCCCCCTGGTGGGCGTGCCTGGTGGATCCCGGTCGGGCGCATGCGGGAGTCTGTCTGACTGTCTCTCCCCGTTTCTAGCTTCAGAAAAATACAAAAAAAAATTGAAAAAAAAAAAAGAAAGAAACAGAACATGAGCAATACTCCAGAAACACTCCCTTCACTCCCTTCCAGGCCTTACCACCTGCCCCCCCAATGGTAAATGCTATCTTGACTTCTAACAATAGATTAGTTTTGCCTGTTTAGTATTTTATTTAAGTCAAACTATTGTATTTCATATTTCACTGTTTATCTTCTTTCAATCACATTATGAATGTGAGATTCATCTATATTGTTTAATGTAGTGGTAGATAATTCACTGTTATGTTATATTCCATTGTGTGATTATGCTACAATATATTTATCTATCTTACTGTTGATGGACATTTGGGTTGTTTTCAGCTTGAGGCTATTAGAAATAGTGCTGCTATAAATATTTTAGTACCTATTTGTGAACATGTCTGAGTTTCTGTTAGGTATAGATCTAGAATTTAAACTGCCTGGTCAGGGTATACAGAAGTTTGCTTAAGTATATAAAACTAGTTTTTTGAAAGTGGCTGTACCACACAGTATACAAGTTCTAGTTTTCCACACTATTTTGAACAGTTGGTATTCCTCATCTTTTCAAATTTAGCCATTATGGTGGGTGTATAGTGATATCACAGCATGATTTTAATATATATTTCTTTGTTCTCCAGTCCCACCATAGTATCTCCCCATGACAGCTGACTGATATCTCAGATCTGAGACCCAGGCACGGTACTCACATGGCTGTACCATTTTACATTCCATCAGCAATAGCAAGCCAATAGTAAGTTTAATTCTCCACCCCCCCCACACACAAAATACCAAAGCCAGATGATTTAATTGGTTAATTGCATCAAACATTTGTAGAAGAAATAGTAGCAACACTACACAAAATCTTTCAGAAAATAGAGGATGAGGGAGAATACTCCCCAATTCTACGAGGCCAGTATTCTCTCATACTTAAGCCATACAAACATATTACAAGAAAACTACAGACCACTATTCCGTGTGAATATAGACGTAAAAATCCTCAACAAAATATGAGCAACTTGAATCCAGAAATAAGCATATATATCATGACCAAGTCAGGTTTATGCTGATGATGCAAAGCTGCTTCAAAACTCAAAGTCATGTAATAACATCTATCATATTAGCAGGCTAAAGAAAAAAATCACATTATCTACAGGTGCAATACAACTTTATCCAATTTCCAATAAAGGTTTCTTCCCCAGAAATTGATAAACTAATCCTAAAATTTATATAGACATAGAAAGGACCAGCCTGACCAGGCGGTGGCGCAGTGGATTTAGCGTCGGATTGGGATGCGGAGGACCCAGGTTCGAGACCCGAGGTCGCCAGCTTAAGCGCAGGCTCATCTGGTTTGAGCAGAGCTCACCAGCTTGGACCCAAGGTCGCTGGCTCGAGCAAGGGGTTACTCGGTCTGCTGAAGGCCTACGGTCAAGGCACATATGAGAAAGCAATCAATGAACAACTAAGGTGTCGCAACAAAAAACTAATGATTGGTGCTTCTCATCTCTCTCTGTTCCTGTCTGTCTGTCCCTGTCTATCTCTCTCTCTGACTCTCTCTCTCTGCCTCTGTTAAAAAAAAAAAGTAGAAAGGACCAAAAATAGCAAAAAGGAGTTTGTCAAAGAACAAAGTGGAAGGACATTCACCTTCCAATTTCAAAATTATTATAAAAGTACAGTAATCAAGACAGTATGGTACTAGCATGGGGACAGAGACATATATCAATGGAACAGAATAGAGTCCAGGAACAAACCGTCATACTTATGATGACCATTCTTTATAAAAGTGTGAAGGCAATTGAATGGAGAAAGAATATTTTTTAACATTTGGTGCAGGGATAAATGTATATAATACACACAAGAAGATGAATTTAAAATTTGTTTTAATGCTCTGGCTGGATAGCTTGCTTGATTAAGAGCTTCGTCCTGAAGCACAGAGGTTGCCAGTTCAATCCCTCGTCAGGGTACATATAGGAACAGATTGATGTTCCTGTCTCTCTCTCTCCCTACCTCTCTCAACTAAAATCAGTCAATAAAATAATAATGATGATGATGGATATACAACATAATTGTCCAAATGATGTGGAGATGTTTGCCCAAAATCTATGTACTCTTTTTGACCAATGTCACCCTGTTAATTTTCTAAATAATAAATAAATAAATAAATTTTATTTTAACACCAAACTAAAAGTTAACTAAAAATGGATCAGAGATGTAAGTGAAAAGCTAAAATTATAAGTTTGGGCAAAAAAACAATCTATGTCCTTGTATTAAGCAAAGAATTCTTAAAGAAGACACCAAGAGAATGATGCATAAAGAAAAAATGATAAATTGGACTTCATTTAAACCAAAAAGGTTTGTGCTTCAAAAGATGCTATTAAGAAACAGAAAAGACAGAACACAGACTGAAGTCATATATCTGATAAAGAACTTGTATCCAGAAAATATAAAGAACTCTTACAAATCAATAAAAAGAAGGGAAAAAAACAGTTTAAAAATGGACAAAAGTTTTTTTGGGTTTTTTATTTTTGAGGAAGAGAGACAGACAGACAGGAAGGAAGAAAGATGAGAAGCATCAACTCGTAGTTGCGACACCTTAGTTGTTCATTGATTGCTTTCTCATATGTGCCTTCACCAGGGGGCTACAGTTGAGCCAGTGACCCCTTGCTTAAGCCAGCGACCTTGTCTATGATCCCATGCTCAAGCTGGCAACACCCCGCTTAGGCTGGCGACCTTGAGGTTTCGAGCCTGGGACCTCAGCATCCCAGGGTGATGCTCTATCCACTGCGCCACCGCCTGGTCAGGTGTAAATGGGCAAAAGATTTGAAGAGACATTTCACCAAAGAAGATATACAAATAAGCATATGAAGAAATGCCCAGCATCATTAGTCATTAAAGAAATTCTAATGACAACTACAATGAAATGCCACTTTACATGTATGAAAAGAAGTATAATAAAAAAGACAATTATAAAAAATGTTGGCAAGGATATGGAGAATTAGGAACTTACATACATTTCTGGTGCGAATGCATTAAAATGGTATACCACCTTTAAAAAGTTTTATAGTGTCTAAAAATTTGACCATAAAAAAATTCATCATAGGCCCTGGCTGGTTGGCTCAGCGGTAGAGCGTCGGCCTGGCGTGCAGGGGACCCGGGTTCGATTCCCGGCCAGGGCACATAGGAGAAGCACCCATTTGCTTCTCCACCCCCCCTCCTTCCTCTCTGTCTCTCTCTTCCCCTCCCGCAGCCAAGGCTCCATTGGAGCAAAGATGGCCCGGGCGCTGAGGATGGCTCCTTGGCCTCTGCCCCAGGTGCTAGAGTGGCTCTGGTCACGGCCGAGCGACGCCCCAGAGGGGCAGGGCATCGCCCCCTGGTGGGCAGAGCTTCGCCCCTGGTGGGCGTGCCGGGTGGATCCCGGTCGGGCGCATGCGGGAGTCTGTCTGACTGTCTCTCCCCGTTTCCAGCCTCAGAAATACAAAAAAAAAAAATTCATCATAAATTTACCAGCAATGCCACCCCTATTATCTATCCAAAAGATATATAACATGTGGTCACACAAACACTTGTATTTGAATATTCATAACAGCATTATTCATATGAGGCAGAAAGTAGAGACAATCCAAATAACCATCAACTGGTGAAAAAGTAAACAAAATGTGGTATATTCAGCAATAAAAAGGAAGAAATACTAATAAAGGCATACCTACTTTTATTGCGCTTCACTTTATTGCATTTCACAGGTGTTGCATTTTTTTACAGACTTAAGATAAGACCCTCCACCAGCAAAAGATTAACACTCACTTTCTTGCAATACTCACTTTATTACAGTGGTCTGGAACTGAACCCACTATCTCTAAGGTATGCCTGTAAATACTACAACATGAATGAACCCCCAAAATATTATGCTAACTGAAATAAGTGAAACACAAAAGATGTAATATTGTATTTATATATTGTATTTATATGAAATGTCCAGAAAAGTCAAAGCTATAGAGATCTGTAAATTAGTGGTTGTCTGAACGTAAGAATGGGAACAGTCATTAACTGTAAATAGTACAAGAAACATTATTGGGGTGAAATAAATGTTAAAGAATTTGATTGTGGTGATGTTTGCACAATGGGAGTAAATTTAATAAAAGACCATTAAGTTGATCCTTAAATCCATTCCTGTTTAAACATCTGGATTTCCTGTCATAAGATCTGTTGCCACTGATACCTAGACTAATGTGTTGTCTTGGAGCCTGTTGTGTATTTAAGAATAAAGTTTTGGAGAGTGACGTCACGGAAATGGCACCGTGAGCAGCGCGTCCGACAGATCTCCCCTAAATCACAACAAATTTATCAACTAGAAACAGAAAAATTTATCCTCGGAGCATTCCGGAGTTCCACACAAACTGAAAGCGAAAGGACTGTTATCACTTGAATCTGAGAGACGAGGGTGTGGAGGAAGCTACCGCAGCGACGTTCATTCAAGCCGCGAGGGAGTGCGCCTGTGGTGAGTCAGCCCACACTCGGGAGCCGCGAGCAGCCGCGGGCGCGCGCCCGGTACGGTTGCAGAGCGAGCACCGCCCACACTCCGGAGCGCGAGCAGCCGCTGGCGCGCGCCCGGTCCAGTTGCAGAGCAAGCACCGCTAACGTTCCCAGCGGCCCGCGCACTGCGAGTGAGAGTCACCAGCCACCAGTGCCCGGAGCACCCCATTCATGCACGTGCCCTGGGCATTCCACATGCCCAGAGCGCCTTACTGGCCCGCACACCCAGGGTGCCCCATTATCCTGCGCCTGGTGCGATTCAGCCGCCAGCGGCAGGGCGAGCGGGAGAGGCACCAGGGTGGTCTTCTACTTGGGAGATTCTCTCCATGGGCAGGGCACCTCACCCAGCCATTCAAGCTAACAATCAAGCGTTGGGGGAGGGGCGCGTGCAGGCAGCCTAAAATACCTTCGGGAGCACAGCTGCGACCCAATCACTGAAATTAGCTTAACCCATGAAATCTGCGCACCCTCGGTTCTAATTGATAAGATCTCTCTCAGTTCAGCGACCCAAGACAAGAGGCGTGATATTTTTAGTGCCTCTCGCTAAAGGGGCGGGGGCAACTTCTGATTGATAGAGCCTCCATATTCAGGGATAAACGCTAACAAGAGGGACTTGGCAGATAATAAGATCTATACTACACTAGTCGCAAGCAGAGACTAGTGCCTCTTCTTCCCAGCCAAAACAGGATACAAAGTGTGGAAAGCCTGGGTTGAGAGGTCCAACTGAATGCTAGGCGCTGAACAGTCACCTTGACAACAATTGACTCCCACCCCCGCCTGATTACACTGGAGGCCCTGACTGCCAGAGCCTTTCCCAAAGCCTTACACTGAGTGGGGATAGAGTGGGGATTTCCCAGCTCTTTGAGCCTCTTACTCCCCAGGCAGAAGCAGTTGCAGCCTTATAGCTGGATCACCAGGCTGCTAATTCAGGAAGGGGGGACTAGGAGAGAGAATCCAGGAAAGCAAACTCTCTCATCGTTGGACCCTGCAAACGCCAACAAGCCTTGACTACCAGCAAGACTAAAGCCAATTATATGACATTGCCATAGAATCCTATCAACTGCAAATCCCTACCTAAGTGTGACACAGGGGCAGAGCCTGGGGTACAGAGTCACCGACCAGGAAGAGGGAGAGAAAAGAAAAAGGAAGAAGTTAACCTCTCAAAATCAAGAAAAATCCACAGACTTTACAACTTGTTCCACTAATTTTTTTGTTGTTGTTGTTTGTTTCTTCTATCTTATTGCCTTTATTTCCTCCACCTCGGTCCTTCTATTCTCTGCCCATCTTATGCTTCCCTTTTCTTGAACTACACTACCCATAACTGTTACATTTTATTTCTCTTCTTCATCCTCACCCTCCTTTAAGGTTATACTCCAAAACACTTAACTCTCACTCTCTCCTCTTTTGTTTTTTTTTTTTGATTTGCTTTATTTTGTTTTTTTCTCTTCCTTTTTTATTTCTTCCTTCGTTTCTCTCTTTTTCTTATTTTTTCCTTTCTATTCGTTTTTTCTTTTCTCGTTTTACTTTCCTCCCATTTAATCCTTAATCACAAACAAATTAGTTAATTTGGGACTCAAGGCTTTTTTTGGCTTTATTTTTCTTTTTTGCTTTTGTTTTTTTTTCTTGTTTGTTTATTTTTGTGGCATTTTGGGTCCTCCCAACCCAAGGTCTCCATTGTATTTAGTCTTCGCTCCACTTAATACAACAGACTTTTACTTATTATTTTTATTTTTTTCTTCTTTATTATTCTTTTTTTGGTCCTTTTTTCTGGTTCCCTCTTATCCCTCTCATTATATCTCTTAGTTGACCATCACTTACAAGCAAATCATCTTATGCTTGTCTAAAATTTTCTTCCTTTTTTTTTTTTTTTTTGCATTTATTAGGTCCCTACTCCCTTTTTTTGCCCCTTGAACTCTTCACCCCAAATCCGGCCCTCCATTATAGGCACGATATTTCCCTGAGGAGGGGAGAGGAGGGAAAGAGAAGAAAGAAAAAAAGGGGGAAATAATAAATTATTACTGGTTTTTTTTGTGGGGTGTTTTACCTTTTTTTTTTTTTTTTTTTTTTTTTTTTACTTTTTACTCTTTATTAATTCTAATTAGTGCTATCAACAAGACCACCCTCAGATGCCAATAAGAAAGAGGAAATCGAATATTATGGATACAAAAGAAAGAGAGGTAACACAAATAGATGTGGAAAAATCTATGGAGAAAAGACTTAACATATTGGAAGCCTTGGAGCTAAATGACAGAGAATTTAAAATAGAAATCTTAAAAATACTCAGAGATATACAGGAAAACACAGAAAGGCAATATAGGGAGATCAGAAAACAACTCAATGAACACAAAGAATATATTACCAAGGAAATTGAAACTATTAAAACAAATCAAACAGAAATGAAAAACTCAATTCACGAGCTGAAAAACGAGGTAACAAGCTTAGCTAACAGAACAGCCCAGATTGAGGATAGGATTAGTGAAATAGAAGACAAACAACTTGAGGCACAACAGAGAGAAGAAGAAAGAGACTCAAAAATTAAAAAAAATGAGATAGCCCTACAGGAATTGTCTGACTCCATCAGAAAGAATAACATAAGAATAATAGGTATATCAGAGGGAGAAGAGAAAGAAAATGGAATGGAGAATATACTCAAACAAATAATAGATGAGAACTTCCCAAGCCTGTGGAAAGAACTAAAGCCTCAAATTCAAGAAGCAAACAGAACACTGAGTTTCCTTAACCCCAACAAACCCACTCCAAGGCACATCATAATAAAGATGACACAAACCAATGACAAAGAAAAAATTCTCAAGGCAGCCAGGGAAAAGAAGAGTACAACATATAAAGGAAGGCCTATTAGATTATCATCAGATTTCTCAGCAGAAACTCTACAAGCTAGAAGAGAGTGGACCCCAATATTTAAAGCCCTGAAAGAGAGGAACTTTCAGCCAAGAATACTATACCCATCAAAGCTATCCTTCAAGTATGAAGGAGATATAAAAACATTCACAAATACAGAAAAGATGAGAGAATTTATCAACAGAAAGTCCCCACTCCAGGAAATACTAAAGGGGGTTTTCCAACCAGATTCAAAGAACAAAAGAAAACAACACCACAAGTAACAGCTCCACCAAGAACACAATAAAACCAAACTTAAACTGTGACAACAAAGGAAAAAAAGGGGGGAGAGGATGGAGATTAACAGTAGCAAAGGATGATGAAGTGCAGAAATACTTATAAGATAGGGTACTACAATGAATATGGTAGGTACCCTTTTCATTACTTAATGGTAACCACCCTTGAAAAAACCACCACAAAAACACTTGACTTAAAAAAGGTAGCAACAGAGGAAAGAAGTATGGAACACAAACAAACAAAAACAAATGATAGAAAAACAAAAGAGAAGAATCAAACTAGATACAAAACTAACAGAAAGCAATTTATAAAATGGCAGTAGGGAACCCACAAGTGTCAATAATTACACTAAATGTAAATGGATTAAACTTACCATTAAAAAGACACAGAGTAGCAGAATGGATTAAAAAAGAAAATCCAACTATATGCTGCCTACAAGAAACACATCTAAGCAACAAGGATAAAAACAAATTCAAAGTGAAAGGCAGGAAAACAATACTCCAAGCAAACAACACCCCCAAAAAAAGCAGGCATAACAATACTCATATCTAATAATGCTGACTACAAGACAGAAAAAGTACTCAGAGACAAAAATGGTCATTTCATAATGATTAAGGGGAAGTTGAATCAAGAAGACATAACAATCCTTAATATATATGCACCAAACCAAGGAGCACCAAAATATATAAGACAGCTACTTATTGACCTTAAAACAAAAACTAACAAAAATACAATCATACTTGGAGACCTCAATACACCGCTGACGGCTCTAGATCGGTCATCCAAACAGAGAATCAATAAAGATATAGTGGCCTTAAATGAAATACTAGAACACCTGGATATGATAGACATCTACAGGACACTTCATCCCAAAGCGACAGAGTATACATTTTTCTCTAGTGTACATGGAACATTCTCAAGAATTGACCATATGTTGGGCCACAAAGACAATATCAGCAAATTTAGAAAAATTGAAATTGTACCAAGCATATTTTCTGATCATAAAGCCTTGAAACTAGAATTCAACTGCAAAAAAAGAGGGGGAAAAACCCACAAAAATGTGGAAACTAAACAACATACTTCTAAAAAATGAATGGGTCAAAGAAGAAATAAGCGCAGAGATCAAAAGATATATACAGACAAATGAAAATGAAAATACGACATATCAGAATCTCTGGGATGCAGCAAAAGCAGTAATAAGAGGAAAGTTCATATCACTTCAGGCCTATATGAACAAACAAGAGAGAGCCGAAGTAAACCACTTAACTTCACACCTTAAGGAACTAGAAAAAGAAGAACAAAGACAACCCAAAACCAGCCGAAGAAAGGAGATAATAAAAATCAGAGCAGAAATAAATGAAATAGAGAACAGAAAAACTATAGAAAAAATCAATAAAACAAGGAGCTGGTTCTTTGAAAAGATCAACAAAATTGACAAACCCTTGGCAAGACTCACCAAGGAAAAAAGGCACAGGACTCAAATAAATAAAATCCAAAATGAAAGAGGAGAGATCACCACAGACATCATAGATATACAAAGAATTATTGTAGAATACTATGAAAAATTATATGCCACCAAATACAACAATCTAGAAGAAATGGATAAATTCCTAGAACAATACAACCTTCCTAGACTGAGTAATGAAGAAGCAGAAAGCCTAAACAGACCAATCAGCAGGGAGGAAATAGAAAAAACTATTAAAAACCTCCCCAAAAATAAAAGTCCAGGCCCAGATGGTTATACTAGTGAATTCTATCAAACATTCAAAGAAGACTTGGTTCCTATTCTACTCAAAGTCTTCCAAAAAATTGAAGAAGAAGCAATACTTCCAAACACATTTTATGAGGCCAACATAACCCTCATACCAAAACCTGGCAAGGATGGCACAAAGAAAGAAAACTACAGACCAATATCTCTAATGAATACAGATGCTAAAATACTAAACAAAATACTGGCAAACCGAATACAACAACATATTAAAAAAAAAATACATCATGATCAAGTGGGATTCATCCCAGAATCTCAAGGATGGTTCAACATACGCAAAACGGTTAACGTAATACACCATATCAATAAAACAAAGAACAAAAACCACATGATCTTATCAATAGATGCAGAAAAGGCTTTTGATAAAATACAACACAATTTTATGTTTAAGACTCTCAACAAAATGGGTATAGAAGGAAAATATCTCAACATGATAAAGGCCATATATGATAAACCATCAGCCAACATCATATTAAAACGGCATAAAACTGAGGACTTTCTACCTTAAATCAGGAACAAGACAGTGTTGTCCACTCTCTCCACTCTTATTTAACGTGGTGCTAGAAGTTCTGGCCAGAGCAATCAGACAAGACAAAGAAATAAAAGGCATCCATATCGGAAAAGAAGAAGTAAAAGTATCACTTTTTGCTGATGATATGATCCTATACATCGAAAACCCCAAAGAATCCACAAAAAGATTATTAGAAACAATAAACCAATACAGTAAGGTTGCAGGATACAAAGTTAACATACAAAAGTCCATAGCCTTTCTATATGCCAACAATGAAATATTAGAAAACGAACTCAAAAAAATAATCCCCTTCACGATTGCAACAAAAAAAATAAAATACCTAGGAATAAACATAACAAAGAATGTAAAGGACCTATATAATGAAAATTACAAAGCATTGTTAAGGGAAATCGAAAAAGATACAATGAGATGGAAAAATATTCCTTGTTCTTGGATAGGAAGAATAAATATAATCAAAATGGCCATATTACCCAAAGCAATATACAAATTTAATGCAATTCCCATCAAAATCCCTATGAGATTTTTTAAAGAAATGGAACAAAAAATCATCAGATTTATATGGAACTATAAAAAACCCCGAATAGCCAAAACAATCCTAAGGAAAAAGAATGAAGCTGGGGGCATTACAATACCTGACTTTAAACTATATTATAGGGCCACGATAATCAAAACAGCATGGTATTGGCAGAAAAATAGACACTCAGACCAATGGAACAGAATAGAAAGTCCAGAAATAAAACCACATATATATGGTCAAATAATCTTTGATAAAGGGGCCAACAACATACAATGGAGAAAAGAAAGCCTCTTCAACAAATGGTGTTGGGAAAACTGGAAAGCCACATGCAAAAGAATGAAACTCGACTATAGCCTGTCCCCGTGTACTAAAATTAATTCAAAATGGATCAAAGACCTAAATATAAGACCTGAAACAATAAAGTACATAGAAGAAGACATAGGTACTAAAATCATGGACCTGGGTTTTAAAGAACATTTTATGAACTTGACTCCAATGGCAAGAGAAGTGAAGGCAAAGATAAATGAATGGGACTACATCAGAATTAAAAGTTTTTGCTCAGCAAGAGAAACTGATATAAAAATAAACAGACAGCCAACTAAATGGGAAATGATATTTTCAAACAACAGCTCAGATAAGGGCCTAATATCCAAAATTTACAAAGAACTCATAAAACTCAACAACAAACAAACAAACAATCCCATAAAAAAATGGGAAGAGGACATGAACAGACACTTCTCCCAGGAAGAGATACAAATGGCCAACAGATATATGAAAAGATGCTCAGCTTCATTAGTTATTAGAGAAATGCAAATCAAAACTACAATGAGATACCACCTCACCCCTGTTAGATTAGCTATTATCAACAAGACGGGTAATAGCAAATGTTGGAGAGGCTGTGGAGAAAAAGGAACCCTCATTCACTGTTGGTGGGACTGTAAAGTAGTACAACCATTATGGAGGAAAGTATGGTGGTTCCTCAAAAAACTGCAAATAGAACTACCTTATGACCCAGCAATCCCTCTACTGGGTATATACCCCAAAACCTCAGAAACATTGATACGTGAAGACACATGTAGCCCCATGTTCATTGCAGCACTGTTCACAGTGGCCAAGACATGGAAACAACCAAAAAGCCCTTCAATAGAAGACTGGATAAGAAGATGTGGCACATATACACTATGGAATACTACTCAGCCATAAGAAATGATGACATCAGATCATTTACAGCAAAATGGTGGGATCTTGATAACATTATAAGGAGTGAAATAAGTAAATCAGAAAAAAACAAGAACTACATGATTCCATACATTGGTGGAACATAAAAATGAGACTAAGAGACATGGACAAGAGTGTGGTGGTTACCAGGGGTGGGGGGAGGGAGGACATGGGAGGGAGGGAGGGAGAGAGAACTAGATAGAGGGTGGCGGAGGACAATCTGACTTTGGGCGAGGGGTACGCAACATAATTTAATGACAAAATAACCTAGACATGTTTTCTTTGAATATATGTACCCTGATTTATTAATGTCATCCCATTACCATTAATAAAAATTTATTTTAAAAAAAAAAGTTTTGGATGTCACTGCTAGGCACCTGGTGGCACGTTGGCCAAAACTTCAGCGGGCTTTCTGGGAACAAAAATGGCTATGGCCGGCAATTTCTTTCTCTCTCTCTTTTTTTTTATAGAAACAGACAATCAGGAAGGGAGAGAGATGAGAAGCATCGACTCGTAGTTGCATCACTTTATTGTTCATTGATTGCTTCTCATACATGCCTTAACCAGAGGGCTCCAGCCAAGCCAGTAACCTTTGCTCAAACCAGTGACCACGGTCTCAAACCAGTGAACTTGGGCTTCAAGCCAGTGAACCTTGGGCTCAAGCCAGCAACCATGGAATTATGTCTATGATCTCACACTCAAGCCAGTGACCCCACGTTCAAGCTGGTAAGCCTGACTCAAGCCAGGATCTTGGGGTTTCAAACCTGGGTCCTCAGCACCCCAGTCGATGCTCTATCCACTACTCTACCACTGGTCAGGCTATAGCCATCATTTCTACCTGCACTACTATGTAGGGCACAAGCACAAGTTTGGACATAAGTTTCTGGAATTCAAGTTTCAACCTGAAGGAAAGCTTAGATATGCCAATAACAGCAATTACAAAAATGATGTCATGATCAGAAAAAAAAAGGCTTATGTATACAAGAGTATAATAGAAGACCTGAAGAGAGTTACTGTTGACAGTGAAATTACAAAAGAAGATGATTCTTTATGACCTCGCTCTGACAGGGCTGGAAGACAGGAGCTTGAAATTGTAATTGGAAATGAACACGTTTCTTTTACTACATCAAAAATAGGTTCTCTTGCCTGACCAGGCGGTAGTGCAGTGGATAGAACGTCGGACTGGGATGCGGAGGACCCAGGTTTGAGACCCCGAGGTTGCCAGCTTGAGCACGGGCTCATCTGGTTTGAGCAAAGCTTGCCAGCTTGGACCCAAGGTCGCTGGCTCGAGCAAGGGGTTACTCCGTGTGCTGGAGGCCCGCGGTCAAGGCACATATGAGAAAGCAATCAATAAACAACTAAGGTGTCCCAATGCACAACGAAAAACTAATAATTGATGCTTCTCATCTCTCCGTTCTTGTCTGTCTGTCCTTGTCTATCCCTCTCTCTGACTCTCTCTCTCTCTGTCTCTGTAAAAAAAAAAAAAAAAAAAAAAAAAGGTTCTCTTGCCCTGGCCGGATAGCTTGGTTGATTAGAGCATCGTCCTGAAGCACAGAGGTTGCCAGTTTGATTCCCGGTAAGGGCACATACAGGAACAGATCAATGTTCTGTTTCTGTCTCAAAAATGCGTTCTTCCTCTCTCTCCAAAATCAATAAAATAAACATTAAAAAAAATAGGTTCTCTTATTGATGTAAATCAAAGGATCCCGAAGGCCTTTGAGTATTTTACTATTTGGTACAGGACCTGAAATATTTAGTTTTTAGTCTTATTGAATTACATTTAAAGATTAAACCAATCTAAAGTATTTTTGAAGCTGTTTTTTTTGTTTGTTTGTTTTTTTAGGAAGGATCCATGAATCTTTTTTTTTTTTTTGTATTTTTCTGAAGCTGGAAACGGGGAGAGACAGTCAGACAGACTCCCGCATGCGCCCGACCGGGATCCACCCGGCACGCCCACCAGGGGGCGACGCTCTGCCCCTCCAGGGCGTCGCTCTGTTGCAACCAGAGCCACTCTAGCGCCTGGGGCAGAGGCCAAGGAGCCATCCCCAGCGCCCGGGCCATCTTTGCTCCAATGGAGCCTCGGCTGCAGGAGGGGAAGAGAGAGACAGAGAGGAAGGAGAGGGGGAGGGGTGGAGAAGCAGATGGGCGCTTCTCCTGTGTGCCCTGGCCGGGAATCGAACCCGGGACTTCCGCACACCAGGCCAACGCTCTACCACTGACCCAACTGGCCAGGGCCTGAAGCTGTTTTTATATTTAATTAAAGGATAGGTAATGGAAGGTTTGTCATTTATAATACTAGGATTTTTATTAATGTGTAGTGAACAAATTTTTTGTATGCAAATTGAAAATAAGAAAATACATAAATAGGCTTAATGTTTACCTTCACTTGTGTCCAAGTGGGTTGGACAGTTCCCACACACATTAAATTCTGCAAATAAAAGTCATTTTTGTTGAAATTTTGTTCAAAAAAACTTACCAAAGCCTGAAACAAATAAATAAAAATATTGTAAATGAATAAACTTGTTTTAAAAAAGTTATTGAGGCCCTGGCCGGTTGGCTCAGTGGTAGAGCATCGGCCTGGCATGCAGAAGTCCCGGGTTCGATTCCCGGCCAGGGCACACAGGAGAAGCGCCCATCTGCTTCTCCACCCCTCCCCCTCTCCTTCCTCTCTGTCTCTCTCTTCCCCTCCCGCAGCCAAGGCTCCATTGGAGCAAAGATGGCCCAGGCGCTGGGGATGGCTCCTTGGCCTCTGCCCCAGGCGCTAGAGTGGCTCTGGTCACGGCAGAGCCACGCCCCTCCGGGGCAGAGCATCGCCCCCTGGTGGGCAGGGCGTTGCCCCCTGGTGGGCGTGCCGGGTGGATCCCGGTGGGGCGCATGCGGGAGTCTGTCTGACTGTCTCTCCCCGTTTCTAGCTTCAGAAAAATACAAAAAAAATAAAAATAAAAAAGTTATTGAAATGTATAATTTAAATATGGAATGTAAATTATACCTCAATAAAGTTGTTTCTTCTTTAGAGCTGCTTTGGCTATTCCAGGTCTTTGACATTTCCATGTGGATTGTAGAATAAGTTTGTCCATTTCAACAACAAAAAAGTTGTTATGATTTTTATTAAGATTAGTTTAAATATGTATATCAACCTGGGGCAAATTAAAATCTTAACAATATTGAATTTTCTGTCCCATAAATAAGGTGTGTCTCTCCATACTTTAAGTATTCTTAAATTTCTCTCAGCAATATTTTGTAGTTTTCAGTGTACAGGTCTTTCACATCTTCTGATAAATTCTCCCTTAAGTATTTCATATTTCTACTTAGTGCTGTCTTACTTTCACTTTATTGTGTGATATTGGGGTTCTTTTGTTTGTTTGTTTTTTACAGAGTCAGAGAGGGGGCGATAGACAGGGACAGACAGACAGGAATGGAGAGAGATGAGAAGCATCAATCATCAGTTTTTCGTTGCGACACCTTAGTTGTTCATTGATTGCTTTCTCATATGTGCCTTGACCGCCGGCCTTCAGCAGACCGAGTAACCCCTTACTCGAGCCAGCGCCCTTGGATCCAAGCTGGTGAGTTTTGCTCAAACCAGATGAGTCCGCGCTCAAGCTGGTGACCTCGGGGTCTCGAACCTGGGTCCTTTGCATTCCAGTCCGACGCTCTATCCACTGCGCCACCACCCTGTCAGGCTGATATTGGTTTTTAATTTTAATTTCTTGTTAATTAATAGTATGTAGAAAATCAGTTAATGTTTGTATGTTTACCTTGTGCAAAAGTTAAAAGAAACAGTTTCTACACATAATTTCCCTCCTAACATCAATCACAAGTACAAGTTCAAGGGTCTCCAAGACCACCCTCAGATTCAACAATTAACCAGATGGATTCACAGAACTCACTGAAAACTATTATAATCATGGTTACATTTTATTACAGCTCGTGTATAGAGATTAAAATCAGCCAAGAGAAGAAGTACATAATGGATTCACAGAACTCACTGAAAATTATTATAATCATGGTTACATTTTATTATAGCTCAAGTATAAAGATTAAAATCAGCCAAGAGAAAAGTACATAATGGACTCACAGAACTCACTGAAAACTATTATAATCATGGTTACATTTTATTACAGCTCAAGTATAAAGATTAAAATCAGCCAAGGGAAGAAGTACATAATGGATTCACAGAACTCACTGAAAACTATTATAATCATGGTTACATTTTATTACAGCTCAAGTATAAAGATTAAAATCAGCCAAGGGAAGAAGTACATAATGGATTCACAAATTCACTGAAAACTATTATAATCATGGTTACATTTTATTACAGCTCAAGTATAGAGATTAAATGCAGACAAGGGAAGAAGTACATAGGAAGGTAACAAATGCAGTTTCCAGTTACCACCCCCCCCCATGGAATCAAGACAGCATTACTCTCCAGGCATTTATTGCAGTAGCATGGAGTACTGCCAACCAGGGAAACTCACCCAAACCTTGGTGTCCAGAGCCCTTAATAAACTCCATCATGTAGGTACAGTTGACTGTTCACATGGCTGAGCTCAGTCTCCAACCCTCAAGAGACCAAGTTTCATGACCCACAGCTCCCACCTTTCATCATGCTATTGATGTGGCTTTGAGCCCACGTCCTAAATCATAGTTACTATCTGGATGGCACAAGGCCCCCAGGTAAACAAAGGCATCCCTATTAGGCAAGATATTCCAAGGGCCTAGAAATTACATCCCAGAAGCTGAGGGCAAAGGCCAGACCTCTCTTTGGGTAAAGTTAAATACTTGACTACACAAGCCACTCCTAGCCATTGGCTAAGGCTTTTTCACAACAAAACATATTTGTCTAGGCATCTGGTTTTAGTATAGCACTTATATGATACACAGCAATAATAAAAATGAATTCATCCTATAAATCCATTATATATATTTTCATATCTTAATACTAATTTGATTTCTTTCTCCCTTTTTTCTACCTCTATTTGTACCTTATAATATAAATGTGCTGAATTATTTAGCATAGAAATTAGTTGATCAGCTAAATCCATTTCTTCTTCAAGCCAATCATTTTCCACAGTATTATATACTGAAAAGTATTTAACTTAATTTGCTGATCTGTTAGACCATCAGTATAAGTATAATCTTAGTAACAATGCCAGTTTTACACCATATGGTAGTATGGTAGCAGATGTAAACTGCATACAACACTGTACCTATAGTCAACAATAATATACATTTAAATTTTTGTTAGGAGGGTAGATTTCCTAAGTGTTCTTCTCAAAATAAAATTAACTAATAAAATAAAATACTAAAAATATATTGGCACATTACTAGAATCTCACTAAGCCATCAAAAATTGGTCCCGTATGTCCCAGCAAACATAATTTCTGGACCAAATGGCTTCACAGGCAAATTTTACCAAACATTCAAAGAAGAACTAACACTTATCCTTCTCAAGCTATTCCAAAAAATTCAAGAGGAGGGAAGAGGTCCAAATTCATTTTATGAGGCAAGCATTATCCTCATTCCAAAACCAAGTAAAGAAACTACAAAGAAAGAAAACTATAGGCCAATATCCCTGATGAACATAGATGCTAAATTTTTCAACAAAATATTAGCAAGCCAGATCCAGCAATACATTAAAAAGATCATACATCATGATCAAGTGGGATTTATTCCAGGGAGGCAAGGCTGGTATAACATTTGAAAATCAATAAACATGATTTATCACACAAACAAAATGAAGAATAAAACTCACATGATCATATCAATAGATGCAGAAAAAGTATTCAATAAAATCCAGCACCCATTCATGATAAAAACTCTCAGCAAAGTGGAAATATGGGGAACATACCTCAACATGATAAAGGCCATATATGACAAACACACAGACAACATCATACTCAATGGGCAAAAACTAAAAGCAATCCCCTTAAGATCAGGAACAAGACAGAGTGCCCCCTTTCACCACTCTTATTCAACATAGTTCTGGAAGTCCTAGCCACAGCAATCAGACAAGAAGATGAAATAAAAGGCATCCAAATTGGAAAAGATGAAATAAATTTGTCATTATTTGCTGATGACATAATACTGTACATAAGAAACCTTAAAGTCTCCGCCAAAAAACTACTAGATCTGATAAATGAATCTGGCAAGGTGGCAGGATATACAATTAATATTTAGAAATCAGTGGCATATTTATACACCAATAATGAACTGTCTGAAAGAGAAAGTAAGGCGACAGTCTCATTCACTATTGCAACAAGAAAAAAAATAAAGTACCTAGAAATAAATTTAACCAAGAAGGTAAAATACTTGTACTCAGAAAATTATAAGACATTGAGAAAAATCAAGGAAGATATAAACAAGCAGAAGTATATACTGTATTTATGGATAGGAAAAATTAACATTAAACTATCTACACTGTGGCCCTGGCTGATTAGCTCAGTGGTAGAGCATTGGCCTGGGGTGTGGATGTCCTGGGTTCGATTCCCAGTCAGGGCACACAAGAGAAGCGACCATCTGCTTCTCCACCCCTCTTCCCTTCTCTCTCTCTCTCTCTCTCTCTCTCTCTCTCTCTCTCTCTCTTTCCCTCTTGCAGCCATGGCTCAATTGGTTTGAGTGCATCAGTCCCAGGCACTGAGGATAGCTCGGTGGAGCCTCTGCCTCAGGTGCTAAAAATGAATCGGTCACAAGCATGGCCACAGATGGGCAGAGCATCAGCTCCAGATGGGGGTTGCTGGGTGGATCCAGCTGGGGGCACATGCGGGAGTCTGTCTCTGTATTTTTCCTTCTATCACTTGGAAAAATTAAAAAATATATATCCATACTGCCTGACCAGGCGGTGGTGCAGTGGATAGAGCATCAGCCTTGGATGCAGAGGACCCAGATTCAAAACCCTAAAGTTGCCAGTTTGAGCACAGGCTCACCAGCTTGAGTGCAGGGTCACTGGCTTGAGCGTGGGATCATAGACATGACCCCATAGTCTCTGGCTTGAGCCCTAAGGTCGCTGGCTAGAAGACCACGGTTGCTAGCTTAAGCAAGGTGTCACTGGCTCAACTGGAGCCCCATGTTCAAGGCACATATGAGAAAGTAAAAAATGAACAACTAAGGTGCCACAGTGAAGAACTGATGCTTCTCATCTCTCTTCCTTCCTGTCTGTCTGTGTCTGTCTCTCTCTCTCTCTCTCTCTCTCTCTCTCGCAAAAAAAAATTAAATATGCACACTAGTGGCACAGTGGATAGAATGTCGGACTGGGACACAGAATACCCAGGTACAAAACCCCGATGTTGCCGGTTTGAGCATGAGCTCATCTGGTTTGAGCACGGCTCACCAGCTTGAACCCAAGGTCGCTGGCTTGAGCAAGGGGTTACTTGGTCTGCTGTAGCCCCTGGTCAAGGCACATACAAGAAACAATCAATGAAAAACTAAGGTGCTGCAATGAAGAATTGATGCTTCTTATCTCTCTCCCTTCCTGTCTGTCCCTCTCTCTGTCTCCTTCTGTGTCTGTCACAAAAAAATAAAAATACCCATACTATCCAAAGCAATCTATAGGTTCAATGTAATTCCTATTAAGATATCAATGGCATAAAATTTATCTGGAACCAAAAAAAAAAACCTGAATAGCCTCAGCAATCTTGAAAATGAAGATCAAAGTGGCAGGTATCACACCTCTTGATATCAAGCTATATTACACGGCCACTGTAATCAAAACACCTTGGTACTGGCATAAGAACAAGTGTACAGCTCAATGGAACAGAACAGTGAACCTAGATATAAACCCACCTGTCGGGAGCCGATCAACAGCTGCTGGTTGACACAGTCACAGCAATGAAGAGGCGCAGCAATACTTTCCCCCTAACTTCTTGGGTTTATTTTATTTTTCTCCCCCCTTTTTTTGGTGTGTGTGCTATTACTTATGGCACAAGGCTAGTGTCTGGAGTTAATAGTCGCACCGTGCTTCCCTGCAGATTTGCAGTAATTTCTCTGGAAATGAGACAGAGGGTGTGAATTCCACAGAAAAGCCTATAAACCCCACAGAGAAACCTTGTATAAGATGTGTAAGATTTCATATTATAGAAGAATAGAAAAACTTTCCGTTCCTCTTACATACCTGACCTTCAGGCAGTGGAACGCTCTGAGAAAAATAAAATTAGAACTTAACTAGTAGATGAAAATAGTAGACAAAACATAATTTTACTAAACAATAGGCCATTAGGTAAAGCAGAGTTATTAATCAATAGTGACTTTTTAGAAGCCTGCATGAGACTGATGCCAATATTGTTGTTGCCGCTCAAGGTATTGTATAACTGTACTTAGAATGGCTTACCACCTGATTTATAGCTTAAAGAAATGTACTAACCTCTTCCTGGAATATTTATCCACATTAAAGCAAAAATAACTATTAATCAATGTATTCTGCATAACATGTGATTATATATATATATATTTTTTATAATTTTATTTTTTTTAATGGGGTGACATCAATAAATCAGGATACATATATTCAAAGATAACAAGTCCAGGTTATCTTGTCGTTCAATTATGTTGCATACCCACCACCCAAAGTCAGATTGTCCTCTGTCACCTTCTATCTTGTTTTCTTTGTGCCCCTCCCCACCCCCTATCCCTCTCCCATTCCCCCCTCCCCCCGTAACCACCACACTCTTATCAATGTCTCTTAGTTTCACTATTATGTTCCACCTACGTATGGAATAATACAGTTCTTGTTTTTTTCTGATTTACTTATTTCGCTTCGTATCATGTTATCAAGATCCCACCATTTTGCTGTAAATGTTCCGATGTCATCATTTCTTATGGCTGAGTAGTATTCCATAGTGTATATGTGCCACATCTTCTTTATTCAGTCATCTATTGATGGGCTTTTTGGTTGTTTCCATGTCCTGGCCACTGTGAACAATGCTGCAATAAACATGGGGCTGCATGTGCCTTTACGTATCAATGTTTCTGAGTTTTGGGGATATATACCCAGTAGAGGGATTGCTGGGTCATAAGGTAGTTCTATTTTCAGTTTTTTGAGGAACCACCATACTTTCTTCCATAATGGTTGTACTACTTTACATTCCCACCAACAGTGTATGAGGGTTCCTTTTTCTCCACAGCCTCTCCAACATTTGCTATTACCTGACTTGCTAATAACAGCTAATCGAACAGGTGTGAGGTGGTATCTCATTGCCGTTTTGATTTGCATTTCTCTAATAGCTAAAGAAGATGAGCATCTTTTCATATATCTGTTGGCCATTTGTATTTCTTCCTGGGAGAAGTGTCTATTCATATCCTCTTCCCATTTTTTTATTGGATTGTTTGTTTGTTTGTTGTTGAGTTTTATGAGTTCTTTGTATATTTTGGATATTAGGCCCTTATCTGAGCTGTTGTTTGAAAATATCATTTCCCATTTAGTTGGCTTTCTGTTTATTTTGTTATCAGTTTCTCTTGCTGAGCAAAAACTTCTTAGTCTGATGTAGTCCCATTCATTAATTTTTGCCTTCACTTCTCTTGCCATTGGAGTCAAATTCATAAAATGCTCTTTAAAACCCAGGTCCATGAGTTGAGTACCTATGTCTTCTTCTATGTACTTAATTGTTTCAGGTCTTATGTTTAGATCTTTGATCCATTTTGAGTTAATTTTTGTACAGGGGGAGAGACTGTAGTCCAGTTTCATTCTTTTGCATGTGGCTTTCCAGTTTTCCCAGCACCATTTATTGAAGAGGCTTTCTTTTCTCCATTGTGTGTTGTTGGCCCCTTTATCAAAAATTATTTGACTATATATATGTGGTTTTATTTCTAGACTTTCTATTCTGTTCCATTGGTCTGAGTGTCTATTTTTCTGCCAATACCATGCTGTTTTGATTGTCATGGCCCTATAATAGAGTTTGAAGTCAGGTATTGTTATGCCCCCAGCTTCATTCTTTTTCTTTAGGATTGCTTTGGCTATTCGGGGTTTTTTATAGTTCCATATAAATCTGATGATTTTTTGCTCTATTTCTTTAAAAAATGTCATTGGAAGTTTGATGGGAATTGCATTAAATTTGTATATTGCTTTGGGTAATATAGCCATCTTGATTATATTTATTCTTCCTAGCCATGAACAAGGTATATTCTTCCATCTCATTATATCTTTTTCGATTTCCCTTAACAATGGTTTATACTTTTCATTATATAAGTCCTTTACATTCTTTGTTATGTTTATTCCTAAGTATTTTATTTTTTTTCTTGCAATCGTGAAGGGGATTATTCTTTTGAGTTCCTTCTCAGTTGTTTCATTGTTGGCATATAGAAAGGCTATTGACTTCTGTATGTTAATTTTGTATCCTGTGACCTTACTGTATTGGCTTATTGTTTCTAGTAGTCTTTTTGTGGATTCTTTGGGGTTTTCGATGTATAGGATCATATCATCTGCAAAAAGTGATACCTTTACTTCTTCTTTTCCGATATGGATGCCTTTTATTTCTTTGTCTTGTCTGATTGCTCTGGCTAGAACCTCTAGTACCACATTAAATAAGAGTGGAGAGAGTGGACAACCCTGTCTTGTTCCTGATTTAAGGGGGAAAGCCTTCAGTTTAGTGCCATTTAATATGATGTTAGCTGATGGTTTATCATATATGGCCTTTATCATGTTGAGATATTTTCCTTCTATACCCATTTTGTTGAGAGTCTTAAACATAAAATTGTGTTGTATTTTATCAAAAGCCTTTTCTGCGTCTATTGATAAGATCATGTGGTTTTTGTTCTTTGTTTTGTTGATATGGTGTATTACATTAACCGTTTTACGTATGTTGAACCATCCTTGAGATTCTGGGATGAATCCCACTTGATCATGATGTATTATTTTTTTAATATGTTGTTGTATTCGATTTGCTAGTATTTTGTTTAGTATTTTAGCATCTGTATTCATTAGAGATATTGGTCTGTAGTTTTCTTTTTTTGTGCCATCCTTGCCTGGTTTTGGTATGAGGGTTATGTTGGCCTCATAAAATGTGTTTGGAAGTATTGCTTCTTCTTCAATTTTTTGGAAGACTTTGAGTAGAATAGGAACCAAGTCTTCTTTGAATGTTTGATAAAATTCGCTGGTATAGCCGTCAGGGCCTGGACTTTTATTTTTGGGGAGGTTTTTAATGGTTTTTTCTATTTCTTCTCTACTGATAGGTCTGTTTAGGCTTTCTGCTTCTTCTTGACTCAGTCTAGGAAGGTTGTATTTTTCTAGGAATTTATCCATTTCTTCTAGGTTGTTGAATTTAGTGGCATAAAGTTTTTCATAGTATTCTACAATAATTCTTTGTATATCTATGGTGTCCGTGGTGATTTCTCCTCTTTCATTTTGGATTTTGTTTATATGAGTTCTTTCTCTTTTTTCCTTGGTAAGTCTTGCCAAGGGTTTGTCAATTTTGTTGATCTTTTCAAAAAACCAGCTCCTTGTTCTATTAATTTTTTCTATAGTTTTTCTGTTCTCTAATTCATTTATTTCTGCTCTGATTTTTATTATCTCCTTTCTTCGGCTGGTTTTGGGTTGTCTTTGTTCTTCTTTTTCTAGTTCCTTAAGGTGGGAAGTTAAGTGGTTCACTTGGGCTCTCTCTTGTTTGTTCATATATGCCTGAAGCGATATGAACTTCCCTCTTATCACTGCTTTTGCTGCATCCCATAGATTCTGATATGTCGTATTGTCATTTTCATTAGTCTGTATATATCTTTTGATCTCTGCACTTATTTCTTCTTTGACCCATTCATTTTTTAAAAGTATGTTGTTTAGTTTCCACATTTTTGTGGGATTTTTTTCCTCTTTTTTGCAGTTGAATTCTAGTTTCAAGGCTTTATGATCAGAAAATATGCTTGGTACAACTTCAATTTTTCTGAATTTGCTGATGTTGTTTTTGTGGCCCAACATATGGTCAATTCTGGAGAATGATCCATGTACACTGGAGAAAAATGTATACTCAGTCACTTTGGGATGAAATGTCCTGTAGATGTCTATCATATCCAGGTGCTCTAGTGTTTTGTTTAAGGCCACTATGTCTTTGTTGATTCTCTGTTTGGATGACCGATCTAGAGCCGTCAGCGGTGTATTGAGGTCTCCAAGTATGATTGTATTTTTGTCAGTTTTTGTTTTAAGGTCAATAAGTAGCTGTCTTATATATTTTGGTGCTCCTTGGTTTGGTGCATATATATTAAGAATTGTTATGTCTTCTTGATTCAGTGTCCCCTTAGCCATTATGAAATGGCCATTTTTGTCTCTGAGTACTTTTCCTGTCTTGTAGTCAGCATTATCCGATATGAGTATTGCTACACCTGCTTTTTTTTGGATGTTATTTGCTTGGAGTATTGTTTTCCAGCCTTTCAACATGTGATTATATTAATAGAAATAACGCTATACTAGCAATTGGTAGAGATGCCTGGCAGATGAACTAAAGAGTTTGGCTCTCTCACTCATATCTTGCTGACGCCATTCATTTCTGTGGGACCTCTGGATTCTCCCTGGGGTGGGACCCTGGCACCCATCTTTTATGGTCAATTAATATTTGACAAAGAAGGCAAGAATATAGAATAAAGAAGACTTTAATAAATGGTGTTGGGAAAACTGGACAGGTACATGCAAAAATGAAACTAGACCACCAACTGACACCATTCACAAAAATAAACTCAAAATGGATAAAAGACTTAAATATAAGTGGCAAAACCATAAAAATCTTGGAAGAAAACATAGGTAGTAGACCCTCTGACATCTCTTGTAGCAATATTTTTGCCAATATATCTCCATGGGCAAGTGAACTAAAGAACAAATTAAACAAATGAAACTATGTCAAACTAAAAAGCTTTTGCACAACAAAAGACACCATTAAAAAAATAAAAAGACAACACACTCAATGGAGAACACATTCACTGATAAATCTGATAAGGGGTTACAAACAAAATTTATAAAGAACTTCTAAAACTCAACACTAGGAAGGTAAACAATCCAATTTAAAAATCCACAAAAAGCCTGAATAGACACTTCTCCAAGGAGGACATACATATGGCCAATAGGCATATGAAAAAATGTTCAACGTCACTAATCATCAGAGAAATGCAAATTAAAAGCACAATGAAATACTATCTCACACCTGCCAAATCAACAAATCAACAAACAACAAGTGTTGACAAAAGTGGGGAGAAAGGGGAACCCTCCTGCACCGCTGGTGGGAATGCAGACTTGTGCAGCCACTGGGGGAAACAGTATGACATTTCGTCAAAAAATTAAAAATGGAACTGCCTTATGACCCCAGTATACCTTAAGAACCTCAAAACAGTAATTCAAAAGAAGATATGCACCTCCATGGTCACTGCATCATTATTTACAATACCCAAGATCTGGAATCCACCCAAGTGTTCATCAGTTGACAAGTGCATAAAAAAGCAGTGGTACAGGCCCTGGCCGGTTGGCTCAGCGGTAGAGCGTCGGCCTGGCGTGTGGGGGACCCGGGTTCGATTCCCGGCCAGGGCACACAGGAGAAGCGCCCATCTGCTTCTCCACCCCCTCCTCCTTCCTCTCTGTCTCTCTCTTCCCCTCCCGCAGCCAAGGCTCCATTGGGGCAAAGATGGCCCGGGCGCTGGGGATGGCTCCTTGGCCTCTGCCCCAGGCACTAGAGTGGCTCTGGTCTCGCCAGAGCGATGCCCTCGAGGGGCAGAGCATCGCCCCCTGGTGGGCAGAGTGTAGCCCCTGGTGGGCGTGCCGGGTGGATCCCGGTCGGGCGCATGCGGGAGTCTGTCTGACTGTCTCTCCCCGTTTCCAGCTTCAGAAAAAAATAAATTAATTAATTAAAAAAAAAGCAGTGGTACATATACACAGTGGAATACTATGCAGCCATGAAAAAGAAGGAACTCTTACCTTTTGCAATAGCATGGATGGACCTGGATATTATTATGCTAAGTGAAATAAGCCAGGCAGAGAAAGACAAATATTGTAGGTTCTCACTTATATGTGAAATCTAATGAACACAATAAACCAAGGAACAAAATAGAAACAGAAGCATGGACACAGGCAACAGATGAACAGCTGTGAGAGGGAAAGGGGAAGAGGGGATAGGATCAAAGAAGGTGAAGGGATCAACCAAAATATATATACATAACTCATAGGTACAGACAACAGCGCAGCAATTCCCAGAGGGAAAGGGGGGATAGAGGTGAGGGGGAGGGGTGAAATGGGAATGGAAAGAGACTTTGTATGGGCATGGGGGGCACAATGTGGGGGGTTGAGGGTGTTTCATTGAGTGGGATACTTGAAACCATGTCAACACAATAAATTAAAAAGAAAAATTTTAAAACAAAACTGATCTAGTTTGTCTCTCAAAGCAACTCAGGTTTGCAGGCTTCCAGTCAAACTTGTCAGTGTAGGAATAGTCTTTTTTATTGAATTTATTGGGGTGACATTGATTAATAAAATTACACATTTCAAGTGTACAATTCTATAATACATCATCTGTATATTGTATTGTGTGTTCACACCCCAAATCAAGTCTCCTTCTAAAACCATTTCTCCCCCTTTTTCTTTCTATCTCTCCCCACGCCCCTTTCCCTCTTTTAATCTCAATACTGTTGTCTGTGACTATGATGTAGGGATAGTCTCAGCAACATACGATTTCATTCTTTCAGGCATCTGGTATAATTGAGTTAAGAGACAATATAATTTTTTGCTCTGGGCCACTCAGGGGACCAAATGTAATGAATTTCCGTTGTTACATACCCTGTTTTCATTTATTTTTTCTGTTTTCATTTTTTTACTGTCAGCTACTATTCCTCCTCTTTATCAATGAATTTGACCCTATCTTTTCCACCTTTGGAAAAGATAGTAGTAAGTTTGGCCACTGTGCTGGTCCAGATTTCCAGCAGCAATACCAGTCTAGCAAATGCTTCCCTTCCAATCCATTCCCATTCATACAAGGGTATCATTATATAAGTATAGAACTAGTGGTCTATTTCAACCCCTAGGTAATACAGCTACATTCTCTATCAACCCCAATTTTTCCAGATGGGTTGAAGGCCCAATCTATCATATTAGGCCCTTAGGAATTCTGACATAAACATTTAAAAGTACACTTAAAATGTCTTGCTTGGGGATCATCCCTGCTTTTGGCACCTGCAGTTGCAGCATTGGTCCTGAGACCACTAAATCCAGTAGGAAAAACAAGAAAGTTGATGTAATGTGGTAATACCAGCATCTTCTCTCACCTCTTCTTTCCCAGATCCTTCTGAAATGTGAAGGAATCTATACATCAGAGAGCCTCCTTTGCCTCCCACCATGTTGAGTGTGAGCACACACTTATGAAGGTGCATGAGCCAGTCAATCATTTCTTCACCTCCCCCAATTTTTTTAAGTTGGTAAATTTTATGTAATGTGCATTTTACTACAATTATTTTTTATTTAGAAAATTAAATTTAACAGGGTGACATTGAGCAATAAGAATACATAGGTTTCGGCCCTGGCCGGTTGGCTCAGTGGTAGAGCGTCGGCCTGGCGTGCAGAAGTCCCGGGTTCGATTCCCGGCCAGGGCACACAGGAGAAGCGCCCATCTGCTTCTCAACCCCTCCCCCTCTCCTTCCTCTCTGTCTCTCTCTTCCCCTCCCAAAGCCGAGGCTCCATTGGAGCAAAGATGGCCCAGGCGCTGGGGATGGCTCCTTGGCCTCTGCCCCAGGCGCTGGAGTGGCTCTGGTCACAACAGAGCGACGCCCCGGAGGGGCAGAGCATCGCCCCCTGGTGGACAGAACGTTGCCCCCTGGTGGGTGTGCCGGGTGGATCCCGGTCCGTCGGGCGCATGCGGGAGTCTGTCGGACTGTCTCTACCCGTTTCCAGCTTCAGAAAAATACAAAAAAAAAAAAAAGAATACATAGGTTTCAGGTAAACATTTCTATAGCATTTGAACTGTTGATTACATTGCACACCCATCACCCAAAGTCAAATTATGTATTTTCCATCACCATGTTTTTGTCTCTTTGCTTCCCTCCCCTCAACCCTCTCCCCCTGGGAACCACTTTACTTTTATCTATGTCCATGAGTCTCAGTTTCATATCCCGTCTATGTATGAAGTCATACAGTTCTCAGATTTTTCTGATTTACTTATTTCACTCAGTATAATGCTCTCAAGGTCCATCCTTGTTGTCATAAATGGCAATATCTCCCCCAATTTTAGACAACAAATGTTTCAATTGCCTGTTCTAATTCTTTATCATACCATTGCTCTGAGGCTATCTCTTTGCCCATTTGGGGGCATTATGTGTTATTATGGACTGAATTGTGTCCTCCCCATCTCCCTTCTCTAATTTATATGTTGAAGCCCTAACCTTTAATGTAATTGTATTAGGAGATAGGTCCTTTAAGGATGTAATTAAAGTTAAACGAGGTCATAAAGGTAGAACCATAATCAAATAGGACTAAAGTCCTTATAAAAAGAGGAAGAGACATCAGTGGTGTTCATGCACAGAGAAAATCGTATGTGAAGACAGTGAGGAGGTGCTTATCTGTACCCTAGGAAGAGAGGTTTCACCAGAAACAAACCCTGCTGGCTGTTTGATCTTGGACTTCCAGCCTCCAGAACTGTGAGAAAATAAAATTCTGTTGTCTAAGTCACTCAGTCTGTGGTTATTTTGTTATATTTTCCATGTCTCTAGTAACTTTCCAAGCATATGGAATATATGCTCCACTCAGTGGAGACAAAAGGCCTGGCTCCATAATCAATTTTTTTATAAAGTTTTTTTTAAAGACTTTATTCTATTTTTGGAGACGAGAGAGAGAGAGAGAGAGAGAGAGAGAGAGAGAAGGGAGGAGGAGCAGGAAGCATCAACTTCCATATGTGCCTTGACCAGACAAGCCCAGGTTTCAAACCAGTAACCTCAGCATTCCAGGTCGACGCCTTATCCCATTGCGCCACCACAGGTCAGGCCATAATCAATTTTTTTCTGACACCACCTTGACAGGGGTGTAGCATGACTTTCAGAGCTTGTTGAAGGAAAAAATATAATCTCCTCACTTGGTATGTGTTGGTATGAGTGGGAGTCGGGCCACATTTTTTCCTATACTGTTTGGATGCAGTAAAGCAATTATTTTCTTTAAGTTTATTGTCTTGTTATGCTGCCCGTATCTTGGTTGTTTGACTAGAGAAATCTGGCTTTTCCAAGTTGCCAGGTTCTCCAGCACAGTCTCAGATATATGAGGTAAAAAAGAAAACACATGAACTTGACCACATGGTGGTGCAGTGAATAGAATGTCAACCTGGTATGCTCAGGACTCAAGTTCAAAACCCTGAGGTTGCCAGCTTGAGCACAGGCCCACCAGCTTGAGCATAGGATCACTGGCTTGAGTGTGGGATCATAGGCATGACCTCATGGTCGCTGGCTTGAGCCCAAAAGTCTGGCATGAAGCCCAAGCTCCCTGGCTTGAAGCCCAAGCTCACGGGCTTGAAGCCCCAGCTCCCTGGCTTGAAGCCCAAGCTCCCTGGCTTGAAGCCCCAGCTCCCTGGCTTAAAGCCCCAGCTCCCTGGCTTGAAGCCCAAGCTCATGGGCTTGAGCAAGGGATCACTGGCTTGGCTGGAGCCCCCCCCCCCACTGTCAAGGCACATATGAGAAGCAATCATTGAACAAATAAGGTGACAGAACTACCAGTTGATGCTTCTCATCTCTCTCCCTTCCTGTCTGTCTGTCTGTCTGTCTCTACCAAGAAAACACATGAAACTCACCAATATGCTCTTTTAGGGGTCCTGAGCCAGTCAACCTCCTACATTCCACCTTTCAAGAGTCATCTCATGTTTGTTTTACAACTATTTTTTCCAGGCGGGGGAGGGTTGTATTTAGTGGCAGGAATAGGGAAAAGTGCACCTACCAGTCACCCCTTGCCATATCGTGGTTCACTTCTTGCGGTCTCACTGTATCTCGGATTTTTAAATTGTATATATCTAATTTTGTATCATGGATTTTTTGCTATATTACGGGATTTTGCAGTATATAGGTATTTTTACATATTTATTATTTTAATTATTTTTGCTGTAAAATAAGCATCTTCTAGCATAAAAATTGAAAATATAAAAATATTAATTAAAAATATTAAAAGATTATTACTGTAGATTCACTGGTGAGTACCCATATAAAATTTTATATGTTGTTAAAATTACGTAGGTTTAAGAGTGTAGAAAGTGTTTAAGAGCATAGGAAGTGTTTATAAGAGTGTGAGAAAGGTTAATAGTGTGGGAAAGGTTTATAAGAGCATAGGGAGGTTTTATAAAGCCTTAAAATATGTATAAATAATAAAATAAATATAAGGTCGCTACTTCACAGATTTTCACCTAGACCCCCGTGATAGACAAGGTAACACTTTGTACTTCATTTTTCCAGAAGTGGACATCCTATATTTGGGCCTTTTTCCCTATTTCCCATGCCTCTTCTCTTCTCTTCTCTTCTCTTCTCTTCTCTTCTCTTCTCTTCTCTTCTCTTCTCTTCTCTTCTCTTCTCTTCTCTTCTCTCCTCTCCTCTCCTCTCCTCTCCTCTCCTCTCCTCTTCTCTCCTCTCCTCTTCTCTTCTCTTTTCTCTTCCTCCCTCTCCCTCCCTCCCTCCTTTCTCTCTCTCTCTCTCTTCTTTCTTCCCTCCCTCCCTCCCTCCCTTCCTTCTTTTTGAATTTTTTATTTATTTATTTAAGAGAGAGAAGAGGAAGAAGGAGAGACAGAGAGAGAAGGGGGTGGGAGGAGCAGGAAGCATCAACTCCCATATGTGCCTTGACCAGGCAAGCCCAGGGTTTCAAACCAGCGACCTCAGCGTTCCAGGTTGATGCTTTATCTACTGCGCCACCACAGGTCAGGCTCTACTCACTTTCTGAGCACGTGGAATTCATTTACAATAACTTTTTTTTTTAATAATTTTATTTTTTTAATGGGGTGACATCAATAAATCAGGATACATATATTCAAAGATAACAAGTCCAGGTTATCTCGTCGTTCAATTATGTTGCATACCCATCACCCAAAGTCAGATTGTCCTCTGTCACCTTCTATCTTATTTTCTTTGTGCCCCTCCCCCTCCCCCTTTCCCTCTCCCATTCCTCCCTCCCCCCCGTAACCACCACACTCTTATCAATGTCTCTTAGTTTCACTTTTATGTCCCACCTACGTATGGAATAATGCAGTTCCTGGGTTTTCCTGATTTACTTATTTCGCTTCGTATCATGTTATCAAGATCCCACCATTTTGCTGTAAATGTTCCGATGTCATCATTTCTTATGGCTGAGTAGTATTCCATAATGTATATGTGCCACATCTTCTTTATCCAGTCATCTATTGACGGGCTTTTTGGTTGTTTCCATGTCCTGGCCACTGTGAACAATGCTGCAATAAACATGGGGCTGCATGTGTCTTTACGTATCAATGTTTCTGAGTTTTGGGGGTATATACCCAGTAGAGGGATTGCTGGGTCATAAGGTAGTTCTATTTTCAGTTTTTGGAGGAACCACCATACTTTCTTCCATAATGGTTGTACTACTTTACATTCCCACCAACAGTGTATGAGGGTTCCTTTTTCTCCACAGCCTCTCCAACATTTGCTATTACCTGTCTTGCTAATAATAGCTAATCGAACAGGTGTGAGGTGGTATCTCATTGCCGTTTTGATTTGCATTTCTCTAATAGCTAAAGAAGATGAGCATCTTTTCATATATCTGTTGGCCATTTGTATTTCTTCCTGGGAGAAGTGTCTGTTCATATCCTCTTCCCATTTTTTTATTGGATTGTTTGTTTGTTGTTGAGTTTTATGAGTTCTTTGTATATTTTGGATATTAGGCCCTTATCTGAGCTGTTGTTTGAAAATATCATTTCCCATTTAGTTGGTTTCCTGTTTATTTTGTTATCAGTTTCTCTTGCTGAGCAAAAACTTCTTAGTCTGATGCAGTCCCATTCATTAATTTTTGCCTTCACTTCTCTTGCCTGTGGAGTCAAATTCATAAAATGCTCTTTAAAACCCAGGTCCATGAGTTGAGTACCTATGTCTTCTTCTATGTACTTAATTGTTTCAGGTCTTATATTTAGATCTTTGATCCATACAATAACTTTTTTTAAAATCCTTGTTGAGTAACTCTAACATTTGTGTCAGTTTTTGGTTGGTTGGTTAATTGATTATTCTCATTATGTGCCTTGTTTTACTACCTCTTTGCATGCCTGGTAATATTTGATTGAATGTCAGACATTGTGAATTTAACTTTGCTGGGTACTGAATATTTATGCATGCTTATAAATTAACTTGAGTTTTGTTCTGGGACACAGCTAAGTTACTTGGAAATACAGTGTGTCTGTAAAGTCATGGTGCACATGACTTTTGACCAGTCACAGGAAAGCAACAAAAGATGATAGAAATGTGAAATCTGCACCAAATTAAAGGAAAACTCTCCCAGTTTCATACCTATTCAGTGTAGTTTGATGTGGGCTCACGCACAGATTTTATAGGGCTCCTTAGGTAGCTATCCCCTATAGCCTCTACAGACTCGTCACTGACTGATGGCCTACCAGAACGGGGTTTCTCCACCAAACTGCCGGTTTCCTTCAACTGCTTATCCCACCGAGTAATGTTATTCCTATGTGGTGGTGCTTCGTTATAAACGCTCCAATATTCACGTTGCACTTTGGTCACAGATTCAAATTTAGTGAGACACAGAACACACTGAACTTTCCTCTGTACCGTCCACATCTCGACTGGCATGGCCGTGGGCTGCTCCGCTGTATACACGGTGTTACGTCATCATCTGCGCATGCGCACATGCTGCCACATCATCTTACAGAAACTGAGAGGGTTTTCCTTTTATTTGATGCAGATTTCACATTTCTATGGTCTTTTGTTGCTTTCCTGTGACCGGTCAAAAGTGCATCATGACTTTACAGACACACTGTAGTTTAATTCTTATAGGTCTTCCTTATTATAAAATTTTAGGTGTATCTAATTATTCCCCACCACTGAAACAATAGCTTCCTGAATTCTCTACCCAGTGATCTATTTCTTTCAGTCTAGCTGGTGAGAACAGGCAATATCCCCAGCCCTGTGTAAGCATGAGACAACATTTCCTCTTATTCTTTCAGATGGTTCTCTCCCTGGTTTCAGTTAGTTTTCTCACACATGTCTGCTCATCGGTAATCTAGGAGGACCCTAAGCAAATCACCTGGGTCTTCCCTCTGAAATTTTCTCCACTCCGGTGGTATACCCTGTGAATTCTAGCTGTCTTGTTCTCCCTACACTTTCAGTTTTTTTCTCAATTTAGGGAATTCACCAGCCACTTCCTCAGTTCCTCCTCTTTGCAGTGGCCTGGAAACTCTCTCAGGGAACACAGTGCTAACCTTGTTTCACTTTTCTCAGAGATCACTCTTCTTTTTTTTTTTTTTTTTTTTTTTTTTTTTTTTTTTTTTTTACATAGGCAGAGATAGACAGGGACAGACAGATAGGAATGGAGAGAGAGATGAGAAGCATCAATCATTAGTTTTTCGTTGCGCGTTGCGACTTCTTAGTTGTTCATTGATTGCTTTCTCATATGTGCCTTGACCGCGGGCCTTCAGCAGACCGAGTAACCCCTTGCTGGGGCCAGCGACCTTGGGTCCAAGCTGGTGAGCTTTTTGCTCAAGCCAGATGAGCCCGCCCTCAAGCTGGTGACCTCGGGGTCTCGAACCTGGGTCCTTCCGCATCCCAGTCCGATGCTCTATCCACTGCGCCACCACCTGGTCAGGCGAGATCACTCTTCTTCATTGCCTAATATCCAGCTTCTTGCAAACCAGTTTTTCAATGTATTTTGTCTATTTTTGTTTTCTTTCTTTGTTCCATGCACAAGGGTGAATCCAGTTCCTGTGACTCTGTCTTGGCTGGAAAAAGTCACAGGCATGAATTTATAAATGTGGAGATCTGTCAGATATTGTCAACAAGAGATATATTCAAGTTGGTGTGATTTCTATGAATAGGGAATATTGTAACCTGGGTTTGAGACAAGTATGCCAGTGAACTAATATCTATGAATGGGGAACTTGTATCTCATTAAGTGTTCATCTGTATGAAGTATAGTGAGAAGTATTTAAGAAAGGGGAGATATGCCAATGTAGGCTGTCAATGAGAGATATTTTCTAGTAGGTAAAAAATTATGACTATGTTTAACTAGGATTTTCAATGTAAAAATTCCAGTGGGCAGGTATTTGCAAATCAGATTTTTATAAGTTGAGTTGTCAATAAGAGCTATGTCTTTGGTGAGTATTTAAGAAAAAAAAGATTTGTCACCAGTAATCATCAATGGAGATACACCTGGGGGAAAGGTAGTTATGAATATAGATCCTGGTAAATATGGAGCTATCAGTCAGTGATAAATTGATAAGTATATGAATGGAGAGATATACAATAACTATTGCCAATGGTATATATGTCAACAGGGGTATTTATGATGGGTATATTTGAAAATGACTTGGACGGTAGGACATAAACCAATAGGCAGGTGTTTAAAAAATAAGGCAATTTGTCATCAAAGGTCATAAGTAGGTTATACCATCAGCTGGATATTTAAAAATATAGATATTTTTCAACAGACAAGCAACAATAGAGTATGTATTATGGAATTATGTATAAAAATGGAGATTTTTTTCAATAGGGGTTATAAGTAAGAAATATACCAATGAGTGTTTATGAATAAGATTTTTTAAAGGCAGGCATCAATAGTTGATATGTCAATGTCTTTTTATTTCTCAGTGGGAAGACTTGTCAAGAAGACTCATGAAGGGAGATATTTTAATGGATACTTTTGAATGAAGTGATCTTTTCCCAAACAGGTTAATAAATAAAAGATTTGCCAATGGGTAGGTATTTATGAAAGAGATTTGCCAGTGGGGATCATCAATGGAGATATTTCAGTGGGATATTCATGAATAAGAAGAGAGTGCAAAAGTGGTTACAGTAGTCAGAATTCTAAGAAAGACCCCCAATATCTCTCTTACCCTATGTAAACTTCTCCCCTTAAATAGGGTGGAATCTGTAAATATGATGAGATATAACTGAATGATTATTTTATATTATAACAAAAGGGATCTTGCAAATTCAATAAAGATTACTAATCAGTTGACCTTAAAACAGAGAGATAATCCAGGTGAGCCTAATCTATATAATTAAGCTCATGAACCCTTAAAAAATACAGTTTTCCTCTCTCTCTCTCTCTCCTTCTCTTCCTTCCTCTCCCTCCAAAATCAATAAATAATTTAAAAAAAAATTTTAAGCCTGACCTGTGGTGGCGCAGTGGATAAAGCATTGACCTGGAATACTGAGGTCACTGGTTTGAAACCTCAAGCTTGCCCAGTCAAGGCACATATGAGAAGTAACTACTATGAGCTGACGTTTCCCACTCCTACCCACTCCCTTCTCTCTCTCTAAAAAAAAAAAAAAATTCAATTAAGCATATTAAATATTTGCAATGTCTTTGGGAGAGATTGTTAAAATCACGAGTTGAATGTGCCAGTGTATAAAATTATTACTATTACACATTATTTCAGAAAAAAAAAGTTTTAAATTTTGTGAAGTCAAACTTACTTTCTTTTTGTTTTATAGTGTATGCTTTTGGTGTTGTATCTAAGAAACTAATAAAGGACAGGATACAATACAGATTCAGCTCCAGTGTTCATGTTCTTCATTAATACACTACACTGCCTCTCTAAAAATTGAAACACTGTTAGTAATATTACACATGAAATTATTATGAGAGTTTTGTGGGGTTTTTTTGGGGGGGTTGGTATTTTTCTGAAGCTGGAAACGGGGAGAGACAGTCAGACAGACTCCCGCATGCGCCCGACCAGGAGCCACCCGGCACGCCCACCAGGGGCGAAGCTCTGCCCACCAGGGGGGCGATGCTCTGCCCCTCCGGGGCGTGCTCTGTCGCGACCAGAGCCACTCTAGCGCCTGGGGCAGAGGCCAAGGAGCCATCCCCAGCGCCCGGGCCATCTTTGCTCCAATGGAGCCTCAGCTGCGGGAGGGGAAGAGAGAGACAGAGAGGAAGGAGAGGGGGAGGGGTGGAGAAGCAGATGGGCGCCTCTCCTGTGTGCCCTGGCCGGGAATCGAACCGGGGACTTCTGCACGCCAGGCTGACGCTCTACCACTGAGCCAACCGGCCAGGGCCGAGTTTTGTGTTTTGAACTGAAAAAATTACCAAGGGGCAAATGTACCCATGGATCATCCTCTATTCCTAGCACAGACCTCAGAAGGATTCTGGTTAGGGACTATGAGGCCATATTTTAGGGAGAACTATTGAGGCTGGGTTGAGGGAAGAGCCATCCTCAGGGCTACCCATAGAACTGGACCCCGTGCTGCAACACCTCACAGGGCGTCACCCTCACATGCTTCCCCTCAGCCACCAAAGTCTCCCAAACAGAGATTTACACACAGACACACCAAATACTGGCCAGGGAGAAACTTACTTCACTCACTTTAATGGATTTTCTGGAAGGATAATGGGAGGAAAAGTAGTGACTCTAGGACTACAGATATCCTACCAGGAGCCACACCAGGATTCTGAGGCAGCCTCTCTGTAGGGTCTGCTTCTCCATCGCAGCCATAGCTAAAGGGATCTACCTGGAAAGATGATACTCCCACGACAGCCTGAGACTCCCACTTGCTTTTTAATGCCCCCAGCCACATCTACTGTATGCAACAGTCCTTGGTGTTGAGAAACAATTAGGGAATCCAGAAAATAGATAGAAGGAGGAAGTGTTAACATATTCAGGATGGAGGTAACAACTGGGAGGGTAAGGAAACCTATTCCAGGTTTTGGGGAACAACTAGAAGCAGCAGGAAGAGTCTGTGGTTCCAGACAATAGGTCAAGGCTGAGGAAACATCCCAGGACACTAAAAAATAGCCATAGGGACGAGGTAACAGTCACTATAGTGATGTGAACAGTCAGAGAGACTATCAAAGAGTGAGAGGGCCAGAGAACAGTCCTTGTAGTTAAAGGACAGCCAGAAAGGCTCTAGAACAGCCAAATGGAAGAGGAAGTAATCTCTAAATATCATGCAACAGCTAGAAATAGCTAAGAGACAGCCAGAGAGATAAAGGAACAATCTCAGGTTGAAGGAACGGCCAGAGAAACCAGGAAACAGCTGAAGGGATGAAAGAACAGTGTCTGGACTTGACGAACAGAGGTATTGTCAAATATCTGGAGACCACAAAATAGTTTTTGTAGTTGAAGGACAGTCAGAAGGACTACAGAACAGCCAGAACAACAAGGGATAAGCCCTGAGGATCAAGCCACAGCCCAAAGACCAAGAAATAGTCTCTGAAGTGCAGGGAATAGAAAAATAAGAAAGCAGTCTGAAAGACTGAGGAACCACCAGAGTCCAAAGAACAACTGCAGGAATTGAAAGCACAGCCAACAAACCAACGTACAGAGATCAGGGAACAGTGATCAGTCCTAATATAGGGTCATCAGAAAATGTGGGGAGTAATCACAAAGACCAAGGACACTATACTGATGACTACTGGAAATTCAACAGAGTCATGGGAGCTAATACAGCGGCAGCAGACACGGCTATGGGAACTCATAAGGGTCAAAGACATTGTACTGGTGGTCAATACAAAATCATCTGAGCCTGACCAGGCGGTGGCACAGTGGATAGAGCGTCGGACTGGGATGCGGAAGACCCAGGTTCAAGACCCCGAGGTCACTAGCTTGAGCACGGGCTCATCTGGTTTGAGCAAAAGCCCACCAGCTTGAACCCAAGGTCGCTGGCTCCAGCAAGGGGTTACTCAGTCTGCTGAAGGCCCGTGGTCAAGGCAAGTATGAGAAAGCAATCAATGAACAACTAAGGTGTTGCAACACGCAATGAAAAACTAATGATTGATGCTTCTCATCTCTCTCCGTTCCTGCCTGTCTGTCCCTGTCTATCCCTCTCTCTGACTCACTCTCTGTCTCTGTAGAAAATAAATAAATAAATAAAATTAAAAAAAATAAAATATATATATTAAAAAAAAAAGGATCATCTGAAACCTTAAAGGACTCTAATGTAGGATAGGCTCTAGTGAGTTCCCAGCATAGTGCTTTCTGCTGAGACTCATGAAGTCAATACACTGTACTATTGGATAATGAAGGACCAGCATCTGCAGGGATGAGAATAGTGAATGGGTTGATGCTGGGATGTAAACAAAAATCACTTCAGGGGTGGCTAATGGCTAATCAGCAGAGTGATAAAGGGCTAGTGTGGGGTCAGGGGACACTGGGTTGATTTTTTATGAAGATCAAAGACAATACTTGTGACCAAGATTAGCAGACACACTAATGACACTAATTAATATAGTGTCAGCAGCAGATACCATGATTGAGAAATGTGAAACAAACACTAAACTAGTGGCTGGTAGTCAGCAGTCAGAGCGCTGAGACTAATATAGAGTTAGCGTACATAGTGATAGGCTCTAAGGTATGGTCAGCATGCACTTTACTGGGGCATCCCTGCATTTAGACACTATTAGTGCCTAATGAGGATCAAAAGGCACAGTGATAAGAGTTAAGGCAGGGTCAGCAACACTGTGATTGGGACTTAAGAGAGTCAAAGACACTTTACTCATGGCTAATGGGTGGTCAACAAGGTGAGGCAAATGTGGCATCAGTAGATACTGTGCTGGAAGCCCACATAGGTTACTGTCTGCTCTTGTGGCTAAGTGGGGATAACCAGAGTGATGGTAGGTAAGGTAGGTTTAGCAAATATATGCAAAAGAATCACAGGGGTCAAAGAAACTGTATTGTTGGCTAATGGGGATCAACAGACATCATGATGAGGGCTAATGTGGGCTCAGCAGACTCTACTTAAGCCTCAATGGATCAAAGACACAATTCTAGCAGTTAAAGGGAGTAGGATTCACCGAACACAATGATTCAACTACAAAAAGGACCAAAAATATGGTGATGAGCCTTCAACACATACCCTGTGCTGGTGATTAATAAATCAGAAGACATTAATGTGTGGTCAGCAGATAGACTGATAGGCTATAATGGAGGATCAGAAAGACAGTGATGGGGGCTATTTTAAGGAAAGCAGATACCACTGGATTATCAGGTAAAAAAACAGCCACCTTGAAACTTGGTAAATGGGGAATCAGAACACAACATGATAAGGCCATGTGAGTTCTGCAGACATTGTGCTGTGGCTCAGAGGATCAAAGTCACCACATTGATGGCAAATTGTGGAACAGCAGATAAATATTGGTGTAATTGTGCTATACTATGGATTTATGGGAGTCAAGACACTGTACTGGTAGCTAATACAGAATCAGCAGACATAGTGATGAGAGCTAATGCAAGATGAGCAGATTCTGTGATTAGAACTCATTGGGTTAACTGAATTGTATGCTAGTCAATAAAGGATCAACAGACATAAGGGTGAGGACCAACATGGGATCAAGCAGACACTACATTAGATCTAAAGAAAGGTGATAAAACATTCCTGTGAGCTAATGGGAGGTCAGCAGTCACCATTAGCTGACTCAAAAAAAATTTTTTTTTAATTGTAATAGCAGCCTAACCAGGCGGGGCGCAGTGTATGGAGCATCAGACTGGAATGCGGAGGACCCAGGTTCAAAGCCCCGAGGTTGCCAGCTTGAGCACGAGCTTATCTGGTTGGAGCAAGTCTCACCAGCTTGAGCCCAAGGTTGTTGGCTTAAGCAAGGGGTCACTCGGTCTGCTGTAGCCCCCCCACACCTCCCCCGTCAGGGCACATGTGAGAGAGCAATCGGTGAACAACTAGGGTGCCGCAACAAAGAATTGATGCTTCTCATCTCTTTCCCTTCCTGTCTGTCTGTCCCCATCTGTCCATCTGTCTCTTTCTCTCTCTGTCCCCCCCCAAAAAAAATTGTAGTGGCAGCCTGACTGGTGGTGGTGCACTAGATAAAGCATCAACCTGGAACAATGAGGTCGTAATTTGAAGCCTGGAGGTCGCTGCTCTAAATATGGGCTCCTCAGTGTGAGGTCAACTGGCTTGAGCAGGAGATCATCCAGATGATCCCAAAGCTCAGAAGCTTGAGTCCAAAGGTCACTGACAGGAAGAGCCCAAGATCACTAGCTTGAGCATGGGGACAGTGGCTCATGGTCAAGGCACATATGAGAAGCAATCAATGTACAACTAAAGCGAAAGCAACTACGATTTGGTGCTTCTCGCTCTCCTCTCTCAGAAAAAAATCAATGCACAGCTAAAGTGAAAGTAACTATGAGCTGATGTTTCTCTCTCTCCCTTCTTTTCTCTCCCTCTCAAAAAAACTGTAATGGGAGCTAAAAGAGGGAGTGAGATTTGAAACTATGAGCAATGGGGTAGGGGATCAGCAGAATTTGTTGGAGCAAAAAAAGTAGTGATAAGATGCTGTGAGATAATGGTGGGTCAGCAGACATTGTGCTCTGGGCTAAAGAAGGTGATTAGAACTGCTGTAAGCTAATTGGGTGTTCAGAGACACTGTGCTGGCATGTCATGAGAGTAAAACCTACTGTTATGGTGGCTAATAGAAGATCAAGAAAGAATGTGCACCTGGCCTGTGGTGGCGCAGTGGATAAACCTTCGGCCTAGAGTGCTGAGGTTGCCGGTTCGAAAACCTGGGCTTCCCTGGTCAAGGCACATACAACAAGCAAGCAATGAACAACTAACATGAAGCAGCTATGAGTTGATACTTCCCATTCCCCTTTCTCTCCTGTCTCTGTAGAACCAATAAATAAAGTATTTTAAAAAAAAAGAAAGACTGTGCTTAGGCTATCAAAAGTCAAATACACACAGTAGGGAGATGACCATGTAAGTGATGGTAGCTAACAGAGCACAATATATCATGGGGCTTCAGTAAAGGTCATTTTCATGGAGTAAGACCATTTCTAAAGCCCTGGGAGGACTAAGTCTTCCGTTGCCAATGACTTTCATCTGATCTAGTGGTCAAGAGTCCTGGTCTTCTCCCAGGCAACTCCTGGTATGGGAAGATAAAACATTTGTTGTTTTTAAATTCTAATGGAGATATAACTTACATATGATAAAATGCACAGATCCGAAGTTTGCTCACTTGATGACTATTGTATAAACCATTAACAAACATGTGAACCAAGAATAGGTCCATCAGCCCAGAAAAGTCCCCCCTACTGCTTATGAGTTAGTTTCCACCCCAGAGAAAACCACTGATTTGGTTTCTATCATTATAGATTTTCATTTATGCTTGACATTTTCCATAATAATTTTAAAACATCAAATTTAATGTTTTAAATGGATAAGCTGGAGGTTAGAACAATTAGATGGCATCTTGATAAATTTAATTAATACTTAGTAAATGGAGTGAGGGCATACTGTATATAAAATACAGAAAGTGTAATATGTATATTCAAATGTATGCTGAATTGGGGGCATGTGATGATTAATTGAAATATCCCATAATCATTAAGGGACATTCAGGGGTAAAAGCAAAAAAGGTATTTAATTTAGCATCAATTTACTATGGTATAATCATAGTGTCACCAAATACTAAAGGTAAAAGGCTTGTTTTTGCTCATCAAATAAGGTGTAATAAAAAACATTCTCAGTTATGAGGAAACTCTTAAGAGAGCTCTGTGACAACATGAAGAGAAATAACATCTGCATCATAGGGGTTCCTGAAGAAGAAGAGAAAGAACAAGGGATAGAGACATTGTTCAATCATATCATAGCTGAAAACTTCCCTAAATTAATGGAGGAGAAACTCTCACAAGTTCAAGAAGCACAGAGAACTCCATTACACAGAAACCCAAAGAAACCTATACAAAGACACATCATAATTAAAATACCAAAGCTAAGTGATAAAGAGAAAATATTAAAAGCTGCTAGAGAAAAAAAGGTTATCACCTACAAAGAAGCCCCCATAAGGATGACATCAGACTTCTCAAAAGAAACACTTGAAGCCAGAAGGGAATGGCAAGAAATATTCAAAGTAATGCAGAACAAGAATCTACAACCAAGACTACTTTATCCTGCAAGGCTATCATTTAAAATTGAAGAAGAAATAAAAAGCTTCCCAGACAAAAAAACCTCAAGAAATTCATTACAACCAAACCAATGCTGCAGGAAATGTTAAGGGGCCTGTTGTAAACAGATCAAAGTGGGAAAAGAATATAGCAAAAGAGGAATACAGCCTTAAAGAATAAAATGGCAATAAACAACTACATATCAATAATAATCTTAAATGTAAATGGATTAAATGATCCAATCAAAAGACATAGGGTAGCTGCATGGATAAGAAAACAGGACCCGTACATATGCTGTCTACAAGAGACACACCTTAAAACAAAAGATGCACATAGACTGAAGGTAAAAGGATGGAAAAAAACATTTCATGCAAATGGAACTGAAAAAAAAGCTGGGGCAGCAATACTTATATCAGACAAAATAGACTTTAAAACAAAAGATATAGTAAGAGATAAAGAAGGCCATAATGATAAAGGGAGCAATCCAACAGGAAGATATAACTATTATAAAAATCTACGCACCTAATATAGGAGCACCTAAATATATAAAGCAGACTTTGATGGATATAAAGGGTGATATCAACAGCAATACTGCCTATGTTTTCTATGTATGAATCTCCATACTGAAAACAGTATGGAGATTCCTCAAAAAGTTGTCTCTATGGACAACTGATATTTGACAAAGGAGATAAGGGCATACAATGGAGTAAAGACAGCCTCTTTAATAAATGGTGTTGGTAAAATTGGACAGCTACCTGCAAAACAATGAAACTAGACCACCAACTTACACCTCTCACAAAAATAAACTCAAAATGAATAAAAGACTTAAATGTAAGCCATGAAACCATAAGCATCTTAGAAGAAAACAGGCAGTAAGCTCTCCCACATATCTCGCAGCAATATGTTTGCTGATTTATCTCCACGGGCAAGTGAAATAAAAGATAGGATAAACAAATGACTGTATCAAACTAAAAAGTTTTGCACAGCTAAAGACAATAAGAACAGAATAAAAAGACAAACTACACAATGGGAGAACATATTTGACAATACATCTGATAAGGGGTTAATAACCAACATTTATGCCTGACCTGTGGTGGCACTGTGGTTAAAGCGTCGACCTGGAAATGCTGAGGTCGCCAGTTCGAAACCCTGGGCTTGCCTGGTCAAGGCACATATGGGAGTTGATGCTTCCAGCTCCTCCCCACCTTCTCTCTCTGTCCCTCTCTCCTCTGTCTCTCTCTGTCCCTTTCTCTCTCCTCTCTAAAATGAATAAATAAAATTAAAAAAAAAAAAAACCCAACATTTATAAAGAACTTGTAAATCTCGACACCAGGAAGACAGACAATCCAATCAAAAAATGGGCAAAAGAAATGAATAGACACTTCTCCAAAGAGGACGTACAGATGGCCAATAGACATATGAAAAAATGCTCAACATCACTAATCATTAGAGAAATGCAAATTAAAACCACAATGAGATATCACTTCACACCAGTCAGAATGGCGCTCATCAACAAAACAACACAGAAAAAGTGCTGGTGAGGATGTGGAGAAAAGGGAACCCTCCTGCACTGCTGGTGGGAATGCAGACTGGTGCAGCCACTGTGGAAAACACTATGGTGTTACCTCAAAAAGTTAAAAATTGAACTGCCATTTGACCCAGTGATCCCACTTCTAGGAATATACCCTAAGAACATCATAGAACTGTTCCAAAAGGAGAAATGCACCCTCATGTTTATGGCAGCATTGTTCACAATAGCAAAGATCTGGAAACAGCCCAAATGTCCATCAGTGGACAAGTGGATTAAAAAGCTTTGGTACATGCCTGACCAGGCGGTGGCGCAGTGGATAGAGCGTCGGACTGGGATGCAGAGGACCCAGGTTTGAGACCCCAAGGTCACCAGCTTGAGTGCGGGTTCACCTGGTTTGAGCAAAAGCTCATCAGCTTGAAACCAAGGTCTCTGGCTCGAGCAAGGGGTTATTCAGTCTGCTGAAGGCCCATGGTCAAGACACATATGAGAAAGCAATCAATGAACAACTAAGATCTCGCAACGAAAAACTGATGACTGATGCTTCTCATCTCTCTCCGTTCCTGTCTTTCTGTCCCTGTCTATCCGTAAAATAAATAAATAAATAAATAAATAAATAAATAAATAAATAAATAAATAAATGAATTTAAAAAATAAAAAGCTTTAGTATATATATACTATGGAATACTACTCAGCCATAAGAAATGATGACATCAGATCATTTACAATAACATGGATGGACCTTGATAACATTATATGGAGTGAAATAAGAAAATAAGAAAAAGCTAAGAACTATCTGAATCCATACATAGATGGGACAGAAAAATGAGACTCAGGGACATGAACAAGAATGTGATGGTAGGCCCTGGCCAGTTGACTCAGCGGTAGAGCGTCGTCCTGGCGTGCAGGGGACCGAGGTTTGATTCCTGGCCAGGGCACATAGGAGAAGCGCCCATTTGCTTCTCCACCCGCCCCCTCCTTCTTCTCTGTCTCTCTCTTCCCCTCCCGCAGCCAAGGCTCCATTGGAGCAAAGATGGCCCGGGCGCTGGGGATGGCTCCTTGGGCTCTGCCCCAGGCGCTAGAGTGGCTCTGGTCGCGGCAGAGCGACACCCTGGAGGGGCAGAGCATCGCCCCCTGGTGGGCAGAGCGTTGCCCCTGGTGGGCGTGCCGGGTGGATCCCGGTTGGGCGCATGCGGGAGTCTGTCTGACTGTCTCTCCCCATTTCCAGCTTCAGAGAAATACAAAAAAAAAAAAAAAAAGAATGTGATGGTAGCGGGGGTGGGGGTGGGGGGTGGGGTGGGAGAGGGCAAGGAAGGAGAGGGGGGTGGGGGAAGGAGAGGGACACAAAGAAAACCAGAAGGAAGGTGACGGAAGACAATTTGACTTTGGGTGAGGGGTATGCAACAATCAAATGTCAAAATAATCTGGAGATGTTTTCTCTGAACACATGTACCCTGATTTATCAATGTCACTGCATTAAAATTAATAATTAAAAAATGTAAAAATAATGAGAAGGCATTTAGATTTTTAATGGTCAGACGTTTCTTAATCTAGTGTTTCTCCTAAGCCCTCCTTACAGTATTCTAAATAAATGATATATGGAGATAATAATAAAAAAAACATTCTCAGACAAAGCTGAGGTTTGCCACTAATAGAACTCCACTAAAGAAAACTCAAAAGGGCCTGACCAAGGATTCCAAGATGGCAACTGAGTAGGCAGATGTTCCAACTGCCACCTCCCAGGACCAAATTGGATTACAACTCAAATTAAGAACAATCATGAAAAACCAACTTTGAACTAAATGAAGAGGACTCTATAACCAAGAAGCACAGAAGAAGCCACACAGAGAGTGGTAGGAAGGGCAGAGAAGTGGAAAGGGTGCCCAGCTCCCAGGAGTAAGCGGCAGCCCAGAGGGACTCCCACGGCGGGGTGGGTTGCCCTGAGAGGTGTGGGTCCTCGACCCCAGGATAGGAGCCCCAGCCTAGAGCCCCAGAGCCTAGAAGAGGCGCCCAGACAGCATTTAGCTATAAAAAGAGGCGGGTTTCTGTCCGTGAGAAAGAAACACGGATCTCGGAAGCAGATTCCGTTTTAAACGGTCCAGCAGAAAACCACGTTCACAGTCACTTACCCAGGGATCCAGGGGCGGGAGAGCTGAGAGGACTGGAGTGACGTGAGAGAGAGTGAGAGAGAGTGAAGTTGGAGGCCCAGGGATAGAGTCGGTGACGGTGACTGGAACACCTGTGCTGAGTCATTCTCCAATACTGAGGCGTACATTTTCATGGGAGGGGCACTCCCTTTGTCCCGCACCAGCCAGGGAAAAGGCAGCTGCTCCACCCCCGGAAATCTCTCCAGCTCCAACCAGGGGAAAGTGCTGTTCCAGAAGAAGAGGAAGCAGGGGGCAGGTCAGTGACTCAGGTTTCCACTGAGACCCGAGCCACTGTGGAAAACAGTATGGAGATTCCTCAAAAAATTAAAAATAGAACTGCCTTTTGACCCAGCCAATTCATTTTTAGGAATATAACCTAAGAATATCATATCACTGATTCAAAAGAAGAAATGCACCCCCATATTCATGGCAGTATTGTTTATAATAACCAAGATCTGGGAACAGCCCAAGTGTCCATCAGTGGATGAGTGGATTAAAAAGCTGTGGTGCATATACACAGTGGAATACTATGGGGCCATGAAAAAGAAAGAAATCTTACCTTTTGTGACAACATGTATGGACCTGGAAACTATTATGTTAAGTGAAATAAGGCAGGCAGAGAAAGAAAAATAGTATATGACCTCATTCATATGAGGAATCTAATGAACAATGTGAACTGAGGAACGGAATAGAGGTAGAAGCGGAATCAAAGGGACCAGAGGGAAAATGGTCAGAGGGAAAGGGGACAAGAAGATGGGATCAGAGAAGGGAAAGAGATTAGTGTAATTATATATACGTAATACAGAGTTATAGAGAACAGTACAGCAAATCCTGGAGGGAAGTGGGGAGGGCGTTGGGGGGAGGGGTCAAAGGGGGTATCAAGGAGAACATGGGGGTGGGGGAAGGGAGATATATTTGGTGGGACACTTGGATCTAGGTAGGCACAATAAATTAAAATCAATAAAATTTTTTTTAAAAAGGGCCTGACCTGTGGTCGCGCAGTGGATAAAGCATTGACCTAAAACACTGAGGTTGCTGGTTCAAAACTCCGGGCTTGCCCAGTCAAGACACATAGGAGAAGCAACTATGAGTTGATGCTTCTCTTCTTCCCCTCCTTTCTCTCTCTCTCTCTCTCCTCTCTCTAAAATCAATAAATAAAATCTTTAAACAAAAACTCTAAAGGGTATATTTCAGGCAAAGAAGAATACAATCCTGAAAGGAATAAAGAGCAACAAAAGTGGTGAATATGGGCATTAAACAAAATAAATGTATAAAGCAAAAATGTTTTCTAGGGAGATGTGTATGTGTGTGTGTGTGTTTATACATACATATATTACATGTAAGTATATATATATATATAAACCCTATAATACATCATTATATTTAGAAATATATATGTATATACATGTATATGAGCAAAGTTTCTATTAAAAGATTAGCTTTCAGCCTGAACAGGCGGTGGCGCAGTGGATAGAGCGTCAGACTGGGATGCAGAGGACCCAGGTTCGAGACCCCGAGCTCACCAGCTTGAGCCCAAGATCACTGGCTCGAGCAAAGGGTTACTCAGTCTGCTGAAGGCCCGCAGTCAAGGCACATATGAGAAAGCAATCAGTGAACAACTAAGGTGTTGCAACGTGCAATGAAAAACTGATGATTGATGCTTCTCATCTCTCTCCGTTCCTGTCTGTCTGCCCTTGTCTATCCCTCTCTCTGACTCTCTCTCTGTCTCTGAAAACAAAACGAAAAAAAAGATTAGCTTTCAAAGATAATTTCATGGAGAAAACCATAAAATACTATTGACGGTCATAAACGATGCATTAAAAAAATAAAAAGACACACCACATTCATGGATGGAAAGGGTTAAAGTCATTCTATACCTTTCAGATTAGCAACAATTTTAAAGACTGATAATAAGTCCTGGTGAATATGTGGGAAAATGTAAACTTTTTCTCAAACTGCTCATGAGAGTGTAAATTAGTACAATTTGGAGGGGAAAATTCAATTATTTTATGAAGTTGAAAAACTTCTCTATTAATCAGAACCCAGTTAGGAGACAAAAAGCATATCAGCTATTTTAATAGGAAAAACGTATTATAAAGAATTTTCCACTGGTTATAAAGTTATTAACCACATAAATGAGAAGACAAAAAGAGAACCTTAACATTATCATGGAAGTAGCAACTGCAAAAAGCAGCTAGGCTAGAGTAATAAGAGAAGAAACTGAAACTATTCAGAATTAGAAGGTTGGAAGAGGGGGTCTCATGAGGCTGGGACTCATACCTCTAAGGAGGTGGCACCAGCCAGATGCTGCTTATGTCTCAAGGGAGGTTGGTACCATAAGGCTATTGTGTGAATGGTAGAAAACTGCAAACTGGGTTAAGTTGCTGCTGTTTGGAGGAACTGCTAAGGTCCCAGTGAAGAAGTAATGCTGTCCTGACACCCAGATAAACAGGGAAGCCCAACAAGGAGCAGCTAGCAAGACAAAAATGTGTTCTGGGCCCTGGCCGGTTGGCTCAGTGGTAGAGCGTCGGCCTGGCGTGCAGAAGTCCCGGGTTCAATTCCCGGCCAGGGCACACAGGAGAGGCACCCATCTGCCTCTCCACCCCTACCCCTCTCCTCCCTCTCTGTCTCTCTCTTCCCCTCCCGCAGTGAGGCTCCATTGGAGCAAAGATGGCCCAGGCGCTGGGGATGGCTCCTTGGCCTCTGCCCCAGGCGCTAGAGTGGCTCTGGTCGCAACAGAGCGACGCCCCGGAGGGGCAGAGCATTGCCCCCTGGTGGGCAGAGCGTCGCCCCCTGGTGGGCGTGCCGGGTGGATCCCAGTCGGGCGCATGCGGAAGTCTGTCTGACTGTCTCTCCCCGTTTCCAGCTTTGGAAAATACAAAAAAAAAATGTGTTCTGTAGGGTCACAGCCCCAGCATCGCAAAGCACAGTATAGAAGGCTATTTGGAGCTGGCGCACAATAGCTTAACAACTGGCACAGTGCCTATACCCAATGACTCATTAGTTCCATTTCTAGATTTAGATACTAAACACAGAACAATGCCTTTCACTAGGGGAATGGAGACACAAGTGGATAAATCTGAGCTATGTTTATCAACATGGATAGATCATGGAAAGGAAACATTTTGTTATAAAAGCAAGCTGTAGAAGTTTATGTTAATTAAACATAGTGTGATACCATATATTAAAGTTTTTAAAAAGCAATATAGCATTATATATTGTAGAATTCATACTATATTAAAAAAACTCAGGGTACATTAAAATTTTTAATGTTGAAAGGAAAACTTTAACTTCAGAGGAAAGTATAGAAGAATATGATCACCTTGAAACTGACAATATTATAACATAAAAACTGAGCAGTAGAAAAGAGTTAACAAAAGAGAAGAACCAGGCACAGTGAGAAAGTCTTTGCAACACACATAACCGAAAAAAGAACTTTTATTGTCTCATATATTTAAAAAAAAAATTTAAACCAAGAAGTAAAAGATAAACTGCCCATTAGAAAACAATGAACAAAAGGATATGAACAGTCAATGCACAGAAGAAAAATCAATCAACATTGGTTTTCTATAGAAGAAATAGCCAACATCATATTTCTATAGAAGAAATAGCCGATCAACAGAGAGAAAGATGTTCAACTTCACCACTAATTAAGGAAATCCAAATGAAATAAAAACAATGATCTATCTCCCAAGGGGATCAGGACGTATTTTCACACCAATGTAGGAGCCAAATTGTTATAGGTGCACTCTGTGTGACCTGGTGATCAGATGGTCCAAATGACTTGATCAAATGGCAAGGAGAGCCTTCACAGAGAAGCTTTCTCCTTAGCATAAGGCTAGTGCCAACCTAAGTGAGTTAGCTGATGTTCTGTGAGGTGTGCTTTACGGCAGAAGGCTTTCCCACATTCTTCACATTCAAAGGGTCTCTCTCCTGTGTGAATTCACTGATGTTCAATGAGGCGTACTTTCAAATAAAAGGCATTTCCACATTCACTGCATTGATAAGGTTTCTCTCCTGTGTGAGTTTTCTGGTGTTGACAAAGAGATTTCCTCATACTAAAGATTTTTCCACATTCACTACATTCATAGGGTTTCTCTCCTGAATGCCTTCTCTGATGTTCAATGAGGCGTGCTTTAACATAGAAAGCGTTACCACATTTATTACATTCATAAGGTTTTTCTCCTGTGTGAATTCGCTGATGTATCCCAAGAGATGAATGCACCCTGAAAGATTTCCCACATTCATTACATTGATAGGGCTTTTCACCTGTGTGAGTTCGCTGATGATTATTGAGAGTCGTCTTCATTCTAAAGAATTTCCCACATTCCAGACTGACCAGGTAGTGACGCAGTGGTTAGTGCGTCAAACTGGGATGTGGAAGGACCCAGGTTCGAGACCCCGAAGTTGTCAGCTTGAGTGCGGGCTCTTCTGGTTTGAGCAAAAGCTCACCAGCTTGGACCCAAGGTTGCTGGCTCAAGCAAGGGATTACTCGATTTGCTGAAGGCCCACAGTCAAGGCACATATGAGAAAGCAATCAATGAACAACTAAGGTGTAGCAAGCACAATGAAAAACTAATGATTGATGCTTCTCATCTCTTCGTTCCTGTCTATCCCTCTCTCTGACTCTCTCTCTGTCTCTGTAAAAAAATAAATAAATATTTTTTAAAAAATAAAGAATTTCCCATATTCCTCACATTTATAGGGTTTCTCACCTGTGTGAGTTCTCCGGTGTTGATTTAGAGATTTCTTTGCACGGAAGTTTTTCCCACAGTCACCACATTCATAAGGTTTCTCCCCTGTGTGAGTTCTCTGATGAATTGTGAGGGTTGCCTTCTCAGAAAAGGTTTTCTTACATTCAGTACATTCATAGGGTCTCTCTCCTATGTGTGTTCTCTGATGTAGAATGAATTGTGACTTCCTATCAAAAGATTTCCCACATTCATTACATGCAAAGGGCTTCTCTCCTGTGTGAGTTTTATGATGAGCAATGAGGAATGATCTTGCACTAAAGGTTTTTGCACAGTCATTACACTTACAGGGTCTCTCCCCTGTGTGTATTCTCAGATGTTCAATTAGGTTTGATTTTCTGCGGTAAGTTATCCCACATTCATGACATTCAAAGTTTTTATATCCTCTGTGTGTTTTTGTATGTCCAACAAAGCCTGTTTTCTTATAGAAGACTTTCCTATAGCCATTATATTCAAGAGTTTGATCCAAAGTTTGAATATTCTGATACTGAAGAAGGTTATTATCATGCCTGAGGGCATTACACTCAATAAAATTGTTGCCAGATAGGAGGGAGAGTGACCCTTTTAAAACAAATTGGATCATATCACTCTTTCACTCAAAACCCAACAACTTTCCTTGTCACAGTATAAAATTAAAGTGCTTAACATAGCCTATAAAACTGTGCATAATTTGGAGCCCAGCTAACTTTCTGATATCACCTCTTACCACTCTCACCACTTACACTTAAGCCATACTGGCCTCTTTGCTATTACTAGTATATATCACTCAGACCAGGCTTGGCACTTACTGATCACTGGGCCCAAAATATTCAAAATCTTCATGGCTCCATCTCTCTCCCTTCAGTGATGTTGTTGCAATGATGTTAACCTCACCAAAAAGTCTTCCCTGACCACATTCTCTAAAAGGACACAACCCATCATTGTCTATCCCTCTTATCTTGCATTGATTTTCTTTTCACTACCAAAAATTATGTGTTTGTTTACTTCTGGTCTCTTTCCCTCATGGAGAATGCATGCTCCAGGAGAGCAGAGGTATTCATTTATTCACTGCCAGATCCTCACTCCTGAAAACATGACCAACCTATAGTTGACACTTATGAAGGTGTGAATGAATGCCTACAACAGAAGGCATCCAAGGCAAAAGAGAGAAGGAAGGCATTGAAAAATAATAGAGAGAGACAAGCTAAGGATAAGTGTCTAAGATGAGGCAGGCAGGATAGATAAGAGTGGTAAATAACCATAAAAATCAAGATAAAATAGGAGAGAGCACTTAAGTGTGACATGATATTGGGATGTGTGATTTACACACCTGAAGCTTACAGACCTTCTTTCCTCCAGTCATTTTCAGAGAATAAGGGCCTGTAAAGAAAGATTTCTGAAAAATACTGCTGAGAGATAACCTTAGACCTGAATTCTTGGACTTTTATCTCCCCTGTTATCGACATGTACAGTTCTTGCTCACTCACCTGGGGAACCATGGCCTGAGGATTACTCCTCTAATACCCACAGCTCTTCTCCTTGCTCCAACTTGAAGATCATCTCTGGTTTGGCCACGCAGAGGCCTGTTAATGGGAAATGGCACAGGACGTGGGCCAAGTTGTCTGAGCTTTAGGGTCTCTGATGGAGGAGGAAGGTGCATCTTCATGAGCTGCACAAGGAAGGAAGGGGGCCCATTTAAACCTTTCATCAGGGAAAGTGAGGACGCACATACTCTTCCTGGTACCCCAAACTGATCAATTATCTGTGACCCTCAAATCTAAAACTAAAGTATTATTAAACTCTACAAAGGCTATATGCATTTCAGCTACCAAAAACGGAAAATGAACACATGCTACCAGGAGTTACATGGACAATAATTCTCACCCACAGATGCCAAGATGCTGTAGTTCTCCAGCATTACATCCTTGTGCATGGTCCTCTGAGCTGTGTTCAGTCTGTGCCACACCTGTTGGGTAAAATCCACAGCCACGTCCTCAAAAGACACAGATCCCTGTAACAACAATCTGCAATGATCAGAATGGGACACATGGAAAAGATGTTTGGGAACTAATTCTCTCAAGAGAGCACTATTGAGAATTGACTAGAAAAACTACACTGAACACATGACTTTGTCTTGCTTGATATTATACTTTGGGGGTGGGGAAGACCCATAACAGCCTTGCATCTGTGCTACTTTATCAATTCATGAAGAAAAGACTAAATACTGAGTCAACACTACGTACTTGGACCTGACCTAGTTGTTGGGGAAACAAAAAGGAAAAAAAGGGAGTGTCTGTTCTCGAGGAGCTCATGCCCCAGTAAGGATGCCTGTACATGAACACATCCCTGTGGTGAGGGGTTACAGGAGCTATGCTGAACATGGGTACAGGGGGCAATGGGCTTTCACAAGGGAGGGAACCAGATTCTGCTGTGTCAGCAGACTGAACTTCACTTGGTTGAGGTAGCACTTTGAATCCTTAAATAAGAATATTATTTCCCTCATAAATATGGGGCAATAGCATAAGAAAAAGCAGGAAGATAAGAAACACACATGATGAGTTATAGAACTACATATAGCACAGTATGATAGGAAAATAGTGTTTTAGGCTGTGATGAGATAAAAGGCTATCACAACGATTTTCAACCAGTATGCCATGGCACAGTGGTGTGATGCAAGAGCCCTGGCCGGTTGGCTCAGTGGTAGAGCGTCGGCCTGGCGTGCAGAAGTCCTGGGTTCGATTCCCGGCCAGGGCACACAGGAGAGACGCCCATCTGCTTCTCCACTCCCCCTCCTTCCTCTCTGTCTCTCTCTCTTCCCCTCCCGCAGCCAAGGCTCCATTGTATCAAAGATGGCCCAGGCGCTGGGGATGACTCCTTGGCCTCTGCCCCAGGTGCTAGAGTGGCTCTGGTCGCGGCAGAGCGATGCCTCGGAGGGGCAGAGCATCGCCTCCTGGTGGGCGTGCCGGGTGGATCCCGGTGGGGCGCATGCGGGAGTCTGTCTGACTGTCTCTCCCCGTTTCCAGCTTCAGGGGGAAAAAAAAAAAGAATTTTTAAAATATGCAATACCTGATTTTTAGTCAAGGGCACTGACTTCTTTTCCCTTAGGTTGTCAAATAAAATAAAATGACAACAGCCAACACAACAATAGCTGCCCAGTATGAATGAATCAAAATTATGTGGGGTTTTTTTTGTCAGATTGGCAAAATAATTTTTTTTTGGTGTGTCACAGAATTTCAGTACTTATGTGTACCATGAGGTGAAAAAGGTTGAAAATTGCTGGGTTATAGAGACATTTGAGGGCCAGATAGTGGAGGGATTTTCAACTTTCTTTCTATAGATCATCAGTGTCCAAAATACTTAACCCCCTACACCATCAGGATATTTGCTGACCTTCCCACAATGTATTTATGTTTATATTTATATTTACATTTATATTTATATTTATATCTATATCTATATCTATAAATTATACAGAAGAAGTGTCAAGTTGGAGAAAGGAAGACATTACTCCTAGGATGAGCAAGTGGGGAGAGGTTGGTGTCATATATTGAGATTAACAAAACAAGAGAGACCACAGGTTAGCAAAAAGGGAAACTATGATTGAATCTGGAGCTCACAAGAGAATGCTGAGATAGAGCAAGGACTGGGAAGCAATAGTATTTCAGTACTAGCTGAAGCCACAAGAATAAATTGGGTGGCTAAGAGAGAACAGAGCTTAAAATAAGCACCAAATACAGAATCAGTGGGGACACCAATATGACATGAAGACTGAAAAAGGGCCCCTGTGTGGCAGAGAAAATAAGAGAAATCCTTTTCTAATTCTCCTGCAGTCTTGCCCCAAAGTAAGCCCCAGTGCCAAAGCTGCAACCATGCAGCAGAAGGCACCTCAAACTCTGAGGGAGAGTGGGAACGATCACCACTGCCTTCTTTCTAACCTCTCACTACTTAGCCCCAAGGGCTAACCTGGCTAAGAAAGGGAATGCCAGAGTAGTAAGACTAAAGCCTTAAACGGTCTAGCGTGGTTTGGTAGACTCTAGCCAGAGGACCAAGAAAGAAGATTCCGGCCCTGGCCAGTTGGCTCAGCGGTAGAGCGTCAGCCTGGCGTGCGGGGGACCCGGGTTCGATTCCCGGCCAGGGCACATAGGAGAAGTGCCCATTTGCTTCTCCACCCCCCCTCCTTCCTCTCTGTCTCTCTCTTCCCCTCCCGCAGCCAAGGCTCCATTGGAGCAAAGATGGCCCGGGCGCTGGGGATGGCTCCTTGGCCTCTGCCCCAGGCACTGGAGTGGCTCTGGTCTCGGCAGAGCGACGCCCCGGAGAGGCAGAGCATCGCCCCTGGTGGGCGTGCCGGGTGGATCCCGGTGGAGCGCATGCGGGAGTCTGTCTGATTGTCTCTCCCCGTTTCCAGCTTCAGAAAAATACAAAAAAAAGAAGAAAAGAAAAAGAAATAAGATTCCTGGGAACAGAAGTATGGGGAAGATTGCCCTAATAATATAGCTTCAAAATACACGAGCAAAACTAAAAGAACCAATAAGAAAAGTGGGCATATCTGTAATTATGGGTTCCAACTTTCAAGACCTCTTAGTAATTAAAAGAAATAATAGAAAATTAAGAAGGGTATAGGAAAACTGAATACTTCTGATCAACCAATTGACTTTGCAAAACTTTCCACTCAAAAATAGAAAGATTAACAGTTTCTTTAAGTACACATGAAATATTTGCCAACCTAGACCATATCCTGGATTACAAAACAAACCTCAATACAATTAAAGGGTGCCAAGGAAAACTGACCTGGAACAATCCACTCTGAGATATATCCTAACAAAACTATCAGAATCTGATAGCTTTATTAAAACTATTAAATTCCTCAGGGCTTCCAGGCAAAAAGATGAAATAACTTACAAGGCAAAGGAATTAGAATGACATCAATTTCTCAAAAACATACAAAGCAAAGCAATGCTAGAACAGCATTTTCAAAAACCTTAAAGAACCTGACCAGGTGGTGGCACAGTGGATAGAGCGTCGGACTGGGATGAGGAAGGACCCAGGTTCGAGACCCCAAGGTCGCCAGCTTGAGTGCGAGCTCATATGCTTAGAGCAAAAGCTCACCAGCTTGGACCCAAGGTCGCTGGTTCGAGCAAGGGGTTACTCGGTCTGCTGAAGGCCCGCGGTCAAGGGACATATGAGAAATCAATCAATGAACTAAGGTGTCGCAACGAAAAACGAATGATTGATGCTTCTCATCTCTCCAGAGGTTCCTGTCTGTCTGTCCCTGTCTATCCCTCTGTCTCTGTAAAAAAACAAACAAAAAAAACCCTTAAAGAAAGTACAAGCAAAGGAAATTATATCCAGCCAAGGTACCCTTCAAGGTTCAAGGCTTTTAGAAAAAAGGTTAGGAATGTGTTAGCTCACATGTGCCCTACCTAAGGAATTTATTAGAGCTGTGCTAGCCAATATGGTAGCCATTAGCCACATGTGATCATTTAAATTTACATTTTCATGAGTTAAAACGAGATACAATTTAAAATTCAGTTCCTCAGTCAAACTAGGCACATTTGTACATATCGCTAGTTACAGAACTAGACATTATAGATACAGAACATTCCTATTATTGCAGAAAGTCTTTTTGGACAGTACAATGCTAAACAATGACTTTCATCCAACCAAAAATGATGAACAGGAAAATTTTAGCAAAAGAACTGACAGTGAGTGTTTCATATATTTAATTGTAAAGCTAAGACTAAAATAAGGCTGGAGTCATGGGTTGAAGGACGATATATAACATTACAGGTTCTGGAAAAGAACATGTACTCATTTTTCTCATCTCCCAAGAAGTGGGAGATGAGAAAGGAGAAAGCTGAATAAGATCATAGACTGCTGTATAGGTAACAGATGAGAGCCAAATTAGATGGTAAAAGATTAATAGAAAAGTCAATTGATATAGCCATTATGGAAAACAATATGGGTCCTGACCAGTTGGCTCACTGGTACAGGGTCCCAGGTTTGATTCCCAGTCAGATCACACAGAAGAAGCAACCATCTGCTTATCCACCCCTTCTCTCCTATCCCCTCCTGCAGCCATGGCTCAATTTGTTTGAGCGAGTTGGCCTGGGTGCTGAGGCTGAGGATGGCTCCTGGAGCCTCCACCTCAGGTATTAAAAATAGCTCTGTTGCTGAGCAACAAGCAACTGCTTCAGATGGGCAGAGCATCACCTGGCAGGGGGCATGCTGGGTGGATCCCATTGGGGCACATGCGGGAGTCTGTCTCTGCCTCCCTTCCTCTCTTTTTTTTTTTTTTTTTTATAAAAGAGGAAAACAACATGGAGGTTCTTCAAAAAATTAAAAATAGAACCACCATATGATCCAGCAATCCTACTTCTGGTTATATACCCAAAGAAAATGAAATCACTATACTGAAGAACTATCTGTATTCCCATGTTCACAGGAACATTATTCCCAACAGCCAAGACATTGAAATAACTTAAGTGTCTGTTGAAAGATAATTGGATGATATAGATGTAGTATAAGATACATTCATTAAATCACTCCTTTCTGCCAGCAGACACCACCAAATAAGCATTGTTCAAGTCCTCCCTCTTGCAATCATCATATCTACGTCGGTCTCCCAAAGAGCCAGACAGCTGTGGGAGCTCTCTATTGGAATTTTGAGATTTGAAACAAACAATGAGAGAATGAGGAGCCATTCTGAGCACGGGGAAACCTCAGGCTGTGTGGTGATGAGAGATGCAAACACCAAGTGCTCCAGAAGCTTTGGGTTTGCTACCCATGCCACCGTGGAGGAGGTCGATGCAGCCACAAGTGCAAGGCCAGACAAGGTAGATGGAAGAGTTGTGGAACCAAAGAGGGCTGTCTCAAGAGAAGATTCTCAAAGACCTGGTGCTCACTTCACTGTGGAAAAGATTTCTGTTGGTGGTACTAAAGAAGACACTGAAGAGGTTATTTTGAACACTATGGAAAAAGTGAAGTGATTGAAATCATGACTAACCAAGGCAGTGGCAAAAGAGAGGCTTTACTTTTATAACCTTTGATGATCAAGATTCTGTAGGGAAGACTGTCATTCGGAAATGCCATACTGTGTCCTGACTGGGCGGTGACGCAGTGGATAGAGCGTCGGACTGGGATGCGGAAGACTCAGGTTCGGGACCTCGAGGTCGCCAGCTTGAGCGTGGGCTCATCTGGTTTAAGCAAAAGCTCACCGGCTCGAGCAAGGGGTTACTCGGTCTGCTGAAGGCCTGCGGTCAAGGCACGTATGAGAAAGCAATCAATGAACAATTAAGGTGTTGCAATGCGCAACGAAAAACGAATGATTGATGCTTCTCATCTCTCTGTTCCTGTCTGTCTGACCCTGTCTCTCTCTCTCTGTCTGTAAAAAAAATAAAAAAGAAATACCATACTGTGAATGGCCACAACTGTGAAGTAAGGAATGCTTTATCTAAGCAACAGATGGCCAGTGCTTCATCTGGTCAAAGAGGTCAAAGTGGTCCTGGAAACTTCGAAGATGATTGTGGACGTGGTTTTGGTGGGAATGACAACTTCAGTCATGGAGGAAACTTCAGTGGTAGAGGTGGCTTTGGGGACAGTTGTGCTGGTGGGGGATATGTGACAATGGGATGGCTATAACGGATATGGTAATGATGGAAGCAATTCTAGAGGTAGAGGAAGCTACAATGATTTTGGCAATTACAACAGTCAATCTTCAAATTTTGGACCCATGAAAGGAAGAAACTTTGGAGGCAGAAGCTCTGGCTCCTAGGGTGGTGGAGGCTAATACTTTTCCAATTTCAGTAGCAGCAGGAGAAGTGGCAGAAGTTTTAGTTACTGCCAGGAAACAAAGCTTAGCAGGAGGAGAGCCAGAGAAACGACAGGGAAGCTACAGCTTACAAGAGATTTGTGACTTGCCAAGCACAGTGGTGGCCTAGCTTCTACAAAGACATGTTTTTCACCCTATTCATGTGAATGGGCAAAAAGCTTGAGGACTGTATTTGTAACTAATTGTTTAACATGTTATTTTAGCTTCTGTTCTGTGAAAAGTGTAAAGCATTTCAACAAAGGATTTCAATGTAGATTTTTTTTTTTTGTCCCCATGGTGCTGATCACGATGCTGAATAAATGTATCTTTTTAAAATTTTTTATTTATTGACTTTAGTGGGAGAGGAAGGGAGAGAGAGAGAGACAGACAGGAACATCAATCTGTTCCTGTATGTGCCCTGACCAGGATCAAACCAGCAACCTCTGTGCTTCTGGACAATGCTCTAACTAACGGAGCTATCCAGCCAGGGAAAATAAATGTTTCTTTAAAAAAAAATGATGTGGCATATACAATAAACTTTTTAAAACTTAAAAAAAAAACCTAAAGCCCTGGCCCGATAGCTTGGTTGGTTAGAGCACGTCCTGATGTTCAAATGTTGCATGTTCAATCCCCAGTCAGGGAACATACAGGAACCAACTGATGTTTCTGTCTTTCCCTTCCTCTCTCCCTTTCTTTCTCTCTGAAAATCAGTAAGCTTTCTTAAAAATTTAAAAAAGATGTGGTATATCACAATGGAATATTATTCAGCTGTGAGAAAGAAAGAAATCCTGCCATTTGCAATAACGTGGACGGACCTTGAGGGCATTATGCTAAGTGAACTAAAGCAGAGAAAGACAAGCACTGTATGATCCCACTTACATGTGGAACCTTAAAAAAAACAATCAAATTTAGCCTTTGGCTGGGTAACTCAATAGAGCATAATCTCAATACATCAAGATTGCAGGTTCAATCCCTGCTCAGGGCACATACAAGAATCCACCAATGAATGCATAAGTGGAACAACAAATCAATGTTTCTCTCTCTCTCTCTCTCTCTCTCTCTCTCTCTCTCTTACCTCCCATCTTCCCTCCCTTACCCTTTCCCTCTAAAATCAATTTTTTAAAAAAAATCAATTTGCCTGGCCTGTGGTGGCGCAGTGGATAAAGTATCGACCTGGAACGCTGAGGTCGCCAGTTTGAAACCCTGCACTTGTCTGGTCAAGGCACATATAGGAGTTGATGCTTCCTGCTCCTCCCCCCTTTCTCTCTCTCTCTCTCTCTCTCTCTCTCTCTCTCTCCCTCCCTCTTTCTCTCCTCTCTAAAATGAATAAATAAATAAATAAATAATCAAACTTATAAAAGGAGAGGATAGAATGCTGGTTACCAGGTATGGGGAAAATGGGGAGATGTTGGTCAAAGGGGACAAAGTTACAGTTATGTAGAATTAATAAGTCTAGAGATCTAATGTACAGATACGATGACAATGTTTAATAACAACTGTATTGAACAATAGAAATATGCTAAAAGAGTAGTTTCAGGTGTATCCATCACACAATAAAAGGGTATGTGGAGATACCTTAATTATATTGACAATAGTAATCATTTCACTATGTATATACATATCAAATCATCATGCTGTAAACCTTAAATATATATAATTTGGGGAGGGGAGTAAGGAACGGTTTATTGATCAAGAAGGTGCCAAGAGAGAAGATGGCAGCCCTAGTGGTACCTCAAATCCATCTTAAGAAAGTACAGACTTCGGTAGCAGGATACAAAATTAACATACAGAAGTCAATAGCCTTTCTATATGCCAACAATGAAACAACTGAGAAGGAACTCAAAAGAATAATCCCCTTCACGATTGCAACAAAAAAAAATAAAATATTTAGGAATAAACATAACAAAGAATGTAAAGGACTTATATAATGAAAACTATAAACCATTGTTAAGGGAAATCGAAAAAGATATAATGAGATGGAAGAATATACCTTGTTCTTGGCTAGGAAGAATAAATATAATCAAGATGGCTATATTACCCAAAGCAATATACAAATTTAATGCAATTCCCATCAAACTTCCAATGACATTTTTTAAAGAAATAGAGCAAAAAATCATCAGATTTATATGGAACTATAAAAAACCCCGAATAGCCAAAGCAATCCTAAAGAAAAAGAATGAAGCTGGGGGCATAACAATACCTGACTTCAAACTCTATTATAGGGCCACTACAATCAAAACAGCATGGTATTGGCAGAAAAATAGACACTCAGACCAATGGAACAGAATAGAAAGTCCAGAAATAAAACCACATATATATAGTCAAATAATTTTTGATAAAGGGGCCAACAACACACAATGGAGAAAAGAAAGCTTCTTCAATAAATGGTGCTGGGAAAACTGGAAAGCCACATGCAAAAGAATGAAACTGGACTACAGTCTCTCCCCCTGTACAAAAATTAACTCAAAATGGATCAAAGATCTAAACATAAGACCTGAAACAATTAAGTACATAGAAGAAGACATAGGTACTCAACTCATGGACCTGGGTTTTAAAGAGCATTTTATGAATTTGACTCCAATGGCAAGAGAAGTGAAGGCAAAAATTAATGAATGGGACTACATCAGACTAAGAAGTTTTTGCTCAGCAAGAGAAACTGATAACAAAATAAACAGAAAGCCAACTAAATGGGAAATGATTTTTTCAAACAACAGCTCAGATAAGGGCCTAATATCCAAAATATACAAAGAACTCATAAAACTCAACAACAAACAAACAATCCAATAAAAAAATGGGAAGAGAATATGAATAGACACTTCTCCCAGGAAGAAATACAAATGGCCAACAGATATATGAAAAAATGCTCATCTTCTTTAGCTATTAGAGAAATGCAAATCAAAACGGCAATGAGATACCACCTCACACCTGTTCAATTAGCTGTTATTAGCAAGTCAGGTAATAGCAAATGTTGGAGAGGCTGTGGAGAAAAAGGAACCCTCATACACTGTTGGTGGGAATGTAAAGTACTACAACCATTATGGAAGAAAGTATGGTGGTTCCTCCAAAAACTGAAAATAGAACTACCTTATGACCCAGCAATCCCTCTACTGGGTATATATCCCAAAAACTCAGAAACATTGATACGTAAAGACACATGCAGCCCCATGTTTATTGCAGCATTGTTCACAGTGGCCAGGACATGGAAACAACCAAAAAGCCCATCAATAGATGACTGGATAAAGAAGATGTGGCACATATACACTATGGAATACTACTCAGCCATAAGAAATGATGACATCGGAACATTTACAGCAAAATGGTGGGATCTTGATAACATGATACGAAGCGAAATAAGTAAATCAGAAAAAACCAGGAACTGTATTATTCCATACGTAGGTGGGACATAATAGTGAAACTAAGAGACATTGATAAGAGTGTGGTGGTTACAGGGGGGAGGGGGGAATGGGAGAGGGATAGGGGGTGGGGAGGGGCACAAAGAAAACAAGATAGAAGGTGACAGAGGACAATCTGACTTTGGGTGGTGGGTATGCAACATAATTGAACGACAAGATAACTTGGACTTGTTATCTTTGAATATATGTATCCTGATTTATTGATGTCACCCCATTAAAAAAATAAAATTATAAAAAAAAAAAAGAAAGTACAGACTTCAATTTTTTTCTACTATTTTCTCTACTTAAAAAAAAAAAGAAACTATAGACTTCAGGCTTCTCTTTTGTAAAGGAGCTGTTTTTGTAAAACTCAAGCCACAGGCAGAATTTCTCTAATGATTAGCATTTCTCTATGTGAGACTGAACAAAAACTATTACCTTGAAGTCCATGGGCACAAAGCAGGCTCGAACAAGATGGAGTGAACATTCCATTCTGTTAAAATTCCCCCCTTTTTGTCCATTCCTCAGTCTTGAAGGAAATAGGGTAACTGGTAAATATATACAATGTGTATAAACAAATAAGTAAATAAAAAGAAAGAAAAATGGGTCAACTAAGGGTACTACAAAAAGTATTAACTCAAAGGTAACCACCAACCTGACCAGAAGGTGGCGCAGTGGATAGAGCATCAGCCTGGGATGCAGAGGACCCAGGTTTGAAACCCCAAGGTCTCCAGTTTGAGTGCGGGCTCCCCAGCTTGAGCGACGGAATGCTGGCTTGAGCATGGGATCATAGACATGATCCCATGGTCACTGGCTTGAGTCCAAAGGTCGCTGGATTGAGCCCAAGGTTGCTGGCTTGAGCAAGGGGTCACTTACTCTGCAGTAGCCCCCCCCAGTCAAGGCTCATATGAGAAAGCAATCACTGCAAAACTAAGGGGCTGCAACGACGAATTGATGCTTCTCATCACTCTCCCTTCCTGTCTGTCTGTCCCTCTCTCTGACTCTCTCTCTGTCTCTGTCAAAAAATATATATATATGGGAACCCAGTAGGCTTATAACAAAAATGAGCATGGAGACAGGGCTAGAGGCTATGCATGGATTTAGCAGTATGGACTTCCAGGCACCAAGGCTGACCTGGCTACAGTAGGGTGCTTAACTTGCCAGCAGCAAAGAACAACACTGAGCTCCTGATATGGCACCATTCCCCAGGGTGATTAGCCTGCTATCTGGTAGCAGGTTGGTTCCATGGGACCACTTCCATCATGGAAGGGCACATTGTTCTTACTGGAATAGACAGTTACTCTGAATATGGATTTGCCTTCCGTGCACAAAATGCTTCTGCCAAAACTGCCATCTGTGGCCTTAGAGAATGCCTCATCTACCACCATGGTATTCCCACACAGCACTGCTTCTGAAGTGAGTTTTGGAAGAAATTTACTTCACAGCAAATGAAGTGCAGCAATGAGTCCAAGCTCATGGAATTCCCTTGTCTTACAATGGTCCTCACCATCCAAAGCAGCTGGCTTGATAGAATGGTGAAACAGCTTTTTGAAGACTCAATTAGGCCTGTGGGACAAGATGGAGTTCCTGTAGGTCCTGAAGCATGAACTGCAGAGGGTCAGTGGCCACAGAAGCATGTGCAGCTATACACAAATTTTCTTCAGAGCAAACCTGTTGGTACATTAGTGGGGGAGACAAATAGGGGAACAAATACTATGAAGACAACAAGCAAGTTTTTGGCTGTCATCAATAGGTTATACATAAAGCATTCTCCCGGCCCTTATCCATGGGGAATATGTTCTGAGACCCCCAGTGGATGCCTAAAGCTGCAGGTAGTGATATAACCACAAGCCAAAGAACACTTCAAACCACTAAAAGCTAGAAGAGGTAAGTGAGAATTCTCCCCTAGAGCCTTCTGAAGGGTCATGGCTCAGCCAATACCTTGATTTCAGACTTCTGGCCTCCAGAACTATGAGAGAATAAATTTTTATTGTTTAAAGCCAAGTTTTTGGTCATTAGTTATGGCAGACCAGGAAACTAACACAAATTTTATTGGGATGTGTGGTATTACTGTAATAAATACCTAAAAATATGGAAGTGATTTTGGCTTGGGATGTTTTGTAGATGCTGGAAGAATTTGAGGCATGTGACAGAAAAAGCCTAGATTGCTTTGAAGAGACTGTTGGAAGAAATATATGCATTACAGGCACAGCTACAGCTCTGACCAGATAGCTCAGTTGGTTAGAGCATCTCCCCAATACACAAAGGTTGCTGGTTCAATACCCAGTAAGGGCACATACAGAAATGGATTGATGTTTCTGTCTCTTATTCTCTCTCTCTTCCTCTCTTTCTAAAATAAATAAAATAAAATAAAAATTTAAGGCACTGCTACAGTTTGACTGGTGGTGGTGCAGTGAATAAAATCTCAACATGGATTGCTGAGGTTGCCAGTTCAAAACCTCAGGGTTGCTGGCTTGGGCAAGGGGATACTTGTTTTGCTTGAGCCCAAGGTCCAATTCCCGGTCAAGAAACAAGATATCTCATTTGGTTACAGTATCGTCTCAATGCACAAAGGTTGCCAGTTCGATCCTCGATCAGGGCACATATGGAAACACATCACTTCTGTCTCTGTCTCTGTGTGTGTCTCTCTCTCTAAAATCAATAAATTTTTTTAAAAAGAAACATAAGAGAAGCAATCAATGCACAACTAAAGTGAAATCAACTACAAGTTGATGCTTCTCTTTCTCCTTCCCTGTCTCTCTCTCTCTCTCAAAGAAAAGGAACACTACAGAGGGCTCAAGTGGAATTGAGAAAGACAGGAAGCTTCTATGGTTCCTAGAGAATATGTGTATCATGACCAGAATGTTAATATGAACATTAGCCCTGGACGGGTAGTTAGAGTGTTGCAAGTTCGATCACCAGTCAGGGCATATACAAGAAGCAACAAATGAATGCATAAATAAATGGAACAACAAATTGATGTTTCTCTCTCTATCTCTCTCTCTCCCTGTCTCTCTGCCTTCCTTCTCCCTCTAAAATCAATTTTTAAAATTATTTTTAAAATATGAACATCGAATGTGCTTCTAAGTGAGATTTCAGATGAAAATAAGGAACATGTTATTGGAAACTGGACGAAAGATTATCCTTGTTAAATAGTGGCAAAAAAACTTGATAGAATTGTGTTCTTTGGTTGTGTGGAAAATAGAACATAAAAGGAATGTACTTGGATATTTATTTATTTATTTTTTTTTTTTTTTCATTTTTCTGAAGCTGGAAACAGGGAGAGACAGCCAGACAGACTCCCGCATGCGCCCGACCGGGATCCACCCGGCACGCCCACCAGGGGCGACGCTCTGCCCACCAGGGGGTGATGCTCTGCCCATCCTGGGCGTCGCCATGTTGCGACCAGAGCCACTCTAGCGCCTGGGGCAGAGGCCACAGAGCCATCCCCAGCGCCCGGGCCATCTTTGCTCCAACGGAGCCTTGGCTGCGGGAGGGGAAGAGAGAGACAGAGAGGGAAAGCGCGGCGGAGGGGTGGAGAAGCAAATGGGCGCTTCTCCTGTGTGCCCTGGCCGGAATCGAACCCGGGTCCTCCGCACACTAGGCCGACGCTCTACCGCTGAGCCAACCGGCCAGGGCCTGTACTTGGATATTTAGCTGAGAGGTAACCTGGTTTTGCCTTGCTGCTTATAGTAAAAGGTAAGACAAAAGAAACGTATTGGGTAAGGAACTGTTAAACAAAAAGGAACCAACACTTGATGATTTGGGATATTCTTGGCCTACCCATATAGTAAAGAATGCTAAAATTAGAAAATCCACTGTTAGGAACTAGTGCTAGGGAGAGAAAGCCAAGAGTGTGGCTAGACAATCTTTCCCTGAAGAGTTAGGCATGACTCATAGACCCACTGAAACCATCTAGGAATAGAGATGAGATTATCCAGTAAAGATCTCTTGTCTAATGGGGACCTACACAGAAGAGCCATAGGCTTTTGAGAATGTTTTATGTGCAGGAACACTGCAAGCTTGAACTGAAAGGGACAGATACAGGACAAAATGAGAGAAGGCTATCAGGCTTCTAAGATTTTACAGGTAGGAAACTGTCTGATAGAACTACCTAGCTGTACACACATGCTACATTGCAAAAATAAAAAAGGAAGAATGACTTCAAAGGCAGAGTCAGAGGATGAAAATGCAGGCCCAGATGTAGAGGTCAATGGAGCAGTAGGCAGTACTGTACAGGGTATAAAAGTGTTGCCACAGGTCCAGAAGATGGAGCCACCATAGGCCCAGAGGGCAGAGCATCCACAAAGAATTATATTCAGGCCTGTGTACAGATGTAGTTATGAACAAAACTGACTCCATCTTTGTGTCCCTAATTTCTTTTTTTTTTTTTACAGAGACAGAGAGAGAGTCAGAGAGAGGGATAGATAGGGACAGACAGACAGGAACAGAGAGAGATGAGAAGCATCAATCATCAGTTTTTCGTTGCAACACCTTAGTTGCTCATTGACTGCCCTCTCATATGTGCCTTGACCACAGGCCTTCAGCAGACGGAGTAACCCCTTGCTATAGTCAGTGACCCTGGGTCCAAGCTAGTGAGCTTTGCTCAAACCAGTTGAGCCCGTGCTCAAGCTGGCGACCTCGGGGTCCTTCTGCATCCCAGTCCGATGCTCTATCCACTGTGCCACTGCCTGGTCAGGCCGATTTCTTTTCTATTCAAGTTTTTCATGCTATGAACTCTGACGAACTTCGCTGTTCTCAACCATCATTCTAAAGCCTTAAAGTTAATGATTACTTGTATTTCTTAAACCTACACAATGTAGCTAGAAAGATTCTTGTCAATAATGGCCAAAATGGCATGGGAACTGAGATGAATGTCAAACTGGTGTTAGTGTCAATTCTAAGCAGTCATCTATCACAAGACCACCAGGAGGCACATATGTTCCTGGCATATAATGCATTCTTTGTCTGTTTGTCTTGTCAATCATTAGTACCTAAGCTATACTATAAAAAATGTAGTCTAGTCTGACCTGTGATGGTGCAGTAGAAAAAGCGTCAACCTAGAATGCTGAGGTTGCCAGTTCAAAATACCAGGCTTGCCTGGTCAAGGCACATACAGGAAGCAACTACTATGAGTTGATACTTCCTGCTCCTTCCCCACTGCCTTTCTCTCTCTCTTTCTCTCTCTCTCTCTCCTATTTCTAAAATCAATCAAATATTTTTAAATGTAGTGTAAAAGCAGTCTGATAGCAAAAAATATCTGCACAGACTGCTGAGTCACCTGTCCATTCCAATCCTATCCCTGTAAAGAACTTACCTTATAATAAATTGTATTATAATGTATAGAGTTCCCTACATCATTTTTTGGTTTCAAAGACCCTCTCACTGCAATGACCACTACACCAGCATTCTACCCTCAGACACCTTGAAACCTAATGGAATAGCCATGCTGAATTTCAAACTTGCTTGAGACCAGCGAAGCCTTTATTCCTTGCAATTTCCCTCTTTTGAAATGGGAATGTCTATCTTATGCCTAATCTGCAATTGTATCTGGGAAACAGATAACTTGTTTTCTAATTTTACAGATTCACAGATGGAAAGAAAGTTTGGCCTAGGATGTATTATACCCAGAGTCTCAACCCATCCATACCCTACTTAGGTGATTTATATAATAAGATCTAGGGCTTTCTAAGCTGATGATACTTAGATGAGATCTTGGACTTGGAGTTGATGCTATAAAGTGTTAAGATTTGGGGGGATGTTGCCCTGGCCGGTTGGCTCAGTGGTAGAGCGTCGGCCTGGCGTGCAGGAGTCCCGGGTTCGATTCCCGGCCAGGGCACACAGGAGAAGCGCCCATCTGCTTCTCCACCCCTCCCCCTCTCCTTCCTCTCTGTCTCTCTCTTCTCCTCCCGTTGCGAGGCTCCATTGGAACAAGGATGGTCCGGGCGCTGGGCATGGCTCCTTGGCCTCTGCCCCAGGCTCTGGAGTGGCTCTGGTCGCGACAGAGCGACGCCCTGGAGGGGCAGAGCATCGCCCCCTGGTGGGCAGAGCGTCGCCCCTGGTGGGCGTGCTGGGTGGATCCCGGTCGGGCGCATGCGGGAGTCTGTCTGACTGTCTCTCCCCGTTTCCAGCTTCAGAAAAATGCAAAAAAAAAAAAAAGATTTAGGGGGGTGCTGGGATGTTAAGACTTTGGGGAATGTGGGACAAGTAAGAATTTGAGGACCAGAGGACGGGCTGTAATGGGTTGAATGGTGCCCCCCCCAAAAAAAGTCCACATGCTAACACCCAGACTCTGTGAATGTTACCTTATTTGGAAGAAGGTTCCTTGCATATGTAGTTAAGGAACTTGAATAGAGATCATCCTGAACTACCTGGACAAAGCCCAAATGCGATGACAAGCATCCTTATAACAGACAGCAGAGGGGAGAGGAGTGATGCTGTGGTTTCTGGGCATCATTCAAGTTGCCATCACATTGGTCAAGAGGAACAGCACAGTCTTCATGACTAGTGATAAGGAGCACTTGACACAGATGGCTGCAAGTTGGGAAGATGACGAAGTGACAGAAGCATCCTCAAACAGTTCTGCTGTTGTTAAAATGAATACCAAAAGATGTACTCACTGAAAGTTGAAACATCAGTTGCAAATGGAAAC